>NC_137584.1:18900164-20138021 GCF_963210335.1 Falco punctatus
GCGTCTCCTCAAAAACTGTAGTTGTCTCCTCAGAGCTGTGTGCCTATGTGACCAGACACCGCACCCATGACTAGTCACCATACCCACATTTCTGAGTAGACATATACAATCACAGTCGGTGTTAAGCATCCCCATTTCACACTATTTCTCCATATCAACCTTACCTGCAACAGATCCTCAGTAAGTGAATGATAGCATGTTGAATGAATATGAATGAAATTGATACTCAATATTAAATATCATAAAATTAATATAGATAATTCCAGTCATAATCCATTGTTGATGTCTGAGGCTGACCTAGCCGCACCTAGGCTCCATCAGGAGTTTAGAAAGCAAGGGATCCACTTTGCACCTCATGACTTAACGGGAGGGTCTCCCTTACCCTTTTGTGCCTTCAGTCTCTGTGTAAATCATGCTAGCTCAATTCTAACTCCATTTTCCTTTGTATGTTTCATCCATGTAGTAAGTAATAGAGTGAACTTTGCCATCAAACTTCGTTAAGTTGCACTTTTTCCTCATATTAAAACCACTTTTGCTAATAGCTTTTAATGTGATAATCATCAAACACAGGAACAGGTTGCCCAGAGAGGTCTCCATTCTTGGAGACATTAAAAACCTGATTGGACATGTTCCTGGGTGACCTGCTCTAGCTGACCCTGCTTTGGGCACAGGGTGGGACTAGATGAATTCCAGAGGTCCATCCCAACCTCAGCAGTAGTGTGATTCTGTGCTGCTGTGAATTACACTCCTTGCCCCAAGGGTAATGGATGCAACTTATGCCTTCACTGTCCAGAATTGTCCTTGCAATTATGACAACATGGCAGGATGCCTGTCACAGCACTCCCCAAACTCACCAGCTGCAACAAGATCTTTTACCATCCCATACCAGCATGCTCTTCATACAGTCCCTCTGCTGCCTTCTCCTCGTCTTACCTCATCCAGGGCACTCTCTCTCCTCTCTTGCTTCTTCCTCAGCTGCTCCCTCTTCATTGGCTCTCAACCACTTTACTTAACCAGCCACAGCTGCACCTTATCTACATCGGCCAACCCACGGCCCTGAAGCCAGCCCACAGTTGTATATTATCAATGCTAATTAACCCAGCTTCATTCCTCTACAACTGCCCATCCAAATTTTCCTCTATTCCTTTGGCTATGCAATTTAAAATGTGATGACTCTTCAGTGAAAAAATGGAAAATCAAGGGTTATTTTCCTATGGAGCTTATAATCTGTGAAGAACCTACTTCAGCTCTTGTGACTGCAAGGCATGAGTGGCTGATCTTGCCCCATATTCACAGGTGACTTCCATCCAAGACATACTGACTGTTAAGTGTTTTGTCTGAGTATGGACTGCTATTAAACTGGGAGAATATGACACCGCATATTTTCTTTTGTGCGTGTATAGGGTTTGCGTGGGCAGGTTTTGGTAGTAGGGTGGCGGCAGGGGGTGGGCCACCAGAGGTGGCTTCCATGAGAAGCTGCAAGAAGCTTCCCCTGTGTCAAATAAAGCCAATGCCAGCTGACTCCAAGATGGACCTGCCACTGCCCAAGGCTGAGCCCGTCAGTGATAGTGGCAACACCTCTGGGATAACATATTTTAGAAGGGTGGGGGTAGGGTGGGCTCACTTGTTCTGAATCATGCAGGCAGGGAGTTGGTTTCATTGTCTTAGGTGACTTAATGATTTGCTGAGCCTCTGTTCACATGGCTCCTAGATTTCAGTAAATTCATCAGGAATGGATTTTTTGGCAGACCTGAAAAACATGTTTAATTGTAGAAGCTTACAGGGAATAGCATATTTTATAGTTTAGATTTTGCTTGTGTCTTTCAACTGGTGTTATCAGACAGATTTTATCAGACTTTTAAAATATTTTTAATCTCAAAATTCAGTTTAACTGCAAGTTGCTGTTCTTCTTTCCTTCTTTAATAATTGTACTTTTTCATACACCACTTTAAATAGCTTAATAGTATGATAGTTTTTAAATTTGTCATCTTAGGAACATCTATCATTATGGTGTTTAAATAGTTTTCTTCCATTGCTGTGGGCTAATGCTCTGGGTCTTTTTCTTTCATTGTAGAGCTATTTTTAAGTTACTGTTATGGGCTAATAACTTAGACAGTAGCTGTTGTGTACTAATGAATATGTGATATGGTTTTATTACAAAATATAACTGTTGCTTTTTTACAAGTTATAGGAGAAGTGTGTTAAATTGTCAAAATTCCATCAGTAACACAGTGTTTTCTATATTTTTTATCTACATTACAGAACTGTATCTGTTCAGATTTTAATGCTGAGAAATCAAAGAACACATTTGTAATTTAAAATATTGAATTTGGATTGTACAGATTACTAGATAGATCAATGAATTCAGAGACTGAAACTCACATCTCAGTTTAATACATGTAGATGTGCATTACAGCATAAAACAGTAGAAAGCAACTACCACATCCTTACGTGTTTACAAGCTTAGCAACTGCAAAACTCTGAGCACTACTTTAATTTAATATAAAAATCAATTTAAAAAATTATACTACTCTTCAAATATATTGTATTAGATTTACTGCTGTGATATATATAAGGAAAAAGGAAAAGAATCAATATTAAAATTAGAAATCTCAAGAAAACTTAAGTATTTATATTTTTAAAAGTTTAAAATATCTGTAAGTCAGAAAAGTTGAGTAATACTGACTTGAGGTATTTTTAGCCAAAGAAAACTTGAAAAACTGAGTTTTTAAGGGTTGAGGATTAACTTACTATTTGTAGGCAGTTTGCCCCATCAGCAAGAATGATCTGATAGTTAATAGTGGCTTAAAGGAGGCTGCAGATCTCTGAAATATCCACTGCTAAATTCTGCAAGTCTCCTTCCAGCCCATGTCTGTCTCCTGTTTGAACAGAACTACATTGTATTACAGCTACCAAACCTTGGAAACTCTGTTAAATCTGACTTTTAAGATATTTGTTTTACAATAGTCTGTATCCAGCATAATTCCAAAGATCTACACGTGTTAAGACTTTGTAGTGGTAAAATGACATTAAACTTGAGATGCTTGGTGTTTAAACAAACAATTGTGCAGCATGTGTAGGTGATACACCATAAACAGATTTGGTTTATATATATTTACACACACACACACACACATAGGCATAGATAGATATAGCTGTGGGAACATTTCCTGATGATAGAAGTTTATAATTAAAATAGAGAAGGAACACGTACAAAGAAAGAAAAAAAGAATTTACTTCCTTCAGACAGAATTCTTTAGGGGTCAATTCTTATTTTATGAAGGTTTATTGATCCAGTGTACTAGCAGATAGGAGAGGACAACAATCATTTCATTTGTGAGTTTTACAGATCAGATTTATGTAACAAAAAGAGAAAATAATCCCATTGTCTAAAAGGTAACTTTTAAATTTTTACTCAAAATTGACCCATTACTAATCAATGGAAATTGGCATAGAAAATTTGTGTGCTTTTGCTCTAAATATTTAATAAGTAAAATAGAAATCTATGTTAAATTATGGATATTTAGGAATTAGATTTACTGAAGTCATGGCCCATTAACAGAATAGGACTAAGAAAATTAAAGAAATGAGTATTTTGGTCATCACTTTTGGTTTAACAACAAAACAAACACAAGGGAGAAGCAACGCCTCTGACAGCATATATGAACAAGAAAGCAATGAACCAGAAGGTGGATGAATCATTGCAGAGGCTCTGATAAAAATACACTGAACTCACTCTGACATTCAATCAAAACCTCAATCTTTTGTTTGCATGAACTTTTCTTCAAATATGGTAACTAAAAACCCAAATGTAACAGACTGAATTTTATGTAGGGTTGTTAATGTCTCCAGTCAACTGATTTGTTGTCTTATTTATTAGCAAATTAACTCACAGATTACAATTTACAGAAGTTTTCTGTATGTATGCATCAGATGTATAAATTATTTAGAATAACGTTTAAGTGAGTCCTCCAGCGCTACTGAGTTCAACTAGAAAAACAAATTTAGAAATTCATATCTATTTAGAAAATGGAGAAATACATTCTAAGGGGTTATGAATTGAGATCTCGGACCTATTATTTGTCCAAAACTTCCTTGTCAACTTCAGCTCTTACATGTTAAGCCTATCACGGGAAATCTAAAATTCAACACCCCGTGTGTAGGCCTCAGGATAGCTGATCAAAAACCACACTCAAATTGACAAGGTGCCTAAAGCTACCCAAGAAGAAACTCACGGAAATGAAAACATACCCCTCTTGAAATTTTGACAATCAAGACAGAAATAATTTTGGATTTGCCTACATTAGCAAGACGGGAAGTCTGCTAAGAGCCAAATTAATCAAGGAAAATGGTGCTGAGGATCTGACATTCACATGATAAATGTTTCAGAGGGCTTTCCCTAGGAGTACAATGCCTTGGTCCCTGTGCCTGGATGCTCACTAGTGCTTGGAGCATATCAGGAGCACACTTCCCGGTTCAGTTCCACCCACAATAAATTCAGCTTGTGTGTGCATGACGTGAATCAAAGCACAGTCAATGAGGAAGCTTCAAAGATTCTTTTGCAATGCGCATTCTCAGTACAAATGAATGCACCGATGCAGATTGATCCATTGTCTACTGAGGAGCCACAGAGTCTAGACTCTTCTCTTCAGATGAGTTGTCCATATTCATTCTTCAAAAGGGCTGCATGGATGGTGGTGATGGTGCCCGCTATTGGAGTAAAGGGCACGGTTTCCATACCTTACATGACCTGAAGCAGTACGCTATATCATCACGCTCCTCTAATTATCTCATCTGCTCATCTGTTGACTCGTACACTCAGATTAAGTTATTTTGGCACAGTGGCCCAGCTTTAGTGCAGGAGAGCAAAATCCTTCTCTAGAACAATACCCTGGCAAAAAGAAGCTCAGCGTTAGAAACTTTCATGCTAAAGAGGGCAAGATCTCCCCATTCTTTGGTGAGTAAAAACAATTCCTCAGTCCACATTTAAATGAAAATGTTAGGAAATTTATTATTGGAGGACATGGATTCTGCCGACAGTGTTAAGGAGCATTCTTTAACTGTCTGTCATATGGGGTCCCTCACTGGATATAAGCTTTCATTCACTTTTTCTGGATGGATCCTCATGAAAAGATGATACTGAGTGTCTAAGATTGACAAAACTTACAGCATGCCCAAACAAACTAGACACTGAGAATTTCATAGCCAAAGTGACAGAGGCTTTAGTAAGCTCAGGCACTATCAGGTCTGGGTACTCTGAGTGATGTTTTGGACTTTAATTTTGACTGTAGACACATATATTTTAATGCTGCTTCTGAAAAAGGTGTGTAGTTTAAATGTATAACAGTTATTGCTTGTGAGAATGAATGGCTAGTATGAAAAATGAAGCATTACTTTAAAACATGCAACTTTCTTTGCTTGATATTAGAACTTTTATCATCAAATATAGAAGGAGGTACAACTGATTTTTTCACTAAGATTTCTTAACAGCAACAGACAGAGCCAAGCATCACTTCTGTAGCTCAACCAGCAGTTCATTTTAACCTGTGTTTTAATCCACTAAATATCATCAGAGATGTGAATTATTTCAAGACCTCAGGACTGAATGAGAGCAAATGCTGTGTAATCATGAGTTTGTTGAATATGAACACATAATTAAAACACATCATCTGCTTCAAAAGGTGGCAAATAAGAAATGTTGGGTTTTTTTTTAATTAGGCAATGAAGGGCAACTTTCATGCTGTCTGACTGCAGTTTGGGAAACTACATTAAATTAGTCACTTTAATTACCCACCTGTGAAGAGGAAGGTTCCTTCTGAGATTGAGTCAGGGTATGTGTAAATAGGGAAGCCTGAGATTACTTTCAAGTTGTGTCTCTGCTGATCAGAACTGAAGCACGCATCAGTGTGCTATAATCCTGCCTCCCTTAGGAGAGAAACTGGGCCAAGGAGACTGACAGATGTGGAAGTATCTGTCCATGAAGGCTCTACCTAGGGCTATGTTATGATGCACACTCCAAAATCAGTCCACACGGGCACTTCCAGAACCCAGATTAGGTCCATGGTGCTGTTTAGTTCTGGGTTTCGATACTTCAAATACTGGACTTTTGATACTTGGAATAGTCTCACTTCCTTTTCATTTCCTTTCTCTACCCACAGTTTTCTTCTTTCTCACCTTCTTTGTGGTTTGCCCCTTCATATGCAGACCTGCAGCCCTCCACTCAGGGTATGGCATGGCATACTAGTGGAGAGCATGGAGGAGGAATAAACAGCTTTTTTTGCCAAAAGTTACTGACACTGGCCTGGTACTGTTGACAATGTTTCTTACAAGGTTAATCTTACAAAGCTCCTTCTCCAGAAAAAGAGAGGATTTCCTCTAGGGGAGCTAAGTCTAAGTCTGAATAGCCTTCTGGAGGCACTTCTTCATTCACTGGGGATAGAATGTCCCTAGAGAGATTCTATGCTTCACTTCAATGAAGCTATTCTTTTTTAATTTTTTTCTGTTTTTTTCTAATTACCTTATGTTCTTCAAGTCCAGGGCTTCCTTTCATGTCTGTAAGCACCAACAATACTTGTCAGTAATAGATTAAATACATATTTAGCTTTTATGATTAATATCATACCTTGTGGCAGAGTTAAACTCTGACTCAGTGTTCTGGACTCTTTCCTTTTGAAGCCTGCAGGGAATAGACATGTAGTCCAGCTAACCCATGGAATGGACTCTAAGGGCATGTGGAAGGACAGAGCATCTGCTACTTTAAGAGCGTATGGTCAAGGACAATTTCAATGCAAAAAAAGAAAAAGAAGGAAGCCATAAACAAGAACATACAAAGGCACAAACCTGATAGACAAAAATAATGGAGACAAGGACAAGAGACAAACCTGATCAATCACGGTAGTTAGTGGGCTATAAGAAGCTGCAAGCAAACCCAGACATTGCAGACCTGAGGGTAGAGGATGATGGAGAGGGGGTCGATAGAGCTATGCACACTGATGAAGGAATGTGCAGGGGAAGGGGGGGCAGGGAGGAATTAAGCGGGGAAATGACAGAAAGGAGTATAAAAGGGGCTGGTTGCATATGAAATAAGGCCAGTCAACACACTTGTCTGATGGAGCCCTGTACCTGATCATCACAGTCTGTCCTGTCTTCTTATTACATCTTTGCTCAACTAGCTCTCCACATGATCTCACCCCCTGTCCCATGTGTGTGACTGCTGCGAGGTCTGAGTGCCAGCTGCTGGGGGCTGGCGTGAGGGAGGCGAGTGAGGGGCTCAGCACGGGCGGCTGGAGCAGGACTGTGGCTCGCAGCCTGTGTGCCTGGTGCCAGCTGGGGTGAGGGGGACAGTGTCCGTATCACCCCAAACCAGGTGTGCGTGGGGCGTGCTTCTGTCATTCACAGCAAACTCCAAACTGGACTCGCCAGCACACAGAAGGCCCTGGGTCAGAGCAAGAGTATCAGGCAGGTAGAGAGTCCGCAGAGACGGGCAGGTGTGTGGTGCCTGTGCAACAAGCGTGTGAGTGCATGTCTTTTTGCAGCAAGCACTGAGCTAGACCAGCTGGCAAATGGGGGACCCATGAGTTGAATCAGTGGGTCTGGGGTCCTCACAGGACTGTCAAATGGTTGGAGGGGCTGTGCTGGTACTCATGGGATCTGCGACTGTGCATGTGCTTGTGAGCCTGGAGAGCAACGTGTGTGTGTCCGCACTAGTGACCTTCGGAGCCTGACGGCGCAAGGGGAGGAGGGAACAGGGCTCGCTGTTCTTATCTCTGATGTGAGCCCTAGACATAGGTGCTGTTGAAGGCACAGCCCTCTCTGCGCAGTTGGCCATGCCCATGTCCTCTGTGTGTCCTGTGTATCTGGGACACGTGCTCGCCTTCCCTACTGGGTGAACCTGCAAAAGGGAAAGGGGCAGGCACATCCACCAGCCTGGGCAGAGACCCCAGGTCTCTGGGGCACCAGGCTGGGCTCCAGCAGTTGGGCAGGAGGAAGCCCTGGACCAGGGCTGCTGGAGGTGGTGGCCACTACCAACAACTCTTAACAATAACCACAGTCGATTTTGTAAGACAAATTTTTGATCATTAAATCTTCTGTTACTCCATAAGAAATAATTATCCTCCCTTTTGGAAGTAGTTTGAGAAATAAGGATCAATATTAAAGTATTCTATAACTTACGTGTATTCAGAATTACTTTTGGAATAAAGTGCTTAACCTTTCCAAGAAACATTAGTCCACATAATTTTTATATTTAGAAATAATTATACAGTTTCATATACGTAAGTAAAAAGAAAAAGTAATTATTTCTACAACAGATCTAATTACAAAAAGGTTTTATGGAAAATGGAAATGTCAGCCTTTAATTAACATCATGTTGGACTTAAATTCCAAAATACCTGTTTAATAAAAAAATAAATATTTCTTCAGTACAGCGTCTGCTGAGGAGTTATAGTAAGAAATTATCACCAAAATAGGATAGAAAAAGGAATGTTCCTAGATTTTATAAGATTCATACACTGCTGCTTCTGGGTTTATTAATATTTTGCTGCAAGAAATTATTACATAGATTAAATGTTCACAATGAAACATATTGTTTTCTCTTTCTTGTTCACTTCTATTTTAATTTCAGAGAACTATTTTCCAGTTGTCAAGACAGAACACACCAGGAAAAAAAATAAATCCAGTTGTTGGGATGGCTACCTTTCTCAGTGTCCTGGGCCACCTAATACTATAGTACTTAAAAAATGGAAGTCAAGGTCCCACTTTCATCCTACTAAACCTTAAGCATCTCATTTAGGGACACATTCTAGATTTTTCCTATAGAGAATCCTCAACACCCAAGTGAGAGGAGATGTACAGAATACAACGATCACCTTCAAGCTGTATCCTTTTGTGAATGCAGCCTATCGATGTAGGGTGAACTGGTACACCCAGATGTCAAGAGTTGATCTTGTAATAAATATATTAATCTTGTTTGCTTTTTTGTTACTTGTTCCTTTATAGAATTCTATCATTTATCAGTAATTACAGATGCACAGGTGTAGAGTATATTTTTGATATGCAAGGGCTGTTAGATGACAAGTAAAGCAAGGATGTGTTTGTAAAGATGTTCTCTGATGGCTGATGTTCATCAGCACAGCTCTTGAGCACTTCAGGATGGGATGCAAAGTACCATGGTCCTGGAAGCATATGAGATGTTGTTTAATTGAGAACAGTAGGCAGGAATTTTAGCACTTTTGAGAAAGATTACTGAATTTTGGATGTCTACCTGTAGAGTGAGAAAATGGGTAAGTATTCAAACTGTAGTTTAAAACTTCTTGAGCTGCCTGTTCTTAGCACTCTAGAAAATCAGGCTGGAGACACATGAAACTGGTGAGCTGAATCTGAGCAAGACTACTGAATGTATCAATCTCTAGTGATAAGGCAGGCCTTCAAGTATCCCAGGCCAGTGGGGAAATATGGAGCAAGGAAGACTTACCGATGGAGGAGGAGGATCTGGTTAGGGAATTTTTAAACAAACTGGACATACAGAAGCCTATGGGGCCTGATGTGATGCATTCATGAGCACTTGGAAGCTGATCAATGTTATTATAAGAGCACTCCCAATTGCCTTTGAAAGGTCAAAATGGGAGAAGATCCTGAGGACTGGAAGGGAGCAAATGTCACTCCTATCTTCAAAAAGGACAAGAAGGAAGGTCTGGGAAACTACAGGTTGGGCCGCCTCACCTCAGTTCCTTGGGAAGCTGACAGAGCAGGCATTTTCAAACATATGAAGGACAAGAAGCTGGTTAAGTCTAGTCAGCATGGATTTACAACATCGAGGTCGTGCCTGACAAACCTGGTAGCCACCTACAATGAAACTACTAGCTCAGTAGCTGAGGGAAGAGCTGTGGATGTCATTTATTTTGGTTTTGAGATTTTTGACACCGCCTCCCATAACATCCTCCTCAACAAAGTGGTGGAATTTGGGCTACATAAATGAAATTAACTCAGGCTTAAAGTCAGCAGTGATCAGCAGCACGACTGGCTGGAGACCAGTTGCTGGTGGTGTACCCTAGCAGTTGATGCCAGGGCCAGTATTGTTCAATGCTGTCATCAGTGACCTGGATGATGGGACAGAGCGCTCCCTCATCAAGTTGGCAAACGATAGAAAACTGGGAGGAGTAGCTGATACACTGGAGGGTTGTGCTGTTACACAGAAGGACCTGGTCAGGCTGGAGAAATGGGCTGATGGGAACCTTATGAGTTTCAACAAGGGGATATGCTGAGTCCTGCTCTTGGGGAGTGTACTGAACATAATTGGCAGGGGTTTTGTATGTGGGGAGGGGCTCCAGGGGTGGCGAGTGTAGGAGGAGGTCAAGGACTGCCCTGTGCTAGTCAGCTGGTTCCAACCAGCTGGGCAACAGAAGAAGCAGACTCACCATGTGCCAAAACCAGAACCAATCAGATTAGTTTATGTTGCCTCTGGTAAAACATATTTAAGAAAGGGCAGTGACCACTAGGCAACACAAGAGAAATGCCAGGGCAGGAGAGACACCAAAGTAAAAGAGAAGACACGGGAACAGAGGCAGGAGAGACCTGCAAGCTGGTGAAACAGCAAGGGCTGGAGTCCAGCTGTCAGGAAAGTAGCTTTGTAGAGAAGGCCCTGGGGGTCTTGGGGGACAATAAATTGACCATGACCTAACAATATGCCCTTGTGGCAAAGAAGGCCAATGGTATTCCAGGCTTCATTGGGAAAAGCATTGTCAGCAGGTTGAGGGAGGTCATCCTGCCCCGCTACTCAGCTCTGGTGAAGCCACACCTGAAGTACTGTGTCCAGTCCTGGGCTCTCTAGAACAAGAGAGACTTGGGCATATTGGAACAGGTCCAGTTCAGAACCATGAAGATGGTTAAGGAACTGGAACATCTCACATACAAGGAGAGGCTGAGAGTAGGGATTATTTAGCCTGGAGAATAGAAGGCTGGGTGAGAAGGTGACTCTCATCAATGTGATGGGATATATAAAAACTTGATAGGAGAGTGTAAAGAAGAGGGAGCCAGGCTTTTTTCAGTAGTATTTAGTGAAAGGACAAGAAGAAGTCAGCACAAATTTAAATACAGGATATTCCACTTAAACATAGAAAAAACCCCACCTTTTTTCACTGCAAGGATGGTGAAACACTGGCACAGGTTTCCCAGAGAGGTAGCTCAAAACCTGACTCGATACAGACCTGATGACTTGCTCTAGCTGACCCTCCTTTGAGCAGGACTAGATGACTCCAGAGGTTTCTTCCCAGCTCAGTGATTCTATAATTCTGTGATTTTACAGTTAAAGTTATTAAAAAGACATTCTGAAAGCGTTTACAAATTTGAGTTGAACGTACTATACGGTTCTTGTTTCTAGATACAGAAAACAAAATCATCAGAGGATAAGGTAGTAAGGTTTTCTTTAATGCAGCAGCTCAGTGTTTGGAACACTCTTTCATAAGGTGGAAGACCTTTTGTTTAGTTTCTTCTTCTGCTTAAGTCTGTTTGAACCTACTATAACTTACCTCCCCCAAGGAATTCCTGTGGAAGTGTCCTTAAGCTTGATTTTGGGATGTATCACTGTCACTCTCTTCTGCTAGAAGCCTTTAATTTTCAGGCTGTGCTGAAACACTAAGTGTTATTGAAATTACTTCAGGTAGCCATTACAATAGTCATAAGAAAAGAGTTCCACAAATGAGTTTCATTTCCCCTTCTGAATAAGGGTTTTTTTCCACAAATACTTGGCTATAAAGGATGACTGGGGATAACCCACTTCATATTCTGGTAGAATACTCTGCTGGGAGCTCAGGATGCAAGTTTAGTTCACTTTCAATGAGAAGGAGTAAAATCTAGATGCCGTATATATTGGACATGTTCTGTGACCATTAGGTGGTTCTTCAAAGGGAGACTGATTATATTATCCCCTTCACTGTGGATTTAACTTTCCTTTTGTTTTGTTTTTCTGGAAAATGCCTGCAGAGGACTGAGCCACTGAAAGCAGGTCAGAGAGTGGACCACTTTTTTTGTCCTTGGCAAGGAGGGAGGTATCATTTTGGCAAGAAAGGATGAAAACAAGCTTGAAGACCTTGTTTTCCACTTATGAGTGCTGTCTGTGGTCAACTGAAATGCTATTTTCCTTTTATGAACAATGTTGCAACATACAACCACCATAGCACTTAACATTGTGTTGGCCTTGTGTGAAAGCACTGATGGCAATCCACTTCCATTGACTAGAAATTAATCGGTAGAGAAATTGCTGTTCTTCCTCCACCAAACTGATTCAGAGAGATACTAAACCCAGGACATTATGTACTTTTTGACATTCCTTTCCTTTTCCTATCTGATGGCATTTGCTCACAAACACAGAGAAGCTGATTTTTTGTTAGGTCCTGCTAAATACATGCCATGATTTAACCCCAGCCAGCAACTAAGTACCATGCAGCTGCTGACTCACTCCCCATCCCCATCCCAAGGGATAGGGAGGAGAATTGGGGAAAAAGGTAAAATTTGAGGGTTGAGATAAGACCAATTTAAAAATTTAATTAAAATAACATAAACCCCAATAATAGTAATGATAAGAACAACAAATGAAATTAAAAGGAGGGAGAAGGAAAGAGGAATAAAATCCAAAAGGAAGGGAAAGAAAACCCAAGTGATGCACAATACAACAGCTCTCCACCTGCTGATCAAAGCCCAGCCAGTCCCCAAGCCAAGTCCCCATACTGGATCATGTCAGCTTTTCATCTACCAGTACCCCAAAGTCCTTCTCCACAGGGCTTCACTCAATCCCTTCATTCTCTAGTCAGTATTGATACTGTGGGTTACTCCAACCCAGGAGCTGGACCTTGCACTTGGCCTTGTTGAACCTCATGAGGTTCACATCGACCCGTTTTCTGAGTTTTTCCAGGCCCCTCTGGATGGTATCCCATCCCTCGGGTGTGTCAACCACATCACTCAGCTTGGTGTCACCTGCAAACACGCTGACACAGAGAGGCAAAACTAGAAGTGGGGGAAGCAACAGATTAAGGGCTGCTTGGAGAAGCTGGTAGTAGTGACATCCATGGAGCTGCATGAGGTTCATTCAAGGGTGCTGAAGTAGCATGCTGTTGTGGGGAGGTGGGCTATCATCTGCAGAAAGTAGATGACAACTGCAGGAATTCCCTGTCAGCTGGAAAAAGTCTAACATTCTGCTTAATTTCATGAGAAGTAGGAAACACTTTGGGAACCTGATCAGCCTCACCTCAGTCCCTGGAAAGACCTTGGAGCACATGTCCTTGCAATCCATTTCCAGTTACTTGAAAGAGAAGAAGGTAATGAGGAACAGGCAGCCTGAATTTACTAGCTGCAAACCTTGCTTAATCAACATGATTGTGGGTAGGTTAGCAGGTGGTGATAAATTATGGGGCCTGGGTGGAGGTCTGAACTGTAGGGCTTTAATCCAGAGGGAAGCTGAGAAGCTTTAGGACTGAGCCAAGAGAAGCCTTATGATGTTCAGCAAAAAGAATTGCAAAGTTCTCCTGGGGAAGAATAATCCTATAATAATAATAACAGGTTGGGAAGTAGCTGAAAGTATAGCAGCCTGCTGAAAAAGATCTGGAGGTTACAGTGATTGTAGAGTTGCGTTACAGTCATACTACATATATACTAAGATTAAAATGAGACTGTCACCTCTCTTCATGAAGTATAGAAGAGAACAGACCACAGCTTTGGTGATCTCAGTGTGAAGGACACATATTTGTTATCTGGTATTTTTTCATCTCCTGTGAACTTTTCATGTCATTGGACTGGTAATATCTGTATTAACTTTAAGAAGTTAAGTTCTTACCAAAATATTCATCACTTCTAATGTTGCATTTAATATCCACATCAAAAAAAAATGGGAAATGGTTTACATATTGAAACATATCTCTAAACTAGCAAATTAAACCGTTTTGAGATTCAAAGGTCAATACACGCATGACATCTGTTAAAAGCTTTAGACCTCTGAGGAGGTCTGGACTGGACTAAGTCCCAAACTGTCCTCGGGAAGTGCTTGGGGCAGTATTGGCTGGTGGAGGCTGCCACATACAATTACAACAACTAAATAGTTTAGGCAGTGGAGCTGCCATGCCTGTTCCTTTTACCAAGATACTTCATTTACTAATATAGAGATAAAAAAGGGGTTGAGAATGCCCATTAAAGAAAACAAATCCCAGTAGGTAATGTGGCAAAAGGAAGCTTTTAAAAAAAAAGGGAAAAGGAAGTCTGTAGCACAGTGCTACATCCGAAGTATAGAAGACTTTACATTTATATGTAGAAAAAAAATATTATTTATTTATGCTCTATGAATAGCAAAAGTTCTGGAAGGATGAAACAGTTTCAGGTCATGACATCACGTAACCCAGACACATTACACTAACGGCCATTAATGAAAGCAGCCAGAAGGCTCTGTGAACATCATACAATTTAATGAGTTGATACATTAGGAATTAATCTTTGAAAATGGGAAAAAAATCTGAAAGACAACTGCTCACATGTTTCTAACATTTAGATATGGTAAAAAGGGTGAAATAGAGCATCACTTCTAAGTAACACAACAGCTAGTTCAGGGCCAGCAACAAAGACTTAGCACATGCCTGACCAGCACAGAGTGACTGCTATATACTTACACTTCAATGCTTGCCAGAGGTTCAAAGGACAGTCTTAAAAGAGGGCAGATTCAGGAAAAAAAAGGGAGCCTTGTGATGTAGAGCTTGAAAAGCACATTCTATCAAGCTAGCCAGAGAGAAGCTAGGAGGTCACTTGTCCATAACAAGTAATGGGCACTTACCCAGTGTGGGAGATAGAGACGTTTTTCAGTCCTACAGAAAAGAGCATGAGATAGCACAGCTGCTCAAAGTTGAAGCCAGGCCACTTCCCTGAGGATGAAAATTAAACATTGGAACAGTTCATCAGAAGAGGTGGGGGAATGTTAAGCTCTCACAGAGATATTGAATTTCATTTTAAAAGCCAGCCATTGATCCATCTCCTGGGAGCAATCCTGCAGTCAGTGTTCAGAGCGAGCCTGCGCAGGCCACCATGTAGTCCCATGACAACACTTGAGTTTCTTTGTGCTGAGCTGCCCCAGTATAATGACATGACACATCAGACTGGGTCAGAGTCCTCAGTGTGTGTCCTGTCATGCCCTATACCCCGATCTTGGCCAGGAACACAATATAGGCCAGTTGCTCTGGAGCTACCAGAGCAAGACAAGTCCCATCTTCTAGCTGCACACACTGCTAGTGCTAGCTCTGCAGGGCGCTAATTTCAGCCTGTTTTGAACACTCTCGGTTTTGGGGTATTATAAGCTTGTTTTGAATTTCCTTTTATCACTGTCATTTGCATTAGTCTTTGGACAAAAGGACTTTTCAGCTTGAGAAGCTCTCACTTACCTCCCACTGCATACATGTCCAAAAAGTAACCGCTCAGGCTGTACGTTAAAAACAAGCATCCTTTCCTTCTCCACACCAGCCAAATGCTTTCTGGAGTTTCTCATCACTGACTGTTGGCAGTCAACTGAAAATACCCCTACTGTGGCTGTGAAAAGGAGAGTTAGAATTAAGACTTTAATGATTGCTAAGAAGACCTGACAACAATAAAAGGGGATAATTAGCAATAATTTAAAGAGCAGACTATTGTCACAAAATGTAATTTCCAAATCCAGTTCTCTCTCCTCTTTTCTGAACTAATAAATGTTTTCTGGTTTTCCAGACATAAGCTTCCCACCAGCCCCCAGCACATTGTGGCTGTGCTAGGGGGACATTATTGACTCCATTAGCAATCTGCTAGTCAAGGCTCCTAGTGAAGGGGTTTCTGGATGTGATTCTGGATAGCAAGCTTATTAGAAGGGGAATATGTGGTGTGAACATATTTTTAGTGCTACCCAGCTGTCCTTTTTGCCTTAGTCTTCCATTCTGTGAGTGCTTGTGTAGTAATATAACATCATAAACCACATAAGAAATACCTTAAGAGCCTAATTGGTAAAGTAATATGCCAATACACCAATTTTCAATAGTAGATGAAGCTCAGAAACAAGAAAAAGAAGCAGAAGGCTGAGTAGGGATTTCATAAGAATAGAGGCCATGCTGCCATATCAAAACCAAGAAATGAAATATGATTTCAGTTCAGTTGCTTTATAAATAAAATAATTGCTGGGAAACCGGAGGTCTGGGATGTCTGAGTAATTGCATGCCTAAATGAGCAGAGAAAGGGTAAAGTATAGTTGTCTATAAGCACATCAAGTCTCTCATTTCTAATTAGAGTTGATGGAGCTATTCTTGATATTGGTGCAGGGAAAGTAATTCAGATCATCTTTCAGCAAAGACCCACAATGAAATTCAGTTGCCTAGACATTGATGTCAAGCATCATTTCAGTTGGTCTGTGGTATAATATCTGGTTTCCAGTTGTCTTTCCAGAAAGATGCAACCCTCCCATGCAATCTGTGTCCCTCAGTAGCTATCTTTCACATCCCATGAACCAGCGCTAGGGGACTGCACAGAGGCAGCTGGATCCTGCCTATAATGCTTGGTCAACTAACTCACTCCTTTGTCTGCAATCGAAACTTCAACACATACGGCACACTTACACACCTAAATGGGAGTCTTGAACTCAGTCGTGCTTCCAAAAATTGTTATGAAAACTCTGTAGTTGATAAGAAGCCCATGCTGTACACCAGACTATTTGCTATTAGCTGACATGGCTAGATGAATTATACAGTTACCTGATTTCAGCAGAAAAATTAAGACCAAGTGAAATAGATAAATGTGTCTTAGGTGGGATATATCCCATGTTTTATTTTATGTGTTGGAGGGCTTCAGAAGCTTATAGAATAAATAGAGGTGATGGAGTAGAACAATGTAGAGTCACTCAGCCTGAAGAGATCTCAGGAGTCCGTAGTCCCACGTCCTGCAGGGTTGGTTATGGGTTCTGACCACATTGCTCAAGGTCTTATTCCAGTCAGGTCTTGAAAATCTCCAGGGATGGAGACTGAATGACCTCTTTCGGCAATCTGTTCCAAGTGAAAACTCCAAATATAACACACGTACTTTGAGAATGTGAGTTAGAGCTTAGTTTTCAGAAACGTGTAGGCATTGCATGCAGTCCTGAAGAGGCTGAATAAGAGGAAGGAAAGGATTTAACAAGCGTCATATCCACAGGCAATGGCAAATCGCAAGGAGTTTTGCAATAAGTGTCACTGACAAAATCAGTCTGGATACTACATTCCTGTTTCAGGACAAAAGATGAGAACAACCTGACAACAGATGAAGTCGTGCACAGCACAGCACAGTACGTCAGGCCTGACTCCATCTTTGCCCCGTAGTTAAGACTGCCCAGTGTCCCACCCAGCTGCTCTCAAGAAATTAGATGGCAGATACAGAAAACTAATGGGGGATTAGAAGAACGAAAGAAAGAAGAGACTAAAAAAAAAAGCACAAAGTAAAAGCCCTTACCAACAATACTTAAAACAATCTGAGTCTTGGACTCTCTCTAGAGACAACTAAAGCAACCCATTTCGCAAAGAAGGAACTATACCATTACTGGGAAATGTAAGTGGGTTTACAGTGGTGTCTTCTCTAATGGGAATGTTTATTCTGGCATAACTACATAATATAGACACTTCTATTCTTATTCAAGGAAAAAACACTGCTATTTTAGGGGGGGAAAAAAAAAAAACAACAACAAACAAACTACTCAGAAGACCAGAACAAGAGATTTACATCTTTTATTTGTCTACCAGTACTTCCATGAAGAACATTTAGTCATCTGCAGGTGTATTAGAAATTTTCTATTAACAGCGGGTTTTATTAGAGATGTTTGAGATGTATTTTCAACAAAAACAGTGACATTTACCAACTACCAATAGGTTTTCTGATAGAGGAATGGGTAGTTCCTATCTCACCATATATGTGTCATGTTTAAATTTGCTCATTTATAAGGTCAGAGAATTATAGGGAAAAAAGCCCCTAGGACCAAGAAATTATAGTCAGATACATCAGAAAAAAACCAGTATGTCCAGGTAATGAATTGTGGAGATGGGATGATAACCAAATAACCAGAAACTTTAGAAGTTATTCAGTCAGTTTGAGAAACAAATTGGTTTTGGCACTTTACAACATTGTGATGGAATATTTAATTAAAAATTAAGAAACTTGTACAGCCTTTGTATTTCCTGGCCCTAATTTAGCTAGGTCTGTCAAGAAACCTTTCTTTTATGAGGGTAAATTACATCCTGTCTGTGAACTATGGAAACTTCACATTCACACCTCAGCTGTGGAGACAGAAGCATGATCACCATCATCTGTTTCACTAGTGGTTGGGTGCCAAAGGAACATGGAAACAAGAAACTTTAGGCCATGTTCTTTTCTCCTCTGCTAAAACTCCTTAAAAAATAAGGGAAGCCTTTATTTGAAAAGAGGGGGAAACTTTTGCACAGTGTGGAAAATGTCAAAATTCATAAGAAATATTTTTTTTCTTAGATCCTTAAAATAATTTGCAAGATTTTCAGTTCATTAAATCTGATGTTACCACTTGCAAAGTAAGCTACATATGTTCAGATCAGTGTGGAACGAGCAACTATTAGTTCTTAGAGTAGCAATTAACATTTAATCTAGAATACCCACCAGGTAGAATATTGTTGCTATTTATCATTTAGGATCAGTGGTTTTTAAGTTAATGTTTACATGAAGTCATACGGTACTTTGCTGCGGGCAATACCGACTCAGTACACCAGTTTCTTTAGACTGCCAATTTTCAGAGCACAGAAAACATACGACCAAATGAGATATGAATAAGCATTAATTTTGGAGATTAGTTCTTGACTTCATAGGGTGTTAGCTGAAGTAAATGAGAAAAAGTAAAGACAGAAAAGGGGATAACAGCTAGGGATATTAATAATATAATAAATAGCATCTTTTAAAATTAAGTTGACTGTTATTATATAAAAACAACAGCTGGCAAATACAATCAACCCACAACACAGAGTGAGTGTGGAATGGGAAACTGTTCCTCCAAAAGCTGCAGCATCTGTTTTCTTATCATCCTTCCCCAACTACCAACTGGAGCAGAGAGGTGTTGCAACTTGCTTCCCATCCCTTTAACTCTTCTGGCATTATAAAGGTTTCTGTACTCCTCCAACTCCAGCAATGGGTACCTCTTTATTGCCACAGCATTTGCTTTTGTCGCCTGAAAGCTGCTTTTTAGCTCACCCACACCAGGCCATAGAGGCCAGCAGAGATGACTGGGAGGAAGGAGGATTAGGTCGAAGAACCTGACTCATATGAGAGATCAAAAAAATTAAAAAAAAATAAAAATTGTTCACCATGTCTTCCAACAGAATAATATGGGCTATTGAATAAAACTAGAAGGTGGCTAAGCCCCCCACTCCCTCCCCCATTCCCACCCACCCCCAAGAATGTAGTTCTTATCAGTGTGGGTGTAAGCTCTGAAAGTCCCTGTGTGAAAGTGATGAAAAGATGTGAATGCTGAATTTCATATAGCTAAAAAAAGGGTATCAGTTATGGCCAAGGAAGAAAAGATTCAGTGAAGGTTTATTAAATACACATCCACCTCTTGATAAAGAAACTCTGAGGCTGCAGTTTGCTGGAAGTTCAAAGAGCATCCTGATGTCCTTGTACACCGGGCATCTGCTGATGGCCACTGGTGATGATGTGATGCAGAGACAGATGGGCTGGTGCATTCACCCTTTCTGTTCTCCCTGTCTGTATTCCTCTTATGTTTAAAAATTGCTAACAGGCTTCAGATTCTCTAATGCTCAGATAGCTGATCCCTAATGATTAGAAGAAGATGAAGAGCAAATACAGCTCCTACTTCTAATTTTCCACTGTAGCTGTCACAGAGGAGACAGAATATGGCCCAGCATATCTTCAGTAAAAGTAAGAAAAAAGATGAATGCTCTGACTAGAAATGTTCTCTTGAAATCAACTCACTTCTGTGCATGAATACTGACAAACACTGAAATGAGTTTCAGCTACCTTTTCCTGTGGGAAATATCCTGGGATCTTGTATGGGAATGAAAACAGGGATCATGGAAATCATGACTGCATGCAACTAAGTGAAAAAAATTGACTTTTGGGAAAGATTATCTATTTAACCATCTGTCTAGCGCTCTCAAAACCACTTTGAATGAAATCTGTTTCTTCAAATATTTTGCTGAAAATTTTCACTAAAGATTTCAGAGTCGTATGATGGCGACAACTAAATCTTAGCACACACTGTGTCAAACAATGATTGGAATGTATCCTTAAAAAAAATCCCAGATGGAAAAATATATATTTATGCAAATGTTCCAAAATAAGATGATTTTGCATAAATGTAACAGATATAACTATGGTTTTAAAATTACCGTAACCCACAGAAGAAATCTTTATACTTGGTAATTCTGTTCCAGTAAACTGGATTGTTTTGAGCAAATAGATGCAAGATCCTTCTGCATGACTTAAAGGTCATGGCATCACTGGAAAAATTATTTCCCAGCAATGTCTCCTGTGCCTTGACTATATTATGATTTGTCCATTCTTAATATCTCTGTTTATCAATTTGGTATCCTTACTGGCTACATCATGCATTTTTAAAGCAAACATTGCAAGTCAAAGGATGATCCTTTGGAAATGGAAATGTAAAATTTTGCAAGATTTTCTGCCTAAAGGAAAAAAGTCACTAAATATCAATTAAAAGTTATCAGGCTTTTACTATTTAAATACATCTGCACATATTTAACTGTAGGATTAATCTGGCTAGAATATGTCATTTGACTTTGACTAATTTTCCTTAACTCTCTCCTTTGTGGAAAAGTATGAGAGCTGTATTGATACAGATAGATCTAATCTCCCGAACAAACAAGTAAAATGGCAATTTTGAGGAATAAAAAAGGTGGCTATTTACTCAAAATATAACAGCATCTTAGTCTTTTGTCTACCTGTAAGGATACTGATACTAAAAGTGTATAATGTAACTTGTAAAAATATCAGCCTCTGTAGCATGTAAGTCAAAACCCAACAAAAAACTTACTATATTTGTACCAGTCTTGAAGAAAAAAGCAAATGAGGGAAGACAACAAAGGTATACAGTCACATTTTTAATAACAAACCGTTTCTATTTTCCAGATACTGGTGGGCTGATAATTTTAAAGCAAGGCCCCTACTTACTGTTTCTTGTGAATAAATCAAATATTTGACATGTAAACCAAGAAAACTATTTAAATCCTTCCTGTTCCTTTTCTAATGGCATATTTTGTAATAGTGTACCAAAGCAGTACTTCCAGCTTTTGTTATAAATTGCTGTGAAGAGGTCTTATTGTGGAAACATTGAGATAAACTTTAATGGTTACAGCAAGAAGACATTTAACTATGTGCTTATATTGTGTTTTCTGCACATTTGTGATTGAAAACACAACTTAACCATGTATTTTAGCAGGGTGCTTTCATTCTGCAAAGCTGTAGAGTTCTTGTTAAAAAATAGTGATACTAAAATGCTTTTGTATATGTTTTATACTGAAGAGTTTAACCAGCAGACAACAAATAATAAGTCACACTCAGAGAGTCTAGAAAAGATGTTTGATCTAAACCCTACAGGATCTTTAAACCTTCATGCTCCACATAAATTCAGTGATTAGAGTCCTCTGAAGGTTTCTGAATGCACTTTGGCTGCTCCAAAGAACAATGCTGAAGCCTGAGGAATCCAAGTGCATTGTATCTGGGCAGTGTATAGGGACTATCAGCCATGTCCTGCATTCAAAACAACCACAATCTCTAGAATATGAACTTCTATATTCAGTCATTGTTCCCTAGATGCCTACTGTTTAATCTTCTTTTATCTTCTGAAGTCTGCACAGAAGAATGGTATTAAAGGTCTATTATCCAACATACTTTTGCTCCCCCAGAGGTATTTATGCTTGTACTGTTATCTCAGCTGTGTCACTGTAAAATCTGGAAGAGCTTCAAGGAAATCAGTGCAATTACTTTAGATTAATGTTGTTATCTCTTATGTCCAAATGTTGCTTTTAGTCATGCAAGACATTTAACTTGTTCTTATTTCTACATAGTGGTGAAAAGAAGTCATTATCAAAATAAAGTAATGGCATGGAGCCTTGATATGGTCATGAGACAGAGACGAGATCAGAAATTGAGATACCAGTTCTGGTGATTCTGACACCTTTGCTGGTCATAGGTATCTCCACCAAATTCAGTGAAGTAATTGGTAGCTGAGTAAAGCTATCAAGGAGCATACTCAGGTGTACTGGAAGTACTCTGCAGCTGCAAGATCTAACAGATGAAAGTTCAGCAAAGTTTCTGCAGAGCTTCCAAAACATTGTGGCGTCAGGGCAACAGGATGCTTAAAGTATAACTGTAACCACAAGAAAAGGAAAAGCAAGAAGACTACCAGTTCTCGAAATCAGACAGGTCCTTAAATCCCTTTTAAAATTGGGGATTACCTTTTGACTGTGTATATACAGAAGGCATGATTTGAATCATAGAACCATATAATCTTAAAATCATTTAGGTTGGGAAAGACCTTTAAGGTCATCAAGTCCAACCGTTAACATAGCATCGTCAAGTCCTCCAGTAAAGGTGTCCTTAAGCTCCACATTATGTATTTTTTAAACACTTCCAGGGATGGTGATTCCACCACCTCCCTGGGCAGCCTGTTCCAATGCTTGGTTGCCCTTTCAGTGAAATTTTTTTTTCTAATTTCCGAACTAAACCTCCCCTGGCATAACTTGAGCCCATTCCCTCCTGTCCTATCACTTGTTATCTGGGAGAAGAGATGAAGAATGATAATAAATTAGATAGGCTTAACTGAACTGTGGTACAAAATGCACTGGGCAGCAGGTGGTAACATTCCTCTTTCTGCCTTTGAGTTTAATGTCAGAAGTTGTGTATTACATTTTATTAAGACATCGGAAGACTGCAGACATGTTCCCAGGTTTGCAGAAAAACATTCTGTAATTTGGATTAGCTCACCGATATGTGAAAGGAACTGGAGATGCTTTGTGGTCTTTTTTAAAGCTCAGAAAAAAAAGCCGCAAAATGAAGTCTTTGCTAAGCAGAAAAAAGGATGAAAGATGAACAATCAGTCAGTTTTATAAGGAGCAGTCAGTATCTGTAGGTAGAAACTGTGTATGAAGAAGCAAGCAGGAAGACTGCCATAGAAGTGGGAGATCAACAACCATGACTTCATGAGACACTGACTAGATTGATAAACTGCTGTGCAAAGAATGAAAACAGGATGTTGATGGTCAGAAGACATTAATGTTCCAACCTGATTACTACAACAGGCAGGTAAAAACCTACCATTCCTTTATAAAATAGCAATTCAACATTGATCTGGTACAAATGTCAGAATAGAAGCGTGTTGGGTTTTGTGTGTGTGTGCTGGGATCCTGACATTACAAAGCTAAAATAAACTTAATGAAAATGGAAAATATAATCTCTTTGTAGGATAGAATTTGCTCTAGGTTTTTCTTCATCCCAGCCTCCAGCATGACCGACTATTATTAACTGGGAAGGCGAGGACTGCCTGCTGGGTAAAGTGAGAGAAGGTGTTACAGGGGCTCACTCCATCTGCCTGACTTTCCATGTGACCTTGAATGAGCCATTCAGGGCCAAATTTACTTCTTATGTTTTATTCTCAGTTTCCATTAAAATGGGTCTTTCCCCTTCGATAATGTAATTAGAATTAATTTTCCCCTTTTCAGGGGTTAATTCATTTGGTCTAAATTATATATATTATTTTCTATTAGGTCCATTCATGTTAACTGAGCTAGTCAAGTTAACGTAGCTATGTAAACTTAGCTGCTGTGATGCTGGGCAAAATTGTGCTCCCTGCGTTGAAGAATTTCATCCACAAAAATGATGGTAGAAATGGCAGTCTGACTCAGGGAGATACAACAAGACTAATTCATTAGAGCCTTTAAAATGCAGTTCATAAATGAGAAAAACCTGTGGAGTCTGGTTTTAGGCAGGTGCAGTAATAGTCTTTCTGCCTCCTAGATGGAGCTAAAGCACTTATCTGTTCTGTCTTGGCTTGTGGCATGGGGGAAAGCAAGCAACATGCCAAACATCATTGCCTTCTCTTGCATTTCATTATTAGTATTACCTGCAATTTTAGACACATTTTAAGAACACATTTTATGGAATAATAATAAAAAAGTTTGATCTCCATTCTCCATGGATGATGTTTTCTGAGCGTAAGTAAGTCTAAAATTAGCAGACCTTTTTTTTTTTTTACTTCTTTGCAGCCAGGCACTGCTTCTCACTAGATATATGCTTCAGCAGGCACTGCCAGGTATCCAGTTCAGCTTCCTGGGTGATAAATGTTCAGTTTTCTTCCCGCTAGTCCTCATAAACGATAGATAAAGGACTTTTGGCCCCAGGAGGGAGACTGAACATATAGTCTAGATGAGACATTTTCGGTGTTCTAAAGGAAGAGACACCACGATGTTGAAAGCGAGGAATCTGAAAATGAAACCTACAAAACAAGAGACCATTATGAGCTGAGTGTAGACACAAAACCAAAGCAAATCTTGCAGCTTTATTTACTTGCAAACAAAAAACACAATCTAACAAAACCTAGCAAAAAAACCCCAAACACCACCAAACCCAAAACCCCCACAAGAACAAATGCAACAATGCCATTCATATATATATATATATATATATATTTTTTTTTTTTTTTCTGTTTCTTGGAAGGTTAAGAAAAGGGCATTTATCTTTCAGGGTTCTGGTGAAACTTCAGTTAAGACATAAGCACATATATAAGTCTATCTGCCTATGCAATTCAATACCAATAAGTATACTAAGTTGCTAAGTAATTTAATTTTCACAGCCTCATTTGTGACAAACATCAGTATTCAGTGCACTCTGCATGCCAGTGGTTTGGGGTGAGTGGACAGAACTAAAAAATAGGAGGAGACCTATCAAAACAACCACAGGGTGAAAGTGGAAAGGAAAGAACCAAAATCTCTTCACACTGTACCAAAAGACAACAAATGTGACCAGGGTCTAAGAACATTAAAATCATAATAACATCATACCTAAAAGAGAATTTTTCACAGTTTAAGAAGAGAAAGAGGACAAAGGAGTGGCTGGTGGCCAGTGCACCAGCTGCAGGCCAGCATCAACTAACATCTGGGAAAAAGATGCTGGCTGTCTGGAAGATAAGGCAGTGAGTGAAACTGCTACAGCAAGTTGACAAGGCAGGGTCACTGCAGAACAGGTAAGGTCCTTTCCTCTGTGCTACTGGGCTTCTGTCTATGCTTTTGGACTCATGAAACAAAGAGATCTGAAGTGCGCCCAAACAGGCACTGCTGGATCTTTATGTCTGGCATCTGGCCTGTCTGCATTGCTTGTGATTTTAATGGCATTAATTTAATCCAATATCTTTTGATGGTTTTTAATTATTTAATTTGCTGCTTGAGATGGGTTTTAATTATTTAATTTATGTTTGCTTCCTTATGTTGCCGCATATAATAATCTATGACACTGATCCTACAATGACTTCCTTATTGGTGTGCTTCTTTTCCACTATGGATCTGCACAGTGTGTTCTATGCATGTGATGTGGACTTTCCTCACTTCTTTGAATTAAGCAATAATTATCCATAAAAACTATGCACTGAAATATATTTTAATTCAAGTCTGTAGGGATTTTTAACTCTGTGATAGGAATAACCTGCAATACACTTGAACTAATCTACAGAGATCAGTTTAATGCAGCAGAACAGAGTGGAAATATATTAATGTGAATATGCAAATGTAGTATATTCACTTGGTAATGAGTAGACCATGTTGGACAAGCCATCTATAAATTAATATGTAGACAAATCTGTGTAACCACCAACTCTACTTCCTGGTGGGACTGCAAATGCAATCTTTTTTTATTTTATTTATTATCTTTAAAGCCAAGGGTCTTTGTTTACCCTATCCTTCTTCCCTGCCAGGTTCTTTCCTCTTATCTGTAACAGAATCCATATGCCTTAGGGGAATGAAACCTTTAAAATTACTACTTGATATTGAAAATCAGGTATTTATGTTGTGATGCTAATCATATGTTGTGGAAACAAAAGTATTGGGAAATCATGCTCCCGCTTTAAAAATGGACATGCATGGTCATGTTGTTACTACACACAAGCTTATACCAAGTTTTCACAAGTTAAAATCTTCTGAACAGGTTTGAAATAATAGAATTCTGGACTACCATTGATATTTATCCTGTATCATACTCTGAACCTGGAAATCAATGAAAAATAGGGTTTTTTTGAGTCCTAACTACCTTTAGAATCTGGTCCATACCTTCATATAGGCATTAAATGAGATTTTTAGCTAAGGGCATAATCCCTCCTTGAATTTCCTTGTGTGAAGTTGGAGTGACAGTGTGACACTGTTTTGATACAGTACAGCTTGTTCTGTAGGCATACATGCCACGACATGCCTGCTCATTTGAAGCAATGTACTCTACACAGTATGTTTCATAAGTTAATAAATATGTTTTAAATCCAGACTGGGTTGGTATCTGGAACCTGAGGCCATAAATCATAGAATTTCCCTGTAAGAGTCATACATCAACTCCAGACCTCCTAATTGAGTGATATTATACCACAAAATGGAATCACATGAAATTCAGGCTCCCTTTCACTATATCAATGTATTTCCTCCTCCGAGCGTGCCCAAGTATTGCAAACACGCAATCCTGATGAACAGAAAAATTCTCTAACAGCTTTCTAGTTTATGGACTGATGCTTCATATGTTTATGGATGATGAGTCCTCTGAAAAGTTACTTATCAAAGATGGAAATATCCCATGCCCTATAAAACGTGTTAGTGCTTTGTAACTGTGTTGCCTGTGTTTTGGCATGGGACACAGTATAAAGCAGGCTGCAATAAGAAGCATTACACAAGCCTTTAAAGAGGATCTATGCCGGCCATATCTTATCATCTTCCTATGGCAAAATCACTACTGAAGCCTCGACCAGCTTCTCAAACACAGCAAATGCAGTTCATACTATCTGGTAGACCTGGTGACACAGCTGAGAAAAACTCTTCTGAGGTGTACCCTAATGCTTACATCACTTGTCCTTCAAAGGATCTATGCTTATGTATGGCCAGATGTTTTATTTTAATTTAATTTGGGTATGTTTACAGAAAAACATATGCCTGAAGGCTTAGGATGGAATTAGTGCATAGCATTCACTGGAATTCAAACAATTTATGTAAAGAGAGACTTTGTCCCTGTGCTTTGACAGAGCTGCCATGGAACTAGTTTGCACTTGGAAGAGGGAGTGTCAAGGCAGGTTGAAGGCTTAGCTGAGAAACCGAGCCTATAGTCTAATCTATAGCTGAACACAGCTGAAAATGACTGTTAATTAAACTGCAATTACTTTCTGACAGAATTTGCATGTCAATTGATGATAGAAGGGAACAAGCACGAAACTGATGCCTGGGATCACGGAACCATCCAGTCATGATGGCCCATGGATACAGAGCTGACTGGCTTTGGGATTACTGCAGCCTCTGTGAACTGGAATGCCTTCAGTAAGAAGGTGTTCAGAGGCTTTTCTTCATGACTGTTACTTGAACTGAAGCTGGGGAAAACTGACATATAAATAAAACACTTGTTTTCATAGGAAAAGGGATTCCTCCTGTGCCATTGACTAGCTGTTAGGTAGCACTCAGTTTAGCGTGACCTGCAAAGAAGAAAGAAAGTGTGATCCATGGGGAAGCCGGACAAGTATGAGAAGCAGAACAAATAGACAGCATGCAGGGACTGAGACCATGGGGAATGCTGGGTTTGCAGAAAAACAAGTTGCACAATTTTATGTGATAGAAATCACTCTGGAACACAGATATGCCCAAGGAGGATGGACATCAGAAAATTAAGGTTTTAAAAAGTAAATAATAGCTTTACAGTCTTCAGAATGATGCTCAGAAGACTGTAACAGTGCTAAAAATGATTGATGAGAGAGACCACAGAGAGATAATTGGGTGGCTGTTTTGTCTTAGCTTTTAAGACTAAAACCAAGAATGAGGAGAGAGGAGATGTGCTGCAGCATTGATCAGTCTGGTATTCACATTAAAAATCAAGAATAAAAACTTGGTAATAAGAGGCTTGGTTATTTTTTGAGGTACCTTAACCCTGCTTCTAGGAGAGTTTGTTGAGAAAAAGTGAGCTTTGCCTTTACATGTTAAAGAGAATTAGCAGGGAAAGATTAAAACTGTGGTCAAAACTATGATGCTGGTAAAATGCAGAAGAAAATCATGAGGTCAAAAGTGAAAACAATCCAGGACTAGGAGACAAAATAACTATATTGTATCCAATGAAAATAATAATAAAAGTTTTAGGTGAACTCAAAAATATTTTCTGATTTTTTTGGCCCCTCCAATTTTTGTGGGGTTTTGTGTTTATTTTTAGTTAAAGAGGGATATTCTAACTGTCACAGGCACAGAGTGGAGTTCTGCTCCGACAGAAGATCTGCTCATGACTGCTTTTTGGAATAGGACAGTTCCATCAGTTCACAAGGATGACAGACAACTTCATGACAAACAACTAAAGGAGAAAAGAAGAAATCTTGAGTAACTTTCGCTGAATACAAGGAAGTGAATATGGGCCCTACCTCAGTACCTTATAAGACACTGTGAAAGACACTAACTTATAATACACTGCATTGTATTTCCATCTCTGATGAGCAGTTTCAGGCAACCCAACAAAGATGGGATACTACAAACGGTAAAATAGTTCAAACTCTAGTGCTGGCCAGAACCTGAGAAATAAGCATCACATGAAGTACTTTCTTCTGTCAGCAAAGCGGTGCAATGTGGGTGGAAGAGTGTGTCTTTAAGAGGATCCAGACTAATACTAGCAGATTTAAAAGGTGACAAAATTTAATGGATGCATATTTCATGCCTAGAGACATTATGCCTGAAAAAAAAGACAATCATCATGTATTTTGTCATGAATGCTCATACAGGCAAAAGTGCAAAGTACACGGAGAATGCTTTGGTTACCCAAAGCAGAAAACTTTTCAGACTTGAGAAATCACAGCCCATTTTTAGAAAAGGTTGTGACAAACCCCTACAATTTTAAGGTCAAGAACAACATGGTCACAATTACCAGCCTCTGACAGCTAAATCACACCAGCAAGAACTGTGATAAGGTATTGACAGCAGATTTTACAAGGTGTAGCGTGCTGAAGTTCAGCATATGAGCTGATGAGTCACAGCACATGCCAGGATATTCAAATGGATGTAGTACCAAACAGGAATCACAAAACAACTTGTGACCCCCCTGGACTCCCTAGCAGCATCAGTAGTCCAAGCCATGCTGTAGATCAGCATACTGAACGGTACATGAAGCTTATTGGCATCTTTCAGGTTCCCATGGTGTGACTAATTCTCGTTAGATTTGACCCCAGGAAGTAAGACAATGATGCAGACTGCAATCAGATAAAGGAAGGAAAAGATGTAGAAAGACTGGATCCTGGAGGGAGGTACACAGATTGCAGGAAGGAAGAGGCTGGAAGTGCCACTGTGACAGGGCTGATGGGAACCTACCTGCAGCCACACCACCTTACTTAATTCAGTTTTACAAGCACTGACTCCTCTGACGTGATTATGCCCTATGCAGCACACAAAACAGGAACCATGCTGCCCACATACAGACAGAGAAAAAAACACAAGGAAGTCCAAATAGGACACAAAGGTCTGAGACCTGACCCTGATATGGGAAAAAAACATGGATGTGAACAAAAGTTCATCTTCTCCATTGTGATGGAAGACAATGGTTTCAGAGGTACGGATATGAGATGAACCAAGTGCTACACAATAAATACAGTGGTGACCCAGCTCAAGCGGTAACATTTTCATAAGTGCTTAAGTGAATATAATACATAAAAAATCCCAGATTAACCCTAAGTGTTTGCTATGTAGTGCAGCAGGCATATATCAATTACGTCTCAAAAACTACTATAGCCACATCTGCTCCACACTGCACCCCAGCTACTGAAAAGATGCTTCAGTAAGGCTGGTGCATTTTGCCTTTCTGCACCTGTCATTCTTCTAGTTCTGGAGCTGGCTCAGTCATTGCTAGCTTGCACAAGCAGACACCTAACTTGCTTTCAGAATAGAACTTACATTTTCAAAATAGTTATATGTTTTCTTCAAGAATTACTGGCACAGACTTTCTCATACCTATGTCATGTAGGAAACTGTAAAAAATTGTATTCAAGAGAACTAGTACACGTATCTATTTTTTCACAAAAAAAATTATATTCTGTTATTATACAAGATGATACGTCATTCTCCCATTTTGATCTATTATTGAGGAAGAATCTTATTCCTATATATTGCCCAATGTAGCCATTAGATTTTGGAACATATGTAATGGAAAATATAGTAGTAGACTACAGTGATCACTTATGATTTTGATCACTATGATTACGAAAAGGACCTGCAAGCTATCTCCAATCTCTAGGCCACAAAACACCAACCTAACATAAGATGAATTGAGCAAAACATTCAGGAGTCAACAACAACATCAAAAGCCCTTCATTGCTAGGCAATTCATAGGACAGGGCAGTGTTACAACACAGAACTAGTACACTATATGCACATTCCAATAACAGACCCAAATGGCACGTGTCGTAACCAAATGCTCATTGTCAAGATATCTTTAAGACAGATCACAAGTAGTAGTCACATGCTAGACAGATGAAACACCTTGATACTTTTAAAGAGAGATTATTTTTTATTTTGTGCTATAATTTTCCTCTGGTATGGCAGAGGAATTAAAATAATTTTTGATGAATTTCACTGGTGTGTATTGACTTAAAGGGACCATCTCATTACTGCATTACTGGTGAGAGAAAATAGGTAGGTAAATTAAGTAAGCCACTTACCACCTTGGAACATGTATCTTTTCTGCATCGGTGAGCATCTGACTTTGCAAAATGCAGATCTTCAGACCTTTAGTCTTTGTGGAAACTGCCACATGAATCCAAATTACTAGTTGGAAGAGAATTCACATCTTTTCTTTTGTGGCGATGAAGTTGATGTCAGGAAGGCATGAACCATCCTTCAAACCCATCAGGTGACAGTTACCTTGTTCTGATTCTGAAAACTGATCTCCAGACTAGAGTAAAAGAGCACTTGTTATTTCAATGCATCTTCTATTTTTTCTCTTCAGTTTCTGTTAAGAATCGGTGTTTCCTTTTTTTCTGCCCACCGTACAAATAATAGCACATATCTATCTATCTACCTGTGTATATTAATTTGCTTTAACCCTGGAGAACAAAAGTTCACAATAAAAACACCTACAGGGCACATCAATTAATTTATTGTCATCTATCTGAAAAATATTATATATAGATAGATAAAGATATACACACACATATATATATATACACACACACATATATATATGCATATATATATATAAAACGATCTACAACACTCTCTAAAATCATCATATGGCAGCAGCTTTTCCTTAGGAAAATTCTGGCACTGGTGAAATGGAAATAATTAAAATGAAGTCATTAGTACTTCATATCTGAAAAGTATTAATTGATTTTTCTCTCCTTTTCTGTATGATTAATTGTAAGTTTTAATGACTGTTTTTAGAATAAGAGAATAATTGTTTAGGAACTGTTAATGCTGTTGTTATGATCAAAGATTTGGCTCCTGAGGGTATTGATCTGGGACTCTAAAGACTGACTTGAGATCCAGGATTATGAACTTTACAGTGAGTATAAATGCTACAATCTCTAAATGCTCGGTAAGTTGTATTTTTTTATTTTTCCTAAAATGTTTTTCAGGAGGAGGAAGGCAACTATTTCTGACGTGTTTGAAAGTGGTGCTTGTGCAAAGACATGGCCTTAAGGGTACTGAAGGACACAAGTCCAGATAAAGGCATTTGATACATGTTACCTGCTCAGGGCTTTGAGTAACCTGATCTAGTGAAAGATGTCCCTGTCCACGCCAGGGAACTAGATGATCTTTGAAAGGTCCCTTCCAACCAAAACCATTATACAGTTCTATGATTCAATAATGTGAGAAAAGTTCTTTCCAATGTGGCCATTAATTTCCCAAGTTTACCTTAGCCTCTGAGTCCACGATAAGCTTGAATTTGCACTCAGTTCCTTCAGTTGTATTTTAGGATGACAAGGACATCCTTTTTCACAGTAGTTTTTGCATTTTACCATTTTGCTTATGATAGGCTATGCAAAAGGGCACTCATTCTTCATTAAGTACCCTAAGCTAAGAATTGGCTTCTGTTTCAAAGCATACCTCCTAGGACTAGCAACTGTGTTATTTTATCTACAAAAATCTAATCAGTCTAATACAAAAAGCTATTAAAAGCATTACTTGCTTTTACCTAGAATGTTCCTAAAGTTGATGGCATGCTATTTGAATGCATCTGTTAGCATACTGTATTATAGAAAGGACCTTGTTTGAGGTAGTAATGAAATTAAACTCTAGCTATTTTCTATTGAAAGGGCATTTTGATTCACTTCCCAGCTATCTTTCTGGAAGAAAGGAAGTATTCAAGAATGGGCAAAGAAGGAGCTTACCTGGGACAAGTATAATATAACAAAACAAGAAAAAAAGAGTTTAGGACTTTGCTGTAAAAGAATTCAGTTATCTCTTTTGACTGTGGTAGTATCTGGGGAGTCAAAGTTAGACCATAGACAAAGAGAGACACACAGAGATAAAGGATATGTTTAAACACCCAGATAAGCCAGGATTCAGCCTTTTTCCATCTAATATTGCCTGACCTCCCACAGTTTTTTGCACACAAATTCACAGGTAGGTACAGAGACTGATTCAAATCCAGAGGTCTCTGGAAAGTGAGAAGCTGAGAACATTTGGCACCCCATCACGTATCAAATAATCCCCTTTGTAAATACATGGGTCAAGCACAGGCAAAGTCAGCAACTTTTCTGCCAGCAGCTACACAAAACCAGCTCTTCACAGTCATAATCATGGTTGTCTAGCACAAGAAAAGCAGAGTCAGTCTTCGCTTTCAAGGGCTTCAGATAAAGAAGGACAAGATATATAAAGCTGAAAACACATGCTCACATTGGAGTGGCAGGACTGTTATTACATGGTGCGCATCTCTTCCCACCCTTCCTTTGTTGACCCCCACAATTTTTATATCTGGACAAAGTGAATTTTCTTACAGGAGAATAATATATTAAGATTTTTTTTTTTCATGTTAGCTGATTTTTTTTTCATGTTAGCTTGCTCATTTACATTATCTGAAAAATAGCTTAACAAACAAGTTGTATAATGGTAAGTAGTCTTCATTATCCCACAGTATTCACCATTTCAGAGACTTAAAAAGTCACATTTGATTATGTTATTGGTAAGACAAGAACTGTTATGGCTGCTTTCTTTGTGTTGCCTTCATGACACATGTTGGCTTGAGTTTTATGGGCTTATGTCAATAAATAAAAATGAAGAACCGTTTGGGTTCTATCTGCATTGTTTCAGAAGTCTTGCTCTTGTATGCTCTCTCTCTCTCCTTGCATTGGCAAAGCTGGAATGAGCTATCATGCCAGACAGGGGAAATCTGTCTCAGATTTTGTTTACTACTTAGAGTACAACCTGCATGAATAATACAGTTTGGAAGCTAGTTAATTCTAATTAAGAATGATATTTGCACATTCCTTTCTGAGGCAGAACTCAGGATGAAACCAGTCAAGAAAACAGCATCTGCTAAGCTCAAGAAGATCTTTGGTAGGCACTAAAACTTTTAATCTTCATGACAGAATATGTGTTTCCCTGTGACCTCAGAAATTAAACTCCCTTCTTTAGCAGAGCAGTCCTGCAGGTAGCGGGAGACACACATATGCCAAGGAATAGCACTTCCTCCCTCTGCAGTAATAAACATGCCTGAGAAGCATTGCAAAGAGGTAACTTAGGTCAGATTTCATACCTGATGACTTAATTGAAAGCCTGTCTTCATGCTACCCTAATCTTACATCTGTTTCCATGGAGATGCAGGTTTTGAATGCATTCATCCCTGAATTACTTCCACTCCTTTGTTATTAGGCAGGTGTGCAGCATGCAAGACAACCACGCCAGAGAAATTCTGCATGTTCACATTGCTCCAATGAATATGAGCCTTTCTGATATTTTGTAAGCTGCACTTTCAGGTGAGTCAACAGGGAGTATCCTTAAATGGATAACCATACACATAAACAAGAGCCTTGACTTACAGACTTAATAGTCCATATGGGGTACACCACATCTGAGGCCAATCTAAGAAATTTCAGAGTAGATGAATAAAAAATGTAATTCTCATTAAACCCCTTTTTATGATTTTTTTTTGGTTGTTGTTCTACAAGCAAACTTTCCCTGTGGCTGTGTCAGTGCCATTACTATGGTCTTTGTACAGCAAATTTTCCCCCTCCTTAGAGCTAAACTGCAAAATCTCCTTTTGCACTAAGCAGAGCTCCAGGTCCCACTTTCTGACACGAATCTCATAGGTCATCTCCTATGTCATTTCAGGATAGATTCAGAGAAGACATTTTAGAGAAGAATTAATCAATTCTGCTTTGATATAGTTCACATTTCCTTAACAGTTTATCTTGCAAATTAGTTATTGATTAGATTTTACTGACATTTGTAGTTGAGACCTGAACCAGGTGTTTTTTATGAGCAGTACTGTGATTCAATGCAAATCAGTGCAGCACTTTATAAAAAAGATTAAAGCTGAAAATTTAACAGCATGTACCAAATCTGCATTCAGAAACAAAAAGGTGCCACTACAGAGCACATAAAATTTCCCGGAGTGATAAAATGAAGATTCACAGCACACAATGAGTAGTATTTTCTCCAGGGTTGAAATATTCACAACTGAGAAGAAAGCAAGAGAGTAACTGGGTTGGCTGTAATTCAAAGAGGAACATATGAACTAAACGCTAGTTCAGTGGAGCTCTGGTCCTTGCTCCCTCCCCAAACATCCATACCAGAAGGTAATCAAATTGAAACAGAAGCAAGTAATGCCACAAGAGGAAGGGACACAGAAGGAATCATTTTTTTCACCATTTGTAGCCAATTACCTGGGACAAAACATCTGTCTAAGGCCTACAGTTTGCCCTGTTGAGTCGTTGAAGATATTGGTCAAACTCACCGGCTGACAGCCTAAGGCTTCTCAGCTTTAGTCCTATAAAATGATGTCACCACTACATATTTGACAGCTATAACTAGAAAATACTGAGTAGGATTTTAATCGTAGGATTTTAGTCATGGGTATTAAATAACTACAACTTCACACAAAGTAACAACATTAACAGCAATAGAAGAATATTTATGGATTATGGCTGTGAGTAATCACTTCAGTGCAGGTGATCCTGACTCACACAATGGTACAGCAAATTTTCTGAAAGGGATAAATACACATGAGACTTTTGTCTGATCTCATATCACTGAAATGCAAGAATATCCCTGCGAAGGTCAGTGGGTTTGTTCAGATGTAAAACAAGTGGGAGAAAACGCAGTTTCCTCCAGATACTGTGATCATCATTAATATGCAATATTCCCAAACAATGCCTAGCAAACTTCGAACAGTAGCTGCACATTTAAGTATCATAAAATACTTCGTGTTTACTAGTTGTTTTCTTTCCTGCATGCTGTTTGTAAGAGGTTATGAAGGATTAACTACACAGGAGACACAGAGATGCAGGGAAATGTAGCCAGTTGTTGAGTGAACCATCCACACATGAGCAGGACCCTTACTTGTGGCAGTTCCCTGCCTAAAACAACAGGCTGCATCATCTGCTGGGTATTAATTTTTAACAGCAGACCTTTGAAGTGATTTCAAAGACATGAGGTGATTAAAACAGATAGAGGAAGCCAAGGGAGAGGCTGGAACACAGGGATGGATGGGCTGGGGATTGCACGCAGGAACCCGGCCAGCTGACCTGCTCCCAGCTAACACCATACACTAACACAACAGTCTCCCTCCAAGACTGTAGTACTTGCTGCTTTCAGGCAGTCAGTGCCTGCTGGTTTGTTTCATAAAGAAAAATGTTCTTAACTGCTCATGACCTCCACCTCGTGAGCACGGCAGACCCTGACTTGCCCGGCTCTGAGGGGTGAAGGAAGCATCCTGAGGTGCTCAGGAGTAGTAGCAGAGTGAACCAGGTTTAGGAGAAATTGCTCATCTGCAGGAACTGCATCTGGGGCTAGCTGTGAATTGTCCGTGACTGATATAACTCTAGCTGAGAGCAAAAATATTCTTTGGAATAAGTACACAACATATCCCTCGCATCCTCTGAAACTTATTCTAAGACATCTTTCCACAGAATATTCTTAATACAGAGTGGAAAGCAAGTAATCATTTCCTTCTATTTCAGAAACAAGTTTAATGCAGCTGCAGTGTTGCAGCAGCAATTACAGAAACATTAGTGATACAATTAAAGGAACTTTTGGAAAGTTTTATCCATTACCTCACAAACTCATGAAAAAATCTCATTATTAGCATAGTCGGCATTAGCAAGCTACACTTTTGAAAAAAGCAATGCTTAGAAATTTTAACTGCCCAAATTGGTATTGTGTTGTGGCTGGAATATCAATAAGGTGCGAAAAGCCTTTCAGAGCATCTAAAACTAAATCTAAATTAATTTAATTTAACTGATGTGTCAACTAACATTTAATTAAAGGACCATGTACTATTTGGAGAGAAAAAAGGAAGGACTATCTCATGCAGTTCCAGCACAATGCTATTAATTTCCCACTCAGAACAGTGTAAACTTTAAATACTCATTTATTATTTGATTTCCCTCATTTTGCTTCATTTTGATTTTGTGCCTGACTGAATAAGAGGGTTTGGGTTCTTTTTGGGGGTGGGGGAGTGGTCTGGAATAATTTTGTGGAACACTTTTGATGTTCTGTGGAGCAACAGCAGTTCATAGACACAGGCTGAATGATGCTAAATTAAATCAGGAAACATTAAATCTGTCAAAATAAGATCTCAGAGCAAACTTTGTACCCACAGAGCTGGCTTACATAGACACAGTCTGCAGAAGATAAAACAAAGTTGCAAAATGCACAATGCAGCTTGCACATTAAACCCAAAAGTTAGCATAAATAAATACTGTGCATCCCTTGAGGATACTCTTTTAAGGAAGACAGATTGTCGCGTGAGAAGAATAGTGATAGCTCCAAATGCAGGAGCAGGTACAGCTTCAGGCTTCATGCAGGAAGGGGAGAACTGAGGTTTCCCCCTCTCCTACCTGCATAATGCCTTTCTGCCTCCTGTGCCCCATGCTGGGGACATGCCCGAGGCTGGGCGTTGCATGCAGGGTTGGGAATGGGACACACCATACGGGGCTGCTGCTCAAAAGTGCAACTCCTCAAGCTTCAGCGGAGCCACAAGTATGCTGGCAGGCTACGCAGCAGCCAGCTGTTGACAAGTGCCCAAAATCACAGTGCAGTGGAAGAGAGGTGGGATCACAGAAGACAGGCCCAAGTCCTGCTAGGCATGTGGAAAGGCAGCTCCTTTAGAATTCCAACGAGGCTCACAGCATAATTCAGGCTGGAAGTGACCTCAGGAGGTCCCCAGTCCAACCTCCTGCCCAAAGCAGGGTCAGTTATGGTGTCAGGCCAGGTTGCTGAGGGCTTAAGGTGGGTCTTAAAAACCTCCAAGGATGTAGATGGCACAACCTCTCTGGGCAAACTGCTCTACAGCTGGGCTGTCGTCTTGGAGTAAAAGTTTCTCCTTAAGTCTAGTCTGAACCTCTTTTATTTCAGCTTACGTCCTTTGTCTTTTGTCCTCCTTAGGTCACACATGTTGCTGTGTATCTACTAACAAGCAGTAACACCATTCTCCTTTGGAAAGCAAAAACAAGGAAGGTCTGATAGTAACACACTAAATCTTCCTTCATTAATCTGCACGGTTAACAACTACTTTGTGTCTTTAATCTGTTCAACAGAACAATGATACCAGAGCTGGGAAGGAAACCTGTTTTCCATCTCTGATTTCTTGATATTTAGGAGTAGATTTCAGTTCAAAACCAAACAAAAGGTGAAATCTTTCTAGTAAAAGAAGTTTCAAAATTATACTTACCAAGCCATTCCAGTCAATGATGTTTGACTGTTGTTTATATTTACTGTCTTGTACATGCAGTCTTATTTGAAAGCTAGTGCTCGTTTTGAGCTTGATGGTCTGGAATATCTCCACTTCCAGGATGACTGAACACAGTGGTCAAGCTGCTTCAGAAAATTTTTCTAAAACTTTTCAATCTGAGAAATTCACAGAAATAGATAACCCCAGAGGAGCAAAACGAAAACGAGAAATGAAATAAATAAAAAAAAATCATTCCAGGGTATGGGTGTCTCCTCCCAAAACATTTTCAGCTAAAAATCCCTGACTAGCTACAGTCTTGACAGTTCATATTCAGTCCAGTTATGATATTTGTTTTAAGGAATGATTAGATTTTTTTTTTTTTTTAAATTGCCAAGATGCAAGTTAAGAAGATTCACTCATGCAATGATGTATTGATAAAGATATAGGTGCATGGGAATAGTTTAATAGCATGATAAACAACAAAAATGGACAAATAGTAAAACTGATAAACAAAAGCCAAAACCAGTTTGTTTTTGAGTATTGCTGATCCCATATAGCCACTCAGTTCAAAGTGCTTTAAAGTCCTCTGTTGTAATCAGAGGGGTGCTTAGCAGTTTAAAAAAAAAAAAATCTCTCTTCTGAAGGATTTCTTACCGATTGCCTTAAAATGTATCCCCAGCCTTTTACTGCTTCAGTGACCCTGGGTACAATATGCAGATCTGCAACCAAAAGAAATTTGTTACAAAGAAGGAAAAAGAAAGCAAAGTGTCTGGTTTTGAAATAAGCTCCACAGTGATGGTTGTGTTTATCGGCGCCAGCTCAGCTTTTCGCAAGGGCATGCAGCACATCCTTGCCTAGCCAAGCTTAGCCTCTGGCTTGCAGCAGGTATTTCAATCACTTGTTCAATTAGTGCAGCCACTCCCCCAGCATGGCTCAACAAAAAACTCCTTAAAACATTGAGACTACCAGCAGAGTCTTGGTGATTAATTTTACATCTTTTGTGCAACGTTAGCAAGAAGAGCTGTGGCTTCCAGGAGCTGGAGGTGCCAGGTCCCCAGGGGGAGTTACCAGCCCTAACCCCTGTGCCATGTCTTCCAGTGAGATACCTGCACCCAGGCACAGCTCAGCCCTCCTCACTGCTCTGATCTCAGTCTCTTCATCAGTTGTTAACAAGGTTACCTTGAATTTGGCCCACCTGGTAGCTATTCCACAGAGGAATCTGCCTCTGTCTGTGGCTGGCAAGAGAACCCCTGGCTGATGAATGAGTATGGTGAAACCCATCCTGCTTCTGTAGAAGGTGTGTATATCTTCCACCATACTTTCTGTGTGGTTTGTCCAGGAGCCCCCGTCACCCTGCTCACTTCCATAAGGAGCACCAGCAGCCTGCCTCCTCCCTACAGCACGGCATTTACTGTGCTCTCAGTGCCACGAGGAGAAGCAGCCACGTGGATCTCTAGCATCTGTCAGCTCATTTTCCCATCTTGGCAGAAAACTGTGACAAAAAAAAAAATCAAATACCAGAGTGGAATTAATCCTATAAATATTAAGCAATATTGCTTTAAAAGAAGAGAAATAAATAAAGAATTACCCTTTTATTGCCATGGTAGATTTCTTATAGGAAAATTAAATACACTAAGAGCATCATTGAAACTGAACAAGTACAAATCTTCTTAGTTAAAATATAAAAAAAACCCCAAGATCTTTATTCAGAGCTGCACTGCTGCAAGTGCTTCAAATTAGTGATTGATGTTAAAGGAGATTTACACAGCACAGTTGTTCTTGTCTTTTTCACAAGCCTGTAAAGTTAGACCAATTTAAATAAGTTACAGAAGTAGTTCAGCCAAATGATGAAGCAGGAGAAGTCCTCTGTCCTGAAGGTTATAATGCATATCACTGAGAACATGAAAAAATGGATACATTAAGGAACAATTTAGGATTTCTTACCAGCTAGACAGAAAGGAAATGAGGCTGCAGCAGCAGGCTGTGGAGCGGGCACAGGGAAGTATTGCAACTTGTCCCTGGCAAGGTGCAGAGAGGTAAATGGAAATGGGTGGTTTTTTCTTTTCTTTTTGCAGTGGGATGACTATGTACCGGGAAGAGCAAAATGAATGAGAAACCAGATCAGCTGATGTACCACCAGCACAACACCCATTTTATTCACATGAATCCAAATGTTTAAGCCTCAAAAGCCAGCCTCATTTTTGTCTGACTGGGAAGTCACTGGAGTCCGGTCAGCTGTCAGTATTATGGTTTTCTGACCATTTAAATTCTGGTTTTGGTCACACCTAAGGGGTCTGGATCTTGCTGGCAGAGAGAGAATCATCATTGCTCTCACATCTCTGCCTTTAGAGTTTCTCAGTTAAGCTTCCCTCCGTTTATTGGATTCAAGGTACCTGGCTGGTCCATCTATACCTGGTCTGCATGTGTCCCTGTTTGATGCATGTGGTTTGCATGAAGCTAAGGGAGAACCAGCAGCTCCTCAGGATTACTCCTGTAGGAGCACCACTGTTGAAGATGAGCAATCAGGTAGCAAAACAGATAAGGACAAAAAAAGAGGTGCCTGTTGATAGAGAAATTTAATCAGGGGAAGAAGGAATCCTGCCTTTGATTGTTGCATCCAGCTCTGCTTCTTTATTTTACCTTGGAGGACAAATGAAAGATACAAAAATGCGGTTGTGTGGCTTGTTTAGAAATCAAGTCTTAGCTGGCTGCAGAAGAAACCTGTGGATGAACTACTGAATCTTAATCTCCCAAGCGCTACTCCAGTCCTTCATTTAAAAATACTGCCCATCCTGAAAATCAGGACTTGGAACTGCCCTCTTTTGGGTGTAAATCAGCATGAAAATTGCCTCAGTGTTATTTAAATGTAGCAGCTGTGGGCTCTAGTATTAGCTGGAAGTAATGAATACATTATTAACTGTGTTTTATAGCAAGCAAAATCCATTCATTCACACTACTTTTATCTTATGATTCATCTGTAGTTTTTAATCTATACAGGGAATATGCATCATGTACATGAAAAAAAAACCAACAAACCCCACCAAAAAGATGTTTGAAAAACTCTGTCGTCACATCCTCTTTTTGATACTCTTTCTTCTGGTGATCATCCTTTTATGCCTGCACCATCACTATACTGAAAGTAACTTAATTATATGTTTCCTAAGTATCATTTCATATCATTGATTACTAGCTAAAGCAAACCTCAAAAACCACTCTGTCCTTACTTTTGAAGGTCAGTAAGGAACAATCTGCAAAACCAGGGCTGTTTATTATACCTTTTATTCTGAGGCATTTGACTACCTTGCCAGGTCAAACAAATAAGTATTAAATATTGATGTATTGTTTATTTAATACTATAAACATTATCTATATACAGATATCATGGGATACAGTCAGATATCACACGAAAACTGCTGTCAAACCAATACACTGATACTGAATCTCAGAAACTGTGGATAGCTTAGATGTGTTTTGTCATCTTTTCTGTGTCTGTACTTTTGCCAGCGATAAAGGACAGTAATACCTGAGCAGGCTGTGAGCTATGGTACTTCAGATACTTTAGCAATCTCATTATAACTGCAAAATTGCACATTTCTCCGAGATGTCATTAAGTAGTGACACTGGTGCTACACCGTACCCACAAATGCATAGGTAGCAGTGCGGGGAGAGAAGAAATTCCTTTTGGGAATGAGGGAAAACTGAAGACCAGGTCTTTTATCACGATTGTATGCATGAAATTTTTATCAGACGAGAAACACCATAGACCAGACCTGCTTAAGACTTCTCAGAAATGATTACATGGACAAAGCTATTAACTCACTGTGCTCATGAGGTCAGATTCCTATTTCTTCATGTTTTATGTCGCTTCATGTTTTCCAAAGCCACTGGTTCCTTCTCTGGCCTCTTCAGCACTTCTACCTGTCTCAAGAGATCTCCTACCTGAAAAGGGACTTAAAAAATATTGGTGGGTGGAGACTCATTTGCTTTTCCCCTTTTTATGATCATCAGCAAGGTGTTTCAGTTTCTCAAGCAGCCCACTTGCCAACAACAGAAATCTCACTGAGGCCTGATGTGGTCATTCACCAACATCAAGAGAAAAGATTTTGGGACTGGTTTTTCTAACTATTTCATCTGACGATGCATGAGCTAGAACAGGATGCAGGTCTTTTACCTCTAGATTTGAGCTCCACACTTAAAATAAAGAAATGGAAACAATTACAGGGAGGATAGGGGATACCTACAGAGTGTTTGGACCGGGGTTCATCCAGTGTCTGGGAAGCACTAAAAACACCAGGTGAGGTCCCCCCCTCCAGTGCGCACTGGGCACCGTGCTGGCACAGCCTCTGCCTTGCCTCGGTGGTGCTTGGCACGGGCACACTCAGCTCTCTGCTCATGTAAGTAACAGAGGGTTGTAGCTTTTGGCATTTTCTGAGACTCACATTTAAAGATTAAAGATGTAGGTAAGCATGATGCTCTGTCCGAAATGCTAGCCTGGGCTTCACAATATTTTTAGTTGTTACCTTCTTTTGTTTGTCACTTCAAAGGGCTGCAAATTTGCCTTGCTGCTGGCAGGGAATGAAAACATGACAATGTACATTTTGGCTGCCATGGGCAGGTGGATAGACTAATATGTCTTTCTCTTCTCTGATTCTTTCTCCCATTTAATTAAGAGATTTCTAGATGTGCATGCAAACATTATATTATAAATGCTTTGACCCACATTTCCTCTCACATTAAAAAAAAAAAAAATCTAAAGAGTTCAAGGGCATAATGGCTCTTGCTTCACAACTAAGAATAAAAAAGTATTCAATTACTTGTGAAGGAACATGCTAAAATATGCTTAGTGGTATATTTGAGACTTAAGGTAGCTAAAATTTGCAGAGTCATGTCTTTTTTGTTTCTATAATTTTGGAACCCAAGGCAGTCATGGTAATGAAAGGAGTTATTTAAAATTAAAAGGAAGAAGATTTATTAATTAATAAAAAGTGTTTGGTCTTGGGGAATGAAAAATTAAGATATTTTTTTTTTACAAAAAAGAAACATATATTATTTCTGTTCTAATTTACATATTTAATTTTTTATTTAATTTGTTTATTAATCAGACTTTCTAAAATGTGCCATTTAAAGATACCAATGAATTTCTGATGTTCTTTTGAAAATAAGCTCTCTAAGTTTTATCCATGTAACCAAAATTCAGTAAGTTATTCTCTGGAAAGGTGCCCCCTGAAGTGCAGACTCGGGTGTGAATCCCTGGTCTCTCAGTATGTGACTGAAGGCATTCTTTCCAAAATGACACAAGTAATTTTCAGGCTTTACAGATTTTTAAAAGTATTTATCTTTGTCCCTTAAAAATCTGTAAGAGTTGAGCTTGAGTTTTTTCAAGCTATGCTTGTCTGCAAAATGTAAGGAGTAAGTCCAGATACAGTGCTTATCCCCCTCCCCCCCAAAAAAAAACTATCACTTGGGTTTCAATTTCCAAATTGCTGCCATGATTTTTAACATTTTGCTTCAAAACTGAGCATGAGAGGTTTATATCTGCTGTTGTTTATTTCTTTCTGTTGCTGCTAGGTCAGTACAAACAGATGTGTGCCAGACCATGCAGTGTATATCCTAGGGTAGCGCTCACTCTTTGTGGAGAGGTTTAATAGTGCTTGCTCAAGGAAATGCAAATGAAATAAATGTTGATTGAATTCAACCTGTCAACTATCAACTTCATTTACTATTAAACTCTCAAGGTTATGAGATTAACTTTGTTATAAATAATTGATCTGAAAATAATTCAGACAAATTATTGGCTTGTGAACTGAATAAAATATTCCATATTAACCTGAAGATTATAGACTGTATGTTTTAATCTACTGAGAAAGTAATCTCTTTTGAATTGTAGATCATTGTTGAATATATTTGATGTCTTTAGAGCTGACCAAGCTGGAAAGTAAGTGTGTGTGGGTATCAATATATGAATATATATAACCTTCAAAATACTATCACTGTAACAAGTGATACTCCTCAGGAAAAATATATTTCGGTATAGATTATCTTTTAAAAATCCTGCAAAGGAGTGAATGTAATAATGTGATAAACAGTGGGTTAAACACTAGTCTATGAAAAGTGGGTTTGAAGACCGGTGTAAGAGGTGCCACTTGAGCCCACAGGTTTTCAGCAGAGAGCTAAAACCACTGTGTAGTGCAGAAGCACCAATAGAAGAAAAAGTATGAACATGTGTATGAGGGTCAAAGATGCCCTCTGGATTACTCTCATTTCCATTTGTTTTTGTTCTCTGGCCATGTCTGTGGAGTGGCTGGGAAAAAAAGGACAAAAATGCTGCAGGCAAAAATTTCATTCTGTTTATAATCTTCTACGGCTTCAATAGTTTATTGTTTGAGCAGTTTTTATTGCTCTAAGTCTACACACCGTGTATGACAAAAGTATAAGGAAATTAAGTTTAAAAAACTCTAGTTTGTGGGACATCCATTCTTGAAATCTGCAGAGGGAGGCACGCTTCTCTCTTGCACCTTGCGTCTTCCCAGCAAGTGAGGACACTCTTTTAGATGTGTTGTTTGTGATCCTGTCTCTGCCCGATCACTTGAAGCATCAAAGTATGATGGCATGATCCCTTGGACAACAGCAGAGAGGCTCTGCTGTGAGTTACTGGGCTGAAAAGAGATTGTGTACAGTGACATTTCTCCAGAATATTCCCATCAACATTATGAATTTGCTTCAGAATTTGCCTCTGATCTCCCAAGATTTCTTTTCCTCCAGCTCTTGTGTGTTTTTCCCCGAACCCTTGCGCTGCTCAGAAGAGGAGGAGCAGAGGATATGGACCTTGAGCTGTGCACAACACCTTTACAGCACTTCTCTGGCTGACAGGCTTATCAGTATGGAGAACAAGGATATGGCAACAACTTGCTTCCCTATGGCCTATATTGATCACTGTAATGCTTTTAAGTAGGGAAACCATCACGAGGAGTTTCTGAGAGCATCCTGGCCCCAAGCCCTGGCTGCCTCATTGACTTGTCCACTTAAAGACTGAGTCCTCTGCATCGCTTGGATGCAGGCACCTCCAGCCTTCAACAAACTGTAAGCGCCAGCTGTTTGTCCCACCTTAGAAAGCACTGAGGGGTTTTTTTTACTTTGAGGAGTGAGGAGAACAGAACAATCGTAAAGACCTTGGTTGATGGGTTTGAAACTGAGTTTATTACACAGAATTATAGTTAATTTTGTGCGTGGGGACTACTTATTGACAATCTATTACAATATAGCCCCCCACTACTGGATAAAAAATAGCTGGGTGCTTCAAATACAGCGTGAAAGTTGGTAATTTTTCAGATACATAAGGAAAAGCTGTTTATTATATACAAAGATCTGCAACATTGAAAGTGACAATTTTACAGGCACTTAATAGAAGCAAGATTTTTGTTAGGGTGTGCTTGTGCTTGGCAAGACCCAGATTACACACCTAGAAATGGAGTCTCCAAGTCACTCATATTATTGGTAAATTCAAGGCAGTGGAACTGGACAGAAGTAAAATGATGTCCAGTTTCACTGCCTTGAGGTCTGCACTCACAGCTACTCTGGCATGTGAGCCTTGGGCTTCACATCTGCTGAAAGGGGATGACAGCTCTAGCTTAGCTATGAGAAATTCCTGGAGATTCACGTAATTCTGCCGTAATTCTAATTATTTTAGTTTTTAACAATGTTTTGTCAAAAAGTGGTACATCTTGACTTTCAGTAATGAATGGCATGGAAGTACTTTCAGAAATCCCCAACCCATACAGCCATCAGTCTTGTCCTCATTTGGCTATAGGTATAGCTTCCTACTCTATCCAACTGAAACGACGAGAAAATGAAAAGGTTCATGTTTTTTTTAATAGTTACCTACCGATGCTGAAATGCTGCAGACAGAGTGGCTGGCAGGGTAAGTTCAGGTTAGACCTAAGTGAGGAAAACTAAGGAATAGAGAAGAGATGGGAACTACCATGACTTTTCTGTGTGGGAACTGCAAAAAGGCTTGACCTCAATTAACGAAGGTTAATTTTACATGTATTAATATGTAAGTAAAAGTTCCTGTACAAGTAGGAGCCTTGGTATTATGCATGCAGGTACATGCATGTGTGCCTGCATACACACTGCCACAACCCCAACCATCAAAGGTTTTGTATGTGGTAACTGAGTAACCGCCTCACAGCTCTATAACCTCTGTCTTTTGCACTTTTCACTTCCTCTCTTCCTTTTCATTTCCTTCCTCCATTGAGTCTAAATATAGACCATAAGCTGTTCAGAAACACTACTGGGTTTCCTACTGGGTTTTCAAAGGCCCTGAGCAAATATTCAGGACTCAAAATCAATTTCTCACGAGCCATTCAGTAGTAGCATGCACTCATGCATGGTGTTGTCTGAAGTTAATTCTCATAAGCAATGTGGTGGAAGTGATTTTTCAATAGCAGTTACAAGGCAAGAGGTAGGCAAACAGATTTCTGAAGGATGTTTCATGTAAATAGGAAATTAAGCTGGAGATGGAAGGAGGAAAAAGAAAAGACTATTGAACCTGGTATCGCTAGCAAGGCAGAATTAACAGGAAGGCAAACAAATCCAAAATGTCAGCACAAGAAAGTGATACAAGGCTCTGAAAGAAAACATGGGATGCGAGCACAGCTGACCATACCCTGTTTAATTTTTGGTCCAGCTTATTTCTACCTATATTTTATTCCAGAAATTTTACAATCAAGTGATACTGGCTTTGATCCTTTCTCTGTTGTTTGAGTGGATCCTTGGTCCCGTAGAAGGTGCAGCAGTTCTGCTAACATTGATGCAGCCACAAAGCAGCTTTGAGACCTCAATTTACAACATTTCACTCAACATACCTGATGTCAGCATTTTGAAAAAAGGTGTTCTAAATTTTGAAATGAGAAATGTTAATAACAGTATGAGCCAGTGAAAACAAGAACACAGGAATGAGCTGAGCTTTAAAAGAAACATTTTATTTGGTAAAAAATAAAAGCAATAAATTATTTCAAGACAGTTTTGGTTTGTATCTGTACACACACAGTATATCCAAAACATAGCTGCTACGCAACCCAGGAACTCAGTCTTAAAAAAAAAAAAAAAAAAAAAAAAAGGATTTACACATCAAGTAAGAATTTTAAATGAAACCAGCACAGTCTTTTACATCTGTCAGTATTGAAACCAAATTGATGGAATTCTAGCCCCTGCCCTGCCACTCCAAACTACTCAGATATATCCCTTCTGGGTCTTGTGTGTTTGTAGCACCTCTCATGCTTCTTTTGCATTGTCTAGGTCAGTGTTTCTCAGCTTTTTTTTTTTTTTTAATCAAACAGCACCTGGTTATTATTTTTCCTGCAGCACTGGTGTTCCAGCTTTCACTTTCAACTGGTAAAAAGCACATTATGAATGTTCACTTATGACTTTATCTTCTGGTTTTACTTGCTTCCTTTGCTGTATGTGGAAATAAGTGCAAATGCTTTTTTGTTTGGCTTGGTTGTTTTTTCAGTACTTTGAATTCTCCACTTCCATCTCCCCTTTTGAAATCTTATGGATCACCAGGGATCCACAGACCCTGCACTAAGAAAGTCTGCTCTAAACTCTGAAACCACTATAATGACGTATTAACACCAGCGTGTATGACATTTGACAGAAACATATGAGACACAATGCCTAAATGTGGTGTGGTCAAAATCAGACATGACCCAAAGAAAACAATGAAATTGTCAAGTCAACAGTTTCCCAAAGTACATGAGCTAGGACTACACTGAGATTATTTTTACACCAAAATCTAACAAAAGACATATGCCTGCTGTTATGCTTTATCCTGGGACTGCCTCATTTAAAAAGCTAAGCATGTGTTTAATGCCTTGTTGGATCAGTTTCAGTGTTGTTCAAGAGCTTGGGAAGCTGTACACAATCAGTCTGAATTCTGAGCATGTTGATTGTTAAATGAGGCAAGAACAGATGTGCAACAGGCATGTAAGAGTCCTGTGTTTGAATGCTAATAAATGAGTAGCATTCATTTCTCAAGCACAATAAAATATTGCCACTGGTGTTTTGTCTTTGAAATATTTCTACTTCAACTGTCATAAATGTCTGTTTTGGAGAGAAAAGAAGCAATTTTTTCCCAGCTGTATTTACATACGGAAGCAACACTATCAAAATAAACATACGTCACGGGCCTTTCATCAGTAATGAATCCTTTCCCTCCAGCTACCTTTTGCCCTTATCCAGTGAATCTTTAGTTGAAGTAACACATGTGATGGGACAAAGATGAATAGTCTTCACAGCAGCTTCTTCTCAAGGGTTGTCCAGTCATTTTCAGTAAACCAGATTCTCTTCCAGCAATATACAGATATTTTTTAAAAATACACAAAGATATATATGGGCAAAAGGAGAGTTGATGACCTTTGGAAGAAGGCGAAGGCAACTCAGGACTACAAGGATGCCATGAGGTTATGCAGGGCTAAAATTAGAAGGGCCAAAGCCCAACTAGAATTTAATCTGGCTACCACTGTTAAAAGACAAGAAAAAATGTTTCTAGAAATACATTGGCAACAGCAAGAGGGCTAAGGAGACTCTCCATCCTTTATTGGATGCAGGGGGAAACATAGAGACAAAGGACAAGGAAAAGGCTGAGGTACTTAATGCCTTCTTTGCCTCAGTCTCTAATAGCAAGACCAGTTGTCCTCCAGGTACCCAGCCCCCTGAGCTGGAAGACAGGGACAGGGAACAGAACAAAGCCCCCATAATCCAAGGGGAGATGGTCTGAAACCTGCTACACCACTTAGACACACACAAGTCCATGGGGCTGGATGGGATCCACCCAAGGGTACCGAGGGAGCTGGCGGACGTGTTCACCGAGCCACTTGCGATCGTTCATCAGCCGTCCTGGCTGACCGGGGAGGTCCCAGCTGCGTGGCAGTTAGCCAGCGTGATGCCCATTGACAAGAGGGGCCAGAAGGGGGGTCCAGGGAACTGCAGGCCTGTCAGCCTGAACTCAGTGCTGGGGAAGGTTACGGAGCAGATCTTCCGGAGTGCCATCATACAGCACATGCAGGACAACCAGCAGATAAGGCCCAGTCAGCATGGGTTTAGGAAAGGCAGGTCCTGCTTGACTAACCTGACCTCCTTGTATGACAAGGTGACCCACTTAGCAGATGAGGGAAAGACTGTGGATGTTGCCTACCTAGACTTTAGTAAAGCCTTGACACCGTTTCCCACAGCGTTCTCCTGGAGAACCTGGCTGCTAATGGCTTGGATGGGCATACTGTTTGCTGGGTAAAACACTGGCTGGATGGCTGAGCCCATGAAGTGCTGGTAAATGGAATTCAGTCCAGTTGTTGGCCAGTCACAAGTGGTGTTCCCCAAGGTGCAGTACTGGGGCCAGTTCTGTTTAATATCTTTATCAGTGGTGCGGATGAAATGATCAAGTGCACCCTCAGTAAGTTTGCAGATGACACTATGTTGGGGAGGGAGGGAGTGTTGATCTGCTTGAGGGTAGGAAGGGTCTGCAGAGGCATCTGGACTGGCTGGATTGATGGAGTGAGGCCAGTTGTATGAGGTTCAACAAGAAGTGCCAGGTCCTGCACCTGGGTCACAACAACCCCATGCAACACTACAATCTTGGGGAAGAGTGGCTGGAAAGCTGCCTGGGGGAAAAAAAACATGGGGGTGTTGGTCAACACCTAGGTGGGCATGAACCAGGACTGTGCCCAGGTGGCCAAGAAGGCCAAGTGCATCCTGGTTTGTATCACAAACAGTGTGGCCAGCAGCAGGACAAGGGCAGTGATCGTCCCCCTGTACTTGGCACTGGTGAGACCGCACTTCAAATCCTGTGTTCAGTTTTGGGCACCTCACTATAAGGAAGATATTGAGTGCTGGATGATCTTAACAGTCTTTTCCAACTTAAATGATTGTTTGCTTCTAATGATTTTCAAGATATAAAAATAATTGATTTGGGAATGTAACCCCCTATATATCCCTGGCTTTTCAGAAATAGGACCTGACCACTTTTTGAAGTGTTACATATATAAGAATTGCTTTTAAATACAGACTGGGGTGTGTGGGGAGGGAGCATTCTTAGCAAGGAGGTTAAAGGGGTTAAAACTTAACTAGTCAACATCACTAATGTAGAAATCCCCGCTACTAGCTTTGCTTAACGGCAAAGTAGTTCTGTAGCTGTGTTCTGAGCTCTCTTTCTGAGAGCAAATGTTTTCTTCCATCCTATTTCTCAATACAGAAAAGAGTTCTCAGAACATGGAACGTGTCTTTGGTATCACGTCAAAATGTCAAAAATTGAGACCTAACTGTAACTCTTACTTTTGAGTTGAAAATTATGAAAAAAAACAGACCCTATAGAAAAGTACCAAGACATCTGTAAGCACCTGTATGAAATACAGAATGAAATGGCAAGATGGCCTTCTGAGCAATGCAATCTCCTCTCTTGTCACCAGTGTGTTAATGGAATATGTACTCATGCAAGTGAAGACAAAATTGGAGTAACGTGTTTCGATTACCTGTGAAATACTGCAGCTTTGTGATGCTCTAAGTCTCCTGACTTAAATTAAAACTAACAAAACCCCCAAACACTCTATTGTGCAGTAAAATATTGATATGGGGAATACATTACAGTAAGTACCACAGTAACTTTACCGATCTCTCTGCATTACACAGTTGCAAAGCTACTTGGTTGTACAGCTTATCCCACATAATGCAACAAAGGAGAAAAAAAAATATAGTTAACATACAGCTTAGTGGAGTAATTTAAAATTTTATTTTTCCATTGTCTTGCAACAGATTTTGGTATTATTTTTCTTATTACTTCTTTTATAATTGACATTTCCTAATACATTTCAGAAAGCTGAAAAATAATTAAACGGTTTTCTCTCTGAACAGTAATTTTTCACCTCTCAATGCACAAACATATATTGCCTGATAAGCATTTTGTTTCTCTCAAGGTTTGTTACAAATACTACTACTCTCAGATATTTAGACAGCTGGAAATTTGATTTTTCTGATTATAACCTTTCATTACATCTAGTTCATGTTTGTTAGCATGAACAAATAGTGCAGTGCAACTCATTAATATGAGAACAACCAACATTTTGCAATCTGAGAGGCAGTAAAAACTGTTTATTATAAGGCCGAAGAAATGAAGCAACTTATTCACTGGGCATTACAACCATATGTAGGGGTGGTTTGTTTATGATGTGAATGGAATGGGCACCATATGAGCAGCCTGTATCTCCCGGCTGCACTGCTCCTGAGCCCCACTCGGCATTGCATAACTGATCGGCTTTCGCACTCCTAGATCTATTATGGTGCTAATGGTGTTTTATTTAATGTGGAAATGACACGTTGTTTTTTATGGGTTTCACAATTCCCAAGCCATTTGGCCAAAGGACCGTCATGCACGGCAACAGCTATTACTTCACAGCCTTACAAAACTGGGAGTGCATTAGGTGTGTGCAGGGTGTAACAAACTTGCAATGTGCAGAGCACACTTAGGACACATTGAATGAAATGCATGTCCTTGGAAAAGCAGAAACATCCAGACGAGCTTTGGGAAAAGGAAGTTTAAAAATATAAACCATATTTTTCTTTCCCTCCAGAAACGTGCAAATCCTTCTTCTTTTCTCATGCAAAGAAACTGTTTTTCCTTCCTATTTTGTGAACAGCTGGGTTCCCGCAGAGACATCGGGCAAATCTGACAGGACTGGGTGAGCACTGTTTTCCCACCTTTAATGCACAGTTCTGGAGGGAACAAACTAACAGTTGGTCCTTGCACCACCTGTGGAGCTCCCCAGTGTGCTTCCCCACCTTCAAAGCCGCAGCTGCAGGCAGGGCATCGGGCTGCTCTTCCCCTGGTGTCAGAGCCTCGTGCTCCCCAAGCAGCACTGGATCTTGTAGCATTTCTAAAATAGTGGTGGCAGTACATTAAATGTCTGATCCTACTTCCACTGAGATCTGTGGTGGTCTTTTGCATTCATTTCAATTAACCTCAGATCAGGCTTTAATGTAGCAGCATGCCTATGTGGGATCTCTGAGGAGAGATCTGAAAATGAAAAAAAGCTAGTTCTACTGTGATTATCTTTTTTGCATTATTAAGTGTACGAGCAGGCTCTTCACAGAAGGCTCTTAATTTTCTACATAGGTACAAAATAGCAGTATATACCTATAAACATAGATGACTTGGTAAATTAAAATATCTGCCTTCTCAGGACTCTAATTAGCAATCTACTTTGAAAAATATGGTAAAATATTTCCAAACTGTATCAAAATAGATTTCCTGAAGTTTACTACAAAATAGAAAGCACTGTCACTTCAAAACTTGCCCCAAGACCCTTGTTCTCCCTCTCTAAATTCCTTCCCAGATATAGCACCTCCTACAAGCATATGTCAGAGCTCATAAGGGTAGGAGGGAAAAAGATCCTCCTAAAACCTACCCCCAACATTTTTAGCACCACGTGCATCTTAGGTTCCTTTGCTGCAGTGTTAATTCAGGCACTATCCTGGATAACTGTCTACCCTGCTGAAAAATACTAAGTTATAAAAAGCACAGTATTGCATTGCTGTTGGCGGCGTACCTGGGGAGGTATGTTGTGCCTCTACTGAAAATACACTTAGAGCACTAGGAAGACCCTGCTTACCTTGGGCCTGAACATGCTGCCTCTGTCAGGACATGCTATTTTAGTATACATGTTAATTTGGCAAAAACACCAACTATGGCATTTCAGCACGGAGTGAACAAAGTCACCAGTATTCATCAAGAAATTCACAAAATCTTTTCTGTGGCTATAGGTAAGGGGGAGACCTAAACTTTCAGCAGAGGATTGAGATGCAAACTTCACCACGCTCATAAATAAATACCATCCCCACAGTGAAACAGTTATTGCTATGATGCATCAGCCTAATAGGGCTGCCTGAGAAACAGTTGGAATAAAAACCTGGCACTGCTTCAATGAAACCACTGACACTAACTGCGGGGACTTCACAGGAGCCAGAGCAGATCCTCAGTGAGAAGCAGATTTCTGTATGAAATCTCTTCCCAGGACCACAGGTAGAAGAGACAAGCGAGCTCAATCTAGCTGGTGTATGAAATGCCTTTTTAATGTTTCTTCCTAAAGAATCAAGCCACGACCTTCATAGTGGGACCCCTCCATAGAACACTGTAGAACCTTTTGGATCTAAGAATAAAGTGGTCTCCTAAAACATGAAGACCCTGTATAAGGATTATAAGCTTTCAGCAATTAATTATCCCAAATTTCTGAATTTGGAACAAAATTTTCACAGAACATCTTGAAGCTAAATGGTTACGGCATTCTTCTAAGAGACAAACTCCACATCCAGGAGGGCACAAGCCAGCTGGATGCTCTGGCTGCACACCGCAGATGAGAAGTGGATGCCATGCCCAAACACCTCACCCTGCCTGTGCTTTTTGTAAGCAATAGCCTGGTATAGTCACTTAATATCAAGACATTTTTTATGACCGAGGGGCTCGGATGAATAAAAATGTGTCCCTTAGACTGCTGTTAGGTCCCTAAATACCTTCATTAAGGTTGAACACTTGCTACCATCACCCTTCTCTGATACATTCTTTGGCTTAGGAGAGGTGCCTTATTGTTTGATGTGGTGACCTTTACAAATCCCATTTTTAGATGTCTAATTGCTCCTAGCCACATAATATTTGTCCTGACATAAGGCAGCATTGCAGGGTTGAGCTTGCAATTTCCCTGGTACACCTAGTCGAAGCACTTGCAACCTTCTTTAAAAAATAGGATACTAAAGCCAAAGTTGCAAATACATCTGGCAACATTTAAAACAGACTGTTGCATGTGAAAATCAAAAACTTACCTGAGAAATGGAATTCCACAATTTTTTTTTAAAAAATACCAAATAGAAGAAAAGTAACAAAAGGCAATTTTTAGAATACATTACAGAATACTGGCATGTTATACAAACGTAATTAACCCATTGAAATTTAGACTAGTTCTAAGTTATGTTCAAGGCACCTTTTTTATAAATAGCTTTTTCAATGTTCATTCTACATTCACACTAGTTTAACCATGTAAACAAGTCTGTGAAAGCTCAGATTAAGGTCACTTTCAGATATGTGTGCCAAATACTTCAGAAAAATATCATATTACATGGAAAATTCAATAAAGTAAGATAGATCCATCTGCTGCCCAAACAGTTCAATAGCTGCTATGGGGTAAATTATTAACAATATGAAGCCTATAGGAGGTTTTAAAAAATTAGTTTAAAGACAAGTATCATGCAATGCATTAACATTTTGTGTTTATCATTTGAAAGTGTACATAAATGCTAAAAAAATGCGAGCCACTATTCCTAGTGCTATCCTATTTTTAAAGGGCAAGTCTTTGGAAACAGTAGTATTTGAAGTTTAAAAACTGTTTTCCCCACACTTAAATCTTATAATGTACTAGTATGTACTTTCTTCACAAGGAAAATGTATAAAATTAATGTTACAATATAAACACTATAAACAACTCCCTTGAGACACCTTCTGGACACGGAATTTCTGTAAAGACTTAAGTGTAACAATTCTGTTACAAGTGTGTTACAATTATGTAAAAATATGTACATTCATTCCAATGTCCTAGATCCCAGAAGAAACCCAAGAAAGGTCTACAAAAGTTGCCCATCGGTCTTGTCCAGTTAAGATTATCTCCAGCTTGGACACTCTTGCTGTATTTCAACATAACCAACAAAAATTTTACTTGCTTTTGTGTAGGAAGTTCCCAAACTTTTGCATAAATCCTCTCAGCTTATTTTCATTAGGCTGCAATGGATGATAAGCAGTTGAGTTGTAGCTGACCATGTGGTTACTCCTGCCGTAACTATTCCCTAAGGTCTTGCTTTTAATATCTGAGAGATGTGAAGTGCTGTTGGGTGTGTTTCCTGCAGGTTGGCTAGCATTTTCCATCTTACAGAATGGCTCAAAGCGACTATAAACACGCCTTTCACTCAAACGGGATCTTAGCTCCTCCTGGCATTTTGAGCTTGGCAACTGTGGTGTCACTGAACTTGCTCTCTGAAGAGCAGAAACAGGGGCACTTTCGGGAGTAGTGTTTGTGGTGCTTTCCTTTACATCTTGATACTGAATCTGTTCTGTATTAAATCTTGGGGTAGAGGCATCTCCTGCAGTTTCTATGAACTTACTTTCAAGGGGGCACAAGAGAGGACACTTTTTATTGCTTTCATCAGATGGAGGTTTTTGAGACTTTGGTGACTTTGGAGACTTTGTTGGGCTCCCTGTGACATCTTCTTTACTTCTGTTCAAGCTACCTTGAGAATTTGATGATGTATTTCTCTTTCTCCTTGGGGAAGAATCTGTCTTATTCTCAGAAATTTTTGGTTTTTGATTCTCTTCTTCAGAAACCAGTGTGTCAGAACTACTACACATTCTGTAAAAGGCAGGACCCCTGTTTTTTGACAAGTTTTCCTTCTTGTCTGGTGTGAGATTAAGAAGTGACCTCAATTTCTGGGATCCTTTCTTTAGAAAACTTGGGGAATTCTTACTTTCTTTCTTTGCTGTGCAATCCTTACTAGACTCCTCCTTGCCAGCTTCAGTGAGAGCAGCCATAGAGATTGCCTTGCTAGAAGTTGGGCTTTTTAGCTCTCCTTTGAGGTTCTTTTCCTCCTGTGGTAAGTGGTTGGTCACACTGTGTAAACTTTTAGAGCTCTTCAGTGTGTCTTCTGGAAGTTTTGGACTAACTGGCTGCTTAAGTCTATGCCTAGTCAGTGTGCTGTAAACGTAATTGGATGCATGTTTGTTGGCACTAGGGTCTAATATGGATTTTGAATTGAACATGGGAAAACTTCTTCTTTTTAGCATATTTTCATTTTGAAGGTTCTTCAGATTTTCTGCATGTTTGTCTGTGCACAGTGTTGTGTACAAGTAGAGAGATGAGTCACCCGTTGCATTTGAATTTACAGTAGGTTTTGTGTTGTCTGCAATATGAATTCTGTGGGGTTTTGGTGCATCTGATTTAAGAGGGATGCTTGTGCTAAGTTCTTCTACAATATTATCTGTTCCATTTTGCACACTTGGAGCATGATTAGATGTCCCTTTAGGTGTTGCACTTCCCTCTGACCCAATTATAGTTGAATTTGTAGAACTTGCACAGCTGCTTACTTCCTGCTGTTCAGGTAAAGTTGGCTGAAACACCAATGATGAGCGTAAGCGAGAATGCGAATACAGTGCATGAGCTTTAATATTTTCAGCTGTGTCATAGCTATCATATCTGTCACCCAAGGCTGAGCCATTAGACTCCACTGGATAATCTGATTGATCATTCAAATATGACTTAATTCGCCAGTTACGTAGGAATGATTTTGTTGTGTGTTCAAGGGTTGGCATCCTTTGCTGCAGATGGCGTATATGGTTATCTGTCCCATTAAAAGACCTCCGTACAATTGAATTTCTTTCTGCAAGATTTACCTTTGGTCGTGAAAACTGATCAGCAAAACTTTGCTGGGGTGTATTGTAGTTATTTGTATATCCTCCCCGCAACGAAGAAACAATACTAAGGCTATCAGATGGCATCTTCCAAGCATTTGATTGATTGTTGGCTCTATTAATAGCTCTGTTGAGCAACAGGTAAGGTGTCCTTTCTGGCTTCTCCCCAGCATAACTATGTCTCTTCCAGTGCTCATTTTTTTCACTAGGTTGATACTGCTGGATTGTATTTTGTATATTAAAACCTGGATGAAACGGTTGTTTACTATAGGCTTGATTTCTCAAGGCATATTTATCTATTTCATTTACTGCATATCTTCCACGAGTTTTCCAACAAATAGGATCTATCTTGTGAACCGTGTCTTGCCTACTGAAAAGGTTTCTTTGGCTAGAAACTGAAGCCAAGGAAGACACTGAGTGTTGGTATGTATCGTTATCCCAGAGTGTCCTGCGACTGTTTACACGCACTAATTCTGGAGCAAATGAATTGGGAACAGAAGAACGGGCATACAGTGTCCTGAACTCTTCATCAAAGGATTCAACCAGCTGTCCTGTGATAACTTGAACCATACTGAGGTTGGTTTTTTCAAATGACCACATAAAGCTGAAAGAAGAACAAAAGACCATTAGAAACAGTTCTTTTGAACTGAAGTATTACACTGGTCCTTCTTAATAAGAAAGCTTTCACACAAACCTGGGTTTTGTGCAAGTCTTCTCTAAATAAATAAATAAATAGCGGGAATGATTCATATAATTTGGATTTGGAAGGTCTAATCTAATACAACTCGAAATCAGGTGGTGATTTTCCACTGCTTTCAGTGACAGCAGGAATGAGTCTATAATCACTTAATTGCCCTTAAAAAAAGTGAATATTACAAAAAAGCATTCACAAATGTAGAACAGTGGAGTAGAAATACCTAATGGAGCAAAATTACCTCTACAAAGACTAAGCCAGGATTGGCTAGACCCACTGCATTTACTCCTGAGTCAGAGAATGTTAATGTGTAGTTATGTTGTGGAAAAAAAATAGAAAAAAAGAAAAAAAAGAAAGAAAGAAATAATATGCAGAACTACTTCAACAGTTCTGGATGTACTTCACTCTAAACACATTTTCAAAAAGATGCACCTCAGAATTGTTAAAAAGTTTACATTTTCTACTATGCACACCAGATTGGATATGAACATTTATTTTAATTGCAATGATGCTGTTCTGATGCAGGCAATTTACATCTTTTCTACCCACCTTAGAAAGGCTGAACATATGCTCAAACCTAAGTAGCTATAGCTGCTTTACAGCTAGAAAATTAGATAAAATACATTAACATGTACACTAAGTATGTTTCAACAAGCCTAGTATCATGGTGTCTAAAGCTTGTGATTTGTAGATTACAACAAAGAAAAAATCAATTTTGCAATGCTATTTTCATGAAAAAAAAAATATTAAACCTATAAACTTCTTTTATTTGCATTTATCTTCTGGATATAAGAAAATAGGCTTGTTGTATTCACATAAATACCTTGCTTATTTCTTCTTTTTTTTTTCTTTTTTTATTTTTCAGGAAATAATACTGTGCTGAGATTAAATCAGGCCATGCTGCATAAATCTCTTCTATTTTCACAATTAAAACCAATATGTTTTGTAATACTTAAAAAACCTCTAAACTTTAAATTGAGTTCAGAGAGCAAGAATTCAGAAAAACTCATCTTTCCTGTTATAAATCACTAGATTCTTTTACACAACACAAGCTTAATGTCTACAGAAACTGATCATTCCATCCCTTGTGCTGCTAGGTCTCAAAGTAGTGTTATTTTTCAAAATGAAATGAGAAAACCCATCACATTCTCACAGAAGCTAACACTGTGTGGAGATGTCAAAGCAGGCAGACTCTCCCTGGACTCTCCTACACTGACTCATTTATGAACTTGACACTTACCTCACTACCCTCTATATACATCAGTCTGAATTTGGGGCTGGCCAAGCCTCAAAGGAAATAAAAAGCCAGATTTTAGAAAGCTTACAGTGGTGCAAATCTGTGAAAGTCAGTGGTTGTGGATCTGGCACCCAGGCACTATGCTGGCAGAAACTAATTCGGTAGACCAAAGGAGAGAAGTGTAGCATGAAAAGAAGGAAAATATTTAATAACGTGTGAGATAGAACTGTCCCTGCTTTAACTTATTTTTTTTTCCAGCTCTGCAAAACTATAACTTCTTCCAGCCTATGCTTTGCACACATACACTGGCAATAAAATGGGAAGTAGAATAAAGAAACTTAGCCAAATATAAAGAGAAACTATGCCAGCTTAACTTGGGAAATTCTGAATTTGACCGTGATACACTACAGAGTGCCACAGAACAGGTCTACAATGTAGCTTTAGAAGATTATTACGAGGAGAAGCTATCCAAGAAAGCTTACGAAATAATTTTGGCAGCCTTTTCTGGAGTGAATGTTAAACAAGAATAATCCAGACAACATAAGACAAATCAGTATTTTTCTCTCTTTTAGCAAGTCTCCAGCTGTAGCAAAAGCTATAGCCTTTATTTCTTATTTGTGAAAACCTAATAGAAGATGTCAAAACTGGGCTCTGTGTTAGCAATGAGTATCCATGATAACTTGTTAAATTACAGCAAAGATAATCAAATTTGCCCATGGAGTTCCCTGGAAGAATTTTCAGAAATAGAAAAAAAAACAACAGATTTGCAATAGGAAAGGTACTAAGATCACAGGTTTTGTACAGACACCTCAGTAACTGTTCTTACCTGTAAGAACCATATATGACTTTCTTACAGTCAACAAGAATAAATTTTTGTTCCATTTTTCCATAGAATTTTGCTCCTGTTTTAGAGTAGTAATCTTGTCCTTTCACTGTCCGCACCCTCATGTTCTGAAAAAGACAATTGAAATACTTTAGTTGATATCATATATTCCATATTTAGCATCCAGGGGTTTAAAAGTCAGAGGTACAGTAGGAGAAGAGTTATCCTATTGCATATCAGTAAAGTCTGCAGGGAAGACTGGTAAAACTTGTCTTCTAGGGATCCAAGTTACTGTTTTGTCTTCAAGACTGATGAAATTCCCTAGGCCATAGACAATGAAATTTTGCTTTTCCATAGCCACTGCTCCCAGAAATGATGGTCTGGCACAAGATGTCTTTGACAAGAGAAAGAGGTTTTGTACTGAAAAGAGCCAATTGTTTTCATAATCTGATATAAAATATTTAGAAGATTTCTAAGCATCTCATCTAATCAGAGACAAAATCCGAAGAACCAGGATCATTTTTAATTGAACAAGGCTGTTATATCTACAAACACAGATACCCTACTCTGAGATAATCCATTGAATGATACCACCTGGCACCAGAATCCCTTGCAGTTATACCACCATTAAGATTTCTCAATCAGCTTTGCACCATCAATCCAATCACATTTCTAAATTCAGAGATGCTATCACAACATGCATAGGTAGCATGAACTCTATGCAGCAGTCATGTTTGAATTCTGTTAAGACACTTTATTTTTTACTCATGCAAGCTCAGTAAATTGCACTTGGGAAATTTTCTGTGTTGGATCTCAAAAATGTGGTAAATTTTTCTCCCAGGCTGCAAATGAAATTGGTTCAGGTAAGCCATTGTCTTCTAGAAATAAAAAAATTCAAAAGATGTGTTACTGCACTGTACTAATATAATTTTCAAAAAGTTCTTACGTGGGTGTAGAAAAAATGTAAAAGCATTTATCAGAAATTGTTACAGAAAGGTATTTATTTATAGAAAAAATAAAATTTATATTCAGTGCAAACCAACCTACAGCACTGAACTCATGTGTCTGTGAGATACAAAATGCATCACAAGACATAAAAATGGCTTAGAATATAGCTGTGAATGATCACGATATTTACTGTAGCTTCTAGCCTTGCAATATTTGTTCTAGCAATGCTGATTTGTGGTAATTTACAAGTATTCCAGTGCAAGTGAAATCTGTAGCTTAGCACTGCCTTTAAGAAAACCCATATGATTATTGCATAGACTGTATAAATGGAAATAGTGGAATATAAGACTTGTGAATACAAAGGACTGTCTGGCTTCATGGGACTGCTACAAGGACAGGGTGAAAATCACAGCAGACATGGTCTGTAAAGGCCAGGTAGAGATGGGTTAAGGTGGTTCATGAAGCAATACAGGTAAGACTGTGTGCAGGGTAAATTCAGAAAAACTGGGGGGAGAAAGTAAACAGAATAGAATAGAACAGAACAGCATAGAATAGCATAATTTCAGTTGGAAGGGAGCCACAATGACCACCTAGATGGACTGCTTGACCACTTCAGGGTTGACCAAAAGCTAAAGCATACTATTAAGGGCATTGTCCAAACACTTTTTAAACACAGGCTTGGGACATCAATCACCTCTCTAGGAAGCCTGTTTGACCACCCTCTTAGTAAAGACGTGCTTCCAAATGTCCATGAAAACCTCCCCAGTGCACTTTTGAACCACTCCCATGAGTCCTGTCACTGGATACCAGGGAGGAGAGCTCAGCACCTCCCTCTCCACTTACCCTCCTCAGAAAGATGTAGAGATGTTTAAACTTACAAATGTATTTAAGATTCCAGGCTATAAAGTATGACTGAGTTTACAATGCAGTTACATAAACCTTTACTGTCTATGGGAGCACTTACACATTTACCTAAAATATATCAGGTTCTGATAGACAGAGGTTGTAGGAGTTTTAACAATAGTGTCTGCTACAATCCAATGAACTTTATCTTTCCAAACAGAAAGTTTTAAAAAAAAAAGGTGAAAACCTCCATGAAATGAATGAAAGCACATTTCCAAATAACACATGCTTTCTAAATCAGTATATAATTCATTGTTGGTATTTGAAAACAATTATTGGAAGAAAAATCAAATCAAAGAAGCAAGAGTAACACTTAAAAGCTGCTGAGCTGGCAAATTATGGTTTAGTTCAAACTATCCAAGTTCTTTACATTTTGTTTCTTTATATAGGTGAATTTTTACTTAGCATCTTTGTCAAACTGTTTGAACAAAAATGCAACTCAGTTAAAATGTACAAAGACAGTATTTAAAAATTTGTAATCTAAATGTTTTTGCAAATGTGCTAGAAACATAAAACGTAAATTTACCTCTTCATTAGGTAAATAATAGAAATATTATCTAGAAGTGCTGTAAAACTGTAAAAGTCAAAACCCAGGTGGATGCTTAGGTATATTTTCAAAAACAGCTAAAAAAGAATTAATAACAATAACCACCCAATTTGCATTATTGAATGGGAAGTTAACGTAATTTTGCATCTCTACCTGCTAATCACTTTTGACAACCTAGTATTGTGTCTTTCAAGTTTTCTTCACACCAGTTAGAAGTTTTCTTATCAGTGAAAGTCAATTTTCCCACTTTTCCAGTGTGGTTTTGTTGGATTTTGAACAAAGCAATCCCATTGAAGAAAATTATTCTCTTTCCAGCAGCTACTCAAGCTTTAAGTAAAAATAATTAAATAAAAAGCTTTTATTTGAAAGTTAAATAATGTGGAAAAAGTAATTACTGAAAAAAGAAAAAAATACTGGAATTTACCCATTCTAAAGTTTATCACAATAGGAAACCCTTATTTACTATAAAATAAAATGTTGTGAACTAGTCATGAAGTTTGCATTTACTTTAATGACTTATTTACTCAATTCTGTATACCATGTAATTATATTTTTATTTCAGATTTATATTTAACTATAATAAGTTATATCTATGTCATTATAATTTGAAGAAGGTAACTTGAGAGGCAGCTTATATATTTTCAAGTAAACATAACAAGTAATGCTGGCCTAAAGACATGTCAGCTGAACACATCAAATCTTACTGAGATAAGGCCGGATTGGTGTTGAACAGGATAACACTTGGGAATCTGGAATGCTGGAGGCACAAGCAAGGCTAATGGCTTGCAAATTACCATACTATATATATATAAAAAAAGCTTTGCCTTAGGTATTCATAAGTGGAAATATAACTTCAAGTAGGCCTATCTAGAAAAGGAATAAAATTTCCATTAAGTTACTGCTTTCTAAAAAAATCATACTCTCTGCTTCCCCTGTTCTATCATTCTTCCTCCAGCTTTTCTATCCTGCTTCCTTAATCCCGTACTCTTTTCCTGTCTCACCATGTCATCCTCTATACAGATGGGAACATGGCAGCACAAAGGCATGTGCCTGAGATCAGAGATCATGCTCACCTTTCTCACAGTTCATCTGGCATTCTTCAGCTACTTTGAACCCTCTAATTAGGTGCCAGGGATGCATACTGTGAATAATTGCCCAAAATATAGACAAAATTTGAGGATACACAGTGACAATGCCTTCCACTTAGAATTAGAAGCAGTAAAGATGTACATAGTGAATTGCGAGCCCCATCTGGTATGAGACGCTGTTTTCTACTCGGTTGCATCCTCAGGCTAAAGGTCTCCCCTGCTGAAAGCAGCATGTCACCAATCACTGCATCGTTGTGGGTAAAGCAATAGTTCATTTCTGACCCTGAGAGGAAAATCCTGGGCAAACCAGAAACCAACAAACCCACACACCACGAAGGAACCAAGCTAGCCTGATGGGACACACAAACGTATGTAAGGTCAGCCACAGTGATTCAAACGGAAGGTCTGTCTGGTCCTGTAACCTGTTTCTGTCAGTGACTGCTAACGGATGTGTACGGAGGGATAGTTTAATCAAGGACTGGATGTTTTAGAAGGTTTTTGAAGCCAGACACAGGATCTCCTCCCTCCTCCAAGAGCAGGCTGTAGGACACTCAGGGACATTTAAAACAGCCGCTGGCTGCAGTTTAAGGAAGGCCATTAGGGCTATCCAGTTAAATGACACCCAAATGATGAACAAGAAAGAAGCCCTAACCTCTTCTTACATATGAGTGCACCATTATCTTCCCAGAGAGAGACACATAAGCACAGTTTAAAATTATGAAGTGCAATTCAATTACATATTTATTTTAATCAGTAAAAACCCTCCAGTGTGACAGATAAGTACAGTGAATATAGTGGTCTCAAACCTTTCACTTCAGCACTTACTTGCAGAGACTGTTTTTATCAGTGTTCAATACACACTCTATACTTGCTGTAAAGAATACACCTAACAGTTTTCAAGGAAAAAAAAACAAAACACTTTTCTCATATTGTTCATAATTACTAATACTACTTATTATCCTGGGTCTCTCTTCTTACTAAGATATAATAGTTGCTGTAGAAATGCTAAGTAGTTTTCAAGTTTGCTTCTATTCTGACTTTGAATCTGATTCAATGACCACTGAAGACAAAATCTCAGTGACTTCACTGCAATCTGGCCCTTAGCACAGAAGTTTGCTCACAGATACAAGACTGTGCTGTGCAGGTCTATTTAATAACCAAATCTGACTCAGACTTGGAAGTACTGGAAAACTTTTGTTGAATTGGATAACACTGGTGAGAAATAACCGGCTGCAATCAGGTCTCAAGAGTAGCTGCTACTATGCATTCAAGTACACATATCTGGGAGTAGACTTCACAAAAGGAAAGTAAAATCAATTCATTAGTGGTTTTATTTTCTCATTCCTGCAATTCATTAAAAATACTGAGAGGATTTTCAGGTAATAAACAGTTCCTGCTGAATTGCTTTCAATATCCTCCTATAGCAAGATGATTCTCCATTATTGCCAGAGAAGTAAAAATAGGTTTCTGGAGAGCATGGAGCCTCTTCCACATGCCTCACCTTATGTCAAGTAAAACACAAAGATCTGGCATCAGCTGAGGAGCTTGGTTGACTTCTTGAGCATTATGCAACATTGGCTGCATTGGTTCTTTATTTCTAATACAAAATTAAGTTATTGCATTTGAACATTCTGGTGGTTCTGGGGATTGTTGTCTTGGTGCTGCATTCTGCAGTACAAACCTATTTCACAGTTTGCTGCAGCACCTGTCAGTAGTAGGAAAAAGCATCTCTTGAAAAATTTGGCTATTAGGTTTTGAGAAATCACCTGGAAAAAGTCTGAATCTGTAACAACTCTTCATCTTTCTATGTAAAGGAATTGCTGACTGAACAAGTCAGACCAGCGACAGAGTTAGTCAAAGAAGCTTAGGTAGAGAAGAGAAAAAAAAAATGAAACACATTAATTACTGAGGAAAATTGTAGGACAGTCAGGAAACAGATAAATGAAACTTGGGAAAGAGAAACGTGGAAGTATCTGAGTTGAGTTGCACTGGTGATGTTAAGATGAACATTAAGTATAAACCAACCCACAAGAAGAAATACTGTACAGAATTCTAAAAAAGCTCCTAGTAAACCCCGATTTTATATTCTCCTATACAGAATTCACAAAATAATCATAATATATATAATCTACCCATTTTTTCAGCTATATCTTTCAATAAAGAGGGAAACAGGCCCTGATATGCAGTCAGACTACAGATAAGGAAAGCTGTCTGCACAGACGTTTAATGAAGATTTGAATAAAATATATTTTTTCCCATGCAGACTACTGAATTGTAAATCTGAATTAAAAAAAAACCACATTTCATTCATCACTGCATCTCATATTTTACTGATTCAATGGCAGTAAAAAGAGCTAGAGAAGGCGCTGAGTCAGAAAAGCTTTACAGAAATTCCTCATCATGAGTGCATGGCATGAGGAGCATCTGCCATACTCCTGCAAGACTGAACCAAATCATAACAGGGAATAACGAGATCAATGTTGCTGGTGCTACAGTTTGAGGAAAAGAAATCGATCCATACACCTCTGTCCTCTTCTTGCTTTCACTGAACAGCAGCGGAAGAATGAAAGCCAAGAGCACAGAAAGCTGAAGATGTTTTGTGTGGGTCTTTTGGGTTATTTTGTGTTTTGGTTTTTTTTGGTTTGGGTTGGGTTTTTTTGGTGGTTGGGGTTTTTTTGTTGTGTTTTTTTTTTTTATTTTATTTTATTTTATTTTTGTTAACATTGAAGCAATGGGAAAAAGGAAATGGGAGAAAACTTCTCCAGAGTACTGACTGTTCCTTCACAGTCACCTACAGCTTCTCTTCATCCTCACGAAAGGCACGGGAGAATCACTGCAGGAGTAGCAAGCTTTTATTCTCAGAGCAACAGTCACTGGGACTAGCACTTGGATGAGAAAACCATTACTTTGAAAAGCTTCATTACAAGCTAAACTGGAAACCCAGCGCAACAGGATTACTGCTTAGCTTTTTGGCATGTATTTTTCATTTTCTGATAAAACTCTAAGTATTCTAAGTAAACCTTGCAGAGTAAAGATATATTCTATTTCTCCCATCATTATGAAGTAGAAACATAAAAAACATAACATCACTGAAGAGGCCAAGTCCAAACTTCTCCAATCCACAGTAATCTGTACAAAATCCTCTAATGTCTGTACATCAATTCTTTCAAACATAGAAATGCCTGTGGGTCTATAAAACCATATTAAAAAGACAACCTCGAATCCACTAAAAAGAAGTTAAGCTTTTGAAACAGCTGTAGATACAGAATTAATGTCAAAATGTACACTATGGCATTTTTTGAGATTTCACTTGAAATTAATATTCCCAGTTTCTTTTCTTTTGGGATGATAAAACTCATGCCATGAAAAGACATATCACCATCTTTGGCAACCTCTATGGCATAGTTAATCCAAGTAACCAGCAAATGGTGGTACCTCAAGTTCCAAAGTATGGAAATATTGCCACATACTGACTTCATGAAGGCAATCACGACCAGCGTTTACAGAACCACAACAGGTTTTTGATGTTTTCTTTCCAAAAATTCCCATAGCTCTGTGCATTAGGCCACCAGAGGGCAATCCCACACACTCATACACAACAAACAAGCATAGAAAGTGGTGTGGGAATACTTCTAAGGACCTAAGTCAATACTACAGAGCAAAAATTGGTATAAAATAAGTTTGCTCCAAAATTCTACCAAAAAGCCCTCTTTATCCTCACAAATACAGCACATCTGTATCTGATTTTTAGATTGGGTTCTTAAAATGGATGTGGTGAAGAAGAGCCTTTATAGCTTTTTTTGCCTGGCGTGAACACGGTCTAACTAGTTACAGAAGCAAGGAATTGCAAATGGAACTATATGGAAGTTCAGCCAAGGCATACTCAGAGCACTGAAAACAAACTCTGGCAAAGACCTTGGAACTTCTTCAGTGCTATCTCCAGTACAGTAAATCTAAAAGTATTTACGAAGCATTTACTTTAGGACAGTGCAGCTCATGGTTTGTATTCTAATCCCTGTTAAATATTAGAGCAGTACAGGACATCTTGTGAAAAATACACGTTAGTCTTGTTATCTTTCTTAGAGGATAAATTTACATATTTCATGTATAAAAAGTAATACTAATATATGATGCAGATAAACATGATAATATAGATTTTCAGAAAAACACTAATGAAATAGAATCTTGGGCCTTTTGAAGTATTTTAATACATAATAACTTTAAATAAAAAGGTCATAAAATGAAGTATGCAATGTATTAATTTACATAAGCTTCATGACTCTATTTTCAGGCTGCTTTAAGAGAAAGCAAAAAGAAACCTACTTTTACAAACATGATGTATTCCTTAATACATAATAACGGAAAATTATTTTTTAAATAATATATGAGAATTATGTCATTCTATGAAATACTCTTGTTTTGACACATGAAAAAGATAAAAAACTTTCTAAAGAGAAAAACATTTGTACAGAAGGTCCTGCTGAGAGCTTACTTATTTATACCTCATTGTTAATTTGAAAAAGCAGTACTTGATAATCACTTTTCGATTAATAGTCCCTTTTTAATGGGTTGCAGAGGAATGAGTAGTGAATATTCATGCACAGGAACACAGTAAGTCTTACCCTGAGCCTCTGAACTTGACAGCCTTGTTTCTCCGTCATTTTCAGAAAGTGACTGAAGTTTGACTCATCAAGCAGGAGATACACTGCAATCCCTCTAGCAGATGCCTCCACAATTTCTCTAAAAATATCTACATCTGTAAACATATCCATAACAATGGCAATGACCTGAATAAAACAGAAAAGACAAATTATTTTATTGTATAAACACATAAATAAAACTCTTAACTGAAAGTCACACCGGGCAGCCAACACTAAAATTTTTTTACACATCAAAAAGTTCTACTATTTTCCATGTGGTACCATTTAACCCAGAAGGCTTTACAAGACCACTGGATCTTCTTTTTGAGAAGTCAGATGATTGCTTGTGTGGCATCTGTCAGAAGTACCAAAATCAACCAAAAAAAAGTTGTGTTGTGGGTGTGTGTAGTGATTGGTTATACAAGGAAAAGGAAATCCAGTGGAAGAGAAAAGAAGGGGAAACAGTCATATAAAAACAGTGGGGAAAAAAACCCCCAATCACAATATAACTGCAGTGTGCATGAAAAAAAAATATCAGAAAATGTTTTTGTGTAAGGAGCTTCTTCATCCTTCATCACCTCTAAAGCTAAATGGCTCAAGTCCTTGAAGGAGTCAAGGAAAAAGCTCCTTGAAGGAGCTGGAAAAGCTGATGACTTCAGGACCCATACTGATTCAGCACTCTTACTGGGATGAAACTTCTTCAGCTGGTGAGAGCTCGGCTCAAGAAGATTAGAGTGCTGAACATGAGTTACTAATGCCCTTTGATCTACAGAGATAAAGTAAGTGTTTCTGATCTTAGGGGCAGGTGTCAAGAGGATGGGACCAGTTGCTTTCCAGTGATGCCCAGCCACAGGACAAAGGGCAACGGGCACAAACTGCAACACATGAAGTTCCATCTGAATATAAGGAAAAAATTCTTTACTTTGAGGGTGACAGAGCACTGGAACAGGCTGCCCAGAGATGTTGTGGAGTCTTCTTCTCTGGAGACATTCAAAACCCACCTGGACACAATCCTGTGCAACCTGCTCTGGGTGACCCTGCTTTAGCAGGGGGTTGAGCTAGATGATCTCCAGAGGTCCCTTCTGACCCTGACCGTTCTGTGATTGGGGAAAACAATGTCCTGCTAATGGTATTTTGGAGATGATATACTACTGACATATCATTATCAATTTGGCAAGAACTAATACTGAAGCATTAGAGGGAATAACAGAGGAAGAATGGGTATGTCTGTAACTTTTAAAGATGATTTTTTTATCCACTAGAGTCTTCATGAAAAGTTCCAATGAGATGTCTCTGAGGCAAATTCAAAGCAAATAAAAGCCTTTCACAAGTATCAGAGCAGGCTTGATAGTGAGCATGCTTTTACCATTTTCACTAATTCTTGAACTACTTGTACCTCAACTTTAATGGTGTAGTTTTTAAGTTAGTCATTCCAGAACTCAAAACATTTACCTCACAAATTTGGTAAATGCTGTCGCACACAGCCCGGTAGAAGTTATGTCTCCATCAGTTGTCTGAATTACCTTTTTGAATCCTGCCTGCTGAGAACTAAAAGACTCACTTACTTTGAACACGTACTTAAAACAGTAAAAATATGAATGAGAGCTGACTTACAAAAAGTAAAATAACAATGTTATTAGGAAAGCTAAACAGACAGCTCCTGAAGTAGTAAAAATGAAAGGACTTGGCCTTACCATAACATGTCACCTGGCAATAAAAAAGACTCTTTACAAATCCATCAGTCAAAGAGGAACTGAATAGCACGAAATAATTAAATTCTTTCAAAAACCTTAGGTAATATGCCCATGCAATACCTCATTCATTTTATTGACTTTCTGAAAATAGAACCTAAATGTGATTTTTACCAGTACAAATTATATTTCTTTATCTAAATTTGAAAGGAAAGACTGAAAACCACAAAAGTTTATCTTGACTCGAACGACCTCATCACTTTCAGACTGCACCTTCTGCTTGGTCTTTTTTCTGAGATACACAACATTAACTGAACATAGCAACCCTATTTACTCATCTGTCTTGTTTCACTTATGTCTGAGCAGAAATCTGCCAAGACAGATCAAGTATGTTAGGTAAAAAGACCAAAGAAGAAAGACTCTCCTTAAATAATTCTGTTTCATTACTTGTGTCCCCTCCCTCTGAACTCCCTCATTTCTTCTTAACCTTTCCTTTTCTTCAGGTCTTTTAGAAATAGGTGCTCATTACATTCAAGGAACTATTTAAATGTAAGAGAGAAATCCTGAATGGATTAATCAGCATACACTGACATGAACATATGAAATATTCAAAATCAATAGTACAGCCTTCAAAAATCTTTCTAACATTTTCCTATGGCAGATACCTAAGATGCTAATTTGTTTGCATCATCTGTGGTTGCAAAGACTAATATACTGGAAATACACAGAAAAGAAAAAAACAAGAATAAGTAATAAGACCTGAAAACCAACGCTGACTAGAATGGCCATATCTATTTTAATGAAGAGAGGAGGAGAGAAATAAATACATAAGCAAGCAGGCCAGTAAACTGGTGGCATGAGAGGGATGCATGTGCGCTACTATGCAGATATTTTGTAACTTGGAAATGAACAGGGAAACTCTTTGTCTTCACTAGTAGAACTGTTCTTAAACCATTTAGCTTACTAATTTTGGAGTTAATTCTGCAAAGCATCAAAACACTTCCAGAGTTGGAACAAGAATTACATTTTGGGACCTAAAGCTTGTGCTAGCTGGAAAATCCTCACGAGATGTAAGGACATGTATGCAAAGCCACATGCATCATCTGACAACCAACTGGACATCCATTTTTGCATTCCCTGGAAACCAAAGATGACTTTTGTTTTATGCCCTCATTAGCCTGCCCATTCACTCTTACCAATGCTCAATTAATCTAGTCAACACAAACATAATTAGGCTCAATTGTTGGAGGAAGAAGAGTGCCAAATTTGAACAATGCATATGATATACATTCATAACTGAAAAGTAATTTACAATGGACAATTTCTGTATAGTGATTTCTATGTCAGACCAGTTGTTTGATCATAAACTATAGATTTTGGTGCAGAAAGAGTGGATTCCATAAATTTCATAAATATTCTGGTTTTTAAATGTATTAAATTCCCTTTAATATTTTGGAGTGTGTGGTGTGTACGGTGTGTGTGCAGGGTACATTTCTCTATATATTTGCGTGCTTTGCAGCAGAAGGGAGTATTGAGCTTGGGGAAAAAAATAAACAATATGGTGTTCAGGGTCCCAAGGCTTAATTAAGGAGACCAAGACTAGGAAGTTACTTCAAAAGAGGTATTCTATACTGTGTATCTACCTTTAATGAAAGCTGTAACAACAGCTACAGGATTAGTCGCTTGCTGCATCACCATGGAAGGGAAGATTTCACTACCGGGTTTTTACATTTGTTTTTGCAATTGCAGAGGCAATTTTCACCCTGATACTTGTAAGAAGAAGTCATATGACAGTGAAATCCAGCAAGGAAGAAAAAATCATACAATTCAAATTGTAGAAAATAGGTCAGAAAATTGCCTATTCCACAAATTCTGTGTCTTTTGGGCATAACACCACCATCCTGTGTGAAGAAACTCCCCCAAAGACACCTTCCTTATAAACTGCCATTTTCTTTCCAAAGCATATTTGTTTTCCAAAATGCAGAGGTCTTTTCAAAAGCAAGCACCAATGCTTTTATAGGAAATACAAAGGCCATCCAACCATGCAGGGGACACTGGATGGGTGCAGCAGTTTTCTGCTGAAAGCACCAGAATTCTGGGAGAACTTTCCAAACCTTGAGAAACTGATTATCACCCTGACCAAAAATGACACTCAGTTGAGAATAACTTAGCATTTTTAACTTTCAGGGAGGAGAAAGTAGTGGCGGAGCTGGTACTTGCTGTGCATAATATCACACAATACTGATACTATGCACAGCCAGAGTGAATTATCACCACCTGATTTCGTATTAGATAGAAGAGCTTATTTCAGTGATCAACTTCAAGTGAAGACTGCAGAAATCAATTTTTATACTAGTCTCCTTCCCCTCAAATTAAACTTAAATAATCTTAGATTATAGTTACTAATCTTTTCATCTTACCTACCAATTTTTTTTTTTAAAGTGGTGAATGTTTTTTAAGGTTAAAATTTGGTTTCAATGGCATCCTTACAGAAGGAGAAAATCTGCTGCAAGTCAATAAGCACAAAATTGCTCCTAACAAAGCTGATAGTTTTATCAATTTAAATGAAGGCACCAGTAGAGTTATATTCTATTATTCGTAGAGCTAACTTGACACTAAGACTACAGTTTGCAATAGAAAAGTAAAGCTTCACATATTACTTTTTAACATTTTAGAAACATTTAAGTACAGAAAAGTAAAATTTTGTTGAATAGCACTATTTTTATGCAAATATTTTAAACCACATATTTTTTTGGTAAGCTGATGCATTTTACTGAATTTGCACAGTATCGAGTAAAGTAGCATTTTAAAACTCATTATCTCTATCAGATCATTTTAATACAAAGTTCTTTTAATACTTAAAAGGTTTTTAATAATCTCCAGGTTCAGGATATTACTCACTCCTACATAAAATACTAGTCACAAGATTCATGACAGACACACACACACAGATTTTTGAAGGTCACAAATGAACAGCTATAGATGAAATATCCTGCAAAATTATTCATGTTCTTGCAAAACAGGAGCTTAAGTACATGATATCACATCACACTGGATATTATGAGACTGTAAATGGAGGCTGATGCTCAGTTTTGTTGATCTATCATGTCACAGGGCCAGCTGTTGCTCCAAGGAGTTACTAGTTTGGGCTCATTCACATGCATATTGGCTTAAACCGTTCTCACCTTCAGAAACTGATGCTGTTCAAAGACATATATAGAAAGAAGTTGCCAATCCCAACAATACAAATACATCTATCACTAAACATATCCTGAGCTTGTCCAGGGGAGGGCCACCAAGATGTTCAGGGCTGGAGAACTTGCCCTGCAAAGAATATATGAAGGAGCTGGGTTTGTTCAGTGCAGAGCAAAGGTGCCTCTGGAATGTTATTCCATTCCCCTTTAACACAACAGTGGCTTTAGGGAATCTTGCAGTATTCCCCCAGTGCTTTACAGGAAGCATCTCAAGAAGATGAAGCCAGGTTCTTCAGAGTGGTGGCAAGTCAAGAGTCAACGGTCAAACAGAAACAGGAGAAGTTCTAACTGGATATAGGTACAAACAGAGTCTTGTTTGTTTTGTGTTTCTTATAAATAAAGAATACTGAGATGTAAAGGAGTTCTGGTAAGAATTTTGGTAAGAAAAATCAATGGATTTTAATCTTCATAGCTCAGTTTCAGGACATCAAAATCAACCCTGTTAATGGGTATGTACTGAAATTAAAGCATAGATGTAAATAAAGGTCTTTAGTGCTCATGCTCTGCAAGTCTATTTTGTGAACTACTGACAGTTTCATTATCCCAGTATCTTTGCTCCTCTCACAAGCATTAATTATAATTCTTTAAGAGATATCATGCAGAGTGAGCCATTTAACACCTCCTTTGCTATAAAGAGTAAAAAAGAGGAATTAAAGCAACTGCTTCCTTAGGTCAGGCTTTACTAAAGAGACACCTACCATTGTATCAACAACCTCGTAGGGAATGATGCTACAGACCTACCCTACGCTGCTGCAGTCTTGACTTCCTGTACCCACACGAGGCTTACTGGGGGCACGCTATGGCAAAAGTCCATATCGCTGTGCAGTGCTTGTGAACGCCACCACCCTTCCTCACCCCCAAACCAAAGAACCACATTTCAGATAGAGATGTTAACTCTCTTTTTGTTGACCTTTTCCACCGCACTCCAGGCAATTTCCATTTCACAGATCTCTGTTTTGGAGAGAATCTTCTTGAGGCACAGGCTCGGTGCTATCCAAATCTGGCCCTTCTCAGAGATCAGGCAGGTCATGACACTTGCAACAGTGCAGAAAGAAGACCTGGTACTGCATACCTTGCTGTTAGCAACAGGAGGCAGGCAGCAAATTGACTGGGTGGGTTTCAGGCACCATAAAAGAGACAAATTTTGTGATCAATGCCGTCAGCATTTCTACTAGTAAGCTATATTATTGTGGGGTTTTTTTTAACTATGTTACGCTGTTGTTTATGGTTGAGGGTCTAGATCCAGTTTATGCTTGCTGCAATTCATATTAGCAGCACCCCAATAAATCATCTGATAACCTTACTTTCTGGCACTGTTGCTAGCACCAGAGTGCTTCTAAGATGATAGCTCATTAATTTTGTCTGAATTTTCAAAATTGAATGCAGCCCTGAAATGCCTTGCACAACACATCCTTCCATTGCAAAACATACTTTAAAACCATTGTGAGTTGCACCAGAATATCTCAGGTCACCTTTGGGCCGGCTGAATTGCTGAGGTCTCACATAACAAATGTAGCAGAACAGAAGTCTTGAAATAAAGTGAAGAACTCCTCTGTAAACAGAGCCTAGATACACTAATAAAAATAGTAATCAAACATTGAGTGTGATCCACTCTCCTACAATTTCTGTGGTAACGTAATGGCACAAAGACTGAGATGATTTACACTTACATAACTTCTGTGAAGTTAATGTCACCCTTGTAGTATATTATCACCAACACTGGCTCCCTGAGATCATATTTAATTTATTTAACTTGGCTCTGCATTCAGAGAGCAATAGACCATAACCATACAGTGTACTTTGAAATGTTCTTCCATTATTACATTCTTTAAAAGCAATTTAATTAACTACAGGGTGAAGTCTGGCATTTCACTACAACAGGCAGCTACACTACCTCAGAACCAGCTCTCCTAACCCTCACTATCCTCCTCCTCCTGCTCCAAAACATTTCCACCATCAATTTTGTGGATACAAAAAGTGTGCGCCTCAAAATTGAACATGTCTTCTATTCTGATCACCAAGCCTCAGTTTATCATGTCACATACCACCTACACAACATAAGCATTTTAAAGTGAAAACTAAATTTAAATAGAATAAAAATTAACTTCGACATGTACATTAGCAGTCTACCTCAATATCTTCTCTCTGTAACAGGATGTTAGACATGCTCAACATAAAAAAAAATCCATAAGAAGAGTCACTGTCCAGAAAACAAAAAAGTAAGCTAAAATTCTATAAATTTCCTGCAATACTGTATAGAAAACCAATGCAAACTATTCTCAGAAAACTGTGAATGCAGCCAATCACATAAAGCACTGTACAAATAGTTTACGTGTGTTAACTGTGTAGCTCACATGGCAAAGCCTCATCTGTTCTGCCCAAGAAACATGTAAGGTGTGTGAACTTTCTAGCTATTGGTAATGGGGGAAAATGTTCTGATTCTGGTAGCAAAGAATGATATAGCAGTAAAAACTGCAGCTCTGAAGAATTACATGATTTAACTTTGAGATACACTGGGAAGATGATTTTTTTCAACTTTTGTGCAGATTTCCATGTCTCTAAAAAATCAGATCAGAAGATCAGGATTAGCTCTTCTACAAATGAAACTAAAACCAACACAGAAGAAAAGTTCTCTGAAGTGCAGCTAAGCTTTTTTTTCTGAAAAGTGAATGTACAGTATCCTTCTGCATTGCCTTTCAGAAAGCTATTGCAGGCTGAGCTAGCAAGTCAGACATGTGCCATCCTAAAATGACACCTTCGGTGTTACCTTTTCAATTCACTCAACTGGGAATTTTACAGGTATCCTGCAAAATGTACAGGATTTTGCTACAGGATAATGAGCTACATTAATTCTGTTAATGTGATCTGTATCTATGGGTTTGGCAGTTGTTATTCTGCCTGAAGGATTAGCAAGAACTCGGCTTGAGCTGACCAAATTACATGAGACACCACCTCACTCTGGCTGGCAGCAGAGGTGGTAATTCCTCTGAAGCTTTACTTCCGCACATGCAGAATTGAGTTTCAGCAAGCCACAGAGACGAGAGGAAGGAAGAGGATATTCTGAGGACTCTTTGCGGGGACTTTCCAAGAAGCATTTATAAACCTAACCCTTGGAAGAAAGGATCTGCAAAGAAACAGCTGCTGCCCAGTGACTGGCACACCATGCACAAGAAAAGATTTATCTAAATCTGCAAAGAACTCTTAAGCGTGATTAAAGCAACAGGCATTCACAATGCTCAATTTTAACACTTTCCTTTCTGCTTGGAATGCTCTGATCAATCACTAAACTGCTTTCGGTATTTCATAAGCAAGCTGTGTTCTGTCACTGCAAACAGAAGTGGGCAGAGGTCCTACAGAGAAGCCTTAAGGCAGCATGGAAAATCCTTGGCATGATGGAGGGAAAGTGTTTGGGAGCTTACTCTGTCCTTTCTTCTTTTGCCATTGATGTTGTTGCTCTGTTCTCACTGCCATGTGGGCTGCAGCTGGTTGGGTAGCAGGACTTTAATATTTGTATTTAGCTCTTCAGAATGTTATTCAGTTGTTATTTTGGGAAGCTGCCAAGCTTTTCCTAAGGAAAGCAAACAGAAAGGAAATGCCAGGATTTCTGACGGCCTACGACTCAGCTATACCAAAATGGAAATTCATGACAAAAATAAAAGGTAGTTCTCTAGCCACTGGCTTTCTCTATTATGAATTTCAAAGACTTGCTGCTTAAAAAATATTTTTTTAATGAAAAGATTATTAATAGCCTTAATATGTGGATTCTCTCTGCATCCCTTAATATTTAGGGAATGTTCAGGCTACTTGAATTAAAATTACAATGTTTTACTTCTTTATTTTAAATCTGTTTGTAAGTAGAAGTACTCATTTATTCATGTGTGCGTTACTTAGTGACTGCCCAAAACCAAACAATGTGCAACCATGTGATAAGCATTCATTATTTTTTTTAACGTGTTAATAGTAATTGGAACTAAACTGTTAACAAATTTTACTTTTTGATCTGCTGTGCAGGACTGAAAATCTCATACGACAGCCTCAGAGACCAGTCTCAGTTTTGAGACTTCTGCCAAATAACTGGAGTACTAGTAAGAGCAGTAGATGCTCCTGGCTAGCTTCTACTTGGCCAAAGGGAAGTATGCGCTGAGCACTGCATGGGTGAGGACTCTGTCAATACTTGAAAGTATGAACAGCTGCCATAAATCACCATACACAGCTAAGAACATGGGAAAAGGCTACCTCAAACTCGGGTGTAGGGGGGTGGCAGTGGACGCAAAGGGACAAAAACATTTAAAAAAAATGTACTGAAATTGTCCATTCAAATTGCTCATGCTTACAAATATTCTTCATGCCAAAGTGAACTAGACTCAACACCCACACTTCTGAGGGCTCTTACTGAGACTTCTTTCCAGAAATCTTAAAATAATTTGCTGCTTATCAAGGAGTCAAAGTAGATGTCTGAGATTTCAGCTAAACTAGGTAACAGTTCCTGAAAAACCATTTGGTTTTGCCACCTTTAAGAGTACATTTTGGTGGGGTTTCTCAGACTGGTAATGGAATGAAGTTCAGAGTCAGTCTGCCTTCCCACTGCTCCACTCAGTTTCCTCAAGTATCCTGTATAAACATATTGTCAACAGTGAACCCCACTTCCTGAGTGAACCCCAACAGTGAACAGTGAACCCCACTTTTTACATACTGAAAAACAGTAGACAATGTATAGAAAACCACAATATTAATGAACACTTACAGGCTGTGGACTTTAAACTAAAAACAAGCAACATTTCTTTAAAGTAGACAACTTTGTTGGCATTTGTTAATTAGACACTTGGAAACAATGAGATTCTCTTAGTCAAAGGCAGATTTATAGGAAGAAGAGATGATTCAGACCTACTTTTGTAGACTGGGAAGAATAATTTTGCTTTTAAGTTTGTTTATGCAAGAGCTGTGCACTGTTTGTCATCTTTGGGACCTTAATAGTAAACACATTTCTGAAATGAAATGAAATTGAATGGGAAGAGCTGAATATCTAATACTCTTATTTTATACATAAACGACATATTTTAAATATCCTCCACAGGATTCAATGCTGCTGCTAGTATATATATTTTTTCAGACAAAAAAAAAAATGCAATAAAACATAACTATATTGTTCAATTGCATAATACTGCCTTGAAAACCCCTGCTGATACTTAGAGGAATGAATACGTACTACTGATCCCTTGAGAACTTAAGAAAAGAATCAAAAAAGAAAGGCTGGGACTTAAGACAGAGGTGGAAACAGTGCTTCCACAGCAGACCCTGTAAAATAATGGAGGTAGATGAAAATAAGTATTTCAAAAGCAGGAAACACTTAGTTTCTATGTTTCTAAGCACATGAAGATTTTGTCGATTCCAAGTCAGCACACAAACCTCATGCATTTAAGAGTTGTTTATGATTCAGAAAGATGTAATTTCGAATGCCTACATGCAGTATGTTACACACAGCTCACATGGATGGTCTATCAAACACTTTTCATGTGTGGAAAAATTAAAACATAACAGTTGTGGAGGACTTGTAATGCATGTACTGGTAAGTCCACAAGCCTTATACTTGGATGACCTTGCAGCAAGTAACAGATCTTCATTACAATATTATTATTTTCTAACATAAAAGACATTACATCCAAAAGAAAACAAATCTATTTTGGATGGCAGTGCCCAATTAAAAAAAAATAATTAAATTACCAGATTTCAAATGACCAATGAGCATGACCTGATTATACTTAATTCTGAGGAAAAAAACCGAATTATATCATTAGCTGTTGGAGGTTAGTCCTCTACAGACACTCAAAACTTCTAAGATGGATTTCATAATCCTAACAAACACTACTGGCAAAATTGTCTCAGGGATAAATGTAGAAGAAAAAGACTAATAAAAAATTAAAGTCCCTGCAGAAAACATTGTTAGATGTCCACAGAACCACAAAAGAGACAAGAACCCATTCTGGTTAAAAACTTCTCCTCATATCTGCTGGAAAGAAAACACAGCAAGGTACACACAGTCCAGGAGGTTCTTACAGAGCATTGATACTAACTTTTTGACACAGGTGGTGGAGAAGCCAACAAGACAAGGTGTGCTGCTGGACCTTGTACACACAAACAAAGGACGGGTTGGGAATGTGAAGGCTGGGGTCAGCCTTGGCTGCAGTGACCATGAGATGATGGAGTTCAGGATTCTGCATGGAGGAAGCAGGGCAATGAGTAAGATTGCAACTCTGGACTTCCAGAAAGCTGAATTAGCCTCTTCAAGGACCTTCTCAGAAGAATCCCATGGGTTAGGGCTCTAGAAGGTAGCAGGGTCCAGGAGAGATGGCTAACATTCAAGCATCACTTCCTTCAAGCTCAAGATAGGTGCATCCCTCTGAGTGAGTAATCAAGCAAAGGGGGCAGGAGGCCTGCATGGGTGAGCAAGGAGCTTCTGGCAAAACTCAAACAGAAGAAGGAAGTTTATGGAATGTGGAAAAAGGGACAGGCCACTTGGGAGGAATATAGAAACATTGTCAGAACATGCAGGGATGCAAGGAGGAAGGGTAAGGTCCATTTGGATTTAAGTCTGGCAAAAGATATCAAGGACAACAAGACAGGCTTCTTCAAGTACATCAGTAAGTAAAGGAAGACTGGGGAAAATGTGGGCCTGCTGCTGAATGAGGTGGGTGATGAAGGACACAGAAAAGGCAGAGTTACTGCGTGCCTTTTCAGCTTCAGTCTTTACTGCCAAAGCTGGCCCTCAAATTTCCCAGACCCTGGAGGCAAGAGAGGAAGTCTGGAGAAAAGATGACTTTCCCTTGGTTGAGGAGGATCACGTTAAGACATCCGTGGGCCCTGATGGGATGCATCCCCAAGTGCTGAGCGAGCTGCCAGATGGTATTGCCAAGCCACTCTCCATCATCTCTGAAAGGTCACAGAGGACAGGAGAGGTGCCTGAGGACTGCAGGAAAGCCAGTGTCACTCCAGTCTTCAAAAAGGGCAAGAAGGAGGATCCAGGAAAATACAGGCCAGTCAGCCTCACCTCCATCCCTGGGAAGATGATGGAACAGCTTTTCCTAGACGTCATCTTGAAGCATGTAGAGGAAAAGGTTATCAGGAATAGTCAACATGGATTCATCAAGGGGAAATCATGCCTGACCAACATGACAGCCTTCTACAGTGGAACGACTGGCTGGGTAGATGAGGGGAGAGCAGTGGATGTTGTTGTCCCTTACAGGTAAGCTCAGGAAGTGTGGGTGAGATGTGTGGACAGCGAGGTGGATTGAGATTTGGCTGAATGGCAGAGCTCAGAGGGCTGTGATCAGCAGCACAGAGTCTAGCTGGAGGCCTGTAGCTCGTGGTGTTCCCCAGGGGTCAGTACTGGGTCCAGTCTTGTTTAGTTTACTCATCAATGCCCTGTATGAAGGGACAGAGTGTCCCCTCAGCACGTTTGCTGGCGATACAGAACTGGGAGCAGTGGCTGAGACCCCAGCAGGCTGCGCTGCCATTCAGCGAGACCTGGACAAGCTGGGGAGCTGGGCGGAGAGGGACCTCATGGAGTTCAACAAAGGCAAGTGTAGGGTCCTGCCCCTGGGCAGGAATAACCCCACGCACCAGTACAGGCTGGGGCTGGCCTGCTGGGAGGCAGCTCTGCGGAGCAGAACCTGGGAGTTCTGGTGGGCAGCAAGGTGGCCATGAGCCAGCAGTGTGCCCTGGCGGCCAAGAAGGCCAATGGGTCCCTGGGGTACATTGGGAGGACTGTGGCCAGCAGGTGGAGGGAGGTGATCCTCCCCCTTTACTCTGCCCCGGTGAGGTCGCATCTGGGGTGCTGTGGCCAGTGCTGGGCTCCTCAGCTCAAGAGAGACTGGGAGCTACTGAGGAAGGTCCAGTGGAGGGTTACAAAGATGCCTAGGGGACTGGAGCATCTCCCTTATGAGGAAAGGCTGAGAGAGCTGGGCCTGTTCAGCCTGGAGAAGACAAGACTGAGAGGGGACCTTACCAATGTCTACAAATATCCTAAGGGCAAATTTCAAGAGGATGGGGCCAGGATCTTTTAAGTACTGCCAAGTGACAGGACAGGGGGCAACGCACACGAACTGCAACACATGAAGTTCCATCTGAACATGAGGAAAAACTCTTCTTTGAGGGTGACAGAGCACTGGAACAGGCTGCCCAGAGATAATGTGGAGTCTCCTTTCGTGGAGACATTCAAAACCCACCTGGATGTGACTGTGCAACCTGCTCCGGGTGAACCTGCTTTAGCAGGAGGTTGGGCTAGATGATATCCAGAGGTCCCTTCCAATCTTGACCATTCTGTGATTCTGTGAATCCTGGTATAGCAAAGGTAACAACGAAGTGGAGAAAGCAGTCCTCAACAGAGTGTCCACTTAATCTTTGGAAAGAAGTGCAATAATCTCCTTGTTTTATAAGGGTAAGAATGAATGTTACAGTCCATTGCAATACAGTAATATTTGTTAGAACAACTGTCATTGCCAGACCTGGACAGTTTACACCTAAGACAGTAAAGGAATTCCCTGCTCTGTTGTTGGTCATTTTTAATTAAAATTTTGAGTATCAGGGGTATAACGCTTTTGCCCAATATTAAAAAAACAGCTTGATGACCAAGTTCTTTGCTCAGCCCAACTTCTGAAAGGAAAACCAGCACAAGAGTTAATGAATACAGAAATAAAGGCTAATTATATATTTAGGGAAGTGGGAAAAACCCATCTTTTCAAATATTGCTTATTTCATCCTTTCTCAAGATTACAGCTTTTGAATTGAGCTTCATACACGTGATTAAGAGTCAGTAACGGACACATGAGATAAGCATACTTAAGGACTGGTTAATGACCGGATGTTTAAAGCAGTTGTCCTGTGAAAATATTTTGATTGCCTGTGAGTATTTTTAGCAGCCTGTAGGACTCAATGACATTACAGGTCTCCATATTGCTGTCACAAAAGTGAAAGCAAAACCACTAAAATGTACAGGTTATTATGGCCTATTTCTGTTACCCCTTCCTCCTTCTCTCACTGCCTTCTCCTTCCTTCCTTCTCTACCTCTCTCCTCCTGTTTCCCTCTCACCCTTCACTGCCTTAATTCTTTCTTTCTCCCTTCCTGTTCCTTCTTCCCTCCTTCAAGAACTTCAAAGTTAGTGAAATCTGAGATTCAGAAGAAAATCTGGTTTTGGATACTGAATGTGGCCTTAAAATGAGTTCCTACATATTTTATGCAAACTTTAATACACATCACATTTTACTGCACATTTTATGACCAAATTGTTGTAATATTCACGATAAAGCTTTTGCTTCCTTCTACAGATGCTATTTACTTCACTGCCACTAATTTCAAACCCTATAGGTGTACTTAATTCCATTTAAGGAGTTCAAATCAGGCAGTAATATGGTTACGGTAAACCAGAAAAATAGAGAGTCCAGGCTGTTTATAATTACTGGTCACAGGTCAGTGATGGGTCAGTATGAAGGAAAGCCAACAATTCTCCTGTATAAATAGAAGAGGATGGATAATGAGAAGTTTACCTAGGGTTCAACTCTGACAAATTCTCTGTTCATCTTACATATGTCCTACAATTTTTTCCAGTTCAGCTACATGACATAATAAAATGCATTTATAAATAAAAATATCATGCCTGGACGAATACCTGTAGTAACATTTATGTTGCTAAAAAAAAAAGGAACAGCAATGACATAAGATTAATATTCTGCAATATGTATTACAGACATAAGGTATGTCTGCATATGGCACATAATTACATCTGAACAGCAGGTAAACCCAGTCAGATGATTTGAACTATTTATTTTTTTAAACATGGTGCCACTTGAGCAGGAACCTTCCCTGATACTTGGGAGAAGCAGATTATACCACCTGCTTATAGAGCAGCTACAGTTAATGGTGCAACATGTTGCTAATGACTGTGCGCTGGCAGGCTGCATTTCAATTTCACCTATTTTAAAGACACGTTGTGAAACTAATTAATTAATTATTGTCTGCAAAGCATGTTGAGATTGTCAGGTGAAATCCATTATCCTGGCATGCTAGATTATTTATTACAGATTAGACGAAAAAGGAAAAAATAATTGCAGACTAGTCTGAAAGCATCAGCAGAATGTCCTAAAGATAAGAAAAGATTAGTCTACTTCATAACTAATTATGTGCAGCTTTTCAGGAAGAAAACAAATTTAAATTTTTATGCACGTTACCATATGGAGCAATACATCTGAAATAGTAAGGAAGCAATTAAAAATACCCTGCTCAAACCTCCTGTGAAGCAAACTGAAATGAAGCAGATAAGTAACTTTACAATTCTTGTAGACCCCAGTGGAGTGAATACTGAATTGGAACTAAATAAGGTATTAAACAAAATTTAATTCCTGGATCAAGTGCAGCACTTAAAAAAAATAAAAAGAGAGGAATTACAAGTAAAACTGTTACTAGTTGGAAGAGCTATGATTTCAGTAGCAATACTATGCTCTAAAATATTGTATTTATAGAAAATTATTTCGATTTTGAAACACTCTAAAAGCTTTTTAAGAGAAACCTGACAGGTTTTATTCAAAAGTGAATCTTCCTGCAGATAGTGAGGCATTTGAGGGAGCAGCAAGTCAAAGGATAAGAAAGGAAATTAATAGAAACAAGTTTAAAAATTTAAAAGAAATGTTTCTTTCCTATTTATTTCTGCCAGGTGTTTGCTAAACTGGTCTTGTAGTCTCTATGTGAGCTGAATTTTGAATAACCATCTCTGTCAGACAACAACCATGTACATACAGCTTAAGAATGATCTTGGTGACACTATTTTTTTGTACGTGCAGTTAACATCAGCTTTCACTGATCTGCATACAGCTCCTCAGCAAGGCCCCAGGAAAAGTATTAATCATTTACAATTTGATACTGCAATTATGCAAAATCACAGGAAAGATTATTTGGTCTTTGTGATAAAGTCAGATCAAGTAATCATTATGCTCCATCTTCAATATCTGCTAGTCTTTCCTTTTGAATTTAAAAGTTTATTTTTGATGTTTAAAAGTTTATTCAGTGTATTCACATTTTCTTAAATCAGTCCTATGCCACTTCCATGATGCATCTGGGGAGGAGCAGACCCATGGCTGGGCTGCAGGACAGAGTTCTGTGATCCAGATTCCATTGCCACAAGCACTGTCATCCTACCGTCATGGTCTCCTCTTCTCATTTTTCTCATCTTCACAAGGATAATGTGAAGCACTCATTCATAAATGAATAAAATGAACAGTTACTCAAATAACTGAGTTACCAGCGTGCAAGTAACTGAACCCTTTATACTCAACTGAGCTAGTGACCAACATGGCAAGTTAGTAGGGTTTTATTAATGGGTAGAAGAGAAACATGTTATCACGTCTTCCATTGTACAACTTCATGTATGTGAGATCACTCCTCTTTATACAAAATATTCCTCCTGACGTGCCCTACATGCTGGTTCACACCCACTCCACCCCCATTTGGGTAATGATAATCAGAGATCTAATCATGAAGCATGCTGAACACTTGCAAGAAACGCAAAGCTCCCACTGGGGCAAGGGGATTTCTTATAAAACATCACAGCAGGCACCTGGATTTAAAAATAGAGGAAATAGAAAATCAGTCTTGGGGCACCTACTGCAACTCTTCAGTAGCTTTCTTTGAGAGATTCACTGGCTATTAGTGCTGGTGAGACCCTTGCAGCCACAGAACGTTCCTGTGCTGAATAGATGTATACCTCAGGAGTATACATGCTAGCAAATGTGAGGAGTAGAGGGGAAAATTCACTTGTTTTGCCCTTGAAAACAGAACCTGTCTAATCATAAAGAACAAAGGCAGAAACACCACTGACCAAAACATCCACAGACTTACATTAAGCCACATTCTGTTGGAAAAATTTCCTCTTGAAAAATGTGTGATGCATGCTAATAGCTTAATATGCTAGATGAGTTGCTTGAAATAAGGATGGAGATGAGAACCTCCAATATCTCTGTGGAGCGGTGAACATTTTATTCCAAGAACACTCTGTAAAATAACTGCTTTTTGTGCAAACTAGTGCCTTTCAAATAAACGTTTGTTCTTAGGAACAAACTTAGGAAGTACCTCTCTGATCTCAGGAAACATCTTCCTTTGAGTAAACTTCCCACTCCAAATTCATGGTAATAAGGCTCTCTGTACCCGACTGCTATGCATCCTGTGCATGTATGCATACCTAGAAACCATGCTTTCTGTAGCACAGTGTGTACACATGCATGTAGAGGATTGCACACACATGCACACACGCTGACTGAAAAAGAAATATTCTAGTATTTGCCTCTTTCCTTTAGATAAAAAATTTCAGACCAGCACCATACTGACAAAAGTGTGGAAAAAACTGCATTATTTTCAGATGTAATAACAGGACAGCTTTTATCCTTTTTTCTTGCTCACTTAAAAATGTACGTATCTTTTGTTGTTCTTCAGTCTTTCCTTATAATTCTGAACCTGCTCTCAGGTGTGGTGCAGGCCACACTCACTAGAGAGAGCAGGTGCAGCTGACAGGAAGGAATCTTCCAGGGAGTTTACAATTTTTGGTCAACTGTGGCCAGTAGTTGGTAATTAAAAGATACTCCAGTTTCTTATCAATCTTAAAAAATACAATATACATCATCTTAATTGACACAGGAACAATTTTTGCAATGAAACAGGAGCCAGGTATGCAACAGGTAAGCCTTTCATGACATTTATGTGGGTGACCAAGCATTTGCTGAAATGCAATCTAAATCAGAAACACTACTTCAAGTGAACAACAAAAAAGGTATTTTCTTGTTTCTCACAGCTGCATACAGGAATACTGTGAGAAAAAAGTAATAGCAGAACATAGTCAGATAATGGGGAAGTGAACAACTGCTTTGTATTTGGATATTACTGAAATGTTTCTGGTTATCTCATGGACAATAACAAGTGCACAAAAGTTTGATACAAAATATAGTTTTAAACCACCAGAAGCACCCGAGAGGGTAGATTCCAGCTTGTCTTGCAACTGTACTCACTACCCTTAGTACGTGAGTACCCTTGACTATGTACATGTCTTCACAAATCACTCTAGGCTGTTATCCATATTTCTAGATGAGGAGTGTGTTCTGAAGGAATTTATAAACAAGTCTTCCATATGCTAGACCAATGTTTTTAATCAAAAGACTTTCAGGTTCAGCAAAAATAAAAGGATACAAAGAATAACAATTTTTTTAAAGGATGGAAAAGGTCTTTGAATCAATACAAATGCATGACCTAGAAAAGTATGTGAATCTTTCCAAAAAAGCAATTTAGCTAGTTTTAGAAGATATTAATGTAGAAATATATTTTTAATAAACTAATGTTATTTATGGCCTTCCAAAGCATCCATGACATAACTAAAAAAATTAAAACTTACTGAAGTCTGCTACTTCTCTATCATGAAAGTCTTAGAAAAAATACTGAAAAAAATAAGCAGCTTTTACAATTCCTCTTAAATTACTTCCAATAACACTTATATACAGAAAGCTTTTCATATGTAAAGTGCAAACCATTTAGTAAGTGTGGGAATAACATTTTTATTATTATTATTATAATTATTGCATCTATTTTTATCTGGGAAACTGAAAATATATAGGGTGTATATGTGTGTGTGTGCACATGCAAGTCACACTGCTGGGTGTGCAGGGACATTGCAGTCACCCCATCGCTGATTATTTTTGTTACTGTCACATTAATGTGATGCTTTGGGAAGGCAAAAATGCCCTGCTCCTCAGGAATCTCCTCACTGCACTTGACTGTGCCATGCAAACAGATCCTCAGAGGCTAATGGCCTGTATTTACAAAGATGCTGTGCATCCCAGAGTCCCTCTGAAAGCAACCCCTGCAGCTACACAGCAGCTCAAGCCTCACCTCGCCCTCCAGTCCTGCATTTAAAATTCTCTGCACCTTCTCTTTTGGCTGACTGTCATGTTGAGTGATGAGATACACAAACAGAAAGCTCAGGCAGTCTTGGTCTCAGCTTCAAAACGGGTTTCTTCAAGCAAATTCCATCATTCAGAGAAAAGTATACAAAAAAACCAATCTGATCTCCTGAGCAATTATGAATTAGTTACCCAGAAGTGCTGACTGTAGGACTAGCACCCAAGTCTTTTAAGGTCAGATTTATTATTAGTATCAGCTCTTTGAAGATGCAACACTGTCAGCCTTGTGCTCTGCAGGGAGTCAGATTTCATTATCATAGTGGTCCCTTCTGGTATCAAAAACTGTGAATCTCTCAGTTCTTTCAAACCTCTACTGATTTTGTAGTCTGGAAATGGCTGCAAAGATGAATAGGGAGGGCCCTGAAAACTGGTAACAAATTACAAGTTTTTGAAGGATACAAACATTGATCACAGGTTCCCGTCTACCCAGCTCTTTTTCAAAACAGCTTCCAATAAAATCAGATAGAAAATAATCTCTGAAAAGGAAAGCAATGACAGGGCCCATGGAGAGGACACGTGAACACAGCATATAAACAAGCAGCAGCGTATAATCAAGAAATAAAGAAGGCAGTTTAATACAAAAATTCATATTCATTAACATATCAGAATCACTACTAGTCTTGGCGGGGTGGGGTGGGGGAGATCATGTCTCTGAACGAGCTCAAAACTAAAGCCTTGCTGCCAGCATTTGAGGGGAATAAACCTGGAGCACTGGAAGCCTCACTGGATGCAATGCAGAAGACTCATTCCCTCCAAAATCCTGGGCACAAAGCACCAAAAAGCATGCCTGAAAATGACCAAGCAAGCAAAACCTGCAGATGAATGTCTCTCTGAAACACTAAGGAATACCTGCCAACTGGAAAACAAATGAAACATTTAATTTGAGATTTTCTTGGGTTTGTGGTTTTGAGCAAATTTGAGAAAGGAAGGAAAAAGAGGGTATAGTTTATATACATTAAAATCCTTCCCAGACAACCTGCTGACCTTCAAGAGCCAATCATGACTTTGAAATAAATTAAAATGTCCTAAGTGAAATGCCATTCTCAATTTTCATAATGTGTTAACTTAGTTAAATATGTTAATATTTACCATGAAAGATTTTTCACATACATCATATTCATAGGTGTTCTGCATTTCAGCCTGTGTGGTGCAATATTTACTGTGGCAGCTGCTGACAGCAAGCTTTTCAATGAAGTTCCAGAGTGCATGTGTGCATATTTATTTATATAAATATTATGTAACCTGCTTATACAGATCATTTGATAATTATTTAATGTCATTTTTTTCCTTGTTTATAAGTAAAGTGATTTTCCCTACTGGGTGTATAGATTCACCAAGCAGGATGCTTTACATTTTACTGTTTTGGGCTAAAATCCCAGCCAGGCCACACATAAGCAATTTTAAAACAAAACCAGAACAGATCAATGCTTTTACTTACAAGCATTACCGTAATTGCTAAGACCTTTCTTAATAGCTGTTAAAAAACAGATATACCATGATGTGAAAATATAATTCACTATATGTTTACAGTAACTTGGCACTATATATAGGATTTAGAGTCAATGGAAGACAGTAATTAAAAAAAAAAAGTACTGTATTGTTTTTGTGTGTTACAATGCTTCCCATAATTCTGAAATTCTCTTCACTAGAGAAGTAACTTAAAGCCTGGTCAAAGCAGTTTCTTGCACAATTTCCAAATTTCCAAACAGAAGAATACTTAGTGCAATTACCAGTAACATCTCCACTGTTAGGACAGCAATGCCCTTGACAGGCATTGACAAGGCTTTTGTACTTCTGTGCATTATCACGCATTTTTTTTCCTAAACTTTGTGACACATGTTCAGCCAAGACTGATCAAAGAATCTGCCCAAATTTGGTTTTACTGGGCAAGGAAAAACTGTGCTTAAACCTACGTCTATTTCTTTTTCCATGCATTATAGCATGGATCCCCATACAAACTCTATGAAAACAAGCAGCTTTGACTAAGTTCCATTTGTTTTTTTTAAAACTAGTACCTCTATGTGAACATCAGGGTGAACTGAAATGCAGCCAATAATGTTGTCCTTACTTCTTTAAATCAAGACAGAGAGATATCTATATTTGGAATTAAAATACCAGAACTTTTTGTTACTCACTCAGTACAGTATTTCCACAACAGATAATGCTATATAACTGTGCTGCCAGAATACTGCAGTCAAGGTACTTCGCTGGAAATCCCCCAATATCTTTAAACACCTAGCTTTTTGTGTTCTTTTTAAAGTAATTAAATTCTATGGAAAAAAGTCTCTCAAAGATCATCTTCTAATGCTGATTTCAGATACACTACTCAGCTTTGTAACTTCAATGCCTGCTCTTACAATACTATTATATGTTTTAGAAATTAAATATTTTCCCTTTTCTAAATATCTGTATTTCTGTTACATGTAGTCTAGTACCTTGAAAATGGACAGCTAGGTTATGAACAGAGTAACACATTAAACTGAAATGCTTTCTTCTTTCACTTCATAGCTCAAGAAGGACTATGTTGTATAATTAAATGCAGCGAGTCACCTCCTCAGATAGTATAAGCAATGTCACTCCATAGGATTTAGCAGATTATGAAATTCTGATCCCCAGGATTTTTTGAAACACCGCTAACAAAGTTCAAATTAAGCATGTCTATCTGTGTACACACAATCTTGTATCAGCAGTGTCATAACTGTCCATGAAACTATTTCTCAAGGTGTTTTTTTATTTTTTAAAATTTAAGAATCTGCAGCATTTAAAAAAACAAAATACATAAACTATTTTGGACAGTACTACCATACTAACTAAATTCCAGATGTTCACTTCTTACTGTATTTTCTTCCTTTTTGTTTGCTTGCATACCAGCATGCATGAAAAAGTGCACGTGTGCTTCTAATATGTATTTTGCAACCATTTCAAAAGCTTTAGAGTTCAAATTGAGAAACTTCTCTATGGAATTTTCCCTGCCTGTATATGAGCTCAGTAGAGCACGTGTAATGTAGCAGAATATAATGAAGCCTCTATCCCCAGTACAAACTCTTTAAGGTCTGCTAGGAGAGGACTCAGTTACTTTGGTTGAGGCCATTTATACAAAGTTAGAGAAAAAAAATGTTCTTTGATAAGACATTCTATATTGGCAAAACCTATTCTTGTTCTTTATGCATCAACATGATAAATTAGTCTGGCTCTTGAATTTCTTTTTAAGGGACCAGCCTGCCTTCTATAACATTCATATGTGCATCCCTTCCTTTGGGTTAGACTTCTGTGGGACCTGGGCCTGCGCATGCATGATGGGATCAGTAAAGGAGAACTGAGTAGTGGAATAGCATCTGCAGAAGGGAAAGCCTTCCACTGGTTTCAATGCCTTGCTTGGGTTTCAGATATTCAGTTACTCAACACAGGTTTTATTTAGAAAAAAAAAAAAATTACTGTTGCATTCTGCTTGGACATATATTACTCTTGTTTTAGTTGTTCACAGTGGATGCAACCAACTGAAGATACATGCTCATTTAGTACTACAAGTGTTCTGTGGTGACTTAAGAGAAAAAGAAATCAGATTCTTAATGATACATGGTCGTATCCCTAGGCATCAACCCTGCAAACACATATGCATGTTAAGTTAATGGAGCCTCTCGTGTACACAAATTAAAAGTATTTAAATCCTCTCAGGATTAGGGATCTAATTTTGTTTGAAGAAGAAAAAGTGTATTCTTTGAGCAGGTATTATATTTTTCCCTCTCTGCCCTTTACTAAATACCTAAAAAATTCTTCTCAAGTTTTATTAGATGTATTGTTAGACAAAATGAGATGATAATCAGTTGTGTATACAAGTAATTTTTGTAATTAAATAGCCTATTGTAATTTCTGATACACAAATGTTCTATCTCTAAACTGCATCCTTGCTGCCAAAAACTTCAGTTTATTGCAAAATAAAACAAAGGGTAAATATGAAAGTCCTATTCAGATAATATATCTCCCCTAATATTTAATCTATTAAACCAGGGGTCCTCAAACTACAGCCCGCAGGCCAGATACGGCCCCCCAGGGTCCTCAATCCAGCCCCCGGTATTTACAGACCCCCCCCGCCGGGGGTTGGAGGGGGAAACAAAGCAGCTGCAGATGACTGCCTGCCACTTTATCCGCGTGCCGGCCCCCTGGTTAAAAAGGTTGAGGACCCCTGTATTAGACCTACAGTTGATAATAAATACCAGAAACCTGCCAATAAAACTGAGTGATTTGACTAGCAATTCAAAAGCATTGCTGTATTTCTAATGTCATGACAGTGTTTTAATACTTCTTACTGGGAGACACAGAACAGGGAAACGACTCAAATCCTCTATACAAGCACTTGCTTCAGGTGTGCTGACTGGCATCCTCCAGAGCACCCACGTTTCTTTATTGACCTAAGAGGGAGCTCACATTCCCAGATGTCACACCTGGAACTTCATTCAGGGAAGATGCCAAAAGTACCTAAAGCAGGCATAAATGCTCACCTCTGGCTCAGGTGCACAATGAAAGAAGGGAGGGCTGTCCCAGGGGAAGAGCTGGAGTTGGGGGTGAAGTGGGGGGAAGGAAAGAAGATCTACCACTGAAATGTATAGGTTTCTAACCGTATGATAACTATGGTTACTTCAGGGTGTGACAGCAGAATATGCCTGCAGAGGTGACTGCATATTACAGACACCATGCACAACTTTCATGCCTTACTTCCATCCATCTGATACCGATTCTCATGGAGTTACTTTTGATTGACACACAATAGCACAGAGCAGAGCCCAGACAAATCAAACATTGGTCCATCTGCATTGGCCTTAAGCTGTTCCCTCCACATAACACTGTAAGACTTAGAGTAATCCAAAGCTGCCAGCATCCTCATCCTGGGTGCAGACTCCAGAGTGTTATGGTCCCTCAGGAGGTCTAAGCAGCATTTAGTTGCTGCACTGGTTCTAACAGGAAGCCTTCCAGCAACTGAAAGGACTAGTGAAGACCCCTGCTTCTCTGACATGCCTCCTTCCCAATTCCCAAGAACAGCATGTCTTTTTCTTCCTTTTCTTCCTCCAGAAAGCACTTGGAGCCCTGGCTTTGCAAGGCTCTGATGTTTACACAGAAGAGCTTCCTGGCCTCTCAATTGCTTCCTGCAAAGACACCGTTTAACTTCTCTGAACTTCAAGTCAAAGTACTGAGCCTTGGGACAGAAATCCTGATCACAGCACTTCAGATCTGGACTGCACTTCCATCATTAAATTTAACTTATGCATAAGAAATCAAATCATCTGACTAATCAGATTTCTGGCACAAGTGGCTTACTGTCATACAATATGCCCAGAATTCCTGAACAAAATAGATGATGATATTACTGTAATCATATAGTGCATCATAAAATCTATCATAAAATATGATATTACTGGTGATCATATACATAAATGTTATACATATATGTTAAAACATAAAATAAGGTTATAGCAAACAAATAAATAGAAGAATCAGTCATAATTCCCAGTTTCATCTCTATGCTTAGTTTTCTCATTTCAAAAGTACCTCGTCTGGGCAAAATAATACAGTTTTTGTTAAATTTTAAAGCAGCTTTTACAATTACATACTACTGTAAAAGTTGGATCTGTTGATGGTTGATATTTTTAGGCCAATCTTCATCAAACACAGATTATCAAACAGATACTGTGCAGCCACATATACCTGCCTATTATTTAAAAGAAACCCACACCCCTGACAGTGACTTTTCAGGCAAATTATTGTGTGCCTGTGCATTAGGCAGTGCCAAGAAATTATTAGAACAGCAAATAGCTTCAGATATTATTGTGCTCTGTCACGCTGGACAGAGACCTGCTTGCTTTGACAGGCGGTATTCCCCTGGCATTTGAGGGAAATCAGATTTGTGGGCTGACACTATAACTTCTGTTTGCTGCCTCAGATGTCTCTGATCAGGAGGTACAGCTCTCTACAGGTACAGAATTGAATTCTGCACAGCTTAAAAAAGGCTGTCCCTTGGTGGGCATTTCTTGGGAAAGGTCCCACAGAAAATCAGCAGGCACTTGCTCTTCTTCTGGGCTAGTGATTTCATCTCATCCTCATTATTATTTCTGGCTCATTGAGCATCAAAAACCTGGCAGGAGAACACTAACTACAATACCTTCTGTGGGCTCATGCCACTCAGAATCACCTGAATTAGGAGGTGGTGTCTAGTGCTTTACCTAGTGCTTGAGCCATAAAGGCCGTTTATTGAGCTGAAGTGTAGCCTGCTCAGCAAAGAGTGCCTGCAGCTCCAGGAAACAGCATGAAAATAAGGCTGAGATGTTTTATCTGCCCTTTGAACTGGAGGCACACCCACCTGGCTACCTGAACACACAATCCTGTGCTACTGTTTGAGCCCAACTGCTAAGTGGATGAAGCAGATATCAAAGTTTTCTTTTCATCTCTATGAGATACGGTGCATAAGTTCTCATATTTTCCTATCGCACAGCTTCATCTCTTACAGCAGGATCGCTGACAGAAGTGAAAAGGCCTGAGGAGATCTGGTGCTGCAGTTAGCAAACCCCCCTGGATAAAAGATGCACCGCAGAAGTTTTCTGAAGGCAGCTTCATGCCCACACACCTTGCTGGGGAGAGCAAGGGTCACCATAGACTCTGTTTTTGAGGAATCTGTTCTGGTTCCCTCGTGTCTTACATCTTCTGGGCAGTCAGTGCAAGCACTCCAGACCAAGAGACAGAACTGGTTAAAATAATCTGCTCTTAACTAAGGTATGAGAACACCCTGTGTATGTCTCAAAGACACACCCTCTTTATCTGAAGATAAGAAAGGACTTACGCTTTTACAAATATTTTTGAAAAGTAAGCACTACAAAGCTACAGTTATATACCAATGCAAACTTTTTTTGAGAAGCACTGATGTTCCCCAGAAATTAGTTTTTATAACTATAACACTAAATGCATGCCTATAATTTTTTTACCAATTAAACCCACAAAGTCAGGAAAAAAAAACAACTTGTTATCTGGTCCCTAGCTGCTCTGAGTACTATCTGCTAATGTATAATACTCTCAAGCTGCTGGTTTATAACTGTATCTCTTTGCGAATTGTGATAGAATTTGATGCCTTTGTGGCTTAGTATTCTCATCTATAAAACTGAACACACTACGGTCATTTTCTTTGATGGCTAAGGATGAAGGAAATCAATAAATTCTGAATCTACTGTTTATACTGCGGTAGCGGTATGTCTGTACTGGCTGGCACCAATCAGGAAAACTAAGACACCAGTTAACTACATGATATACAGACACACAGCAAAACGTAATGATGCTCACCATTTCAGAAAACAAAGAGAGGATACGGGAAAAGATGACAAACAAAGGCAAGGGAAGCAAAGATGGTAGTTTGGTTGCTTCCACTTCTATATTTACAGTGTAAATAGCACTACTGTAAATTCAACTGACTTACTGATCACTGGACTGTATACTGCAAAATTATTAACTTTGTTGATCAAGCAAGCCATAGCCAGATCTTGCAACTGTTTTTTTGAACAGCTCTGTTGAGGTGGGTCATTGTATGGGTGGCTGCAGATCCTACTATAGAGTAGCAAGTTCAATGTCAGTTACACCCTGTTACTGTTGCAATGTCCATTGCTTCTTCCCTCCCAAAGGACAATTATGGCAGGATTTTAAAGACTAAAAGCCCTCTGAGGTCTCAGGTATGCTGACAAAAAGCAGCATTTTTGAAAATGTGGAATTTAACTTTTATTGTACAAATAGCACCTCTCTATTAGAAAATTGTTGCAGACATACTTCATCAACAAGGTAAAAGGAAAGGCACGGTTGCACTGGTATCAATGGCAAGGTCTGCACTTCTTTTAGAAGTAAATACTAAAATGTACTTTGACTCCTTTTACCACCTGCACTAGAATACTTGCAGTACTCCTTGGGAAAAATAACACAGCATTAAGCAAATTGTTCTGAAATAATTACAAGTGAAGTAGATACGTGTACTCTGATCTGATATATGAGGAAACTTAATACACATAACTTGGTGGCCTTCAATTCAGTCCCTCCAAAGAGCAGCATGGGAAATTCTGAACCTGCAGCTCTCCTTGGATTTTTGTTTTGATCCATGTCAGCAGTTTTCCGCTTTCCATGTACCTTCTATCATACCGTATTACACAAATACTGCTGAGGTATTGCAGGTATCTGTGTACCGAGATATTCTCATTTAAAATTCTATCATCACAGATAGTATAATATTTTAGTTTCCAAATTCTGATACATAACAAACAAATCTAAAGCTTAAAATCACCCAAAATGTGTCCCCCAACCCTCAAAACATCATTGGCTATGTTGGAAAGCTAGGAGAGATCAGAAGCTATGCTCAAACTGCAAGAGATGAGAAAAGGCCTATGGCAACACGAATGTGAAGTGGTTAAGCCTATAATTCTTCAAGGTGATTGTTCCCTGACTGAAAAAAAATAGAAAAAACCCAGCTCTTTTGAGGATAGGAATTCAGAAGAACAAAAATAGCACTTCAGCATTTCAGTTTTTTTTGACAAGCAAGACAAGGAGAGGGATGAAACCCAAATACACTGGACAGGGCACTGAAAGAAGCATTCTGCCTTGGCAAAATTATTTTAAATAAATTGTTTTGTATTTATATCATATTTCGACCCATAATTGCTTCAGTATATTGTAGTACAAAGTTATTGTTGAATATGAAAAAGAACATTTTAACCTACTGAATGTGCAAAAAGCATAAATTACTATTTAATAGCACTTTTGTTTTGACTGACAAAGATCTATGTCAACAAAAGAAAAGATTTTAATGAAAAAATATTGGTACAAAGCATATGTGTATGCTTACTTCTTACATATATGTGAATGAGATAGACGTTAATAAAAAATACAGCTGCCTGTGAGATCTGGCCTTTAATTTTTCCTACTTAATTTTTAAATCCATCACAGAGGTGTGGTATTTTGATAATACGATACCCATTAATGGTGGTCCTCTCTGTCTGCATTATAAGTGCACTGCTGTGTCTGCTCTGGGACTACCCTTACATGTAGGGAGTGGGAGGGCAGAGAGAGAAGGGGACAGGCAAGTAAAATTGTGTAAAGAATCCAATAGCAAATCCAAGCAGAAAAAATACCTGAAATAATTACTTGTTGTGAGCAGATGGCAAAAAGACCTGTCCTCTTCCAATGCATGGCACATGCCCTGGGTGATTAGAAAAGCTGGGACATGACCTCACTCTCTCTAATAAATCTATCAAAAGCTAAAAATCACATTTCACCTAAAAACCATATGCATGGCTGCCATGCTGGTTTTCAGCTAACAGGAAGTCATTTAACAGAAGGTGAGTGGAAATGACTGATGAATGCAGCACCCTTCAGCATAGCAGCTGAACCAAAAACACCTGCTGAAAACCTTGGGGGGTAGAATATTTTGGCAGGGAAAATGTTGCCTATATGTCTTCAGCTGGGAACTGAGTCTTTCTGTTTCACTCTAAGCTTGAAAAAGATATCCACTGTTTATCACTCTACAGATAATATAGAAAACTTTTGAGTGGGATGATTATTGCATTTATCTATTCTTTCTCCCTGAATTCAGCAGACTGTTCTAGCTTTTACAAACAAAAAAATGCAGCCCCTTTCTCTCATCTGCTTGGACTGCTGCAATTAATGAGCTAAGACAAGCATTGCCACAAGCAGGATTCATTACCATTATTCCAGTCTGTATTCAAATCATATTTAAAACAGTTGGCAAAGAGCATTGTTGAGAGAGTAAAAAAAGATTGCTCAACACACCCATATTCTACAAGTTTCTTTCTGTACAGAAACATCACTCTTCATATAGGCATGTAAAGAATTTGATCTTCCTTCACACTAGACTGCAGCCAGAGCCAGTTTTTATTATTATTATTATTATTATTATTATTATTATTGTATTATACACACAACCAAAGGAGATCAATAGTGAATAATCATTTTTTCTGTAATACATAACCTCTCACTCTTGCCTGAAGAAAAAAAAAAAAAAAGAAAAAGAAAAAAAAAAAAGAAAAAAGATCAATCCAAACTACAAGAAAATGTTTTCATTTTCACACGACTGTAAAATGAGTCAATGTTTGATTTTGTTTATTTGACTGGGTCCACTGCTCTGGAAGACAACAGAGGCATCAGATTTTGTACATAACTCCCTCACAAGAACTCAAAGAAAGTCCTTTTTGAATTACTAAGGGCCTACCTACAGTAGGTCCAGCAAGACTTAATAACAAGTTACACTCATTTACAGTGCAACTTAATTCTTTCCCAAGGGTCCAAGTTTTGCAACCCTTTCTCACATTACAAAGCTCAGTCATGAGTAATTCAGCAAAAGCAACTGCCCTTTTTGAGTTCCTGAAATGATACACTAATCATCTAAATTTTTATTTAAGCTTCTAAACAATTAACTTTTTTAAAAGTCTTACAACTATCACTGATTTTATGAGCCCAGGCTTAAGACTACTAGTCTATTTGAATAAAATAAAATCAGGGGAAAGTACTGCATATTTACTGAATAGCGTGCAACTTCATACATTCCATCAGGAATCCCAAAAGTATGTCAGGGAATTCTTTCAGTTTTCTGGCTTGTGCTAGAAACCAGCAAACCTTGGGTTGTCTAAACAACATGGTTCTTTAAAAAACAGGTTTGAGTTCTCTCCAGGAAGAGCTGATCCTTATTTGGGTATCAATCTAAAAGACTCAGAGCTATGCATTCTCTCTAAAACTGTGTAGGAATGCCTCAGTGGTGGAGAGAGGAATCTAGTTAATGAAGGAAGAGAAAAACACATTGCCAGAAGGACCCTTTGGTGCTTTGTCCTGTCCTTTCCCTGTTGTCTCACCATGCCTGAAAAGATAGTACAAGCTGTTTCTTGCACACACGTGCAAGTCTCATAACTGAGAGTTTTGAGGCAACTCTTATGAAAAGTCATACAGGGAGAGGACACTTCATTACCAAAGTCTCTGTGTTGCTTTATAGTAAGAGAAGGAAGTCTCACGTTAACATGACACAGATGAGTAATCATCTTGATACCATTTCCCAGATGAATAATCTCAGCAAAAACTGCTAAACATTATCAGTTGCAGTTCAGACAACCCAGCCAGGATGAGTCAGGCTGTAGGAGCACCTCAAGCTTCAGAGAAGCCGGAAACTACCAATGATTAAAGGTAGAAACCTCCAAAACACACAAGAAATAAGGCTACTGGCTTATTTGCAAAAGTCTGTCCATCATTAAGGTCAGACAGACCTTGCAGTGCTTTTTCCCCACGTGGTTATATCAGCATCTGAAAAAGACGCGTGTCTCCCCAGTTGACACCATCATGCCAAACAGACAGGTTATGCTGACAGAGGAGGGTGGTTGCCAAGCTGTATCATTTGGAGATGAGGTCTAGTTACACCAACAGAAAACCCATTTTGTTGACATGTTAGGTTTGACCTAAGGCACTCCGCTAACGTCACACCTATGCCACTGAAGTCCTGTTGTATAGACTGCAGCGTAATGCCATCCTATGTACAATATGGTTCCCCTCCTGTAATATAAGTTCAGAAACATGTATCACAAGCATGGATTCATCTCTTTAAAATGATTAGCTCATTTTTCTAGTATTTAACAATATTGATCCTTTTCTGTAAGAAAAGCTCCATTATTACATTGCCTGTACCTACCATAAAGGTGATGTGCATAATTTTTACGCAGATTATGCATTTAAGAAACATTTAAGTGACACGATTTTCTTATTACACTTTTTCATAGTCACTGGTTTTAGTCTAGTGTAGCATAGCCTTACAAATTATTTTCCTCTTTAGTCAGGAAAATCACTGTCAGCAAGCAAGTTGCTTAATGTTGTTTACAACAGGTTTTCTTAAGGTCAAAATTAACATATGTAATAATCATTTCAAGGAGTGACACTGTGATGCATCAAGCATGAAAGAGGTCAAGAGTAAGTCCACTAATAATGTCATCTAACCCTTATATATCTCCAAGTATTCAAAAGAATCTAGGTTTTAAGTGGCTGTCTCCTTCATGAATTTTTGGGCTAGTATATACATATAAATATATATCGAACGGGTTCCTTCATGGTGTGAATCAGTGCAGAAACATTCTCTGCCTTGCCCTTGTAGGAGCTGGTTTCCTACTGCTCTGAGTGTTCAGGTAGCCCAGGGAAATCAGTGCCCGAACTCAGGCACTTGGGTTTGGTGCTTAAAGCTAGGTGGTATGAATACACTCGCCTCCAACAGTCTGTATATTTTCCCAGAGAAATTTGCTGTAATTCCCATAGATTTTGCTCAGAGCTGTAATGGTTTAATGTGAATTGCTGAAGAACTTCTTTATTCTTTACAGGTTTCTGTTTTTCATGTGTAGCCTTTTCTTACTTCCTTTGAATATTCTCATAAGACTACAATTTCCACTACTACATAACAAAGAAACCTGCTTAATATAATTGTATTTTTATAAGTGGCTTAGCAGACGTAGGTTAGACTGTTTACAAAGTGTTTGCCTGCTGTATGTTTTAAAAACCTTACTTTACCTTATTTAGAAATCCTTCAAACTTTTCTATGCATCTGCAGACAGAAGAGGCTGAACAACACTGTGTCTTCTAGATTTAATTGCTGCTTCCTGAAGCGACCAACCCATATCACTGTATCAAAAGTGCTACAGTTGTTGCTGTTGAGGTTGTGCTGATCAACTAAACAAACCTTTCAGCTGTCAGATTCGACAATGACACATACGTAACATCCTCTTTATAAAGTGGAAACACCACAAGCACCTCAGAGAGCCAATATACTATGCACTCAACCTTTTCCCAAAGGAGGCTAAGAATCATACCTAATTTTGCTCCATAGCGGTATTCAAAGGCTTAAAATGGCATTTTACAAGGCAGCACCACCAGCTGAGAGAGCCACTGGAAAGGGACTGGATCACTTGCAACCAGCCAGCTAGGCACAAAAAGCATGGCAACTAATGGAAAACAGACTTTCTTTACAGCATTTCAAGACCCTGTAGGAAAATTGAATTAGTTTTCACAATAAAGTTATCTATGCTTTTGTGGCTTCCCTTAGAATGGATACATTGGCAGCTCAGGAGGTGCTGTTGAAAAAGATCACGGCATATCTTGGGCTAGTCACAGTCAAGACTCACTATAAACAAAAGCAAAAACCACCAAATTTTGCTCTGAAAGGCACAGCAAGGAAAAGAAGTAATTAATTCTCCTCTTCTTTGAGTGTACAGTCATTCTAGACTGTAAACTGCAGGATAAAAGGCCTAGTGATAACTCTATTATGGAAACAAATTATATGCTTTATCTAAATAGAGGAGAGACATTGTAAAAAGACATTGTCCTTCCCTTCCCCGCCCTTTCCAGTCCATTTCTATTGCGCATGTTTACATGCACGTTTCAGCTACTGAAGTGTTTATGGATGCACTGGAGCTAGAGCCCTATCCTACCTATTTAAAGCCCATAAAGTCACACAGAACCCAATTTTTTTCACAGGGAAGACAGGAGAACATGATGTACTTGCTAGGAATACTTCTGAAATCTTGTCAAATCTGCTTAAAGAGATAATGTCACCCAGGGTTGAACAGAGCTGTATGCTAATACATTTTATGGTGTTGCTTTTTTTTTTTTTTAATATTGGCACTGGAAAGCAAAAAGTGGTTTGTACACACAGCACCCTGTCACTGATGTGTAAGCCAGGTGTGCCTTAGGAAACAAGATGCAAGTACCCTTCAGTGGAAACAAGTGCATTTGGAGAAGTGTCCCTATTTCTTATAATTAGTCATTAGTCTGAAATGAAGGTAAGGTACCCACGTAAAATCTGTTTCCTTGTTGCCTAAACCTTTTTTTTGTTTGGTTTTTTTTTTGTTTCTTCTGAGCTCTCTTTAATACTTTCTGACTAATTTCTGCAAGGACAGTTGGCATGCAAAATCACAAAACCAGAGACTCTCAAAGTACATGAGTCAGGCGTACACCAAGGTGTTATTTTCTTGTAACAGCAGGCTACTGTTCCAAACCAATGCATGTTCCCACTGACAGAAGAGAAACCTTAGGATATATCCTGAAGTTAGATAGAATTGTATCACTTGAGGTATACTCAGCTGAGGTCAAACAAAAGATGTGCTGTTTATCTACAAATTCCCCATGGACTGGTCAGCATTACAGAAAAATGTTAATTATGCTTCATTAATCCCTCCAATTAATCCCTGACCCCTTGTAAATAAGGTTAGTAACATTGGTGCATGTGATACCAAGGGACTGATCTCAGTCTGGGAAAAGCTTTTCATTTCAATTGTTAGCAGCCAGATCATTTTTTACTGCCAGAAATAATAAAAAAACAATCTCTAGTAAAACAGCAACTAGATTATTATGGCCACATGTTTTTTTCAACAATATTTTTCATGTTTACCTTTCTTGCATCTCGTATCATCTTCCGAATGGTTTCCTTTATGGTGTAAGGCTGTGCTCGTGGTGGATGAAAAAGCAGATCAATATTCGTGCCACCAGAAATTCCAGGCATCAGGTAGGGCCAACCTAAGTCAAGATTTGGAGCTTCCACATCTGATTCAATGGGCCAGTAGGTTCCCGAGGAAGAGGTGTCATCAATGGCATGGTTAGAGGAATAAATTGTGTTTTGAGGAAGTTTCTGAACATTGTTCAAAATATAATCAATTTCCTCATCTGCTAGAAACTCTGAGCATCTCTCTTTGGAAAGAAATTCTTTGTAGGACTCTAAACCTCCTTCAATCAGAGCATCAATAGCTACTCGGTACCATTCTTTGTAATGAGGCTCAATATAGTTGTCTGATCTGCATTCATCATGTAAGGATGATAGCAAAGATGACGTTTCCATTTTCACAGATATTTTGTATAAAGTCTCTTAAATTTCCATTCATGAGCTGATGAAATGTATCTGTAAAGAGAGAAAAGTAAGAAAACAATCAGAATATTTGTAGAGATGCACATGCACACAGATGTTATTCAAAATACTTCCCTGGTAATGTTGCTTTACATTTTTCTAACACCTTCCAAGAATTTAAAAATGTTTTGAAAAGGCTCAGGGATTAATACTGCAAAATGAATATTAAAGAGGTAGATAAAGAGCTGCTTCTACACAAGGCAAAACTAAACACATAATGAAGTGATTTGATGAAGTTCTCATATTAAAAGCTATAGCAGAGCTCACAAAATAGTGAAGATCTGCACCAGTAACACCAATACATACCTGACACACATTCCAATATGCTACTGTAGGTTGTGTTTCAAAACTCTCTTCATAACAACTGACAGAGTAGTGTTCAGAGAAACACTGCAGAAAGCAATTGTGTTTCCTACTTCTTGATTCATTACTCTTTCTCTGCAATGCATTCCTTTTCTCTGGCTTCTTTGAAACCACAGTCATTCAGGTCCTTCTCCTTATCTATCTGTTCTCCCATGCTGATCTAATCCATTTGTTGCTCCCAAGCAGGACCAGCCTATCTCATTTCAGTGAGTTATGAGGAACTCCAGAAAGATTTATCCTCCCACATCTGGGATCAAACTCTGAATCAGCAATCTGATGTCTAGTTTCCACCCTACTCATTCCTTCTGCCAAAAGGAGCGGCTGCTTTAATCTTACCCTTTTTTTCTTTTTTTTCCTCCAAAACATTAATAATAAGTTGTTTACTGCTGATGATTTATAAATTCATTCTTACCATCTTTTTATTTCATTTAACAAGGGCTGAGAAGAATGGTTCCTGCTGTGACAATCTGGGATTTAAGACAGAGAGAGGACAAATGGCCAGCATTTCTTCCTTTATGTTAGTGCAACCCTACAGGACGCCAGCAACTCCACTGTTTGCCTAAAACCTAAACTGCAGTGAACGTCTGCACTGGGCAGGTAAGCCACACACAGAAAAAAAAAAAAAAAAAAAGGTGGTGGGGGTGGGGGGATTGTCATGAGAGTGGCATGACCATGGCTATGTAAAATAGAAGATACATGGTAGCACTGTTTCATGTGTTTCAGGCTAAGGCATGAAGCTTAAGAGAAAGACAGCAGAAGTAAGAATATCCAACAAAGGCAGAATAGTTAACAAAATAGTTACAAAAAGCATATACAAAGTATAGCTTGAAAGTTTACACTTGGCTTCCCTACAAGCCTCATTAATAGCACACCGGTATAATAGCAAGGAATAGTCGTATAAAGTTCTAACTTCATATACTGGCATATAAATGCAACATAATTCTCTCTTCACATCAAGACCTTTCAAATATTTTTTGCAAACAGTTCATCTGCTTTCCACTGTCTGTTAGGAACAGTTTAAATGTTCTTGAAAGGAAACATAAATTAGCTACATTAACCTAAAGGAATGAAACCCAAAATCTCTATACATCAATGATACTCCAAAATCCAACTAAATGTTCAATCAAACCAAGATTTCTGAGGAACTTGGGAACTCTGAGGTTAAAAAAAAAACAGGAAAGAAAAATCCAGATCTAAGGCTGGCATCAGCATGTCATATGAAATAATTCCATTTGAATCCTGTCTCTCAGCCAAGTAGCAGGGTAGATCTTCCCAGATAGGATTGCTTTCGAGCCTGGGGGAAAGGAGTGTTTCTGGCTGGTTCCAGAGTAGCTCTTTGTGGTGAACTGGAAAGCAACAAGCGAAAGGGATCCAACTGCTCTCCCCTGATCGAAAATTAAATGTATTCCCCTGACAGATATTCAGGGCTTCATTCTGCACTGCTCTCACAGGTAGAAATAAAATCTTATAAACCAGGAGGGATAGCATTACACTTTGCCCAGATGCAGATACAGCCTGTGGCATAAGGCGATGGAGAGCCGAGCACGCAGTAAAGACAAGACAGACCAATTCAAAGGTCAAACTCTTAAAATGTTGTAAAATTAAAACATTCCCACCGGTGTCGCATGGAAGCCAATCATCTGGAAGAGATTCTCAAGACATTTTAGATGAAGAATGAAAAACTACTGAGAGTTCCAAATGCAGAGTCACTCAGCTGAGCTGTTCTGAAGAGTCTGAACACGCATACAGGCGACTTGACCGAGAATCTGACATTCCCCTCTTGTAGGGCCCTCCAGGACAAGTAACTAAACAGCGTGGTAAAACAGTCAGCCTTATCATGACATTTAAGACTAAATCTGATTTTACAAAGGCAAGTGAAAGATATCTCTGAATTTCTTACTACTTTGGAATGGATATACTTCTAAAATAGGTATTTTGCCACTGATTGCATATATGGTTGAGAAAGACCTAAGTGTTTATTTCAAAAGCTGCTACTTCTCACTCTTTCCTTTGAAAATAATATAAGGGAACAGAACTATACTTAATATGTAGTGTTGTGTAATATAAAATATTGAATGTTATGAACAAATAAAAGGCAAAAAATGATTGCATGTGTGTGCTGGCTCACATGCATTTTTTGTGTGGTTTGGTTCTTTTGATTTGTTTTTTTTTTGTAATAGTATAGTACATTGTTTGACTTTTCATTGAAAACAATGTCAATGCAATAACTCATGCTTAGACTTATGCTGAAAGCAGGGTATAAATATACTGTAATCTCAGAAAGGTGAGAGTTTCAGTGCAGTTTCTTACAAATAAGAATACTTATTTTACAGTGAACATCTTTGCTGTTGATCTTTGCTTTGCAAGTGCTGTTTATAAAAGAAGCTTAAAGCGCTGCAGATTTATTTAAGAAAGTAAATGTAAAATCTGTCAGCATGGAAATAAATCACAGAACAGAGGAGACAAATGAAAAAAAATCTAATTCTGGGTTTTGGTATTATAAACATCAGCATGTGATACGTTCACAAGAAGAAACAAAAGAAAACACCCAAATTAAAACAATGGCTTCAGGTGTATTTGACTAAAGCTCTAGATGTCTTGACACGGGTACTTTCCGACTTAGAAGGTTAGAGCTATTTTGTAGGAAATGCACCTATGAAACCGATATAAATTTGGATAGAGAAGCAGAGGTTTAGACAAAATTCTGAAACAAAATTTCAGGCGCCTTCTTTACCCATGTATAATGATTTCTGCATAATCAGCTTGATTCATCAAAGATCCTCTTCAGGACAGCAATTCTATTAGCAAGGTTGCGCAGAATGAGGCCCATCTCTGCAGGCTTCCAGAGCTTTATCAGACTTCACGCACATGATCACAAATTTTACCAGCACCAGAAAAGCTGTTACTCATCCTCTAAGAAACAACCTTGGCTAAACCTGAATCTTTTGCTGAAGAACACAAATTCTGAATCCTGCAGTGATGTGATCATCTTGTCCTATTAACAACATGCTCAAACTTCTCCAGTGTCATTATCAGGAATCCAGCAGGAAGACCACTTTTTCTTTGAAAGAGAAGTAAATGTGCCTTTTCGCAGAAAGATACAGAGAAGTATCCCAGCTTCCACAAAAGCAGCTGATGACAAATGCCCACTGAAGAAAATGATGCAACATATTGCAGTGGTTCCAGAAGCACAGTCCTCCAGGCTAGAGCTAAAGAGAAGCAACTTCCCCGCCTTACTAATATTCTCAGGATTTGAAAAATTTCCTATTCAGCAGCTTCGGGGAGCAGCCTTAACCTCAGGCTCGTACAGCCGGTCCTTGGCAAAGCCCTGGCCATGGTGCTCTCCTGGGGATGTCCTTATCTCTTTTCCGACTGAAATGTGTTTGCTTTGACGAGCCTCTGCATAAAGTTTCGACCTTGTCACCTGGGTTAAAGGAAATTTAAACCACGGGAAGTTCTCGTTGCAGGCCCCTCTCTCAGGTACGGTTTATGGGGCACCCACCTGAGCAACCCCGACCTGCAGCTGCACTGCGGGGCCTCGGCACCGCTCGGGGGCCGGTGTGACAGAATACACAGGCGTTTCTCGACAGCTGCTTTTCACCAACCTTTGTATTAGGGAATTGTATCAAGAATAAATAATAATTACCTACATTAATCTGTGACAGGCAATTACTTCATTATTAATGAAATTACAGTATTTTCCGTGGATGCAAAGGGCATGAAATCCGAGCGAAAAGCAACACCGCAAGCGTTCCTGCTTCTTTCTCTCGCATTTTTTTTTCCCTGCTTCTAAACCAGAAAGTTAAACTTCTCAAGCAAAACGGCGGCCACCCCCCAACCCCCGCTGGCACCGCCACGTGCTCGAACACGCCTCAGCCTTGAGGACACCGCGCCTGTGTCACGCCCGGCCTCGGCGGGACCCCGGCGGCGGCGGGGGTGGGGGGGGGGAGGGGGGGGCTGCGCGCGGCCCCGCGAGGGAGCGCGTCCCCGCCGCCCGCCCGCCCCGCCCGGCCCTTCTCCCGCCGCCACCGCCCCCCAGCCGCTCGGCGCCGGCTCCCCTCGCCGCGCCGCCGCCGCCGTGTCGCGATCCCCGCGGCCCCGTGCCGCACGACCCGCGGCGTCGAGCGGCCCTTGGCGGGGCGGGGGGCGGCCGCCCCACCCGCCCGTCCGCAGCGCGGGGTCGGCGGGCGCGCAGCCTGCCCCGCCCCGCCCCGCCCCGTCCCGTGGTGGGGGGGCAGCAGGGGTCCCACTCACCGCGCCGGTGCCCCGCGCTGGGGTCTCGCCTCCGGAGCGGCGGGGCGGCTCGACCCAGCTGCTGCGATCGCGGCGGCGGCGAGTCAAGGCGGCGCAGGGCTCATCGCAGGTACTTCCCGTCGCTCTCGGGCGCGGTGGGTGTGGAAACCAGTTACAACATGTCAGGACGGTGTCGCACCAAACCCGCCGCCGCCGCGGGAGCGGGGCAAGGGCTTGTCTGAACTGGGGAAGCCCGGCCCTCGCGCGGAGCGAAGGGCAGCGCCTTCCCAGGGGCGCGGCGGGGCCCCCCGCCCCATCCCATCCCACCCCATCCCTCCCCACCCCAGCCCACCCCAGCGCAGCCCGGCCCTGCCCTGGGCAGCCGCGGGCGCCCGCGGGGCAGGGGCCGGCCCCAGCCGCGCACATGGGCAGCCCGCGGGGGGGCCTGGCCGCGGGCCGTCCGTGTGCGTGGGAGAGAGAGCTCAGAGCAAACCGTGGCTTGAAGAAAACATAAACCCGTCAGCCTTGAGTCACAGTTTTTCAGGTTAAGTCCGGGGAGCAAGCCGCGGCGAGGGAGTGATACCCGTGTGGGACCTTTCAATTCGGTGCTGTGGACGAGCCCCCTTTCAACCGCTCACTTGCTTTAAAATTCTCTTCTTTTGCTCGTGATGTCTCAGGTCAGGGAAACGGACCTGAAGGCAGAGCTCCCCACCCTGCAGCCAGCGCCAGCCTCCTCGGCCACGCCAGCGTGGCAGCCCCACTCTGGGGGACGTTTGGGAGCCCTCACTGAAAGGCTCTTCCCAGCCACGGTCATCTTTTCAGTAGGATCATGCAACTGCCCACAGATCAGGTCGTCACGCGTCCCTAACTTTAGCACACCGAGACTTAAGCACGCCAAGTTTTCTTTGTCATTTGAAATTAACAGCGATAGATAGAAAACTTTGTATAGGCTTTGTCCATACCATACCCTGTGGTGCACAACTGCAGGCAGCTCTTTCATGAGCCATTTAAGACAATGCAGCGTAACCCTGACAATTATGCTTTATCAGCAATAATTCATCCAGTCTGGCTTTAAGCACAAACTTTTTTTTCTAACCTCTACTGCCCAATAGTAGGTGCAGGGTATATCCTATTTCTGAAGCTAAGTGTGGTTTTACTGAGACTTTTTGATGATGGTTCCCTGAGGGGGGGGGGGGGGGGAAGAAAAAATATGCAATATCTATACAACAATATAAGTATATAAATGTCTAAGTCTGGTGGCCACCACGCAGTGGCTTTTTCTGTACAGTTCATTTAGGTAATGGAATGCGCAAGAGGAAATAGCTGGTGTCAATATGCTCATGGACTACCCTTTACAGACATAGGTTCACCTGGGTTAAATAATTAGACTTTTCTCACACCCGAAAAAAGAATTTCCCTGGTTTTGATGAAACATAAAGGAGAAAAGCTGCTGTAAAAACAAACAAACTTTTAAAATGTACTTAGTACTTTATAGTTAGTTAGCGTGCAACACTTTTTATCCCATGAAAATGTGCGGTCAGGAAGGAGAATGTGTTTCTGTGGAAACTTGTCTGTTAAAGAGGTGGGGCCCTGTAAATTTTTTAAAGCAGTTCTATTTTCTAAAATTATTTTTGAAAGGGTAGGAAGGTAGAGAGATGATCATAAAAGCACTTTTGACCTTGACTGAATTGGTTGGACTTTTATTACATAAAATTTGCAAGTATTACTGGGCCTTTCCTCTAGAGAAGTCAGTGGTTGAGTACTGGCTTAGCATAAACAAAAAGCTGTAATGAGACCGGTAATAGCTTTCTAAATAAGGAAAGCTACATGAAAAAAGTACCTAAGTTTTTTTGCTACATGAGTGTCTGTACAAGAAGAGGGTTTTTTTCTGTGTCTTTACAGTGTCCAGCTCAGTGGGAAACTGATCTAATATTGGCATCTTAAGCAACACACACATATATATGCAATACAAATGAACAATACAATATAAAACAGCAACAATAATATCAGTAATTTGTTGCTGTTGTTACTACGGAGAACACTGCGCTCTCTAAATAGCCAGTACACCATGCCAACTTTAAAATTAATGGGTAAACAGAATGATGAGAGGAGGTGAAGAAAACTTAAACACATCTTCTTAAATACCGTGAATTGAATACCTTGCACAGAAGATAGAAAATGGGGATGGCAAATGCTGTTGGAGAGTCTTCCACACATTTGGGGGCTGCCCAAGTTTGTTAACTGAAGCCCTAAAGCAGCTATACTACTAGACAAGACATTTCGTAAGACCTAGCTTGGATAGCATGTTTCAGAAACCAGCTATCCACAGTCAACTGTCAAAATAAAGAACTTTTGTACTCTGCGGGTAGTAAGCTTCTGGGTCTTACAGCCATGGGAGGCAGTGGAAGCAGACAGTATGAGCAGGCTCAATAAGTGGTAAGAGAAATTCTTAAACAATAGGTGTAAAACTGGATTCTAATAGGATGAGGTGGGGATATGCCCTTCAGCATCCTTACTCCTAGAGTTACGGAGCTGTAGCAGTTTGAGGGGAGTGGACTTCAGAAACTGGCCAGGCTTTCACTTGCCTAAATAGCTTTTCCTTTTGCCATTAGAAACATAACATTGAGCAAGAGCAGTTGAAGCATCTTATTGATTAGAATTGTTTTACTGGAATCCCACTGATTCATGAAACCTCAAAACTACAGAAAAAGTTCTTATTGTAGACATAGCTTGTTCATGGGAAAAGAATCAACTACGTAAGTCTGATACCACCATTCTGAGAATGTGATCAGAAGGTACACTGTTTGTCTTAAGTGACCTGTGTACTCAGATGATGGTGGTGATGGATGATCATCTCTGTAACTTCCATCAGTTTCCAGTTGTCGCTTCTGAGACTTTTTTTTTGGTATTCAAAGATGATCTTGCCATGCGGGTCTAGCTGAATGCAAGCAGAAGATAAAAGATTGTTATCACATATACAATGACACCAGTCCATAAGTTTATGATATGAGTAGTTATTAAGGATAAATATTTATATGAACAATACTTATATTCCTACTGCATGTTTACTAAGATTTAATTTAGATTTGCTAAAGGGGGTATTGATTTGGAAGCAGTGAATGTTTATACAATTCATGACATCTATGAGCTGAGTTTTATTAGATTTTAAACAGATGAAGAAAGAGTACAGTCCTGAAGATTCATACTACTCGCGAATCAAAGGCCATCTCATCTAAAGCATAAGTGCAGAGGCTTCACACACTAATCTTAAAATTAGAAGATATGTGCTATTACAGGTATGGATATAAAAGGAGCTGCACTGCATTTTTACAAAGCTTGATTGGTACTGATACAACACACACACACACACGCCCTACACACACACACACACACCCCTTTCATAAAGTAGCAGAGAGAAAAATGACACAGAAAGGACAAATTAATACGGGAGAGCAGGTGTCCTACTCTCAGTACATGCTTTTTTCAACTTAAATAATCATAACCTACTCTATTTGGTATCATATTCTCAAATCAGGGACACATTAATTGGGTCATAGTGACGTAATGGAAATACTTGGCAATGTCCAAACACTGATAGTTTACCAGTTACCCCCACAGCTGCTATCAAGTAATGGCCATTAGTTGAAATACAAAGAATTAAGATTTTTTACTGAGAGGGTGTTCCTAACCGATATATGGTGGCCTGGGTATATATTCCATATACTATATGGTAGATTTTTATCCAAGGTCAGGTCCTGTGTCAAAGCTTTGTGCAAACCTACTGAAATGACTTCAGGAAGTTCAATTGTGAAGAGAATCTGGAGGTTTCCTCCAAGGAACTTATGGTAAGAGCAGAATAAAATTATGCAAAACACCTTATTTTTGAGACACAAGTAAATACATAAAAATCCACCAGTCTTTATTTTCTGCCCCCAATATATATAGCTGAGAGATAGGGTAAAAGAGCAGGGTGAGAGAAATTATCAAAGGTGAAGAACAGCTGCCATATGACGAAGAACCATGCAGACTGGGACTCTTCAGGTTGGTTATGGAATCGGTGCCTGAGGTTTCTTGATGTGGTTTGTCACATCATGTGTAGCTCTGCTGTAAAACAGGGCTGACTACAGAGAAGGAAGCTCCTCTGAGATCTGCTGTAATATGAAGACACCACCTCTGGCTCAGGAAGGTCTGAAATAGGAAGTTCCAAACTGGTAGAGGATGGCAAAGTATTCTTCATTCTTCTGCTTCATTCCTCTCCTTTTCCTCTTTGCCACATGTCTACATGCACTGTTAGTCACCGAAGGGCAGATATAGGGCCATGGAGACCTTTGCTCTGACTTCATACAGCTGTTCTTCTATTCCTTACAAGCATGCTAAGGGCAATGTGTAAAAAAGGGGGAGGAGTGCAGTTTCCATACTTCAGATTAACTTCTTTCTCTGTGGGTCAGAGAGGTGGCTCCCCTTGATCTTCTTGCAGGCTTCTAGACCTCTCAGTGTGTGCCCTTAGACACGATTCTACCCCTGCCCCAGGGGAAGGAAGGGTGCACAGCTAGCAGCAGGTAGCCCAGTTTCTCTTGTTTTCTCCATGGCTTGTCAAGTTTTTTAGTTACACAGGTGGGTATCTTCTTCAAGATTACCTAAACCTTTATAGTTTTTGAGGTCTTCTCAGACTTCATGTGTCCTTGTGATTCAGGCTCTATCTTAAAAATCTTTTTGTCCAGGTGGGATCCATGTGCTTGTCGTAACTTCCAAAATACATACTTCAGGCTGACTCTTGTCATTGTTTTTTTTCTTTTCTCACTTGCTCTTACTTTAACATCCACCTTTGCCTTACTCTGGAAATAGTACTCATTGTACTATTGCTACTACAAGCAGGCAGTAACACAAAATTGACCAGAAAATAAAGCAAAAGAATAAATACATCTGTTTTTCCAGTTTGTTGGAAACCTCTTTTATAGAATGAATCATAGAATGGTTCGGGTTGGAAGGGACCTTAAAGATCATCTAGTTCCAATATCTAATTCCAGTATCTTGGTCTCCATCTTCTCACTTTCCCAGGAAACTAAACTTTCTGAAGTATTTTCCCTACTGGGCTTAGCCTTTCCTTCTCATCACATCTTCGCAAGGGCTGGTACACTGCTGGAGTTTGAATGACAAAATCCTAAGCATATATTTTGTGATCTAGATTCAGGATTTAAGGTGTTAGAAACTAGGGATGAATATGCTTGTCTCTTGAAGCCAAAGGTACTTTAGGGTAATGCAGAGATCAATAATAAAAATTTTATACTAATTTAGTAAAAGGCAAGCCTACAGAGAATTTTTTATAGCATATCTTTTAATGTTATAGAAACTATTAGATGCAACTTCACAATGTGTATAAGTAAGAATCAAATTATTGAAAGCTAGACTAGACTTAGTCCCAGGATACACCAGTTGGACCAAGATTTAAGTACATCAAAGTCCAGTTTGCTGTTGATGCATTATTAATGGAAAATATCTCTTCCCATTTAAGCTGTTTCCTCTTTAGTACAGGTTCCATGAGTGTTCAGCTCCCCACAGGAAGGGAGAATAATTTCCTTGTGGAATGGCAAGCTGTCTGCTGTTGTTTGATCTTAATGTTTTAATGAACTGCAGATCCAAATCCTGCATTAGGCCAGGAACCCGAAACATGTACACTGGGTTTGTGTAGACTCTCACTATATAGCCATAAGGATCTTCTAGCCAAAAGGAGAATTCACAGCTGCTAGGTTGCTTCTGACTGAGAAAAAAAAAGGTGAGTCCTGTAAATAAATGCATAGAAAGCGAAAAATGAAATAGGGCTAGAGGGAACAAACTGTTTCTCAATTTACACACAGTGTATTTTCAAAGCTATAACCACTTTGACAGGCCTGTGTTGGCACTTAGAAGGATCTGCTTTTGGCCTGGTATTCACCTCTCTGCTTGGAGGTGAGGTTGGCAAAAGGATGAAAGGTCTTTGTCTCCTTCCAATCCCAGAAGTGCCTGAAGCTAGTTTTCTTCCCACTGCTGGTTACAATGGATGCTTGGAGCCTACAGTGTTACCCTAGTGTTTACTTGGGTGCTTATGGTCCTAATAAGCTTTGTAGACCCAAGCCCATCTCTCCTGTAGCCTTCTTCTAATACTAAAATTTGGGAAGGATTAAAGGTTTCACAATACCTTTGGGAAGTCTCTGGCCATCAATTGTAATACTGGCAGAAGTAGAAGGGAAAAATTTACAAGGGAATAGAGCAGACTATATCAAACAATAAAATCACATAAAAGTCTCAACAGCACAGAAAGTTATGTTAATGTTCCAAAGTGTCAATAAAATCGTAGGTCTGAATGCAGCTGCTAGAAATGGAAGACTTGTTCTTTTCTGGGTAGATTCACAAACTGCCAATTAATTTATAGCCAAGGAAGTAATTATCAATGATATAAGCGGTAAACAAGTTCCAAAAATATTCCATACTCAAAGACAAGGTTTTCTTAACTGTCCACATACCTGTCCAGAAAACACAAACGGCCAATATGATTAAGGGCTGTTTACTGGCTGAATGAAACAAAACAAATGCTGGAGTTCACAGGAGCTCAGCAAATGCTTTCCTGTGAATTTGATGTTTCACAATCAGTGTGGAGTTGTTAACTTATATGTACAATTAATGAAACAAACATCATTTACTCTGTGTTTATCGAGCAATCTTCAGAATTAATGTAGTAGTGTTACTGTAACCATGATAAACTAAGGATATTGATGATAAATATTTTTGAGTAGAAGTAATGTTTTTCATCAAGTCAGCTAATGCTGTTGTGAAAAGTAGACAAGCTTATGGACACTGAAGCTTCTCCAAGTCTGAAACAGATGCAGCAGGCTTCAAATCCAAGTACAAATTGTGAACAATTGCTCTGAGTTGAATCAGAGATGTTTCAAGTACCAAAGAGAAAAAACATACAAAGACAGGAGTAGCCATACTAGGTCCATCAAATTCAATATCATGCTTCTGATCATAAGTGGTTAGAACAAAATATTTGGGCAAGTCTTTAGTCTCCCATCTTCAGCTGTCAGCTCTTTCAGAGTCATAGGTGAGTTGGGGATGATGGATAAAGTGCACTGGAAACCCAAACATAACTGTAATCCCAAGCAGAGAAAATACACAGTCACTTGTTTCAAGATGTTTTTAAAAACTCTTGCTCTGAGGTTGTGAGAGGAAAGAGATGAATTGTGATGGCACTTACGTAGTGCTCTCCATGACTTTGAGACAACAAGGCGCAACAATCACAAGTTGCAGCAAGGGAAAATTTAATTGGGCACTGGAAAAATTCTTCTCTGTGAGGGTGGTTAAGCACTGGGATGTACTTCCTGGACAACCTGTGGGATCCGCCTCCATGGAGATTTTCAAAACATGATGGGACAAGGCCTTGGACATCCTCTTTTAATTTTTCAGTTAGACTGGCTTGAAGCAGGAGGTTGAACTAGATGACTTCCAGAAATCCTTTCCAACCTGATTTTTCCATAATACTGTGATTTTGTACTTATTCTTCTTCCTGTAACTTCTGTAATTCTGACAGTTTACTCCATCCCTAGAACAGTAAAGTCCTCACCAGAGCTTTGCTAAAAGGCAGTTTTCCTTTATGCTTCTCTGTTGTGTGTTATAGTCCTCAGTCTTTAATTGGAATTACCTGCTGATAATCAAAATTTTAGTTTTACAAGCTTAAGAGTTTTATATTGTCAGCATGTAAGAGCACTGCAGAAGTTACCTCTAGGAAACTGAGGGGGTTGCCAGTTCATAAGAGAGGCAACTGAGAAATAGTGAGAAGTAATAGCTTGAGATTATGAAATAATGTTATTACCTGATTGTGTCCACTAATATTATCAGCAATAGAATAGCTAATTTGTCTGATACTTAAATTGGCTTTGGAGTTAAAATACCAAGAGTAATGGAGACCATTCATTCCCAACACTGGAGCCTTCAGTTAGCTGTTAATGTCCTTAAGGTCTGTCTTGAAATCCTGAAGCCCAGAAATACATTTATTTTTTTTAAATGCAAGCTGAGATCTGAAACAATAATTCTGTGATGCTATGTGGATTCCTTATATATGGAGTATTCATGATTATCCCTAACAAAACTGCAAGTCAAGCAAAGCAAATACTGTGAGATTGTACCGGTTATTATTGGACCATCTAATGCTGGAGAGAAATTTTATGTCAAATGTTTACAAACAAGCAAGCTGAAAAGTTTCTGTGCTTTATCAATAACTTTGACATGGCTGCAAGAGATTGTGTTGTGCATCAAACCTTGACATAATTTAACACTTTGAGTCCTCTGTGATATTTGATGGTTAATCTGAAATAGTCAAGTTCCTGAACACTATCTTGGGAAAAACATACTCATAAATTCAAATGTTTGTGCATTCTCTCCATACCTTTCAGCCATGTCAATTGGAAAATTGTTAACCTGTGTGATAAAGACTTAGAGGTGGATTTGAGTTATCATCTCACATTTACCAGTTATGAGACATCACGTGCTTGCAGTTTGTTTTGATCAAACAAATAAATTAACATTTAAAAGGCAATCCCAATCTGATTAGGATTTACAAATTTAGTAATTAGTAAAATAATAAGGGTGGTTCAACTCAGGACCAAAAAATACAGAATAAGGAGTAATTCAGTAAAAATGGCTGGGTTATGAACATGGAAATTTGCAGTTGCCCTTGCCAGGGATTAAACTTGTTTTAAAATGGAATCATTTCTACAGAAAAAAAGAAAAGTGTTTTGAAGCTAGACAATGTCTGAAGTTCAGTCATGCTGAACTATAAATGTATGGCCAACTAGAATGAGGCGGACTATCATAGAAATGTAAGACAGAATAAAAACCTTCTCCAAATGAAGTAAATCCTATCCTTTCAATTTTTATCAAAGCCTAACAACTTATATAGTGAAGTAGCCAGAAGTATTTCAACTCTAACAAGGGACTTTGATGACTAACACAGGACCTCAGGCACCTGTGTGAAAATTGCTCATCAAATAAGCCCTTCTCAACTGTTACTTAAACTGATTCTGCAGGGTCTTATTTTAAAGCTCCAGGGTGCCTGTCACTCTGTGCCTGCATACACAAAGATCTTGGCCCCTATGGGCACCTTCACACCTAGCTCTTAAACTTGATCAACATCGAGAAGCTTTGAATTCCTCCTCTTGCATCCCACGTGATGCTCTAATCAAAAGGTTTTTAGGGATGTAGGTCCTCTGTTGGCTTTGATCCTCTCCGCTGTATTTCAGTTTTCATTTACTGTGATTTGCAGTGAAATGAAAGAAAATGGTTTAATTTCAATTTCCTTTAGTCAGCTTTAATTCAGGCCCATAATAAACATCACAAATCTCAGCAGAGACACGAGCAGAGTGCATCATAGGAGACTGGTGCATGGACTGCAGTGAGTAAGTCTTCCGGTGACCTCAGAAAAGTGCAGTGTCAATGACCTTCTACATCATAAACCAGCATGCAACATGTCCACACCCACAGGAAGAACAACAAATACAAGGTTATGTCCAGTTGTTATTATGGATATCCTAGCAGTAGGAAGCAATAAAAGGATAGTGGAGCTGGAAGACAATCACCACCACTTACATTTTGATCAATGACCTCCAAATTGGCAGTAACATTAGGCATTTAACAGCTGTATTATTCATAGAAGAAACAGTTTTTTTGTGAAGGAGGGTCATAATGAATCATGGTCTGAATTTGGGAAACTACTCCCTATGTCAAAAGTAATATAGAGTGAGAGACAAAAGGAAGAGTGAGAAATGTCAATACGAGTAATTGCAGATGCGATAAGAACAAAAGTGTTCCTTCAGGGCTATTTTATAGGCAAATCACTTAATAGCCTCCTGTGTAATCTCCCTTATCCCCTTACCTGAATGTGCAGATCCATACTTTTGTAACATACCTTCTTAGCAATGTAGTTTTCACTGTCAGAAATTTGATTGTTTCCTTGTCATCATTCAGTTTCCTGATAAAGCCTGGTATTCCTGAAAAAAAATAAATTTTCATTCTCCTTTCCCCTGTGGGTTTGTCCATTATTTCTCCAAGACATTCCTCCACAGCCTAATAAACTGAAAAAAATGCACATAGCACTGAGGCTCTGTACCTTGTATATAAGTTTTGATTTGATTTCATTTCAGATTGGGCATTGCCAAAAGCCAGGTACAACAAACATCAGTAATGTTTATGGTAAGAAGTGCTTGAGTGACTATGTGTTTGACTAAATTCTTTTTACTCCATTGCCAGATAGAAAACAGTACAGTGGAGATGGAGATCATGTTGCTGACTGAGATACAGGAGTTACCCCGTCCCTATATCTCAATATAGGGAAGAAGCCTTGACCGAATTCTGAAAATGCTTGGCTGTAAGGGTGAACTTGGCCTTTGAGACTAAATATGAAGACAGGGTGAAAGGAGATACATATGAGTTTTAATGCTATGTAGTGTAAAATTAAAGTTCTAATTCAGTGTTATAACTCATAACAACTACTGGAATCTATGCAAGAACATTCTGAACATGTATTAGCCAGAGTGCTGAGAAATGTGTAGGGACGACTGGCGACTTTGAGGAGAGCTGCCACAGTGGAACGGAGTAGATTAGTCCAATGAATTACTGGCATCATAGTAAATGGAAATACAGCTCAAAATACAAATAATCCATACAGAGCTTAAAATATTTATGGTGGAGCTTAAATTATTCAGATCAGCAAATTTAACATAAAAATGAGGTGCATTGCATATGTGTTGAAAAGGAAGGATAAAAAAAGGAAATCATGTGATAGTGATGGTTTATTTCATAGGAAAAACAAATCAATTTATTCATAGAACTAAATGAACACATTTGTCCAGAATATGCTGGTGCTCGTAATTGGAATACAGTTCTTCTTCAAATTAACATTAGTTATTAAAAAGAAAAACAAAGATTGTAATGCAGGAAAGATTGTAGTTAATTAAGGTTAATATTTTTCGTGTGTTTGTTTACACTGGACAGCTTTATAGCTCAGATATTTTACCCTGATTATAATGGAATTTGTGTGATATTAAGTGACATTTAGTGCTAGTAAACATACTTAAGTATGAGTGCATATGTTTGCATTAAATACTCTTAAATACACTGAAAACCATATTGCAATCAATACAGATTTTGTTGCTTATCCTTCACCATTTTATCCATCACTCCAAGTTTTGGCTAAGCCTTGCCAATAGTGTATGAAACACCGGTTACAGTTCACTCTGTTCCTTTTCCCTCACAAGGAAAGTTGTTTACATTTTATACTGCTTAGGTTTGTAGGATTTCTTCCAGGAAGAGTTGGGGGATTTAAAAAACAAACAAACAAAGCAAACAAACAAAAACCTGGCATGTTTTTACTGCAAAATTTAAGACTGGAGAGACATGCTTTGCATCTGAAATGCAAATTGCTAAACATGCAATGGTTATAATCTTCTGTACAAAATAATATTGCTCTTCTTGGAATAACCTACAAAAAATTCCTTCTCTTGGAGACTCACTTTACTCTTGGACAGAAAGTTGGACTGTTGTGCACATAAATTTGTTAGAGCATTGTACTGAACAACAAATTTCATTTACAACTTTTTGATACCAATTGGAATTTTTTTTTTATTTTTGTTATTTTAAAAAAAGTCAGAAGTCTATTATTCCATTAATTTAATTGATTCCACCTACTTCATGCATTATGTAATTTAAAGTACTGCTAAACTTCCCAATAAGATTTCAGTAACAATAATGAAAACAATAAATTATTTTATTGTAATATAAAAATACTTACAAAGGAATCAGAAATACATGGTAAAGATAAAAAGGACAATCAAACTAATTTTAATGACATTGTATATGAAAAGCAGAACTTTAAAACTTTTAAGCTGCTTAACTAGTTTATGCAATAAACTCTTTATGTAATTAAAATAGAGTTGCCTACAGGGAGAAACCATATGAAAACAGTGATGAGAATTGCGAAGTCAGGTGCATAAAATGTGAGGAATGTAAAAATAAAGGCTTCCTGTGCAAATTTAATTCTGCCCTTTTTATGTACATACATTATCAGGCAGCTTTTAATTACGTGATTGTGTAGGTATTGTTTTTTCCCTCTTTGGGAAATCCTGCCTTATTCAATAAAGGTGTAGTTACTCCATATTTCTCCTTCATCCAATATTTAATATCAGATCTTACTCAACATTCAACAGGGAGATCCTGCAGCAGCAAATGTAAAATTATCTAGTATCTTCATGGATGGTTGTGCTGTGCTGTCACCATAGCATGTAAGTGCTTCATAAAATTAGCTAATCTATTGTTCCCTACAAAATTAAGTGCCACTATTATCCTCATTTCATAACTAAGAAATTGAGACACACAAAGATTAAGGTCAGAATTGTCAAAAGCATCACCTAATTTTGGATGCCCAACATGAGATGTCTCACGCTTCATTTTCAAACCACGTAATACTTTTATCACACTTTTTATCTTCAAAGCGCAGCTTTAATCAACTTGAAGGCAATCGACTTTAAGAACAGTATTGTAGCTGTGGCTCAGACTGTAGAGACTGAGATTGGATCTTTAGTGAACGGATTTATAGCTCTGGCGCTGAGAGATGAGGTACCGAGTGTCACAAATATACCTCGCCAGAAGAGAAAAATGGTGCTTCGGTTCTGTCCTAGGCTTTGGAAGAGAGTGGAAGAGTTTTGTGCACAGATTTGTTTGTATGGAGTGAATTGTAGAGATGCTAAACTAGTGCCACTTGAGCTGGATGTCCACGTACATCCTAGGAAATGCAGGCACAGTTCCTGTGCTATCAGATCAGTGGTATCTTTATATCAACATGGACATATCTCTAGTAACAAGCCCCAATTTTCAGATGGATGAATTGGCATAGTACCTTAATGGCAATTGTTACCTTGTTTTGGAACCAGCCCGCTTGCCTCACTGTGCTAACAGGGTAGGCTGTCCATAGAAGAATCTGTGCCTGTTTTCCCTAATCATGACTGATGCCACTCCATTGCACCTCTTTTGTCCCAGCAGTGTGTTTGTAGTCCTGCCTCCTAGTTTTACATCAGTCCCAGAACTCACGTCTCTACCATTACAGGTCATCAGAGTCCTGTAAAGTTTATCTTCTCTTGGTGTGCCTTACTGTGGTTCTGGTCTCAGTTTTCCATTAATGCTCAGTGGCTTCTGGCTCATGTGGAACAACCAAGTCCATCTCCTGTGCCCTCTCCACTTTCTCCCTCTTTCACCCCTTCCTGCCCATTCCTTCTAGTTCTAATTCCAAATCCTTCTGATAGCTGTTCTGAAAGAGCCCATGTGCTTCTACTCACAACTCTTTCTACTTGACCTTCCAGCTGGCCAGCTGACATGTTGATTTGGTTTCATCCCTTTGCTGCAGCCTCCTCAGAGCTACTGCATTGTGATGAAGCACAGGGAGGTGTCTTTCTCCAGTAAGCAGTGCAAGAACAGAGATGGGAAGGTAAGAAATGATCAACAAAAGAGATATCTAAGGTCAGAGATTCCAACCAACCAGTTAACATTTGTCAAAGTTGGAAGCAACTGAAATTAGAGTCTTCCCAGGGGAGATGCTTGTTAGCAATGTCTGTATCGAGAGCTATTTATGAGACCTCTAAGGAAGACTTCAGAATCACACAAGTGTTTGAATGACTAACTTGACCATGATGTCCCACACGTCTTTTACTTGCGTTGTTGAAAGTACCAGCAGTGAGAATAGAAACTGTGCATAGGATAGATAACAGAGCAACCCAGGCAGGCTGCAAACTAACCCTGAAATGATGTTTGAAAATTCTGTTTTCCATTAATCAAACCCAAGGTCTTTTATTTTTTTATTAATCTTTAGAGTAATTTTCTTACAACTCTTATTTTTTACTGGATATGCATGCCATGTAAGGCTCTTACATATCTCCTATGTAAGACTCCATCTTATGCAATAATGTCAGTTCCTTTCTAAAGGTCTCATGCTTTAAGTTTTTCTGTCATACTGTGCAGGCTGTCAGGGCAAGATTAGCACATTTCTGACTGACCAGCCAGGCTGCTCATGCAGGGAAACAGAGCACATGGAAGGCTTTTTCCCCAGAAAAGCATTAATATGCATTCCTTTTCCCTCCCCAGAAACCAATTTTCATGAAATTCACAGCAATTTAATAAAGCATTACCTGCAGGTTTGTGTGCAGTTGGCCAATGGACTAATAGTACTGTAGAGGTGGAGGGGGGATGAGGACACCAGATGGACTGACACAAAAATGAAAGACAGACCAATCCTTAAATAAAATAGACACTTGGAATTAAAACTGGATTACTAAATGAAATAAAAGCTTTTAATGAAATTTGGTTTTCAGTTATTATGACTAAACTACCCACTTTTAAGAAACTAATGCCCAAAGTCTAGGATATGTAGAAGATACTGTGTTTGCAGTAGTAAAGTGTAGTCATACTAAGGAATGGGAAATTTGCTAATGAAAGGGGAAAAAGCCAAGAAGATGTCTTAATCCTTTTTCTAACTTGAAGCAGTGTATTAGGAAATTCCTGCTAAGAATTACCTGCTAAGGTAAATGGAGAATCCTTTCTGAATAAATTAGTATGGAGCTTAATAACAATGCATATATTTTAATGCTTTTTTGGCCTTTAATGTAAACCAAAGTAACTGATCTGAAATAAGATGATGTGTTGATAACTACTGTCCCAACTTGCATCTAGTCTAAACTGAAATTGAGATAGACATCCTTAATTAGCTTAGCACCTGAACAGTCTCAATGATTTTGAGGTGTGAACACCTTAGTGCTATGAAAGACTTTGTATAAAGCCCTTTGTCTTCTTACTATGGTGCTTTAAAAAAAATTTGTTTCATGACCTTCAGGTGTTACGAGTTTTTCTTTCCTTTATCTGCCTTACTGTTCTTTGTCTTAGAATTCTGGGCTTTCCTTCACTAGTAACCATATTAAATCTGTGTCTGCTATTCTTACATCTTACTATTCCATATATTTTATGTACATTTTTAAAGATATTTTAGATGGATGAACATGCATTTTTTCCCTTTTTTTATTTCACTTACATGTATTTTCCATCATTTTAAAGATATTTAGCATGCCTACTGTCAACTTCAACTTTTCTTATGATTTCTCATTCCTTCTATCCTTGAAACACAGCATTATATTCCTACATATAATAATCCTCTTTTCATTTCTTCCTTCTCCAAAATACCATTGACTACTTGGTGCTGTTGATTGTCCAGGACAGGGGCTGTACTGAAGCAGCAGGAAGGACTTTGTAACCTTCTTTCAAGGATTGCTCTTCTCTGAACCCATCCCTATATCTTTCTTTGGAGTTTTCCTTTGTTTTTCCTTGTGTGAAAAGCTGTCACTATTGCATGATGTTTGGGAAAGATTAAACTAGTTCTTCTTTGCCTCTTTCCATGTCTCAAATTAAGATCCATGCTCCTAAATTGGATTAATAATAGAGTAGCTTCAATGTGCCCTGAAGTTAACTGCTGTGTTTGTTTGACCTAATGTAGGCCATGCAAGGTTGGTTCCTGTCCCTGCCTCCCTGTGTTCCTGCACGCAGATGTGTAGGAGGGAAGGTAGGACAATCCATGAGGAAGCTGAGAGTGGCACTTTTTCCACTAATATCCTGTGTTATCCTTCCTTTTATACATTTCTAAATAATGAGTTGCTAAGCTTACATGATAACATGCAATCAGCCTTTAGTGCACTCCTCCACAGTCTTATGGGATTGGTTTTATCATTGCTATTATTCAGCATGAAGGTAAACCCACTCTAAGAACTGATAAGAAACAGTGATATTATTAGCAATCTAGTGCTCATATCTGACTTGTTGCACAATAGGGGTGTGGGTTTTTTTCTCTGCCGCTGCTAAGGACTTGGCCAAGCTTGGTCCCAGCTTTAGTTCAGTGTCCACTGCAGGAAGGGTTAATAAAAGGAAATGTCATACTACATATGACAGAATTATTTCTTGTACCTTGTTTAAAACACCTGGAGAATTTTGTGTGTTTAGTGATGGCTCCCTATAGAATCTTTTACAGCCATCAGAGCTACCTTGATGATTTGCCAAGGACAGAAACACTAATTGTGTCCAGGATATTGACAGATAGGACATGCTGGAACTTGGAGTTCATTTCTGAAATACCAAGTTGTTGGAACTTAGCATCGGTCTGTTCTTAACCATTTTGCCTAAGAATGGTAGTTGGTAAACAAGGCAGAATTGGAAAAATGTTTATGGCCACTAGAAGCACCTCTGTGCAGGGGATTGTTCTCAGTCCTGGAGATCTGGACTGATTATTGCAATCCAAGCCTCTTGACAGGGCTTTAGTAAAATGGCAAGGATTTTATTTCCATGTGAATGATTCCCTCTCTATGTCAGCTACTTTAAATTCCTGCAGCTGAGTCTGTTCTCTGAGATATAATATACTGTGTCACAAGTTTACGTAATTAAAATAAGCCTGTGCAGATAGATCTATAGATGTACAATTCCATTGCATTCTTAATGTGGTGGCAGAAAGCTTATTTTGCCTCTAACTGCATATTTATTCAAAGATCTGTTTGTGATGATTTTGAAGTGTTGAATTGCTGATTAGTTGTTACTTTGAAAATATAATATTTGGAGATCAATTGATTGCTGTGACCTTTTTGTTTTCTCAATTCTTACAAGGTCACAAGGAAATAAAGACAGTATTACCTGCCCAAACAAGATGAACATTCTTGTTGATTTCAAATGAAGTCAACATGAATAAGGTCTGTTCTTAAGAGCAGAGATTTGTGAAACTTTGTTCTAATTGACTATGATGACATAGTAATGAACAGGCCCTAGAATTCAATCAAATGCTGTATGAAATTTAATGTAGATATTCACCGTATGTTATCATCTGCCTTCCTGCAACTGGCATCAAGCCAAAATTAAAAACATTAATCTGACTAAATCAGTGCATCGTGTCTTGTGGCTGCTTGCCCGTTTATCCTCTGCAGTGTGATTGTGTACCCCTGTGTGACCCAGGACAAGTCTGTCTTGTTCAGGGATGTGGTAATGCATGGGTGGTATTAAGGATGGTGAAATCACAGCCTCACTTGTTCCCTGGGTTGTGCTGTCTTGTGTAAATACTGAGTAGGCTTAAATTTTCCTTTTGCCCAATATTGCAGACATAAGAAACAAGCTTAATTTAAACTGGAAGAAACATCTTCAAAGTAGCAGCATGTCTGAGCTCAAGGATATTAACCAAAGCGTAAAGGATTTACCAAAGCGAAAAGGATTTCAAGGACAAATTGTACAAAGGCTGTTAAATGTTTTGGGGAGTTTAGAACCATTTTTACAAGTGCTGATAAAAGTGATAAAAAGTGCAGTTTGCTGACACTTTGATACGATCTGAGAAGTCATACTGTTTTAGATACAATAGATGAGTGAGATTTCATATATCTACAAATGCCAATAGGTGACCTATCCAATGACAATGTGAGAGTAAAAGACACTGTGTTTCAGTTTTAGACTGGCAGTAACCTACATGGCTTTCAGTGCTTGTATTAGGCTGAAATTGTGTTTGGTTGTTGCTTATCCATTTAGAAATAAGTTCATTCTGCAAGTGAAATTTGTGTGAAGTAAAGGACAGGGAAAGAATACTTCTGGCAGACTGGGTGTCTCCCAGTTCAAGCTGCTGTTTGATAGAATTATATAAGGTCGGCACAAGCAACTATTGGCATAACTTTTCTCTGAAATCAGAAAACAACTAGCTACCATTTTCCTTGAGCTCTGAAATGAGTATTCATGCTTTCTAAGATTTGCACTTTCAGTAGTATGAAATAAGCTAGAAAAAAAATCTCTACTAAATATTTTTTAGGCAAAGAATGCGATTGACTACAAACCCGTAATTTTTAATATTAAAGGTCAAGGAGGAGGTTCTGCGTTCATCGAAGTCACAGAGACAGAGGGTTACATGTAATAAGGTTTCTATAAACCATGATGGCAAAAGACTGACAATGTAAATATGTTTATTCAGGATTGTGTAATTTAATTCGCTGATCAAACCAAGGTAGTAATTGACTTGGAATACTGGTTGAGGTCTAGTGATAACTATTAGTCTGAGCATCAATATCAGATCAATCCCACTGCAGTCAGGGAATCGTAATATAATTTATTGCTTTGCTTTGTTTTTTTTTCCCATTAAGTAGGGATTTGCTTTTTCAAATTTCAGTCTAGTGCCTATGAAATGGCCTTATGCTTCCTCCACTTCTTATTTTTCCGTGAAGCTTAACTGCTGTTTATGAGGCTGCAGTCTCAGGAGTGCCTGTTGCTGTTGGACTGAGAACATCACTGGTTACTTCACCAAGCTCATGGGCATGTTCCTGAATCATTTTTATTTCTTCTAAAGGTAGACCTAAACTGCACTCTCTGGAGGCTGGCTGCAGGCTCAAAAGACGTATCTCAGCTAGTTTTAAATGGATTAGGTGAGTATTGGGACTCAGGTGGTACAATGTACTGCAGCAGCATGATGTTTGTTGGTTGACTTCTAAAGTATTTATTCAGCTTCCCTAGTGGATTTTGCAGCCTCGCTCAGGTATGTCAGCACCATCTGCAGTCACAGCAAAACCAGCAGTGTAAATATATCACTAACCTGAAAATCTCTCCTGCAGCCACTAACATCAGGTAGACAATGGGGTAAAAATTCAAATATAAACAACAGGACCTTTACCTCGAGTAACACTGCAAAAAATAAAGAAGTATTCCTAGAGAGAAAAAATGTGTTTTCATCTATTTGGCATGTGGATAACAAAGATTAAAGACTCTCTCAGGAACTGGTACAAAATGGAGATTGGTGGTGGTAAAGTCAGTCACTAATTGCAATAAGAAATTGTTAGAAAGAAAGGAAATGTATTGGGTTGTGGGCCTTTAACATTGCAAAATGAAGAAATTCAGATAAGCTTTACGCATTACCTTTTGGTGAGCAGATAATTTCAGTTAAAAATTTCCATCAACCAACTAAACACTAAGAATTTCATAGTTTTTAGCAAGAGCTTCCAGGACTTTAAATTTTTAATAAGACATTGTATAAGTTCTTGTGCTCAGAAAAAGAAATTCAACTTAAACCAGACACATTAGAGCATTTTAAAGCAGCTGTATAGTAAAATATAGACAGTAATAAAGATTTAAAATGCCTTCATTGATGCTTTGAAGACCTCAGTGCCTCCAGAAACAGATAATTCTGTTGTCTTAAAACATTCAAATACACTGATAATAGATTTCAATTGAAAATTACGAAGTTGAAATTATCATCTGGGAACTTAGATGTAATGTAATCTATTTTAATACTTTTCCAAACAGTAAATTGTCAAATATCTATATTTACAACAATTGCTGTGGGTTTGAAAGAGGAGATAATAAGATTCTCATATGTTGTTAAAATAGAGCCTGAATGAAATAGAAATTGCATATACCAAGAGAACATGTGTTATCTGTCAACTTCTCTTTTATTTTAAATCCTCTGTATACACAATTTCTCCCCTGCCATGCAAAAGTGAACACTGTGTTACTATGGACAATGTAATTCTGTTTCTTAGACTTTTCTGCAGCTTTTAATCCACATGCTGTTCCAAATACTAACCCAGCAACATGATACTACTTGAGCAAGATGATGCAATATTAGCCAAATCTTCTGACAGAGCACAGAGAAACTACAGGTAATAAACAGACAAAACACTACTTAGAGAAACCTATAAACTTCCCTCCTGAAGCATTTACATGAAACCTGTTGGACATGCAGGATGACAGTGCAGGCTGCGGTGCCAATGGTTTTAAGATGTATTTGTCATTTTCAGTGGTGTAACCACTACCACTAAAAAGATACCACAAAGCCTTCAAGAAATTATTTCCTCAAACAGAAGCAGCTGCCTGAATCTTAAATTGTGAAGACTCACTTTTGAACTTATAATAAGGAAATTTTTAGAGATGTTATATAGAAGCGCTCCCTTCCTACCTTCTAGTACCAAGCTCTTCACCGTGGTCAATCATTAGACCAATTTTGCTCTTTCAGGAACAGACATCTCTTACTTTCTTGGAGATAATCTTATATCTGCCACATGTTTCTTCTTGGTCTCCAAGTAGATATTCTGGACATACTCAAAACTTCCAAACAAGCAGTGCGACTGTCTATGGGAGCCAATATCTGACGCAGATTAAAATACAAGCCCTTTTGCTCCTGCAGTTATCCCTCCTAATGTCTACCACTGCAGTTCTTACCTGGGCCTGTTAAACAGAATTTACCCACTATCACTTCTAAGCATGCCACAGTACTTGTAAAACTCTGGAATGTGGTGATAGAAGAGAGAACAAGTATGTGATGTTATCTCCTTCACCACTGGTGGTGGGGTAACAGAGTCGACATGCATAACGAAGGGAAGTGGCAAACTTGACAGTCCCTGTAATCAATGTGATAAGCACCTCCATATAATTGCTAGGAAAGCCCTAAAGCTTGGGAAAACATAGCAACAGTATACAGCTTTAATGTGCTTTTTGGTTTTCAGTGCCTGAAAGACACACACCAGAGTAAAGACATTTTAAGCCATTTCTGTGGCAAAAAGTCTCGAAAGGAGCCAAGGGTCAGTAAGGGTGGAAAGGACTAACCATCTACCCTCATCTGATCTGTGCAGAAGAGGACCACAGTCCTCAGGAGCACTTTACTGCAAGGCGTTTCTGATGTAAACCTTTCCCAGCACTGCTTTTTTTCTCCTTTCCCCCTTCTCCACAGCACAGGCAAGCAGTGCAGCCAGCCATCCTAAGCAGGCTGTGGCAAAGGCTTCAGCAAATGTTCAGCAAATATTCACAGCTCCAGCCAACAGGAAGGAGTTGCCTTACTGAAAGCAGAAGAGAACACCCCTGTGTTCTCCCCACTGCACTTCACAGTAAGCATTCAGTTCCTTATCTGCTACAGAGCTGACCCACTGGTGGTCCAAGTGTTAGACTAGCCCAGCAGGACAATCTTTTTTGGTAGTGAGTCAGCAGGCCAGTGACATTGAGGATGTTGCTGTATTTGTATCGCTAGGAGAGACGTGCAAACTAGGTCAAGTGTAACAGGATTTATTAGATTAATTAAACACGGTATGTATTGATCTGACCCATGAAATATGAGTGGGCTCAAAAGCTGACCATCTCTATTTAGACTTTATTTAACTTATTCTAGGAGCTAGAAAATATGTATTCTAAATGAGACAGGAATCTTTGGGGAGGAATATTACCTCTTCATGCAATCATATTCTGTAATAGACTGCATGGATACAATAGATCAGGGTAAACATTTCCAGTGCAAGATCATCCTGCTGCAAACAATACATGCACTAACAGTAAAAATGGAGGTCTCAGAGCTATAAGCATTTGGTGAAATGTTCCTAGGATTAAAAGGTGTAGATACATAGTTATTGCCATCACTCCCCCTTTCATCTATTACATCTACATGTATGTTTGTCTCTCTGCTTAGAACACTGTCTACACACACATGAATGTGTGCCTGTGTTAACATTCACCACACTCAGTTATTTAAGCTTTCAAATCCCTTCTCAGATTTTAGTGCACATCCACACAGCCAGTATGATGTGTTCTTGCTGAAGGCATCTTCTAGTGGTTGACTTTCCCCACACTCAAGCTCTGAAACCATCCCAAATACGATCTCAAAGCCCAATGTTACAATTTCTTTCCCATTGGTATCCTGCCACTAGTTGGCCCTCAGAGCAAGATGGGTTTGACCACCAAACCAAATGAAACAAAAAGAAAACCCTTACCCAAACATTAATATCTGCAGCCTTGAGTGTAGATGAAAGCAGTGCCTGCCAAACACTGCTCCCTGACTCGATCACTGTACTTCTTTCACCACCCAAAGATCTCACATGATGACACTTCATGTGCTATGTCACACTGGGTACCATCAGTGTGCTTTTACGTTCTTTAGTGGTAACCAGTTTCTTAGTAATAGGCATAGCACTAGACTAGAAATAAAGTGGGAAGCATTAGACATAAAGGTCTCAACCGGTAGCTATTTATATATCAAGCTTCAGGATGGTGTATAGCCCTACTAATAATCAATGTGATTTCTCATGGTAATAAGATCAATGTTTATATAAATCACTGCTCAAATGAGGGCTGTATCTGATTTAGACTGGAAATTAATTAGATGTGGATTTTATATGCCTTTATTTGTGAAATGGAGTGCATATCTATGGGACTATCAGGTAGTGTAAGAATGATCTGCGGGTGAAAAGAAGGTGTGGGTAGGTTTTCTAAACACCAGGGTGTGTTTTTATTTTTATAAGTGTCTGTGTAGACTTTTGCATATCTCATCACCTCACCCCTGCTTTTATCTTCCTTCTCTTGTTCTTTTTATTCTTCCCAATCCTTTAATTTTCCTGCTGCTTTTATCTGCTTTGCTTCCTTCCTTCTATCCTGACAGAACACCACTTCTGCTTTCATCTATCAGACCCTCTCCTCTCTCACTCTGCAGTCGTCTCCCAAACATGTATCTCCAAGCTAACTCGCTTCTTTATAATCCACATTAAGAATCTCACACTCTTATTTATTTTAGCCTTTAATCCTATGTTTTGTGCTATGTTATGTCTGTGGGTTCTTTGGGACAAGGAGAACACCTTGCAGTGCAGTACTGTACACAATCTGCAACAAATACATTGGAAAAACTACAATAAAATGTAAATTGGTCTTGCACAATTTTTTGTGTTTTAATCTGGTATTAGTCTGTTCTGTTTCATAACATATATCCTGAACTCAGGTAATTCTTTTTAAAACTAATTGTTACTAAAGAAGCTACTCAGATGTTAGATGGTGAGCGAGGCAGCTCTTTTTAATATCTGGCAAAAATACTGTATTTCTATTCAAAATAATTTTAAGCTTGCTTCTTCCTGAATTAATCTCTTAATGGCATTGTTCACAGAGAAAGAAATGGGCGTGCCCATCATGAACACAGTGTATCAGTCTCACCTATGGGAGCTAATCAGAGACAGTTTATCCAGACTTCTGTATGGCAAGAGTGACACAAAACAAATGGTTGGAAAACTGTAATCTTCTGTTCGTGTGGATTTGGCAGCCTCTGGGCTATAATAATCTTCAGAATGTAATAATAAATTAACATACAGAGTTACTTTGACTTTTTTATCCTTTTTTAATATGCTCAAGTAATTGACAAGTAAAACAACTGGCATATTTTAGCAACATTTCAGATAAGTTATGCCTATCAAGTTGAGTATTAGGCAGAAATTACTTCAACTAATTTTCTGACTAGTTCTGAAAGCTAGGATCATTTTTCTGAACATGTATGCCTTACTGTCTTAATTTAGATGCTTTATATCCATCTCAGCTTAAAAATAGATGAGAAATTTTAGTTATATGGCAGAACATAGAAAAAGATTTATACATGAAGATATTGCAAGTTGCGATCAATAATAACTCTCTCTTCTTCAAGAAAATAAAATAAAAACCTGACAGTCTGTAGACCTACTTGAAAGACTTCTGTTGAATTTTGAATGTTTGTTTGTTTGTTTTTAAAAAAGCAATATTATCTGCCCAAATGTCACTATTTCAATGTTTTACTCAAAAAAAAAATGAAAGTATTTTAAGATCTCAGCAGCTGAAATCTGACTTTTTCTTACCTCTCCGTCCCTTCCAACTTTGAGCTTTAATCTTTCAGCAGAAGTAAATCCCTGAAACAAATTTTCAACAAAAATATTTTTACAATTTTGGCCTATTTTTTTTGAACATACTTTCTTTTATTTCTCCTTAGTTGTGGTGAACAGAAACAAAGGAAAGGAATAATGTTACGAAAATCGTGTTACTATACAGGCAGGTGACATAGTTGTGAATATAATTGCTGTCAGCTCAACCTGACCTTGAAATTTCTTTCCTGGACAGACACCCCTGGTATCTCTGGGATCAGACTCATCTGGTAAAGCTTCCTTATCTCCTGTGCCAGTGTGAAAACAAAACCAAATTCTCCTTCCTTCTAATATATGATCTCTTCTACAGATGATGTGTCCTTTTCTGGGAAAGACTGCAGTGGCACTGAACCTATATATGCTTTCAGACTACAAAAGGTCCTTTTCAGTCAGTAGCCACATGCTGGTTTTGCGTATTCTACCCTACCTCTCTTAACCCACACAGGAAGAAATTGCACCATAGATTAGTCACTTCTCAGTCCCCAGGTTTGAATGTGGAATTCATATCTTCTTTCTCACTTCTGGCCTCAAGTAGGAAGTCTCCAGAGACCACAGAAATCCTTAAAATGGCTGAAGAGTCCTCATCATCCTCGTCATCTGAGGAAAGCCCTAGGCAATTGGTGTGTTTGAGGTAGGAATGCAAATGCAGAAGAAACCAAGCATGAGGAAAAAATGTTGCAACTTGCCATGTGTTATAACAGGATGCCACAAAGCTTTGGGCAGGCTCTAATACTTTAATGAGAACTCATCTTTCATTTATGCTATATATACAATATTATTACATTCATTTAAGGCAATTTAATGTAAATACTGGTGTTTTCATAGCATACGTAGGAAGAACATGAAATTATCTCTATTTCAGAAAAAGAAAAACAATCAGGAAGAATTTGCATGACACAAACATTTATTTGCCACCAACCATCAGCTGCTGTTGAAAGAACAGTCTACTGCTAAAAATAAGAGCTGAAGAATGGTCCGCTAGCTCTGGCTCCCGCTGGCCATTCATCTGACATTGTCTGATTCGTAAACTCCTACACTGTCCCTTCAAACAACCATTTGTAGCAGACTGAGCTGTATTAGGGCAGATTACACCTGTCTCCTGCACAGTATCCTTGGGGATTAGAAGTCACCTAAAGACAGTGGAATACAAGAACAGTCAAAGTTATTACTTTCCCTTTGCCACATTTTTACCTGATTCTTGAAGTCCCATACAGACCTGGTTCATACAGGGTATGGAAACACATGTGCGGCTGAGTTTCCTAGATATTCACCAACAGCATTAACCTTTTATTTTGGGGGGGCAAATACCTGGATTTTATGTAATGATACAAGGTACTGACTCTAGCGACTATTGTAGCTTTTAAAAAGAAACACCTCCTGTCCAGAAAACAAGCAATTGAGCAATCACACACATAACTCCGTATTAGCAAATGGATTATCAGAGGGTCAGGTTGTTCAGTCCTGCCCTCACTTGTGGTCTCAGAATGAGCAACAGATTTTGCTGATGTCTAAAATTGGTGTAAAGTAGCACAGATTAGTGCCAAAGAATGTGCAAATGGAAAGAAATTACTAGGTCATCTTGTCACCTTCCAGCAGTGTAGGACTGCTCCTTACAAGTGGTTTTATCAATTAAACCAGCATGGCTGCTTTTAAACATGCCAAGCAATGTAATTTTTTCTGCTGCTCCATAATATTTTTCAATATTTACTTTTGGCTGGATTCTTCTGGAAGAATGTCTAAATTTCCTTTTCCACCATTTCCCCTCCCCCCCCATTTTTCTAGGAAAAGTTGAGTATTTTTCTCCATTTTACTTTTGGATGCAAATGCAGTTCATCTGTGGACAGTGAGACTGATGCCATCTTCCTTAAATGCACCTGGCCTACATCTCCCAAGTGGCTCATGCAGAATAAAACTGGAGCACAGCAGTGTATGGAGGAGGGCAGAGAGACATTTCCACACAGTAACTGTGTAAGGACACAGTTCCTTGGCTTCCCTTTGCCCACAGTGCTGCCAGCATGTCAGCAGGGAAACAGGAAGCAAGACCTAGGAGACCTGGTCTCTTGGGAGATCTAACACCATACTGATAAATATGTTCTCTGTTTATAACTTCTGAGTATTTTCAGGCTCTTATGTCCTTTATTCTTTATCTATAACTTGTTCTTTCTCGGTAAAAATAAGTCCCCTGACATTTCTCTGAACTGTTTCTCGCTAAGGAATCTCATTTTTCAAGAGGATGTGAACTTCAGGTGGGCATAACATTACCATTGTCACTTCTGTTGCAAACATGATTACTAGGTTTCACTGTTCCAGGCATCCTTCTCGGACACTTCCAGTCCGCAGGAAGCTCAGCTGATGCTAACAGGATTATTCACATAAACGTGTGTCTATTTTTGCAGGCTTCAGCTATTTGCATGTAAAGATTTTACATGTCATCTGCAGCATAGCTGACTGTTTACACAGAGAGAAGTGTTGCTGATGCTTCAAGGGCCTGTAGAAAAAGTTCCCATGTCAGTGTGCTTCACTGTGGGGTATTTATGTTTCTCTTGTGAAAAAAATACTACTTTTTAGAAATCCAAGGAACCACTGGTAGGCTGCTGCTTTGAACAAAGTCACAACAGGTATCTAAATAGCAAAGGGGAAGTTCTTTCTTATTTTCTTTGTCCCTGTTTCATCATTCACCTTTGTTTTATCTCTCCAGACTCATTTCCCAAGGGGATTTCCCATTCCAGCACTGTCTCTAGTGAAGGTAGTGTTACATGTATGACACCAGGAAGGAGAGTTTCCTTTGATACATACATACCTCATGGCTTTGATGGAGACCTCTAACGAAATATGCGTATAGATATTATTAATATTTAATTAAAAAAACACTGTAACAGTCAACTTTCCAAAAAATTGTATGAAAAGGCACAAATACTTTATATCCCGATGCATCCAAGCTCAAAATCTGGGTCCAGTAATTCAAAAACGTAAGACCTTAAAACTTTGTGTATGCTGATTGAAATAATGGCCTACAGTGGTTTGTTATGGCTTCTGAGAATCCCTCTGCACAGAACCTTATGTCCATGGCTACCTTGCCAGCCCTTCCAAGATTACTTCAGTGAACACAAATAAAAAGCTGTAAGTTATCAATGCTTCCTCTGATCTTCAGCTGGCATAGAAATCTCTCCAAGAACAGTGAAAATGAAACTTGCTTGCTGTTCTCACTTACAGGGTTTAGGTACCTACAAATGTATTCCCTACTATAGAGGGCTTGTCTTCCACAGGTTAAAATTTCACTGTTCCCCTCCATGTGTATTCTGATACATGGCAAGCTGTGTTGGGTGCTTAAAAAAGCATGTGTAAAGAGATGGCCACACAGTTTAGGCATGGATTTGGCCATTTAATACTATTGTATTTTGGTGGGTTGGATCATAGATATCTAAAACCCCAATCCCTCATTAATTAACCAACACTTACATAGGATCTGTTTTATCTCTAATTGTAGAATATCTGGTTACCAGGAAGAAAACATTAAGCAACACAGTTGCAGCTGGTTTTATTGCCAAATGCAAAGTTCAATGTGTGTGATTAGGCTACCAGGACTCGTGACACATTCCGGAGTTCCCATCAACAGTGTTGCATCCAGGCAGTGCTGGTAGGAAGGCAGGCAGAGATAGAATGTTAGGTTGTCACACAACAGAGAAGCACAGAAGGGGTTTGATTATCACAGATGTCTTTATATCAACACCCCCATCACTCCCTGGATAAACACAGTGCTTTAAGTTTGAAGGAGTCACAGACAGAGGGATGACAAGGAATAGAAACAATACTGAGGACATCAACTTAAAGCAAGCACATATACTTTGAGAGCCAGAACCAGTAAAGCTGTCAGATGTGAAGCAGGTCTTTCTTGGAGTAGAACATAAAAATATGCTTATGTGTCACACAGTTTTATTCAAAGATCCTTTGCTATTTTTCTTCTCTTTTACTGCTCAGGAGAAATCTCTGCATTAGAGCATCCTGTGCTTGGCAGTGGTAGGGGTGGGAAGCAGACAAAAACCCATGGTGTTTTAGCTTTCAGATGCAACATCTTGCTCTCTGGATCCAGGACCATGAAGTAAATTTATCTGCAGAGAAGATATGTGCTATGACACTCTGCCAGTCATCACTATGAGGGCAGTATGGAGGCTCGTTATCATAGAGTTCCTCTGTGAACTGTGGGTGCTGGTTGTTTATCTGCATCTTCTGGCATATAAGAGACCATGGACTGTGTTTCTTCCAGCGCTTCCTCAACAGCTTCAGGAAGTCCCAGCACAGGGTGACGGGGGGGGGGGGGCTATATTTGCTTTTAGATACTACAGAGAATGTGCCATGTCCTTGCTTTGAGATTCTGAGAATCCTCTTGATCGTAAAGCTTTGTTCACATTTAGAGGAATTTGTCATTATGCTAGTTTACACATAAGGAAAGGAGTGAAAAATAGACATATGTCAAGTTGATGTCTTCTTGCAAGTGGAAAAGGAGCAAACGTACTAATTTGCAAATTTATTTCCAGGGTTTGAAGTGACATTGGAATTTTTGGGAAGGGAACGTGAAAAAAAAAGAATGGATTGTTGTGCAAAAGTTGGGTTGATTCTGAGGTGAACCACTTGAAATAATAACAGTTCTAAGACTCAGCCTTTTCAATTTTATGTTCCCCAAGTTTGCAATACCCTATACCTAATTAAAGGGTTTTGGAACCAGGTTAGTTTTAAAGCTATCCTTAGCCAAAATTACATATTCACCACTGATTTTCTTGATTTAGCTGACTGGACAGCAGCAAAAGCAGACAGATGTTAGCAGTAGTGTCAGCTCAGGAGAAGAGAGAAAGGTTTAAGCAGCAGAGTATGCAGTGGCCTGATGCAAGAAATACACAGGAGCGACAAGTGAGAAGACAGAAGCCCTAGCTTAAAAGCAGCCTTGTGTTTCAGTCACTACTATTGTCAAGTAACCCCTCTTTATATCAGTATTAACAGGTTTCTGGAACACCCACCAAAAGAAAGATAATGTACTAATCACATGAAGTTGTTTAGTTTTTCATTTAAGCTGTTGTGTTTTAGCTTACATATAAATTTTTGGAACCAACAGCTTAATGTCAGTCCTTACCAGAATTGCATAGCATTACACTGTGATCTGATTAGGTTGAAAGTCAGCAGTTATGCTGAGCAGACATGTCAGAAGATGCCTGCTTAATTCTAGATTTAGTAGTGAGCCACTCTTTTCATCACAGTTTGTGGCAAAAGGTTTTACTGTATAACAAAAAACTTGGAAGTACACGGTTTCTGGATCAACTGTGTCTGAATCACCATTTAGCAGATTTGAGCCAGAAGAAGCTCACCCTTGCTTATGCATGGCATCATGGGCTGTATCTTTGAAGAGGACTGCAATGGTGGGGGTTTGGAACTAGATGTCTGAGTAATATGAGATTAGTACTAACAAATGCATGAATTCAAGTCATCTGCCAGCTACAGACTTCTGGAGGGATTCTGATAATGGACCTTACTGTTAGTTAGAAGCATCTTTTGGATTGCTTGAGAATGAAGCTCATTTCTGGCAAAAAATTTTCCATGTTATTCTTGAAGCACCAGTTCAGACTATCCATGAGGATTTTGCCATACCTTTTTTACGTGTTATACGTGTAGCATCAATTAAAAGATTATGACAACAGAATTATTAGAAATGGTGTGTCCTCACAAACAATCCCAACATAGCTGAGCATATATAGAAATGTATATTACCAATACTGCACCCACAATTATGTGGAGCAATCCTTATTGTATTTTGTAACTGGATGTTACTGAACTAGCTTGTTTTTTATTGTGACTTCAAAAAAGAATGTTGTTTTTCTAAAGCAGAGACCCAGCAGCTGTACTCAGTGACATGAGGAGGGTACCCCTAAAATGTCACTAATGGAATGATTTAAGTTATTGTTTATTAGGAATATTAGGTCAATGTTAATGATGCATTTTTCTAATACTAACTATTGGAAGAAATTCATTGTCTTGAACAATATCTACACGTACTAATTCATATTTTTAAGCTCATGTTTTCACTTTGGTTGGTCTGAAAGTGTGAAAACCCACTTAAGAATACTCTATAAAACATGGGTATTGCATGCTATGATTAAGTTGACTTCTAGTGTTATTGTTGGCACACAATGGTCACATAAGGTATAGTCACAGTCAGTGTCATAGGGTCATGGGATATTCCAGGTGTGAAGGGATCTCAGGAGGTCTGTAGTCATGCCTCCAGCTCAAACGTGGGTCATCTGTGAGGTCAGAACAGGTTGCTCAGGGCTTTACACAGATGGGTATGAAAACCACCAGGGAAGGTAACTTGTACAACCTCACTTTGGGCAACTGGCCATGCTGCCATGCTACCCTTAATGGTGAAAAAACTTCTCTTTATACCCACTCCAAACCTCCCATTTCAGCTTCTCTCATCCTATGATACACCACTGTCTCCTCAATAACCTTGCCATAAGTATCCCCTGGAGCCATTTCTTCTCCAGGCTGAACAAGCCCAGGTCCCTCAGCCTCTCCTCACAGGGCAAGTGCTCCAGCCCTGAGCATCTTGGTGGCCTCTCCTAAAATCACTCCAGTTTATTGATTTTTTTTTTTTCTGTTTTTTTTTTTTTTTTTTTTGGGGGGGTCATGGGGGAGACAGGGGGGACACAATACTAGGTGCTTTTATTTACATACAATTTACATACAATTACTATGTTGTAGATGTGGTCTAATGAGTGTGCTAAACAAAGGGGAATAAACCTTTCCCTGACCCCCTGGCCATGCTGTTGTTAACACAGCCCTGGGTGCTGCTGGCCGCCCCTGCTGGCTCAGGCTCACCTCGCTGCCCACAAGGCCTGCCCAGGCCTCCTCAGCAGAGCTGCCCCTCAGGCAGCCAGGCCCCGGCCTGCATCGCTGACAGGAGCTGCTGGGGTTTGTCCATCCTCACTGAATGTCATAACTTGTCCTCAAGGTGCAAGTTAAAGGAGTTGTCCTCTGTGGTACCATTCCAAACCACACACACAATTGAATCAGACAAATCGCCCTAACCAGAGGACCAGGAACCATTCCCCTTTCTGCTCTTCTTGGCCTTTTATCTTCCTTGGGCAAATCGTATCACCTCTCTCTGTTTTGAATTTGTCATCTGCAAAGGCATTTATTGGTATATCTATTTCCCTTCGCAGAGCACTCCTGCCTGGGTTTACCAGCAATATTTGGTTTCCTTCTCTTGAAACCAAGAGTATGAGGACAGTCAGGGACTGAACCCAGGTTTCCACCTGCAGAGTCATTTATGAGCAGGTGTTCAACAAATAGATAAACTCAGTGTATAAATATAAATACATAAATTTCAGGCAGTGAATTGAATTTAAAAAGAATTTTGCTTTAAACCTATTTCTCAAAATGTCTAAATTTGAACAGTAACACAAGCTTAATTTTCATCGGAAGCATCCTAGCAGATCTCTAAGTGTAGTGCTTACAGACTAGCTCTAGAGTGACTTAAAATAGGATCCTGTGTGATTTATAATGATTTTGTCTTTGACATTTTTAATGTTTAATATTTCACCTTTTAGATAATTTCTCCATCCTCTACTGTAGATGGTCAGTCTTCTGTTGATACTCTTCCCCTGACAGAGTGCTTATAGGCACTTCATGATGTTGCAAAGTTTGTCTTGGGATTTACTAATTGGAAGAGTAACGTCCCAGAGGCAATGTCTCCTGATGAGCTTACAGATACAAGGAAATGCCCTCCCAAGTAAAGTTTGCACATAACTTTTTCAACTACTGTGGGATATCTGCACTCTGAAAAAAAACCAGGCCAAACTTTCAAACTGTCTTTCCATCTCTGATTCATGCTGTAAACCCCATGCAGCAGGGTGTGACTCTACTTGTTGTGAACATGTTCATACAGATCCTCACTGAATACCTTTAAAACACAACACTAATTCTGACAGAGGAACAAACTTGCTCAGTAAGTAAAAATGTTCCTCAGCTGTCACAGTTTTTATGCCTTTTATTTTAAAAGGGCCAGCACTCAGACACACAGACAATACTTTGGAGGGGTCCATTGAAGACCAAGTGTTCATTTTACGAAATGAACAGAAATACATGAGAAATACAACACAAAACATTGATTCCTTTTACCATTTCATCTGCCAGGTGGTTAGTAATAAGAAACTGCTACCCTCTAGAGATTGTTTAAAAGTTTATCTCAAGTGACATTGTTCTTCTACCTGATCTCTTGGAACTCTTGTTATTCCTCCCACAAAGCAGACCATGCCACAACTAGATCTACTAGAACTTTTTGTCTGCAGATTCAGAAGACACAATGTGTCTTCTTTATGTGATGTTCCCTTTTGACATTAGTGGGATCTCATACCATGACCACATTCCCTCCTGAAAGCTGTATCAGCACTAATGTCTAAGAAAAAAAGAGTCAAATGGAGTCGTGAGAGCCAGGTATCCACCCAGGGTCTCCCTGCAGACAAGAAAAGGCATCCAGATGCAAGCAGTTCTGAGTCTATCTTAGCCACAAACACCATAACTTTTTTCACATATATATAAATATGTAAGGAAAGAAGGACTTGGAATCCTTCCACAAAATTCCTCTGGAGTAGTTGTACACAGCATCTGATTTGTAAGTGTCGTTCACGTGATAATCCTGATTTGAAAAGAAAAGAGCATTCAAACTCAGTGAAAACGTATAGCAGACATAAATCCCGGAAAAGAAGAGCTCTTAAAGGAAACATTGCTTGGCTGTATTTTTCTCTCCCACACCAAGATGTGCTGTACTGACGTTTTATAAATGCTGTAGGTGTGGTTAGCAGTAAATTATGACTCTTCTGGGGAGTTCACTCCTCTGCACCTTCAGCTGTACTATGCCTTGCGGGCAGCTGTCTCACAGCATACTCATGTGTAACTCAATACTTAGGTAAAGAATTTTCAAATTCATGTTACAACATGGAAAAAATATTTCTGTACATCGGTATTTTTTCAATTGGATTTTCTCATACCTGATGATCATCCTTATACTTCAGGGCTCTTGAAAATAAATGTCTTGGCTGTGTAAACAGCTACAGCTGATAGGGTTTTGGCATTTCTCAGAAAAATTTCATTCACCTTTTTTGACAGAGTGCCAAGCATAAAAAACCTGCTTCCTGCAGTATTACAGTTAAAGAAGAGAAGTTTAAAGGGGAAAAAAAAAAAAAAAAAAAGTCAAAGCCAACAAGACAACCCCCTCTTATCCATTATCACAGTTGCAGGCTTGGAAGGAGAAAACATGACAGCAAATTGCTAAAATAAAAGCTGACAAGTTATGGTGTTTCAGTTGACAGAAAGAAATATTTGGATACCTAATCTCAGTGGTATCTGTACAGTACTATAGCTGTTAGGTCTGACCCAGCAAAACATCTATTCATTATTGAAGTGTAAGTGTATGACTAACACAGCTTAAGTTGGTTTCATTCTTTTTATTGTGCCTTGTGCTGTTAAAGATTAGTGTGCTCTTCTGATTGCCTTTTGTTCTTCAACTAGACTAACATATTCTGCATCAGGCAGCATTGAGTTTAGTGTTAGGAATACGGATTTGAAAGTTGGCTCCATTGCATTGACACACACAGAGAGTCTCAGGAATTCATCCAGTAATGAAAATGTAATAGGCCACAATGGCTATTCACGCAGAAACTATGAGGAATAAAACTACATTAAGTGCTTGTGTTGAAGATACAGCTCTACCTTTGGTGCCTTTGACTATTAATCAACATTTTTTAAAAGCTGGTTAACACTTTTTCATCTTTTAATGATATTTTCTATGTTTAAAATCAAAACTACAAACCAAGTGGAGCAGTACTGTTATATAAACTTTTTTTGTTGTAGTTGTCATACAATGCATATTGTAGTGTTAACCATTGCTTACAATTCTTGTTCAACAGCAAAATGAGAATAAGGCTATTTTACAAACAAAACATGGTGGTGGTTAGAAGATCTGTGTTTAACCTCTTGTTTATAATGTTTAAATCAAACCAAACCTGTTCCTTCACCAGCTGAGTAAAGACTGAAAGATTTTGGTGTCATCAAGTCAATAAAATACAAGTAATTCAGGAGTTAATTTTTGATATTTAGGATTTTTTTAAGACACACAGTAAAATTAATTTCAAAATTATTAGAAAAATATGATATTACAATACTATTATGATATGCTTTTAAGATACAATTGCCAGTAATGGAAAGGGATATTTATAATTTCTGTAATTTTTGGTTAAGGTCAGTTTGTATTGTATCAGCCTCAGGTACATGGCTGTTGTTTGTTCTTCTGATCCTTTTTGTTTCAAGAAACAAACAAACCAAAAAGAAGTGAGAACTGCTTGCTATACAAAGTCTTATGTTTGTTCCGGATCTACGCTGAGGGTTTGGAAATTGTGCAGGTTTCTGCAGAACGCTCCTGCACTAGCTAGAGGTTCTTGTTTGCTTCTTGCCTTTTTTTGTTTCGGTTTGGATTTTTGTGTTATATACCATGAAAGCCCATACAGCTTCACCAGCCAGGCTAGTAAATCCTGTAACCAAGCTCAACTGCAATCCTGCAGTTCTGTGACCGAAAAAAAGGAAGAGAAAACTTGAAACACTAACCTCTCTGTCATGTTTTCTCCCCTTCATTTTCTGTTTCCAGTGAGGTAAAGGAAAAAACAGACATGCCACCTCCCAGGATTTGCCTTCATGTGATGAGAAAGAAAAATTACTTCAAAGTCAAATATGGAATTCGATAGTGCTCAGAACTTTCCAAAATATTACTTAAAAGGACCAGAATACTGACTTTGCAATATTTATTATATGTAATCCTTCACATCTGTCAGACTGAATTTGGGAAAAAAAAAAAGGTTCTTGTGATGAGGCTATGAGGAAAAAAAGTCAGTCATAATTCTTTTCCCTTAGAATTATGCTTTTGCAGATGAGGGAATCTGTTTTCTCAAATTTATGCAATACTTAGCTCAGTAGTATAATCATAATGGAAATTTTTAAACACTGTTATGACAGAAACAGTAGATAATAGAATCCAAGAAAAACAGTGTATCCCTTTGTAGGTTTGCACCAGAATGGGATTTCACTTTGGATCAGGACATTTTTATTCAGTGAGAGAGTTAGCATGCTGAATGTTCAACAAGGTTGATATTCTGTCATTATTTTCAAGTTACATATGGATTAGTCATAATGTGGTGGAAACAGCACCTAATGTAAATCACATTGACTCTTATTAGGACCCTGATAAATTCAGATTTCATGCACTAGTCATAAGGAAACCAAGAACAGACCTCCTTTAGACTTGTCTACAAGCAAGTCTAAGGCATCACCATAAATGTTCTTTTATAGAGTTAATAGAGGAAGCTACTCTCCCCAGACTATACAGCTTATCCTATACGTTAGGATAAGTCAGTGTTTAGGACAGATGCAAATGGATTGTTCTGTAGAAGCTCCCACTGAGCAAAAGGAGAGCCAAGGATGGCTGTCTTTCACTTAGATGAGTAACTCTTAAATGTATTGTATTGTATTGCATTGTATTACGAAAAATGGTAAACAATTATTTCCCAGTCATCCCGTATAGGCTACTCATGCCCGTTTTCTCAGAAGACATTAAGCCAACCTTATTGTCATTGTTGGGAAATCCTGTTGGATCAGATGGACAGACATATTTTTTTATAAGAATGCATGGCATCTTTTTTCTCTCTGCATGTTGTGGTACCATCTCAGAATCTCAATCAGGGTGTATGGAGTTAATGTCTTCCTGGAAATGCATGGCAAGGCCTCTGTGGAATTGTTCCAGGAGTAACTCATGTGTCTGGCTGGTGCAGACCCAGCACAGTTTGACACAGAGGGCACAGGGAGAAAAGAGAGAGCATTGCTCTGCCCACCCACTAGCACAACCTGATATGGGGAACTTCTCATTATACAGGTTTGAGAGGTTATGTTATCATGGCCCCCTCTCCTTACTTTCATCATGAACCTCATTTCAGCTTCAAGTTCAATCTATATTGACAATGAGTATCCTGAATTATTGCTTCCCCCTAAATTCTCCAAGAGCATTTCTCTTGACTCCAGATGGTTTTACTGGGCTCTAATTTGAATCTTTTGCATTACCAGGAGAAAGATTTTATAAATTGACAATAGGAGAATTAAGTATTTCAGCAATGGTGGGACTGCTTTGTTTTGTTTTCTAAAGAAATCTAAGCAAATAACAAAATATAGCTCATATTTCTTCCATTTCTCTCTAAGCATTTACCACTTGGAGCAAAAAGCTGAACTGTAGCACAGTAAAATGAACTGGTCTTATATTAGTAATGCTTCCTGTATTAAAAAGTCTGTTCCATTGCTCCTTCAGCCTTTAGCAAGGGAAAAAACTCATATCTTTCTGTTTGCTTTTCACTGGAAACAGCAGTCTCTCTTTGATGAAGAGTTACAGGCAGATCACCATACAATTCATCTGAGATGCAGTGGTGCAGCTGTCATCCCTCAAAGAGATGGATGTAAGAGAGGATGAAGACGAAATAATACTGATTCTTATGCTGCAATTCTAGTATCCCAAATATAAAAAAGAAAAGGTAAAAAGGACAGTAAGTAAAGGTTTTGGTAATTTTTTATTATTTATTATGAAGTAGTAAACAGCAGGCTAAAAAAAAAAAAGTGTTCTTACTTTGCAAATAATCCTTCCAAACAGCTTTGGTTATTAGACATAAGGAGTGACTGACTGTAACTCCTCATAGAAATAGAAATTTCCCCTATTTTTTGTAGAAATTGAAAAGCAAAAACCAAATTATAAAAGGATACCTGCATGTCTAAGATATCTTCCTCAAAACCCAAGTTCTATACGTCCTGAAAGAGTTGTACTGGAGATTGATAGGAGAAGAATAGTGTTGGAGGTAGGTAATAATTTCATTTAAGGACAAAACTCTATTTCAAAAGGAGAGGATGGGGGACTTCATACTCTACAGAACCTGGTGGAGCTGGAACAGTAACAAGGTCTCCAAGGCACAGTGCCTTTTCTGGAAGAAGTCAAATAAAAATGAATGCAGTAAGCTGAACTTCTGTGTTGTTCTTTACCTAAAGTAATTCTCATTGGAAAAAGAAAGCTGAGCTCTCTCGGTGATCTTCCTCTGTTATAGGCTATAAGCAGCTTGTAGGATCATCTGGGCAAGAGTGTTGTTTTCCTATCTGACCACAGTGTGTCTGGTGTATGTATGTGGTTCAGTCACATGTCTACTGAGAGCAAAAAGGACTTGAACTTTGTCTCCTTTCACATAGCCCAGCTGTGGGCACATGACTACAAAGCCCTCCTGCCCGCATCCATTCTCAGAGACAGACCTAGCAGGTCTGCCTGGGCAGGTATCTTTCTCACAGTGTATTCTGATTAACATTTCTAAAGACATTTTTGGGTGTACTGTGGACTACAGGGCTTCTTCCCAAATCGTAAGAAGCTGCGTATTTCTTTTCTTTAGAAGTCCTACCTCACCTGGGTCATATCAGTCAAATTTTTGCTAGAGGTCCCAACTGAAGCAAGTCATGGCATTAACTACTACAGAAATGGATTATAATTTACTCCAATGAAATTTGAAAGCTCTGCAGAAGCTACAGCCTCTTATTGCTTTTCAGTGACCTGGCTGCTACTGTAGATGGAAGAAAATAGGCTGTACCATAATTTGCTGTAAAATGGGTACTTGTGCCACACTGGATTCAATGTAGTACCCTAAAATGCATGTTTGCCTATATAGCCTTCCTGTTCAGCTTCTGCAGCTTGCTGCTTTACATTGGTTTCCTCCAAATGCAGCTATTGCATTTGATGGTGACACTGGAGTTCACAAAAGCTTCAACTCTGACAGGGTGAAGGCAGAGTGTTTTCAGTGAAGGGTTTCTCCCTGTGGAGCATGCTGTTGCCAGAGATAAGCTTGTCCTCAAATCTAAAGGAGCATTCAAAACCAGATTACTTTCTGCAGGTGCCTAGCTAATGACAGAGTTGCTCCTGGGAGCATGCTGTGGGATACACTGTGCTGTGGATTATTTCCTCTTGAGGAAGAGATGAAAGAAAGCAAGTTTGTCTGTAATGAAGGATTTGCTGTTTGTACTTCATGTGGTGTTGCCTAGATACTCTAATGATTGATGTCTTTAAAATATAAATAATCTTGCACACAAAAGAACATTATTAAGGTTACAGAGTCAAGTACTCAAAAGATAGGAGATGCCAGAATTAAGATTGCCCAGGAAACCTTAATTCAGCTCTTTTTTTTTCTGAATGTACTAACACTGTAATTACATAGGACCCCTGCTTCATTAAGCATGAAGAATACACAGTACTCCAACAGCGAGCAGTTGTATATTATATTTACCTCTCACTGTTCACTGTATACCCCATGGCCTTATTTGCCTTGCGTTATTCAAACACTGCTGGAAGGCAGAATTATTCATTTCCTCTAGGGTGTTGGAGTGCTTCACAAACATTAATTCATTCAGTCTCACAAAACTCAAATTAACTGATTATTTTTTTTTTTCAGTAAGAAAAATAGTACAGAAGTTGTTTAAGCTTAAAGGGTTCCAGTGATTTGGGATGTTAGTCTGGGTGACCTAAACCAGGAACTTTCAGAGAACTTTGAACATGTTCAGAAACAGAGTCTGTTGACGATAACTGCAGCTTTTACTTCATGTGTAATAAAATTTCATCTCTAAATACATAGAGTTTGCACATGCATGTGAATATAATGTACCTAACTGGGCATTATAATAATGTATATCTGGTCTATTGTGTTCTGAAAGATGTTTTGAGCTCGTATTTTCTGAATCAGTGCTTATCATATACCTTTGTCATTGCAGACTGCAGACTGGCATCGATGCCAGGGATGCCTTCAAAATGCCTTGAAGACTGTCTATAACGCAGTATTCTGAAGGAGTGGATTTGGCATAGGGATTTCCCATAAGATTCTACATTTTATTGTGATTATCTATTTCTTTATTTATTTTTAGAAATTAAGGTCTAAAGGTAAAAAAAAAATAATTTAATTGCTAGCCACCTTGACAAATGGGTGTGTTCCTCAAGTTGGCATAAGGACACAATCATAATAGTTGCACCTTTATTTAATACAGGATGTACTAAGGAACCTCTGGAAGGGGTTTCCCTACCAGATAACATTTGCACCCTTGATAATTCCTTGAAAATCAGGCTGCTTTTTTTCCTCTTGCTGTATACCTTCACCATGACATTATTCAATATCCAGATGAAGTGGTTTTAACCTTTTTTGAATGTCCATTTAAATTAAATGTTCATTAAATATATGTACAGCAATATAATTGTTTCTATGGAAAAAATATTCTTATGCTTTCTGTATTTTAAGAAAATTGTATCTCCTGTTTACAGTGATAGAGCATAAGCTGCTTTATTACATGAAATCACCTATTGTGCATATAAAGTTCTGCTCTAATTTTAGGATGAAAGGGGTTTCCTGGTACTTATAAAACCCAGTCTAATATGTATTTGGCTGGTCCTCTGATAATCTAATAATTTGGGAGGGTTTGGCTCTGCTTATTCCATAACATATTCCAGCATCTATGTGCCTTTGTCAGAAAATTTTAAGAAAATATAAAAGGAGAGTGCAAAGCCACCTTTACACAACTGCACAGGTCACAGTATACTGCCATAAAAATGTATTTGCCTTTGAAAGCCATGGTAAAAGGACTTTAGATGTTTGCTGAGCAATACAACAGTCTAACCATAGTTGTGACAGTCTTACTGTTAAAAATAAAAGTATTTTGCAACAAAGAGCTCTGAAATACTTATTCTAATAACAAAGTTTTATATTTGGATCAGACAATAAACTGAGAGCTGGACAGCTGAGAAAGAACCTTAACAGGACTTTATTACATGTTGAAACTGTTTTGGGTTGACCTATTGAAATAACTGTGTGGAAATATCTGCAGGATGAAGTTGCTGCTTCTACAAGAAAATAAAATGCAACCACAGCCCTTGGACTCACATGAGAACATAAAAGTAAAGCCTAGCTCTTTCTGGTTTGCGTATTGGTGATGTTAATTGAAAAAATGATGTGAAATATAAGGACTCATTTAAAATTAGGTTTTGATTTAAATGGAAATTTGATTCAGCACTTAGTTAATAATATTACCAGTGATGTATAAACTAGTATAGAGCTTTATTTGTTGCATATCAGTAAACACTTCCTCTTGAGTTTTTTACTTAGTTATGGATTTGAATATGCCCATTAAGATGCATGTGGCTAGATTCAAAACTCCTTGATACCATCACCTTTTTGAATAAGAATTAGCTTTCTGAAACAGTATTCTAATAATCTTTAATTTTATCAGTTGCTACATCTTTTTCATGACCTCCAGATTTCAGCAGTTTTTTCATTTTATATGTATTGTATCATTCACAGTTAATTTCCTGCAACTTTTCTAGGCAATTCATGTATTCATGCTTTGTCTGATATAACTTTCATGTAACTACCATTTGTCTGGTATATCCTTACCCTTTCTGATTCATACTTCTTTAACAGCTGGTTTTTAAAGTCGAAGATGTGTTCTTACTTCTAAAGCTCAGCTCAGTGCTAGCACCAGGCACTGTGAATCCAAGTCAAAGGCAACTGTTGTGCACTTGGATGAGATTCTGCCTCCTTAGAAGCTGCATAACAGTGGCCAACAAGTAATGCATGCAATGAAACCATGATGTTTCCATTTCCACTAGCAGGAACCCCCCTAGTCACTTCTGTGCTGATGTGACTGCAGGGGTATTAAACTCATCAGCAAGTGGTTAAATAATATTTATTTGCTGTGAAGTCTCTTTCTGGAATTTTACTCCCATACTGGGATGCAAGAGGATGGCCCAAATTTTTTATGATCCTGATGATTCTCAGATAGCAACATCTTCACATTTGTTATTATTTCTCTTCATTGGGTAAGAGACCTAGAGCAGTGTAAGAGGATCTTAGCAGATGGCTTGCTAAGGACAAACATTTATCTGCTCTTTAAATCTTATTATTTAAATCTGTACCTAAGAACGAGGCTGTATCTTTCTTAACTTTGCAGGGATTTTGTTAGTGTCAACTGAGAGATGATTTAGCCTAACTGGAAGTGTGAATTATTCTCGTAACATCACCAACACTTGGATTCACTCAGAATCAGAAAACTGTGAATGTTGCTTAAAGACACTTGTTCCTCGTTCTTCTGAGGTATCTACAGATTCAAAACCGCTTCAGTAATGTGGATGTGTGAGGAGGGAGAGACAGAGGAGGTGGGAAGGGAAGAGGTAGTCAATGAAAAATAATGAATTAAGAGATTATTGCAGAATAAATATTTTCACCCTGCCGCTTCAGAGTGAAATATTGTGGTTTGGTAGGGCTGTCCAATGGTGTATTCTCCAGAGCTATGTCAAATATTTTTACTGCAGAAATATTTAATAGTTCTTGTACTGTGTTTAACAAAAGCAATGAAATGAAATGAAATTTCAGTCAAGACCCTAGCTAGAGAAGTGTCTGAAAGGAAAATAGAAAGGGAGTTTTTCACCTCTGAGATTTAATTCCAAGCAATATTATCATGCTTGAGAAATATTTTTTTTCTTTGTACTACTTGGTTTTATGTCTAGACAAAACTAGCTTTAATATAGAATGGAATATTTCATTGCTTGGTACAAGAGTGGTTCATTCTTACATTCTGTCTTCATTGTACTTCTTTTGAAATAGTTGACCATCAATTTACATCAAGTTTTTTTAAAAGGTGCTGGATATTGTTTCCTTTTGAGTATTCAGGTTTTCTTCTTTTTTTCCTCACAGTATTTGTAATCTCTCTGATCTGATTCTTTAAAAGTTATTTTTTAATACTTTGCCAGTGTTTATTTTTTCTGAGGTTTATATCCTCCAGTTATGTTTTGAGCTCTCAAGATATATTGCTGTAAATACTCTTATTTTTATCATGGATTATACATTTTGTCAAAATATATGCTTTAAAATAAATCCTACACTGTACAATACCTAATTTACTTTGTTAGAATAGATACCAGATTTCAGCACACATCAGACTTGTACTCACAAACTGGTACTCAGAGAAGCTTATATTATTTGAAATTAAAGCTTTTAAAGTCCAGTTCCCTTTTCTCAGGCTTTAGATTGAGTTGGATTTACAGATTTATAGCATAAGAAAAGAACAAAAAACCCCCACCAGGTCTTGACACTTGACATACTTCAGCCATGAGAAAATGCAGCTATAAAAAGGACAACAGCACCATCAAAGAAGAGGTCCACACAGCTGTCAGCTCTAGAATGAGCTGCAGATAATCCACTTGAATTTAGTCATTTCTAAGGCAACAGTTTTCAGCTAAGCTGAGAATATCTACAGATACTTGGTTGTGTTTTGAAGAATATGGCTCTTTAGTGCCATAATTCTGTGTTTTTACTTAGTTTAAGGCACTCTTTACTGTCTAGCACAAGGATTTATTAAAAAAAAAAAGGCAAGCAAAAAAGGGCACAATAATTTTTGCAATAGACTTCCTCCTAGTCTATTTACTTACACAGACTTAAACACACAAACCTAAGTTATTTAATGATTGTTTCTGAAGCTCCATCCCCTCAAATAGGCAGCCAAAATGTAGTTTAAAAGTACTTACGAGATCTGCTGAAGGCCTCCATTGTTAGGCAGTGTGAATAAATTCACCAGGTTTTGATTTTGTGCTAGATGTGTGGAATTTTGGGGGAGACAGTTATTTTTAAAACACCACAACTTCAAAAAACTGTGTGGTTTGCAGGGACAAGGAAAGCATTCTATCTACAAAAGTCAGTATAAAAGGAACAAATGCCACATTTCACCTCTGCAGGGTTTCACATTTAATTTGTAACACCTTCAGTGCAGAAGGAGATGGCTGTGATTTTTCTCAGCATCTGCCCATGTTGATGGTGATGCAGAGATTCTTTTGGCTTCGTGGTGGATCAAAATTGCACAGAGCTTGTAGATCATGGAAATGATGCTTGCAAGTGACTTCTAGATGACATCTAGTCCAACTTCTTGCTAAGAGTGGGACTTTCAGTAACACCACATTCATTCAGCTATGGTTTTGTCTGTTTTGAAAACCCCAGGGATGGCATAAGGGGTTTCAGTGTTGCGTTTTTTTCCTGGTGAGAGAGTGAGTGAGTGAGAGACACCCCCACCCACACACCCACACCCACACCCACTCCACCCCCCCCTCTCTCTCTCTGTCTCTCTCTCCTCCTTTCCAATCTGAACTTTTCAAGGTTCAGTGTATCTTTTGGCCTTCTTGTCGTATTGATTGCCACTACCAAGAAGACTTTGGCTCTGTCATCTTTGTAGCTACCCTTTGAGTTGCTGCCTGCTGTGAGAACTTCCTTAGCCTTCACTCTGCTACTCCAAACAAGCTCAGCTGCCTCAGATTCTTCAGTTAGGCTAGGGTTTGTAAAGTAATGAAGAATGTGAAAGAAGACATCATTTTAAACCACACACAGTAGCTGATGAATAACTAAGCCTGAAATGTGTGATAAAACCATTGATTGAGTACTATAAATATACAATAATCTAAAAAAAATGGTCATAACTATAATATAGTGTCTAAAAGATTCCATTAGCATTGGAAACCTGTTGCTTTAAGCACTATGAAAACTCAAAGTATAACCTGAAGCCACAGTTCATCAGTCAGTCAACTTAATGCAACAGTTGTAGTAGTAATTTCAAAGGTAAAATTTTACAGAATTCAAGGAAAAATATATCTAGTCCTGTCCTTTTCAGATGTACAGAGATAACAGATTTCAGAGTTAAGAGCCTCAGAAAAATCATGAAGCAAAGGGGCTAAACTTCTTAAATCCTTTGTTCATTTTGTTAATTCCTCTGTTTGGTCCCTTTTCAACTGAGTAAAACTGTATCATATCAACAGTCCATAGCAGACACCGCATTACTATAGGTTAAGGTGTTACTCTGATGAAAAGCACATATTAAAATCATCTTCCTATTTTTTTCTTCTGTTTCAACTGAAATATTTCCAGGGAATTAGATGAAGTAGGAAAGGTGTTTGGCCCTGATAAAGATAATTCTAAGTGCATTTTCTACATGAAAAGGTATGCAACTATAACCGAAAAGTGGCTTCTGGGACTAAGGTACCCTTTCAAAGTCATTTTACATTTGAGAAGTAGATGCCCCAGAATTGTTGTCTTTTAACTAAAGTAGCATAGGGTTTTGTACAGTAAAATTTATCTCCAAAGCTGAAAGCTGATTAAAAGCAAAGTTTTTAAATGTTAAGAACACCTAACATGTAAAGAAAGTCTCTGTTACTGGAAGAAATTCTAAAACCTGAAACACACCTTAAATTGTGATAAATGTGATAAATAAACAAGACGGATAGGAATAGATGGTTGAAGTGCAATTTTTTCCCCTTTAGGATTATTCAGGAAAATGAGGAAGAAACAGTATTATCCATTCTCATAAGAGCTATTGTCAGCAGGTACTGTCCTTCCTGAATATTATTTTCTGAGAGAGTAGGGCTGAGTAAGCATAGCTGAAAAAAATGGAAGGACAGGAATGTCAGGATAAGCAACCATTTTGTGTTATGGCTGGATTAAAACCCCAGGCTTTTAATATTTACACTGGCAACCCTCACAATTCAGTGAGGGAGATGGGATAAGAAATGGGCAGATAGCAATACAGCAGACTAGGAAGAGAGAAATAAATGACTGGAGTAAGAATTGGGATAGGACTAACTGTATAGTAGAATGAAAGACTTATTACCTCTATCAAGAAGACTTAAAAGTTCAGACTTGAAGAGTAAATCAAACCTCTCAAAAAGAAGTGCTATAAGAACAGGGTGAAATGGTAGTCTTTTAAATGGAAATTTTCATTGGGCAGGTGGATATTATATTCAAACATAAATGCTCTCAAACAAACCTTGGAAAATTTGTGTAAAGATGGGGAAACTGGATAAGAACCATTTTCTGGAAATATAAAGATAATGGGTCATATGTACCCTTTATGTTGTGTGTTGTGCATAAATGTATTTTGTATTGTGTATCAGGTGTTACGGCAACTTTGAGACAGAGTGCACAAGGTTCCATAAAATTTGGAGAAAAAAACAACTCTTGAATAAATTGTGCATTAGGCATGCTGGGTTTTTTGTCTCATCACAGTCTTTTGCCTCCTCCAACAGCATCAATCTTGGACAAAGAAAGGAAAATGGTAAATACACACTGATTGACAGTTTTTGCACTTTTCAACTTTGACTAGTGAAATTCCCAGGATGCCTGAGTACACACAGCAGGCTTGCCAATTTTCTCACAAATAACCTGGCAAATTCTCTGCAGTGGGCTGAGAAAAGACTGTGAGCAGTTGCATGCTCTGTCCTCAACAGAAGATGCTGCAAAAAGAGACAAACAAGTGCATAATGGAAAGTTTGTTTCGCAGCCTGTCACACTTGGGTATTTTTGTTATACATGTAAATCTATGACATACATAAATTAGGATGTGGCATTTGGGGATAATAAAAAAAAATGACTCAGCTTTCAGCAAACTTTTTTTCTTTTTGACCAAAGGTTTCATCATCAAAAAGAACTCATTGGATTGCTATAAACTGGACCTTGGGAGTAAACCAATATGTATGCTGTGTAAAATGATTAGTTGACTTGGCCCTGGAGCAGACAAGAAAGCAAACCAACCTGGCAGTCTAGCTGTATTCAAGAGTGACAAAAGGTCACTTCCATTTAGTTAAAACTGATTTTTCCATCAACAGATGACCCACCACTGTCCCTAGCAGTGAAAAATGGTTTCTATGTATTGAATACATGCTATAAAAAATATACTTCTCTGATTTGCAGCATTATAAAGTTCATGTCATGAGGACTATTTGTGGAAGCGAGAGTAGCAGCTACCCAGTTTAGCACACAGTAACATATGCATTTCTAACAGACATAATATATGTAATAAATTTTAAAGTGTTCTCTGCACGGCTCAGCAGAGAGGGCACTGGCCTGGAAGCCACTGGATGCAGGTCCTGTTCCTACCTTTGCCAATAACCAGCTGTTGGAGACATAACTCAAATTCTGTGGTTAAAGATGATACATCTTGATAACAGAAGTCCTGCTGCCATAAGAAGATGATACATTTTAGAAATTCATCCAGTCTGTGCATCAACTCTCTAACTTTTGGTTGAAGTGGAGAATACTTTTCTTCTGAAAATAAATAGAAATATTTTATTTTCTAAGTTCATATTTTAAAAATACCCCAAAATAATTACATTTCTGTTAAAATTCTATTTTATATTAACACAAAGTTCTCATTCATTCCATTATTCACTATCTGCATTTCATCATGTAGAGAGAAGGAAATAGATTTCTTGAAGTTTTTTGTATGAAAAGCCTGTAATATTTAATCTTTGATGGAATTTATTCCAAACAGAATTTTAACAAAAAATATTCATCAGCATTTTAATAATTTATTGAATTTGTAATCTCAGAAGTTGCAATGCTCTTCCTGATTAACAATAATATTTTATATTTATTTTCATAGCTACAGGATTATGGGTAAGCAAATCCAGATCTCTGTGTCTTTTCCTCTTCTGAAGCATCCAGTTGCAGAATGGATCCTGGCCTAAGCAAAAGCCTGAAGCTAGAAGTTATGTCCTCTATGTATTTCTTTGAGTACACTGTGCAAAGTACTAGCAAAGGTTGAGGTCTGGTGACACAGCATGCGGTATCTTTCTGTTTGCAGAAAAACAGATCAAACCAACCAAAATACATGAAGCACTGGATAAGGGGTTGGGAAGAGTGACAGTGTAGTGCTGCAAATTAAGTAAAGCATATGACTGGCTGAAGGACAGAACAAGACAAGCCCCAACGATCCTAATTTAAACAGCTGATATTTGACAGATTGGTGAAGCTAGATCAGAATCAGCAACACCAAAATGAAAGAAGCTATCATGTTTTCCATGAGGGTCATCGCTGGGTCCTGAATTCTCAAACAGATTACTCACATGACTGTTAATAAACCGATTGCAGTTTTTTCAGACCACGAGTAACATCTTTCCTAAAGGCATCTTCAGACCTGGTGACACAATCCTGAATCTGATTGCTCCATAAACTTTATAATAAATATTATATTCCAAAATATTTGCAGTAAAAGCTATTACCACTATTGTTATGACAATCTTTCCCCCCTGCCTTCAGATCTGAAAACTCTAAATAACATGACACAGGGAATTTCACAATGCGTTGTTCTGGTAGGTGAGATCTATTCAGGGAGGATCCCACACCATGCTAATTTGTGGCTGCCTTTACTCACAAGTATCTCAGTTTAATAAAATCTATTTCTTCTTTCTTGCCTCATTTAAGAGCACAGCAATTCATTGCAACTCTATAAGAAAACACAACATAGGGCACAACAGCCAATTAAAATTAGACCCATAGAACCTAATTACTTGTATTTGAGATGGCTGGCAAGTATAGGAGAAGTACTGAGCTAGATACTACAGCAGGATGAAAACATCCAAATTTCATAAACTGGCCCCATATTGCAGTCATATTGCAGAACTCCAGAAAAATAGTTTGTTGGGCTAATAACAAGCAGGTTTTCAACAAACACACAAAATAAATATTTGTATTTCCATAATGAAAAGAAAGTTTGAATTGTGAGGTCATAGTTATTGGAACCTAGTGGAAAACGCCTTTCCAAAGAGAAATTATGTTTGGAAATGAATGACATGATACAGCATAGCAGTTGAAGCCATAGAGGCAAAATGGCAATTTATATCTAGTTGCTGTTTTGTTTTCTGAGCTGCTTTTTTCAAATGTCTCAGAAGTAGTTAAACAGTTCTGGATTCAAATTAGTCTTGCCATTTCATTTCCACATGTGTTCAAAATGATTGTATGATCATACTGATACAGGTAGGGAAAAAATAGTGAGAAAATACCATTTTATTCATAGGGCTTTCCTCATCTCATCTTAACAGAAGAAAGAATAAAGATGTGAACATACCCTATATGTAGTTTCTTCCAGCACAGGTCATCTCCCCAGAAAGACTGCATCCTACTTTGTTCTCACTTGTCCTACAAGGCTCATCTTACCTAGCTAGCGTGCCTTCCTCAGGAACTCCAGGCCATCCTCCAGAAGCACTCTTGGTCCTCATCTTCCTTCATGCCACAGCTTTAGCATACTTTTATTTCTGCCAAAACTCTTCCCAGGTCCTGCTGCATGGAGGTAGAAGGCGAAAGGTGTGCATATGGAGTCCATCATGCAGAGAAGAGACATGAGGCCAGGTTTAGAATCATGAAATCATAGAATTGTTTGGGTTGGAAGGGACCTTTAAAGGTCATCTAGTCCAAATCCTTGCAACAAGCAGGGACATCTTCAACTAGATCAGGTTGCTCAGAGCCCCGTCCAACCTGACCTTGAATGTTTCCAGGGATGGGGCATCTACCACCGCTCTGGGCAGCCTGTGCCAGTGTTTCACCACCCTCATTGTAAAAAAAAAATCTCCCTATTATCTAGTCTAAATCTACTATCTTTTAGTTTAAAATCATTACCCTTTGTCCTATCACAACAGGCCTCACTAAAGTGTTTGTCCCCATGTTTCTTAAAAGCCCCCTTGAAGTACCGACAGGCTGCAATAAGGTCTCTCCGGAGCCTTCTCTTCTCCAGGTTGAACAATCCCAACTCCCTGAGCCTTTCTTCATAGGAGAGGTGTTCCAGCCCTCTGATCATTTCTATGACCGTCGTCTGGACCTGCCTCAACAGGTCCATGTCTTTCCTGCGCTGAGGGCCCCAGAGCTGGATGCAGTACTCCAGGTGGGGTCTCACCAGAGTGGAGCAGAGGGGCAGAATCACCTCCCTCAGCCTGCTGGCCACACTTATTTTGATCCAGCCCATGATACAATTGAGTATGGATGAGCTGGATGAGCAGTTCAGTCACCCAGCACCCTACAAGGGTCAACTCTGTGAGAAAGGATCAGCACGGTCAATCAACTTCAAGAGGAAGAAAGGCACCATGTCCTGGATGTAGTGAAGTGCCTTTCTGCAACCAAGGATTGGTTGCACCTTCAGGTCCTTGAGCAGTGTGAGAGTTACCCAGGTGCCTGTTTGACTTTGCTAAAGGATAGTGTGGAGAACTCTGGACTGGGCACTTGTTTCTGGTTATAAGCCGTGATAATTCTGGTGTCCCAGAGCCATCCTCTCTCTGTCCATCTTCAGGGATTATTCCCCCATTGCAATTAGACAGCACTCATCAGTCCCAAACCTCTGTTCACCCTGTGTCAGTGTTCAAAGGCTGGCACTGTCAGAGCTATGACCAGGATGTATCCACTCACTATCATCTCCTGGCTGTGGGCTGGAGGCAGCCGGAGAGCCAGCCTAACGCTGCCAGCCCAGCAGCAAAGTGGTGTCAGTCCCACATGAGCCACACTGAAACCACCCAAAACTGAGCGTATGCAGGCTTTTAAGAAGTTTGTTGGCACTGCAACCAAGACGTCTGGAAAACATCCAGAAATCATACTGGCCGTACCCAGACATCTAATAAGGCTAGCACTACACTGGAGTGGTAGAAAGCACTTCTGCCTGCCTCACTTGGTCACATTCGCAGCCTGGCTTTCTAGCTTAAACTGCTGATAAAGGTGGAGATGAGCTAAAATATGAGGGGGGTTGTGCTGACATTGGCAGAAGCTTTGCAGTGAGAGTTGAACACTGAGCTGTGGATTCCAGCAGACCGGAATGCACCACAGGCTTGGACACTGCCCAGCTCTTCTGTGTACACCTCCCCGTACACCAGATATTTACGATGCAGGCTTTCCATCCATGCTGTGTGAGCCAGGCAGAGTGAAAATAACGGGGTTTCCACTGAGTATTGATAAAACCCGGCAAATGTTTACGTCAGTAATTGAACTGTTTGCAAACTGAGGAAGGAAACAGAAAGTCCTGATAGGATAAAATGTGATCAGAACAACAACTTGCTGCTGAGCACCTAAAGCACAGGTAATGTGCCCTGGGAAGTGAGAGAAAAGCTGAAAACGCAGCAATTAAGACCTTCACTTAGCATTTAACAGGCAAATACATGCAATACCATGTGCCTTTGCACAATCAAGTTCTAACAAGTTAAGAGATTTCCTTCAAAATAACAATACTGTGCAGTACCTATTGGGATGCATGATAGGAACGTGTTAGGCTGTTCTTGGTTTTGAACAAATGTCAATGGAACTGGATCTATGTAATGGGATATGGCATGACAGAAAACATCACTCAGCTGAAGGAATTTTTTAGAGTGGCCTGTAGAAAGCAGCTGAGTTTTGCAAGCAGAGCATTGCTTTTCATTGTTTGCTTTTTAAATTTAATCACTGGTATGGCTGCAGATGTTCATGAGAGAGTGAATCACAGAAGTTAGACAAATGTTTAGTTCTTCATGCTTATTCATTTCACGCTTGTTAGAACAGAGGGAGGGCTGAGTATTTGCCTACAATGCTTTCCAGCAGCTGTATTGCTGTTGCAGCAGCCATCCTTTCAAAGGAGCAATTTGGCCCATCCCATTGTCTCTGTGTCTTTTCTTTTTTTAGGATCCCAAGGACAAGCAGAACTTACAGGTTGTTGGCCCTGTCTTCTTTCAACACAATGAGAAGACATAATTGAAAGAATTTCAGCTAATTTCATCTCATGAAATTTTCTGGCTTTGCTAATCTCTTTCTATGACACAGGGAATGGAGAAACATTAGGGCCCTAAATTAAGTACTGGATGAGGTAAAAACTCCTCAATGTCAAAAGCAAACAAACAAAATGTAGTGACTATAAATGAAAGCAAGAAAAACAACAAAACTGTATAACAGCTGTTGATGTGGTTAGAAAAAACAATTATTCTATGAGAAACAATTAAATCAAACAATTAAACAGGAGGTTGGCATAAGGCAGCTACGTAAAGCCTAGGAGTATGGGAAAGCAAACAGGTTAAGCAGGTTTTGCTGCTGTCTCAATATCCCTGAGGAACCTATGGATAATACTAGGTTTGCTTTGCTTGAGTTTCATTGGAGTTACATCAGAGATGTCAAAAACTGGCATTGTACTTAAGGGACCACCCCCCGACTTCTGTTATTGATGATTGCAAAGACAGGGAAGCCTTTAATAAACATCTTCTTGCTCAGATTACATAAATGAGCAACTGCTGAAGAGAATTCAATGGGATGTCTGATCTACTCCCCTTCCATATCTGGGAGACAGTCCTGACACTTGCTAATGTCTGTTCACTTACTCATTTGGCTTGAGATATTAATCACTGCTACAATGAGTGTTACTTCCTATTTTTCAGATGGCAAGGTATGTATAGGAATACCCTGTGTAGTATACATACTATTCCACCTGAGTGTAATTTGGATTGGCTAACTTGTTAAATATGTATGCATTTGTGAAGCAAAAGCAACAATTCTTGTGCTCATTTTACAAGAGAAAATGCCAATATATAAGTTTTAAATAAATATAGATAGATATCTAATAGGAGGAATAAAAGAAACAGGATATTTCAAAGTAATATTTGTATACTGAAGCTGTATAGAGATGAAAAATACTCACTGTGTACAGGGCAAAATATGCCTTGTGATTAACTACAGAGTTAGATAACCTGACCATCCACCTCCATTCCTCATTATATGAAAGTAATTTCCTGATTTATTTTGCATTTACAAACCCTTCTTGACTCCAACATGATGTAGGATAAAGCGTGTATTGTTTTTATGGGATCTTCTATTCCATTCCCAGTCAATATTTTTCTAAGTATTTAAAATATTTCTAAAAAATATAAAATTTATAATTTACAGGCCTCATTCAGTTTTTAGTTTATATAAACTAGATAGTTACTTTACATTTACTTCCATAGCCATTTAGAACACAGAGCTGTAAAGGAAAAATAGGGAAAATATGCAAAATATGGAATAAGTTAAAATTAAAACAAAATATACAAGTTCTAGCTGTGTCTGTGCCCTGTAATTTGCCTACTGTTGTAAAATTTGCTTTCCTGTTGTAAAATTGCTTGTTTATGCCATTTTATTAGGTTTCCATTCATGAACAGAAGGCACATCAGGCAAAATTGTTGATCACATCTTTGCAATACCATGGAAGACAATCCCTGCTACAGGTGTAGATTACTGATGGTTTTGCTTCATACAGTCATTAATGGTGGACATGCAGTCTGGAAAGGTTTAGCAATGCAGGAGCTGGGAGAGAGTCCTCTGGTAAGCTCCCTGTGTGGCCTGGTAGGTGTTTCAGCTCTTTTCTTTATGTAACTCTCACTTTCCTGGTGTTTGGTAACCTGCTTTTATGTTAACCAGCTAGTTTTCATTTTAACTGCCTGGGTGAAAGCACCCAGGCGACCATCCAATCCAAATGTAACCAGCATCCAAGAGCCATCTGGAGAAGAAAAAGATGACTGCAATGTCCCTTTCCTGAAAATAGCATCCCTACCCTCCACTGTTTCTCCAGGGTAGAAGTATTCATATAAGGTGATGCCACCCTTCAAATCACATTTTGAAATTAAGATATTATGAAACAGAATAAGGAGGATGATGTAATTCTAGGTTGAAATGGAAATGGCACATCAGAGTCCATACATATAACCTTTAGTTATAACCCCCTGATCATCTGCTCTTCATGTCCAGGTTGCTTCATACTGTATCGCTGGGTATGTTGGGCTCCCTTGATAGAAACTCCATGCTTCACCTGTAACCCATTTTGCCTTTAAACATGCATGCATTTTGCACTCAGCAACCCCCCTTTACACTATAAGTTGTAGGAAGAGACAAATAAAACCTCCTTCTGAGATATGTTATTTGAGATGCTCCTTGCTGCCTAATAGGATGGGGAAAATGTCTTCTGCTTCAGGGACACAAGGGCTCTACTAAAAACTGAATCACAACTTCCTCCATAATTTTTATGGTCTAGTGCTGTATAATAAAGATAATAAAATGACGCCTATAAAGCACCAAAAATTCCCAGAAAGATTACACGTAGTAAGCACTTGAGATATGCCAAGCTTCATGTGACATTGTAATTGGTTGTACAATGTATTTTAGAATTAACTATATTTTTCTGCCAAAGTAATAATAAATTTTTAGGATAATGCTTTCTGTGTTTTGAATACCTAGGATGAAGTTTTGTAGATTTTTCAAGTTTCAAATGTCCTCTTAAAAAAAAACCCAACCAAAATAATAAAAAAGCACTTCAGCAAAATATTTAATTTATTTCTATGATCCTCTGAGAATGAACAGCTTAATTTTAATTTACACGCCTAACATATACTTCAACTTGTAGCTCAAGGTAAGTTTCTGATACCATTAACCCAAGGTTGCTTATACATTAAAAAAAAAAAAAAAAAAAAAAAAGATAGAATTGCACAGCCCTCACCATGCTATCTGATACACAACTTTGTTCTGAGACTAAGATATAGCTGCCTACACTATCCCTGACAAGTTCTTGCTTTATCTTTTCTTAAAACTTTCTGTTTTGTTTCACTTACTTTTCAAAATTGACAGAAATTATCATCCCACATTTGGAAAACTTATTTAAATAATTTAATTTGATAATTTAAAAGAATGGCCTAAGGGTTTGGAGGTGTGTGTGGGGAAAATCCAAGCAAGTAAAATATATTAGGAGGTTGAAGATAAAGTTGGTAATATTTTAGATCTGAAAGTCAGCCTGTTTAGAAACTGGTTTATCAGAAATCCTAGAAACGACAGCATATAATAACAAAATCCTGTGACATAAACCTTTATCAAAGACAGAAAAATAATTATAATTTAGATATTATTCTGAAAATTTTATAGATTTTTTAAAAGTTTTGGAATCTTAATTTAGGTTTTAAGTCATCTTTTAAATGCAGTAAAATGATTATTATATATGAGATTTAATAAAAGTTATCTTTTTCTATTAAGTTCTTTATTCTAGAAAGAAAACTTTAATTTGAGGTCAGAAGTGGATGATATGGATGAGATTTAGATAAGGAATTTAAATCTTTCCTTCTTGCATTAACCCTTCATTTCATTTTTACAAATCCAGAAATGATATTATGGTAGACCCCAAGAAGAGCTGAAATACTGGTTAAGTTTTTTCTGAAAATACAGAATAAGTCGTATTGTTTGCTAAAGGTTTGTGCAGAAATGCTAAGTGAGAGATAATTCACACTCCTCATAAATTATATAGCTTGCTGTCAATGACTGTTAATCTGAGATGAAGCTTGCCAGTAGGGGTGGAATGTGCAAGCTGTAATGTTTCTCCCAGCATCAAGTATGTAGGAGGTGTTTAAGAAAGAGCCAGCTCTAGCAATGTTGGCACAGGGTGCCTTGTTCTGTCTACTTTTCCTTAATGATACTCTTCAAATTACTTGGAAGTTCATCCCACACATGATTAACCAGCACGTTCAGGACAATTAAATGAAGAGTAGGCTGTATTACAGTGCCTTACCCAAAACTGTGTTTCCAAATCATAACACTTTCTTCCTGAGCAGGACCTTGACCTTCAAGACATGTTTACTGTCCTCAACATACCGTAAACTTATGCCATGCTTATTAATGTGTGAAAAGCACGTTGCTCGCCTACTAGTCTCTCATGCCACTCAAGGTGTGTCTTGCTAGTTCTAGCTTGCAGAAACTGAGAGTTTTCATTGATATGCTACAGGGTGTTCAACCAGTTCTCACTATATCTGCAAATAAACAAGCATGAGATATAGACACATATTTTATCCAAGTGGAAGCCATCATATGATAATGTTAATACTCAGAAGTGACAATCACAACTTCTCTGTATGTTTTGTTTTTATAACATGTATCTCATTCTATATCGCATAGGAACATCAGCTTTCATTTCACAATCAAAAGGTGACAGCACTCTTCCAAACCTTTACAGCAATGGAAAACCGGGACAATGAGGATTAGAAACTGCTCAGTGAATTTCCAACTCATTTGTACCTCAGGAAAGTTGTATTTAACTCTCCATTCTCTTCCATATTCTGGCCAACACAGGAGCATTTTAGAGAAGTATACAAATGCACTAGTGACGATCTAAGCCCAAATCTGAGGTGAACCATGGTCCTAAATTCTCTTTCTAAGTCAGCCAACAGAGTTGAATTAACTTCCAAAAAGGTTCACAATACTTATGCTCTCTGGGAATGCTGAGAGGGAAAATGTGGTTTGCTCTGGATTCCTATAATTCTGCCATGATACAGAGTTGAAGACCAGAGGGGATCACTACCATTAGGTAAGTTGCCTGTGTAATGCAAGCCTTTGATCTTCCATGGATCCCCTTTCTGCTCAAGGTCCAATACCTCTAAAGAAAAAATACAGCTTCAGAATCAATATCCAAAATTACGTAAATATATTCCTTTTATATAAACTTCTCCAATTCCCATCTACTCTCCATTGAGAGGTTCTCCATTCCCTTGACAGTTCCTCAAGTTCTTTCTTATTTTGATTCACTACCTTTTCATGAGAGCTCTGACTTGACAACATCATGACACACATTTAATCCTGTATTGGTCTCTTTTTTTCCCCAATGGTATCATAATTACAGCTTTCCCAATTGCACAAAGGCATGCATTTAGGTCTTTAGACCTTCTGTGAAAAGAACTCTTCCCATTAAGCAGTGAGTTTTAAGTGTACACAGTCATCACTCAGTTATCAGGGGTAATGGAGGATTGGGAAAAACTAGATAAAACAAAAATACAGATAATAGCAAGCACATGAATTGCCCTGTGATAGTACATTTAGTACATTTTCTTCTCAAAGCTTAAAAAGTCCTGTTTATGCAGTTTTCACTCAAAAGAGGGGTACTTTTACATAGCAACAGGCAGATTTTGACCTGTTTGTATCAAGCCTTCTTTATTAAGCACTTTATGGACAGTTCTGTATATGTGATATGTGCATGGGAGAGGAAGGAATGGGGGAAGGTATGGTTAATATACAATTTAGATAATCCACTTGGAAGAATTAAGTTACCTGAAACTACTGGTCCATGTATCTCTTCCTTTAGTACTAATCCTGCTGGTTCTGATATAACAGGCATGTACGTATGCCCAGTGTAAAACTAATACATAACACTTGATTTCATGGCAACTGCTTTCTTCATCACTTGCAACTACTCTCCCATGAGGAATTCCTGGGAGCCAACAGTGCTGTCATCCTCTTTGACCATGAGGCACATGCTCCCAGTGTGCTTCAGATATCTTCCCACTTGATGCACATGGTTTTGATGGTTACATTTGGATGATGTTTTGGACAGGACACCACACTCTAGCTTTTCATAAGGAACTTTGATTTCAAATTATTCATGACTTTCAACCTGCTTTTGTCTGCAGTAGTTTTGGCTCTCAGTGTTTGTCTTCTGTCAAAGAACAAGCTTTCAGTCAAGACAGGACAATCTTCTTTCTCAGCACGTTCTAACTCCTTGCTTAAGCGTTAACTCTGGGTTTCCTTAACATATCTATGAGCTTTGGCCTGTATTCTGATCATGATTTAGCTTGTTATCACAGACTTCATTAGCCTCAAAAACTTATAGGGAAGACTGCATCTGCTGCCCTAGAGTAGAGATGAACAGCTTTTTTTTTTATCTCATCGTTTCAGAAAAATCTCTGTATTTTACACAGAATGTTGTACCCCCTGAACATTTCTGATTTCCAATTTAATTCTTAACTCAGGTATAGGTAACTGACTATGCCTTATTAATAGCCAGGCCATCTGTTGTCAGAAATAAGACCGTGTTCTGACTAGCTAGCACTCATAATTTACAGTTACGACATTGAAGTGTCTACCAGTCCTGCACGTTTCCAGAGTGTCAATGATGCTTTTAACTGATCTACTAAAGGTGGTTTTTAGATGCCTTTAATTACATTAATGTGTTTTGCTTATTCAACATCCACAGCCAAGAGCATTAGATAGATCTGAACATGAGCTCAAGCACTGATCTGCAATTGTCCATACTGCTCAATTGCTGGTGTTTTCCCTGCCACACGCACAAACTGGCTGTGCTTGAGGAAGAGTGCTTAGCTGTAACTATACGAGCTGTGATGTATCATTTGCTTGCAGGATCAGAGAACAGCTTCTTGCATGTTATATTTAGCAGCACATACATAGCCAAAGAGTCTGACAGCGATCTGCTTCCTACAGCCATTAAATTTAACTGATCACTAACACGAGCCACCCAAGAAGACAGCTAGTTCCAATCAATGTGGTCTGTGGCAGCTGAGTTCCAAACATCCAGAGCCTATTCCCTTAAAATTTAAAGTGCTTGATTTATTTTTTTGTCCACAAAATGGTGCCGGTGCTAGGGGAGGAGCGGGAGAGAGGAGGTCATAAGGAGTTTGAAGACCAACACAGGGGCTATAAGGGAAGCCCCTGTGGCTGGGACTGAGCCCTGTCTGATCTCCTTGCACTTTGCGCTTGCAGGTGGAGGAATTCAGTCTTCGCTTCCCCTCACACTTGCCCTGACTCCCAAGTGACATGTTCTCTTTATTACTTAATGAAAATTATGTCACACACTAGTTATCACAGTTTAATAGTCAAACAATACTAAGGGACTATATCTGATAAAGTATATTTTAAACAAAATACACTGAGTCTGGTTATACAGAGACAGTGAACTGAGAGTGTTCACGCTCAGGTTGCTGGTAAAAATATTCACTAAGCTTTAGCCAATAAATGATTCTTGGAATGCCCTGCAAAAACATAATGAAGAGTTTTCCCTTAAAGTTACAATTAAACATGCAAAGTATCTAATCAACACATATGTTGTCAGCTTCCAGTTCTTTTAGCCTGTTCACTAAAAAGTCATGCAATGAAATTCAGATTTGTATGTGAGTCCAAGTAAACTAAACCAACATTATTGCACTAACATTCTATTGCTTGAAAGGACATGCTTTCAATAGATGGGTCTTTCGTATTAGGTGATTAGTATTAATTATATTGTCTTGTAGCTTTCTATTAATAAAACTTCAGAGCAGCTTGTATGTAATAAACAACTCATTTTCAAGCATGTCATTCTTTGGTGACATAATTTTGTCTTTCAAATACTGTAAAGCATAATTTTTCTTCGATTTATATGCCTCTTTTATGAATCTCGTAAGATTTCATTCGAAACAGAAAAGCAATCAATAAAATCCTTTGCTCCCATGCTACATTGTCTCCTACTGAAGATTATGACACAAAACAAAAGCTTCATCATCTAAATAGCTACTCAATAAACATTTATTTTTACTTCTATGATTGCCAAAACCTTGCCATGAGAATTCAATACAATAATTGTGATAAAAATGTACCAATTTTGCTATCAAGCCAGCAGTAAGCAACATCACTGAAGATTTGTTAATGAGAACTCCTTGGTTTGTTTTTCTCTTCCTCTTAACAGTGTGTAAGTGCTTGGTTGCACATCAAACTTTCCCAGCAAAAGATATGTGAACAAGGGGTGAACAATCATTCAGTTTTCTGTTTTAGGTGGGGATTTATCCCACAAATTCTGATTAAAGAAATGCTGCAGAAATATGAGTTATGCTGCATATTTTGAAAGTATGTACACAGCAAAAGCCTGAAAAGGTGCTTAAATATCAGGAAATCACCTAGTAAGAGTACAATGGGAAATTAAGTTTGAGATTTGGTTTTATCGTTTCTGTCTATTGTTTCCTATATTTCTATGAGGCCAGAACTATGTTATTTCAGCGATCCATGCTCTGAAAGTTATGGTCATTTCAAGGTGCCTGGTATTTTTGTGTCATTTCTGCAACTGCTCTCAAGGATGTTAGATGCTAGATGCATCTGTTTCTGAAGTTGGGAATAGGGTATTTCTAACTTCTTACCTGCTTTCATACCAGAAAAAACATGGTGCTTTACTTGTTTGATAGAACCAGGGGATTTAGTTCTCTCCCACAGAGCAAAGTCCCAGGCCATTGAAGAGAGCAGGACTTATGTCACCAACTTCAGTGAAGCTAGAAATGTATTATCCTAAGCTGCAAGAACACCGTCAGAGTGAGAACGCAGTTCAAGCCTTTATGCTCAGTTACTTTTTTCCAGAGGCCAAGATAATCAAATTAGTTTTAGAAAGATTTTTTTCATTTTATTTTTTCAACAGAAAAGGGACTGTTTAAATTGAACGTGCAATACTTACATTTACTCTGCTTTTATTGCTTAACAACTCATTGGTTTCCTTTTGTCCTAACATACCTTGCAGAGCTTCAAACGTGCTTTGCTGCTGCTATTGAGAAAACTGAGTTGTAAAATCCTTACAGCGATTTCAGGCAGTTTTGCATTTGAGGCTTGCTTTTAAATGCTCAGTGACCTGAATTTCACAAAGGACTCAGGACTGTAAGATATGACACTGTGACATCTGTAGAAGGACTTGTTGGCCAGGTGGCTCCTCAGTGTTTTCACAACTGTATTACATAATAGGTTGTGTAATTGGAGTTTGCACAGCAGCCTGGTGTTACAAAGCCAGATTTTTATTGACCAACAGACAAGTAAAGCAGAAAATAACTCAAATGATGACTAAACAACACTATATACAAAAAGACGGCAAGATGTCTAAATATGACTAGCTGAACATGGTCACGTGCATGAATCCACTTGTCTTTTACAAGTTAAGCTAATAAAGCTGCACAGATTATATTAATTTGACTAACAGCACTTCATGTCACTATTAGAGCTAAAAGTTGGCAAGTTTTCTGTCTGAAAAGATGTACCAAAGATAACATCATTCATACAGCCAGCTTGTTTTTCTTAGGAAGTTTCAAAGTGGTTATTTTCCATTTCCATAGAAACTGTTATAACAAGTGCCTTTCTCCACTCCTGGGGATCCTTCAGTAACATACAGTTAGTTAGAGAGGGCTCCACAGGGGCTTTTACCAGATTTTGAGTTTTTCCCTTTTCATTTTGCACCTCAAAAAGCAGAATTCTATAGGTAAGTAAAAATCAATTCGTTTTGAGTCTTTTAGGAAAAAAAAATCATAAATTTATAATGTTTTATAAAATGCCAAAGAGAAGGAAATAGAATGAAACCAAAAAAATAACTACAGCCCACTGATGCATGCTGTTATTCTAGTGACAACTACATCACATAGAAAGTTCAATTAGAATTAGTTTAGACTGACTTTGAGGCTCATTACTGGTTCAAAATAAAAAAATAATATAACACTAAGTTCTTCACCCATAAAAGTTTCTTTACTTATATTTCTATTTAATAACATACTTTTGTCTTCCTTTTTAGTCATTTTACATTTTTAATGAGTTTTTTTCTAAATGGAATACAAAATAACTCTATACCAGGATTCATAAAACAAAACAAAAACTTAAATACTGTTTAAACATCATTTGTAGATCATCGTAAGGATGGTTAAAGTTAAGTGTTGTGTATATATCCTACAAAGTCACTTCCTAATTTGAAAATTCCTAAATCTACAATTGTTAATTTGTTTTGAGAAGATGACTGGACTGGAGGAAGAAGGGACACTGAAAGGTGATTATTTGTATGTGGGTGGGCAAAGAGAAGGCTGAGCGAGGCAGAGGATGTTTTGAGCGCTTTTGGGTGAGGAGCGGGAGAACTGGCAAGGCAGCTGGCTCTCTTAAAAGTAGGATGGCAGAGAGGACCTGTGTGGGATGCTGAGCAAGAAGCAGAAGTCAGAAAGGTCTGTGTAGGAGACAGGAGTCTGGATAGTTTTAGAGAGAGATTTCTGTAACAAACTATGGATGTGTTTCAGGGAGAGGTAAAGGCAGAGGATGCTCTTCCTTCCCTCCTTTAGTCATCAAATTCCTCCTTTTGTGCTCTTCTAGGGTGTAAGAACAGCGTTCCCTGTTCCTCTTCTCCCAGCAATTCCCACTAGGAACAAACAAACCACCTTCCTGGGTCTTTGGAACCTCTTGGCAAGGGCAAGCCAGTTTCCTTCGGGAGGAAAGCAGCAGGATGCTGCCACTCTGAGTGCATCCAGGTGAGTGCTGCAGTGGGGCCAGAGGTGCTGGACTGGACTGGTGGCTGTGAGGAAAGATGGCAGGGCATCTTCTCAGGCAGGGCTGCAGCAGACACCCTTCCCTTCACCCCAAGCCACGGTCCTCAGGTGCATGCCAACCCTGTTCTCCAGCAAAAATATCTGGAACGCCTATAAATTGATTCATTGACTACCAAAATCTTTCTGTATTGCTAGCCCTTTCCCCCAGATCCTGAGTCCCGGTAGGGAAAAGTGGAAGCCCTGTCCCAGGCAACCAACTGCTCATCCCACAGCAACAGCTATAACTGGAAAGTGGAAAGTACAAGCTGGGGTACTTTCGGGTCAAGGAGAGAAATCTTCTTACTTCTGAATGATGGTTTTAAATGCTTATACATTACTAGGGAAAAGGATAATTCTTTCTGATATATTTTTTGGGGAAAAAAAACCCAAACAAACACTAAAAAAACAAACCAGCAAGTTTTAGACTTTTATGAAAGAGAAGATATTTTTGGCACTAGAAATCCAGAGTGCAGAAGGCACCTTCTAGCAGCAGGTGACTGGTCAATAAATGTCCCAGACAGACTGTCCTTGAAATTTCCTGTCTTGGCTGATTCCAGTCTTTACATATCAGCTTCTGAACTTTGCTCCTGTGACAGACTGGAGGCACATTGGGAAGGTTTTTGATTCTGCTACAGCAACCAAATAGATAAGTCCTTTTTGGGGAACTTGGGCTGAAGCAAAGTGGGAATTAGTATAATTTAATCTTTGTGTTAGGACATATCTTAAAAGTTTTTAGAAAAGTGACTCATGTAGATTAGGTATTCCAATCAGATTGCAGCTATTGTGGACAAAGACTGAACAGGACCAGAAGCAAACAAGACACTTCATTTTATCTACATAGTTTCATTGCCTATGAAAATAAAATTTTATTAAAGGAAATACAGTGTGCTGGTCTCAGTATCACTTAGGTACTGAGCAAATTCATACTGTGAACATCATCTAGCCGAAGCTGTTACCAATGTAGACAGCATTTAGCCAAAAAGAAAAAGAGCAATAGGAGCCTAGCCTGGCAAAAACCCCTGCGTGAATCCCAGGTGACTCCAATCTCACAGTCACAAATGCTTCCAAGCAAGCTAAAGCCAATCTCCAGCAGACAGCTATTGTCAATGAACATTAAATGGGAGCACTTTTGATTTGAAGAGGTAGTCTAGCAGAAGGGGCTCCACTTAACTTTGCCTCTTAGAGCTACTGCTGCTCAGAGCTCCCAATTTTCTCTGTGCTTCTCTCCGTTCTTAAAAAGCATGGGCAGGACAACAGTGCTTTGCTCATTATCCCTTTTTGCAGCAGGACCTGTTTGTGCTGGGAAAGGTAAAGCAACCTCTATTAATTCATGACTCAAATGAGTGGTTACTTCATGAGTTTTGAAATGATGGGCATTAGGAAAGCCTTTGCGTCTCTCAAGGTGCTCTGTTGTGTGAGCAGAGAAGGTCTAAGTTAGACCCTTCAAAAGCTCTCCACCTACCTAGCTAAAAGCAAGTCGACAACTTATCGCCTGGAATAAGTAAATCTTCTTTATTACGATACAAACACAAACGAAGTTTCTGCCAGCTTTGACATGACCTAGACTATATCCTTTTAGTTTCTCCAAAACAAACTCCCTACCTTTCTAGCCATACAGGATGTAAGTCTTGGAATTTAAAATAAAATTTTTCATTTCGGCAGATCAGGTTTGATTGAGCATCAGCATATTTGGGTTTAGCTGCAATATCTGTCTTCACAATTTAGTTCTTTCAAGCCTGCTTTCACCTGAAGCATTGCAGTATGTAAATCAAGCTGTAATGTCATGTGGTACTTGCAGGAGATTATGAGGACAGTGTTCTGCACATGAGAGTACTGAAAGTTAAGGAATCAAACTACAAACCTTAAAATTCATCACAAATTCATAATAATCAATTGTGCTACATACCATATTCACCTCAACAGCGTTTATTAAAATGACTAAAATATGCAGGTAGGTTTAATAGTAATTGTTACTAAAATATAACCTACTATATGTAATTCAAGGGGTAATTTCTCTTTGTTGGATACTGTATAGTTCTTTGTAACCATGTGAAAGGAGAAGCAAGACACCCAAAAGACTTGCTTCAGGCATTTTTTTATTCTGCACCCATTGTGAAATCTTTTCAGCCCTTGGCAGGAAGTCTGACATTCACATACAAAGCCAAATAAAATAGTTACAATTTTATACCTTAAAATAAGAAAGAAAGAGATGAGAGATGTTAAAAAAAAAAAAAAAAAAAAAAAAAAAGAAATTTAGCACTTACTAGATTTTGGTCTACAATATGTGATGGGCTGACGTCACAAGAAAATAGATGCAGTTCACTGTGAAAATAATTTGAATGGTCCACTTGAGGATTTAAAAAGATTGCAAAGAAGTCGAATAATTAAACCATTTCAAACAATGCTCAAATGTTATTTCCTGAATTGTGAAATCTAGGGAGTGAAATCTGAATTTTGCTGTTAACTAAGTAGAGTCCTTCAGGACACACTGTGACTATTTCTCAGAGTACTACAACAAACACAATATCATCCTGAAGCAACAAAAAATATCACCCTCAGCTTTCAGCTGGGAGGAGCATCTGAGCAAGTGATGACTAAAGATCCTGGTAGAACTGGGAAAAAACCCCAAACAAACAACAAAGTAGAACATCATTTCATAAGTCCCATGTACAAAAATGCAGAATAGAAATATTCAAAAAGGGATCGTATTCTAGAGGTCAAGTGGAGGAAGGTTAAATCCTCAGTAAATATTGGAAACAGTTAAGCTGATTTTTAGAACTATTAAGAACTGAGGACAAAACAGAAATTTCATTATTTTCTGTCGGGTTTTGATGGTTCACACACATCTTAAAGACACAGTACAATCGTGACCATCTATATTAACAAAATAAATCAAAAGGGTAATAATAATATCTGAAGATGTGAGAGAGCTTAAAGGGTTACTAAAAACATAAAACTCATTGGCTAAAGGTGACAAGAAGATTATGATGAAGATCTGGAAAATCACAAAGAGTGGAGATATGAAGGAAGTGAGTAGGGATGGATAGTTCACTGTCACAGTATCTTGGGGACAACTAATATGATGATGAACTAACAGAATTATAGCTAAAAAGGATTACTTTTTTCCTGCACAATGTATAATAAAAAGATCGAACTCATTGACGGAACATATTAGAGAGGACAGATTATAATGAAATTCAAGCAAGGAAATAAATGGAAGATAGGTCCCTTGCTGAGCATCAAAACTATTGCTATTTCCAATGTAAAATATCCTTGAATAACCAGAAGCTGGAAGTATTTTCTAGAAAAAAAGATCCCCTTTATCAATGCAGTAGTACTTCAGCACTGGTTCTCTAATAGAGCACCTCTGACCAATGGACCAAAGACCACTAGGAAAAAAAATATGTGAGGAACAACAGGAATAAACTAAATGATTTATGAGGCAACAAATAATAAGAAGAGAAAATTAGTGGTTCAAAATAGTAAAATCAGAGATGCATCTGCTGTGCACATATCCTTTTGCAAAGGCATTGAAGCAGCTAATATTATGGGCCAGGCTGGAGGCAAAACAGCAAAGGACAAGCAGGAGACCCAGAGGCATGTGCAAATCACTAAAATAACTGGGCCAGGACACCAAGTCAGCACTGTTACTGTCATCTGTACCATTTCATTCCCAGCATGCTTCCAGGCATGGCAGGGCTAGTTATAAGGCTGGAGTTTTAAGTGGCAGGGCTAGTTTTAAGACCAGGAAAGGTCTGAGGAGCAGCAGGTGTCAGGGATTATTTCCAGTATTCAGTCTGGACAGAGCTGTGCTGTTTGGATCAGGGAAGGGGGTTTAGCTATGGCAAGCTATGCAACACCACTTGCCCTCAGGACCACGTAAGAGGCCCTGTTTTCTGGTATGGATATGTGGGATCACACGGATTCCTGATAAGCTTTTTGGTAGAGTGGATGGGCTGCTAGCTCTTCGCCAACTTGGAAGAGGCTGGGCAAGCAATTCCCAAGACTACAAAATCATTAAGGATATAAGATGAACAGCTGAGAAGAATATAGCCAGTATCTTAGTATAATGTTATAATGGGGCTGAAAAAGAGGTTGCACTATAACATGGTTCCTTGTTGCTGTGTGTAAGTGTCCCCTCGTCACCACAGAAAATAGAACTAGGGGACAGGTAGATAGATAGATACGTAGTATTGTTTGAGGCTTAGTGGAAATAAAATGCACACCACTGTTCCTGGGCAGGAGAAAGGAGGATGGAGATTAATAGAAAAAACCATGTTTTTATGGCTGATGGTACTGCCAAGTGGGTTATTTTTTTTTTTATCTTAGGCTGCATTCGATCCTGCATGTGTCCTAAACATCACTCTAGGAGAGAAAATAAATGGCCTGAGCTGCTTCCACACTTTCTCCTTTTCTCTTTAAGACCACGCAAAGACACAATTCTTACTAGAGGCTGCACAGAGCGTGTGCCTATTCACCTCATTTATCTCAGCATTGCCTTTACGCTGGCTGAATGTCAGGCAGTTAGCCCACCTCCAGCCGTAATATCTGTAACTATTTCTCAAATTCAAGGCACAGCCAAGATGATTAATCTCTTAGAGAATACATACATTCCTATATGTATGAAAAATGTTCATATGAACAGTCATTTCTGCATCAATGTTGTGTTCCTATTTAAAATTCACGGCAACAAGCAAGGGAAATGCAAGCCTCTCTTTGAGCCTCCACCCACAAAGTGATGACTCTATACAGATCAACAGAAGAAAATTCTGCTTCTAATGAACCTGTGACAGTGGTGTAGCCATTTTGACACAGATCTTGGTGTAAAGAATGAAATACTTCTATGCAGCTTGACAACCACCCAGGCTTGTTCTTGCCTTCTTTATCTTTGCAGGTTCGGCCAAAACTACACACTTGACAATGAGGTCACCCCAAAGAAGCTCTACTGGGCTTATGAGTTCTGCTTTTCATTTAATTCCTTTTTGAAGAGGAAAAGTAATAACATCTACCAACCGTATTCCATTTTTGACATCAGGATAAGATCACTAAGTCAACTATGTTAATCCATGACATGATTTCTCCTTTCTAGTTCAATAGGCAAAAATGTTTAATGTCTCTCAACTTTTAAATAGTTGACACTACTCACCAACAGGAATGGGTTGATGTGAAGCACCCAGAACTGTTGCATAGAATGCATGCCAGGTTTGTCTCTGCATCCCCACGCTCAGTTAAGAACAGAGTTCTGTTGTCATCAGAATGGGTGCAGCTGAATAAAGCAGAATTAAAGCTGAGGTTGTGGAAAATTAACCAGCAGCATCAGAACTACACATATAGCCAGCAGGCATCAACCAGCCCTTTCCAGCAGAGATGAGCACAATGAGAAAGATGCCACTCAGATAGGTAATTGAGAGGATTTTTTAACTAAGATATCTATCGCCCTCCTTGTGGGTATGACAGCAGAAATGGACAGTAACAATTTAAATTACTAACCTGGTCAAAACCTTGCAATATTGTTAGAGTAATCTAAACTTATGAAGAACCCTTTTGACCTACTCATTCAGTTTGCTTAGTTCCAAGATCCATATAAAGGGGGAAAGAAAGTTGCATTTTCAATTACATGGACTTGAAGTGGATAAGTCTTTTAAGAATTTTTACTGATGTTAGGGGGATATTAAAGACATGCAGAGAGTCAGATTGTGCACCCCAAATCCAGAGGAGCTGTTTCTCATAGGCCCACTAATTTCAGTAGGTTCTCTCTCTAAAAAAGGACCTACCATCCTGAGAAATAACTGCCTGAGCCAGCTCAAATTGCATCCTTCTGACTGCTTTGGACAGCTAAAAAGAGGAAAAGGAAGCTACTTCTCAATTTGTTTAATGTTCATTTCTACCCATAAGTGTGGGAGAAGTCATCCTCTGAGTACTTTTTATTCTGTGGTGACACAAAATAGCAAATGCCAAATAACAAGCATACAAACCTGCTGATGAAAGAAGTCAGCAAAGTCCCATTTTATTGAAGGAGAGGAGGTGTTAATTACAGACCTCATGGCAACTGAGCTGCCGAGAACTACTAAGTATAATATTCAAATCCAAATGGTGCATTATTTCCTGATTCTTACATGTTCAGATATTTAGACTAAGTTCAAGATGGAGAATATTTTTCTTTTTACTTTAAAAAATGTTTTCCTACACTTTATGTTAGTCTGTTTTATCTGCAAATACAGTGGAGAACATAAGGCAGTAAAAAAGGCAATTGTCTTACCAGAATTAAAATTATGAAATATCCGTAGACCTAAAGACAAAAGCAAACTTGAAGCAGACATGCTACATCAACAGAAACCAATGTAGCTCCAGTCAGTAGTATCAATTTCTCATTGTGTGCAGCAGCAAGCCCAGCTATGGTTCAGGTGGGAAGTCCCGGTCCCAGTGGCCAGTTGTTGTCCCAGGTATCTAAGGCCTGGGTGAGGTGTCTGATCTGCATTGGCAGGATTTAGGTGTCAGCCTTCCTTCACTGCTTTGGAGAAATGATGCTTCATTGCCTCAGCTGTGGCAGGCACCTATGTTCCTCTCAAAACCATGCGCTTGTGTCCCTTGGCACTGCTAGTGAGTACGTTCAGGTGTGCTTCCCTGCTGGCTGCACTTCGCCAGAGGTAAAGGCTTACTCTACCCAAGCCTACTTGACATTCAGGTGAGGCATCCCTATGCCCAAGTCTCTTTGAGACCTCAGTTCAGCCTTTGAACATCTTTGATGCTAATTATGATATAACAGCTACGTGAAGTATAGTCTATATTTGAGTCGACTAAGACTAAGACAAATTGTTGCTACTGAAACCCCTCGGGATTTCCTGTATACAACCTGTTTAGTGAATGTGGGATTCATTTCAACTCATTGCAGCCACCATTGCAAGTTAAACTGTCAATCTAAGCTACATGACCTCAAAGACACCTCCAGAAGATGATTCATTTCACATGCTATGAACACTTCTCTGTTGCTCTTTTGTCTCTGTTGATCACAGAAGGAACTGAGGAGCCTCACTTAGGCTATGATCAAGTGAAAAAGGAAGAATTTAATGTTAGGGCTGTTTGATCTTATGCTTTGGTTTCTTGTAATTTATTATGCTTTGCGTATAAATTAGGTTCTGTATGGGAAGTGTTCGTTGTTTTGTTACCAGTGGTCATAATATCAATACTAATAAACACACCTTCACATATGGAAACTGAAACCTGAAGTGTCTTATTGGTGCTGGTTTCAAATACTACAGCTGGCTAGAAGCAGACTATTTAAAAGCATATTTTTTAAATAAAGAGGGGAAAGTAGCAGATCAAACCACATGAGAGAGTACAGTGAGTGGGAAGGATGCAGCTTTATATTGATGATAATTTTATTCTTTCAAGCTCCAGTGACTTACATTATCCTTTCTGCAGCTAAAATTCCATTGTGTTTATGGCATTTAATAAAAAAGTACAGGTCGGTTATTATTGCTGTCGGCAAAGGACTTTTCTTGAAGTCATTTAAACTACATACTAAAATTTAAATGCAGTGAGTTAGGTGTGGATTTCACTTGAATACCTAAGCACACGCAGATATTAGCTCAGAATCTTTTCTGTTAGACAATGGTCACATAAAGTAATTAAAAATGAGTTATCAGAACCTCATTTTGTCAGTAATTTATTCTGTAATTCTTAATAATGATACAGTGAAGATGTTTATTAGTACACTCAGTTTATTTAATAACTTTTGTGTATGTCGTGTAACTGAAGTTTGAGCTTAGATTTGTAGAGGTACTTCAGTTCTATTCTTGCTACTATTTCTCCTGTCCTTATGCTGTTCTTCAAAATAAAGTTTTAACATACTATTATGGACACACAAAGAAGCGAAGATTCAAGACACGCAGATAGAAAGAAGGAGCATGATTCCTACTGATTTTTAATAGATTTGATACGTAACTGCTATTTATGCCTTTAAAGTATTTTCTGAAATGATTTAAATCAAAGAGAAAATGGAATGTTCAAACCCTAGTGCATACAAGCAAACTGCACATGCAGGTAAGGATTTTAAACTTGCATGTTGTTTTGGTACTTACGTGGCCTGCTTACCTGTCATATCCAAGCATTTAACAATACATATGCCCTTCTGTCCTCATCAAAGAAAAAATCATGGGTTAGTTATTTTTGGTTTGCCTGCCCCAAATCCAAAGTACATGGGAAAGGTCAGGCTGACTTCTTGGTTATCCTTATTTCACAAGTAGTACCCAGCACCAGTGAGGGCTGTGCTTTGCAAAACTACTGTTCGAGACTTCTCCTGCTGAGAGAAGGCTGCGTGTTGGACATGACCACAGTGACAACCAGCAGCGGAGATTCACATGCAACAAGTGCCAGTTTCTGTTGCAATTTTGACACTATAGGGCATTCAGGAGAAAAAAAACCTACTGCTCACAGCAAGGTCAGTGAGCTGCTGCTTTTTTCTAAAAACTATCACTGTCACAATATCGGAAGCATTGTCCAGTCCAGTTTGACCTCACACGTACATGAATCTCTCTGGCTAGATTTATGTCATCAGATGTGGGGTTTGGGATTGCATAAATGTAATATATTACCGAGTAGAGCTCAAGGACATTAGGATTGCAGACTAACAAAATGCAGAGTCAGGTGCCACTGTTTGGAGAATATGAGAACAAAAGGTTTACACCTTGGGGTTTTTTTTGTTAGCAGTAATCTCCTTCAGTCACAATGACACGTGGGTTGAGGTATCTGTTCTTTCTTCAGGTGCCATTCCATGCTGATGTGTCAGGAGAGTTTAGTGCTTATGATTTAGATGCACTTGCTATCAGAGCTCCGCTTTTGTCCTGCTAAATCCAGATAAATCACACCTGAATTCCCAAAAATATTCTGAGAGGGCTCAAATAATATGGGAGATATAATAATTTTTGTAGTACTTTGTGGGGGGAAGTTCTGGAAATCAGCGTAACTTCAGTCCCTAACAGCCTAGGTTTTACCCTGAAAGTATTTAAGAGAGCTCCCATTTGCCTCAGCAGCCAGAAAGACTTCTGGTTATTAGCAGTTCAGAGTCAAGGAAATATGCCCATGCTCTCCCTCCTAGTCTTTTCTGTGGTGCCGTATTTCAGACAGAAGAGTTTAGGATGCTAGTAGCTAGCACAGCCAAAAGATTATTTTTTTTTTTTAGGAATTATGTGTAGACTAATACTAATCCAAATGGAAGTTGATAGATCTGAACTAGCAGTGTCTTTTTTTTTCCTGTACCTTATATTTTAATAACTAGTAAGTAAAACCTAGTTGGTGTTAGTCTACTGGTAATTTTAAGTGTAAAAGCAACCCTCTCTGTGGTCAAGACATCTGAAATGACATAAGAAAAGGAATGAAAATAAAAGGTGTAATGTGAAGACAGATGGGTTTCTACAGCCTTCAGCTCCCACGGTAACAAAGGATTTTGTACTAAATATTCACAGTGTAGGTTTCAGGACAGAACATGGAACATCATACAACATTTCAAAGAAAGTCTGAGATGTCTAAAATTCATTATCAGAAGAAACATTATAAGGGTTAATCGACAGACCATTTTTCTTTCTAATGTTCTTGATCTGATTTGAGACATTTCTAACAGAGAGATATTTTATCCTGTATAACCACATTTCTGTAGCAAAAGACCCACCCATGCCCAAGTGGGCATTCAGAGCCCTCCTCTCCTGCAGACCTGAGTCACTGTGGAGGTTTCCCCAGCAATATGTAACAAATTCTTTATGTCTTTGTTAGGTGTTTTGCAGATACTGCTTTTGCACTAGCTATTTAGCATGAACTAGTCTATGTGATTCGCTTTATGAAAATTATTTCCTATTAAAACCTTTCTACTGGAAAACTTAAGTCAATCATTATACCATTCATTTTATTCAAAGCTTGTGGTTTTGATTGCACGGTGTTTAATCAAATAGAGAATGTTATTTCATAAGTAACATCATTCGAAATCAGTCTGATGAGCACAGGAGCTGGAGGAGCCAGATAACAGCAATAAACAGGAAATGGCATTGTGACAAGTAATGCAAGGAAGTAAAGGCTGTGATGGAAACTGAGACAGCAGTGTAAGCAACCCAAAAATTTAAAGATGTGTGTTATCCTTCAGTAGATGTAAGGTAGTCATACAAAAGAATTATCACCTGACATGCCTTCAGTTTCCATGTGCTTTTAAAAATAGGGACAGAGCTGAAGAAGAATGGGTATGTGAAGGAAGAGCAGAGAAGAGACAAAGTTTCAGGGACAATTGAGCCCTTGCAGATACCTGCTGAAAAACAATGCCTGGAAAACAGATATGTGCTCAGGAACAAAAGATTTATGAGCAAGGCCAAGGGCTGTTGTGACTGGTGGAGTAAACAGAGCTGTTGACTGTCAGATTAGATAAGAGGAGTAATCCTAGTTATTTCTGCTTTGACACAATCACAATGATCACAGCCACCAATTTCAGTAACAGTCAAGAGGGTATTAATGTTTTCAATGCCAAAAATAAACATTCCAAAACACAACAGTCTTTGTGTTAATCAATTGTTCTACCATAACTGAGAAGGTGGATAGAGAGGGAAACATGCTGCACGAATAAGCATGAACAGGCCCCTTAAGCATACTTGTATTTTATTTTATACATATTTTACAATCATATGTGTATACCCCAAATACATATAAAATACTTTATTTTTCTGGCAAAACTTCATTCACTGCCTTTAAATTTGTTTTCTGTTTGAAACAGGAGTAGGAGTTCTGTGTTCCTTATAAAAATTACCTAAGCTTCACAAAATATCCTGTCAAAATACTTGGTAACCAGGCACTTCAGTCTCATAAGTATTTTGGAAGAATACCATAATTCCCTTTTAAACAGTTTTCTATTGAAGAAAACAAACACACCAATTTAAGCCTATTAACACAAAACAGATCTCTTCGGTCAAACCATGTAATTTCTTTCCCTTAACTATGCACTAAAAAATTCCTAGTTATATCTATCAAGAGATTAGTTTATTTTTTTTTTCTTTTTTCTTTTACTTCAAAAGCAGCTAACTACACAAAATTGAAGAGGATATAATAGAGGAAGTTGGAAAGTTGGAGGGTAGCATAGGTTTCAGATCAGAAGCAAAGGTGCTTCTCTGGAAGGTCTGCATGGAAAAAGTGAACTTGAAGAGGAAAAACAAATTTTGCACAATAGTATGGCCTCTGAAACCAATCTGAATCAACAGAATTCAACAGGAGCTTCAAAGGCGATTACAATGATGACCTGCTGTCCTGTGAAATAATAATATAGTCACCGAGATAGTTTTGTAGGAGCCATTTGTGGAATTCTTGAAAGAAACTAGGACTTTTCAGTTAAAATGTATTTACAGGTTACTGACTTACTGACTGATGACAAAGAAGTGAAGCCCACACCAAACCCATAAGCAGACAATTTGGTTTCCTTATGAAACAGGAACACAAATACCAGATAAGTAATAGAAAAGTCAGAGAAGTTTCTGACTTTCTATAAAAATAATAATAAAAAAGGAAGTAAATGTTGTTTCTGAATAAAATTGTCTTGCTCTGGTATTCAAGAAATAAGTTTCCCACAGGCCCTGTTGAACCCCACTGGCTGAAAGCCCTAGAGGAGTTCTAAAGTAAAAGTGTTGGTAATATGTGCCCTTTTTACATACACACTCATGTTTTAACTTGCAATAAAACTGCAGATATGTAAATGACTTCAGAAGTTCACTTAATACCCCATTTTTTTGTCTATAACTATGAACTTGCTATGAATTTCTTCTGCTGGACCCTTTTTGCATAATACAGTAGGTTTGACTGTGGCCTTATTATCCTTTAGTGCCATCCCTTACCAACGTAAAACATCACCACACACTTTGCCTGAACTTCCCCCTTCCCTCTTTGTACAAGCTTCTTACCATCTGCTATATATCCTTAGATGCTTTCTTCGTTTACGTATGGATTTTGGTTCATTATCTGTCAAAAAACCCACAGATTTATTTGTCCCAAACTGTCCCCTCGGCTATGAGGTGTTCTGTCAGTGTTTTTAGAGTAACACCCCTATTGCTATTTGAAACAATGCCTATAATGTTCAATACTGGCAAATTTCCAGATGACCACTGCATTCCCAGAGGTGATCTGTGCAATTTTCAAGTGAAAGCAAGAGTCTCAGTTTCAGGACTATGCAGTATGGGAGCAAAATATCAAACTAAGGTGGTCTCAAGGGAACAGCTGCAATGCCAGCTTGATTTCTTCAAAAGCAGCAAGATGTTTCTGTTTCTGTTGCTGTTATGTTCAAAGCCCCATAGCTCTAAAAAAAGGTTTTCACAATTAGATATGGAAAGAGAGATGACATATAGGGGTTTTTACAAGTTAACATTAAAACTTTGTGCGTTACTACAATGCAGACTTTGGCTCCCGTGAGAAAATTTGCACACCTGAGAGAATTCCATTTATTTAGCCCAAGTTTCCTAATGATTTCCTCTATTCCCAGTTTTCCAAGTTCTTCTGCACCTGTCTCTGACTAATACTAATTAAGGTGCTCTCTTTAAACTCTCATCTGCTCCACCAAGTGTTTTAAAGAGTGCCAAGCACACCACCCAAATTTTGTGTGCTGCTTCTGCCATCTCCTGTATATGTGCTTAATCTCTGACAGGTTTGCAAAAAGCAGGAGAGAAGGAATAATGTAAGAGGAGGAATAATGTAATATTTATCAGCAAAACCAGTTTGAGAACAGCAACAATACAACCTACTGATTCTTGCTCCAGGAATAAAAAACACAACCCACAAACAAAACTCCTGCTCCTCATAAACTAACCATACAGATTAGATATTCAGATGAAGAATAAGCTTTTAATCTTATACCATGACATTTGTACATGGGAAATATTTAACAAGAAAGGCAAGAGGGGAAATGTTTGAAGAATGTCCTGATTTGGGAGATCACCATTTTATTTACTTGGCGCAGGGCATTATTGTAGAGAGAGTTCAGAAAATTAAATGAACTTTAACAAATTTGCTGGTTATACACTTCTTGAAATGAATGTTCACAGTTACTGTAGAAATCTTTCTAGAATTTAGTTGTGGTTGGGTTTATGAGACCTTTCTGGTTCTATTAAATGAGCTGAATACAGACTAAGGACTAACATAAAACCCACTGAAGTTACTGTAAGTCATTTATATGCTGAAGCAAGAAATCTAACCTCTCTTTCCTGTACAGGTTTCAGGTCACCTACAAATGAGCTTTTTCTCACTCATTTATGATAGTTCTCCTGCACTTACCTAGCAGAAGGTTTCACTCTTGGATAAGGCAACCTTCCCTTCCATTTAATCAGCTTCTCTGTGTGCCCAGGGAAACTCATGTGTAGGTTCCTTCTGACAGGAGAGGGACAAGAAAAAATACATTTAAAGGAAAGGGAGGAGGAGGAGTTTGCAGGTGCATGGAAGACCAAGTGAACAAGTACAAAACTGCAGTCTCCTCTTCTGCTGCTGCTTCCTGAGGACCAGACACATGGATTGGAGTTAGACCACAGACTGTCCTGCTCTTCAGAGAAAAACAGGGAATAACACTAAGCATCTAAACAGTAATTCAAGAAAAATATGCCAATTTAAGTTACCGCTATTCTTAGATAATAAAAAAAGACAGTCTCAAATGGTTCAGAAGGGCTATATGATTACTGATGTTGTACATGCTCAGGATACCAGAGGAAAATAGAATTTTCCTACACGAGACTCACAATCTGCAGGAAGTTCATCTTTTATAAAGCAGCTTTTTCAAAGAATCTATATACAGAACTGTGACTCACCACCACCCAAGTAGTTTAAGAGAAGTTAAAAGAAAAAAGCAAGTAAACAAGCCTAAGCCTAGTGTCTTGCTCGATCTCCCCCAACCCCTCTGCCTTTCTTCCACCCTTCCCAGGAAAGATTCAGAAGAGTTTATAATGATGAAGAAGTATAGCCCTATAAAACATTAAAGAGGCCAACAGAAATAGCTACTTTGAATGTCTCCAAAGCCCCTTTAAGGTCTTAATTGTTAGTCACGTTAAAAACTCTCTGTACAGACTCTAATTGAAAATGAAGTGTAGGAGAAATGAAATCTAGCCTCATCTAAGTCAGTAGGAGTCTTATCATCTACACTGACAGCAGCAGAATTTCACACAGGATATTTACTGTTGCCATCCTGGTGAATAGCTCAGCACCTTTTTTAACACTCAGCTGGAAACTTCTTAGCAGCACAGTACAACCAGATTTTACAGCCTGATCCTTGCTATGTCGTGTAGTCACAGAGAATGTGAGCAAATGTATAGACAGATGTGACAATACTTACATGCTTGTAAGGTTGCTTGGACTTTTACCAATGGGAAATGCTGTGACTCATATGACCATTATAACACACTGCCTTGCATATAAGTGACTCCTAAATTCTTTGCAAATCTCAGTTCTATGAGAATTTTAAATCAAGTTTTGCACTGTCCAGTTTTTGCAGTCATGATCCTTGCAGCTATGGAAGGGTCCCTTTCAAGTCTGAAACACAGTGGGGATAATTTTGCACTTCTTTTTCTGCTTGTTTATATCTACTTACTGTAATCCCTGTTCAAGCAATAATGAAATAAAATGAACAACCAAACTGAATTGTCAGTTTGAATGTTTCCAGCATTCAAAAAAGAAAAAAGCTACAAACAACTAAGATTCAAGAGAACAAAGAAATTGTGACAAAACTTTTTGATCAGAAAGCAGATGGTGTGAGGTATTAAAATTAGATACCCGTTAAATATAAAATATGCTATGTGAACAAAAATGCACTATTTGCCTTTCCTATACAGCTATGCATGAACATGTTTAACATCTTCCCCCCAAGTGAAGACTGAGAAGGAGCAGTTACGGTATCAGGACCAGCATTTAATGGAAGCACAGAAGTACTGGAGAACTTAAACATAACAAGCTATTATTCATTCATACTTTTGTACCATTTAAAATGCACAAAAGCTGTAACACAGACAGCATTTTCATGCTTTTGATTAAGATAATTCTTTTTATAGCTGTAACCGGTACTTTTTATTCACTAAACTGAAGTTCTGTCCATACTTACCTTTCAAGCCAGATGGTGATTTTTGCCTAGAGGGATTCCAGAAGGGCATTCTTGCAATAGGAATGTACTTTGTATCTGGTACAGAAAAACAAAGAGCAGCCAGGCATGAGTCTCTGTGTTGCTCTGTTCTGCAGACTGTTTTTTCGCGTATCACTCTCTCTCTTCCTGTTCTGTTCTCCATTTAATTTCTTCATGCACCTTTCCACACCCCTACCAAACCTTTATTGAATAGAAGATGACCTACACTATCTAGATTCCCAACAGCAGAGACATCCTTGTCCATCTGAAGTTAGTAACTAAAAGGCATCAGTTCATTTCAGAATGAGTCATGATTCAATATATTAATTCAATCTATTAAAATGGCCATGTATTTGACTAAGAGGCTTATCGTTTTGTTTCTCCTTCACATTTATGATAAATCTTTTCAGGTTTTACAGCATTATCTTCTTTAATAATATTTATTAAAACATGTGTACATTTAAGTGACGTTTTCTTCAAAACAGAACCTAACTGGTTTCTCACCACTGACCATACCAAATGTTAGGAATTAGGTTCTTTGAAGCTCAGTTTCTTAATTACCTTGAAAGCAGATATTGCTGATCTACTTAAAGTTATTCTATTTTTTTTCTCATAATAGACCCCAACATTTTCAGAAAAAAAACAAATAACAGATGGGTTAATCTATTTTTATTTATTAAGTGATAAGTCTAAGAGATTTAAGAAAAAAAGGAGTCTGAACTGTATGTGTATGGAGGACACTAAATTGTGTGTTATCATGCTTAGTACTGTTTGAACAAACATCTCTGTAGTGTTCACTGAGGCTGAATTCATTTACTCTATTGGGCTCAGTATTTTTCTGCAGTATAAGAAGAAATCCTGTATAAAATAAAACTTAAATGAAAATGGTATTTTCACTTGAATTAAAGTTCTTCCTGTGCAGGCTTGAAATGCATGTATGGTATAGAATATATCACTTTGTTGTTGCAAGGTTTCTGTAGATGAGGAGAGAAGAAATAAACACCAGTTTCCCCCAAAGCAATTTACAAGTAAATATAAAATGTCTTAATGGATATTATATTAATGTATCTTCATATAGGTAACCCATAGTCATATGTTACCCATTTATTTATTTATTACTCTAGGGTAGCAGCTATTATAAAGTAGAATGAAGGCCTGGTTAAACTAATATTTAGCTAGTTGTTTATGTTATAGTAAGATCCAAAGCATGCTTCAGGGTGCAATGGTGGTACCCTAAAAGGGACAAACACTTAAGACGAACAAAATGTAGACAATGACACTCTAGAGCTGTCATTGTCTTAGAGAGATCTGGGTTATGCAAATTGCTACAACAGAACACCAAGAGGAGACAATTCTGCAAGCAATTTGTGTTGTACAGTTACATAGGCTCAGCTTGTCACATTGTATTTCTATTCCATAATACAATATAAAATCAGATGTTCCTTGAAAACTTCTAATTAATTTGGGAATTTATACGAAGTAATTTATCTTTGATTCAATCCTCTTAATTTTATGGTACAAGAGAAACGTGAATAAAGACATCATCTTCCAGCAAGTCTCTACATGACTGGGCCAAAGCAGTGAAGGGAAGCAAGTTTAGATATTAGCCCACTCCCTTATTGGCAAACGTTGAAACAACTTATCCCTGATTGAGCTGTCTTGCTGCATTAAAATCAACACACAGGTAAGAAAAACAAAGAGTAGTTCAGTTAAATAACACAAAACCAGAGCAAACAAGGAATTTTATCATAGCGCTAGTCAGCAAAGCTAATAATATGCAAATGACAACCTTTTTAACTACACATGAGGGAGTTAGACCACTGAAATGTTGAAAGTTTCTCTCATTTTTAAATCCCAGCATTGTTTTGGGAGTTCCACAATTCTGTATATATCATGGAAGTCTAAACATTCCCCTTCACACATACAATTCCTTTCAAACAGAAAAACTTCTTAGGAGGATCTCTAAGTTTCTCTATGCACTTGCTGGAGAAAACAATAAAAGGGAGCAATTTTCAACTCTGGCAGTGAACCTATTACCTGACAATTTGCTATAGTTACCCATAATTAGATTTATTGATAAAACCTGTACTTTTTGGCTGATTTGATTTTTCTATACCTTTAGCACCCTTTAACATGGGTCCTTAGACCAAATCCACAGCATTTTATTTATTCCACAAATATGATGAGTGCTAAAGCAGGAGAGACAGATAAATGCAAAATATGGAAACTCTGAATTCTTTCTAGTTTAATGTCCTATATAGGTTTTATCGATTTAATATAGCTACAAGAGAAGAGGAATTTCAGGCTCACTGGCTACAGAATGAGAAGCTTTGCTAATACATAATTTAGGTCAAATCTTCAGAGCTTGTGATTATTAATTTTTTTCCCCAACATTAGCTAGGACAAAATTTCATCAAGGTATTTATTTTGCAGCAGCACAAGCCAGTATTAATACATAACCTGATTTCAATACTGGCTCTCCAAAAGCTTAAAACAAAGTGGCTCAAAATATCTTGTGGCCACATCTCATAGAGTACAAATAGTCACCTGATCTCAGTTCACATACTCTCCTGCCAACTGATTCACTTATCTGATCCATGGTATTGATAATAGAATGAAGTTAAACACAAGCAAAGTCTGTTAGTGTTTTCCTGGGCATTACCTGCCTTCCATCTGTACCAGGCAAAGCCAGAACTAATATTATAGCCAATTTATATATATACTATATATATATATATATATATATATGTATATAAAATATTGCCAGGAGATACTATCTAAGAAATAGTAGCTACCTATATAAAGCCTCAGGCCAGGCAGGTGTCCTGGGTAGCTCAAAAGGTGAGTTTTCACTGCTGAACTGGAACTGTGAGCCTGAGCATAAATCCTGGCCTAATAATGGGAATTCTTTGTGTTGATGCTCTGTTTTTTCCATCGCAGTCTTCTTTCACAGTACAAAATATAGTGAACACTAGACACTTCTGAATCTCAGAAGTCTTTCACCAACTTCTCTTTGAACCCTGACATGAGTGCTTGAATGGTTATTTGTAGCTGCACAAGCTTTTAAAATGCCTCCCCTTAGAACCTGTTTTACGAGCAGTAATAGCCGCAAATCTGTTCTCAGGATAGCAGTCAGTTGGTAGTATTTGATAATATGGAATTATTCACAGAGCCAGTTTCCCTGTTACGTGCCTACCTGGTGAGTTTCTACAATACTGTCATGTTTGGGTTGCTGCTTGTAGCTGATATTAGATGTGATGCATAGTGATTAAAAGCTTTTAAGATGCATATTTTCTGAGATTTATTTAGTTCACCGTATTTAATATTATAACCCAATATTCTTGAATGATCTCACACTTTTTTTCTATCTCACTTTATGCATTCTCATAATGGAAATTAAGTAACTGAGTGGTAATACTAGTGTTTTTCTCAAAAATTATGTGAGATTTCCAAGGCAATTTGGTTTTAAATAATTACACCCTGGAGTTTTCTTGTTCATCATTAGGATAATTTAGTTGGATTCTTCACAAGTCCTTAACCGTGTAGTATGGATCAGTGCTTCTTCAAAGATTTTGAAGGACTCAATAATTGGTTTTTTTTATTATTATTTTCTTGCCCTTCTGTTGACACTTATTTGCTATTTGAGCAGATGAACAAGTTTAATGACCACTTAACAAGTTTAAAACATTAGGTCATTATTTTTAAGTACTCTTCTTCTTTTGTAACAGTGTACATCATTACATACAGCATAAGAGAGCCCATTTATTTAGGAGATAGAAGTCTAAGAAAGCAGAAAGAGCAATGGAGAGTGAGTAACAGTAATGAGAACAATTTAAGCCAAAGGGCAATGCTGGAACAGGAACAGATAAATATAAATTGCCTGTTAATAAGATTAAATATTAAAACATTTTTAGTCTCTTAGTTGCTGTCTGTTATAATCCCCACTGGACCCCTTAGCTTTTGCAGATGGTTGTTAGTTTGTACCCATAAGAAAGCTGGGACATGGCAGCACCAGCTTTCACACCCAGATTTTTTTTTACAGTTATTTCTTACCTGTCTTGGTATTTAACAACCTTAATAGTAAAACAAAGAGTCGTTTACTTGAGGTAACTCTCTTAAAAGCAACATGTGCAAGGAAAATCTTAAAATAAGAAATGTAAGATACAAATTTAGTGCACAGGATTAGCTACTTTGGTGCATCTCTCCTAGTTATCCTTCAATGTGCCCAGACATCTCCTGAATACATTCTGCTTCCCCAGAAGTTCCACATTTTTGCTTATTCCTAATCTATTTTTCTTCAGGGTTACATTTTGGACACCACTAGAAGCTTTCTTGGCTGGAAGCAGATTAGACAGATGCTTAAATGTGGTTTCTCAAAACGGACTAGCAAGCAGATATGTGAATTCTATAAACATCATTGGATAGTTCTTCCTGGAATGGGGAAATTCAGATACTTAAGGACTTTTCCATATGCTTCTAATTAACACTATCTGCCAGTTATCCCCACCCAATCTGAACTACTCATTTGTCCCACAGGCATACTTGGCATGAGTAATACACTCATAATAAATTTTGCGGAGTTATTAAATCTATACCTGTTCAGTTATCTTATAATCTCTAGTTCCAACACAAGCTTTTTATGGAGTGACTTGTCCTATATCCCTGCCTGGTAATAAATAGCTAAAATAAAGCTATATGGTGCTGTGAGGCACATAAGAAATAAGAACAAACAGTGCTTTGCATATTTTCTTATCAGGAGACCTAAGCCTTCTGTTCAGCATTTGTTAAAGCCATCACCTGCATCAATGTTCTTGTTCATATAATAATTGTAGATTCACAATTAGTCTGAGTAATTCAATGCATTCTGTTGTTGAAGGAGTAGATCTCATCAGTATTCCAGCAGAACTAACAAAGTTGCTTCACACAGAGTTCAAGAGTGCAACTTTAAAGTCCAGATACAACTATTTTTACAGCTTAAGATTTCTGTAACATGAAACAAAGAAAAACATGTTCATTATTAAGGATCACAATTATGTTAAGGAATAAGCAGTAGTTCTGTGGAATGATGCTATTCTCATAGACTGGGTTTTAAAATAATTGAACCTATTGAGATTGGTGATATTGGAACACACATCTGAAGTTTTTAAAGCAAGAGTTCTTGCTTACATCTGAACAAAGCCTAACGCAGCACACACTATTCATTACCCTCACATCTGCAATTCTTTGTAAATTGAACTAATACATTTTTTACCTAAAATTTAACTTTGGGTTTAGCTCACTTTTGTATACAAAAAAATAATTTTTTAGTTACTTCGGAAGCACTAAACTGGTACTTTAGCTGTAATTTTAAGTTTCTTCTAAAGACAATAAAATAAGAGGAACACAGAAAATATGTTGAAGGGAAAGGAAAAAAAAAAAAAAAAGAAGAGCTTTTGCAGACCTGGATTATGATTAATTCACAGTTCTAAAATGCTTGTCAAGCTAATCTGGGCTGCTGTAGTCAAGAATAGTGGTCCTTGCAAAAGAAAACATACGGACAAGAAAATCTGGTAAAATAAAACAGCGCTGGCAAAATGATTAAAAAAGAATTGTAACAGTGTTATACTTTACACAGAACTGTAATTCTATGCAACCCATGCTTATATAAGTGAAATAAACCTACATCAATAGTATTTTAAGTTCCTACATAAACAAAGCTAACTAAATGCTTCTACGATATCACACAGCAAGTTCACAATGACTAAAATTGCATTCTTTGGAAAGCATAGCATTTGCCACAATAATGACTATTGTCCCATACGAGGGTCATGTAGGCAGGAACGGATGCAACAGAGCTGTTCTCCCAAATAAAAAAGCAGTTTTGTCATAGATTTTCAGATTTTTTCTTGCTTCTGACAAATTTTAACATCTTGCTTTCTTTATATTTGAAGACAATGTGCTTTTGTTGTGGCTTCTGCTTCTGCTCCCTATGGACAATTTGACTTTTCAGCTATGAATACCACAAAATTAATGGTCCAGTTAACTTACTTTTCTAGGAGGTTAGCTGTCAGTGCCACCTGTTTGTGTGGTATGTACTTATCTTTTCCCATGATGGTGATCAGCTTTAGGCTTTCTAGTGATTTACCGTAAGTATTTTCTGCAAATACTTTCCACATTGTTACAGCGTGTATAGCAAGGTGTAGAAAACACTGGTGACTGACGCTTCTGCTGCCCATTCCCAAGGGCCTCACCTTCCTGACTGTAGACACCAGACACTCATGAAAACCTTGCTAGCCTGTCCGATCACAGCTTTTTCTTGTAGAAGAGATTCAAATGAGGCTAGTGTCTTAACCACTTTCTTCACCCTACCTTTATTACCAACTACTATCCTTCCTTCCTTCCTCGTTCACTCATATGCCTATTTAACCTTTTGGGCTTTCTGATTTCATTGCACTCATTTCCAACCATGGATTTTGAAGACTAAATCTTTTTCATTGAAATGGCAGCCTGAGTGATAGTTTGTGTTGTTTGCCTACCTTACTCTCCTGCTGTGTATGTACAGGTTTTGCATTTGTTTTGACCTGAAGAAATGTAGAGGCATGAAGCTGGGTTAATTAACACTGATAACATACAGCTGTGGGCTGGCTTCAGGGGCGGTGGGCTGGCTGATGTAGATAAGGTGCAGCTGTGGCTGGTTCTGGTAAGGGGTTGGGCAGCCGAGGAAGAGAGAGGAGGAAGAAGTAGAAAGAAGAGAGAGACTGTGTGCCATGGATGAGGTGAGATGAGGAGAAAGCAGCAGAGGGACTGGTGTGAAGAGCATGCTGGTATGGGATGGTAAAAGACCTTGTTGCAGCTGGTGAGTTTGGAGAGTGCTGTGACAACAAAACACATATATTTGTTAAGATACAGCTCTTGTGCCTTGTTTTTCTCTCCTCAGTGAAAGATGTAGTCTGCTAGGTAGAACTGGCTTTTAGTGAACTAGCCCTTCCTATTCCCCAGACTTTCCCTTGAAGCACAACGATTATCAGTCATTACTTTTAACATTTTGCCTTGTACCGATACAAATAAAAAAGTTACAGAGAAAGAGAAGTTTCCTTATATTCCCTACTGTAAAGGCTAATTAATGTAAGAATTAATGTTACTTCCAGAAGTTGTTGGGTTTGGGGGTTGGGCTTTTTTTCCTTTTTGCATCAAAAAGCATGAAGCTGGAGATACCTCAAAAGGTAGCATATGTAATAAGATTTTTTTTAAAACTCCTCTTTGTTTGGTATTAAACACCCTTTTTGGTTAATGTTCTATGAGGAAGTATGCTATATGTTACTAAAAAGGAATGGAATTTAAAAATGCCATTGTTCATTTATATACTACAGAAGAGTAAGCATGAATTTTCTTTTTAGTGTGATGAGTTGACTCAATCACTAAAATATAATTATGGACTATCAAGACCACTTGTATTCAATACACTGGAAGTTTATTCTCATGTTTTAAAGAAATAGCCAGTCTGTGTCTGCCCACTAGCAGATCAGATTGAAACAACCATGGGACATCAGCAACAGATGAAGCATCCACAAACTTAAACAGCCACTCAGGGAAGATACTCCGAACTGTAGTTTTGGTACTCAATTGAATGAGTACATTTACACTCCCTCTTATTCCTTTTGGCTCTGGACTTAATCGACCACAAAGTAATACCATAAAACACACATTAAGTAAATACCTCCAGTTTTATTATTAAAGAAGTTAATGATAGAAGTCAATGAAACAGAAACAATTGGATGGAGTCTCCTTCTCTGGAGGCATTCAAAACCCACCTGGATGCGATCCTGTGCGACCTGCTCTGGGTGAACCTGCTTTAGCAGGGGGGTTGGACTAGGTGATCTCCAGAGGTCCTTCCAACCCTGACCTTTCTGTGATTCTCTGACTAAGACTCAGGTATTTCAAGTTTGCTAATACAGCAAAAGCAGCACTGAGACCTGGCTCGGTGTCTGAGCCCTACAGCTGAGTTCATGAGAATCTCACCTGATTAAGCCATGTGGAAGTACAGCCTAAGGCTGTAACATCTCTGCTTACAGGCTAGGGTGGGTTTTTTTGGCATAATTCAGTTAATTTCATGATACCTAATGTCATAATGGTCACACATGACACAAACTGCATGAGCTTTATGGGAAGGGTGGGATGACAGCTGAGAGTCTGCCATCAAAATTGTTTTTACAAGTCGGGTTTCATTAACATCAATGGTATGAATCATTATATGACAGCTTGCAAACTGAATGCATACAAACAGCTAACTGCTTTCATTTGAATCAAGGCTGTGACAGGCTCTCAGCTCATACAAAACTGTTGGCAGTTGCTTATGAGATGATTGCTATGACTATGAGAATCGATATAGATGTTGATGCTGTTATGATGCTTACTAAAATCCCATTTTATTTAGCATTGAGATGCTCCACCTAGAACATAAATCAGACGTCACATGCTTCAGAGGTAAAGATAGTAATGAGGCAGGTGTGACAGGACCATTTCTGTTGTGTCTCTTTGAATGCATACTGTGTTCCACCCCCTCACCCACTTCACTCCAAGGATTATCTATCAGCAGGTAAAAGCAGGAAAAAAATAATAAAACAAATCCTCATTTGGGAAGTCATCCTGTACCTGAGAAAATCTAGCTGCGTTCTTTTTGAATCATAACCTCCAGGAAATCTTTTTTCCAGTAATTCACTATTACAATACAAATACAAATATTACAATAAAATACAAATCTTGATACAACAAGAACTAGTGAGTCAGTAAAAGATCCTAGTGCTTAGTGCATTTCTCAGAAAGTTCATGTGTCTTGTAGTACAAATATCCACACTTTTCAGCTCACAACCATAGATGAGCATGAACGCAATCATTGCCCTGCATACATTTTGGTAGAGATACAAAATTTAAAACTCGGCTGCCCTAGAAGAACAGAACAATAAAAAAATCTAAATACAGAAATGGAATAGAATAATTTCTCTCATCTTTATGAAGGCCTTTCTTTTAGTTAACAAAATCCATTTTAAAATGGTTAATTAATCAGCTATGGCTGTTCAGCTTTCAGCTGAAAGGACTTCTTAAACCCACCTCTGTGTCCCCTTTTCATTTCCTTTTCTTGTTAGACTGGATTTCTTTTCACAGACATTGCTATGAGGTGAAGAGACAGGGTATCAGTGGTTCCATCCACTTGCTGTATCACAGGTCATGAGTGATTTGAAGAAGCTGAAGGAAGTTATGATGCAAATAACACTGTGTGGAGAGAGGCATGTCTTGCTACATTTCATATCTTTGTACTGCATTGCTTCGATCTGCTCTCAATTTCAGAAGCGTTTTCTGTCAGCTGTCATTATCAAGGTCAGCTTCTACCTTGTTTTGGAGAGGGAAGTAAGAGAACACTACTCTTTGTCTTCAAAAAATCTTACGAAATATGTCAGGATTTTAGCTTTTGATGTGATGTTCTTGTAAGGTCACCTTGATGGTAATTTTGTGCAAGGCAGCATGTTGACTGAGCAATGCTGAGAGGAATAAGAAAGGTGAAAAATGCTAGAAAAAGTTTTTATTCCACATTGCAACGTCAAGAAAATCCATGACATTTCCTGTCAATTGACACAGCTTAAGCTCCTTATTTTGTATCTAAATCAGGAAATGTTCAGTGTGAGCTTTCAATGACCTATTAGCACAATAAATTCTGGTACAAAATGGGGTTTTGCTTGGATTTACTATTTGTTTGCTTGTTTGTTTAATCTGACCCATTGCAGTTGTGATTTAATGGTAGGGACTTAGCAGTGAACCCGCTGCTTCTCAACCTGAGAGACAGGATCTGTAACTCACGAGTTTGTGCTGTTCTTATTAAGTGGGTCTGTCTCTGCCAATTCATCTTAAAACTATTCTGTCATGTAAAACAGCTAAAACATACAAAACTAAAGGTGACATCAGCTACAGGCATAAAAAACCAAGACATGGAAATTTTTGTCATCTATGAGAATGATGTGGAGCTTCAACTTGAGCTTCAGCTGGACTGTCCAATATATACTGGCTGCACTGTATATATCACAATGTAGTATGTAACCTACTTATACAAATTTAAAGTCAGTGCCAATTGATAGCTCTTTAAATGATATGGCCATAAATCCATGCAAAAAATAACCATGAAATTCACCCCAACTTGTCTGTATGGCTATAAGACTTCATTTCTCTCAAACAAAGGAGGGAAAAAAAATGTTGTACCACTCCTGTGGCATGAAATACTCTGTTTGGAAGACAATTGGTTTACACTCATATTTTGTACTTCTAATTAAGTTCTGGGAATTTGTTTGTTTTTTAAAAAGTATTGCACTGGCATTTTAACAGGAAGAGCTTCACCCTTCTTCGAACATACCCTGGTGTGAGATCACTTGTTTGTAACATAGGAGACCATGACCAAGTCTCTTTCTTGATCATATTGACGTTACTGTAGCTAGCCCTAGGAAATGCTCATCAGTGGTGTGCCAGAGCTGTCGCCCAGTTCTGGAGCTTGGTCAAGGACTGAAGTGTTTTCTGCATGAAATCCACATGAATTTGAGCTCTAGAATCCTTAAGGCAGTCAAAACCATAAATATCAGCAGCAGCTCTTTGAATAACTAGTCAGAGTTGTTCCATTTTCAGATTAGTCTGTGTAATTAGCTGGAGGGAAGGGGAAGCCCAGGTCCTCAGCTTGTCCTGCTTTAGTCAGTTCCCACCTTCTTTGGTGTAAAAAACTTATGTTCCAAGTTAAGCAGCTCATGAGTTACTATTCTGAAACACAATTTTAGATATAGATTCCTATAATATTTTTAGGTTCTACTTTAATCACTGGAAGTCTTCCTTTGGATTTGGCCCTTTGTTTCTTTAAGGTACTCAGCTTTGTTGGTAGAAAGGGATGTGGTTTCTATATCTCAAAGGAATGTGTTAAGGATAGACATATAACCATAACGAGATGATCCACTGTGATGTGGCCACAGAAATATCTAATGACTAGACATACCTTCCTAAAAGAGATTTTCAATAAAATCATCAAAAATTATAAAGTTTCCAGCAAGGACTTGTGACGTATTAAGGTAACATTTTCTTAGCAGGAAACAAACCTTGCAAAAAACATTTTAATCGATACTCTGATCATCAGTATTCAAGACTTCTATGCTTAATGTATATTCAAATATTGACTGAAATGCTTTATCACAAGAAAGGGTCTGCTTTCAATGCAACACTACAAATAAGTTTTGCTAAAAGATTCTGATCTGTAATCTGACCACCATGTTTAATATGTATCAATTATTCATGGTGAAGTCTGGTGGTTAATTGATTGTTTTGTAGACAAGAAGCAGACAATGTTCTGATTAACTTGAGATTTTGAAAGCAGCCTCGCATACGTATTATTTCATATGTTCAGACCAAAATTCTCAGTTGTATTCTCCAAAAACAGGTGAAATTTTGACTTCTGTGACCTTATATATTCTGAAATTTTTTAATTACTGACTTTTTATATATTAAGTTTATTGTTAAAAAAGAGATATATAAACATAGCTTTTTTTTGCCAGGGCATTTAAATGAATATAAAGAAACATTAGAACTACAGAAGAAATTTATATACCTCGGGAATCCAGGTCAGTAGGACACTGACACTGTCATTTAAATGCCTTATGCTGCCTCAAACCAAAATCTACATTTATTTTTAAGTCTAACTTTTCAGTTTTCTAGATGACTGAGATGTTGTAGATGAGACAAGAGATCATGCATGCAACTTGATATATAGCTGTCAAGTATTTGTACAAAAGTGAAGTATAGGGCAAAGACAAACTAGTTGTTCCTTTGTGCTTTTGTTAAAAATAGGACAGCAAAGTCCATTTGGCAGGAAAACAAAGCAATATTCAACTGGTCTTGTATGTCTTTTATCCTGTAGAGAGATTTGTAGCTTTGGAAGGACGTTAAAAAATGATGGCATGGGTAGCATATGAAACTAAATTGGATAAGCCTTCAGTTAAATTTGAGCTGTCTGTATAGACATGTATGTACATTGTCTATTTGAAGAATGTAGGTAATTACCTACTGTGATTGATACCAGTCTGGTCTCTTTTCAAATAGGATTTTTACAATGTAAGCTGCTGTAATTTTCCAGCTAGATGGCACAGCAGGCAGCACGTGAAATATGATGTGCTGTTCCTTTCCGTGAGGAGTAAAACCATAATCCATTCCTTTATAAACCTCACTCTCTTGGCTGGACAAGCAAGTCTGCAGAGAGTGCTGAGCAGGCTCAGCGCCAGCCTGACTGAGGACTGCTTTACGTCTCTGCTATGGTTTCTCCAGTCCCTCCCACTGCAGGCTCCAGACACTGCTGACTACATACACTTCAAAAAGGAAGGCAAAATGTGCCAAAGCCCCCAACTTTAATTTCTCTCTGTTGTCTCTGTCCTATTGCTCTCAATTATGTTCGGTCCACCCAACTTCAGCAGCTTTCCAGCAGAGCTCTGCCTCCTTCCTTCCTTCTAACAGTTCTCCATTATAACATGATTATTCAATACTTGCAAATGGAAAACATAACTATTCACACTCAGAAACACTGTCATACTTTATTGAACAAAGTCTATCTTTATCTGCATTCCTGAAATTGTCTCTGCTGTTTCTGTAATTCTCTCTTTCCCTTCATATTTTAATATGTATGACAGAGGCGAGTAGAAAGATGCACACAGAAGACAAATGAAAATAAGGTCTCAGAGAACAGAAGTAGGAAACAGTTTAAGAAGAGATACCAGTAGCCACACCAATATTGATCATTTGAGTTCATGTAATGTCTAGAGCAGAAATGGTGATTTGAGTTCCTGTGTTCTTAATTATTTAATCTTGGGGTTTGGATATCATTGATACTTATACACTTGTTTACCACATAACTCTTGATGCACTTAGAATTCTTTGACAGGCAGCTAAAACAGTACGTGTAAATATAATCATTCCTCCAAAAGATGTTGCAATGCCAAAAAACAGTTAAAACACACAAGGATTCACCAAAAACCCCACATTTTGCTTGTTTCCTCATTTTTAGAACCTTTATGATCTCTGAAAGCATCGACTTTGCAGAAGATTTAGAAGGATCATAAAGTGATATATATTCTTCTGACCACTTGCCGAATCCTTTGTCTCAAGAAGAGATTGATTCTGCTATTGAAACTAAATTGTTGTGTAATGTGAACTTAATTGTTATTGTTCCATTCATTAACACTTTTTAATGTTGTAAACTAAAGAAGTTTTAAATTATGCTAATAGAAATTAAACAGAAAATATCTGGGCATTTCAGCTTATCCACAGACATATAGTCTGAACTTTGTAGAATGGAGTCTGGTTAAAGCTAAAATTGCAAAACCTCTATTTAAAACAGGCATCATTTGAAAAGCAATATTCCTACAATTCCTTCAGTTTTATCTTTAAGATCTGAAATTTTAAACACAGTTTATATGGTAATGTAATATTCTGTGCATTTCTTTTTTGCAATATGCCATACCGCAAAAGCTATACTAGCATTCAGTACAATTTTTTCCACACTGCTCACAATACTGAGCATGGAAGAAAAATGGAGCTATTATAATTGCATTGTATTTCACTTTGCTGCATATCATAGCTGTTAGTCACACACTTCTGTGTAAAGGGAAGAGCTTAATTGTTATGGTCTTAGCTTCCTCTATGAACTCTTCAAATTCCTTCTTTAATGCACACCCTTGTTTGTCCTGCCAAAAACTTATACTCCCCTGGTGCCTCTTATCATCTTCAAAGTCGTTGCTGCACCCTGTGTGTCTCAGTCTCAGAGGAGCTGTTTTCCTGAGCATTTTGCATTGCAGGCTTCAGTCCTGCAAGAAGGCTTGTGTGGAGTCATGGCAAGTGCAGCTACTCCCTCTCAGGTGTTGAGGGGTTATCTACAATTTGAGATATGCACAGGCAGGCAGAAACAGCAGTGACGGAATAAAAATACAAGAGAAACTGAGATGGGTAACTATGCACCTTTGCTTTGTGCAGCTTTTACAAATGGAGCACCTTCAGACACAGAAAACACGAGGATGCTTGATAGACAAGAAGACTACTCCTTGAACTTTAGTAAGTTCTGTGGGGAAAAAGTAATCCTGAACACAGGAAAATGAAGAGGGACTTCGAAGATAAATATAGAATCAATGATTTTTGAACCAGAGGCACTAAAAAGTAAACAGTATACCTAATTACTAATATTTTACTAGTGCTTAGAGACTTCCATCACACTTAAGTTCTGTTGAGCTACATGTCATGTGGTCTGGCAGTAAAATTTATTTCCTTTCCCTCCCCAGGAGAATGTGCAAAGTATTTAAGAGGTGATCTGGCAAGCAGCTGAGACAATAAAGGGTAGTGGGACAGAGCTGTGGGGAAGAAGATGGGGTGCAAAAAGTAACAGCAGGTATCTTGGAAAATGTGATGATAGATAACAAATTGTTGAGCTTGCATTAACACCACACATTTTCTTTTGAAGACTGGCTTTTTGCAGTAGCCTTTGGTATTCAAAATAGTGTGGTGGTTCTGGGTTTAGTCTTGGAGTGTTTGTCTACATAGCTTATAGCTTGAAGATACAGTTCTAATACAGTTTCTGGATCAGGAAATTAATTTTCTTTGCTACTCCAGGAAAATAACCTCAAATTAAACCCAGCAGCAGAGCCTTATCTAGCCCCAAACCCATTGCTCTTGTTGTTGATGAACTGGGAGAGGTCTGTTATTTTTTGGGCTGCCTTGCAGGTAGTCTGAGTTCTGGGGCTGCCTCATGGACTAGTACCTGCCATGTGCCGAGAGCCTCAGGGCTCAGCCTAGCTGATCTCAGCAGTCCCTCCCAGCACAGCGGTTTCAGAAGCACTCCACCTATTGCAGGAGTAACTGCAGCTGCTTCTTTCAAGGTTTCTTTCAGACTTCTAAAGTTGATGAACAGCAGAGTAATATCAGCAAAATAAACTTAACAAGTAATGCTACTTGTCATCTGTACGGATTAGTATGAAGGTGTGTTTTGAGCCAGTGCGTAGTAAGTAACATCTTCTACTGCTGGACTTTTTTGTTGGGATTTATTCACATTTTTTGCATCTATACTACCAATATCCATATTCTTCTCATTCATCCGTTTTGGGCAATTCACCCATCTCCTATCTTGGGACTGCCCAGAAACAGTTTGGTGTATCCAAAATGCCCTTGTCTTGAGGCAACCTTTCAAAGGTACAATGTACAATGAATACTACTGTGTTCTAAGTGCATAACAAATTCCTGTATTTGAAAACTCTCTCTAGTACTTTTGAAATGCATATCCATTATTGAATATTAAGAATAAGGCTTTAGCTAGTAAGCTTTCCACATGATCAGCCACAGCAGAGGAAATCATTGCCCTGTAAGATAAACCACAAAAATGGAGGTGAAGTGCAGCTTCCACTGAACTAGAGAGCCAGTATCAAGCAAGATTTGACCATGAGAAATGTTACTACTCTGGGTGATTTTCTGAAGGAAGACGTTGTGTATCCTGGGAGATGGAAATCTCAAAAGATACATTGTTTTTTAGTGTTCCCATAATTGTAGTTACTGTTGCTGCACAATCACTTGTCCCACTATACTGCTAAATTTAATTTCTACAGTGCACACGCCTTTCAGAACAAGAAAACAATAAAAAAGTATTTAGGACTAGATTGTGCCTTTAGGTATAGCAATGCTATACAGTTTGATAACAGTATATTTATAGCATACTTTAACCCTGAGAATTTTTGATAAAAGTAATTTCCAGTCAAAATTATGGAAACATAACCTAAATTATATTAAAATGAACTACTGTTGTAACAGCTAGATTTCTAAAAAGTTACCAATTACTGGAAACTCCTGGATTGTTGCCAGCTTCATCTTCCCTTTTCCCATCAGGGATGGGGTATTATTTGCTTTGAGCTTTAAAGGAGTGAACTACAGCACAAGAGAGCTGCACCTAAGCCTTCTCAGACATTGTTAATACCTGAAAGGAAAGAAATCTGAGGACACTTAAACCTCATCTGATTTCCTAGCTTTTTGTTTTCATTTTAACCAGCAGTAACATTTGTTACTTTTTCAATTAATATAGGCTAGGGAAGTTCATCTAAATATTTACACGTCAAACTTGATCCTGAAACCTGTTGCTTGAGCTACAGCCAGAATGAGCCCAAATGTGGTGGTTCATGAGAGATCACTTTGAATCTGAGCAGGTGGAGGTGTTTTATAGGAGAGGTGGGATGAGGCAAATTCAGGAGAAACAAAGCAAGTCATTACCATAAATGGTCAAAACACTGAAAAAAAGAGCTCTTGACAAAGCTGTCAGACTGCATAAAAGAGGAGATTGAATGTGAGGTGGGATAAGTCAAGTCAGAACTAAAGACAGAATGACAAGATTGGTTTTGCAATGATACAGGGACTAAAAAACCCTAAATCAAATCTCAGCTAATGCATCAGATTTCTGGACAAGGATTTATGAAGAAAGCAAAATTTTAACATTTAAGTAAATGAAGAAAACACTACTAAAGAGGGTGATTTTTTTTTTCTGTACTGCAGATCCAGACTGCTAAAGATTACTGAGAAATCATCATAAGAATCATAATAGGGTGTTACTCCTGAGCAGTGTGCTGAGCAGATGGGAAGGATCATCCTCTAGACCTGCTGGCTGCATTTGCTGATGCAGACCCCATTGCTGTTGGCCATTTCTGCTGCCAGGACTCACTGCTGGCTCAGACCTACCTTTTGCTGCCCACCAGAACACCCAGCCCTTCCCTACCAAGCTGGTTCCTAGCCTGCTGTGGTGGTGGGCGGTTAGTCCTACCCAGCTGCAGGACAGTCATGAGATTCCTGTCAGCAAATTCTCCAGCCTCCACATGTTGACCATTCCCTCTAACTTGGGGTTGTGCACAAAATTGCCAAGAGTGCAACCATTCCGTTCATCTAGGCCATTAATGAAGACATTAAATAAGTATTGGTCACAGTATTTTGTTTATTTCCAAATGGGAATAAGCCACCTTATCTTAATTTTCCTTCCTTTAATCTGACTCTTATGTCTACAACCTTTTTCCAGTGTCTTAACTGTATGTAGTAACTGCTTGCTTTGCATTTGCTGAATGATCTCACACTTCTCCTGTAAACCACTACCACCTGCTCAAATTTGGATTGAGAGATACTATTCACAGCCTGACTTTAGCCATCCCTTTTGTTGCTTAGAAAAAGATACAAGTATGATTGAGAACATACATAACCAGCAATCATTGCAGAAAATATATGTTAACCAATAATCATTGTATCCTCAATAGAATATTAGATGTGGAAGAAAATATTAGTGAATATGACTCCTGAAAAACATTTATGCCAATGGACTTCCCTTAGAAGCACTCAGAATTTACCTAGGGATCATTTTCAGAGTTATCGAGGTTTACACAAACCAATGCTTTACAAATGCACAAGTTGAGGACACAGAAGATTTCAAAGCTGCGCCCAAGTTTGCCCTGTGAGGCTATGATGGCATGACAAATGTTTGAAAACATCCAGTCCCACTGGGTATTGGCCCACATTGCTTTCCCACACAGTAGAAACCATTTAATGTAATAATAATGCAAGGTCTCTATTTATCATACATGTTAAAAAGAGATGTCTTTTCATATTACACATTACAAAGCATGTATTTGAGATGCTTGACAAGGAAAAATTTTATTTTCCTAAATTACAAGTCAATTACAGATCAGTCTTGTGGTATAAAGAGCAGTATGTAGAAAAGGTAATAAACTAATTTTGGTTATTCAGAATACATGAAAAGCACATACCTGTTGAGCCATTGATAGCTATGCTAAATAACTGGAAAGATTTTATTGTTTCCTGACAAAACATTACAGGTGCATGTCAAAAAGCCTCCCAATACGGTTCTACATTAAGAACAAATAAAGGCTTCCACTGTTGTTTTTTTAAATGCTCCCATCTTTTCACATAAACCACCGTGATTCAAGTGCACGTGTATTGTGTAACAGCAAACAGAGAAATCCACTGGGCAAAGGCAAAAATGAAAAGGCGGTGTAAGGACTGTTCATGGCTCTAGAGCATAACAACCAAGGCGTGAGCAGGTTTGACATCCTGTGGCAACTCACAGTTGCCAATAATGTTTATATTGGCACATCGAATCAGTAGCTTAAAACAAGATCTAGAGGAGCAGAATCACCCACTCAAAAGTATCTAAATAAAATAAATATCAAGATAATGCTTATTGAAACATAGATTAGTGACTTCTGTTTCTGTTCTTAAAGGGGCTGGGTGGCCTTTGCCTGGCAAAGCGTTGTCAACTATCCACTATGTCTAGCAGCGCATTTGAATGTGTATTGTTTTTGTGAAACATCAAAAGCCATAAAAGAGCTTAAAATCAGAGGTCTGTGGTGCTGAAGGGATTTTCAATAATTGCGCCAGTCAATTTGAATCTGGAGAATATATTTTATGACCAGCAGTACTAGGTGTTCAACTGTGCTGCTCTTAAACAGCAACAAAAATATTAGTCTGCTCCAGGACTCCACTGCACTATCTTTATAAAACATCTCCCACAATTTAAGTGATGTTATGCCAAAGATGAATATTTTAGTCTGAGTCCTGCTTGGGCTATCTATGATTGACATGACTGGCCATCATGTCCTTTTTTAATATCGTTATATATGGAAACTTCTGAAATCTTGCTCAATTTTTTTTGCTCTTTTGACACTATTAAGTACACAAAATCTATTTTTATTCCTATAAAGGGGTACAGGGTTCAGGCACCCAGCGCTGGCAGGGGCTGCAGGGCCCCTGTGAGGGGTGGCCAGAGCTGTCCCAGGCTGGGCACAGCCGGTTTCAGCCGGTTCCCACCGGCTCCAGCGCATCCCCACCAGGCACAGCTGAGGGGAAACATGTTTAAATGTTTGTCTTCTTGTTTCTCGCTGCCTAAATCTGTTTCAATTGGCAATAAATTAAATTAGTTATCACCCAGCAGAGTCTGTTTTACCTGTGACAATAACTGGTGAGCAGTCTCCCTGTCCCTGTCCCGACCCACGAGCTCTCCCGTTCTGTTTCATCCCGGGGCCTGTTGAGCAGAGGGAGTGAGAGAGTGGCTCTGTGTGTGTGTGTATTTGGCTGTTAGCCACGTTTTGCCCACCAAAAAAGCTTTTCTCAAAGAAGACCTTCTGAAGATACTTCATTTCGGGGGAAAACCAGAAATTCTGCATCAAAAGAATATGCAATTTTTGAAATGTATCTCTCATCTTTATTTTAATTATTATTGCAATATTTCCTGGCATGTAAGCATTATTGCTGTATAATGTGACATCTCCTGTCACACTGTATTTCATCACATTGTGACACAGTGTACCAGCAGCAGTAAAACTCAATATATCATTAGAAATGCAATATTATACTATGGCATAATATTTTTTTTCTAATTTTTGAAACTATTTTAGCTAGGTATTTGTAAATATTGTCTGAAGACAGTGAGCATTTACACTGCCTACATTGAGCATTTCAATTTAGGTCCCTAAATTGGCAGCCTGCTTGTCCTAACATCTGTTTTCAGTGAGTAGTGAGCTCAGAGCAGTTTAGAGAATTTCAAGCTTCTGCTCTTACTGAGTTTCTGAAGTTACGCATTTCTGCCCATAAACTGTCAAAAAGAGAGACTAGACTCGTAACTCAGGGCTTTAATGCTACATGGCATGAGTACTCTGGTTATCCTGAAGGAAGTGAGATGGATGCTGAACTGTTTTCACTATAAAGATAAAAAAAATCCTCCTAACAAAGGTACTAAAGTTGCTGTTCACCTAATTACGATATTTTCAGTTTATCTTCTTTTGTGTTTGAAATGCCAAAGTGTTTTGTTACAATAAACACAGGAGACATTAACTTCTAGAAAATCAGTGGTTTCAATCAGTAGTAACAGCTGACCTTTAAAGTTAGAGACATGAAATAAAGTCTAGCAATATTTTTATATTATTGTGAATTACTGCTGATTGATTCACTATTCTGTACTTTCATGAGAAAACAGAGAAATGAAATAACAGAACAGAAAAAAATAAAGTGATTTTGAAAGGCTAATCTCACTTTAAAATGGCATTCTTTAAAATAAAACAATAAACATTTTTATCTCAAAGCATTCCTCTAAGAACAATTTAATTTATGAAAGAAGAATAAAATCAATATAACTTTCTGAAGAATGACTGAACTGATGATAAAAGGTTTAATGAAAATTTTGCACAAGGTTTTGTACAGATCATCAGTCAGGTTGACATCTCAGATAAATAATCCAGTTATTTTTAAGAATGTGAGATAACTGTCTTTGGAATGACCTACTTTCCCCCCCCCCCCCCCGCAGTATCATGACATTAAACATATGATATGCTTTTTATGCTTACATTCAATTTATTTTTATTTTTATTTCTTAATTGTTAGAATGCTAATTCTGTGCAAAATTGTTTTTGCATATCGTTTCACCCTTAAAAAAAATACTGTTTATCTTTCCATGTTTGTCAGGTTTTATAAATAAACTAACTGGGGAAAAAAATAGCAATTCACACACCTGCTTTGTTTTGACATATGTCTTTCTATAGAGCTACCAGATACACCTAAGGATCTGGGTTTTCTTTTATATATTGTTGTAAAATGCAGTGGCGTATTGGAGATCCAGGAGCACAAAGAGGAGCAATATCTAGAAGATGTATTAGGACACAGATATTGGCTTTCCAGTACTGTGCAACTGAACCAATGCAGATAAAATGGGCAGTAGGATTTCCAGGTCACTGGTCATCAAAGAATATTCAGTAGAACCTGGGCTATGTAAAAATCTGATGTAACTGTCTTTTCTGCTTGTAATCTCATTTATTTATTGTTATCTATCTCCAACAGAATGTGTTTGTAGTATGAGACCATTCTACAACCCTTCCTGGGTTTTGTTACAATTTTGTCTAATATTTTTCTTTTTTCACCTCCAGGTTGTTTCTTAATTTTTCGAAGTATGATATGTGAAACAGATCATAGAAGTAACAACAATATCCTTATAACACTATTTTTTGATTGCTTCAGAAACTACAGCATCTTGTTTTCTTCTTGGTATTTCTTTTCTTCTCCACTTCTATTTTTGTCCCATTCCCTTCCTGTCTTTTGCTGATATAAAAAGGAAAACAGAAACCCCAAGCACTTGCAACCAAACAATTAGTAAATCATAGCACATTTAGACCATATGTCATGTTCATTGATCCTGCACAAGTACTTACTAAGCACATCTTATAAAGCCACAGAATATTATTCTTTTTAAGAAAAGTGTACAGCTGCTAAATCAGACCTAAAATGTAGCATCTGTTTCCCTGAAAAATTGAAATTATCTTTGGTTCTCACATATTCATTATTAGCTTACTCTTTTGAGACATATCTCTTCTCAACTCTAGGATTACCAAAGAGGTTACAAAGCTAGTGGTTCTAATATCAAGATACGTCATGGCAGATAAATGTTTGGTGGAAAACAGAGACTAGAAGTTTGCCATTATAATAAAATGCTTAAAATGTGTCCTATAGATATACAGTACAAAAATGTAGAATAATTAGCTTTGATTTTAATCAATTTTAGTCAAATGGAATATCTTGGATTTGAAAAAAATACTTCAAGTAAACATACAAAACGGGTATGGTGTTGAGAACAGTGAAGAAACTTTAAAAAGTGGCCATTGATTGCACCCTTCGTTGCACATTAACATTAAAATGTTAAAATACTAACTCTTAATGAGACACCACACTTGGCTAATGAGAAAAATGCATGTAAGAATGACTTTCAGTACATGGTGGCTGCTTCATTTTGTCTAGATATTGTAATAAAGTCTTTTAAAAATGAGTAAGTTATTTTGGAGAAAACTGTAGGAATTTCCCGATTGTATATTATTTTGATAACCCTTTCTGTTAGGCATAAGAACACAAAGATATTTAAATCCTAAAAATTCTCACTGAGTTGAAAATGTGTTCTATTTGCAAAGTATGGGCATTTGTGACTAAAGTGTGTTTCGGCAATGTGACCTGCACGCACTGCCCGGTGTGTCATGCAGGAGCACTTTCATGCTCCTGCGTACACCCTCCCACCTCTCTTTCATGTGCTGTGCACACCTATCGGATGGGTCTGGCAGGTGTGAACAAGTCCCACCAGCTGCCCAACCATGCCCAGCTTTGTTCCACATGGAAGCCTGGCACTCACAGCCCTTTTTTCCCACTCAGTCCCCTGTTTGGTGTTTTGATTTTTCAGTATGCCAATGGGAATTTCAGGACATATCTCATCTTGCAGTCTTCACACCACCAAAAACAAACCAAAGTTAAAAACATAGATTACTTTGACCTCCCTTCTGCTTCTGCAGCTGGAAAAGTGGATTTTTACACTGCAACAGAATCTTCTTTCAGGATATGCTGCCTCTGCTTCCTGCGGTTCTGTGCTCTTTGGCAGAGACACAGTGTCAATCACCACCGCTGCCTTTCACCTAAACGCTCCCTGATGGGTGAGCCAAACACCAGTGGCAAATTTTCTGCACGTTGTAACAATTTTATTTTTTTTTAATGAAAGATTTTGCCTTAAAATAGTGATTTTTTTTTTTTTTTCTTTTGTCATCGTTCTTTAGTGAGTCAGGCAAACAGTTGTAAATGTGCCATACTGTATGATCTCCCAGCCCAGGGCTATACGAGCTGTGTCTCAAGGCACGATTTGGCCTTTAAATGTATAAACATCTGACATGCAATGTACACGAGGAAAAGGGCAACAGTAAGGTAAAGAGAGAACAGATTAATTTTGTTAGGGCAGCAATGACTAGTAGATCCTTAGAAATCAGTAATTTACCTATGCTCATTGTGTTGCTCAAATCTCTACCAGATTATACTCACTGACAAGGATGGGGAGTCTTGGAAGTCCACTTAAGAAAGGGACTTCTATAGAACTGAACTTGTTTTCCACATATAACTAAATAGAAGAGATGCAATAAGATAGACTCTTGAAAAGAAGGAATATAAAAGACAAAAAGAAAACAGAGAAGTTGGGTTAGTTGTAGGAAACCCCAAAAAATCGAGTTTCTGATGAGGTAAATATTTACAACTTGGAATCTTATTCAAACACTGGACACTTCTTATGAACATTGACATCTACAGATCATCATACTTAAAATTCATGTGCAATATATTTCATAAATACCTGATGTAGATAACTTAGAAAGCAAGCTTCAGCTCTTGAATGAACTGGATCCTAAGGGTTTAAAGATCAAATCCCTAAGACATGATATATTCTACCACAAGATGCTAGCTGGCAGAAAGATACAGGAAATTAGGACTCAAAATGAAGCTTCCAGCTATTTCCAGAAACAGTATTTGATTGAGTTCTACTGTTCAACATGGATAAAAGTTGGAGACAGTATTTATAATTTTAGACACATGCAGTCAGCCTACAAAGACTTTGATATTAATAACTTTTCACCTCAAATGTAAAAACAGTGATTTCCATGAAAAACTCATCCAATTATTATATCAGAGAAAAAAATGAAGCTGACAGTATTATATATTTCATGGCATCAGTTACAGTATGATTACCAGCATGTGATAAACCTTAAAAAAAGGACTGTGCTAACATTTTAATGTAGAAAAAACAAAAGGTAGCAAATGGTCTGCCCAAGTTTCAAGGATATTTGAAGTCCCTCAGTGAGCGACAGTTGTCTTCACATTTAGATATTACATTTATGTGAAAACAAAACAAGCTCTTAATATTTGCTCAAATTGTGGGTCACTTTTTCCTGTGAAAATGCCTAAAATAGCAAAAAAACAAAAACCCCAAAACAACATCAAAAAGGTTTTTCATGAGTTCAGAGGGTAAAGTCACTTAGAGGGTAAAGTTTCATTCTTTGCACAAGAGGATAAAAGAATAGGTCATTTCAAAAAACAACAACAAAAGAAGAGATTATTAAGTGATTAAATAAAATTAAGATTAATGGTTTCGTTTGGATCTCCATGAAGTCTACACAGTTTTCCATTCATTTTAGGCCCTGTGGTGATACAATATAATCTTATAGAATTTTGATCTTTATATTTATTCATTCAGTAAATAACATTATAACTTTGTTTAAAAGTATATACTGAATGAATGCAGTTATATCAGAAATGTGTTCAATGGCCACAGTTCCAGTTTAGCTCTTGTTTAGTGCTGCAAAATTAAAAGGAAATTAATGAAGAGCTATAAAAAGTCATCAAAGCAAGACAGAAGTGACCTTTTTCAGTAGAACTAATACATAGAAAAAGGATTTAAACCAAATAATTATAATCATAAAAAAGGAAGCATAGTATATTATATTTGAGAGGAACACACATGACCTTACTCTGCCCTACGAAGTGATGTGATAATTGTTATCAAAATTTTGAAAGCGCCAGTAGAAAGAGACAAAAAGAGAGCTCTATGAGGGTAAAATCTTATAAAATAGTTTTGGGGTATGTAGCTGAAAATTCATTAAACTTAAAAAACTCGATACTGAATAAAACAGAGTACAGCCACCTTCACACTTAGATTCTTATTTATTGCTAAATCAGGGGACCTTCCGTTTCCTATTAGAAAGCACGGGCAGAAAAAAAGGTGGCTACTGTGGAAGGAAAGAAGCATTAATAGGAACACTGTCTGAAGGAAGTGTGTTTTCTCATTTCATACCATATGGACAAAGCAAAGAAAATAATTGGTCATCATATAGGCTTGGCTTCTTTCAGTGTCAAATAATGTCTGGCTGCAACAGGGGCGAATGCAATGAGGCTTGGAGCAAGGATGGGCACTGTATACATTCCCTGAAAGCTCATTATACACCTTTGAACAGATCAGCTTCTTGGTTTTGCAAAAGTACTGCAGCATGAATGTCAAAGACTTTTTAATATCTTGATTAAAAACTGCCGACTGTCTTGTTGGTAATTATATTAACATCTTTAGGTAATACCATGATAAATTATCTAGAAGGCATCAGATTAAGGAAATAATTTCAAGCTGTCCTTTCTCTCCAAAAAAGAAACATGCCTTTTGTACCTTAGACAGAAAGAAAAGACTATTAGCATTTGTGTGCCTGTTGAATACATATGTAACCCATAAATGCAAAGTAAATTTTGCATGTGATTCCAGATGAAGGCCTAGGTAAAATAGTGAAGAGACAGTTTACTTTTATTTTATTATCTTAAATGCTTGTAGTTAGTTTTTTCCCTCTTTCAGTGGATTTGCAACTTTAACATCTCTGCTAAAGTAATTTTAAAATTAAATCTTGTAACTGATTTCAGTTTGCAATTGATATTGCAGAAAGCTGTTGTGTGCAACGATGCAGTCATGAACTAATGAACTGAGGCAGTTTCTAACAGTCCTAAAAGCAGAAAAGCCATTTAAGCACTGAAAAGAGAAAAAGTGAAGAACAGTCACTAATGGAACTAATGGAACACTGTTTCCATTAGAATAATTCTTTTATCAACCTGTTGGAACAGGTCCAGAGGATGGTCACAAAAATGATCAGAGGGATGGAGCACGTCTCCTGTGAGGACAGGCTGAGAGAGCTGGGGTTGTTCAGCCTGGAGAAGAGAAGGCTCCAGGGAGACCTTATTGCAGCCTTCCAGTACTTACAGGGGGACCTGTAAGAAAGACGGAGGCAGGCTTTTTAGCAGGCCACAAAGTGACAGGACAAGGCATAATGGTTTTAAGCTAAAAGTTGATGGATTTAGGCTAGATATAAGGAAGAAGTGTTTTACAGTGAGGGTGGTGAAACACTGGCACAGGCTGCCCAGAGCGGTGGTAGATGCCCCATCCCTGGAAACATTCCAGGTCAGGTTGGACAGGGCTCTGAGCAACCTGATCTAGTTGAAGACGTCCCTGCTTGTTGCAGGGATTTGGACTAGATGACCTTTAAAGGTCCCTTCCAACCCGTTTTATAATTCTGATTCTATGATCTTGGTTCTTTGCTTTTTAAGTATTTGCTTAAAAAGTACATAAGCTGAGCTTGATATATTTCAAGCACAGTAAAATAATAATAATAAAAAGTGGGTGATAGCACAGAAAGTTTTGTTTCAGCCAGTTCAGCTATGGTCTGAGCATGCGAGGTGAGGGAAGGGAGCCCTGCCTTGCTGCAGCAGGCTTTAAGGGTATGAGTACTAGACCCTTAATTCCCAAAAGACCATTTCCACCTCTTGTTTATAAGAGGAGAAATCCCACACTAAATTAGCACCTGAATTGGATAGTTGGCTGCCAGCAAAGTAATTATTAATGTCTATTTTATAAATTGCTTATATTTATTCTTATAACATTAAGTTATTATAATTAGCCTGCTCCTTTACTGAATTTCAGATGACACCTATTGCTATTTGTACCTGTGATACTAAGGAGTATTCTGGGAAGGAATATCTGGTGCTGATATTATGGGGATTTTTTAAAATTTATTTTATGAGATTACATGGCATAATTATATTGTTTGGCTTATAACATTTTTTACTCCAGTTTTAAGTTTCAAAGGAGTTAACATTCTTGGCCATAAATACTCACAAATGCATTTATAAAGACTCAGGAAAGCAGGTTTTGTAGTTCTCATTTTACCTTAACTTTTCTCTACTGTTTTAAACTATTTAGCTGGTTGTAAAACTGGATCTGTAATATATGTCACTGCAGATTGCAGCTCATTGCAAATGGTTAGTTGTAGAATTAGGGACTATTTTGTCAGTTGTCAATCAAACAGCAAGGACATCTCCCAAGACACCAAGGCAATGATATATTGGATGTATGTGAGATATCTAGCTCAAGAGACGGTGACAAGATAAAGTTATAAAGCTCTGTCAGATGATGATATTTTTTTCCTTATAGAGATTTTAGTGACTTATTCAGTGGTTTTGTGTTGCTTTGTTTTGGTATTGTGTTTTTGGAGGGTTTTTTGAAGGTAGGAGATGACAAAATGATAAATTTTGGTAGTGGCCTAATTGATAACAAGTAAGATTTATAAAAAACATGGCTCGTTCTGACATTACTTTATAGCCCCAGAATATACTGGAATAAAAATAGCCTTATCAGTTATGGCTTAAGGTGCTAAATCGCATTTCCTTTCAATGACTTATTTTAGAAAAAGATGCACGATATGATTTCTAGTACTCTGAAAAAGAGGAATTTAATCAAATTTTAATTTCTTGATAAGAATGTCATGCCTATTCCTGACCAATCTCAATAATGGAGATGTAAATAATCACTTACTACTCATTTTGATCCCATAGGTTCGGGTAAGATCAGTATACTTCTCCCCCTTACAAATTCTCTTAAATCATCTATAAATATTCTAAGCAGAATTTCCCAATCCTTACATGAAATTATACAGCTCACATTTCCTATCTGTAATACAGTAAGGTCTCACCATAAATTTATGAAATAAGTAAATTTAATTCTATTTCTGAAGAGAGCCATCCTAAAGAAACTTTCTCCTTAAGTTCTTAAAGCAGAAGTACAAAATGAGAATGTAGCCAAATGAGTCATTTTTATTATTTGCTCTTTTGGATTGGCTTTTCATTAGCATTTTCTTTCTTAACCAGTAAAGTAACCATGGTTGGTATCTTGGATTACTGAATTTACCTGCAGTGGATGTCTTCTCTATAATTTGATAAGGTGGTCCTGGGATTAAAAGAGGGACATCCTTTAGCCAGTGGATTATATCAATTCATGTTTGCAAGGCTAATTTCAAGTGGAAAAGATCAAAAAAAAAAAAAAAAAAAAAAAAGACTCTGCTAACTAAGTCTTCAGATGAGTCACAAAGATGCTTTTTGCCTCCCCTCCTGCTTATGGATTTCTGTGTAATTAAAAGCCAGACACCCTGAACTAAACCAGAGGTAAATCAGTTATATCATAAATCTGCTATTATAGACTCAGTGGCCTCCAGAACCTAGACCAAGGTTTTTAGGGAAAATCCCAGTGCTGGTACTTTGTAGAATGATACATGGCAGGAACAAACATTAGAGCACCCAATTTGGACAAATGTCTCAGTTGCTAAGTGCAAGTACACCAAAGATAAAGTCACCACCTTTTCTTCTTCCTCTGACAGAATGAAACAAAAAAATCCATCAAGAATGGAAAGAGAAAATTGCAAGTTGCTATTCAGTAGCAATCACTGGTTAAGGTGACTGACATGGTATATCGTGTGGCCTCAGCAATCTTTTCTGAATCAGAGTACTTGAAAAATCATGGCATTTTCAAGTATTGAAAAAATGTGAAATTTTTAATGATTTTTATTTTATCAGCTTGTTCTGGCTTTTCACAGTATGAATTTATTAAAATATTATTGATATGGAGACCAATGGAAACCAAGAACATATTGTGACAGGGTGCCCTGTACCCTTTAAATTAAAAGATGTATGAATTAGTGTGCCATTAACTGTCTCTGTAAAAGCCAGCAGATATAAAGACCACTGTGAAGAAAAAAACATACTTTTCAGATACACAGTGTGCAAAATATTGCAACTGTGGATTTGTGATTTCAACCCACTTTCTTTCTTAAAAGAAAAAGGTTTATATGAGTAGAGGAATCAGCATTAAGGACAGGAGAACCCATTAAGTTTTACATAAACTGAAGAACAATCCATTAAAATTTTCACAAGTGTAGGATACCAAAACAAAAGCAACAGTACTGATACCCCCTAGCTAACAGATTGGTAAGGATGTTCTGCAGATGTGATGTAAGGAACAGTACGATCAAGCTAGGCCCTCAAAGCCAGGAAAGGTACCTAAGAAATCCCTTACCTCAACGAGAACAGGAGGCTGAGCTCTCATGTGCTTTGATTTTGCACCTTCTTGTATTTTCATAGGATCAAAAGATAATTCAGGTCAGAAAGGACCTCTAGCCACCTACACCAATCCCCTGCTCCTGTCTTGTTCTTTCTTTCTACAGTTGTAATTAAGGGCTTGACTTTTTGCTTGCCTCAAGTAAATTTGTTTTCTCTTTAAGGTCCTGCTGCACTGCAAAGATGGGACAGTATGTGGCCGGGCACAGAGTGCAGTTTCTGTCCACATTGAAAAACATGAGGTTACTCAAAGTTACACCTTTGTGACTGTTGCTGGGGCAGATAATGCCCTCACTAATTTCACAGCATCATCTCTCTGTTCACATCTATTTCAAGAGAACCTATGGAATCTCTTCTGTATAGATTAACTCTCTTCCTTCAGCTAAGATGGCAAATAGGAATAATTTATGAGAAAGTATTTCAATAATTGTCACTTCCCTGGATTTCAGAAGTGTGTCATTACAACTAAGCATTTTGCCAAAGCTCATCTATTTTTGTTTTAATACTTTATTGATACATAGACATTTATAATGCTTATTTCCTACTACATATGTCTGTGCTCCTGCCTTGTAATTCAAGCCCAATTTTATTCAGCAGCTAGTGTTGACTCAGTCTAAACCCTTCACTCAGAGATGTGCCACCGTTTTCCAGAAGTAACTATGCATGGGATAGAAACAGGTTTTTTATCAGCTTTAGATTTGCAATTCTCAGTTTCCCAGAATGACCCTATTTCTTGTATTATAAAAGCCCAGCTCATACAGTGCATGATTCACATTCTGTGATTCGTGATTGCTTTGTATATCCATATCCCATGTCCTCTTATTCATCAGCTTTACAAAACCAGGCAGTGAAATCCTGACCTGATTGAACTCGGTGGGTGTTTTGACATTGCCTTCAATAACATTGGCATTTTACCTAAAATCTTTCTAGCCTTTAAATAAAAGAGCCTTTGGTCTTTTCTTTTTGGAGGGGCAGGAAGAGCACCAAGACACAGGGTGACGGTATTTACGTTTTCATTAGATGTATCTCTTCCATTTGTGAGATGTAACAGTCAATAGGATCAGAGAGCAGGTGAAGTAATCAGAATTTGCCAGCATGGGAATAAGTTGGTTAACATTTGCATAAGCATTTCTTTTGTCAGCATGTATGAAGACCTGGCCTTAAGAGACCACATTGACTCATTTGGCTTGCCAGCAATAAGCACAAATAAGTTACAAAGAAAATGTAATTCTGCTCTCTATTAAAGAAAAGCCAGACCTGGTTATTCAAAGTTTTCAATGAATCAGAGGTGTAACATAATTATCCAGAAGTTTAATTTTAGCTTGAAATGAATGTAATTTCAGTTTCACATTAATTTCTTTATGGTCAATGACTGACGGACCACTTTCTTCGCTCCCAGTGAGCGCAAACAGGAGTGGGAGCCCCTTTCATGCTGGGTTGCTGTTAGAGAGCCTTCTAATAATATTCTATCCAGTATCCTTTGTGCACTGGGACTCCACTGCCGAGGCAGTGAAACATATATAGGGTTTCAGAGATGGAAAAAAATGTACAGCTTTATACTCCAAATGTAGGAAGTGCAAGCCTAATGGGAGCCAGCAGTGTTGGCTGCACAGCATGAGACTTGGCCAGTACAAACATATTCCTAAAACTGATGTCATCACTGGGATCACACTCTAAAATGCCCTGCTGGAACATGCTAACGGGGGGACCATTACTCCTGCATTGCCTGTTTGCTGATGGAAAACTGCTGTTTGGCCAGTTCTATGACCGATTCCATATTTCCACACTCATTTGCAATTTCCCTTTTCAGTTTGTAAGCCTGTTGAGGAATACACTGAGCCGAATAACAGTGCTCTGTTGTTGAGCCTACACATAAAAGCACACATGACAGTAGTAAAAAGGTGTCAAAACTGAGCCTTGGGATGAATCTAGAGAAACATTTTTTCAGGATTTCTTCCCTCAATTCCCCAAACACAGTCTGAGGAGTTATATCTTGACTGATAAAGCAACAAACAGCATTCAGCATGAGGTAAGCAAGCTGCCAGCAGCACACTGAGCTGAGCAGGTGGGTCTGTATTCCTCCATCTATTTTGTTAAATTACATTTCTTTGTGGCTCTGTGACTCATCCCATGCTCTCACCCCACTCTTCCATTCTCATCACATTACTTTTGACAGTTATAGTCTCTCAAACCACAGATATATGTATATGACCACCTCACCAGCTTTATTAAACTTGCCTACACATTATGCTTCTGAAATATAAAGGTTTTCCTTATATTATAGAAAGGAATTAAGTTCTTAGATATCAGACTTTCTTAGCTTCCCTTGAGAGCCAGGACAATAATATGCTTCACAAAGCATCCTCTCATTGTGCCTTGCAGAACCCAGGAAACCCTGAAAAGGCAGCAAGGTTGCTTTTCTTTCAGACCTGGTGCCAGAAAAGGTTCAGCAGGACTCATTGCTCTGCCTTCAACAGGGAACAACATGGAAAGAACAACCCTTGAAAATGCCTGCCCTCCAGCTTTCATGTCAAAACAGAATTGTTCCTGCTTTACAGAGGAAAAGTTATACATACATGCAAGATTTCCAACATCTTTTGCAGGCCACAGCAGCCCAGTGAATACCATCCAGGTTTCTAGACTCCCATGCTTCTGGCAATAGGTCACGAGGTGATGTTTGGGTTTGTGCTATTATTTGTTGCTTAGATGCCAACACAAGAGACACATCTTAGGACAGAAAGTCAAGCAGTTATTTTTCAGTGCAATATAATCTCAGACTTCTTAGACAATAAAATGCTATTAAGGATGCAATAAAAAATTAGAAAACTTTACCATAAAGGGCTGAGAGTTTGGGGGTTTTAATCAACAAAAATATCAACCAGATAATCAACTTCTTTTAGGAATTTAGAAGTATTTTCTGCCGAGTCCTAAGAATGACAAATACTTTTTAATTACTCTTTGAGTGTTTGGTATAGAACGCTAAAATGGGAATAAGCTTGGAATAAGCTCTCTATTCAGTGAATAGGAAAAGAAAAAAACCTTCAGACAGAAGAAAAACTGAATGAAAAAAGAGAAAGCAAAAGCCCAAAAGAAATACTGAAAGCTTAATTAAGTCCAATAAGGAAGATGTTTTCCTGCACTCAAGTGCAGAATTCTCAAGATAAATGCCTCTCTCAAAAAAAATAAAAAAGAAGGGACCAGCTCTAACACTTAATCTGTACATACTTAGAACCTATGAAGGATGCAGGAAACCTGTAATCTACATACTAAAAAGGAAATTAGCCACTACTTTCCATCTCTTTTGTCATCGGGCTTTAGCAGAAGATGGACGCTATACTCCTCTGCCTCTTTTGAAACTATTCCACTGCCCGGTGACTGAAAAGATCACCAGATATGTAAAATTGTGGGAGTGGGGACTGGGTTTTGGGGCTGCCTTTTTCCTCAATGATTGTCTAAACTGCTAAGACAGAAAGTCCCACCTTTCTCTTAAAGCCAGGCCAACTTTTCCTCCCCAGGTGGAGACACCACTCAATTGCATGTGAATGCCAGTTTTATGCATGTATGCAACAGGGTAGACTCTGGCAGCAGTTCAGATGCTGGTGACCTGGCGGGCCATGGTGGAGAGCCCCTTCTTTACAGCTCCAGAGCAGGCTGAGGCATGAGATCTGGGCACCCAACGTCTCAGTCCTGTCAGCAAAGGCAATACCACAAGTGACCAGAAACAGACCTTCCAGTGGTTGGATGAAGAATTTGGCTGTTCGGTTTGACCCTGAAGTCAAAGTGTTTGTCTTATCTAGGTACCTTCAGTGTCCAGTAGCAGCTGGAAAAGACATTTTCAGGATCAGCTCTGGAGCCTAACTCCAAATTCAACTGAAATCCTGTAGTGGTCTTGGTTCCTTGTGTATGTTATTGCTTGCTTCCTTTAATCTTTGTGACATTTGAGAGAAGTCCTCACTATGCCTCTGCATTTTGGGAAGACACAAAGTATTTGCCACAGCTTGTAACCATTTTAAGAGTTTGTGTCAAAGCCCTACAGTTAGAAATCTTTTTATTGATTTCAGTAAACCAAATTCAATTGCTTACCCTTCAGTGATTTTTAATAACAATTCAGCCCTTTCCCCTAATAGTTTCCTGATTAACATCACTTGTAAAATTGAGATTTAGAGCTTATAACAAATGAATGCTTTTCAACTACCTGCAGTGCTTGGACACCTTCTGTACAGATGTATTTCCCTATTAAACTCAGGATTCAGAAAGAAGCACTTTGAAATACCTAACTTCTAACTACCTGGCTGTCCTAGAGTGGAAGCATGTAGGCTTTTTATAAGAAGAAGGTGTGCATATTTCAACCTTTTTGTTGGGATCCCTGGGTGAAGAGAGGTGAGAGAGCTCAATGGTCTCCAGTGCCTCAAGAAGTTACTTCAGTCAGACATCTCTGCTCCTAAATGAAGATCCTGAGAGCAGGAAGAAGGGAGCCCTGATCCTCTCTCTGGGATACATTTCACATTAGCAGTGGATGAGATACAAGAAATAGTAATAACTTGGGAGCTTGACCTGTGTGCCAGACTTAACCTTATCATTTAAGAGCTCTAAGCATTAATTCAATGATTCATATTCCTTCCTTATTTTTCCTCTAAATCCTAAGTATGCTTTTGAAGTCTGGCTCTTAGATATCCAAGATATAGTTAGTAACATAACAGTTATCTGACAGGCTCAAAATAATAATTGTTTTGACCTATATCTCAGTGATAGTAGTAGTTATTCAGAAATCACTACAATAAGTGGCTGCAGTAATTTGTACTTTTGATGTATGTCTGCTAAGCGTAGCCCTTATCTTTGATCTCGGCATCAATGAAAACATAACAGATCCCAGAGGTTTTCAGGCATATGCTAGCTTGGTTGAAATTATTACTGCAGTGACCTCTATTTCCAATAATGAAGCATATTTTCTGCATCTTAGAACATCAGTGAATTTTGTATGTTGTATTCTTCATCAGTTACAAGTAGCTCTTGTTAATTCTAGTATGCATTTCCCTTGGCTATATTCTGTGTTAAATATGTTACTGCATAGAAAATTATGGCCAGTCCCCGTGTGTATGTTATGCTTTTATGTCACAATAAGGAGTTAAATATGCCTAGACCACAGGTTCTGTTACATTTCATCTTCATTGCTTTGTTCTCAAAAACAAAATTTATTTCACTTACTTTAATGTAGTAATCTGCACCATTGTAATAAAGAAACATTAGCTCTCCAAGATGAAATTTCATTGTTTGTATTATTTTAAATTATGGAGAAGTCCTAAAGGTATTTCCTGTAATTTTAGAGATGAAAAAACCCTTCAGAAAGCAAAATAAGACAAATTGTATTTGTTTATAGCTATTCTCTTTGGGGGAGTTTTAATACAAATTAACTCAGTACAGCTTTTTACAGTTTGAAAACAAAACAGAGTAATTATAGTCTCTGTAAAGAGATGTTCTCTCTCACACCAGGAAGTTTTAACCAATAAGGAAGATCAGTTTTCTAGCTGATAGTCAATCAAGGCTAACAGCTATCTCTTGAAATTACGAAACATTCGTTGGTTATTCTCATCATTTGAATATTACATATTTCTAGAAATTAATTCTTATGCTTTGGGGTTAACTGTTTTCTAGATCAGTTTTCAACACTATTTGGTCTAAAGACTAATTTAACCTTGACAATGGATCTAGATTCATAGTTTCCTGAGAAAAAAGAGATAAAAGAGGTTCCCCGTGCCTCCCCAGTCCCATGTGCTGTAACATCTTTGACCATAACATGTCACAATGCAGCTCATGATGTTACACATTGCTGTCTGAATGCTAATCTAGGCTGTCCTCAATTCTTTTTCGGTACCATGTAATGATCTTACAGCAGTAACATTTGAAGCGAGCATTCAAGTTTGCAAGGACTCCACAAGGAAGAAGCAAATCGGTTAGGTACTGCTGTATTGTCAAAATGCCTTCTGTCTGACAGAGTGAAAATCCTCAGACTGTATCCTGGTCCAGGTTTCCACACAATGTGTCTTCCACTTTCCTGCTAAGCAAAACATGTCAGGAAGATCATCTGACATGAGAGGTGTCTCCTGTCAGACTAATTTAGTGGGAGAGCATGAATGATCGAAATAGTTAACGAGTTTCAAGGAAGACCAGGAGTTTATCAACATAATGCACATACAGCTCTCTAGTGGAGGGGGAAAGGGTTAGGTGGAAAAAGATGCAGCAGTATCAGGAAAATTAACCTGCTATTCAACAGTTCACTTGCTTCCCATCTAGTATCCACACAGCACCACCAAAGAAGAATTACATACAATGATGGACAAGGAGGAAAAGCCGTTTGCCCCTGGAGAGATTTATGGCTACTGTGTAAAGTGCAAATAAAATAAAATGAGGGCAATAGTTGGATAGTCTCTCTCTAAATGAATGGGTGGATCACAGTTCTCTGCCAGGAGCTCCTACCCATGACCATATAAGAATCACCAATGCTCAGCAAGACTCACTTGGATTGTCACATTGTGGCATGGATAACACCTGAGCAGAGGTGATAACAGGCTCTGAGCCTCAGAGAAAGAGTCAGGGATCTGGGTATGACGATGATCTTCTATCCCTCTAGCCTTGCACAACAGCCACATAGTCACAGAGCCATAAAACCACAGTAGCAAAGGTAGTGGCTGCTTGGGAAGGTTTTTTGGATATTTTTTTTTTCCTTTATCACATGCCAGTGTACAAAGAAGGAAACTGTTCAGTAGGAATTAGGTCTTTCTCACACAGAAGGGAGAAGAAAAGATCTCAGGCCTGGATATTCTCACCAGATAAGGAGAGCTAGATGGAGGATTGATGTCTAATTTGGAGGTAGGTAGCCTAGATAAAACCCTGAAAAACTGATGAAGGGGCGCAAACAGATCGATCAATCTACTAAACCTCTTAGATGCACCTATACTGAAATAAGAGCTATGGCAAACAAACAAGAAATAAAAAAGTGTATATGTAATCAACATTACTGCTGCACCAAAGCCATCACTCAGCTGACCATTTCTGCAACATGAATGCTGATGAAGAATAATGCCGCCTATTAAGGAATAGAAAGAAGAGACAGAATTTTGTATATCAAGGGCATATGTAGTTTCCCTGAGCCTTAACTATAATGATAATTAGACTCATTAGACCACTGCACAATGACAGACAGAAAAAGCCCAAAAGTATTGCTGTCAGGTATGGTCTATTGCTGGCCTCTAAAATTGCAAAATCAAGTGGGATAAGCCTTTAGAGAAGAACAAAAAGAAAAAAGTGTTAGCATAGTCATCTGACAGATAGGCTTTGATATTAATGACAGGCTTGTAGCTCCTGATCCATGGAAGAAAGAAAACAAGACTATACAACAAGCAAGGGGGAAATGGCTAAATATCTTTGGATCCAGTAAGTTAAGACAGCACCCGAAGAAGGGCAGCTTTTTCAGTTCTGAACAACTTTGGGAAACTGGCAGTATGGGAGACAGTAATCATAACATCATGCAGTATTTCATTCCTAGAGTAAACAAAGAGATGAAACATTAGGATAGGCTAAAAACTACTGAAATAAATGTAACTTCATTGCTCAAAGAAATATTAGAACAAAAAAACTGAAGAAGTCTACTTATCATCAAGAAGATATCAAAATGATAAGCAATAGTCAGTATGGGTTTGTCAAAACTAAATCCTGTTAAACCTATTCAATTTATATGACATGACAACAAACCTGGTATTTAGGTGAAAGCAGATGTTTTGGTTTGAATAGGACTTCTGACCCTGTCTAATAGGATATTCCTTAGGCTTCCTCCAAAAGTACCCTCATGATTAGCTTACCACAAAAAAAGATAGGCAATTTGAGACATTTTTTTCTCTGAAAGTTAAAAAGTTAAAGGATAAATTAAGTACTCTAGGAGGATCTTGTGGGTTCCATAATCATAAATATTTACATTAGGGACTGAACAAAAGACTATGCATTAAGTGTACAAGAAGCAGTGAGGGGCTGTAAGCCTACTGTAAGAGGAAGATGAGAATCAAACGTCTTGAGAGATGGGAGAAACTGTCACAAAAAAAAAAAAGAAAAAAAAAGAAAAAAAAAAAAAAGAAGGAATACTAGTCCTAGAAAGGAAATAATGACAATCAAGAATCTCTTACACATAGCAATCAACGGCATATAGTATCAGCACAAATAAGAATTTGTATAATGATTGTTTGCAAACCAATCATAATTAGATAGTGTTACTGAAATACTGAAAGATAAAAACTGAATTGTTTAAAGTGAATCACAGGACATAATCATTCTGCCTTAGTCAGCATTGACATGGCCACATCAAGACTACTGTTCCCAATTGTGGATGTTCCACATCAAAAAGATGAGCTCATAGGAATTATCAGAGAGACAGTAAATGTAGAAACATGAAAATGTGAATTGGTTTGTCAAGAGAAGAGAAAACTGAGGAAACATGATGACAAGCTTAAAAAGCTGCTGGGAAAAAAAAAGGAAGGGAATAAACTTTTTTCATGTCTACTGTGAATGAGACAAGTAGTACGGACTAAAATTAGAGCAATGGAGGTGCACATCAGTCAGGTAGAAAAGCCTTTAATGGGAAAGACAGGTAAGTACCAGAGTAGATTGCTTAGGGATAATGCACAACCTCTTCCTCTGCAGCATTTAAGAACCAGCCAGGGATCTGTCAGGAATAGTTTAGATACAGCCAGTCTTGCCTCAAATGGTGGAGGAAAAATTAGATGGACTTTCTGATTCCCATCTTATTTTCTGTGATTCTGAGTAAAATTCTGTTAAAAAAAAATATAAAATAGTGCACATCTTAATACCAGTAGAGTACATTGAGTAACTGGTTGTCATTATAGTAAATACTAATTTCCTGCATTGTTTTCCACTAAGATTTGTGCACTTCACAGTTACCTTATGTATAGTTTCAAATCCAGCATTTATTCCCAGGTCTCCAGCACATCTCAGCAGCTCAGTTCTTTTTAATTCAGACCAGTCTGTGGTTGTGAAAGCCTGATAACACTCCTCATGCAGTACAGCATAGTGCTTTTACAGTGTAACTAATGAATCACACTGCCATCCCAAATGTCCTCAAAATGACTTTTACTTGAATTAAACATCTTTGAGGTCTAAAGCAATATTGTCTATTACTGTCAGTCCCATTTGAGTTTGTTCCTGTGCTGGGCTAAGGCCATCTGTGACTCCCCAGCTTTGACTTCATTTTGGGGGTTTTTTACTGGAATTACATGTAGGCTGGAATGAGCTGTAAATTCTACTTGCCTAATGGATCACAAGGAAGTATAGTCACTCAGCTGGAAACATAATGTTTCCTTATCTTAATAGCATGCAGGCAGCTACTGCTTTTGAATGTGAATTCTGCTTCTGTACCCCTAATGTTTGTCCTGATGGCAATTTCAGTACAGAAACAAAGAGCTTCATGCATTTTTTTTAATTAGGAAGAATAATGTTCCACTTTTGATCAGAACCTTCAGACTTTAGACTATTACTCACTGACGTAATTTGACTTTGTTTCATTCTGCAGAAAATGGCATAATCCAAGCCAATGGAGTTTTCCCACTCATGTTTTATTTGAAAGAGTAATGCAGGTTTAATAAGTATAAAAAGAAAACAGTGCTTAGGATGAATGCATGTGTTTCTCTTAGCCACAGGAAATGCATAATGGAAGATCATTTAACTATCCCATATGCTATTTTTTTAATGTTTTTAATGGACCCAGCAGATTGTGTAGTGCACCATCTTGTCTCTGGCAGGAATTAGTACAGGTGCATTAAGAAGAAGCGTAAGAAATGGAGTGTATACAGAGTAATCCTTCCTTAACGTACTTTCTTCTCTTACTGATTTTATAAGTTATAGTTATATTTAGAAATACTTATTTTTAAAATTGGTTTTCAAGTATATCCTTTCAAAAGAAATAAAATAATGTAATTGTTACTGGGGGGGGGGGGGGGGGGAGGAGGGGAGGGAGAGAATGAGTAACAATTTACCTTTTATATTACTCACAACTGGAAAGGGGACGAATATCATCTGCATCAAAGGCATATTCCCCCATGTAAGAACAAAGAGAGCAAAAGTTTCTGTTGTGCTTTTGATACAATTAGAGGTGTTCAACCCTCAGCCCTCTGGTCAAATCCTGATGAGGACAACAGGTCAAATCCTGATGAGGACAGCATTTAATCATGCTGCTGGCTGGCTGGGCATCTCTCAGAGGGTGGGCTGCCCAGCCTCGCTGCACATACAAAGCATGCCTTCAGCGCATGCAGCAGCCCACCTTCTCCCTGCGCCAGGAACAGGAGCCACCAGCTAAGCAGAGGGAAGAAGGGCTGCCATCTCCGCCAAAATCCTGGCACCTGCCTGTATTTAATTTTTGCGACTACATCCATTATACTTGCTGTAAACTGGCTTGCAGGATACTGATTTTGAGATAATCAAAAGGTAAAAGTTCTCACATTTCCCAGCAGTACTATTCAGGGAGCCAAAGTATGCCAGGATGCTCAGGTTAGCTTAGGAGCTCTTTGCAACAGGGTGCTGTGTAAAAGAAGAGTCTTTGGTTCACTGTGACTAGCCTGTGTTCCTTGGCACACAGCAAGAGAGATGGACACTTGAATATTTGGGATCTCTAGGGAATTTGCAACAGATGCAGACTTCACTGAACAAGAAAGAAGGAAATGCAGTGACGAGAAATGTCACTGGGTCACATCTGCAAGAAAAACACTTCTGAAATACCCTCAAAGCTTCTTCCAGATACAGACTGGTAGAGGGATGCCTGTACTTTCACACTTATGTGATATAGCTCTAACTACTGCTCAGATGTCAGAAAAACTACAGGGAACTAAATGCAAATAATTTTGAACTGTTTAGGAAGAAGCAGCAGCACAGTTGATGGAGACCAGTAAGCACACCAGCCACACTGACCACTTAGAAGCGCACATACGCCTTATGCAATTTGGGAACCTCACACCTACACACCTGAATAGTCTTTAGCAACACCTCCTCTTAGGAGAAAGGTAGACAAACAGCTCCTAGCATAAGCAGTGCATGATGTTACTCATCTAGGAACTGCCTCACTAGGTTAATGATTGTAACACAAGAATGAGCTTTAGCAGGTACTATTGCTCACAGTACGTGCAATCAGCAGTTCAGTTCAGCAATGCACTTGTTTTCTGCACAATTGGACTTTCTTAGCAGTGAGTGATTGGCAGCTACATGGTAAATTCTGAACTAGTGAAGGCTGGGGAAAAAACCCAGCAAGGAGAGTAACTACATGGAAATGGATTAACAGAGCTTTCAAAAGGGACACTGTGACTGAAGCCGTGCACAGCTTACAAAAGCAAATGACATTTGGAAGAAATCTACTGAAGGTAACTTTGCCCAGGTTACTAAAATGGCACTGGGATTTTTCTGCAGGAGCCTGACTGGTAGGATGAGAACTGATTGGAACAGTATAGCCAGATGGAACAAGGCAGCTGATTGGGCTTAACCAGCAACAGGCTTCTGTCCATAGAATTTCCACACCATGATTTATTATTTAAATGCAAATGCTAGCATGCCAGGTAGCACCCCAGTGAGCTGTGTCTTAGCCACATATTCTTTCTTCAGAAACTCACAAAAATATTTGTGCAGGTGGACTGGGTATGAACAAAAGAATTACAGACACTCAGTTTCTTTGTTGCTTTTCTTTTTTTTTTTTTTTTTTTCTTAATTCCTTGTTCTTTATGTATGCGTGAGGTCCAGCAAATGTTCACTGAAAGATCTCGAGGCATGAAAAGGGTTTCCTCCCAGTGTGGCCTATCCTTTATGCATTAAGGGGTGCTTCAGCTCTAGCAGGGAGACAAAGAAGATCTGTGCCTGCATCTCGATTAAGTTCATGAAATCACCTGTGAGTCTTCTACCATCGAATTAGGTTGCAGCTGGCAATAAGTTATTAAGGAAAGAGTCAAACTCACTTCTTAGGAAACAAGGGTAAAAATCAGTAACAGGAGAATGGCATTTTAGTGAAGTAAGAACTATTTAAGAAAACACAACGTTAGTAACAGTAAAGCTCAAAGCTCCATTATAAGGCCTGACTTTTTCTTCTAATTGTTAGATCAGTTCCAGGGGTGTTCTACTGACAGCCTGCTTTCCTGTAGCAATACAACAGAATCATCTATTTTCTACCCAACTTCTGCATGATGGGATGTAAGTAATTTTTCTTCACTTTTTCCTACATTTTTAAAATAAAATTCATGTTTCTGTACCTTATGAAGATTAATTCATCAACACTTTTAAATATGTTCAAGACATTCTGAGGGTTATATAATTGGCATTTGGTAATTTGATACATTTAATTAGTCAGAATGAAGAAATCCACTTAGAGTTATTGAAGACTTAGATAGTCAACTCTACATCCAAAAATATCAGTCAATAAATTCTCAAAAATATTTATACTTTAAAAGTGTATATCACTATATATCCCTCCCAGGCACATAATGTTATTATCAGAGACAAAGTCCATCTGACCCAGTGTAGCTATTGTCATGAAACATGTTCTCATCTTTCAGGACTTTCAATTTATGTTCCTAACTAAGAATTTTTAAAGTTAAAGGATATACATATTAATGAGTCACTTAGTGACTTTTGGCAATCCCCTGTTTCATTAATTCTGTTGAATATTTCATAAGTAGGAATTGTGAGAGCTTGATGTAAGATAAAAATCATGTTTGAAATGTTTAATACTAAAATATGTATTGAAGAAGAAACATCTTTCTTTATTAGATGTCAGAGCTGTTGGATTTATACAAGTTACCTTTTTCTTTTTTTTTTTTTTTTTTTTTTACTTTGTTCAAAGTGAGAATAGTGAGAAAAATTATGCTGAGTTGGATGGTATCCAAATCATTCATACTTAAATTACTGCTATCAGATAAACCGGGACTGTTATTAAGAGCAAGGATTATAACATGGCATGTATTTGCGCACCGTGAAGTAGAATAACATTTTTTTTTTGTATACATATGAAACCAAAGTGCAGAAAAATGCAGAAAATCCCTCAGGGTGACACAAACAGCACTGACAGAGGTGAACTCCAAGATTTTCAGGTTGATAACTGGACTATATATTTAGTTTCCAAATTGAAATGTAACTCAGCTTGCCATCTAAAGCCAGCTGTTGCGGCATAGTTTTGTTACAATGAGATGGGAACGAAACTCCCAACTCTAAGTGATACATTTTTATAGGAAAGTGTGAACTAGATATGATCATGGTGATTAAAAAAGATCTCTTCTACTACAGTAAGGAGTCTTCCGCTGGTTACAAGCATATAAGAACTCCTAATAGCAGTGTGTCACCTTTAGTTAGTCTTGGAGAAAGGGTGATGTCACACCACTCAAAATAGGGAAGCAGATAAAAAACAAATTCCTGTTTATTCAATTTTTTAATACTAGAACAAGTGGAAATGTCAATAACTATTGACAGCAGTCAACTTAAAATTGCCACAGCATACTACAATATTTCCTAGTGAATGTGCCAAATTCACTAACGCTCAGAATACTATCTTTTTTTTAATCTAAGGAATAAATATGCATATAATAAATGCACACATCATCATTAGATATAGAGTGATATATTTTTAAAATATTTTAAACTTCACATCTTAGAGACTTAGCAAGTATTTCATGTTCCTGATGTCAACTTAATATGGGAGAATTTCAGAGGTCACATAGCTACAGAGAAAGGGTTTGAAGTTTGTGGTCTGAAAACCCAAAGTCCTTGAAACACACACAAAAAAATGCCCAACCTTTTTAGTTTATTTATAATTACATCAGTCTCTTGATTCTTTGATGTCTGACTTACAATTATTTAGCTGTAGGACTTAGCAAGACACTTTTGCTAAAGAATGTAATGGGTGAATGCTGCTTTTATTTTGAAACACGACATTGATTCTTGTGTTCCCTTTAATACTGGACTGAGTGCAAGCTACAGTCAAGCTAAATAAAGCCCAGCAATCCAGTGCCATATTAAACGATGCACATTTAAAGAAACTAATGAATGAGATTACTTCATTCTTTCAGTTCCATTCAGCTCATACAGAACTACAGCCAGCTTGGAGAAACTGCTAATGAAACTTACTGCCTTTCTAAAAATAGAAATCCCGGCTTGAAATCTAATGCATGTGCCTCTGTGGAGTCTAAAGAGAATGGAAATGTAGCTATAAGTAATTTTTTGAAAGATCACTGCTTTACAATGTTTGCAGATATTCAATAAGCCTATATCAGCCCTTTTGAAGGACTCTCTATTCCTTCCAATGATATGGAGCTTTATCTGTTGAAGAAAAAAAAGAAAGTTAAGTCCCTATGTCCTGTTACCATTGAGGGAATTGTGTGTGTGGCATTTAACATAAGAAGTGGCAAAGGGAACAAAGTGCTACACTAGGTTCAGAAAATATTAATTATTTTTTTGACTTAATCCATACAATTAATTTTGTAGGAAGTTTCATTTCACCTGGAAAACTAAATCTTCAGTGAAAAAAATTTTTTCCTGAATGGTTATAATCTTAAACAATTTACTTTTGCTTCAGGCTCATGTAATGAATTAGTCCAACCTCTTAGATCTCAATCGGGACTTTATGAATTGTTATGGATTCTGCACACAGGTTCATCCTCTCTCCCAGCCTCATGCAGCTTAGATGAACATACACTCCATGTGTGTTGAAATCCACCCAAGTGCTTCTGAGGACAAGAATTTGTGAAAGCAGGCATGATTCATAATTTCAAGAAGTATGTATCTGGCCAGTAAAGAGCACTAGTAGAGGTGGAAGAATTTAAGACATGCATTTACTATGCCTAGCAAAATCAAAGTAGGAATAAAGAGAAAGTGTGTGCTCTGTGTGCAGCTGGTAAACAGGGATGATATATAAGGGGTTGTAGAAATGCCTCCATGTGTTTCAGTGCACAATACTGTTCAAAGCATTGGTCACATTTCCTGTACTATCCCTCATTTTAACCAGTCCTACACACACCCCCCCACCTGAATACAAAACACATAGTTACCTGCCATCTTCTGCAGTGACCCCCCTTGATCTGGTGGATCTGGGAGGTCTGGGAAGTGAACTCACCTAGCTGACCTTGGGGCAAACCTGTGTAAGTTTCCACCACTAATACAAGAATCTATTTCTAAGTTCATACGCAAAATTGTGTACCTCTAAGTTTAATTCAGGTGCTTAATTATAAGCTGGGAATAATCAATTTGTTCAGACAGAAAGAAAGCACAGTGTAAAGTATGAAGTAAGGAAAATGAGCGGTACCACATGGTAATTCTAGTGGATGAAGGACTGCATGACTTTATCAGACAGAATCTCTTACTTCCTTATTCTAGGCACTATTTTTTGTGCCTTTTAGAAAACAAAGGCTCTCTTTAAGACAAATGAAATATTGATTTTAAGTTCTAGCTAGATCCCATTAAGATGCTCTTTTAAGTCACAACTGTGTCTGCAACGAGTGGCGTTTTACGAACATAAATCAGTTTAATACCCATAAGTGGGCTTTTCATAAGCACCCAGAAATAATTCACCCCACTACCCTGTGCATCAATAGAACTTGACTTGCAGCTTTCTTAAGCACTTTCAAAAAACCTTACCTGCACATGTGGTATTGTGTGTATCAATGATGACTAAGTCACATCACAGACAGCCTGGTTTTGTTTTTGAATACAGCAGCAATAGAAACAGCATTAGAAAATATAGAAAAATAGGAAAAAAAGACAATTGATAACTCACAGAGCATTTATCTGTGTGTAGAAAGCAGATGGTTTGAAAGTACATTTGAATAAAGAAAGAACTTCTGACTAGTGTGATACCTCGTCTGGGATGCCTCTGGGTGCATTAGCTCTGTGTACACCACCAGATGCACCAACCCTCAAACTCCAGAATGAGCTTTTACACAACAGACATGGAGCCTAGCTCATAGAATCATATAATCATGGAATCATAGAATCATAGAGTGGTCTGGGCTGGAAGGGACCTTAAAGATCATCTAGTTCCACCACACACACACACCCTGCCACGATCATTGTAAAACACATAAAAGGGCGGGGGGGGGGGGCAACACCTCAAAGGGGGCCAGGTCATCCTGGCTCTGGCACTGAGCAAAGGCAGCGCTTCATGCTGCTCTGGGTGAACGTCAGCCCTGGAAGCAAAGTATCAGACAGAAACCGCTGATTCGTTGCGCACCTCACTCTATGAACCGTCCAATGCTTTACTGCATCTCCGGCAATTCTGTCCAGTTACCAAATCCTGGGAAGGGAGGGGGGAGTGAATGAGAGAGAGTTGGGCAGGTCATCCTGGGGCAGGCAGACCAATACCCAGAGAAGCCTACTTCGCTTAAAGAGGCGGGGAAACCCATATGGACTGCAGTGGGGCAGAATTTGTTTGGGGAGGATTTCTTTAGAAGTAATTTAACAGTCAGTATATCCGACAGTGTATCAAGCTTTTCCCATAGACAAAAGTAGTACTCTCTACAGTATTTTTTTACCTGCTACCAGTCAAAAACACATTCAATAGTGACCTTAGGCAAAGATTGTAGGTTTCTTACATACAAATAACCACTGATCAGCAAAACTGAAAGGTTAAGCAGACACTAAAGGACGTCTCTTCAGTGAGGAGTCAGGAACAATTTTATTTTTCAGCAATTAGAATTTGACATTAGTTGTGTCATATTGTTATAGTGGTAGGTACTTTGTTTTCTTAGGAGTTGCATCGTAATTGAAAAATAGTACATACATATGGAAATTTGCTAAATTTTGGTCTATTAGAAATAAATTATAAAGGCAAAGAAGGTTCTCCCCCCATCCCCAAAAGGCATAAACAAAGGCATTAAATTCCTTGATCTTATAAATACTCACACACATCTTTATAGCATTCCACTGGAGATAGTTTTCACACATGTAGATGTACACAGGCCTACAAAGACTGTTACACCTGGTTCTGATACAGTTTGACCCCTCTGAATAAAGACAACTACTGTTGCCCAGACTGGCACTGCTCTAAGGCCATGTCTTGGCAGCATCCTGAATGCTTCCACAGGCAATGCAACTGAATCCCTTCAGAACAATGTTAGCATTGAGCAAAAGTGTTTCAAGGGCTTGAAGAAAGAGAGAGACTTTCAAAATAAATAAAAAGAAAAAGCAATGCTTTTTCCCAGTTCAGCTAAGTCTGCAGACAGGCCATCAGTCAAATTAAAATGTAGGCAGAGAATAATCTTTGTGCACACTCAGTATGCCAACATTGTTCCTCTGGGTTTCTTTGTGCATTTGCAGGGGTGGGAAGAAGCTGGTGAATAAAATAAATCAGTGCAAATCACTCCCGTTGCAACACCACAAGGGTTCAGATCTTTGTATTCAAGAACACACATGAAAAAAGAGTATTGCATGATTTCTTTCCCCTTTGCCTCCTATTCTTCTGTGTGAAAGAGAGCATCACCAGTGATACTGAAGCATGTGGTGCTTTTGCAGATGTGTCCCTGTGGTAAGAAATGGTAAAGTTCTTGGCCTCTGGCTACAGATTAATTCATATATAATGAGTCTTTTTTTAAAAAAGATACTACAGGAAGAAGTGTTTATACAGTCCTATCTTTTCTAGACAGTGTTCTCACCAAGGTAAATTCACCTCTTCTCTACAGGTACCTTCATGGTCTTTAGACTAACTGATCAACCTGCCTTTTTTTTAATAATAATAATTTTTTTAAAATAAAACTAAAATAATACTAAAATAAGAGTTTTATTCTCTTTCCTGAAATTTATCCAGTTCCGAACACCTTGACTACCTGAATTACCTGTCATTGGGATTTAGCTCTCATTCAGAACAGCTCCAGACCCAAGACAGTGCTATGAAGAAAAAAGTGCTCACTTTGTTTATCCAGACACAGGGATCCATGCATCCACAGGTGCACATACATACTGTAGCTATTGTCATGCCAGTTAGTGTAATCCCTGTTTGTTTTCTGCAGCACATCCCAAACAGCCTTTAGCTCTCCCAGGAGCTGAGCTTTTGCATGTGAAAACTTAGTGTTTCTCACACAGAGGAAATTGTAAGTAGCCTTAAAAGCCACACATGCACAATACTGTCCTGGGGCATCAATCTGAAATATACAAGAATTTTGCTTTCCCAACATCAGCATGGACTTTCAGGCTTAAACTGAAGGCTTTTCTTCACATCTTTACCTAAGTGTGCCCAGTTTGTCAAGAATTTATCTTCCAGTGACTAATAGTTACCTTTTTTTTAGGGTGAGTCCCTGCTGGAAAAAAGCCTCAGCTGTTGAAGCTATATATTGAGTGAGCAGAGTACCCCAGCAAGGACTGAGCATGATTGCCATGCACAGAAGGGAAGCTGACAGAGACTCAGGCTAGAAGAAGACTGGAACAAAATCAGACTGATAAGTGATACCAAAACTGCTGTTATGCACGTTTATATTCTTCCCCTATCTGCTATTTCCACTTGGGTGGTCTGTTCATGAAGAAAATTCAGTACCCAGGAATTACATTAAATTTCTTGTTCTGCTCTCCCGAAGTAAATTCCAGCAGCCTTTCTGAAACACCATGGAAACTTATGGGAGCACACATTGTTTGAAATTTATTTCTTGAATTGAAACTTAGTTCAAGCATACACAGCTGGCTTGTCTGCAACCTTATTTAAATCTCTGTTTCACTGTCCCAAACATTAGCATGTCAGTAATGACAAAGGTAATACAGAAATGCAAACGTATTAAGAGGCAACATACTATGAGGAGGCAGAGAAGCGTCAGAACAGTGAATGAAAATCCACATTAAAACTAACCAATTACTGAAATGCCATCTGTTCATTCAAACTTAATTAAAAAGCAAGAAGTTTTCTTGTTTAAGGGAATAATTAATTCTTCAGGGTTTGGAAAAATGAGTGATTAGTTGTAAGTTTTCTATCTCACCTTTTTTATTGGATGAATCATTATGCAGTTACTTACCTTGAAAATAATGGGTGGGCAGCCTCCCCCATGGTACTCTAGTATTTTTGCCTGTAGCAGTGTTGTATTACATTTGGAAGGCCCTATTCACTGGACATCGAACACCCTTTTTGGGTTTTTTGGGGGTTTTGTTTGTTTGTTTGGGTTTTAATCGTGATGCCCTCCTTCGGTGCAGCTGTGTTAATCTCCTGCCACAGTTCATTTTGGTTTTGGACAGTTTTTCAATAAGGAAATCAGAGTTAAACGGGTATGAGTTCCAAGCCAGGCTGGGTGAAGTAGCATTATTACAAGATGATGTGCAATACACCTTCCAGTAGAAACCTACTCTGGCTTTGGGCTTTCTCAAAGCTTGGACCAGACTGGCTGAAAAATCTGTATGGCCTTAATTTTTGCTTTAGAGTGAGCTAAAACCTAGCAAAACTTGCTGAGTTTTCTTTCCAAGACAAAAGTACAATTAGTTTTCACTTCCAGCCCTGGTGGAAAACAGAAAGAATTATTAAACCACTTTTCCCCTTCCCTCTCCTTCTACCCTTTTTGCCTTTCTCCTAAAGTGAAAACTTCAGCAATTTGGCTTCTGTTGAGATTGCACACTTTTAATACAGTTTTCCACAGGCTGTGGATCATGCCAGCTAGTAGTACAGAGTACTTTTTAAAAACTGCTTGTGTAGTGTAAACAAGAAGACATATGTAGGTTCTAAAACCTTGATTGTCCAGTTTCTCTCCTTGCAAGTTTCTGGATGAACAAAAGCCCTGTTGGCAAATGTGCGCCATCTTAATGAGAACAGTATTACCACTATATTCAATAGCAATATTACAAATTAATTTGGACCATCAGCTGAGCCCTTCACACTATAACAGTACAGCACACTAGGGCTAAATATTTGTCTTTTATACATAAGTTTTCTAGAAATTTTTCTTTGATAAAACATTGTGCTGTGTGTCATGATTCGATAGATGTAATGCACTAAACTGGTGGTTTTATGCTGCTTTTGCTGCACAGAAAAAGAGGATAGTCTTCAGTGTTTCACAATGGAAATGCGGTTATGTTGAGATTAAGGCAGTAGTTTAAATTCATGAGTTCCTATCTATGTGATTATATGGTTGTCACTGTTGGCACAGCTGAGTGAAACCTCCAGATAACCCTAAAATGTTTCATACACAGCCTGAGGCAGTCTATGGCTTCAAGAGCCCCCCAAGACTTTAAAACACTGACGATTTCAGTGGTGAGCAGCGTCTGACCTCCTGCCTCAGGCTTCTCCCTCAGCTGCCTTCTCCAGGAACAGCTTTGCCTGGTGCCACTCCACAATCAAGATTTCCAGACACAGCAATAAAATGTTATAGACAAAGTAATAACATTCACTGATTTAAGTAATATGATATGCATGTTTGACAGCTACACTGTTGTAAATAACAGTGAAAATTGATTTCTTTTATTGCATTCATTCTGCCTTTAATAAGCCCTAACAGCAAGTTGCTGCTGCACAAAGCAGAGGTTCCTGCTACACTGCCCTCACTCATTGACCTCTCCAACCTCCTCAGCTCTGACTGACTGCTGAACAACACATGGGACCAGAAGTTAAAGACCAAGAAAAACTCAGCAGCTGGGATTCCCCACACTGAGTCTGTCCATACATGGTAACTGGATATGGGCATATCTTGGCTGAAGGGACACAGGAGTGCTTCAGAACAAAGCAGTGTTGCTTACAACTTGCTGTAAACCCAGGCAAAGGCTCAGGCTCTATCCTGCTAAAGGCTTAGTCCTTGTGGCGAGGAATGGGAGCAAAGATGTAAACCAGTTTTTGTATAGGAAGCAGTTACCAAATGGTAGGTGCCCCTGTGCAAGCTCCTGTAACGTCTCAGTAAAACACTGAGCTGAAAGGATTTACAAGAAAGTCTCCCTCTGTCTCTGGTTGCTAGAAGCACAGCTCCTTTTCTTCAGGCTTGCTTTCAGTCTAGCAGCTTTCCTTGATCCCTGAACTACAGGAAAATAGTCTTTAGTCACCTTGTCATTCCTCCCAGGCAGGGCTTGTCTAGTCCTTGTTCCAGATGCAAGTTCCTTATGTCCCTTGGATTTCTCTTTCCACTTGCCTTAGGTTGCATTCCCCCAAAACACATTGTTATACTAAGCTACACATAAAGCTGTGCAGCTTTGAGTTCCAGTGCTGGCTGCCAGCTTGAAGCCCAAAAGCCTCCCTAAGGTTAGCACGCCCAGGGGATGCTCTCCTAGAAGGACCTTACTCTGAGCATCTAGGGCAAAGCCACCACCCGAAGAAAAGAAACTTCTTTTTTGCCTAACCACATCCTCCTAGGGAAAGACACAGGCAGAAAACAGCAGACAGGCAAAACATGAGCCACGTGTTATGTCCTCCAACTAAAGGCGGGGTAGCAACAACACAGTGTCAGTATAGGGGCTTCTTAGTCCTCTGAAGATGACATGAGGATGTCCATACACCTTCTTCCCCTGAAGTGTTTAAATACCACACTGGCAAAACCCTTCCCTCTGCTCCAACCTCATTTTGCAGCCTGGATCCCTTCAGCTGTTTGTTCTCAAGCGATCGTGCTCACTAGGTGAGATGTTCAAATGCTTCTCTTTTATCAATTAATTTTAGCAGGAGTATGCATATGCTGTGCTTTAAGGCTATTATATGGCTGTATAAAAGCATTTTCTTCGTGCACAATTCTGAAATAGTAACATGAAATGAGAATCCCTATTACAGTGTCGTAGATTTAACCCCAAAGTGCAACTAAGGCCTAACACAGCCACTCACTCACTCCCTCCGCAGTGGGACAGGGGAGAGAATGGGAAGAGTAAAAGTGAGAAAACTCGTGGGTTGAGATAAAGACAATTTAACAGGGAAAGCAAAAGCCACACACGCAAGCAAAGCAAAACAAGGAATTCATTCACCGCTTCCCAGGGGCAGGCAGGTGTTCGGCCATCCCCAGGAAAGCTGGGCTCCACATGCATAACAGTTACTTGGGAAGACAAATTCCTCCCCTTCTTTGTTCTTCCCCCAGCTTAACATGCTGAGCATGACATCACATGGTATGGGATAGCCCTTTGGTCAGCTGGGGTCAGCTGTCCGGCTGTGTCTCCTCACAGCTGCTTGTGCACCCCCAGCCTCCTCGCTGCGGGGGTGAGAAGCAGAAAAGGCCTCAACTTTGCCAAAGCGCTGCTCAGCAGTAAGTAAAACAGCTCTGTGTTATCAACCCTATTTCCAGCACAAACCCAGACGTAGCCCCATACTAGCTCCTATGAAGAAAATTAACTGTATTTCAGCCAAACCCAGCATATATGCAATTACCGTAAATTTTTCAGATTCACCTAATGATGATGAGCAGACTCTAGAGCTGGGGAAACTGGGTCTTGCCAACTTGCGCACAGTGATTGCCAGTGAGATAGGAAAGTTCTGTGCTTCTCAACCCCACCAAAATCTCTGACTGGAAGCCTGTGTAAGGGCAGCTCCCTGATCCTCCTGTCTCTATATGACTCAGACCCCTCAGCAGAGCAATTGCCTTCAAGAATTCAATGCTTTCTGGGCACCCTTATGCAAACAAAATGATTCACTCACAGAATGTTACCAGGCTTGATAGCAGTTTCTATGGAACAGAAAGCTAATCTTTAGGGTGTGATTTGCTATCATTTAGCAGATGGGTGATGTTTCTATAACAATAGGATGGAAAAAAGGGCAACAATAGTGTGAAAATAGCTGGATTCCTTTATTGGCTTGTTAGCTGTTCTAATTTTAAAATGCATTTCCACTTAAAGCCATCTCAAAGGGCATTAACAGTGTTATCTGTTAGATACGGTCAGAAACATTTACGGTTTGATTGTGGGAAAGCCCTGAAAGATGATCAATATAAATTGGAAAAGGAGCCTGTTCTACTCAGTTAATATTGGGAAAATTCAAACTCTCCCGAAGTCCATAGATATTTCTGTTCAGAGTTCTATCTCAAACTGCTCCTAAATATATAGGAATTTACACAGGGAGTTTTCCATTAGTTACGAATACCATCACGTACCAGGTCCCAAGACATACAATCTTCTAGACATTTCTACAACCAGTTTTAAAGTTTCACAGTTAGACCAAAAACTAATCAAAACACCACATAATACGTTGTTAACAAGAAATACTGTAATGTGTAATCTGAGAGGGAATTTGTTACCATCCTGGTTTTATGGGAAAGAAAACTTACACCACATCACAAACACAAAGTCTATTCCTGCATCGCCTTCCCTTCCTAGCACCACTCCTTTCTGCAGTTCTCACAGACCAGTAGCAATACTAGTGATTTAAAGTTGACAAGCTCTATTGAATTAACCCGAGCTACATATTGTTCTTTTTTATTCATATGGGGAAAAAGCTCCAGGCTAGATGATATTTTTAGTCCAAGCTAGTAAGCATGGCTGAGCATTAGTGGTGGAGAGGCCAAAAAGAAAGAGAGAAATGAAACAGGTGGCATCTTAATGAAGAGCAAGTTTACTCCTGCTCCCGTGTCCTGGTTTCAGCTGGGACAGAGTTAATCTTCTTCTTAGTAGCTGGTGCAGTGCTGTGGTTTGGATTTGGTGTGAGAACAACGTTGATAACACACGGATGGGTTTGGTTGTTGCTAACTAATGTTCATACTAATTCAAGGGCTTTTTAGTTTCCCAGGCCTTGCAAACGAGCAGGTGGGAGGGGTACAGGGAAGTGGGAGGGGACACAACCAGGTCAGCCAACCTGAATTAGCCACAGAGGTATCCCTTATCATGGGACATCATGCCTGGTATATAAACTGGGGACTGGCTGGGTATTGGCCAGCAGGTAGTGAGCTGTTGTATTTTGCATCACTTGTTTTCTTTTCTCCCTTCCCTCTGGAATTCATTCCTCTCCCCTTCTACTTTCTTTTCATTATAACTGTTATTATTATTATTCCCATTAGGTTTATTTCAGTTATTAAATTGTTATTATGTTAAGCCTTGAGTTTTATGTTCTTTTCCATTTCTTCTCACTCTCCCTCTGGGGGAGGCTCAGTCAGTAGAGCATGAGACTATTAATCTCAGGGTCATGGATTCAAGCTCTGTGTTGGGCACCAAAAATGGCTGCGTGCTCTAACTCCAGCTGGCCACCAAGCACCATGCAGCTGCTTACTCACTCCCCCCAACCCCACCCCCAAGGGATGTGGCATTTCCAGACAGCAGCCTTATGATGCTGAGGGAGTGTGGAGAGTGTGCTGAGCACATAGATTGCTTGGAGCACCAAAGGTCAATCCCAGAAGGTAGGTAGAGCAGTATTTCTTTGCAACCCATTGAATTTATTTGACATAGCTGGATTTGTTTCACTTGTATATGGTGTTTTGTTCAAGCCAAGTTGTCAATTCAATTAGGTAAAGTTCTATAAGTGTAGTTTTGATTTTTCTCGTCGCTGAAGAAATTTAATGTAACAGCCCAGATACTTGAAAAATCTTGCATGCAAATCAGGAGTAGCAACAACCACTTAGAAAAGTAAGAGCTACAGCAGTGCAAACAATCTTGAAGTTGAATGAGGCAAAAAAAAAACAACCCAGAGTTGACTAGATATGTTTCTACAGTATCATTCACTTCAGAGGTAAATTTTACTCTTCTGAAATCTTGGTATTTATGGAATCAATAGATATCAAGAGACTGGGAAGTAGCTGTGCAGATGGCTCTGTACGCTTTCATCTCAAGTACTGGTTTAGCTCACTAAACATAGAAAAGTTACTTCTTGTCTCAAAAGCGCTTAGGCATTCTGGAATTGCTTGTGTTACAATTTGCTATAAATTTCAAGTGATAAAGATTTTTTGTGTCTAAAATCCCTTTATTGTATGATACTACAGGCCACAGAAGAGTTTGTGTGCAGCAGTATGACACTAACATTTTAATAACCCTTTCAGAAGTGATGCAGCATAAATTGTGGCCCGAGTTTAAGAGACATTATTTCAGTAGCAAGGACATCTGTTGCATACCACTGCCATGAGAAGTTCTTGAAGGAAAAGTTATTTTTCCTTTGCTGATGACATTGGAAGTAAAGTCCTTCATTTTCTAGAAAGAATGAAGCATAGTCTATTAAAGATGTTGAAAGTGTTACTGGAGATTTTTTGTTCACTGGAAATTCATGGTAGCTTTTTATCCCCACCTATTTAACATGCCAGAGTTGGGGTTTTTTGTAGATAATTTTATGACTGATGATTTTTGTCATTATCTGGCCTTTGGATTAATTGAAACTAAAAGGGTTAGAAAGTAGTTAACTTCTTTTTATACCCATAGTTGCAATATCTGTATTTTAATTAACAAATCAGCCAAACACTCCTCAAGCCTGTCAAAATTTGTAGCAATACTGATAGGAGGAGGTGCATGCTGTAAGCTTTTTCTTCAGACAGAGGCAGCCATGGAAGCATTGGCAGTGAAGGAGTTGCTGGGTGTCTTGTCTGCACTAATGATCCTGCTGGCCAACACTGTGAACTGTGCCTGGACTACAGATATGTCAGTGGAGACAAACAACAGAGTATCTTTTCCATTTTTATCCATTGAAAAAAGGCTTTTGGGAATGGTTGCACATGACTGTTCCCAGGTTAAACAGTGAGTGGAAGGCAAGTAGTTCAAGAATTGGTCTAGTCTAGACTTAATTGAGAAGAAATCGCATTTTCTTATTTGTTTTCCTTTTATTAAAGTTGTACATTTTTAATTGTGGTTGTGGGAACAGGAGTATGCTGTTTCACTGCAATTAATTTTTGTATTACTCTAAATGCATCAACTTTCTGGGATCTAGTAGTAAAAAAATAATTTCCTGGAAAAGATAATGATACATAGATACAATTTATCTAAGCTAGGATAGAAAATAATTATTCTGCAACAGTATCAGAAGTCTACTTATATTTCATTTCAATTTTTTATCCAGTATGGCCATGAGCTGTCTCAGCTAGTTCTGTGTGAGAGAACAAAACATTTCTAAAGCAATTTGTGACCACAGTATATATTGTAAAGAGATTATTACTAACAATGAACTATGTAACTCCATTTATTTCAGGCACTGTTGAATCAACCTTTAGTAATATAACAAAATAGTGGTGACATGTAAATAACAGAGGAGGGAACTTTCTGCTCTGTGAGACACCAAGGTTTTCAGTAGTCTTGGATAGAAATTGCTACTAGTATAAAGGAGTGTTTGTACCAGGTGAGATGTGAGAGTGTTGTGATAGCTGCAGTGTAATCAAGTCAGGAAGCCCTAATGAGCTGTAATAGAAAGAAAGGTAACTTACAGAGAAGACACTTTTATTTCTCTAGAAAGACTCAATATGCAATAATGGAAAGAATAGATGCATAGAGCGTGGTACAATACAATTACAATAGAAGGCTATGGCTATCCCAAAGTAGCTAAAATCAGCTTCTCAATATCACACTCATTTTGTCCACGTAGAATCCTAAAATAACCATTTTCTCCCCAAGATTTTCCCCAGGAATTTGCAGCAATCTAAAGGGGGGGGGGGGGGGGGGGGGGGGAAGAAGGGGAAAAAAAAAAAAACAAAAACCAATTTTAATTTTAAAGTGGTATGTAAAAATGCAAGATGTAAAATGCAAAATGAATCTTTTGTGTTAGTTTCCTTTTTAAGAAACAGAGTTTCTCAGATTTGGTATCAGAATGCATCTTTTTCTGATCTCTAATAATTTGTTCCTTTTTATTTTGATCAAAAATTCAGTTCCAAAACCAGGGTTAGTAAAAATTGAATACCATCTCTACAAGACAGTTTGATAAACTGAAGCAGAAATCATTAGATAATTCAGCTATTGTCTGGAGAAAGTGGTCATTGAAACAACAATGCTCAAAATTCCAATTACAACTAATCTGTTGAAGAGAGACCCAATGTACGAAAAAGCTGACTTTTAATAAATTAGGTTTCATTCAGGTAGCTATTGACATATCGAGCAATTTAGTTTCTAATGAAGTCAGAATTTTTGCCCTAGATGTCAGTGAAACTACCTACCATCAGCTATGTAAACTTCAAATTACCTTCTGCTGAACACAGAAATAATGAGGTGAGCCGTTAATCATAATCAAGGTGATAAAATCTGACTTATTCTAAATGGCTGAAAGCCAGTGTTTAATTTATTTTTTTTTTCTGATAGCTAGGTAGCATTTGCCAATGCTGTGTAAACAGATAGCTTGTGTTTTCCAAATGTTTTAACAAATAATATTGATTACTTTTATTGAGTCTCATTTGCAGGCATCAAAAAGAATGGAGTCTTCATGGGAAACCTGAACAACATTTGAGAATTTGAATAAGATTTGAGACAGAAAAGACAGTGTAGGAAAAAACACAGATATAGGTGGGAGATCAGATGAAACAGGCTTTGAAACTGAGGTAGATGGTGCTGTAGTTCAAGGGCCAGTATGATAAATGTTGCTAGAAAGGGAACAGAATTATGCAGGAGACCTTAAGGTGAAGGGAAGAAATAGGAACAGAGAGAGTGAAGGACAGTAAAGATGTTGGTTTTCAATAATCTGTGTTGTAGAGATTTTTTTCTTCTGCCTCAAAATACAGTGCTAAGGATTCACTTACCCAGAACTTCTGTTTCTTCCCTTTTTTGTCAGTCAGTGCTCCCCATCTGTTACAAGAGATGGTACTAGTGAGACCTTTGATGCACACATTCACATTTTGTGGCTTTAAACAAGCAACCAGAAATGAAAAGATTCTTAGTTGGCCTAACGCTAGTATCAGAACAAAGCACGAGTGACAGACATCTCAATGTTTAAATAACAAACTCTGATGATTAAAATGAAGATAAGTATCCTTCTAGCCACAAGCCAAATTGTCATTAAGGACTACAAAAGCTTATGTCAAATGTAGTTTTAGTTTGTCACTGCAAAAACCTGTTTTCATTGACAAAAGCTCTCCTTTGCAGAGCTTGCCAGCTGAGCTGAACTGTGTAGGAGTATTGAAATTAATGTGAACCTCTTTCTTCAATTCAGCTGAAGATCCCTAGGAACATTTTTTGTTAAAGATCTCATCCAACACCTTTACAAAAATAGCTGGTGCTTTGGGACTGAAAATGTTCCCAGCGTTTCTCAGCTCAAATGAAATTGCTGACAACCTAATCTGTTTTACTGCACGGTGTGGGGGGATGACCTGTAAACTTACTTCACGTTTCTTTGATACCTTTGAGGATGTGCTAAATGTTGTGGTAATATCCATGAACACACATGAGACACTGTCCCCACCTGCCAGGTGATAGGGCTTTCATAATTGTGTAGTTGTAGCTGAACTGTACAGTGCTCCGTGTTGTTAATCCTCACTATATATATATATATATATACACACACACATATATATATAGGGCAGAAGTTCCAAGGCTGTCATCTGGATGTAGCCCAATGAGCAAAAGCTGCACTGCACACTAGGTATATATGATACTGATTGTTTAAAGAGTTCTGTGTTGTTTTTCATTTATACAATGAAAGCTTGTCTAGTTACTGCTCACAGGTTGTGATGCTTGGGTGTTTATAAAAGGGCACAAATAAGCAGAAAACCAAAGATGTGAATTTCTACAGGTTTTTTTCACAGTATAAAGTTAATCCTAGAATATACATACTGCCATTGAGAGGGCGTTTATTGGTGTGTATGCCACCAATGCCACATGTTTGAGCGGTATTTACAATGTTCCATTCACTCTGAAAGGCAAGCAGCAAAAATATGAGAAGGCCCACACTGCAAATAGGGAAATTAGGATTTTTGTGTCATCTTTGTAAAAAAAATTTGAAAAGCCACAGTGGCATCAGTCTCATTGGTTAACAGTGGACTCTAATATACATTGAATACCTGCACTTCCAGGCAAAGAAAAGAAAAAGCAAGACAAATTGGTAACTAGCAGAAAGGTGAAGTCTGGTTACAGTCGCAAGCATATAATTGTAGCTACAACTCATTCAATGCAAGGAATCATAAAAAGAATATTGGTCATAATGACCACTGAATGTAATTGTTGTTTTTTTAAAAGGCCCTATAATGCTTTTTCCTTGAATTACCATATGAAATTTCAGGGACTATTAATAATCTTTGCCATTTCTTTGCCAGATATATTTCAGATACAATCTGTCATGATTGTAAATTAAAAAAAAAAAAAAAAAGATAAAACAGGCTATCTGATTTCATATCAGATTCAGATTTACTTCTTTCCTTGTGATCATTTTACTAAAAAAAATTACATCAGCTGCAGTGTGAAAGTCCAATATTCACATGAGTCTTAGAGACAAAGAAAATTGCCTTGAATTTATATTAATCTATTCCTACATTCAGTACTACACATTATCTCTCCCACTTGTTTGAGCAGGATGATGACCAGTTCCCACAGACTTGCATTTCTGTAATTAAATATTTCTCTAACACTTGTTATTTTCTAAAAAAAAAGTTAACTTCTAGTTTCATATCTTGATAGGAATTTATGGATTCTCAGACATGTTTCTAAATGGAAGTAAACCTAGAAACCAAAATGGAACTGGATTCTTTTTTATTCTTGACTATAACATATCCATGAATTTGATTTCCCAGGTTTTGTTCCATCCAAGTCACAAAAATAGAGGTGCTTGATGTATGTATTTTATTGTACAGTTTAGAAAGAAAAGCTGCTTACTTAGTAATCCATGCCCCTAGACATTCATTCAAATACTCTGAATTAAAATATATTGAAGTATACAGGGGTGCAGCAAGCAGGTCAAGAAAAGTGACTAATACTTTATATTCAGGACCTGCCATTCTGTGTCCAGAACACTGTGCCCAGTTTAGGGCTTCCTCATACAGGAAAGACATTAACAGGCTGAAACAAAACCAGCAGGAGTCCACTGAGATGCTTGGGATCTGGAGTACGTGATGTACCAGGAAAGGCTGAGGGAGCTGGCTTTGCTCAGCTCTCAGGAGAGGTAGTTCAGGGGAGGTCTGCTTGTTGTCTCGTGCTATACAAAGGGCAGATAGAGAGAAGATAGAGCAAATTCCTGATATGTGCGCAGCCAATGGTCAGAGTTTTCAGCACGGGGAATTGCAGCTGGACATAAGGAAAAAAGGGTTTTACAAGAGTGTTTAGGCACTGCTGAACTGAGTGCTTGTGGACTATTTGTCCTCAGAGGTATCTAAAACTCAACCTGAGAAGCTCCGTGAACCTTAAATATGAAGATGGCTCTGCTTTGAGCTGGGGAATTAAACTAGATGACCTTCAGAGATCCCTCCTAAGCTAAAGTATTCAATGACCTAATCAACTTGATCTAAAATGGCCCTGCCAATTTAGGGTGAGGAGAGTTGGGCTGAACAACTTCCAGCCTCAAGTAGTCCACAGCTCTATGAATTACTAAATTTTGTATTCAATGTATAGATTTTCTGTAATGGTTAAATTACTGAACAGTTAAAAAGCTAAGTAAAGATTGTGATGGGGCAAGTGATTTTGCCAGTTTTTTTTTAATGGCTGTAGTGTAAAGAGCAGACAAGGTTGATTTACTGTTTACTGATCCAAACCAGTCTTGGGGTTGGTGTGTGAATCAGAAGCAGGACAGCAGGAAACGTGGAATGGACTGTCATCTCCATAGGTGCTGACCTTTACTGGCAGCAACTGTGGCACGAGGTCCTAGGTCTATTTACCAAGCCTTTCCTAAAACATGGCATAGTTTGTTCAGGCTTATTCCAAAGACTGGCTGAGATTCCCCAGTTCTCATTTCTCCCAGGCTAACTAACTCTTCTCAGTCTGAAAAAGCACTCAGCTGTAATGGAAACAGCTGTTGTTTTTTCAACCACATTCTATATACATTGTTCAATGATGCAGTGTTTGTAGCCACATGCCAGTTTGTTTTGACATCTTGCCTCTGGGAATAATGAATGCCAGCTCCGTCAAGAGCATTTCTGGGATTTTCTTGCCTTATTCATACTAATATACCTTCTAAAGAGGAAGTAATTCTTTCAAAAACTTGTAAGTGAAAGTGTTCATGCAGTAGTGTTTTTAGAAAAGGAGAACATATTTTTTAAAATAGATTCCTGTTTTGTAAAATGGATTTCTCAGCATAAGTATTGCATTTGACCTTTGAAATTTCTTTTTCCCTTTTCCTGCCTGTAATGAAAACTACTTTAGCCTTACTGATAGAAAAAATTAATTCTGCATTGTATCCCTTAGTTACAACCTATCAAATGTATTATAGCATCCAAGCACAGTTTCTGCTTTAAGCTTAATTTAAGTTTAGATTCCTCAGAGAAAACAAATCTCTAAATATCTTTCCTGTTGCTAAACCAGGCACCTGAGGGTTGGTTTTCTGAGTTATAAAGAAATAAATGATATAAATGAATAATATTAAACTCATCTTGAATTTTAACTACTGTTTTGCTTGCTCCTTGAAATATGAACAAAGACTGACTGAGAAGAATTTGTTAAAATGGTCAGATAATAGTAATCTGAAAATAAATTCAGAGGAAATGTTAACCTTCTAAAACTCTTACTCATCCCCTAGGCTGAATGGAAACTGGATGGCATCTTATTTCAACAATTTAAAAAACAGTCTTGTTCCAATGGAGTTTGTGTCCTGTATGTTTTCCTACATAGACAGGACCCTGTACAAATATCTTTTCCTGAATCTGGGTAATCTTTGAGATGTAACTTCTTTACTTATTTCATATTTAAAATAGACATTAGTTGCAAAAGTTTGTTCATTAATAAATTTAGAAAGAGCCCTCATGGAAGACACAATGGGAGTAAAAAGCAACCTGGTATGTTATTGATAACTGTGGTCAGCGCTAGCATTCCAGATCACGTTTTCTCTGCAGAGTAGCAGCTCAGAGAAAGTATTGATGTGTCCCTCAAAATCTTCAGAACCAAAATTGAAAAAAAAATGAGTAATTTCAAATATAATCCTGAAGGAGCTAAATAAGCAATTGGGGTTTAGAAGTGAAGCCCATGCCACCCACTTTTGCCCCATAAAAGTGAAAGATCTGTACAGATTATGAAAAGTACCAGTAGTATAAGGATATTATCAATCAATGCAAATTTTTGCTTTGGGTATCCTCTGGAAAAATAGATTACATAATAGTTTCTTTACACTATTTTCAAAATGTAGTTAATACAGCGTACTACTGTTTTACTGCTTTCTTCTGAGATTTAAGCAGTACATTAACATTAAGGATAATAGTGCCAATGTCAGCATTGGAATCTAGCTTTTTCCTCACAGTAAAACACTGTGGGATTTAGCTCAAGATTAAGAAATCTAAATGTATGTGTCCCACAGTAGCATACAGAGTATTGGGATCCATTCACTTGCCTAAATGCAGGTGTCTAGGGCTATTTCAGATGTCTTAGAGTGCCTGAGACATCCATGTTTCTGGCTGACATGATAGAGGACCTAAGAGATATCCACATCCTTTTGGAGACACAGCCAGGTGGGAAGCTCTTCCCACTGCTGGCAGCACCAAATATTTGTGTCGGGACCACTAATGGATCCATGAGCAGTTGTATCTGAGTTGCTCTGCAGTCTCTACTGACTTTACTGACTAGATTATTATTTCTGTGATGACAATTTGGATGTCTAGCACATCACACCTGTCTGAATCTTAAATTGAATCCTGGTGTAATGAATTGCCTACTGAAGCATGAGATAGGCAAAGGAGAAGACTGGAAATTATTAGGAAATACACAGTGAATAAAGTGTCAGAGTAGGAATCAGCAGATAATAGTATTGCTTCCAGAATTACACAACTGTAACACATCACTTCAGAAGAAATGATGAGGAAGATTAAGACATTACTGACTGAAGGACTTGGATTCTGTCCAACTTAAACCACCAGGCATAAAATTAAAGAGTTTAGAGAACAGGGTAAAATTATGGTAATAAGCAACATGGAAATTAGAGTTCTGATACATATTGGTCTGTCACAATATAGCACAAAATCGTAGATGCTACAGTTTGGTTGAACAAAATTAAACCAGGAATTTATTGCACTGAAAAGGTTGTTAAACTAATCTGGGATGCATTTTATGTCCCCTCATGGCTTGGAGCAAGAGCTGGTCTAGGGACCAACAGATTGGAAGGGTAAATGACACTTCAGTTAATTTTCCCTGTAAAACAGCTGTGGCTTGAAGTCTTCACCATGGAATAGAATCCTTTCGTGCCAGGCATTGTGAGTGAAAATGATTTAGTAGTAGAGCAAATCCTTCTGCCATTATCTGCTTTTACAAAGTATTCTTTAAAGAAAAGAAATGGAAATCTATTCATGAATCTGAGATGCATCAATATTTTGACTATATAAATTAAAATCAATGGGAATTAATAAATGATTGTCACTCCTTCATAAAAGACTATGACACTTCCAGAGCTGTCAGCTGATACCATTCCTTTAATACAGTCAATGTTGTATCTTCTCCTGCAGTTGTTTTTCTTTCTATGACAGTTCTTGTTCCTGAGATCCTGTAGCTCATGCAGCCAAGGTATTAATTACCTAAAGTAGACCTATCAAAACTATGTGTTGCTAACTAATGACATCTCAACCTTGTTGAGGTAATCAGAGATTTCCAGTGTCTCCAGGGAAGCCGAGGCCTTGGAAGCTAGTAGATGTGATAGTGAGCAGCAAATCAGACATGGACTCTGCTTCAAGTATGTTAACAGAAAGAAAACCTGAGCAGCTGGGATTAAAAGCAGGCAAGATCATGCATGTTTTGAGTAAAGAATTATACACTGTATGACTGGAACACTACGTTAAATCTGGTAGGTCACAGCTAGGAATAAAAAAGCAACAGTAAAGGGTATTCGTGTGACAAATTGAGAAAAGTAGTAGTCAATATGTATAGACACTAAAGACCTAAATGTGTGTAGGGCTCAAACGTCAAACAGAAAGAGAAAATTGTGTCATACCTTTGGCTATAGATAGTATAGGGGGAAGAAGTCCAGGAAAGAAAATACCAAGAAAAAATATCCCAGCAGTGAAGTAGTTTAACTCCCAGTGGAATTAGTTCCCAAGTGGAAATGAGAAAGACTTATAAGTGAGTTGACACATTCTTGGACGACATCCATTGGAGAACAATATTACATTTTCTGGAAGATGACCAAAATAATCTAATAGCACTTTTTTGTCTTTTGCTTTTGTGATTATTCCAGCTTGATATTTACTCCAAATTAATGACATTTCAAAAGCAAACAGATGCTAGACCTCATTACTCACAGAGACAGGGAATCTATTAGCATTATTTTTAAAACTCTTTAGACCACTAATGTCCCCGCATTTGGTATTTTTAGTAAAAGCTTTCAACCTTACCCTCTCCAAAATTTCCATTTTTATTAAGAGAAAAAGAAAAGATTTTAAGTAATCATTAAGGAGAAGGTCTGCCTATTAATTAGCAAAACATACTTTTAAAAAGGGAGTTTTCTTCTGTCTGAAAAAATATTCTGTTAGAAATACAACACTTAGTTTCTCCCAAAGAAACCATCATGACCTTCAATCAAAAATAAACTTGAATAAAAAGAAGTAATTTCTCCAAATTGCATTCAGTACCCTTCAGGAGAAAAAGTAAGCAAGGTATTTCCATTTAGTCAACGGAAACCACCTCCAGCTGACTCTGCAATGAGAATTCTGCTGCTCCTTCAGATAAACGGATGAGTACTTGAGTGCTTCCATAAAAGGATTTTTGTAATTTTGTGTCCAGTTTTGTATAGTAGTGGCACCTTAGCTGTCCTTTTCAATAATAACTTTCCCTTAATATTAACTCTGTAGGAGTAAGCCCTGAATGCACAACACTTCCCGACAGTTAAAAAACTAAAATATGCAGATTGCTTCAGTATTCTTCCACAGAATGGAAATTGGTTTTGTTTGAACAATTCCTAGTTTCTTTTTTGCTGTAACAGTACAATGAAGGTGAACTTTACAAGTCTGAAGAAAATTTTCAGAAAAAAACATAGATGTCAATAATGAAATATCATTAAATAAAACCATAAACCAGCTAGAAATACAACTTAACACAATAAAAAGGGTTATCAGCAGTCGCTTCAAAACTGAGGTGTTTTGTAGGAGAACAAAAACTAGATTCCAGCATGCTTACATCTGGCTTTGTAGGTAAAATGCTTTTGACAGCAAATACAACAAAGACATCTGAAGAGTGTGCTAAATAATATTATACAAACTGACTCCTTAAGACTGAAGAAATCAACTAAAAAGTAAGGCTTTAAAAGTAAAGAAGAATGACAGGTGTCAGATCTCAAGCTATTAATTCCTGCAGATCTGTTGATGTTAGTGGAAGTCAGTACTTTGCTTTAACCGGGCAGTTAAACTGTTTACTGAACACCATTCTCTAGGAATCAGCATTCTCCATCATATCTCCAACTTCTGCCATTTGAAAATTTGTATCTAGAACAGACTCCTTACATATATACTGACAGTCCTCATCTACCAATAAAATATACACAAACAGAAAAACAATATTAAATAATTCTTGCCAATTTTTTGCCAACCATTTCAACTCACAGTTGCGTTTTCTGATTTATAGTTTGTAGGTTGAATGTTGGATTCACTGACATCACTGGCAAAACTCCCAGATTTATAGGAATAAAGCTAAGTTTTGTCTCTGGTTGGTTGGTTGGTTTGCAATAGCTGCTCCCTGTCTTTCTAGAATGGGGGTGCGTTCAAGATGGGATTGTGTCACATCCTATCCTCACAAACAGAAACAATGAATTTGTTAAAAAGCAGCAAGCATAGAGGATGCACAAAAGAAATATACGTATACTGGTTTTAAGGTTTTGGTCTTCACTCATATTGTGCTTTGTCCATTTTTTTCCTAAATTTCTTGGGTTTTTAAATATTTTCATTTCTGTTAATTTCTGCATTCACAAGGATCTTAAGGTCAAATAAGATAACCAGAAAACCTTATATAACCTCCAATACAACCACAACATAAACTTAAAATTGAATATTGCAGTTGGAAGGGGCCTACAATGATCAGTTAGTCCAGCTGCCTGACCAATTCAGGGCTGAACAAAAGGTAAAGCATATTGTTAAGGGCATTGTCCAAATGCCTCTTAAACACTGACAGGCTTGGGGCATCAACCACCTCTCTAGGAAGCCTGTTCCAGTGTTTGACCAACTTCTCGGTAAAGTGATGCTTCCTGATGTCCAGTCTAAATGTCCTCTGGTGCAGCTTTGAACTATTCCCATGCATCCTTCTGGATGCCAGGGAGAAGAGCTCTGTACCTCCCTCTCTACATCCCCTTGTCAAGAAGCTGCAGAGAGCAATGAGAGTCACCCTTCACCCTCATTTTCTCCAAACTAGACAAACCCAGAGCTCTTAGTCACTCCTCACAGGACATTCCTTCCAGCTCTGTCACCAGCTTTGTTGCCCTCCTGTGGACGCATTCGAGGACCTTCACATCCTTCTGATGTGAAGGGCCCAGAACTGCACACACTATTCAAGGTGAGATCACACCAATGTTGGACACATCTGGATAAGCACCTTTTGAACAGCTGATCATATCATGTTAGACACACCCTAGGTATGGCCTCTTGGCTGCCAGGGCACATAAATAATGGGATTTCTGCAGTTATACATTTAATCTGATATTTCTGACCCTTTCCATCCCTGAAAAAAATGCCAGTGATCAAACAAGAGTTGGTGTCCAAATTTATTCAATCCAACTTTAGGGAACCGAGACATATGGATTAGGAAAAGGACCACTCTCTACTATCAAGACAGGAATACCTTCTGAAGATAACACATCCCATGTAAGTACTGACCACAATCTGTGCTAACAAACTGGACTCATGTCTCTCTCTAATACTATGTTTTCTACATATGAATTGCGATTTTGTTGTCACCACACTGGCCAAACAAATGATGAAATCTCTCGGGCAAAAATATTGTCTTCCCATATACTATATATACACAGCAACAGGATACAAAGATTACTCAGTCCCTGTCACCTTCACCTCATTTATTTTAATATCAAAGTTCTGTTTTTGTAAAAGGCTCACAGCACATCCTTCTCCAGACAAAAACAGAGGGGGACAGAAATACATGTGATCTGAAACTCTTCATCTCCCTTTCTTCCCTGGACTTGGTCATATAACTGTCATAATGCTACCAGACAAAAAAAAAGGTGTAACTATTGCAGGTTATGTCCTCTTCTTAATGCTGTAACACAAAATCCTAGTACATTTCAAAGACTAGGATTTTCATCTTCTCAGTTAAACAAAAGTTTAGTTTTTCATCCTTAATTAATAAGAAGGTTGTTAGGGTCACTGACCAGTGTTCTCTGCGAGACAAAACTTAGAATATAGGTGCTGGAATTTGCAACTATGGTTTTGCCTGGACTTTTTAGCATGAGAGATGAGTCAAATTATCAGCGATTCAATAGCTAAATCATTCCTACAAATCTACCATAAAAAATTGTATGGGAGACAGTCTCACAGATTTAACTGCATGAACCATCTGACACTGTGTCTCTTTTCCCCGTGATCTTCTAATGTATTTCTCTCTGCTGTAAAATATTTTTGGGTGCTGTTTAACTTTTAAACTATAATATCTGATGCTGATTGTCTGAAAATTATAAAGTAGATTATTTTCCCCCATGAAAGAAAAAATGAACTCAACTCAGGGTTTCTTTAGTCAGGAAGAAAAAAATTTGGGTCATGACTTTTGGCGGTTTAAGATGTTGCTTGGTTGTTGTAATTCTGAGTCCAAGCTTGAGTGATGGCAAGACTTGGAAGGTATTTGAAGACAGTGTCTTCAAAGCCAAAACCTGAAATATCACTAACAGCAGTCACTGGTAATTTTTTAAAGCTTTTGGACTTCACACAGGTGAGTCATTTAATTGTGTATTGCATTTCAGAGTGCTGTTGCTCTGTCTGGCTAGCACCTCCACACTAAACCACAAGTTTCTTGCCTCAAGTGTCAATTTTATCCCCATTAGCATGGCTTTTTGTATTAAGTAACATTTAACCAGTATTTGTTTGGGGCATAGATGTTTCAATGCCATTTAATCTGCTGCACTATCGAATCTGAAGTTTCCACTGAATCATTGATAAAAATAGAGGGAAAATGTGTTTCCAGTTAACATACGCCTCTCAATGTCCTCTTATGAAAACCCTTTGTCATTCTGAGCACCTGTGAAACCTCTAAAAATCTATCTTGTTCATTAAATAGTATCAAATACTTTTTAAAAAAATATTCTTGTCCTCTTCAAGCCATAAGATGACAGTCCATAGGTTTGATTGTAGCCAAAGACTTGGGCTTTTGTGGTCTTTCTGAATTTCTCACTGTCAGGGGATCAGCAGATACAGCCTTTTGAGTGAAGGTATGGATCAGATATTGTAGCTTGTCACTGATACTGAAACAATGCAGAGGAAAGAGTGAGAGAAGATTTGTCTGAACAGGCTGCAAACATTAATGAGGGATATTTTACTTCACTATGCCTAACTTTGAAGACAGATGTATTTGAACTAGAACCATAGCCGTTTAAGCCAATGTACTTCCCCTACACTGAATAAACTTCGGCATCTTTATATTGTTAACAAATCTGCCTCATGTTTTCTTTATGTATGGACACTAAATTTCTCTTCTGTCATCTTTTCCTAGGTGGAAATAAGAAAGCCAAAGGAATAGAAGGAAAAGATTAAAAGAAAACATGCACCAATTTTACAGACAAACTGCTATAGAATAGGCTTGACTGTTCAGCAAGTCTAGCTTAAATGTATAGACCTGAGAGATCTGCTACCAAGTTCATGTTTGATGTGAATCCAGTCTACTTTTATTAAGAGATCTCGATATAAAGATAAGTTTCACATGGAAATGATTTTTCAGTCATTTGTGTTCTTAAAATAACAATGCAGCTGAAAAAGGGAAAATTACCAAACTGACCAATTTGTCTTCCTTAGTCTAACTTGCCATTTGCCGTTTAATTGTGCCTCTTTAGCTTATTTTCATTCAGGTGTCATTAAGAGTTGTAATTGTATGTGCATATACACACAGATCCATGTATAAGTATGTGTACACATACACAAACATACATATGCAAGACATTCTGAAGATACTACCTTACTATAAATATTATGTACCAGTCAGACGGTCATTTTTGTTTTTAAGCTATTTTATGATGACATTACAAGTGGGATTCCTCTAGTATAACTCAGACATTTTAATGTTAGCTATGTAAGTCTGATGTTACCCTACCAGTTATATATACCTTGCATATTCCTTCCATGTCAAAGAACAAAGCCCTGTGGTGCATTCTGTAATTTGAGTGTATGTATTATTAGATACTTGCCATCTTAATGTAGTGGCACTGGTCTATGTTTGAAGAGAAATCCACTAGTGTATCATACACACTCTTCTGCAGCAGTTTCAGTTCTGAGTGTGTATTCCTTATGTATCACAAACAAAAGCAGCATCCCAGCAGCAGTTAATTTCTGCTTGGGGCATAGAAAGCCAGACTGCCGTGCCAGTAAGCTATGCTTCTTAATTAGGAGGCCACTGTCAATTTTTATGTTTTCATTTGCATTCTGCTTCATAACATGTTTGAAGGAAATTATGTCAGTTTTGTTCACAACTTGACATGTATCTGTGAATACTCAAAAAAAGTTTTATTCTATAAACCAGTATATTTTAAGTTTTAGAGCAAATGTTAGAGTAGATTAAAAGATGACAGTTTCTATACCCATTTCGGATGTTCTCTAAGATTCTTAGATAGATATATGAAAATGAAACAACAACCACTTTACATTGGGAGCTAACAGTGCTCCACTTCTGACAGTGAAACCTTTGGGTTCCAAATTGGTCATTGACATTTTACTTCATTCATGACTGGCAGAAGAAAAGGGTAAAAGAATATGCTTTACTCACCCAAGGATTTTGACTGAATGAGTTTTCCATTTAGATCCTGCTTTCTGGGTACGTCTATAGATTCCCTCTTTGTAAAGGAAAAAATCTTCATACACTTTCATTATAGCTAAAAAACAATAGGAAAAATCAGCACAGTCAGCAAATATTGCTTCTGTTCTTGTTTGCTCCTTGTGTTTTACCAATAATATTTTTCTTGTCTCTTGGACTGTATAAGTGTGCTTCATAATTACACTTAAATTCATTAATTGCTCAGAAGTCCCTGATGTAAGTGAACCAAAGGAAATATTCCAATAGAGTTCTCTCAAAGGTCTCTTGACAAGTTAATTGGGTTTCTCTGTCATAAAAACTCCCTAACATGGACTTCTTCCAATACAGTAAGAAGAAATATTGCCTCGTGTAGGCTTACATAAGTTTTCTCAATTACAATGAAATTCAATTCAATAAATAAATCTCCTCAAGATTCATGTATAAAATCCTCTGTTCTGACAAGCATCTGCATATTCAAGAAAAGCATTTAACAGACAATGCATATCCTGTGAAATATGGTGGAGTGATACGTATGCCTTTTTCCAAAACTCAGATAGAGTTCATTAAGTACACAGTCCACTCCTTGTGGAAAACTAGATTGTTTATATTTGTTAATTTTTACTTTCAGCTAAAAGGCGGAGGGTGGGGTGGGTAGGGGTGGGGAAGGCATTGTATGCATAAAAAAAAAGGCCAAGGAGATGATGAACTGGAAATTTTGTGCAAGGAAATGAAGACTACAATACGCATTTTATGACTATTCATTATTTCCTATGAATATAAATCTCTTTTTTTAAAAAAAAATGTTTTGGGTTTCTTTTCCACATTTTTTCTACCACCTTAATACCATTTGCTTTACTATATGATAGGCTACCAGATCCAGAGAAATGAAAATACTTTCCAGGTCTACATTACCTTCAGATTCTAGTGAATCAGACGCATTATATACAAGCTTAACTCCAACTTACTTTTACCATATGATTTTAATGGTCTTAGACTGCTACACTACTTGGAACATAAGAATTAGTGAAATCCAGTTTCCTGAAGTCTTGCACCTTGGGAGTCCCATAAAATACAAGTTTCAGTGACCACTTGTATGTTGTTGGAGCATTTATAACATATGAACCTGATATAGATCTGTGGTATCCAGTCAGGTTAGCTCATGTTGCAGTATTTTCTGTCGGGCACACTTTCCAATTTCTTTCTCCTACCTGAATATTTTCATAAACTTGACAGAAATTAACTTTACAACCTCTTGATCTCTACCATACTTGGCTGAAAACAGAAAACATTCACAAATTTTAGGGGATGAAAGAAAACAGCTCAAAACATGGGCAAATGAACCCATTTGCCCAGGAAATCTGTCTAAAAATATACTTTGCTAATGAGGTCACTCACATAAAAAATGTATGCTGATAGCAATGCATGGGGAATAAGCAGCCATGATGCTACATAAGGGGCAGGTCTGGGGAGAGCTATATCAGTTAAATCAGAAAAAAATGTAAATGTTTTGAATTAATAATGTTACACCTTCTGCCGAGCTGCCTGCAGAACCAGAGCTCTCCCATATTGACAGCAACAGACCAAGTGGAAAATCACATAAACTTTTTTCTTGACTTCTAGCTGCAAGCTCAGGACTCCATTACAGCTCCCTGCAAAGGCTGCCTCCCTCCCTCTGCCCCCAGGCTTACCAGTGTATAGAGCCAGGAGCTTAACTGCTGCGGATGTCCCTGTACCACTATGTAAAATACCAGCTGTTGAGGTTTCTGAGCTGCAGAGGAGCCTGTGGAGGGAAAGCTTTAAAGCAGTGCAAAGGAACAGAAAGGGGAAAGAAGACTTCCATTGGCCTTAGTCCAGGTGAGAGTGTCAAAGGAGAAGTGAAAGGGATGAGTCATTCCAAAAATTACTGTAGAGGCTTCCCTGGATCTTGTTTTGATACCGTGGCCAAAGGGAGGCAAAGAAACAGGGCTGAGTGCAAGGACTGCAAAATTCACTTCTCCCACTGGAGGTCTGAGGTTAGAAGATATCATTTATCATCAGCCTGGGCCAGGAGAAGGTAGTTTCATTTCTAAATCCCATTGTTCTTTGAAATCAAGGTCCATATGTTCAGTTTCAGAAACCTATTCTTTATCAGCAACTCTAAATCAAACACATGTTCTTGGCTCTGCGAAGAAACATTATACCTAAATTATTGCCACAGAAATTAAATATAAAATTTTGCCATGTAATTCCAGAATAACTTCAGTCTACATTAGAGAATGTTATCCATGATTACATGTTAGATCTATGTTTAGTGTATGTGTGTTTATATGTATGTATATATAGAAGTAAATATATGTACTTATGTATATCTGTATGTATATACACTGCAATCAGGAGCTACGTAATGATACAGTCTTTGGAGCTAAGTGAGCTGGGTATATGAACTGTAGAGTAGACAAAGAGATGATAATTAAAAATCAAGCACCGAGATATTTTTATTTATTCAGTGACTTTGTCCTAATATGGACGGAGGACGAGATGACCTCAGTCTACTAGCCAACTTTGTTCCCTCCTACGTAGAAGAGACTTTGCATTTTCCAAAATGAATGGATTAATTATTAATTAATCACCAGAGGTAGTGATTTTCATAAAGTTGACTTTAGCGTATGCATGAGCTACTTTGGTCATGCTGAGCTGTCATAACTATGCATATAAATGCAGCAGATTATAAGATTCATTCCAGTATAGATTCCTCTGCATAACATTCCTAAACAAGAAACTGTGTCTCTAAGACATATGAAGATATAAAGTAGTTGCTAGAAAAGGAACTAAGTGTAGCACTGCACATTAATGTAGGGTAGTACTTTCTCCAGATCGTTTTCTTGTGTCAGCAAATCAAATACTTTTTATCCAAGATCATGATAGCTGAAATGTTATGTAGGGTCAAAACTTAGATATATTGCACTAATGTGTTAGCTTTTCTTCTTTTGATTGAGGCTGACTAATGTGACAGTAAGGATTATTTTCCTATGTCAGCACTGTAACTATCAGAGTATTTCCTAAAGTCCATTTAAAAAAACAAAGATGAATGGGCAATATTAGATTGTCCATTTGAATGTTTTCAAAGCATTAATGAAACTTCACTATGTTTATTTGAAAACTGATTTTTTAAAAAACAAGTGTTTCTTCATTTCCATCTGAAAGTGCTAATTGCTCAGTTCCTGTACCTTAGAAAACAATGACGTATGTCAGAAAGAATTTGTCATTCAGACTTGAAAGCTGTATAACATTTTCTATTACATTTCTACACCTACTGTTTCACAATTGTTCTAAAATATATATTTTTCTTAACTTTAAATATGCCCCAAAATCCAAGCACATTCCTTATCAAACAGGATGACTTTCTACATCATGATCGTGAAAGGATTTTGAATGTTTTCAGCTATTAAACATTACTTAGTACATTAGATAAGACTGGCCATAAGTGCTTTGTAGGTTCTTGAGGAATGACAATTGAATGAATAATGGATAAATCTCTTTCAGTAGCTGAAGATCATTTGCAGGATGGTTTTTTTGGGGGAAAAAAATAGTATGATATGTTTTTAAAATTAGAATTATGCTCTGTAGCACAGGAAGATAGAAGAATCAGTGACAAATTATTGGGTTGTAACTGTGACTCATTTAAAAATCTCATTATAACAAAAGATAAATGGAAAGTGATTTCAATCAGTTATATACGCACTTGGTTATATACTTTTCATTAGATCTTGATTTTTCCACATACAGAATTACCTCAACCTGAGACACATTTTCTCTCAAAAAAGCATTGACACTTCAAAATATTGTATGAATTATTGAGTGGTTAAAACCTAAAAAATAGCTGAATATAGATTATTTTTTGAGGAAGATTTAGTACTGACAGATTAAGCAAGCAAACTGTGTATACATGGACTACAAATACAATATTAGAGAGAGGTCTGAAAGTTTATCATGAGCATCTTATATTTTTTACTTTCTTAAAACCAATGGAAGCGACTCTGTTCACTTCTAGATCAAATGCAGCAAGGGAAAAAATATTTTCCTTGAGCAAATTAACTTGGACAGAGCAAAAAAGATTGATAATATTGATCTTGTTAAGTCTGAGCTTCAGCTTAATTGCACTGACCACATAAAGAGCTTTAAGAAATAATTTTAACTCCGTGGTGCACTGAAAAGAATGAAATCTAATAATCAAGACCATTTCAATAATAAATTGGAGGTTATGATAATTAATTATATAATTGAGGACAGTAGAAATGCAGAAGCCCTCTGAAGTAAAATGCTTTGGTTTTGCATCAGCCATCCATCAAAGAAGGGAGGACATCCTGCACTGTGACCTTGCCCATGACCCCAAACCCCACACCCTTCAACCTCTCCAGTGACACTGGACTGGGGTATGAGCAGGAACCTGCAATTGCAGGTGCTGCCAGCACCATCCATGACTGCAAACGGACAGTATTCAGGCTAAACCACTCATTTGCAGTTCCTCACTCCCTGCCGAAGTCTCTTAATTTCTCTAAGAGGTCATGGTTCCTCATTGCAGGGCTCAGCAGAAAAATTCAAAACTGATAGCCCTCTGCAACCAACCAGAGCATTTGGGCTCTGAAAGGGGAGATTCTGGGAGTATTGCAGCACTAAACCGTTTGCTAGAGGGCCCATATACTGCAGCGTTCCCTTCAGAGGAGTGAAGGCTTGGTGGGCTGGCTTCAGCCATTAGGGGAATCAATCCCAGCCCTACAGAGCCGAGCTTTGCCTAGTATTCAACTCCTCCTGCACAGACCCAAATTGCTATTTCATCAATGAGCAAAGAACTGTTATGGGAAAAAGGCACATTTTCAACAAGTCCAGATCAAGGTCATTTTACTTACTATGGACTCTGATGCAGTAGCCCACCAAACATCCCAGTATGAATTATAGTGCTCATGTCTGTTTTATTCACTGTGGAATGCAATTTGTGTTCTCTAATATTTTGATACAAGGACATTGCACGCTTTAATTTTTTCAATAAGAGTAGTAATATTAACATCTTCCAAACTTACCATACCTTGCACTGGTCCTTTGTCCATGATTTCTTTCATTATGTCAGTTTCCTGAGGGGAGGCGAGAGCAACAGCAGAGAGAGCAAGGGAAGATAATATATTCTATTAAATAAAATTAAACCCCATACTAATTTATTGTTGTGTACACACACAAACATATATATATACACACACACACACGCCTACTGGTATAAATGTACCGTTGTACTTGTATTTCTGCCAGAGAATATTTAGATTATTTGGTTCGCCAAGTGAACAAAACCTTCAGAAACATGTTTAAGAAGCATTAATGCCCAGTTATGACTACATACTGTCTTTTTTATCTCTACATTCTATAGGATCACAAAGCAGCAGCATTAAAGAGATGATTAAGAAACTATAAAGAGTTTAAACTCTTCTGGAAATACAAGGGCATATAAAGGAAAATGCACAGCTCTAGTCTTCAAGTGAAGTGAACATATTTCCATATGCCAGATAATTTTCAAGCCCCAAAGCAGAAAAGTAGATGAGACAATGGATGAACAACAACATGAACTTACTTTTGAGGAGACCCTGTAGTGAGAGGCACACCGGTATAACCGATTGGATTCTTCTAAAGCATTGGGACATGGTCCATTTGTATAGTTTTTTCCATATTCACTTGACACATAACAGCGATTTGCACCTGATAGCTCCAGGTGATTGTTCCAAAATGATGGATAACAAGCATAGGATACAACCCTGTTCAGATATTAAAAAAATTTAAAAGTTGATAAGAATCATAGAATTATAGAATCATAGAATCATTTAGGTTGGAAGAGACCTTTAAGATCTTCAGGTCCAACCATTAACCCAGGACTGCCAAGCCCATCACCAAACCATGTCTCCAAGCACCACACCTATGTGTTAGCTTGCTTAAACATTTTTGCAGTTCTATTTCAAGCTTTTAAATATTTTACAACTGTCATATTTACAGAGTCCTTCCATCTTCAAAGGTGTGAATGTCTCATGTCTTCAGCTAGAAGGTGTTTGCTTCAATTTGTAGGCACTATGTTTATGATTAAGTTTCAGTTGCAGTAGTCCTCTCCCCGCCCTTCTCTAGAGAGGTAGGGTAGAAAATGTTTTAACACTTGTCACCTAGTACATCCATCTCATTAATGATGCATTAAAATTCACATTGAATAAGATCAATAAATTACCAATGTTGTCAACAGGATCCATTTAGCAAAAATGTCTTCTGAAATGGGCATATTTGCAGCAGAAAAAATTTAAGGGAAATAAAGCATTTTCTAGTTTTATCTACATTTTCTAAAAGAATGCTGGTGAAAAGCTACAGGTCTTCTTATTTCCTTCAGCTAAAAAGTCTCTGACCTTTCATTTTTCCTGACAATATAAAGAGAATAGTTTCTCCCATTTCTGTGAGTATTTGTTGTGATTAAAAATCCTATATTTGTTTTTAAAGTTTTGGGTACAAATAATTGGTTTCCTGTTTACATATGAGTAAATGTGGTGCTTCTTCTCAAGACAGGTATAACCCTTATTGATTAATGCCAATAGCTTAATTGGTACTACCAACAAGCTTCTGGAAGGAGTGTACCCCCTTAACTGAACCTCTACTACTAGAATCCATGGGAGATAGCTACAAGTGAGAACACAGCCTCAGAAGATGTTAAGCGCGGAGCTTTTGGTAAGTTAGTGACCAATGCAACCACAGACCAGTACTAGGGAAAGTATTTAGACAGGGGCTGGTGACTGGGTTCCTCCATCTTGATTCACAAAGGGAAATAAAAATAATAAATTATCTGGAGTGATGCTGTCAGGAAGGACTTTGTCCAGATTGAAACACTGACAAAATATATAACATAGAACAGGTAAGGTGAGATCAGGTAAGTACCAGAAAGGTGGGACTCACTGTGATTTTACAGCTTTTCTCTTTTGAAGTAACATTCAGACTATTCTTTCCTTAAAGGAAAGATAGGTTTATGCCTGGAAGTGAATGTGGACCGAAGGACAAAGACAAACTTTGTGACTTGTTAAGTGGCATCCAGTGTGTGCAAAAGGCTGGGGACTCTCCCAGGGCGCTCAGGCCACAAGGATTCTGTCAGGTCCCGGTTATTGATAGTAATGAGACACTCAAGGAAACTAAAATGACAGATTGTGCCATGATATCACATGGGTATGTGTCTGGTCTCTACATCTCCTGAAAACATCCTGGCAATTTTGTAGCAAAGCATCTATCTCAAGGCGTTTCCTAGATGCTAAGAGAGCTTTCACTCACAGATACAGCAGTTACATTTTTCTCACCCCTTATTATAAAATTGCATTAAAACTTTTTACTTCAGGGTTTTGGAATTTATCTAAAAGAAATATGACTCATTTTTCACACTTGTAAATTAAATTCTATATTCTACAAATACGTTAATTTAAAAATACTACGTCAAGTAATCACTGGGCAGCTTCTATTCTAACAGATTTCAAAAACACAAAAATCCATCTATGAAAAGAATCATGGGGGAAATGTGCAATATCAAATATATGAATCATATTTATTGCTTTGAATGAAACAAAGAGAACTCTTGGAATAACAAAAAAAACCTTCATCTGTCTGACATGTTTCGAGTTGCAGGCTTCAAAGACTCAAAAGCATTTGACACTGATGTGTTCAGAGGAGTGATCTTGGAGGAGCTGTGATAACTCGCCTGAGACTTAAATCCATGTTAATTTTGGATTTGAAAATCTCCAGAGTGCTAAATCAAATAAGCTTTGAAGCACAATTTAAGAGCCCTCGTTGCACCCAAGAATGTAGAGGGACAATGAAAATAAGACATGGTTTCAAGGAAAGGTAAGGAGAGGTTCTAATTCTTTACCTTGGCAATACATCAAATGAACTGCTGCTTCATGCAGTGTTTGTTTCTTTCAAGCAACTTATCCTGAATTGTACAGTCATTTTGACTGTTTGACTAACTGAATCCTTTTTATTTCAATAAAGTGAAGGAAACAAAACATATATTTAAAATGCACTTGCTAACAATCTGAAATACTCAAATAAAGGCACACTGAATCTTCCACTTATTATTTTATCCTTTCTGTGAGATCCTGGGACCTCTTAGTTTTCTACAGTATACTCCTAGATGTTTCCGAAGCAATATAAACATTTCTGTGATTATGCCATGGAGGCCTATGAAAGGGTTTCTTTTAAAGAGCATAATTAAATAGTTCAGTGAAGCAGAATATTTTAAAATAGGCAGCCCTATAAATAGGATATGTATTCAAGTAGCTTGCCAATTGTACTGTACTTTCTGAATCTGAAAAACTGAAAACTGTATTTCCATACAATATTGAGGATAGTTACGTTTGCCTATGTACACTTAGGATTTTTAAGCACATACGTGCTTCAACTACTTTGAATAAGACACTAGCATTTAACATGGTAGAAAAATGGACCCCGAGAAGAATGTCTTTTTGCTTACCAAATTCTTTCTGCCCAAACTACACCAGCACACCCAGAAGCTGCAAAAAGCAATAGTTCTGCCTGCATGAAAAGGGATCCTCCATCCAAGGTTTTTAGGCTGCCATTGCTTAGGTCCTCAGTCTACTCACTGGCAAACCCTTTTAAACCCTTCTGAATGTCTGAAGGTATTCTGGATTCCCAGATTTCCAATGGGGAATGGTAAGTATTTGGTCCAAATATACAGGGGTTGTTGTTACTAATTTTAAAATTTATTATGCTTTGTTTCTATTGCCAGGTGAAGCAAATTTTTTTGATTATGTCTGTATACATATATAATGTTTATAAAATTTATCTGTCTTTATATACATAATCATTCTAGTCACCACTGATCACAGATTTCCAAAAGAAATAAAGGATTGCCGCTTAGTGCAATCAGGCCTGCAAGGCAGGAAAGGTGAGCAAATACAGTCCTCAGAGCATGATCTAGCATAAGCAGGCAAGGAGTAAATGATTGAAAGCCAGTGTAAGGAATGGTAGAATACCTGTTCCCCAGGTGGACTTAGAAACACCTTGGAGGGATACAACAGAGGAGAAATTCATTCCTGGGGTAGGGATTTTTTTCCCCCGCCTTTCAGTTGGATTATTCCACTGAAGTTACCACAGGTTCTGAATGGATGGGTCTTCTGTGGCAAAAGAAGTGAAGCACCAAATGCCACACTGGCACACTGGGAGCTGTGTGGTAACCCAGACGTGTTGACTCATTCTGAACCAACAGTCACTTTTGAATCTTTTCACTAACCACAGTTTCTGCACTCACAATTAACATATTTTAACAGCTTTTTGCTAAACATAAGCTTGTATGTGCTGAAGCACCAGCACAACAGTAAACATTAAAAACATTTGAAGAAGACCTTGCCAGAAGAGTCACAAAAGAAAAAAAGAAATAAATGTGTGTTTACGTGCACATTTACATACAAGTATTCAAAAATACTACTAGAAGCAAGCAGCATCTAGTGAGAAGCAGTGAAATCTGTGACGTGTTCAAACGTTCTTGGAAGAATTCGTCTGATGTCATGTTTATGTGTTCAATGAAAACTTTTGTGTTTATATTGTATTTATAGGTTTGTGAGATGAGAACATAATCTAAACCATTAGATTATATTATTAGCAAGTTGGTCAAAACTAGTAACAATAATATTCTTTTCATACCCTGCAACTGCTAAGAGCCCAACATAGAAGTTGGAATAAGCTCTGATTAGAAGCAGTATTTACTTTCAAGTGTTTATAACATTTTTACTACTTGGAAATGAAACGTTTCTTCTTCATTCTTAAAGATTATAAGATTTTAAGTTCCCTCAGCAGATAAAATAAATGTTTTCAAACCACACTGATTCCTCCCAAATTATGGCTTGTAACTGAAATGCCTAAAATTAATAATAATTAGAAATAGAATACAGATTTATTCTTTAATGAATGGAGGAAGAGAGAGAGTCAGTAAGAGTTAAACAGTGATTCAGCTCATAACAGGTTTCACTGTTAATTGGGTGCTCAGTGATTCTGAAAAGTCAGGTCTCAGCACTAGTCTAACCTCACTGAGCTTTATGAAAGTCCTCCATTGACTTATTTGGGGATAGTTTAGGCCAGTACTCGATTTTCCTGAAAATCTATCAAAAACCTGAGATAAGCCTACTTCAGAAATCAGAAAACCAGAAGATTTAAAACAGCATTAAACACATGCTGTGAAATTTTACAAGCCCACACAGAAGATCAATATGCTTTCTCCCTATTGCAGAGTGTGGAGATAATGAAAAAAATGATTGCAATATACCAGTTCATAAAATAAAAGTAATCTGAAAGCATGAGGAGACAAGCACTATAAATAGGTCTCATTCAAAAGACACTTCAGACTCCTATTCCATAAATTTCCAGTTTTTCATTGTCAAAGGTAAAGAGTTTAAGCTAAAAACAGTTATTAAATAATCAGTCCAGTGAATCAAAAATTTTAATTGATTTTTTTATATACTATTTGCTCTTGGCCACTGTCAGAGACCCTTTCTCAGACTCAGCATAGCCATTCCTGTGTTCCTCCAGGATCTGTCCTCACAGATATTTTCCTTAAGGTGTTTCTTTGTGTCTGGAACTGTTGGAACAGGATTTGAAATTTCATTTGAATTTCAGGAAAGAAAATCGGGATTTAGAAATGTTGTTTATAAAAACAAGTATGTAGAGATATTTTTGTGTGTGGTGCTTTGATGGTGAATCCAATGACAGAGAGTAAGAATGGGTAGCAGGAAAAGGTCTGTGAGAGCATAATGATGTTGTACATGTTGGAGCTGGCTCCATGGGGACCAGAAAGTTTAAAATGACTAAGAAAACAGTGTTGAACTGCAGAGATTTATTGGGGATCTAGCTAGTCTCCAGAAATTTGTGATGGTTCCCACACCTACTCTGCAGGTCCTTTACTCAGTCAGCTGCAAGAGGCTGGTGAATACCATGAGGCATCTCAGGTGACTGAGCAATAATGCAAGTATTTAGGAGTCAACACAAGTTCACAGGTGTGCTCTGGTGAGCTGGGGTGACCTGTCAGTATGCTTCCAGGCTTATACCAGTCAGAAAGACTGCCCTGCACACCACTTTCACACTGGTACTCTGCGGTCAGGCAGGGAGCAATCTTGTCGCTACTGCATTCACACCAGCACGAGGTCCTGGCTGGGTACAGCTAGGGTGAAAATGAAGTGCCTCATACAGCTTCAGTCTGCCTTGCTTTCCTTATAGAAATAAGTTAACTCTTGTATACTTAAACCACCTCTGCAGAGCAGGCTGGGTCACTGACTACACTGCTTCAGATAAAAAAAAAATAAATATGCAGCTTTCTGGTGCAGGAAGAATCTTATTATTATGGGCTCATGGTGGTGTAGGGAAACCAGCATGAGGAGGGGGAAATAAAGAAAATTGGGTCCTAATAGAAGCATAGCATTACAGCAATCTTTTTAGGGTAAAATGCAGCTATCACCTTCAGGATGGTTGGCATGCACGGAATCGACATCACCACAGTTCCCTAAGCAACACATCCTGCCAGCTCAGCACATGCTGGTAGGAATGACAGAAGATGGAGCGGAGTGGAAACACAGCAGCCATGCTCTGTTGTGCTCCCTGCAGGAACGGGAACTTGATGGCAGCACACAGCGGATAAGCTGCACACCAGCTGTCACATGAAGGATCCACTAGATGTCCGTGGCTGAGTCAACCATTGAGGCGAAATGACTTTCCTCAGATGAAATAATCTCATTGCGATACTGGCACACACCTCTATCTCAGAGTTACCTGCCTCCAAGGTACTACTACACCTCACTGGGCACACTATAACAGTTAATAACAATATGTATGACTAGAGTCACTCAAGCTCCACCTAAACCCGATGGAAATGGACTAGTCCTGGACTGAAGTAAATCCGGACAGGGGTGGGGGGCATTGTTGTCTAAACTCCCAGATTACCCAAGTCTGACTCAGTGTTCACAAAGCTAAGTGAATCTGACCCACTCTAAAGTTGTTATGAATTGAGGGACTTCTAATCAAGGTAGTCAGACTTGGGAATGATAAGAAACAAAGAACAGACAGTGAAAACACCACCGTTATCTAAGTTACACAGAAAGAAGCCTCCAAACAAGGAAAGTTCTAGCTATGAGAGGAAACAGGATGATAAGATGTTGCCAATCCACTGACATCAACAGAAAATTAGTTGAAAAGAAGATAAAGACAATAGTGGTAGTGGGAGATCACGACCTCCAACTCAAATAACACCCCCAAAAGAGGGCACATCCTCACTTGAGGAGCATGTGTAGAGAACCTCAGCAGTGCTTTCCGAGGATGCATACTAATTTGCATCAAAAATGAGAAACTTGTAACCAATCCTATGTATGATAAATGAATATGTAACATACTATGAAGTGTAAAAGGCGGACAGATGAGGGGAGAAGTTAGGGAACACTCCTGGGACAGTCGGCAGGCTGAACCTGCCTGCTTGCCCATAGGAACGCCTAGTGGGTAAGAATCTGTTTTCTATAACTAACATATGTTAGCTGTTCCTAGATATAGCATCTAAAGTGTGCTTTACAGCCAGTGTATTTATCACCAGCAATCTTCAAACATTATTAATATAAAATTGTGGCAGAATAAAGAGTGCTGTTCTAGAAACTGTTAGTGTTAATCCTTCGTCAGTGCTTGCAGTGGCTGGCAGTGGGTAACGTATTCAAATAAAGTGAGAAGACCCGCTGAGGAGTCCCCCTTGTGCTGTTGGTGTGTTTCCCTGAACAAGTCAGTCAAATTGCCCTCCAGTCCAGCAGGACTGTTCAGCTAAGGGTCCCTATGGCAGGACACTGACAGACTGGTCAGGCACAAGGGTCTTGGCTTTCCTGGGGTGCTGATAGATCAAACACCAGTGGTTGAGAAAATCTCCCCTCCTGCCCTTCACATGACAGGTGTGCGTATACAGGGAATACAGTCAGAGGGAACAGAAGACTAGGAAGTTGTCCTATTGCTGCATTCTTTAGGGTTTTTCCTCTAAAAATAACTTGCTTCAGCTGTTGTGGATATTACACATTAAAATGGATCTCTTATCTACACCATTAATTCTTGTGCTCCTGTCCTTAACATAGGTAGGCAAGCAATCAGTTCAGTGAGAAAGAATTGTATTTACTCTCTTAGCAGCATGAGCTACTGATTAAAAGAAGCCTGTTCTTCTAGTTACAGAAAAGTTGCTATAAATGTTAAGCTATAACTTTCATTTTTTTCATGAATGAAGCCTTCGCCTTTACTCCCGTGAGCTGCTGACGGACATTTGCTGGATGGAATCCATTACTGCCCACTAACCACTTACCTAAACGGTGTCCCAATCAAAATCTAGATCAAAACCAGTTTAGTACTTAAACCCTGAGACAGAAAGACAGAGGAACACTTGATATAAACTCTCCCCATAACAATACAAAATCCTTGTCAGATCAGGAATACTTTGATACATGTGAAGAAAGCAGAATGATCACTTTGTATACTGTGTCCATGTGAATGACAGCGCTTTGGTCTTCACCTGTACCCCCAGGCTGTCATGTCAATGACATCTGATGCATCACAACTGACATTCTTTTGTTTTTTCCATGGTTTGGTTGGTCGGTTTTTAACTAAATTTAAATGTTGACAGCCAGCACACCTGAGATCTCTCTGTCTGTCAGTATTGGGTATATCAAAGACAAAGTAAGGGATGACAGTGTATGAAAGTGAGAGAGGAAATAGATATTGGTATGGAATAGGAAGTATTTTTTTTTTCTGATAATATGAGAAATAGCAGAATTTAATTATACCATATATAAAATCTGGTTATTGCAAACTCTCCTGGAAGCTATTTCCAGGCACATGAAGTTCAAGGAGTTGTCTGGGAACAGACAGCACAGATTTATCATGGCAAATTATGCCTTACCATGATGAGATGATAAGATGAGATGGTCTGACCATGATGAAATGAAGAGAAAGAAAAGCAGTAGATATAATTTACCTTGACTTTAGGAAGGTTTTCAGCATTGTCTCCTGTGGTGTTTTTCTTGTTTATTGGACTAAATAAGTTGCTTACAAGGTCAGTAACTGAACTGGACTGGCATGCTGAAAAGTCGACAGATCAAAGTGACTGGTGTCTGTTTACTAGTGGCATTTCTCAGGAGTCAACACAGCTGCAACACTTTTGCATGTCTATTAGCAATCTGGAAGTGGGACATAAGGGGTCCTTAAGTAAATTTGTGGAGGATGCCAGACTGATGGGGAGTGGTTAGTGTGCGGGGCTGCCATTCACAGCAACTTTAACAGGCTGACAGAAAACTCACGAAAATCAACAAAGGCAGAAGCCAAATCCTGCCTCTCAGCCAGAGCTGCCCATGCAGCAATACTGGCAGGTCACTGCCTGTGTAGAAAGCATTTTCATAGCAAAGGACCTAGGGTCCTGATGAACAGAAAGTTGATTGTGGGCCAGCAGCAGGCCCTCTCAGCAAACATGGACAATCAATATTGGGTTGTGTGAGCAAGAATATAGCCAAGACATTGCGAAAAGTGATTATTCCCCTTAAATCGCCACTTAGGGGGGTTACTTTTGGAGTACTGTGTTCAGTTATGGGATCCCCAGTAAAGACACTGACAGAGCAAGCCCAGTGGAAGGCACTTATGAGGCTGAAGCAAATGATATGCAAGGAGGGGCTGAGGCAGCTGGATTTGTTCAGCCCAGAGAAGAGAAAGCTAACAGAGAGTCTCATTACTGTCTTCAACTACATAAGGAGAGGTCACAGAGGAGACAGGACAAGACTCTTCTTGGAGATGTACAGTGAAAATTTGAGAAGTACCAGTCACAATATGTACCAAGGAAAATGCTGATTAGGTATAAGAAAAAAAATATTTGACCACAAGAGTGGTCAGACAAAATAACCTGCCACAAGAAAGGTTGTAGAACTTCCATCCTTGGAGCTATTCAAAATTTGACTGGGAACACGGCCCAGCCAGCCTGGTCTAATTTCAGAGTTAGTCATGCTTTGAGCAGAACATTGGACTAGGTGACCTCCAAAAGTTCATTCCAACCTAAATTATTCTGTGATTCTATAAATTACTATGTGTAATTTAAAAAAAAAAAAAAAAAAAAAAAAAAAAGATTCTAGCTATTCACATGGAGTGTGAGAGCTGTTACGGTTGCTTAGTCTGACCTGAAGGAAGAAGGATCTAGATATAGTCCTTGCTACAGCGTTGAATTCTGGCACAAGTTTGTGATGGGATGATTACAATTTCCTTTATAGAAAGATAACGTTTGATCCTTTTGAATATTTCAAAATGTTGCCTCATGCAACTGGCTGCTTACTCAAGGCTGTTTAACATGAAGAGCCTGTAAACCAAGAACCGTAGAAGTTTTGAGTCCACTTACAGTATTGCCTTTGATATAAAAAAAATCCTTTCTTGTCTTGCTGTTAGAGAGGCTATAATTTCCCTCAGTTGCATTACAGCTAATGACATCTAGATGTAATGAGACTTAAATGGGAGCTAGGTGGTTGCAGAGTTTTCTCACTGAGCCCTCATTCAGAACAGTCTTCATTTATTTCTTTGGGAATACTTCATAGCTCCTCGGCTTCATGAAGGTGATTTAAGAAGGTGTAAATGGGAGAGTGATAGTTTTCATGAAGTAATACAGTTATCTGACCTAGGACAGGGCTAATGCATCTTTTTTGAAAGATCAGAAATCCTCGTCAAAACACAAGCAACATTGTAACATGAACAACTGGTTCAAGTTAAAATAATCAAAACAGATAGATAAAATATTTACCCATGTGTTTTCAGATATCTCCAAGCACCATCAATACTTCCACCATTACATCCATACTGATTCCTGGTATCACAAGAGATCAAATTCTGAGCAGAAAGGTTGTCTGTGATCTGACCCTCAGAATGAATTGCTATTCTATCTGCCGCAACACCTGTTTTGAAATAAATTTTCCATTGTCAAAACCAAATAATTTCTCACAATTTCACATTGGTTGTTGTGAAAGAGGGACTGAAATACAACCTCGGTATTTTCTCTCTGTGCAGATGTCTGTCTTTACAAAACAATAGGGATATAAACTGTACAGACTTCTGAGAGAGGACTGTGAAACTGCAAAGCATCATGAGCAACTTTGCTGTCATATTATAAATCCATAGATTTACTGTTTATCATAAAGTCCCACATTCCTAAACATCAGATAAAGCATTTACATAATTTAGTCTGATAGTCTCTACTATGTTTATAAATGCATATTCATCTCTTCTTGACTTCAGCAAAAGATGCAAATGCTCCCCCACCTCTCTGCAGCCTAATCTCATAATCTCTTTTCTTTCTTTTCTACCTTTGCTTCGTTTATTTGAGAAAAAAAGAAAAGCAAAAATGAACAGTCCTATGAAGAAGAAAATTCAAGACTGAAAATACGTATTGTTTTCTGGAACGAATATTTGGACATGCTCGTATCAATGTGTAAATATGGGATTCATTGGACTCCCTTCCCTTATCACACAAAACTCTTCTTCTGAGATAAACACCTTAGATATCTGAACTCAATCAGATATTCATAATTCTAAGTACTAATATATTTATGCATTGATTTAAAGGCAGACTAGGTTAACTAAGTTGTAGATTAAATTAAGCCACTTCTCCTTTCTTTAAAGAATGACAATGAAACAATTCTTAAGCCCCAATCCCAGTCATTACCTGTGCTTAAATTATATTTTCGTTATTATTAGCTCCTCATTTTTGAACCTGAAAATAAATTTTACAAATCCCTTGAAATCTAAAGCCCCATCAAAATCAACATTAACTTCAGTGAACTTCAGAAGATTGAACCTGCTGATGGAAGCCAACAATGACTGTGTTTTGTGCTTTTGTGAGGTGTCACATGATAAAAAATTTATTTTCATATGTGTAAAAGCTTTTTACTGAAGAGTTTTGGAATACTTATATGAATTACTCATGATAAGAAAAAATTAATCTTACAAAGAAGGACTGAAAATTCAGAGTAAAATGCTAGATGAACCTAAACAACATGGGAATGCACCTTATAATATTTAGCATTGAAAATAATTACGTGAATTAAAAATCAATAGATTCACTTATGAAAGTGAAAAATTACACTGAATATCTGGAAAGTGTTTCCCTCAGTGAGCTCTGTTCATCTCTCTAGTAATCTGTCAGGAGAGCTGTCAGAAACTCTCTTGGTTTTCTCTTTTAAAACTACACTGGGCAAGACATATTGGTAACAGAGTGCGTTCAGTCTGGCTCTGGCAGGGAGCTGGGGTTAACTGGCTTAAACACTCCTTTCCTTCTTTTACTTTTACTGCTGTGATATAAAGAAGCAGAAGACTGCACCCATGAGGATCCACTGGTCAGATCAAGTCATATAAAGATTGATTGCATAATTTTTTTCTCTATCTTTACATAACCCAGTATGTAGTGAGATATATTTCAGCCTAAGAAAAATGAACGTTCTGATCTCTGTAGCTTTTTTGGAGAAAATGACACAAACACTTGTGCCCATTTTTCATAAAACCAGAGGCTGTAGCATGAGATTGAACTGCATTACTGACATTTCTTTGCTTACAGAATTTGAAAGTATTTTGTTCAAGAAACACCTGAGCAGTTTCAGAGTTTTCCTCTCAGAAAATTATTGAAAAGATTATGTTTAATTTACTTGAGTAGTAAGGGTGGGACAATGGTAAATGCACAAATAAATAAATACATTTAAAAAAAAAAGTCTACCTGTTCTAAGCTTTCAAGGCATGCATGTAGCTGTGCAAGCAAGGAATGCAGATTTTTGTAAAAGTTACTCTACCAGTTATGATAAAGTGTGTTACTCAACTCATTCTCTACTTTCTGCCACCAGAAAATCTCCCTACATTACACAAACTTATGAAAAGCAAAGCTTCACAGCTTAGATTGAGTTTTTAAGACTGGCACAACTTAGAGAGAAAGCTGTAGCAATTTTAAATGTTCCAATTTGCTGATAAAAAGTGAACAGCAAGCTGAAATTAATTCATTACTAATCTTTACACATTTTCATCACACATCTAACATCAATGGTATTTTTAAAAGGAGAAAAAAAATATTATTACTTGCAGTTGAAAAAGCCCAGGATGCTCCACAGTTTCGTTGATCCAGAGGATCATGGATCCACTCAGGCCATGCATAAGTGGCTGCAAAAAATGCAGGAAATTTTTCTTCTGGAAGTGTGTTTCCCTAAAACAAAATGTAGGAGATCTGTGTATGCTTCTAGTCCTAATTTTTTCTTAAATTTTACCTTAATTTTGTTCTTAAAATTCTTAATTCTTAAACAGAGGAAACCAAAGGTTTTGGTACCTGTGGCTTCCCAAGCATCCCTGTAGTGGTTACCTTGTGGCTAGGTGCTGTGGGCCCCCCACGAGCAGGGGCATTCTGGCACTCCGCTAGCTGAGCTGGAAAGCTGAGCTCCACAGCTGCCAACCTGAATAACCTGGCCAGTTTCTCTCTGATTTTTATCTCACACAACAATCCCCTATGAAACATGTTAATTATGATCCAGCTGGCATTTTTTGAAAGAACAGCCTTCTGCTACAAATAGCAGCAAAGTTAGGTACCTGTTATCCTATTCTCCTTGACACATGGCTACAGGCGAGAAATTTTAGTTACCATGGGGGAGGCATCAGTACAGCGTATCACTGATTTTTTCACACAGAGGTTTTTCAATATCCAGCACTTATTCTTGTTCCAGAACAAAAAAATCAGTGATTTTTCTTCTACTGTGCAATCTGATATTGAGTCAATGAAAATTCATGGTCTGCTCAACTAAAGCCATTTGGACAGCCTTTTTTGCAGTCTTCATCCCTCAGCCTTAATTTATGTCCTCTAAGCTTTGCAGAAATATCTGCATATGCAAGAACCATCTGGTACAACTGCTAATAATCTGCTCTGTGTTCAACATATCAAAACCACTGACCCATTTTTTTTTTTTTTTTTTTTTTTTTTTACTGTTGAGCTTTGGGGAATGGTTACTTAAGCTGCATAGGGAAATAGGAATAGCTATAGAAAATTGCAATGTTGGTCCATCCAGTCTATCAGTTTGTCTCAAACAATAAGATCTGTTCCAGACAAAAACACAATATACAAAATATGATAATCTGTTCCTAAGCAAAACATTCCCTGATGATTCTTTTCTACAAGTAGGCTCATACCTTGAAGTACAATGGCCTCTATCCTGTTCACATTCTGTTATTTTACTTTGCTTTACTTAATCTAATTCTGGGTGTCCTTGCTGCACTATATTTCTAAATTGTTTATGTGACTTATAAGACTACATACCTTTTCCTGAGGTGATTTAAACATCTGAGGCCAGTCCTTTCAAACTATTTCAGGACTCTGGGGAACTGAACTTTACCATTTTGGCTGTATCCAGATCATTTTGTTGGGTACATTGGGAAACAGGGGTGCCTCCACCCAGCTTGTACACCTGGATTTCCCACAGAAAATCCATGGTTGAGAATTGGGTAAGGAAAAAAGAAGCTTGCACCTCAAATCTGTATTCGATATTAGGCTGGGATACAGCACCAACAGGCAGATTGATACAGTCTGTCATATGCCCAGACCCGGTAACTCTCAAGTGCTTCCAGGTTTACTACATTAGATGCAGGCAGTAAATCCTAAATACCATTAAGGTATACTGCAAGCCGTTAAGTCACTTAAGTGCTTTTGAAGGTTTTACCTCCACTCATAACAAGCCAGTAATCTTTTCAATCTTGCTAAATTATTAATCTCATTATTTTGATTAATCACTTTCAAGTCTGCTTTTTCAAAAGCTTCTTAGATACATAGGACTTGCAACCTCAAATGACACACAGAAAGCAAGAGCTCCTTTAAAGAATACCTTGCTATGTATCATTTTGTTCATTATTAATGAGCAAGCAGAAGCACAAGATTTACTTTGAAGATGGATCATACAGGTGAAATCCCAGGCAAATAGAATTTCTTTCACATGGTAAGACTGCTCACTATCAAGCAGTAAATAAGCAAAATTTGGCAAAGATTGTTTAGTACCCTTAAGTGTGCAATGACCGCTTACAATGTTACAAATAAGTCAGCTGAGAAAAGCAACAATGTGTTACTTTATGTATGCCTAAACCGCTGCCAATGTATTTAATAGCCTCATATTGTAAATCCCAGAGCAAATCCCTCACTAAGCCTCAGCCTTGTCATTTAGAAATGCAGGACTGACCTGTAGCCAGAAACATTAGCTTTTTGTCTGAGAAATTGCTAACCTGATATTGAGAAGCACTGCTGTTCTGTGACAAATAGTAAGTCTATTTAACCCTTGGCCCAGCTCCAAGGACCAGCATCAGACAGCACAATGCAATCAGCAAAATTATTTTTAAACCTTCATACGTATTCTCTGCCTTGAAACAAGCAGTCTGGCCAAATCAGAAAGGTAAGTGGACATAAAAGAACACTCATACTTCAGTTATGACTTTTTCAGAAAAGTTAGATGGCCCATCAGAGAAAAAAGGCTGGAGATTACTGAATTTGCAAATGTGAAAACAGTTTTTCTGAGGGAAAGCAAAAAAAAATTTTTTTCATCTAGGGAAAAGGTTCTGGACATCACTTGCTTTGTGAAGACAAAACAGGTTATGCACGAGCTTCAGTTTGCAAGAGAGAGATCTACAACTGCTGAGCTTTTTTGCTATGAAAAGCCATGTATCAGTGGAACAGCTGGTGTACTTTTTATACCTTCACATTACCTTTACAACTTCTTTGATACTTAATACAAAATGGTCCCTTATTACTAAAGTATGTGTTCCATTTTCTTGTAAGATGGCACTTAGGAGAGCTCCTTGTTGCTGGCAGGTGCAGACCCCACCACTGCAGTGTACCTTCTTGCCAGAACACATACTGACAGAAAATCACCAAATATGTATCACAATGTGTTTTAAAGGCCTGGCAGCTAGTTTTGTGCTACACAGAACTTCAGGAATGATTACACTATCTCCTGCAGTGAGTAAACACTTTCTAAACACCTCCTCAGATAACACATATGACATTATTGGGAGCTTCGGCTTTGTCAGGGGTCACAACAGTTTTAGTGATGTATTTAGCTATAGATCTATGTTCAGGTCTAGCCATACTCTGCAGCAGAGGGTCCTCATTTCAGTAGTTCTTGTTCCATACCATTTTCTTTTAGGTACTTCAATTTGCCATCATGTTAAACTACACTTCCAGGCATGAGTGTCACCTTATGGAGCAGGTATAGCCTTTTGTTAATAGCAGACCTCTTAAAATCTCTGTGAGCAGCTTCAAGAAGTTTGTGTTTTCTCTAAGATGAAATGTAGCTCTGTCACTCAGTTTGATTTGAAGTAATGTTATGAAGCTATATTTGTAGTTGGATATGTCAGTCAAAGAAACTAAAAAACTAGACTAAAAAGCCTCTGCTCCACCACCATCAGAACGAAGACTATGCCGTAGATGTAAAGAGGTCAATGCAGAAGCATTTGACATCCTTGAATCTTTTTTCCATGCAAATGAGTAAGGAGCCCCTGCTACACAAACTTGCTTGTCCCAAGCATCTCCAAAAGACAGTAAAAAATAATTAGAACAGCAGGCCCTTGGGTACCAGAAACTGTCATTTATTCCCTAAATAGTAGACCAGTAGCATGCTGAAGAAATGATTTTATTTAAAGTTAAAAAAAAAAAAAAAAGTTTTATTTAATGAATGGGTAGCTACAGTTTTCTTTCTACATTAGCGAAACTACCAAGTTTTAATCAGGTCAGCACAAGATAGAGCCAAAAACTCCTGGACACTAATTGTAGCATTTTTATCAGCTATATATATATGTCTTTGGGCAAATGACTTGCAGTTTTCTCACTTGCAAAATGGAAAAGGCAGTAATAGTCTCAGAGAATGCATGAATATTTAATTAGTGCAAATTTATCCACAGTAACTAGTACCTTAGCCTGCAGATGAATTAGTACTCAATAAATTTACTTGAAGGTCAAGCCATTAAGGCTTGAAGAATTTGTCTGAAAAATATTAAAATTATTATTTCTGAATGTCATCATATCTTTTTACTCTCTTCTGAGCCTTCGCCTAGCTACAGCTGAAGCTTAATGGAAACACTGTCATGAAAACTCACTTGTTTTTAGAACTTTAGGACTTTGTACCTGTGTTAGCGTGCTTCAAAAAAATATCACCAACAGAAAATTATTTATGGAAGGTGAAGCAGGGGTAAGTGTGTCTGAAAATACTTATCCTAAAAAGTGCCTGGAAGTTAATTCCATGGCCACTGTTTGTTTGCCAATTGGAAGAATCTGTCAATGTACCCTTTGTGAGCCCAAGTCATGCCATGAAATTGCTGGATCATGCAATGATGGTAGATGTGGAGCTGGCTACAAGTGAAAAAAAAAATTTAAAATGTTTTTGTGAAGTAATAAATGTGGTAGATGACAGGAAATTTTCTGAGGCAGAACAAGGACACTTAAAGAGATGACGTTTTTCTACAAAACTATAGAGACAGAATGAGGGAGATTTGGAGCTTCACAGGAAGCTTCAGTGAAAAATATTTTAACATCAAGAATAACTAAGAGAGAAACCACTGGGGTAAAAGCAAGAAAGTTCTAACAATTTTGAAGAGAAGCTATGGGAAGGAGAGAGGCTCATGTATAATTCAGAGCAATTTTTCAAAAGCTCGAAGAATTCTCCAGAAGCTGAGAAAGTCATACAGAGATGATTATTTTCTATTTTTAGCTTTTGTAAGTAGAGAGAAAGGTTTTTTAGAGTCCTGTGCAAAGCTTGTGCTTCCAACAACACATAGGACTTCCTGAGGGCTAAATGCATGAATGTGCAAAGCTGGACTTCAGGAGAAGAATGCATTGAAGCTCCTTGGGTGTCTGGCAAGGCCAGAGATATTTGGGTTGTGGCTCACAGATTTCATAAAAAGATAGTAGATAGAGAAAATATGCCTGAGAAACGTACCAGTGGAACAAAAGCTGTAAATAGTGTAGCAGTTTAAAGAAGCTGCATGAAACTTAATAACAATGCTTCAATAGGCTGGACTTAATGCAGGACTACTGAGCGATCAGCTACCCAAACTGAACGGAAAAGAGGAAATATTGTAAAGAATTTCTTGTTACCTTCCCTTTCTTGTTTTCCCAGGTGGGATTTGTCTCACCTAGCTAGGTACCTAGTAATGTAGATGTCACCCTCTGAGCCAGGTACATGATACCCACATTTTGCTTCTGTTATGTAAGCATCACATGGTATTCCTCAAGATAAAAAGCCAACAACAAATCAACCCCAAGTCTCTTGAGCCTCAGTGCACTTTGCTGGTAATTTGTGGCAGATACTTACTAAAGATTGCACTAAACTCTTTTATGTCATTGTCTTATTTTGACTTGCCATCTTCAACTGAAACAGATCCTTCTTTTGCTGCAAAAAGTAGTCTAGTGAATTATACAAGGCAAAACTCCAAAGCTTAATTTCTGTCAACTTCTTGCTCTGACAATCCCCCTTAATGTAATTTTGAGCAAGCTGGCCAGTCTGGGCCACAACCCAATGCCTCACCATGCTGGCGCAGGGAACTGACTTTGTGTGAGGCAAAGAACCAGTTTGCATCAAGAAAAAGTGTTAGGATTGTTAGAATCATTGTGGAGGCACATGAACCTCCCCCTCTTTCCCAGATTCCCTCAAGTGGTAGCTCCTCACTGCTTGTGCTCCCCACAAGGTCTTCCATGATGTGGAAACCCTTCTGCCATAACACACAAGAACAAGGATTAATTATTGACTTCAAATAGATAATCAAATGTTAATACTTGCCTGAACTATATAGAAGCCAAAGATAAAAACCCGTTACATTTTATGTCACTTGCAAACCTTGGATCTAGCTATTTATTCTTGCAGTTTTCTTAATTTCAGTATGTTGAGGTAGTTAGCTTTTCAGTCTATGATTTCCATAGTTTTGAGTCTTCTAAGAAGCTAAGAAACTGATCCAAAGCATTGGAAAATCTACTCTATTCAATAACTATGCATTTCTTCTTTAATTACTCAACCTACCTACATAAAGTATATTTGCTTTGATGCAGAACTAATCTGAGCATAAATATAAGATAAGAAATTTAATTTAGCTGCCATGAAAATGGCCATGGCCAAGACTTTTAGAAAGCTGGTAGTAGACAACCATCTCATTTTCCAATGCTTTCCATCATTTTTCTTTCCATTTGGCCAAAACCCCAGCCTCCTACCACATCTTTACACTGCTTTCTCCTATGGGCTTTCAGAGCTTCTTTCAAAGATTGCTGTTTAGTTTCAGTTGTTATCCTTAATGAACTATCCCCCAATTCATATTTTATGGTTACAGCTATGTGTGCAATGATTAGCAAATGAAGAGGATCATATGAAGCCAGCCTAATGAAGTCAAGATTTCAAACACCGGTGATCTACAACACTAAGTTAATATTGGTGTGCAGCTTCCCAATGGTTCGCATTTGTTTTTTCTCCTCCTTGTTTGATTTCCACCAATAGGACCACACATTCTGTGACTTAGAGAACTATTCTGGGAGCTTCATATTCAACATGGAAACATTTAGTCTTAAATCCCTGAATCATAATCTTACAGTTTTTCACATTTATTTTTCCACATGATGAAGTTATTTTAAAAAAATAACAATTATACACCACACTTACGGGAGCTTCTCTCATGTTCAGCAAGGAATGAGATGGAGGGAAGGTGCCCAGGCGCTTTTTGAAACCTTCTTCCACTGTCATTCCCCAGAATTGACTGTAGTTGTCAGCTTTCCATCTTCCTCACAGAGAGAAAACAAACAAAACCCAAGTTAGAGATACTATTCACATCAATATGTTGCTCCTTTGTAAGACCACCACTAACAATAACATCCAGAAATAAATCTTTCAAATTACATTTCAAAACCTTGTATTCGATACGCATGAGAAAATATTTAGTACACTCTTCCACTGCAAATGACTGTAGGATGGAGCAATACAGCAGTATATGAAAATAGGTGATTTGAGATCTCCGTCATGGCAGCCTGCAGGAGATGAGCATGCAATGCTTCAGAGGAGTACTGGAAAACAAGATGCTCAGTCATAACAATTACTGAGGTTACACTCAAATTGTGCTTCAGACGAGATGCCCACAGAGAATGAACAGCTTTATGTAGTGACTTACATTGCCTTCAAGCTCTGGTGCACCTGCAGTGAGACACTGTTGAACCCAGCAGAAAGCCCAGCTAACACCTTCTGCCTGAGTTTTACACCAATAGCCAGGTTGAAAGAAAAGGCTCCCCATGGCTCTTTAATTATTTCCTCCCTACTCACAGGTAGAGTAGACTCAGATTGTAGTGTTAACCCTGCAAACTGTATACACAACAGAAAAAGAATACCTTGCAGCAATACACATTTGGAACATGCCAGAACACATTATTACTGGAAAAGGGTTGAGCCACAGCTTTCAAGAAGCTGAAAGCATTCTCTTTACCCATTTCTTTCTTGCTTGTGTACGTGGAACAAGGAGGTGGGATTCGTGCTGCCCAAATGAGAAGCTTCACTGCTCTTGGCCTTCTTGTAATCAGAGAAGAATACAAGCACCTGCTTGTTGGATCGTATCTTACCTGGGCAAACCTTACCAGTTACCACTGATGATAGAGAGGTGAGGGGCACCAGGTGCTTAAATGAAGTGTCTACCCTAACTCAGTTGGTTTAAATGTCTCCAATGAAGTAGAAAATTTTTTGGCACTAAGTCACAGTTTGAAATCTGGGCAGGCTTCACTGGTGAATTTTGCACCTCAGTTCCTAGGGAGGCAGCCCCTCTATCTCTGTCTGTAAACAGCCAGCAGGCTCCCAGGGCTCAGCTGTGGTACTGAGGTGCCCCTAATCCCTCTGCGCTACCTGGAGGGGATAAGAACTTGTAGTAAGAAAAACACGAAGCCCTACACAGTTCTGATATTTTGGTCCCCATTTGGCCCATCCTTTCCTCTTTCAATGCTACCTAGTCATGTCACGTAGAACAATGCTTTTGAGGGGAGAGAAAAAATTACTTTAAGTATCTATCCCAAGTAATAAATAAAGTGAAGTATAAGGGAAGGTGATCTAAATAGTGTTTTGTGAGAAAAAACTTGTACTAAACTTGGAAAATATTTTAGAGCTATGTTTACAATGTCAGCTCCTATCAGCATGAGACTTTATCTTTCCATTTAAAACTCCATCACCTGCCAGAGATTTAGGAAAGTTTCACAGATGTACATTTACCATCAAATTGTTGTAATGTAATTGGGGAAGGAAGGGGTGGGGGTGACTGCATAACTTGTAATTCATACAAACATACAATGAGCAATACAGTGGTTTATAACAAAACCTTAAAATAAAAGCATTCTCACCCATAATCTCCAGAATTGATGTGCTGAATTAAGTCTTGGCGAACAAGGCATACTTCTTTTGAACATTTCCAGAGACTCTGGAAGCATTTGCTGAAAGGGCAAGAATATCACTGAGCAGAAAATTAATTGTCAAAGGAAAAATATGCATTTTAACAGCAGAAGGAAGGTGGGTAGAAAAAAAGTATAAAAAATACAAATGTTACATAGTGTTTATAAAAACACAATGCTACTTCACTACCTTATGAATCGTAACTGGAACAAGGTGGGAAAGGTTGACAGCTTGTGGGAAAGGTTTTATTTGAAAAATTTTGCTTCCATCTTTGTGAGACCAAAACAGGGAAAAAACCCAATGTCCATTAAATGAGATGCTCTGAGCAACTTTCACTGTGGAAACCCAGAAAGGAGCCATATGGCCATAGACACCTTGCTCCAGGGATGCTGGTCTGAAGTCGGAGCATGAGGGTCAGCCCTGTTTGGGTGCTGCTGGAGTCCCCCGGCTGCTCTGGAGCTGGAGGTGCAGGGCTGGATTTTGGAGAGGCAAAGCTGGGAGGCAGCTTAGGCAGCTGACTGCCAGGGTCAGTAGCAGAGCTCCTGTCTGTGCTGTCTGCTCCTGTCCCAGGGCAGTGAAAGGAATGCGCAAACAGTTCATCTCTTTCCTACATAAATATACATGCATATATTCTTCCTCTCACAAAATAATGTAAGGTCTCATCACTCAAGCCAAAGAAACAGAGGAAGACGTTCTATAAATAATCCCCTAAGCTTTAATGATATTTGTTTTGCCAGGGTTCAGGTCAATGCCCAGGTCTAGGCTGAAACCATTTCTACTCAGGTCAGAGCCAGCAGACAACGAGCAGGACAGAATTAGACACTGAGGAGGGGACTTTAATACTTCCATTTTCATATTTTGATTAGAAAGTCCATTGACCTCTTGCAATTCTTCTAAATTGTCTGTAATCTATTTCTACAATATCTTAATACAGCACTATTCCAGCAGACATGTTTAATATGAATTTAAAGATGCTCACTACCTTAATTGTTGTTTCATGACATATGTTAAATAAAATTCAATTTGCTGTTCTCTGAAACATTACCAGGAATTGCAGTTGTCTTTAATTATTGTTCCTTCTCCATAATATCGGCCATCTTTATAACAACCTGCCAACATAACATATAGAGGTGTGAAAAAATAATCATTTTTGAAGTGAATTAACTCAAAACTCGCTCCTATTGAATTAATTGGTTAAATGCAGTATGCATAAATTATTTAGTTGAAAGCAACATCCATTTCCAGCTTCTTCAGAGTAATGAGGGCAGTTTGATGTATTTTAACTTTTTACCAAACACATGATCACTCATAGCAAATAAAATCAGCAACAGATTCAAAACACCCACTGAAAAATTATATGTAAATAAAAATAATTCTTCAAATAAAGTTATTTTCTAGTAATAAACTTAAAAAGAATATATTTCTAATAAAAATTATTTTCTGATTGGCAATTAAAATATAAATAAGTTTTTCCAGTTATAGAAATCAAAAAACTAGTAACTGTTCTAAACCTATTGTCATATATTATTTTTTCTCAACAGTTTAATTCTTCTTTGGAAAACAGGCAGTTCAACCATGTTTTAAGGTAAATGTATTTTTCATATACTCTCCAACTCCAAAACACAGTATAAAACCTGATCTGAGCGATGGTTTTTCCAAACAAATACAAGACTCCTAATTTTCTTCTTTGATAACGCTTCACTAAGAAAAGACTTTGTGTGTGTTTTAAGATCTTCCACGTAAACTGTTTCTTCAGTCAAAGTTTCAGCGAAAGAAAGACCCAGACTGCCTGTGCAGGGCTTTGGATCCAGGCTCTCACAAACACCGTACATTTCGCACATGGGTCCCTATCTTCCAGCCTGTTCTTACGGTTCCTCCACTGGTAAGCCTACAGGTAGAGGTCACGTTCCTTCTCCCACTGAAAAGGCTGGGAGTCAGCATGCCCAAGTTGTCCTTTCAACTCTGTTTTCGAGAAGCTTAAACCATATTTCATATTGATAAAGGGTTGACTTACATTTGTGATCTGTCATGCTGTTTCCCCACCACAGGTATGAGGAAGGCCATCCTCCTCTCACAGAAAGGCTGCAGTTCCTCCACCCAGACATACAACGTACACCTGGGCTGCCTGGGCCGCCTTTATTGGCAGGAGTGCTCTTCTGAGCCACAGCTAATTTCACACCCAGGTGCCAAAGCAGACTAGAGCTGATGAGTGAGTTACAGGTGCCTGCCTTTCCCGGTTAGTCACACAGCAGGCTGCGTTAGCTAGTGCAGGCGCAGGTGAGATACATCCCACCTAAGCAGTCTGAGGCCCAAAGTGTTTGCCCTAATTCATCTTCCACCAAGATCTGAGACATTTTTCAGAGAATACGCAAAGCAAATTACTCAAGTGTCACAGTTTGTCACAGTCTGCCACAGACAGCATCCGACAGTAGGTGGAATGAGGCATCAAGCATTTCAAATATATTTCAAATATATCGAGGGGAGGCAGTATGGGTGCAGCACCTGAGCAGCAGGCCAGAGCTCTGCTGGTGGGCATCACTGCTCATCCCTGACAAAAAATGCAAACCTGGAGAAGTACAGAAGCTTTCTAATAACATGTGCTTAGGGAACTGAAGATTAAAACCGTACAGTTTCGCTGGTCTAGCCTAATTGCAGAGAGAGAGCTGGGAGTGCTGCCTGAGGCAGAGAGCAGAGATATCTAAGCTAAAAGACACTGTTTGCGTGGGAACACAGCAAGATCATCTGGCTGTGAATATATTAGGTTGAAATATAAATGTATTAAGTGGGAAATTAATTAATTTAAAGATGTAGCCTGATGACTTCATGAATGGGATTACATGATGTTAAAAACATGACTGGAAGGAACAGTATTTGGTACACGAGGACTTCCCTCCCAGGCTGACATTCCTATACCCTCACAACACTGACTGCATTTGCCCCCGATATTGATGTCAGTACTTTTGTCAGCGAAATGTCCCCAGGGTTACTCGCTTGTAGGCCAGATCCTGACTGTGTAGTGTAAAAGCAATTAGAAAACTCTCTACACATCACTTTTATACCACCACCAGGTTGGGATCCAGTGTGTTGGCCCTGACAAAGCTTTTGAAACAAAAAGATAAAATAAATAATAAATATAGACAATAAATAAAACTCTAACAATTATTTTAATAACAAAAAAAATAGTAATACTAATCAGAACTTCTATTTGGTATCTAAGAGAGGAACATGCACAGTTTCTGCTGAAACATGAAAACCATCAAAACCTACTGAATGCTGGGTTCATAAAGACAAAGTCAAAGCAGGTCTACATAGTTAAATCAAGACTGGCCCTCAGCATGGTGCACACCCATGGAAGAAGTCACAACATCGCTTACTGCTGCTGTGCACCAAGTCAAGTGAATAAACAGGGATCCAGAAATAAAGCACTAAGGAATTTTATTGCTGCTCACTCTGGCCCATATATACTTCAGTTTATTGGTTTATTTAAAGAACTATGACTCAGGAAGCACTGAGAGCAAAACCACAGGCAACCAAAAGATCAAAAATCTTCCAGGTGAAAAGTACTTTGGTGTTTGTGGTCTTTTAGTGCTTAAATAATTCTCAGCCAAAGGCAGAAGCTTAGTCTCAGTTACTAAAAGTCAGCTAATACACTTACGTGATTTCTAAAAATACTTCATAATTTTCAGGCATTCAGTCCTTTTTGCTTCTCCGTTTTTTCCTTCCAATTAGACTCTCTCTTCCCTTTTCCTCAGACATTCCAGTTCCAGGAAGTTCCCTTCAAGTTAATTTTTTTCTGCTGTATTTTGGCTGCTTTTTTATTCTCCATTTACCCTCTAAACTATTTACATCAAAAATATCCAATAAACAGATTTTAAACAGCTGTAGACTTTCCATCAGGGAAGCACTTTAAGGAGCAGAAAAACAGGATTGTGTTTTGAGATGAGATATAAAAAAAAAGATACAAGCTCACCTATAGAATAAATGAAGGTTCTTGAATAGAGTAAATACAACTGCTATGTCTGGCAGGAATGTACAGCCAAAGAGTTACAAAACAGCGAACTCAGATGCAAAAAAAATGGATTAAGAAAGGCAGTAAAAATATTACCCCTTACCTATTCCCTTATCTAAACCTTCTGTTACACTTTTACCTTTAAGACAGGGGTCCTCAAACTACGGCCCACAGGCTGGATACGGCCCCCCAGGGTCCTCAGTGTGGCCCCCGGTATTTACAGACACCCCCCCCGCCGGGGGTTGGGGGTGGAAACCAAGCAGCAGCAGATGACTGCCTGCCACTTCATCCGCACGCCAGCCCCCTGTTTAAAAAGTTTGAGGACCCCTGGTTTAAGAGGTAGGCTTATGGCACTGCCCACATACAAACTGCTGCAGGTTTTGTAGTGATTCGTTTACATGAAACAGTTTGCCAAGCTAGACCCACGGGCTGTCAGCTCTGGAGCAGAAATGCTGCTGAATGTTTATGCAGAGCTCATGACAACAACCCCTTAATCTGTTGGCAATAATATACACCGCTGCACAAAATAAACATGAAATAGATGTCTTTCTTCACATAAATCACAGAACATTATTTTAGATGATTAGGAACACTTTGGAAAATCAAATTTGTTTTACAGCATTTCTGTCACTCGCACTTATCAGATTTTGGTTGCATGCCTGGCTTAAGAGCACAGCCTCCTGAAGAGCTTATGGTCTGAGTGCTGGAATGCAAGCAGTAGGGTTACTGCAAAGAAACAGTTAACATTAAAAAATCATAGTAGTATTTTTGTTGATTTTAGGCTTTTGAAAGTTTGTTACGATGTCCATATTTTCAGCTAGATTTGGTCTCCTAAAGCTAAGAAGCTACAAAGTCTTAAAATTCACAATTCTAAACTTTTCTCACCAGCAAAGATTTGGTCTATGCAGGAGCCAAGGGAGGACCAGCTGTTTATAGATTTTTTTTAATTATTATTTTTGTTTGCAATCTCTAGTTCTAAATAAAAATATACTGAGTTTAGAGTAGTCCCGGAGAAAACTTTCACTACAAACTAACTAGTAAAAACTAAAATAGGCCAGAAATCCTTGTTCTAACCACATCCCTCCACCTACTTCTGCACCTGAGCAGGAAAAATAGTGTCCCACAGGAAAGCTATGATGGACCAAAATCATTGTAGACTATCTCAGAGCAGTATCATTCAGAATACCTCTCAGTTTTCTTAGTGATTTATTTGTACTGATGGATACAAAAATTTAGATCTTGCTGTCCATCTCATGTTAATCCGTGAAGCTCTATTGAAATTGCTGATATTACACTAATTTTGACTCAATGAGGTTAAGTCTGAGAAGTTTCAGGTAAAACAGAGATTCTGTCCAACAGAAATATGATCTAATCAACACTAAAAATACAGCCCTAGAGATAAAGAAATAATAGCAAGCATAATACTTACTCTAGTTTCATACTTTTTGTGTTTGTCTACTATGTCTTTAGTCACATTTTTAGGATGTATACACTCTAAAGATTAATTAGTCCTCTTACTTGCAAGATTATTTTTATCATGATGCATTAATGCCAGCTGAGCATTTTCTCTGTACCTACCTGATGCTGGAGGTGGCCAAGGCTCATCTGACCTGGTGGGCTCAACAGGGTGGTCACAGACATCCCAGTAGTCAGCACAACAGTCTACAGGGCCAGGAGAACCTGAGGCACAGAACTGGTCACAGTAACATATAGCTGTTCTAGAGACAATGTTAAAGCTGCAGTCATCATTTCTTCCTGTGCAACAGCCTCGTACCCTGCAGGATCTTCCCTGATACAGATTCCTTTTTAGCCTGTTCCATTTTGCAGAACCGCCGTCTTCAACAGAGTAAAGTCCTCGGGGGAAATTTCTTCTAGAGTCACGCTGCTTTGCCATCCAAACTTCACTTGCAAAGCAATATAAGAGCAATATTTGACTTTTAAGCCACATTCTTCTGCCTCTAATAGCCTTTTCTTGAGGCCCTCTGTACTTCACTTTATCAGTAAATGTTCATTTACTGTAGATGTAATACCTTCAGCTGGTATTCAGAAAGAAATCTGAACAAAGCTGCAGACTACAATTTTCTAGGAAGACTCTGTATGTGTTAATTATTAGTCAGACACTGTAAACTGATTTATTTGCCCAAGATACAGAGATACTGGAAACAGAGCCACAACTATGTATTCATCATTATGAGATATTGGGTACATTCTTTTGGAAATGAGAAAGTTTATAGTAAAGGTTTCAGAATATACAGAATACACATGGTCCAGTATTTTAATTCTATACTTTTAACTTCTAAGATCAAAACAATGTGAGGAATGAGTACATGGTGTCAATGGAAGCTGTCTTTCTTTCAGGCTTCGTTTACCTGTTGTCCATTTGATTGGAAACTATATAACACTTAGGTTGAATTCCATCTACATTTTCCTTTCTTACATGTAGGACTGTATCACTGCAGCAAACTTACCCTGCATCCCCCATTTCAATCTTGTTTCCAGTGATGTAACTTAGCTTTATATGTTTCATTTTGCAATCTTTTTACTGTTGGCAAATTCAGAAAAAGTCAGGGGATTATTCAGTATAAACTATTACCCAAAGATACTCTTTCCAGGTTTGCATATCTTTTGTCAAAATGAACTTGGCAATAGTGTAATAAATACCCACTGATGAGTGTTGATTCCTATTTAAAAAGGAAATGGCCGTAGTAATAAAATCACAAGGAAAACCAGAGCAGATATCAAAAAGTAAGTCTAACAGCCCTTACTGCTTGATCTATGGTCTCCAGGTTTTTGAACAGCAGACCTAAAGAAATATGCATGGTACTGTTGCCAAAATTTAAAAGAATCAGAAAAAAGCAGCAAAGAACTTTGAAGTTCCTAGCAGAGGTAACATACAAAGCTAAATTGCAAAAAAAAAAAAAAAAAAAAAAAAAAAAATCATAGTTTCAAACCTGAACTGTTACAAGACAATTTAAGTCTCCAGAGCTGAACAAGCAGAGGTAAAAATGAGTCATCCTTTTGTCTCCATTTTGTAGTAAATGAGACGAAGCTGCAGAAGTTGATGACAGACTGTTTTCTAGGGAATGAAGGGGATATTTCCCTTTATGACTTCAGCTGGGCTGTTCAGTGCCACAGGAAGTCATAGCATCAAAGGGCAGCTACTTTTGAAAGCACAGCTAGGAACACAGCTGGTTTGGTTGCTTTGCTATGAATGGTAGAGACATTAAGAAGGAAAGTGTGTATGTTTATACATATAAGCTTGTAATTCAAATGCTCAAGTCTTGATATGGTATCTTGTCAGCAGTGCTTTTATTGGACCTTCCTCCCACACTGTCCCCACCACAGCTAAAAACTGCAGATGAGGGAAAATTGCATCAGACCACAGGGTTTTTACTTTGCTTTGTTGCAAGCAATCTTCTGTATGGAAGTTAACAGAAAGGCCAAGGTCAGCAACATGCAATCACTGTACATCACTAATAGGATATAAATCTTAGCCTTCCAGTTCGCTTTGTGGTTTTTTTTACTAAGTATTGTTTATGAGGCAAAAATCTGGACAACATTTAAAGTCTGTCACTGACTGCTATAATGCATCAAATATAACATGAGGAAAATAAGAAAAGACATGTTCATGGAAACTCAAATGAAGTGCTCACTAGAAATGATGATCCAGTTCTTTTCCTTTTGTCTATGCAGCTCCATCAGTTCCAAGAGAATGACTCCTGATTTTCACTAACATTAGCAAAATGCAAATCCTCTTTGTTATTACAGATCTTTGGAAATATTTTTACAAAGTTATCTCCTTCCCTTGAAAACATAAAAAATAGAAAAGCTATCTTATGTGATAAATGTTACTCACCATCAGATTAAGTGAAAAGGCATACCTGTGTTTTAAATTAAAGACCCCTGGTTTCATTTGGTTTTCTTTGGCGGTTTGTTTTGTTGTTGTCTTTTTTAATTTTCAGCTTCAAAGACTTGCTGATGATAAACCAGAGGCAAAAGATTTGCTTGGAAATTATGTGAGCTAGTTTACACAGGAATTAGATTTCTTTTAAAGGGACGTGAAAATGTGCTTCTAAACAGCTTTGATTTGTGACACAAGAAACAGTGTTGAAACTTGATAAAATCTATTTTTCCAAAGTGCTGGCATGTGTGCAAACCTGAAAAAAACCACACAAATCTATTCTATTGTGGTTTGGCAAATGTTTTTATTCCAAGCAAAAGTAGCATGCTTTGTAAGCGAAAGTAGCTCTCCATTCACTGTATGAAAGCACACATTGACTTACCTGTAACTATGTAGAAACAGTTAAACATGATCCTTCTTCTCTATTGAAGATTAACCTTTTCCAAGCATAACAGCTCTGCTAAACATTTGAGTTAGGGTCCAAGTCCTAGTTCCAGTCTGCACAGTTAAGTACATAAATGTCTGACTTTATCTGTTTCAACACCACACATTTGGCAAGAATTCAAATATTAATAACACTGAACACTTCGTGGAGTAACAAATAAAACCCAGTGTAAAATATCCAAGAATCTCTTTAAAGCTGGAGCAGGATTATTCCACAGAGTTTCTTTCAAAAGTCTCCCTGATTTGTCTGAATGAGCCTATTGGGCACCATAAAAATCTCATTTCTAGTCACCTGCAGGGTACAGGTGATAGCAATGGCTGGCGAGGCTCTGTGTGCTGAAGGTAACTGCCAGGACAAACAGCAGAGCCCACCCCATCAGAAGACCATGGCATCTTTCTCCTGGCTGTCACAAGAGGACTGGGGTCCTTTGGGCTGTATGAAGTGGCTAGTGTAGAAAAAGCCTAGGATTTCCCAGTGTGTGGCTAGATACCACTCCCTGCAGAAGTGAGAGCAGTCTTACATAGAAATCATCAGCTCATTTTTGTTCGAACGTCTTTTACAATGTACAAAGAGACACTGCAAGAATGATATATACAAATTGTTTACATAAAACAATTATGACTTGGCTAACACACATACTAGATACTCACTATTAACATGCTCACAAACCCCAGTAAAGCAGCCAGGAGTCTGTGCTGATCCTCAGTGTTGCTGAGTTGCCACTTTCTGATTTTCTGGGGTTTTTTTAATACCTTAAGGTATAGATTTTTCCTTTTGTATTCTTGAGCTGCTACTATTAGCATTTTAACAAAATGCTTCTGTCTTGCTTTCACTTTTCTCATTTTGCATAGCTTTAGCTTGTGAACTTCCTGCTATTTAAGCAATTTTCTCATTAAAATTCAGTCAAGACCACAGAGCTGTGCCACACCAAACCAGTCTTTGGATCCCAGACAGCTGAACTTTTGCGCCAAGGGTTACCCTTAGTCTCTCATGCAGCAGCCAAATTTTCTCAAGTAATGAATTCTGACCCTCCTTCCCACGCCTTATTCCATGTCAGTGCCCAGATACCTCCCTTGTGCTAGGCGCATCTCCCTTCAGTTCACTTGGGCCAACTTTAGTAAGTCTTTTTTTGTCAGCTTGAGTTGTAGCACATAGCAACAACAGAAGCATCACAAGCAGGCACAGGATGGTGTGAATACTGTATATCAGACTGCAAGAGAAGATGAGGGGGCAAAGGGGACCATAAGCCCTTGCTAAACATAGGCAGTCATGATCCTGATGAGAATGTGTATTTTACTGGAAAAATAATTAATAAAGGCAGGGTAAAGGCATTGGAACTTGGACTAAATTTATTACACTACTGAATAAGGAGCATCCATTAATTTTATAGTGCTACTGAAAAAAGAAATCAATTTTTTGTGTTGAGTTTTGCTTCTTATAATCTCTCCTTAAAGGACTTTTTTTCCCACGTAATACTTTTTCCATTGGTTTCTCAGGATAGACTTCCTAGACTGTAATTGCCAATATGGTCTCATTTTTCATTCATAGACAGAAGCTGTTTAAACAGATAAGGAAACTGTTTTTTAAAATATCCACAGATTAACAAACTCATAAACCCAGAGGTCAATGAAAGGATTCCTCTTTTGCCCTTTCTATAATCCTAGTAGATCTTTCTCTTGCTTGTGTTCCTTCCACCTACAGGCTTCAGTCTATCACCTGGGCTAATTTAAACCTAAACTGTAGCATGTGAGTAATTATCTTGGCTAGAAATGCTAGATGGGATTTGGGCTTTACAAAAGTGAAATTCAAAAGGAAAAGAAAGTTGGGTTTGGAATAAATTCAGAGGAAAGGAAAATGCTTTGGAAAAAATAGGCAGGAAAGCTTATAAAGACCTCTGAGAATCACACTGGTTCTCAGCATGAATTTTGCCCACTTCAGTGCTCTACTGTGGGTAGACCTATTACATCTTATACAATATTTATAACTCACTTCTAGTTACAAATGTGTTTATATGTATGAATTTTTACCTATTTTTTTTAAGTTTTCAGTATTTTTTTTTGCTATATTTACCTGTATGTGTTGATTTTGGTCCCTAGGAACCATCTCTTGAACTCACCAAAATGTTGGTGGTTTTTTCACCATCTGGTTAATGGGTATGCTGTCCACAAGATATACGCAATTTCTATTATTTTTCCACTGAGAAAAGAAACCAATACAATAACAAACCTCATATGTCTATCAATATGTTCGTGACATTCTGAAGAACGTGTGTGCTCCTGTATAAAGGGAAAAATATATACTTTACCCGTACGGAGAATCTTACTCATTGCTGAACTTCTGTTTTCACAGCTCCAGCATTCAGCAGTTTAAATGCAGGCTGGATTGAAATTACACCAGGTCCAATAGTGCAAGAGGCTGAGTATTTTAGGGATTATTCCGTTTAAACTGGTTTTAATTTTTATGTTTTTACTGATGACAATATTTTTTAAATTAATTCATCACATTCATTTTAATGAAAGAAGCAGCAATTCTAATTAAAATATTAATCTTAACCACAATACGTAGCACTGTGTCAGAAAGTAAAATGCTCCTGCACGGCAGGACAGGGCTGAGACGCAGAGGTCCTGACATATACATACCTGAGGGGTGTTCTGTGGTTCAGGGGATCAAGGGATCAGAGAGAAGGCAGTTGACTCATGCAAGCATAGACAGTTAGCTTCCTTAGAGTTTTATAATGCATTTTGAAAGCAAATTGCTGAAGATGCAGGATCAGACAACATTGTGTGGGAGTAGCACAGGGTCAAAAAAACAGCAGCATCAACTAGAAAGGAAAGCGGCGAATCTTCCATGTACACCAGGAGTGCAGCTAGTAATTCTGCCTGCACTCACCAGCTGGCCCAGACACTGCCAGGCCAAAAGGCCTATGAATATTGTGTGGCAGGTAAGAGTCATTGTGCATGCTGCTTGCTGTGGGTGCTGACACAGTCGTGAATAATTCCTAGAGTATTTTACAAAACATAAGTATCTATGTGGTTGCAAAATGTGACCAAGGTTAAGAGCATGAGAGCATTCCTTCCCCAACAATGCTAGTATTTGCTCTCAGCTATTTGAAATCCATGCAGCTAGATTTACAGCAGTAAAAATAAGAAACACAGCAAACCCTTTGCAACAAAAATACAGCTTTATTTCATTTCAACATTTATATTATTTCTAAAGAAAATACGTTGTGTTATATTGGACATCTCTTAAACCAGCAAGCACTTCAAGAAACAGTATTTCAATATGGCACATTCATGTGCATATGTCTGGGATTAATTATGCTAGTACATAAGATTATCTCTTGAAAGAATATTTGATTGTTATAACTCTTTGCAATCAGCATACTGGAAGCAATTTTTAATTTTTTTAAATGGTGCTTTAAATAATATTTGTGCCATGAATTTCTTCTCAGTGTAGACACAGGCCTCAAAATACTCTACAGTTTTAGCTCGTGATCCTAATTTGGGGCTGCAAAAGAAGAGTTTTCACATGAACACAAGTCAAAAATTATACAGACTAGTAAACTGTATAACATGCACTGAGGTCACTTAGTTTTCCTAATTCATACAACCTGATGGTCTGGCTAACAGATGTAACTCATAGTTTCAAAGAAAAAAAGCCCTAGACAGCCACCTTGTTTTTGCTATAGCTGTACAGAAGACGACAGCAGGCAGACCGAACCTACTTTGTGAGATGCTTGCCTGTTTTTGCAGCAGCCTGAGGTAAGCTGGTTTACCACTTAAATTTCCACATAGCTGCAACTCTCCAAATTCTAAACTAAATCTCTCTCCCTGAAATTTAGGTTCATTTCTTTCTTCTCCTACTCTTAGGAAGGATGGAGAAGCAACTAATATCCCTTTAGAACAGTCCATTATGAAAAGATATAAACTGCTGTGTTTTTACACTATCTTTTCTTCTTTGTCAAAACACTGAAACCTTTACAACTTTTCTAAATCTCCCATTTGTTTCCCACACCCCATGTAACTGGTTCTTCACTAATACTGAATAGAGACAAGTAATTTCCTCTATCATATTATAAGCACTCCCTTTAACTAATCTCCCTGGAATGCATTTTTCATAAGAGCATCACCTCTTCAACTCAGATTCAGTTTGTGGTCACCTGTGATCCTCACATTCTTTCTTGCAGTATTATTGTCTTCTTTTTCTGTCTGTGCTTTTTACATTTCCTTGTATTTGTCTTCAATTAATTTTATCATATTGATTTCAAGCCATTCCTCTAATATAAATGACATTTTTTAAATTCTAATCCTGCCTTCCAAGCTGTTTGCCAGGCCTCCCAAATTGGAATTATCCATTAATTTGGTAATTTTACTGTCCATGTGATGGAGCAAGTAATTAATGGCAATGTTTTATAGTGCTAGAGCTAGAAGACAGCATTGCAGAAGCCTATACAAGATGTTCTCCCACTTCAGCAGCAGACAATTGTTCTCGGAGTCCAGGTTTCCAATCAGTTGCACATCTACCTTATGTGAATTTAATATAGTCTGTATCTGCTTTGCTTGTTTATGACCGTCATGTGGGACTGTGTTGAAGATACGCTGTATCAATCACATCCCCTATATCTGCTTAGCTGTCAAAGAAGGAAGTTAGATCAGCTTGATAGGATTTGTTTCTGACGTGTCCCTGTGCAAGTCATCTTATCTCCATACTATTCTCTAGATGCCCACAAATGGATTGTTTAATACTTTATTCCAGTGTCTTGGAAATGCTATTATGGCTGACGTTTCTGTAATTCTTTAGATTTTTCCTTTCCTCCTTTGTTAGATATGACATTGTGTTTGCCTTTCTCCAGGTTTCTGGGAACTTACTCATCCTGCTAATCACTAGTGTTTGAGAAACCGTTTTAGTTAAGTGTTTTAAGGGTAAGTTTCATTAGGCTGTGCCATCCTGAATACTGCAATTTACCTCAATACTCTTTCAGGTGTCCTTTTCCTTTTCTCTCCATAAGCCTACTTCCAAATTCTTAATAATAACAGAAATAAACTTTTAGCTATAATTAACTTATTTTGTGGAGACTGAAACAAAAAATATAAAAGGCATTGAACAATTCACCTATTTGCTGACCTCCCTTGTTAGGTACTACATTATATCTGCCCTCAAGCAGAGCACATTATTTGCAATATAGTATTGTTTAACCCTAGCTAAACATTCATTTTAATGGCACTATGTGGTTATGCACTCAAATATAAAATAATACTCAATAATATTCATGTTATTTCAATGACATTACTTCACAGTCTAATTCCAGTCTGTACCTCAATTTCCTCCAACTGTTTGATTGTATCCCACTTAAAATTAACTCAATTGTGACTTTATTCTGTGATGCTAAGTGGAATTATTTTTAATTTATAATTATTAATAGAAAATCATTCAACAAACATAGCCAGCTTATTATATAACACTAAAGTGTATAGCTAAAACATCCTATCATCTTTTTAAACAAAACTGTAAAAAATTGTTAAAGTGACACTAAAGAAGTAGTTACATATTCAAAGTGTGACTGTAATCAAGTCAGAAAAATAGTAATACTCACCATTATAGCTATACAGAACCTCTTTCACTGGCAACCTGTAGAACAAAGGGAAATAAAAGGTGGAAACGCTATATTAAGCAGGCATAGTTCTACAAACTAGTGGACAAATTCATACAGCACCTTGTTTTTTAAAAACATTGGTTTCTTGCAGTTAATTTATAACTATGCTTACTGAACTGGGGATGATTTTCCATGCATATATAACATGTTTGAGGAAGTATACTGCACATTGCAAATTTCAACAAACAAGCATCGGTTTGGCTTAATGCCCATTAGAGGACATCTCAGACTCATGTTGGGTTTCTACTTTTTTTTGCACCACGTCCTGGGAGGACAGAGCACGTAGCCAACCTTGCATTCATATGTCATGGATGTTGTTTTCCTCTGCCTTAGCAAGACTTTTGACACAGTCCCCCATGGTAACCTGGTACCCAAACAGAGGAGCAGGGTGGACTACAGAGTGGATGAATAATTGGCTGCACCGCTGGTCTAAAAAGATAGTAGTCAACAGTCCAAAGCTGCTGTTCCATGTGGCATTTCAGAGGATGCTAGGGTGACATCTTCACTGGGGACCTGGGTGGTAGGAGAGCCTACATGCCCAGGAAGTCTGTGGATGTTTCTGACTTGGAAGGAAGGGAGAGTGATATGCTGAGAGTACAGCTCCCATTCTGAAGGACTTTGCCAGACTGGAAGAATGAACTAGCAGGAGTATTGTGAAGGCAAATGCAAAATCCTGTATCTGACAGGGGAAAAGCAGGCTGGAGGAAGTGAAAAAGCCCACACAGCAGTACAGGCCAGTGACTGACTGGCTGGGTAGCAGCTCTGCAGAGAAGGACCTGAGGTCTGGTTGACACCAAACTGAACATGAGTCAATCCATACTTGTGGTGATGAAGGATAAGCTCATATACAGTTGCATTAATGAGAGTATAGCCAGCAGGTTTCCCTTTGCTGGGCACTAGTGAGGCTGCATCTGGAACATAGTTTCCATTTTTGAGCCCTCGCAATAGAAAAGAGCTGTCACGCAAACAGAAGAAATCCAGTGAAGGACCATGAAGATGGTTGTGAACGTTCCTTGATTTCTGGGAGAATCATATGACATATGAGGGGATGTTACAGGACTTGTTTAGCCTGAAGAATAGGCTAAGGGGTAATCTGTTTTCCCTCTCCAGCTATCTAAGTAGGGTTTATAGGCAGCTCAGTTTTGCATGGTGAAAGGAAAGGAGGCAACAAGTGGGGAAATTTTAACTAGTCATAAGGTTAAAAAAAAATTATCATGAGTGGTCAAACACTATAACTAATTTTTGTCTGATTCTGTGATTCTAATTATTTATGCATTAATTAATTAGTGAATAATTAAAAAGCCTTCTTTAAACTACAACTGTATTCTGCCTACCTATTCAGGACAAGCTCTTTTCCTCTAAAACCATTACCCAGTACTCCTGCCATTATGTAAAGGGGACCAAATGCAAAGCTGTTTCTTAAAGCCAAACAGAATTAGATTAAAATGGAAGTTTAAATGGCATACTGACATTTTGTACTTTCTCTGTATCACATTTATATTACAACACTCTTAGACTTTTGAATGCAAATTTACCATGTAATACATTTACAGTAGTTCTTTTTATAGCGATCACAGTAGAAATAAAATCCTATAAATACATAAAATGTTTTTTTACTTGCTAATGCATGGTAATCTAATATGCGCTTTCATGTCAGTCGGCTGTAACTGAAACTTTTTACTTAAAACAAGGAGATATCATTGAAGCTGGCCAAAAGTACTGCCCAAATACCTGTTGCAAGTATGAATTCCCTGTTGTACATAAAAAGTATCAAAAACTAAAATGTTGAAAGCATCGTTAAAGTATAAATTAAATAGGAAGTATGTCTGCTGATATTTAAAGCTTTTATTTGAGATTTTACAAGTGTGTATTGTTTGGACTTACCTTTCTGTTTATAAATATCAGAAGACTACAGTTTACTGTTCCCTGTTAGTAGCCCATCCATTTAGGTGGTTAAAGAATTTGTCACGGCTAACACCTGAAATTCTTATTAATTTAGTAAAAGCAGTAGTTATTCCTACTTTTAATGCTCCTTTACAGGGTCATTAAATTTTCAGTTAAATGAACTGCTATGATGATATGAAGAGAGCCCAGGGCTGCAGTCCTTGGTTTGGTCAAAATAAAGTAAGAGTGATGGGATTATCACTTCAGAGACGTATTATTCATTTTGTTCCAAAATACTTTGAAAGATCACAGGTCAAGTCAGAACAGTTCTCATTTTGGAGGTAAATTACATCAAAGGATTTTCTAATTTGCATCATTCAAGAGCTTTTTTTTTCTATGCACTGCTTTTGCTCTTTGCTTTATTATTTGCTGCCTTAATCTCTATGCATAATCTCTGTCTGTACAGCATTCTTTATGAATTGCCTAATGCCCCCTAGTTCCTTAGATAATTCATAAACTCAGGAAATCAGCAGTGCTGCAAAGACCACTCTGACTGCATCCCAGGTGTGGGAACAGAAGAGATGCTGACTGTGTCACAGTGTAACACACACATGCTCTGCAGCCTGGCTAGCTACGGGGCTGGCAGCGATCCTCTGCCATATTAGTGTATACCAGCTCTGCACTGTCTGGAGAATGGGCTGTAATTTTGTGCAAGACTGAAAGTAAAAATAGTGAATAGTGTCCATAATGTGACAGGTGGAGAGCCCATGTTTGTGTCTCCAAGGAAAGAAAAAGAAGCAATGCAGCCTTTTGCCCGGATATGTATGCATGCAGAGAAGGATCTGTCCCGGTACCAAATGGAAGAAGGTGCTTGGACAAGGGAGCTGACGTATGAGTAGGAGAGGCTTCTGATACAGTTCCTCTAGTTTCATTAGGTATCTACCACCCTGCTCTTGCTTCAACAGGGATCTTCTTTAGGGGTTGAAAAGGTATAGAATGGTATGTGAGAGCTGGATCGTTATGGAAAAGCACCAGCAGCAGCCTCCCTCAGGCTGTCAGGACAACCCAGAGAAGCTGGCAGACTGTACCCTGCCCTCATACCTTCCCACCACAGACAGGGAAGGGCAGGCCTCTGCTATGGGCACAGCCAACGCTGAGCCATCCCCACTTCACAGTGATCATAATGTCAGGCAACTCGAGGGGGGTGGGTGGTTGTAAGCTCTGGGATTTTCTTTGCAAATTCAGGGTACAATAACAGGGGTTTTTAACTGGAAGAACAACACTCTGCTCTGATAATGCTTTGGATTGGAGCTTTGGTCTTATTTAAAACCCCTTACATAAATTCTTTCCTACAAGAACTCTCATAAAATGGGTGCATTTTCTTCTTATATGTAGAATCTATCAATGATTAATACTAACGTTGACCTCTACCCAGAAACACTCCTTAAGTAAATAAAGATTAAGAGCAATGTATAACAGAACTTTGGACCTTATTGACATTTCCATAGAATTTCAAATTTCAAGAACTTTTGCTATTAGAATTCTTTAAAGTGGAGCAGGACAGATTAATTGCTTCCACTTGTGGGGAAAAAAAAAAAAAAGGAGCTACTTGTACTAAAACTGTCACAAATTTGCACAAAAGACAGCTAGTGAAATCCTGTCACCACTGTAGTCAATCAGCTTTTTTCCATGGGGTCTTTTTATGAACATTGACCTTCCAGACTCTATTATCATTCTAAATTATTATTGCAGATCTTTCAGGAATAACAACTGGGTAAGGCAGAGTAACAGGAGTAACAGCTGCAGCAAAAGATTACATGAACCTAAAGTAATTGTATAATAGACTTGGAATTTTGCAAGACGCGTGAATAAGGGTAATGAGTATATACTTTTAGCACTTGCATATGATGTCTTTAGTAACTATACAGGTATATATGTGCCATGTTCTCTCTAAAGATTCTGACTCGGTACAATTCTGAGAATGGTTATAACATCACTCACATGTCATAACCTAGGCAAACACTAGGGTTTACTTGTAAAGAAGACAGTAGGTATCAGAAATCACTGGTATAAGTCTTGGTTAGGTTTTAAAGGAGTATCCTTCAGATCTCCTCTAATTAAAAAGCACTGATTGTAGAGAAGGATTCTGCAAGGAGAATGTCCTTTATTTGTTTTCCTGCTTTCGCATGGAAGTGACAGATCTGATTTGCTTCATGCTGTTGCAGAATGAAGCTGAAGTTGCATGAAGGTTAGAATGCTGTTCTTCTGAACACAAAGGTAACTCCTTCCCCACCCCCCAGGAATACTTTGCTTTAAGGAACACAATATGAATTACTAAGCTGAAACTAGCAGCACCTTCCTTCCCTTCTTCACCACTCTCACTCCTTCCTAAAGGTCAAGGAGGTGCTTATGTTTCACAGAGCATCTGCCCACACATTCTTTTTTGGAATTGCATAAATCACACTGACTTTCTCTCACTGTGTTTTTAGCTCTGAGGGAGGAACATTGCAGCAGCAGAAGTTAAGTATGAGCCTATATGTAATTTTAGATCAAGAGGAGTATTTATTTTTGGTGAGAGCAGAGACATAGGACAGAGATCTAAGGTTCTTATTACAGCAGTAAGAGTAATGTTGGGCTTATAACTGGACAGACTTCCTAAATCAATTCAGCATCCAAACAGAACTTCACTGATAGAAGGGACATTTTAAATCAGGTGGAGGTTTCTCAGTATGTAAACTCAAAAAGTATAAATTCAGCATGAACAGTTTCTAGAGTCAAGATAGGTTCCTAACTTGGAAGGAACAGTGCAAGTGACTGAAAGATGTGATTTTCAACCAAAGCCTACCTTGTTTTTTTCACTGCACTGAAAAGGGAAAGCAGTGTAACAAAGTTTTGAAGAACTAGCAACATAGAAGAGGAAATGGTGAAGGTTTGGCGGTTCTTCAGAGACAGCTTAGCAACAATGTGTCTCAAAGGAGCCACCATAAGGGCAGTTAAGAAGAGTGGCCCAAATATTTTGAGCTGTTCCTGGCTCTGTGTTGCTCTCCTGTCTGTATCCAAAACAGCATAAATGTTGATCTCCTTCTGTGTATTAGTGCTGTATACTCTCATCTCCAGCAACAGATCTCAGTCCTTGACTGAGAATAAGCAAAGGGTCAGCTCTAGATAAATTAGTGTCTTCTCTGCCACTCCCTAAACATGGAAAGACATTGCTCAGTCTCAACATGGTCAGCATGGTGTCCCCCTGCTCACCTCTTCCTGCTAAAAATTATATTAAAAGTTGGGGGGGTGGGGGGGTGGGGGGGTGAAATTAGATAACATGCTCCGTACAAATACTTTGGAAAGTTCGTTGGAGAAGGCTTTCTTTGATTTGTAATATAGAAAACAGAAAATGTGTCATCTATTGATGTTATTTTCTGACCAGCTGGAGGTAAGCCTAACATAATTCTTCCTGCCATATCTACATGTGGGCTGGAGTCCATCTGTATAGTCATAGACAGTTAAAAAATACACATTAGTGACAGGGCCCAAGAAACCAACACAAATACTCAGCTTGCTCAGCTGTACCAAATAGTATCTGACACATTTTTTTTTAACTTTAAAGCAGACTATTTGCCTCCAGCTAACATTATTGTAAGTGGTGCGTGACCATCACCTAATAAGATGTTTATCAAGGCAAATACAAAGTACTGAAAACAGCCCAGATAAATCCTTTTATTGCCAATTGATCGGTTTTGGTCTTTATAAATGCAACCACAATTTCATCAGAGATCTTTATCCTACAGCTTTTTAATAATTCTGTTGATAGACAGTCTGTTAAAGTGTTTGTTTAAAATACAAGGAAACTTTTAGAAGATGGGTTATATATTTTATCTGACTTGGAACAGATCAAGCTGGCATCTCAACAAAGGAATTTTGCACTTTTGTTGTGCTAAAACCTCACATTTTCAAGAATATCTCAGTCATGGTAGCCTGATTTCACTATGTCAGTGTGAGATGCTTCACTTTCTGAACAGATCTTAACAAAACATCAGTTAACTTATGTGTCTCCTTGAAAAGATCTGTCTTTCCATTAGATCTCCAAAGTTCTCCTTTAATGTGTATTTGTAAAGAAGAAGGATGAGAGATGGGGATCTAGCTGTTTGCTTTCCTCTATCTTATTTTCCAATACAGGAAAATCAGCTGCATCATCAGAAGCTGCATACAAATGTATATATACACACACACTTACACAAATAAACATGTATACATATATGTATATATACACACATTTTAGAGTGACTGATGTCACTCTAAAGCATACCCTGATGTAGTACAAATCTGCTTCATCTCAACAACAGATTTGTCCTCAGAACTATTCAGTCCCTTTCACTCTCACCACTGTCTAATGAAATACCTTTCAGAAACTTTACAGATGAGATGGGAAAAAATCAACATATGTGAGAAGCTCAGCAAGGTATTTTTGTTGTCTAACTTCACTTTGTGATGGCATCTTGGATAGATCCAAGCATTCCTTTGGATAGATCCCCAGCTGAAACCATAACAACTGCTTTCGAAAGATACAGGAAGTGGCTCCTGGGAGGCAGAGGAAAGGGGATTGATGGTGTAGAAACAAGAAACAAGCATAAAGGTCAAAGGCAAGGAGAAAGGGAGGAGGCTGGAAGGCTTCAATGAAGTTTCAAACAAAAAGTTATAAAGTAGCTCTAAGTCCTTGGCACCCTGCACAAGGTGGCTGGGGATGCACATAAGTAGGGGCTACCTTCGTGTCTCCTATACTCCAAGTGCAGAATAGCAGTCTGTTGATCCACCCAACAAATGAGATGTCTACCTTTCTTTATTTCTTTCTTTCACTTTTTTAAAAACTTATTTTTCAGTGGGAACTGAGATATACTGTGAGGATATATTGACAGGCTGTCAACAGATTTCAAGCAAACCCTCTGCTTCCAACATGTGAAGGGCCTGTGACCTCAAAACTCCCTCAATATTTTTCAAAACAACAAAAAAAGTTACTCGTTTGGTAAAAAGTATTGGCAAATATCCATTTCCCTTATTTAAGTGCTCATTTGGCTTCTTTTAGCAAGACTAGAATCTAATTTTAAAATAATAAATTAAAAACAAAATGTTTTATGAAAATGTAATTATCATTCCTATCTATACTGTTAAACTCATCAAAAAAATTTGTGAAATAAGTGAAATTAACATGCACCTGGTAACCAAAAGAGATCTTGGTAGAAAAAATTCATTCTTGCGTCATAAATGTACTCATACTGCTATTATTGGTAGTAAGTTATGCCTTCTTATGTCAATTTCTAGAATAATATTGAAAATGTTCTTTAATTAAAGATGTTCTATTACATTCCAAAGGCTACAGTAAAAATATGATAGTTAATTAGATTACATATGTTTGTTTCAACATTGAGGCTATAATTCAGTTTCATGCTCATGACCTTGTTTGAAAAAAGACCTGCTTGTGCCAGCAGAACCTTTTTAATTTTTGTATGGTCTGTCTCAAGAAAAAAATTATGATGTGTAGCAGATTGCTTCAGCTTTCACTGAATGAATTATCCAGGGTGTTAACAACTATGGTCCTAGAGTTTAGATATGTGAAAGTAGTAGGTAACTGGCCACTAAATTTAGACTTCAGGAAGATCTGTGTCCTTCAGTCAAACAAAATTGGCACTGAATTTTGATACTGGACAAGCTTGTACTGCATGTTGTTTTATGTTTTCTTGACAGTCCTTTATGAAATTCTCAGCAACTAAGCCTAAGTGCTTCTGGTAGTTGTTGTATCTAGTATTTAAAACAGAAGTGACTACAAATTGTGGAATGCATGATTTAAATGGAGCTAACTGAATTATTTAGCAAATCCTGCTTGCTAATATCCCAACAGCACATATCAGGAACCTGAAGTGCAAATGTTAATGTTATTCCAAACTCACATAAACAACACAGTCTGCAAAACAAATCTCATTTTTTTCTTCATTAATCATTAAGAATAATTAATGCTTATCTAGTCTATGCACCGGACAAAAGCATATTTGGTAGTTCAGCCCATTTTTACTCATCAACTCCACACAAGATACATAAATAAAAGATAAAGCTATAATGCAAGTGCTTAAACCCATTAAATGTCAACTGATTACCTCCTTAGAGCTGAGTGTTTCATTTTCTGGAATAGGCACTATGGGATGACTGGGCTGTCGAGCCAAGATGTCACAGGTTGGAGAGAGCATAAGGTTAAAAACAGGAAAAAGAAATGTTATAAGTTCAATTTCTTGTTTAATAATGAAAACCAATACTCTCAGTCATGCAAAGGATAGCAAAGCAAGAGATCCCATTTGTCTTCAACAGGCTCCCTGTTGAACAGGCTCTCTCTTAGTACTCCTTGTCTGTATGAAAATCTATTTCAATGTATGGCCTAGTTTCTGTTATATTCTCATAATTAAAAAGGTGGGGAAGGATAAATCACTTTCCAATTTGAAAGAGACATCTCAAGTAAAAATCACTGCAAGGGCACTTGCCTTAAAATACAGTCACTATGAGATAATGCACATAAAGGTATTTAAAACTGTAACCATATTTCTGTCACTGAATATCTGTCTTCTTAAATCTCCTCCAAAAGAGCTCTCCTTAATCTTGAATTTCATAGACATAAATCATACAAAATTTTAGCTAAGAAATGCTGTGTAACAGTGTCCTGGTTTCATCTGGGTTGAAGTTATTTTACTCCTAGTAACTGGTACAGTGCTGTGGTTTTGGGTTTAGTATGAGAAGAATGTTGATAACACACCAATGTTTTAGTTGTTGCTACGTAGTACTTACTCTAAATGAAGGACTTTTTAAGTTTCCCATGCTCTGCCAGCCAGGAGGCGCACAAGAAGCCAGGAGGGAGCCTAGACAGGACAGTGACCCAGCTAACGAAAGGGCTGTTCCATACCATAGAAAGTCATGCTGAGTATATAAACTGGGGGGAGTTGGCTGGGAGCTGCCGATCACTGCTGAGGGACTGGCTGGGCATCAGTCAGTGGGTAGTGAGCAATTGTATTGTGCACCACTTGTCTTTCTTGGGGTTTACATCTCTCTCTTTTTGTTGTTTCCTTTTAAATTACCATTATTATTATTAATTTCAATTATTAAACTGTTCTTACCTCAACCCATGGATTTTACCTTTTTTCTGATTCTCCTCCCCATCCTACTGGGGAGGTAGTGGAGTGAGCAAGCAAGCAGCTGCATGGTACTTAGTGGCCAGCTGGGGTTAAACAGCAATTAGTATGTGCAGAAAGGAGTTTAGATCTCAGTAATTTTCCAGTGTTTTGAGTATTAAATGACTTGCATCTGACTAATGAAGTTCAATGGATGTGGCTCAAGTGAAAAAACATACCAATTTCAGTAAGATTTTAATTAGAATACAGGTAATTAAATAAGCTGGACCTCATAAAGACAATGTTAAGACCATAAGCTTGTGAGGTTTTCCTATACAGTGACACAAAGACATTCTCTTTAGAGCAGAGCTTGCTGAAAGTGTTAGGGTTTGGGTGTTTGAGAATTCTACAAAAAGAAGGTTTGAAGCAGCCTGCTATTTTCAATGTATCAAATGCATTACTTTGTTTTGGTATTTAGATCAAATAGTCAATTAACAAATGATGTGTTGCTTAAAAAAAATATTGCTCTTGTCCTAAGAAAGTTAAAACCATACTTTTGGAGAAGAAAAACTGATCTGCTAAACCAGCCCTATACACAAAGAAGGATACTGAAGTGGAATACACTCTAATTTTCTGCAATTATGTTATGGATCCACTATGTATTGCTCTCTCCCTTTGTAAATTTGCCCTGATTCATTTTCAGGGAAGCAGGAATCAACTTTAGCAACAACAGCAGCAGTTACAGAAGCTTTGAACCATTTATGTTTTGGTTTTTTTTTTTCTTCTGAAAATGAAAAGGCACATGAATAACTTTAGACCATAAGTGTATTTATTTTTTCAGTTAGTTTAGACAAGGGAATAGTTTTAGGTAAAGGGAAGGTAAGGAAGGGGTAAGGAGCCTAGATCCGCTCAATAGCGACATCCCTTCCTCTGCTGCATACGTAGCTCCCAATTTCAGCCAGCACAGCCACTAAGGCAGCCCCCAGACCTTATGCCACCCCGCTGCTGCAGCATGACTCTTCACAACAGACACGGGAGGTGGGTGTTTAATGGCCTACATGGAGGACAGAAGTCCCATTTCCAAACACAGCATTCTGCAGCTACCAAGGGCGGGCAGTCCTTGGTGATGCACAGGTACAAAGTTCTAGCAACTTGCAGTACCTTGGCAAGCTTATTTCATTGAAATAAACCCTGGCATTGAATCACCTATTGCCTCACCAAAATATAGCATCTCTATATTCCAGGAAAAGTATGAAAAGCCAATCACAAAGAGAAGAGCGAAAGTATTGATCATTTTCTCCTTACTTTCCAATGTGCAGCTAAACTCTCTGAGAAGAACTGTCCACGCTTGCAAGAAAGAAAAGCTCCCTAGTCAGGTAGTGATCTGAGAATGCAACAGCTCTTTTTTATCAAATTGCACAGAGCACCAATCAATGAAAAATGCACTTTCATTGTTATCTTGCCCTGGCCTTTCTTGCTGGTATTCATTGCCTACCATGTTAACCTGAAATGCCTCTGTGAGTCATGATTCTGCCTTACCTTGTTACTTGAGTATGAGGTCTCAAGTCCCTCCTTAGACCTAACAAAAGTAATGATCTTTTTTTTGTCCAATAAATAGATTTGCTTCCTTTATTTTGATAGCACCCTCTCTTCAAACTAAAGAACCAACATGTATAGCAGTCTCCATAGAGAGGGAAAATTATCTGTATTTTCTGAACAGACACTCTTAACATTGATTATTTTAGAGAGGCTTAATTGAAAGAAGACAACTGAGAGGCAAACAAGGACTTCAGTGAATAATAATGGGGGAAAAGAGTTTGTACAGGCTTAAAACTGGGAGAAAAACTGAACAATGTACAGTTCTGCCTATGTTCACAAGGCTTATCTGACATAAACACCCTGAAGTTATCTTAGAAGACTCTACACGTTCTACTAGTCAGGTTTCTGGACACCTGATTTTGCCATGACAGGGGGTCTAGTCTTAAGGAAGTCATGTATGGATACATTTATAAAAAAATCTAAGTAGTACTTTAGAGAATATGGAGCACATAAGTCAAGCGATGCATACTTTCTGCTAAAATAACGCTTAGTCTTGCAGGTCCCTGAAAGGAGGGTGTTGGGTTTTTCCCTGGAGTCAGACACATCTGCCAGCTACAAAGGAGCTGAGTGCCTTGGTGTGGGTGACTTCATCTTGATGAGCCAGAGGCCTGTTCTCTGTATTATTTCCATCAAATGTCAGTGTCATCTGAAACGTGGAAAAGGTGCCTTGCTGTGGAAAAGGTCCCGTGCCTGTTCTCCCAGAGTTTCACCAAGAGGCTACAGAATCTTCTTATTTCCTTCCTGATTTTTCCTTACAAATATGATTTTTGTGTTCTTGAATGCACACCACAGCAGTCCCATGAGCAGGATGGAACTTGCTGTCCTAGTGCACTTGCTTTCTGCAGCTCTGTGGGTAAGGACCAAGCTTTTTTGGACGAGAGGGAAGTTTGAATCTCTGCAGGGTGAGATAAGCACTGTAATCAGGTCTCTTACTGTCTAGGCAAGTACTAAAGGAGGACATTGGTGTCTCTGCATTGCTTTCTCTGCAAGGTGGTCAGCCCTGGGTGTTAGGAGAAGACTTAACAGGACAGATAGCCTACCTGACCAAACTCAGCCTTGTACCTGAATCATAGTACAACTTACAGCCCTAAGCACAGGGGAAAGATCCTCACAGAGCATGATCATCTCTCTGCAGAGCTGAGCTGTCAATATTAGAGTACCAGACAGTCAATTTAAAAGCACCAGAATGCAAAGTAGGCAGAATGAGGTGGAATTAACCCTTCCTTACAAGACATAGTGTGACTATCGTTCCTCAGAATCATATAAGAATGTGCCAATGTCCACAAGACCTTGTGTGAATGCAGCTTGGACTATGTACTTTTTATGGGTGCATTGTCTTAGTAAGACCTCATCAAGCTCTGTCATAGGCAGTCCTCCATCTCCAGGTCAAAGTAGCTGGCAAGAAGCCCTGTTTTCTTCTACAAATATAAAATGATTGCATCTGTTGATGGTGGAATATGACAATGTTGCTTTTATAACTTCTATTTTTTCCTTTGCCAGTTACAAAATTTTGCACTACTCTTACAAGGTTAATTAATAATTCTTAACTTTTGCAGACATCGCCCTGTTTTCTGGTAATGTGACATTTTCTTTGTTATTTCTAAGAACAGTGAAAGAGCAAACTAGACAAATCTGCATTTGTGGCTGCAAAAATTGTACCAAGGAGAGCAGAATATCCTGGCGATATGTAAGTATTTGCAGCATGCAAGTTCAAAGGGAAATTATATACCTCACCAAAATAACCTCCAACAGACTCAGTCAAGGCTTAGAAAAGAGGTGGTTATATAACATGTTAGTTAGACCTTTGTTCATTTAGCTCTGTAATCAGCAAGACGTATTTGACTTTAAAAGGTCAGTTTATCTTTATTGTGCTGTGAATCACAGCTGCCTCTGGACTAATATAAAGCTTTCTGAGTTATTCCCAGTGTAAGACCTTTTTCATAAAACTAAGTCACTCTCTAGAGTGTCTGCAACCTTTGCTAATTGAGACACAGGTTTAAAACTCTTTGGAACCACTGAGAGATAATGTACATAAGAAATAAGAATGTTTCCACTATAGTAACCAGGGAATATTCAAGTATACACTATACTTTCAAACTACTCTGTTAAATCTTTAATCCACTTTGAAAATAAATTAGCTACTCTACACTCTTATGAAACATAGAGTCATTCCTCACCAATAGGAAGAATTTCTAATTTCTCAAAGACTAAAAACGTTTATTTATACATGCATAACAAGCAAACTTTTTTTATAAAACAATATTATAAATAAACATCTTTTTCTGAGTACAAGAACATGAAATCTAGGGTACAAATAAATGGTAAAACACCCATAGTACCCAAGCAAGGACTACTTTCAACTATGGGTAGGGAAAATATATATTGTAAAGGGACAATTTATAATTATGATGTCTACAGTCTCTCTGAAATGGCACAGTATAAAATCAATTTCAAAGACTCAGTTAAGCACCCAATTGTTTTACAGCTTTCACCTTTCTATAAAAGCAAATGAAAAGTAGAAATGGTGATCAGAACAAAGATTTATAATGTGCCTTCAGCCATCTATGCAATAGAACGTCCTGACTGACTTGCAAACCATTATTATACACTACTGTACATGTGCATTTTTAACCTGAAGATTTCAAAACTTACTCCAGATACTGATAAGTACCTGCACAAGAAGGACAACTCGCAGGCAGACATGGTCCCCTGACAGGTTCTCACAGGACACAGGCCTGGAGGGCACCAGAGTGGAGCCTGAAAGATTTGTGTAAGATAAGATCTGAATAGCAGAGGCTGGAGGAGTTACAGCGCTTTGCATTAGGGATTCCTTATCTCTAAGTGGTGCTGGAGGAGGGACATGCATGCAAGCCCAGCATTTCAACGATTTTCCTTGAGCTGCCTTTCCCAGGACATAAAGCGCTAGTCTGTGATGGAATTGGCTGGGGGTTTTCTGCCAAATGATTTTTCAATGAAAAATACTAGCAACAAAGAAGCAAAGCTTTCTGCAAAACATGTTGATCTCTCTTGCAAACTCTCACTAGCCGTTTATAAAATTGTAATGAAGTACTTAATCGTAAGAAATCCTGTCCATAACTGGAATATTGTGTTTTCTGACCGGGTTGTTTCATCTTGGATCACTTCCATAATATATTAAAATGTATTTCACTGTCAGTGCACTTTGTGGCAACCGTGAGAAGAGCCTCTATTTTCTGCTGTGGGCTAATCAAGTTCTGCAGTTCCTCACAGGACTAATTTCACTATATGAGAGCCAGTAGCCAGCAAGAATACCAGGCCCATAATGAAGACTTGAGGCATCAGAACCACAACTTACACACCCACAGAGTAAGGCAGCAGAAACAAACATCTTCTAATTGCATGGACTAGAACTATCTGCTTTGAGTTAATTCATATAACCCAAATGATGCCTATTGATTTCTGGAGTATTTACATTTTTTTCAAATTTTCATTTGTATCAGAAAGACAATTTCAGAATTTCCAACACCACAAGAGTTTGAAATTTCCCTCAGCATATTGACTATCTGTGGACTCACAGAAAGTGAGTCATTCCTTAGAAGAGACCGTTTCTCTGCCCCAGGAAGGGGCTCATTGCTCATTAACAGAACACAGCTGAAGAACTTTAACAGCTTTCCAGATGAAAGTGTGAAATGAAATAGTTTTAACTTTCAGAGCTGACCTCCCCTCCATGTATTTTCTTCCCAAATTAGCTGAAAAACTGAATAAGCCCTGTTTTCTGAGTAAGCTTCTCATGTAACAGAGATGTTTGACCTTCACTACTTTAAATCCAAACCACAAACTTTGACTGAATTTTCAAGGGTATACATGTGTAACTGTCACCTACAATATTAATATTTGTATTAAGATAATATTCTGCCTATCATATAGCCACTAAAATGATAGCCATTGTTTAATTAAGAAAAAGAGAAAACTAGTACTATAATTTAGTTTATTGGACATGACCTCTTCATCAAAGTTCAGAGTACTTTACCAAAAAGAAAAAAACCAAAACATTAATGCCTTGAACTTCATAACATCTCTGCAACATACATAAATACTAACTCATCTAATTCAAACTTTAAGTACATACTTAGAATTTTACCATAACTAATTGATATTTGTATATTTTTCTAACATAACTGGAAACGGAGTTAATTAAGGCCATATTCCAGAATATTCATTATATCAATACCTGCAATAAAGTTTAAGTGAATTCTAATTGTGCCAATTTGTCCATTAAAATTTAGAGTTCCCAAAGATTCATCAGCTCACTCTTTATTTTTCCTTGATACCTTGGAAGATTCTTTTACAATCTAAAAAAGCAGCATGAAATTGTCTAGAAACATCTGTGTTTAGTGAGGTATAAGATAAAAATTTATCTTTAGGTCTGAGTGTTTTGGGATAGTTGCCATTAATTATGAATCTTTTTCCTTCAGACTTTGTTTTCTCACTGTCTTCAGTAAAAAAAAATAAAAGTATCATTTTTGTTTCTCATACACATCGAATCTTGTTTGATTTTTTTCACTCAATAGTATATTTCTGCTTTTGCTGTTAATAACAAACTTTACCTCTGAGTGGCTCCTGTTCTTTGTAATTTTGTCTTTTTTTTTTTTTTTTTTTTTTTTTTTCGGTGTATTACTATATTACAAGCAAAGACATGACCCCAGGCTGCAGTCCCCATTTGCCAAATGTCACTAACAGACATCATTTTTTAACATTCCCATTTTCTATAGTTTCAAATACCTCTATAAATGGAGTTCTAGCCAATCCAAATCTAGTCATGGATCAGGATCCTAGCATCAGAAACAGCCTCCAAGCTATGGCAAGCTTGCCCCCATCACCGTGGGACACGTCATAGAATCCTTTCATAAACCAACAGAGAGATTAGAAGCAGACACTAGGAGTGTTGTAGTGTTTGGGCTGTTGTGTTTCCTTTGGTTGTTCCCCTAGGATGTGTGTTCACATAAAAATCTGAAATTACAGAAGGCTAAGATAAAGACATTTCAGAAATTAGTTCTCAGCTAGGGCCAGAATTTCGATTATACTGGTTATTGATTTATGTATTAAAAATGTCTGCCTGAAATCTACTATGTAGAAGACTAGACACAAGCATCCTAGAAAGCCAGGCATAAGACTGAATTCAAGTTTTACATTATAAGAGACTGCTAAGAATGAAGATGAAGCATTTTAAGGCACTTTTTGGTGCTTGAGACTGGTTTAAGCTACCCTAGCAGAGACAGCCTGTATAAATGAGAAGGCAGGAAGCAACAGAACTGGCTGTGTGTTCCAAGAAGAAATCGGGACACTTCTGAGCAGTCTTCACTGGAAAGCACGTTCAGTTTCTGAGTATGGAAAGTGTCTGCTGGAGTTTGATTCTACCATATGCAAGAAAACAAGATTTTATGTGCATGTTTTCTAAATGAACAGTACACCAAAAAAATACCAGGGTCCTACCACCAACAGCTTCTCCTAGTGGAAATAGGACAGCAAGGATCTCAAAATGGTCTAAATACTCTGGCCAAAAGGAGAGACACAGTAATCAATTCTTTTTTTATTCCTTTGGAAAAGCTGTCTCTGCAGGAGTGGGTAGGAGAGTCCTTTCCAGGCAGTGTCAGACTTAAGACATCTCCGCGTCAAGTGCATGCTGCTGTGTCTCCTGTTGAGCCTAAGCTACCTTCGTGTTTTCCTGCTAATTTGATGTCTTCAAAGAAACCAATTGATTACCATGTTATGAACCTTCTAAAGTGCTTTATGAGAAATGCCTTTCTTTAAACATGAGCTGAGCAAGTACTCTAGAGGCATTTTCTGCAGGCATTATCAAACCAACTCCGAAGTGGTAGAAATGTCATCTACATATGATACGATTAAAATAGGTCCTTAAGCCCAAGCAACACCATAGAAGAATATACAAAGACGACACAACAATATTAAGCATTAATATTTTCCGAACAAGGAAGTCCAATTTGTAGCACAACACTAATGAAGGCTTGTTTGCCTCTGATTTCTTTTTCCACACTAAAGCAATTCTTCTGGATCACGGATAGAAGGTTGATCAAGCACAATACACCTACACAAGTACAGCATTTAAATACCAAAGTTCAAAAGAGAGAAAGAAACTCTCTTCTAGAAATAAAAGCTGCTGGGATGATGTCTGGGAGAGAAGTGCTTTTCCATGGCAACCCTGAAAGGCTGCCGCATTCACAGAATGTCAATTCCCACTATGCTACTATTAATCAAATACAAACTCCAATGAGTAGGAGATTGGATGGTGAGATAAACACCACTGATTTCATTTAAAAAATAATAAAAATCCCCTTTAAATATCCTGCTTACCTATGAGCTTCCAGACTTGCAAGTGATTATGGAAGGCTGACACTTCCAACAGCAACATGTAGTCATTTCAAGAAAACTCCATTTAGGTCCAGGAAAAAGAATTAAATTAGCTTAAGCTCAAAGTTGGACATTAAAGAAAACCTGTCCTCTGCAAGCTTGGACATTTACTCTTATAAGTAATGTCTGGTCAGATGCAGAAATGGTAATTTTTTTTAACATTTCTCATACCTCTTGTAAAAAGGCAGTTCCTTCCAATCCATTCCCAAGGCTAAATATTTAACCAACAGAGAGATTTTCACAGGGATGTATATGAATTGCATGCTCAGCCCTTGCTGACAGAAAGAAAAGGCAGTCTGAAAGTCAGTAAGAACTGAAAGGTGGTCCCCAGCTGAGGGAGCTACACCTGCTTATCTGCTAGCTCTTCACTTGGGCAGGTCATTCCTTTCTCCTTCAAAATGACAGCTGGTTTCCCAAAAGCTAATGCTCTCTGCCCTGACATAAATTTCTATGGATTGTGTCTCCACATGAATCATAGAATCATAGAAGGGTCCAACCTTTTGTAGGAAAGGGAGCCTAAATGAGGTTACCTAGCACCCTGTCCAAATACATCTTGAAAACCTCCACTGCATCCCTGAGGCGGTTGTTCCAATGATTGGCTGTTCTCACTGTAAAAAAAAAATAAATTATATAACAAGATGAAACATCTCCCAGTGCAAATTGTACCCATTATCCCTTGTCTTCTTCATGAGGCTCCCCGTGAAGACAGAAGAGAGCCTCTGTCACTTTTGTAGCCACCCTTTAAGTGCTGGAATACTGTGATGAGGTCCCCCCTGAGCCTTCACTTCTCCAGGGAGAAAAGACCTAACTCCTTCAGTCTTTCCTCATAAGCAGCTTCTCCAGCCCTTTGATCATCCTCATGGCCCTCCTTGGGACTCTCTCTGCACCTTTTTTAAATTGCAGGGACTGGAACTGGACACAGTACTCGAGGGCAGAGTTGTGCTCTTCCACCCTACACAGTCCTCCATTAAAGACTGCCAGCAGAGGCACGCTTTGGAGTTAACCACAGAGATAAATGTTACCTCAGGCTTTCTATCACTGCAATAGTTGTGCCCAAGTCCACCTTCCTGAGTTGTTTTATTCCAATCAAAAGGAATGTTCAAGTCATATAATTATTCAAGACCAATAAGTGTAAATAAGAGCAGCAGAACCTGGTGCATGGCAGGCAGAGTGGGGAAGGAGAGTACAAGGGAGATGACAAGGGTGATAAGAACAGTCAGCTCACTTGAATGGGCAACATTTTTATTTCAGAAGCAGCATGTGCATAGATGAGAGAAGAGGGCCTTCTCTGCTCTTCTCCAGTCACAAGGACAGACACAATACTTTGGGTCCTGCTGCCTTCTCCCATCAAAGCTAAAACCACATTGTGAAATGATTTAGGCCACAGCTTATGGATATCATCACTCCAAACAGTTATCATCTACAAAACCTGCCAGGTCTATCTTTCAGCTTCATCTGTGTAATTCCACCAGCTATGAAGATTCAGGTACTTTGTGGAGCTTCAAACAAAACCATCCTGGCACTGAGTCCGGTCTGCCTAAACACCACCACAGTGTCCTTTCAATAAAGTATTTCAGAGAGAGACAGCTGTTATGTTCTTATACCCTGAGCCAACAAATGAGATGATACGTTTTAGGAGCCCACCTCACTAATATGACACAAGTGATCATTCTGGTTTTTCCCATATCCTATTTCCCATTTCTGAGGGAACACTCGTTTAATGTATTTTTTTTATAGAAGTGCAAGATCATTCACTGGCACAACCTGTCCATTCTCAATTGTGTATTTACAACACATTTGAAATGATTGTGAGAATTTATGGCAGCTGGGTTTGCCCTCTAGTGGAAGATGAAGTACAACATATAGTTAGAAAGGTAACAGGTATCTATAGATTGACCATGTGGAGACTGACCATGTGTTTACTGGATGGCAGGAGAGACAGCAAGCAAGTCATGGCACATATTATTCCTTATCCCAAGGGATGATGAGTGGAGAAGGAGATCTCCAGGGAATTTACAGAGATGACAGTTCAGGTTTAGTAAAGCGTGGAAAGAAATTCCCATCTTGTTAGGAAGTTGTTTACAGAGCAGGTCTAACAGTCTGAAATTTCAACACCTGATCCTGCGTCTACTGTACTCTATTTTCTGTTACTTCAATTATTTATGACAATAAAATAAATAATTTCATTTTAAAAACATGAATAGCTCAAACTGTAGTTGGGTGGTACAGAGGACAGGGTTATTACAAGAAAAAATATGAAAATATCATCAGGGGTTTTAATCAATGAGTATTGACTCAAAAGTTAAATATTAATCATGTGAATAAGACAGAATTTAATCTTCTTTTGGTTATCAAAGAATGTTAATACTATAGACCAAAAAAGAAACATTTTTAAAAATTTAAGTGTTGAATATTTACTTCCTGTGTAAATAAACCTCTGTTTGTATTAAACTAGGCCAGCATTGATATCTGATTATTTTGTTTCCCGAAGTATTGGGCCACACCTGAGAGTGACATCAGTTCAGAAATACAATGTATTTTACTAAAGTTATTTACTAGCACTGCCAGTAATGCATAAAAATTTTACCACCCTCTGATAATTGAGTTGTCTCATTTTATATCAGTTAACCTTATCTTCATTGGCTGAGAATTTAAAATTATTGCAAATAACTAAAAAAATTGATTTTAAACACTTAAAACCAATCAATGGTAAATTCAGTTCTACTGAAAATTCTCCAAAGAAGTCTCAAAAAATATATTTGTATCAAAAAATCTTTGTCATTCTCACCAGTCCTGCCTCAGAAGACCTAATTACTGAATTGTTTTGTACTAATCATTGTTAACATCATAGATTCCCTTGGATTTTCACTAAAACTTATGGGATGGAAGAAAGAATTTGCTACATTAACTAAATTCAGGGATCCATCTGGAAAAACACAAGCATTATCATGACATGTGGTCTTGACCAAAGTCAGGAGCCTATTTACATGACAAGAGGCATGGCATCGGGAAGTCAAGCAAAAGCCCAAATGTGTGGGCTTTTTTCCTTGAATTGTCACAGCAGGTCAGTAGTAGGGCCTCATCTAAAACACAGCCCTCCCAATTAGCTCGCTCATGACATAACCATTTAAAGTGCTGCTGCAAAAGTATTTGAAGTAAAATTAAATGACCCTCTGATCATTTCTTTGACAGAATACAGCACTCTTTGGTGAGTTCTGGGCTATGGATGATGCTACTCCACCCTAGAAAATTGAAACTTAAATAGAAAGCCAGAGTTCAATACAGAAAAAAGACTATATCAAATATACATTTTATATTGAAAAATATATATATAATATAAAAATAAAATGAAAGCTGTTTACAGATGTATGAAGTTTACAGAAGTATGTGAAATACCTTTGCTAACAGCAGACAGTAGAAAATGACACAAGTAAGAGAGCAAATTTATGTTATAGAGGGAAATTAAAGAAATCAAAGAGATGATGTTGCTCTTGTATTTACATTGCAGAGGAAGAACCTGTTAACATCAGAGACGTGTGACTGCATTTATCAGTTTGCAAAGCTCACAAAGGTTGCTTGGAATGGCAAGTTTCTTGAGATAAAGAATTGCAGATGAAGAGGTCTCCTAATCATCACCATAGGGGTGGAATGCAAATACATAGGCTGGGCTGTCCTATGACCTCTGCATTCAAGAGAAAAGTTTTGGGTGCACAGTGCTGTGGGAAATCAGTGGCAGCAAAATTCCCTTCTTTCAACAATTATTCAGCAAGTATATCCCTGTTTGAGAAAATAGTTAACATGTTATACTGAAAAATTACACTATCTTAATTATCTTCAGAAAACTTTTCCATGCCTTATTCACCTTCCTATACAAATTTTTGAGTTTCTAGCAGTGTTTTCATTAGCAACAGCACATACCCATTTTTGCTATAAAAACTGGCTTCAACAATCATAGGAACTATTTGTTTGTTCATGTAAACGCCCTGCAATGAACCAGGAAAACTGTTGAAAAATACTTGATCATAAAATTATTGCTGTTTAAATAAGCATGTCAGTCCAGCTTAGTATAAATTAAAACAGAACAAAAACACAGTGCAGCAGATGTGCAAAGGTGCTTTTGTTCAGCAGGATGCCTCAAAGATGGAATGGAAGGTTGTTTTTTGTTTTAGTCCATCCTAGCAAGTGGGTAAAATGGTAAATTCTATAAATCTCACAGAACAGAGGGGCCAACTTCAGACACTATTGACAGTGACTACTAACCTAAATTATGTTTTTCGTCAATGGGGAGAGAAGGGCATTTCCAGGCATTTCTTTAGAGTCTGACAGCTGACCAACATACATTCTCTGCAGAGGTGATACCTCTTTCCAAAGCAGTCTCAGCTCCCAGTGTGCCTAAAAGTAGTAACGCATACTTCACACTGGTGCTTCCCCTGATGAGAAAACCATGACATGGCCTGAAGAAACAGCACCTAATACCTGTCTTTTAACCTCTTGCATCCCAGAAAAAGCACACTGTACCTCTCCAAGTGGGATTATCTTTCCTGGCATCAAGATCCGAGCATTTGCAGCCAAATTCTGCGTTAGAAAAAGAGGACTTGGGAAGGATGCATCTGAGGGATCCAAACAACATCTTCTATGGACTTGCAGAAGTAATGGCTTTCTAACACCAGACAAGAGCTCTTTTGAGGTACTGTAAACACCTTGTGTCAGCTGCTCCTCGACAAAACTTCAGTTAAGACAGAGGGCACTGTTTTCACCTTACAAAGCTGGTTAGCCAGCCCTGTCACCCGCAGACCTTAGACTACAGAGATTTTGTCTAACTTCTTCACTGCTGTTTCAAAGACGACACAGATGCCAGCAAGGGTGTGATTCCCCTTGTATTGGCAAGACACAACTGCTTGTCAGGATGCCAGATAGAGCCACTGGAAAAGCCTGTATTTCTCTCAGGTTACCCTCCCTTCCCTCAGTTCCCAAGAAAAAAAGAAATAGCCCATGACTTTAGTATGGGTAAATGTTAAACATAATCTGAGCATGAGGGATGAAATAAATGATTCCTCCTTTAGAGGACAAATAGTTTAAATGAAGAGTGGTGGGAGTCCTATCCTAGCTAGTCTGCAGAAAGCAAGCCCCGACATAAGCTGTGCTGTGGGAAGGAAAAGCAGCAATATCTCCAGGGACACTGGAGAGACAGGCTTATCCGAGACATCTCCCAGAGCACCTGCCAGCACTGAATCCTAATTCAGAAACTCAGCTGAATTCTGCCTAGAACTAAAAGGATAAAAGTCTGACAAAGCTCTTGAATCACACCACACTTGACGCTCACCTTAATGTACAAAGAGTTGTGACTGTGAGGGTTATAAGGATTCCCATGAATGTCACACATGATGGAAGACAAGTGGCTGAAAGGTCCAAAGTTTAGACAGTCAGCAAGGGAGATGGATGCAAAGGGGAGTTAGGCGGAGGGATCAGTTTAGTTGGATACAGAGGATGTAGGAGAGCAGTCGCAAGAAAGAAGCTTTGGACAGAAAGAAAAGTGCTTGTCTTTCACCTTATTTAGATGTCATAGGGTTTGATGAACAACTAGGAAAGATACTCTACCTTTATGCCAATGCAATTGCTCTACATCAGCACGAAAGTACACACACAAATACCTACTTGTGGATGTCCCATTAAACCAGTTATGCTTTGACTGGGGTCCAGTTCATCTCCTTCCTACAGCTCAACTGATGCTCAAGTGACAGAAAAAGAAAGCCCAGAAGGATCTTGTGCCAAGATAAAATGGCCACATTTGGGGACATTTTCTGAGAGGATGGATTGGAAGCAAAACCAATCTGAAAACAAGTTCTGAGAGGTAGAAAAGAAATTCTGCCCTATCTATGTACTATCAGGAGCACATCAGGCTTTTTAACAAGATTCTAAAAAGCCTTTTCAGCTATTTAAGATGTGAAGATGCATGAACGATTCTTTCAGTATTTCACTACTGCAAGATTCAGCAGTTAACAGTTTCTGGTTAAAAAACCCAAATACACATGTGTTTTTTGCACCTAAAGGATAAAATCCTTTAAAAAAAAAAAAAAAAAAAAAAAAAAAAAAAAAACACTAAAATGATCTGGGATAGAATCAAGGAGGTACACAGCTTTTGGCACAAGTCTCATGCTTAGGTTTTGTCAAAGCCATTGATACAACACATCCTGTATTCTCACCCATTTGGCTGGCTGAGTCTATACCAGAAACTCCCCTGCATGCTGTGCCTTTGAGCTCAAGACCCAGAAAATTTGTGACAAGAGCTGCGATTAGTTCCAACAGAAGCTAATGTGTCACCTGCTGAAAGAGTGAGCATGAGCAAACAAGCAGATCAGAGCCTGGTAGTGGCAAGAGTGGAAGGGGACCAGGCAGCAGACACTTCACACCGACCTTGCCTCCTACCAGTCCTCCTCAGAGGCACCAGCCCTGCTTCTGTTAAAGATAAACCTTGGCAAACTGGACTTAACACTGCATGCCAAGTGTAACTGATATCTCTTTAGTCCATTCTTATCTTGCTCTTGCATTGCCCAAAGTGGTTTATTTTTTAATGACAAAGGAGCCTATGTACATTCTTGTTAATAAATATTTGCAAGCACATGAATGCTCTAACATTTATTGTAAGTTGTTTTCATATAACTATGTAAAAAATGCCCTATTTTTTCCCAAAAAAAGATTCTTTTTCCCAAGTTTCAAATTAAATTTTTCATGAAGCCATCACGTCAGTGCTGCTCACGAGTTACATATACTTCTGGTATATTTTATGGTGCTTTTTTGAACAAATTGAAGCATACTTGCAAAAATCCTGAAACACTGATGAAATGTGCTAAGCAAGAGGAAAAATATTCTTTCTCATGATGAGGACATTACAATCTCCAGCAAGGGCATCTAAAAACGTGGGACACAATACTGTCAGATTGGAACCTCAAAAATGCTACACTCTGTCTGTAACAGCTGTTTGACAAGTAGATATCCACTGAATGGCCAGAGCAAATTGTATATGTCCTCAGGGGAAAAAAAAAAAAAAAAAAAGAAGAAGGCAGCATAAGCTAGTATGATAAAAAGCCAAAATGAAATGGGATTTTCCCTGGTTTATAAAATTTACTGGCACACCAGTGTCAATCTATATACAGTGTACCCAGAACACAGATGAAAAGAGCTATCTGTGAGCTGAGCTACATTCTTTCCCGACAACCTTTACTAATTTAGAAATCTCTTTTTGCCTCCATCCATTACTTTGCTTGTTCTTACTGTTCTGCATAAGAACAGCTGCCTAAAACGAAAATTACTGATTTTTTTAAAAGGGAAATGGCCTTTTCCACGTGGGGATGTTTCTTAATGAAATGAAAAGCAAACAGGCTACTCGGTTGTGCAAAAAACTGTGTGTTCAATACAGGGATGTGAAGCTGAAGGTCAGCAGTTACGGCTGGCTGCATCATTATGTCTCAAAGTGAATGTCACCCACATAGTCACCAGCACTTAGTGTCACACTGGGAGGTTTGGCAGGGTGAGGAGGTACTACTGAGGTCTAAGAAAAATCAAAAAAGAAAAGTTAATAAAGCTGGTGTCATCTGGAACCTCATCTAGTCTGTATCATCCTCAAAGATGCAGCCTGAAAGGGTCTGTCTTTTCAAGGCGGGCTGGGTGAAGGAGGGGCAGCAGTCACCTAGGGAGGATGTTGTTGGCAGTGGTAATAGAAAAAAAAAAAAGGAAAGAAAACACAGAACGAGGGAGAGAACAGAAATGCAACACCTGAACCTCCCAGAAGGACTGGGAAAATGTCCAAAGTAAACCAGGGAAAATCAGTAACAGTATGAGCAGTTTTGCCTTCAGCCATAGTACATGCCTGCTAAATTCTTATTCGAGGACTGGAAGAGCTGGACAAGCATCAGCTCTTCCGCAGGAAGCAGGAAGCCTAGCTGCTAGTCTCCTAGTTTAAATCCACAGCTCTCATACGCCATGTAGGCAGTCAATTTACCGGATTTTGGGGGTCATATTGGTAACACTTCCCACTTTTTGGAAGCCAGCTGCTGTGCAGCCAAAAACGCTAACTACTATGAACAGGTGAAGAGGGAGAACGAGTGTCCTTACAGGGTAACAGCCCTGTGGTTAGAGACAGCCACCGCAATTTTCAAGCTGTTGTCTGGGCAGGGAGCCCAGTTCCACAGGCAGTGCTGCAGCCCTCTTAGAGCCAGTGAAAACCCTCAGGAGAGTTTCACAGATGCTGTAAGATTATCAACGTCCTCATGTGGGCACCCAAGTCTCCTCCAGTCACAAGGAACTTGTATCAGTACCATAAACCTACTCTGAGAGGCAAGAGCTGAAATCATCAGCATATGCTGTCATGTTCAGCACTTTAATGTTTTCCCCAGATCTGACTATTATTGTACTAACTGTTCTGTTAGACTACCACTAGAATCATATAGCCATTTCTCACACAAACAAAACCAGTTTCTCTTAAGTCAGTGAATTCATCTGAATACAGATCTACATACTTCCTTTTTCAGAACAAAGATGTGTTAATAGAGATGTCCCAAAATAATAAGTATTTTACAGCAACCTGTAATATTTCTTAGGATAAAAATACCAATTTATCAGTACTTTAAAGCATATGACATTGTTCTATTAAATAAAGGAAGCAAACCTGAACATATTCATTGTGAAATTAACTTTTCTGTCTATCAAAGTCAGTGCACTATTTGTTTAGTTCATTTTAATGGATAGCTTTTATATAAAATAGTTTTGGCCCTTGTTATAACAAACACATTTATTCACGAACTTATTGTGTCTTCAGTACTTCAGTAATACATACCAAAAGTAATTTATAACGCGTAAGCTGATTGATTTTCACAAATAGCTTCAGAAGTTAGAAAGCTTCAGAGTATGGCAATAACCCCAGGTTTGTATTTGTCCGAAAATACAGTTTCGTGAGTGCATCATTCCTTCATCAGCAAAACTATAGCCAGCAGAATCAGTTCCCAGCCCTGATGAAAAGGAGGTATAAGCTGCCCCTGCCTTTGCAGAGAGGCCCTACTGAGGTGTCCTAGACCAGGATTTTTCTAGCAGCAGCTTCATGTCAGCCCTCCTCCTCTTTCATCCCAGGGGAATGGCAGCACAGTGCCTTGGCATCAGAAAGTTTTCAGTAAGTTAAAGCGTGAAAAACTCATTATGAACTCACCTGTAGTCTATGAAGTCAAATATTCACCATCAACCACAGAAGTTCAAAGACATTCTATAGAAACCTACAGAATGAGAAACCATCTGATGCTACCCATATGTGTTGCTGGAGCCCACTAATGCTACAAATAGTCTTGCTCTGTTTGTAATGCTGCACTATTGAGAAATGCCAGGTTTATCCTACCGCAAGTCAGAGCTATGGGAAAGAATGGAAAGAACTAAAATGAAAATCTTTTTAAAAAATCAGTTATAAAAGGAAGACGAGTGGACTGCCATTGCTACAGTGTCTCTACGATGTGACTAGAGAGGCATAGAAGCAAGATAAATTCAGTTAGTAAGGTATTCTATTCACATTGTGTCTGACAAGAGGACTATTGACTTCATTTTACCACCCTCCAGATGGAAGATTCTGAATATACGGGATAGGTTGATAGTAAGTTTCTACAAGAATAGATTATGTGGCACAGTCAAGTTATTCACAATAACGCACACAAACACAAATGTACAAGGCCGACAGAACCATTTATCTGTCTTTTCCTGAAATAATGCCTCATACGTAGCATACAAGGTCAGCAAAGTTCAAGATGTGTTTTTGCAAAATGATCCTATGGCTTTATGCAGTGTTTTGTGGGAGAAGACAGCACTTTTGCTGCCCCATGGGCTGCCCACTAATGTCCCTTCCATGTGGTAGAAGAGCTGTCCCCTCCAGCTGTGGAGGGACATGAATATGGACCTGGGGAAGCTATGCACTGGGGAGAGACACAGAAACTCTTTGGGGCTTTCTACAGTCTCCCTTGGTGAGGAAAGGCTGAACCTTGCCAGGCTCTTGCTGTACTCATTTCTCTTTAGAGAGGATTCAGGTCTGGATCCCAAATGGAGGAACTGCTTTCTAGTAGATCTGATCCAGACACCTGCTTGACAGGGGAGCACAGCATTTCCACTTCCTTTTGTACAGTGTTTCCTACAGACATCATAAAAAGGTCCTCTCCTCAACGTACAGATTTGTAGATCACTAAAAAAGTCCCTATAAAAAGCCCAGCTGACCATCTCCAGCCTGCAGACTCTCCTCCAGGAGCCAGGTGCCCCTTGGAGTATCATCTAACTTTGCAAGAAAAGAGACCAGGACAAAATAAGGATTTAAGATTATTCTGTCATCTTTAAGGAAACTAGCTGAGGGTACAAAATCCTTCAGCCTGAGAGTTACTCACCTGCTCATTATCTTGATCACGGATTTCTTCAAGGTACTTTTTAAAAGGATTGGGTTGATAGGGCTCCTCCTTTTGCTGGGCAGTCTTTCCTTTCACCAGCATGGGACGAATGACACCAGGTTTTGTCTTGACCCATAGCACACCCAGGAGAAAAGAGATGTAAGGAAAATAAAATAAAATAAATAATTCAAAATTTACAGAATGTATGTTAGACAAGTAAATTCCAGTAGGACTAAACTGACCAGATTTGTAAAAAAATTTCTTTCACCACCAAAATTATCCAGGTGTCACGTTGCATGACCTACTTTTAATACAGATTGTGGAAAAAAAAGGCAAGAGCTGTTTTTACACAGAATTTCATCACTGACATCTGTTTATTACAGACAGAAAAATAGATGCTGGGCTGTCAGACTATGGTTTGTGGGCTTTGCTGGCTGGTTTTGCTAGCTGTTCAGCTGCATCTTGATCAGTTCATCAAGTCACACTTTATGCACAGCCACATGTCTGCTTTCACACTGCAAATTCCTTTCTGATCTTCTCAAAACAGTAACTGTGAAACAAGGGCAGAATGTGATGCTGTTAACTTACACCCAGGCAGCAACATATCAGTGGAAAGCCTTTCTGGGATATATCAGTGATTAAATGCTGGATTTTATAAAGTCATAGAATCATAGAATCGTTTAGATTGGGAAAGACCTTTAAGATCATTGAGCCCAACCATTAACTTAGCAATGCCAAGTCCACCACTAAACCATGTATGTCCTTAAATGCCACATCTACACATCTTTTAAATACCTGAGGGATGATGATTCAACTACTTCCATGGGCAACCTGTTCCAATGCTTGACAACCCCTTCAGGGAAGAAATTTTTCCTAACATCCAATCTAAATCTCCCCTGGTGCAACTTGAAGCAATTCCCTCTTGTCCTATTGCTTGTTATTTGGGTGAAGAGACTGACACCCACCTCACTATGACCGCCTTTCAGGTAGTGTAGAGAGTGACAAGGTCTCCCCTGAGCCTCCTTTTCTCCAGGCTAAACAACCCCAGTTCCCTCAGCCGCTCCTCCTAAAACTTGTGCTCAAGACCCTTCACCAGCTTTGCTGCCCTTCTCTGGACACAGTCTAGCACCAAAACGTCTTTGTCATAGTGAGACGTCCAAAACTGAACACAGGATTCAAGGTGAGGCCTTACCAGTGCCGAGTACAGGGGGACAATCACTTTCCTTGTCCTGCTGGACATACTATTTCTGATACAAGCCAGGGTGCTACTGCCTTGGGCCACCTGGGCACACTGGTGGCTCATGTTCAGCTGGCTGCCAACCAACACGTCCAAGCCCTTTTCCACCAGGCAGCTTTCCAGCCACTCTTCCCCAAGCCTGCAGTGTTGCAAGGGGTTGCTGTGACCCAGGTGCAGGACCCAGTACTTCTGCTTGTTCGACCTCGTAAAATTGGCCTCAGTCCATCAATGCAGCCATCCAGATCCCTCTGCAGACCCTTCCTACCCTCAAGCAGATCAACACTCCCCCCCAACTTGGTGTCAGCTGCAAAGTTACTGAGGGTGCACTCCATGCCCTCATCCAGATCACTGATAAAGATATTAAACAAAACTGGCCCCAGTACTGAGCCCTGGGGAACACCACTTGTGACCGGCCACCATACAGACTGAACTCACTCACCACCACTCTGTTCATGGGCTCAGCCATCCAGCCAGTTTTTCACACAGTAAACATTATGTCCATCCAAACCATAAGCAGCCAGTTTCTCCAGGAGAACGCTGTGGGAAACTGTGTCAAAGGCTTTACTAAAGTTAAGGTAGGCAATATCCACAGCCTCTCCCTCATCCGCTAAGTGGGTCACCTTGAAATAGAAGGAGATCAGGTTAGTCAAGCAGGAACTGTTTTTCCTAAACCCATGCTGACTGGGTCTTATCCCCTAGTTGTCCTGTATGTGCCACATGACGGCACTCAAGATGATCTGCTCCGTAACCTTCCCCAGCACTGAGTTCAGGCTGACAGGCCTGCAGTTCCCTGGATCCCCCTTCTGGCCCCTCTTGTCAATGGGCATCACGCTGGCTAACTGCCACGCAGCTGGGACCTCCCCGGTCAGCCAGGACGGCTGATGAATGATCGCAAGTGGCTCAGTGAACACGTCCGCCAGCTCCCTCGGTACCCTTGGGTGGATCCCATCCAGCCCCATGGACTTGTCCACGTTCAAGTGGTGAAGCAGGTCACTTGGATTGTGGGGACCTCATTCTGCTCCTCATCCCTGTGTTCCAGCGCAGGGGGCTGGGTACCTGGAGGACAACTGGTCTTACTATTAAAGACTGAGGCAAAGAAGGCATTAAGTACCTCAGCCTTTTCCTCATCCTTTGTCTCTATGTTTCCCCCTGCATCCAATAAAAGATGGAGATTCTCATTAGCCCTCCTTCTGTAGCTAATGTATTTATAGAATCATCTTTTATTGTCTCTTATGGCAGTAGCCGGATTAAGTTCTAGTTGGGCTTTGGCCCTTCTAATTTTTTCCCTGTGTAACTTTGCAACATCCTTGTAGTCCTCCTAAGTGGACTGCCCCTTCTTCCCAATGTCATCAACTCTCCTATATTTTCCCAATTTCCAGCAGAGTCTCTCCACTCAGCCAGGCCAGTCTTCTTCCCTACCAGCTTATCTTTCCGCACATGGGGACAGACTGCTCCTGTGCCTCTAAGATTTTTTTCTTAAAGGTTGTCCAGCCTTCCTGGACTCCTTTGTCCTCCAGGAGTGCCTCCCAAGGGACTCTGTCAACCAGGCTCCTAAACAGGCCTATGTCAGCCCTCCAGAAGTCTAAGGTAGCAGTCCTGCTGACCCTCCTCTTTACTTCTCCAAGAATTGAAAACTATCATTTTGCAATTGCTCTGTCCAAAACAACCTCCAAGCAGCACATCACCCACAGGTTCTTCTCTGTTCACCTACAGCAGGTCTAGCTGGGTACCTTCCCCAGTTGTCTCATGTTGCAGCACAAACAAACTAGTAGACTGCTACAAGGCTTTGCAGTTGGTCAGATTCTACTGTCTGTGCTGTATCTCCTTCCTCCAGAGGCCAGACCACACTACTCCTCCTCTGTCTAACCCCCTTTCTCACACTCCTCAGGGCTATTTAACCACTTAGCAGGAACGAGCTACACCTGCCCATCATCCATGTCTATCAACTCACTGCTTTTGCGGCAAGGCCACAGCTGCATGTTATCAATGCTAATCAACCCACTGCCTTCATTCCTCTACAGTCTCATACACCAGCTGTGTGAGGAAGCTCTCTTCCACACACTCCAGGCACCTCTTAAACTGTTTCCTCTCTGCTGAATTGTATTTCCAGCGGACATCTGGTAAGTTGAAATCCCCCATGACAACAAGGGCTAGCAACTGTGAGACTTCTCCCAGCTGATTATAGAATATTTTATCTGCATTTTCATCCACCTTTTCAACCTGGTTGGGTGGTCTGTAACAGACTCCCACCATGACATCTACCTTGTTAGCCTTCCCCCCGATTCTTACCCATAAACACTGAACCCATCATCACCATCATTAACAATCAAAATGCTGCCTAACATACAGGGCTATCTCATTTCCTTTCCTTCCTTGCCTATACCTTCTGAGGAGTTTATAGCCATCCATTGCAGCACTTCAGTTGTGTGAGTCATCCTACCATGTTTCCATGATGGCAACTGTGTCATAATGTTCCTGTTGCGCAATGGCTTCCAGCTTCTCCTGTTTGCTGCCCATGCTGTGTGCATTGGTGTAGATGCACTCCAGTTGGGCTATTGATCATGCTACCTTTTTGAGAGGAGAAGCCCTAATTCTTACCTGGCCATTCTTGGGTGCTTCATAGTTTTTAGCACATCAATAACACTTGGGACTTTGCTGCTGCATAGATCTCCATCCCAGATCTTGCTGGCATGCTGTCCCTCAAACATCAGCATGCTGCCCCCAAGCTTCTCTCTAGCAAGCCTGGATTTTTCCCTTTACCCTTTCAAATCTAGTTTAAAGGTTTTTCAATGAGCCCTGCTAACTCCTGTGCAAAGATCCTTTTCCCCCTTTGAGACAGGAGTACCTCACCTGTTGCCAGCAGGCCTGGTATCATGTAAACTAACCCATGATCAAAATACCCAAAATTCTGCCAGTGGCACCAGGCTCAGAGCCAGGTATCGATCTGCTGGCCCTTCCCGTTTCTTCCCTCATCATTCCCTGCAACTGGAAGGATAGAGGAGAACATCACTTGCGCTCCTGATCCTTTAACCAACTGTCCCAAGGCCCTGAAGTCTCTCTTGAGTGCCTGCAGACTTCTTGTGACAACTTCGTCACTGCCTGCCTGAAAAATCAATGATGGACAATAATCTGAGGGCTGTAGGACGGTAGGAAGCCCCAGGGAGGCAGCAGACTGCCCTGAGAAGTGGGTCCAGCCTGCACACGGGGCCTTCTGTTCCCTTCAGCAGGGAGTCTCCGATGGCAATGACCCGTCTTTTTTACCTCACGGAAGCAGTTTTGACCCAGGGCATTGGCCGACTTAGCCTGGGCGACACCTCCATGCTAGACGAACCACCCTCCTCGTTACTGCTCGGTGCCACCTGTTGAGCCTCACACCAGCTGTGCGAGGGGACCTGGGGCGGTGGGGTGGCCACAGAGGGGACACACTTGCTGTGCCAGGCAGGAACTTGTCCCCATTGCCCCCTGTCCCCTACGTCACTGCATTCAGCCAGGCGGAGAGAGGATAGGGAATCCCCCACGTCACGCATCTGTCTGCCCATTGGGGCTGTCTCGGGAAGGCAGGGTGTGATCCCAGTAGTGTCTCTCTCTCTCTGGCTCCCTGACCCTGGTGCTCCCCAGCCCCCTCCCCCCTCCCCAGAGCGCTGTCACTGAGCAGAGCATCCCCTCTGCCCGGGTGCAGCTCCCACGGGAGCGCTCGCTGCCGCCGGTCGGCACTGGGGTCAGAGCAGGGCCCCGCCTGCGGCCCTGCACCTGGGTGGCAGCGGGTTCCCACCGGAGCTCTGTCTGGCACCTGTGTCAGTCGTGGTGGGCACTGAGCTGAGAGAGGCCATGGCTTTCTGCCAGGTGGGCACCAATGCTCCCTGGGTGTAAGTGGCAAGGCTCTGGCACCCTTCCTGCATGCCCTGCCATGCAAACTGCCGCATCATGCCCTGATTGTCTGCCCTTTTTGCAGCACTCCTGGTTGCTTGCACCCCCGAAGGGCTTGTTTTACAGGTGGGGGGGGCTTGGCCGCCATTGCCCCGGCCCCACCCAGGTCCTGTCAGAGGCTGCCGTTTGAGCTGGGGGGCCCTGGGGGCTCCCTTGGCTCCCCCTGAGGCTTCCCACGTTTAGGAAACTCCCTTGTGCACCACACTGGAGTGTTCTGCTGATGGTGCCAGCACCAGAGCTGCTTACCTCAGCGACTAAGTGACAGTATCTTTAAGACTTCACTCAGAAAAGTACAATTTTAGAGAATTTAATCAGCACAGATGTGTGATTCCCCTCATTTCAGACAAATCATGTTATCTAATCAAGAAAAAAATCTTCATTAGCTACCAACTAACCAAAAAATTGACAATTAACTTGTCAATTTAGCACATCTGTGATTTTCAGAATTCTTACAGTAAAGTCTGACATGATGAATTGTGACATAAACTCTGAACAGAGGCTAACGGATATTTTTAAAATAGACAACTCATTTGGTAAGCAAAGAAAAGGAAGAAAAAAAGTGTACATTTTCACTGGAATTTGGTAATTACCAAAGTCCTGAAGGGGGCTGTAATTGAATTTAAACTTTTAAATAAGTCAGTTATATTCTCCTCTGTTACGATGACCCCATAAGAAATGGGCAGTCTTTGTCACAACTGATACAGATGACAGCAGGACTGCTGCTGAGGTCCTTCAATAGTTACAGCCCAGAGGGGCAGCTTGCCCAACTGGGTCTGAGAAATAGGTGCTGTCACAACTCCCCATCCTCAGTACCCAGCAGGGCAGCAAAATGCATAGAAGAAACTTGATCTGCTATGAGATTTATTTACAAGATTTAGACTATGTACATTTAATAACACCATGCTGCCTATTTACAAGAGCAATGCACTTAAGCAGTCTGTCTGGAAAAAATAGAAGCTTACAGTGAAAGTAAGCTTACAATGATGCAGCTGAGATTGCTGAATGTATCCTATAAACCGAGTTATAGATCACCTTAAAACAGGACCTGCAGGCATCCAGCAAGGATAGGGCAGGAGGGGTGCCCATCAGAGGGAAGTGTCCAGGAAGCAGGAGATGTCCCTATGTCTTGTGCTTCCGCCTCCGCACTTTGAAAGGACAGAGGCTGAGGTGAAGGTGGCAGAGGTGGGGAGAAGCACAACACACCTGGGAAAAGCAAGACCCAGGCAGCAAAATATCTTCACTTAGGTTTGTGTTTTGTCCTCTTTCCTTTCCACAGGTTGACACCCTTTCATCTGCTTTGTCAAATAAGAAACATTCAACCAAAAGCAAAACCTCAGCTATGAGGTGATACTAATTTTTTTTAAAAAAAGAGTAATAACTGCCAAATTGCATTAAAAACTTTTCCATTGAGGTCAACTTAGTGAAAGATGCAGTGCTCATTTAATGAATTTATAGTCTATAGTTCATGACTGTTTCTTTGTAGGATTCACCATAAAATACTTATTTTCCTCTCCAAGGAAGAGTTTGCAAAAGAGAAAGACTCCTCGCTTTCAACAGAAAGGTAAATAAAAAACCAACAAGAAAGCTACAGTTGTTATCAAGTCATCATTACACAGACAAAGGACCTGTGGCCTTCTGGCACTCCTCCACACCATGTAACCATTCAATTAAAAGCCCACTGAGGTACCTGAAATCATCAAGGATAAGCTCCTCTGCTTGTATAGGAAACCTCTTGCAGAAACATGCCGTAGGAATGCTTTTAAAGGAAGCATTTTCTAAACAAAATTGTGCACTCAAGTGCTGACTGAGTCATCTGTTTATGTCTGACTGCTAACAGAGTGGCAGATATCAACCAGCAACCAGAATTTGAAATACTTCATCAACTCCCTGACAGGATATATAAAATTTTTGATCCAAAACTAAAAACTTAAACTCTTTCTTTGATAGTGGGTGGCACAGCTGACACTGCTGAGAAACAAGCTAAGACTTAGTTTTGCAAAGGGAAGTGTGGGTCTTCTAGAACAGCACTGAAAAATGGTAAAGGCTGTTACGGTAGCAATATGCTGCTGTCACATGGCTATAGCTCTATTAGCAAATTACACAGGGCCAAGACACAAGCTCCAGAGCTGGCCCCTAATCAGTTGTAGTGATTCAGTAACAGGGTGCTCCCTGGCATGGTTTTGGCCCAGGTCAGCAAGTGCACAGTCAGAAATAGGAGGATAGGCTGGGTCAGCGTGCCTCTCAATAGGTAGTATGGAAATGGCCACCCTTCTTCAGGGACAGAAGGTATTTTGGCTGTATGAAAATGAGCCTTGCATATTTGCCTCAAAGCTTCAGAAGACTGAACTCATCAGCATGCGTATGGGGATGTTCATCTCTAATTTTTTCTGCTGTTATTATGACACTGGTTGTCCCTGAGATCTTGCCGAAACTGACAGCTAAGTTACCAGTCGCAATCCTATTCCTCTCAGCAGAGGTCTAAAATCCTGAGTCCCGTGTTTCTCCTATCCAAGTCACTGTCACTTGCACTCATACAGAGTATTCAGAGATCCCCAAAGTATGTAGGACCAGATCCCTTTTCAACAGCTAGCAACGACTGCAGTCACTCTTTATGGTGCTGTGTCACTACAGACATTAAGTTGTTCTGGGTATCTGAACAACTTTCCTGTAAATGAGAAAATTGACTCTTACTGTTTAACAAGGAATTGGCTTTTTTAATATGTTTTCGATGCAGTGCTGTTTTGAGGCAGCCTACCTCTGAGACAATTAGACAAATGGTCAAGAAAAATATCAGATAAATTTATCAATTTAAAATGATAAAAATATTATATAAAAAATAAGATAAAAATATATTATAAAACAGGTGAGCTAGCCTTGGGATAAAAGTTAGCTGCCCTCTTCCTTTCCTTTCTGCTCTGAGTCCATCAGACCTCACTTGACAAACAGCAAGCACTGAGTCTATCTGTTTGCTTGCATAACCTTTAAACCCAACTTTCCTGTACAAATAGTCTCTTGCAATCTTTGAAGCCTTCTGATTCAAATGGGAAAATCAAAGAATTCCCTCATGGAAAGGAACTATTCCCAGTCCTTTCCAACAAATGCATTAGTTTTGGGGAAATGAACCCTGAAGCCGACAGGGCAAGTATGCATCGCAGTACGCCCCAGCCAATGCAGTCATCTTCTGTCAGCACTGAGAAGCCAGAGTCACCTGAGCCTCTAAACTGTTGAGAGCACCTGCTTTCAAATAGTGAGAAACTGGCTCCCTTGTCAAGGATCATTGCAGGTTCCACAGTCAGCAAAAAGATGCTTTTTGCCCTAACAAGACAGATATAGATGTTTATCTATTTGAACTGTGAAACTCCTTAAAATACTCCTCTTCTAGTTCTTTTCTGCCACAAATCAGTCTTCATAAAGGGAAATATGTTATTGAACATATTAGGGCATTTTTATTTTCCCCTTGTGCTGGCTTTACACTGGCAAAAATGCAATACAATATTCCAGTCAGTGTGTCAGCCCACAATGAAGTTCTCCTTTGTACATTTGAAAGTGTGAAGGCATATAATTGTGGTTAGAAGGATTTCTTCTTCCTCCAGCTAAATAGTAAATAATTCACATCACTGAAAAGCCTAGGAAAGTAGGATAATTATTTTCTCCACCTCCATGCTGAAGCAGTGGCAGGTCATGCACCAGAGCACAGAGAACAAGGACAGCCATCTGTTTGAAATTCAACTTGTCTATTTTTGTTCATACCAAAATACTTGCATTTCAAGAAACAGCTGAATTTCCAACATGATGTCTGATACTATACTGTGTTATGATTTCCACTGGCACTGTGCTAAACTAAGCCAAAACTAAAATCAATGGATTTAGTCCTTTTCCATTCTACTCGCAGTAAGGGGATGATCCTTTTCCTCAATAGCTGGAAAAAAGGGACAGACACAAAGTAAGAGTAGTGTGGAGGAGGCACTCACCTCTGCTGCAGTTCTGGGACCAGCAGAGGAGCAAGTATGCAAGTCTGGAACCAGAAAAGAGAGCAGGTTTGCCCAGGCGCTGCTCACTGCCCAGGCTGAAGGCAGGGAGGGGGATAAGGGCAAGTCCTTAGCACTGATGCTGCTCTCTGCTTCCCCCTCTGCTTCCTTCTCTTTCTTTTAAAAGGAAACCCTTTTAGCACATTTAAGTTCCTTTCACTCACATTTTCCTTTGGTACATCATGAATCTCATTTCTTACTTTATTGTGTGATGGCACTGTATGGACCACTTTTCTGTATAACTGACACATTTCACTTCAGCAGTGACTGAAATTTGGTGCTTGAGAAAGTATGGCAAAGACTGCCTTCCAGGAGTCATTCACCAGTGCTTAAAGGCCATGCAATTATTTTAGGTGGACAGATGGGCACATGATGCCTGCTTTTATGTTGGACCTGACAACTACGCTATATTTGATGCCATTCTGACCTGAAGTGGCTCTTAAAAGATGCTGAATTTAATACTGTTTTACTTTAAAGCAAACATGCTATAATTCCTAAGGTGTCATATTCTCAACCGTGGTTTAGTTCATTTCATGGAGCTTTGGGCTTAACAGCTTTAAATGCAGGAAATACAGGAATCTCAGTAATACATGGGCTTTAAAATGAATTAATTAGAGAAAAAATACTTCTTCCTTCAAATGCTTCAACTCATCTTCTGTCCACCCTCGAGTCATTACAACACCTACCCACAACCCTCCTCATGCAAGAAACTGCACTGTGTTCTTTTCGTTACTGTCATTTAAGCCTGCTTACAAAATACAGAAATATAATTCATTTGCTATAAATATGTATGACTCCTCTCCCACTATTTATGTATTTAAATACATTTTGATAAATCCTTCCACTGCACACTCAAAAACCATGAATGACTGGTGCATTAAAATGTCTGAACCAAAGAAACCTTAGGAAAATAGTACCAAGGTATGCAAGACTGGTCTCACGTGAATTTTGTCTTATTTGCTTAATATAAAAAAAAATAATTTATAGTTCATGGCAATGGCAATATTTTTTGTAGTGTTGGTGTGCAGGGTATGGCTTTACACTTTTTTATCATGAGTCTTTCATAGTCATCTTCTAAAAGAATAGAAAATCTGTCGATAAGTCATAGTGGCATGCCCAACGCTTCTCCTGTCCATTGGGTAAAAGTCACATATTTGACAGGTATAGATACATTTCTGGTCACCATAAATAATTAGTCCCTGGTGTAGCTAGTCAGAGATTCCACAAGAGGAGAAGTAATTAGCTGAATCATAAATACTGCAAAATTTCTCAGTCAAAATGTTACTACTGAAGAATCATTCATAAACAGTCACAATGCGCTCAGAGACAGTATTGCTGTCTGAACAAAAAAACCACACAAGAATTCTACTGTAGTGATTTCAATTTAAAACACATGACATAAAATATATAGTTAAATAATTAAAATAGTTATTTTAAAAAGAGGTAAAAAGTATCAAAGGAGCTACCAAAAGGATGCAATGATTATAAGTGACCAGAATACTGCTTAAGACAATAGTTTCAGAGAAGCTGTGCATCAGCCTATAAGAAGACTTTAAGAGATCTAGTAATACTGGGATGTTCAAAGAGCAGTGCAAAGAAGTGAAAGAAGGAATAAGGAGGAAAGGGCTTTTAAGACAGAAAGCTGTATTCAAATACAGTTTAGAGGAAAAAAAGAGAAAGAAAAAAAAAAAGAAAGAAATAAAATCTAGCCCATGATATAAAAATGTCATATATTAGGCCAAGGAAGACTTTGAGGAAAAAGGTTGCTAAATTTCCTTACAACTAAAAGTCTATAGGGCCAGTAGATACAATTAAGACATAAAGAAGATGCATGAAGAAGAGGAGACCAAGGCTGAAAATTGATTCCTCTCTTCAGCTTTCCTCACAGGAAGACTTAAGGAGGTTCTCACACCGTCAAAGAAACAATTTGGAGGAACTGTCTGGACTACAGTGTACAGACTGTCAATATGACGGATTTGAGAACAAATTATTAAAATGAACAAATAAAGTGCAAGCAATAGAGAAAGTTGTAAAGCAGTTCAAGTGTGAAATTGCCACATTATGAATTGCGGTATTTAAGTTACTCCTTCAGTCATAATCGGTAGCAAGAGAATGAGAAGTGGCAACAATGGGGCAGGTTTTACTACAGGATCCTGAAGAGGACCAGGAATCACAAATCACTATGTGACTTTTCAAGCTGTGCAAAGTAGTAGGAACAAATTACACTACAGAACAGAATTAGTATTTGAACAAATAATAGGGAATGGTTTTTGAAAGGGCACTCGTCTGATATATCTCTTAAAGTTAATTTAGTCAGAGACAAGAAAGCTAGCTGTTACAGCAGATGTAGGTTATGTTTAAACTAGAATACGAGGATCTTTTGACATCTAGGAACACACATTAGATGAAATAAAGTGAGAATCAACAGACCGTCTTATGTGAGGCTCAGTATTAATTTTTTTTCCCCACCTGCTCCCAAAATGCATGACCAGAGACGACAAAATAAGGCTGCACAGATTATAAAGTTCAGTGGATGCACAGCCATGCTGCATGTGGATTTCCAAAGGCTTTGGTGAAGGTCTTTCAGCAGAGTCTACTAAGGAAATGAAGCTACTACAGAGCAAAATCAAATAGTTCCTATGGACCTGTTAAAAGATAGGATGGAAAAGGTTGGAATAAATGTTCACATTTCATAGTGCAGGGAAGTAAGGAACAGAGTTCCTCAGAGACTTTCTATGGAACCTGGGCTTTGAATTTTGGATGTAGATTGGCTAGAAAACTGCAGCTAGTAAGGTGACAAAGTTTGCTGGTAATACAGAATCATTCAGGGGAGTAAAGACAAAATATCAGTGCAAAGACTTGCAGAGAGATCTTATGATATTGAGTGAATGAATGATAGAAAGGCAGGTGAAACTTAGTTGAATTCAACATTGATACATTTCATGGGGAAAAACTAAATTACATCCTGAATTTACACATGCAGTGATGAACTAGTTAGCTCAGAAACTAGCTCTCACTACTCAGGAAATACATCTTGGATTTATTGTATACAGTTCTACACAAACATTGGCTTACTGCTCAATACAAGTAAGAACTAAATAAATTACTAGGAATTGCTAGGAAAGGAATAGAAAAAATAAAGAAGAATCTTATCACATCATCTTGTAAATACAAAGCGTTGTGTTCAGAGCTAGACAAGACTAGTTTATGGTTTTAATCTCCCAGTCTCAAAAACAAAAACTTGAAAAAGATATAGAAAAGAGCAATACAAATCATCAAAGATATTGGACAGTATCCAAACCTCTCAAAAAGTGACTAAATAATTCTGACTTTTCTGTATGAAAAAGAGGTGACTGGTAAAGTATTATGGTCAATACATAGAAAATGATTATTTAGAAAGTGAAGGAAGAACAATTATTTACTGTTTCAGTACAAGAACTGTCAAAGTCAAGTAGTAAGTTTAAAACAAAGAAATAAAGTAGTATTTCACATAATTCATAATTAAGAAGTAAACCCTATTGCTACAGAATGTTGTGGAGACCTAAGTATACAAGATTCAAAGAGTAACTGGAAAAAATCATGAAAGAAGAAGTGGTAAAGATTACTACATGGTAGAAATTGATTCAGGAAGTCCTTACAATTCCATTAGCTGAAATACAATGGGAAATATTTCTCATCCACATCTCTTTTTTTCCCCAAGAATTCATTAGTGGTTTACCATCATTTGGACAGGCTCCATGACCTGTCTTCTGACCTTTGTTCAAAAAGTTTGGCTCCAACAGGACCAAATTATGATCAGAGCTAAAATGAACATCTGATGCATAATCCCTTTATTTGATTTTACCCTTGCTTTTCAGTAGTTTTGCCAACTTTGCTTTAAACCAGTATGTTTTAAGAAAATAAATGCCAGAACATATAAAAAAAATTTGTAAAAGTGGAATACTAAAAGAGTCCAAGAACCAGCAGTAGATTCTACAGAACGTTACACACATCAAGATTCAGCAAGACTCTACTTTGTCATTTGGTCCATAGCTTTACAAGGAGCTTCAGGATTTACAGGTATTTAAAATAGATGTGTATTCAGTACAGAAAAAGGCAATTAGCTCTGTAGAAGCAATGCCGTTTGTTAGAAGGATATTGACTGCAGCTTCTTTCAATGGACTAAGAAAGTAAATAATAATTCAGATTTTTTGCAAGTGCAAATTTTGAAAAACAGCTTATCACAGCTGTGTAATACATACCAGCTGGCTCTCTGCTACCATAGATGCTGATTTGTAAAGGTTAGCCTGCAAAAGAGGCAAATATATACAGTATTACATACAGTATCATTGTGATATAGTAACGACAGAAGAAAAATCCATGGACAGCAATATGCTTAGGTACAGAAGCTTTTACCACTGATACAGTGACATGCAATTGGTAAGAGAAGTTAAAATATTGACAGTTCCAGTTTATTTCTAGGTATAATCAAATATAAATGCCTATTGTTAAGATTTCAGGGATACTTTTTTCCAAGTGCAACAAAATTTCACTTTTTCATCTCCATTTAATCTCAAAACATAAATCCTGATATTTCTGAGCCTGTCACTGTCTATTAATTTGCAGCATCAAAGTTATTAACACTATCAATTTTTCTGGGAGCTCAACCCAACCTTCTCCTCCTTCTGAATTTACATTATGAAAACCAGAACAATCCTACTCAAGTATTACTTTTTTTTTCCCCTAAGTTTACATTGAACAGCAGAAGCCCTATTTTCCAGATCAAGTGTAAATGTGATGAACGCAAAGTATTTGTGTGTGTATGTTAAATAGCCATGCGCCACATGTTTACTTGCCCACACAGTGGTGAGATTCAGAATTTCTGGTGCATTGATCCTTCCAATCAGCTCCTTCAAGCTCTGAAAGAGTTCCACTGGATAACCCAATGTGTTTCTGTACAGATAATGTGCCTTTCTTTGATGTGTGATTTGAAGGCCTTGAGACTCTAAAGTGTGAATATTCTTCAGTATGGTGGTAAAAAAGGTACTAGATGCAATGGTTAGATGTAGTAGAAGACAAGTTGGTGCCATTACAGCCTGCACCCTCTGCAGAAGGACCACTACAGTTGGATTTGTATCAACTCAGCTGTAAGTTCCTCTCACCATTTCAAGCAGAAAAGCAATTCCAGCACATTCGGAAAGGGAAGAATATATTCTTCCCTTCTTCCCCTGTGACAAAGACCTTGCAGAGATTTGGCCACAGAACTCTGGATGTGGTCTTCCAAGTGCTAAACAGAGATGTTTAATGACTACCTGGACCTGTTGGCCTGCACTGACGGTGAGAACAGTGTCACCACAAGCCATGGTGGAGGACTGTGCTCCTTGTTGAGAGCACTCACATCTCTAAACACAGCCACTGGCAGAGGAAACCTTCCCACCAACACAGGGATAGCTCTGATTTAGCACTAAACCTACAAGAAGTACATCTTCTGCCCCTGACAGCATAAACTAGAGGTTTTACTGATGGTTGCTTTCGTACTAGGGAGATTCTTTTTCATACCATTAACCATGTGTGATGACCAATCTCATTGTGAGCTTAAAGATGTCAACGTGCTTCAGAATGATCTACAAATACTAGCAGGCTGGAATTAAATTCTCTCACTTCAGTGGTGCCTGAAATGTATATAAGCACAGCAGACCACAGATAAAGACAAACTACTCATTTCTGTATGTCTGTGTGCATTTTTAGCTGCTTCACATTCTCATTTTTTCATTTGTGTCATGTCTATAACACTTTAAAAAGACTTTTTTAAAACTGTCAAGAAGAGTGTCAATGACAATAATACACAAATTAATTATTCCAATTCAGCATGAGAAATTATTTTTAAAATTGTTGTAAGTGGGCTAAATAACAAAACTATAAATTGCTAGAATTTGAAACTTGAAATTAAAGTTAAGAAACCTTTTGCTGGTGACAGTAATTATATGGAAACAAAATGACTAAATACCTGTATTAGGTCACTCAATAGCCATAAAATAAATACATTTAGAGAATGATTATATTATTATATCATTTTTACAAATCAGCAGTATCATCCCTAAAGCCAACAGAGACGCACTATTATAAAATGGTGAATGGGATCAATCAAAGACCATACAGTTTAAAAAGTTGCTAAATGACAACTGTAGTACTTAGTTGTCAGATGGTACAAACTGCTGTAATTTCACTGAAGTCAGACATTTTCCCATGCTTTTTATACAGTCCCTTGCTATTTGTACAATCATTTACATCCTTAAAGGGTTCTGAAATGCAAGTCAAAAAGGAATTGAGCCCAAGCTAAATCTATTCCATTTTAATTGTTAAATGGCAGGCTATTTCAACATAATTTTATAGTCTACTACTCCACGTAACCTATTGAAGTAATTATCACGTGTGCATACATATACATTTATATGTGTATGTTTATAAATAATACTTCAGCATGACTCATAAACAAATTAAAGCTTTCCTTTTAACCAAAAACACCCTCAAAGCAACATTTTGACAAGCATCTCAATATCAGACATCATGAATACAAAAAAATTACGAAAAGTATATTACTAAATTAGCATTTTAATTCTTTCTAGTAAAATTAATTAAGCTGAATAAACTAAAAGCCTACTTCTGAAAGGAAAAAAGATTTGTGAAAAAAAGATGGCTGAAATCTTTATTCTGAGACACCACAGACCTCTTGATGGAACTCACTATTTGATATTATAAGTGTCCATACATTACCCAGTTACCAGTTTATGCCATTAGATTGTCTCAAAATAAGCATCTTGTTTTAAAACAGACAACTCGTACCTATTAAGAAGAAACATTGGCCCTTGGACTATATCTCCTTTCGTGAACAAGCCAGCACACACAGAGGCTCAGGAACAGGTCCTTCCCAGTTAATGGCTAGCACATCCCTTGCACGCTTTGGTCCACACCAACTACCGCTCTTCCATACAGTTCTCAGTCATGGTCTGCATGGTAGCATGGAGCACTCAGTGAGCTGAAGGGACGAGGCCACCCTTGTGCTGGGCTGGGGGGCTCACTTTGAGGGGAGGGAAGTGGAAGGGGAAGAGGAGAAGACAATTTATGGAAAATCCCATCAGTGTGCCCTCAGCCTAAGGGCCAGAGGACAAGCCACCATATGGTTTATTAGCTGTGACATAAATATCCTTTTTATGTCCTACCAAGGAAGCAGAGCAAGAGAGGGTGAAAGAACTGTATGACATATGGGAGCTGTTAGTGACATCTGTCTTGTCCCTCAGAAGACTCTGCTGCAGACTGCAGCAATGCAGAGTCCAGGAGAGCCTGGATCCACCAAATTCAGCCGCCACAGCACAGCCTGGACACCATGGTCTGGTTTTGACACACAAAAAATTCAACATGCTTGTACAATTTATAGGAAATGTTAGCCTACCAATAATCCCCTGCGTTATCCCCAAATGTATTTTTAAATATTAGTTTGTTTCACTTATCTAGAAAGTTCCATGGAAGACTGGGAAGGGAGAGTTTGTAAGGGTGATTTTCTATGCCAGCAAAGAAAACCTAACTGTATCCCTAGGCATATAAGTTGGATGCCTGAATTTATTATATGTCAGCCACAGTTTTGGGAGCTGGACATCTGCTCTGGAGTGGTATTTAATATATTCTGTTCTCACAGACTTCCTCTGAAACACACTCTTTCATTTCATTTAAAAGCTCCCTTCTGATGTCTTGTCTAGTTAGTATAAGCCAGCACATTCTGTCAAGTAAAAATCACAGTATGCAATAACATATGAATACCACCACATCCAAGAAGCAAAATTGAATTGATCAGTCAAGCATTGTGCTGGCGTAAAACTGGAAGGCCTCCACTGCTTTGCCAGCACTGCTTTGATTTGAGGTCCAATAGAAATGTTGAATGATGAATAGTAAACGGAGATTTCTCACCACACGACTAGATCACTTGTAAGTAAAATATGAAACCTGCAGTAACTGTGTGTGAGAAATGAAGTGTTAATTTGGTTTAATGTTTCGGTAGTTGAAGACTCAATACAGAGATTTTCATGTTGAAATGTGTGTATATGTGACACAACAGCTTCTATTCATCTAAGGATAAACGATGGAGGTTTAGCCAGCTCTACACCTTGGAGAGAAAAGTTTGGGTTAACCCCAAATTCTGATGGATCGGAAAGAACTAAAAGACTTCTACCAAAGCAAGCCCCCTACAGTGCAGGCTGAGTCCAAACAAATACACCCTTCAGCATCCACAACAGATAGCTGAGGTGTTGCCTCATGCTTGATGCAAACAATAACAGAGAAGTGTGTGAAGAAAGTAAATATAACATCATATTCACACAGGTAAAATTATCAATAGACACCACACCGAAGAGATTCCGGCTATGATGGATTTACAGCAGTGGGAAGACATCTCAAGTCTCAATTGCCAGTGCTCTAATGTACTCGCTTCTCTCTACTAGTCAATATGTCATGTCACGAGTAGATGCCTGTGCAGACCTACCCAGTACTGTAGCAAGAGCAGATAAATTAGACATTTCTGCATGCAAAATGTAATTATAAAAGTACTTACATATCTGGTTTCACGCCCAGCTGCTCTCTGCGACATTGTTGACACCTTGCACAAAAAAAATAGATATATCAGGGGCACACACCTACTCCTCAGAGTAACTCAAGATTTTCATCATTGCGACAAATTATTAATTGCTCAAATTCAACAAAACTTCAATTTTCCAGAAAGATTAACGTGATACATGAGAATAAGGTATATTAAAGTTTTGCTTGATAGGTTTATTGTAGAAAATACTGTTTCATTTTTACTGCTCAAAAACATTGATTCCACTCTCTTAAGGATGGTGTTTAAATTACCCCTCAGAACTCCCATAACAAAACACTTATTAGTAGATAGCCATAGGTGTGGTGGCCCCATAAAATATAAGTTACGTTTGCTCACAAAATAATTTGAAATGGCATCTCTTCATGTTCTCATTTGCAAGAACTTGCTTTCATCTGACTAGTCCATGTTATTTCTGAGACATTTATTTAAAATAGATACTCTTTTTTCCTTCCTGTCTATGATTCTCTTTTACCCTCAGTTTAAGAATTTTGCTGTCTCAGCCTGAGGTTCTCACAACCTTTAGCTTGGTCCCTATGCTGCATCCTGTTAAACTCACCATTTGCCCCTTTATTTGGTTTCATGACTGCTATCAGATGCTTCTATTTGATCAAGGCTCAATTCTCAGTTGCCCAAGGAAGTAGGTTTTGTATGCTATCGCTTAACTTAATAGCAGTATTTTAACCACTTTGGATTCAGCGCAGGCATTGGAATCCCCGCAATAACAGTCTCTGCTTCTTTGGCTACTGTCATGTTTCCATCTTTCAGGTGACTGAAGCCTGATTCACTACTGCATGCTGGTTGACAGAAGTAATTTCAAAAATGGAAAATAGATTTGAAGTGTATATTGAATATAGACACTCAGGAATGCTGGTTTTGTGCCCTCTTTTGGCATGGTGGACTGGACCATTTTGCAGGATGTTCTGAATGCATCAATTTTTGATGTGCTTCTCTGCCAAAAATCCCTTTCTTCCCATTTCCAGCTGGATTTCTGTCATTGTCATTTTCCTGTAGCTACCACAACCAACTTAAGTTTACCTGGGGCAAACTGACTATAAGACCCTCTTTCCTTGGATAGTCATCCTTCTGAATCCCTAAGGCACATCAATATAACTTAATGAAACCAGAAGTTCAACACCAGTATAGAAAGCTATCCGTGCCTCTCACTACCTGTTTCTGAGTTATCCAGGGTAAATGGATGTAGCAGACATCCCCCTTCTGTTAGGTGCAGAGTTAAAACAAAATCAGCACTTAATAGCAGTCTACTTATTAATTTAATTATCCCACTATTGAAAACCAATAATGAACATGGAAAGAAAAATATTCTGAAAGAAGTTTCCAAACAATGAAGCTAGAAACATTGCCTCCTCCATAGTAAGGACACATGGATGAGGTGAAATCTGGGACATGGCCAGAGACCCTGCAATATGGAAGGCAAAGTATGTAGAATTTCTTCCTTGTGGATCCTAGCCTCTGAAGCCTTAATAAAGTTTTTCTTTCATAATATAACTCCTTCTGACTTCAGCAAAACATCCTGCAACAAAGACTGCACTGCCTCCAGGGTTACAGTTCTGTCCTTCCATGTCTTTTAAACCACCAGACACTTCTACTGTTGCTGCATGTCTCAGCTGCAGCTTTCTGGTGAGACAGGCTTTGATGTTGCCATAGGCTTTATTGTGCGTTTGCTTGCGTCAGTGTCTATCTGCAAAGAGCCCTTGGTGTGTGGGTGGGCTTATTGACCTACCTTGCCAACACCTGATTCCATGTTCATCTGCAGAAAACTTGGAGAAGACTCACATCGGCGCTGGAAAATTATTTTCAACAGAGAACAGACTTATTAATGATGAGACAAAAGGAAAGGAAGAGAAACAGTCAGTTCCACATACTGGTGGGTTACCATAGTCAATGGGTCCTGTAGGACTTCATCAATGACAGCGCACAGCTCTTCTGTTTGTTGTCTGAGCTGGGCAGGGGAGCACATCTGGAAAAGAAGGATAGTTCACTCATTTAACCTTTGTCTTTGTTTTCAAATAGAGATTTGGAAGACATATAGCAGCACTACCTCTGAATGAGTGTCCAAAGCAGTGTCGTCAGTCACATTAGCAGTCTTGATTGACTCTTCTAATGCCTGTAATTCAAAAGATTTTGGTGTGATACTGAGTTAAAAATTTTTAAACTCAATCAAATATACAATTTTGCAACACTGTGTTTCCAAAGGTGGCACTTTTTGTTTCACCATGAAAAGAAGGAAAATAGGAAATTACCTAGTAAGAACAAGAGTCTAATAAGGTTCTTTAGGTTACCAACTTCTGATTCTACCTTAGAGGGGGGGTGCAGAGAGGGAGAGAGAGCATGCAAGTGAGGTGAATTGCCTCGACTTTTAGAGATCAGAAACTACCAGTTTAAATTGCTGCCTTCTTCAACAATGCCCCCCCCCCCTTTGCAGTAAATGTAACGCAGTGAATGTGCGCCGTATGCCACAGAGGGGTTGGAGGGCTGCCAACCACACACCACCGGAGGAAATCCACCAGCTGTAAGCAGGTGGACAAGGCAGGGGTCCAAGTACGCATGAGGCTTTCTTTTCCTCCGGTAGATGTTTTCTTTAAGAAGTACCTCCTGTTCAAAGAGGATTGTGATTCTACATTGTAACAAAAACAGTGCTCAGCATTTTGGGGTTTTAGCCTAAAATCAGAAATGTGTAAAGTGAAATATGTGCTATATATACATGATATCACACTAAGCAGATATGCAGTCTCTCCAAAACAAAGCACTAGCTTCTTATGCTTGGATATACCTTCCACTTTCCTACACCCGTACTTGGAGCAGGTTTGAGAACAGTGGGAATCAGTTTGCTGATCCCTCCACTTTATCAGGCAACTCACAAAACACCCTCAGAAGCCAAAATCCAGTGCTCAGTTCCCTTTTCATCTTCATCCAGAGTCTGGAAGGCACATTCTCACTACCATCACCCATTTTTGCTTTGAAGTGATTTTCAAATTGACTACGTGCTGAGACCAAAAATAACTCTGGAAGCCTGCTGATGTATGAAGCTGGACTAGAGGGGAAGGACCCACAGGGTTTGGGGACTTTGTATTTAACACATTATGTTTTTCTGAAGTTTCATTTTGCTAGTTATTTGAAAAAAAAATATAATAAGAAAAAAAGAGAGCATTCCAGTAAAGCACTTTTTCATGCATGTGGGATTCTGTGGAAATGGGCTGATCCCAGTGAAGTTGTTATGAGGGCTGCCGGTTACAAAAGACATGCATGGAGCTGGGAGGAAAATGGCAGAATCTTGAATAAAAAGAAAATAAGAATATACTTAAGTAATTATTTCTGAGTTTAATTTTCCTGAGTACAATTTTTTTACTCTTTCCTTGTCCAGCTACTGGCAGCATACATTTACGTATGCGTAACAGAAAAGTTAATGACAATTTACCTTTAATATTATCTTAATACCATCCAAGAATGATCTTGCACAGAAGCACATTTATGAAACACCATATCTTCTATCAGAGAGTACAGTAAGAATAAATGAAAGGCAGTTTGTTTCCAAACACATTTCTTCCCTCCCTTCCAGCTCTAGACAAACCTGTTGGTGTTAAGGGTAGTTGTAGTTCCAGAGGGAAAAAATAAAAGAATGATTCATTTTGACATACAGAAATGAATATAATCTTATCCCAAGACAAAAGATTAAAAGATAAATAGTCTCTCTCATCTCTATTGTCCCATCACTAACACCCAGCCAAATTCTCAGACCAAAAGACAGTCCTGTAGAAGAGGAGGGCTCAGCCAAAAAGGGCTCAGAGCTACATTAAAGTACTGTGTTCCCAGTTCAGCTTCACTTGAGATTACATCCTCCTGGTAAACAGAAAATTAAGTGATAAAATGAAGTAGAAGAGTCATTCCAGTACCTATTAGGATTGCCAAAGCAGACTGTTGTAGAGAGCTGATGAGTCTGAATGTGAGTTAGGAAAAACAGCACATTTTAATCAGTCATGGGTTCAGAATGGAGAAACTGCTAAGCTTCTCAAAACCCCCAAGAAACCAGTAGGGTCATGAACAAAATAAAGTAATTGTTAAGAAAAAATACATGTTTCTATGTCATATTCACTTCACCAGAGCAGTGGGAGAGGGTTAACACAATCAAGGGTAAGAAACAGCTACCCAGAAGATACTGAGAAATCTTTCTAGAGGAACCACAGCCACATCCACACATGGCTGTTCAGAACCAAAACTCTGGATAAGTACCAAATATACATCAGTTTCAGTAGAAATTTGGTATGCAAATATTTTTGTATTTTGGAGTCTTCATTGACCAAAGAACTCAGGTGAGTGCAGCACCAAGGCCCGTGCACTCCATGGTCCTGTGAGATATGGCCATCATGCAGGAGCCATGCTAAAGAAAGCTGCAGTGTCCTCCTGCCTTTTTGAACCTTTGGGGAAGGAAATTTTTAATCTTCAAAGTGATCCATCTAATTTATTTCATTGTTTTATCTCTTGTTTTTTTGTTTGGGTTTTTTTTGGGGGGGTTCTATTTGAAAAACCTGAGTCCTCCAAAGAAAGAGAAGAAACAGAGAGAACTAGATCTTAGGTATCACTATCACCTCTAAAAAGATAAAAAAAAAAGTTCTGCTTAATCTGTTGCTAGCTTCTCAAAATACAATTTTTTTTTTTTCCAGCAATGCCTTCTTTTTCCCCCTCACATTTCTACATAGAGAAAAATCTGAGATTAAAAAAGTATGACTACTGTTTCTGAACTCATTACTGGAGTTATCACGCAATAATGTTATGATTAATTTAAAGCATTAGTGCTATCTACAGTGGTGCTGATTAGTGCTATAACAATATTCAAGCTTCGCTTCCTATGCTGATGGTCTAACAATATTAATATTGGAACATACTTACTTAGGCATTCAATTTTTTTTATTATATATAAAAAACAACAGTGAGACTGCAATTTAAAAGAGGAGTGCAATTTGGAGAATGAAAATGTATTTGTGACAGAATTTAAATGTTCAGATGAAATAACTGTTTGCTGAAAAACTAATTTTTTCCTTGAAAGGACAAATTGATACATACACACCATTGACATCAATAATGACTACAATCTTTCTCTCCTCTTTTCCCCAAGCTATCTCATTGCTAAAGCTGTATCAGAGCTGAAAGGATACTGGTAAATGATCTAAACAGGATCTCCAACATTTTGCTAAAAGAATGAAAGCTCTTGGCAACATATAGGAAATATAAAACATTGTTTCATCCACCAATGGATCACATCAACAGTAAGAAAAAATGAATATTGTAACCTGGATCTGACACAGCTTCCTTCTTACTGAACTGTGAAAACCCTGGGCTGAGCAAAACCCAAGAAGTTTCCTTTTCTTTTATTTCTCTTCATATTTTTCCCATCAATATCTTTTCATAAGCCCTCAGCACATGGCAAAAAGACCCTCTATACAATGGAACTTCATATACCATGAGTTCCTTTAACTTATTCCTTGAAGATCCTGGGAGATGATACTGAAAAGACCTGACTGCTTTTCCTCTTATAAAATAATTAATATTAAAAGCTGCAAGGCCTTTGAAAGAAAGAGGGAGCTCATAGCCTGCTCTTACGTTGGCACGCTTTGTTATTATTACAGACAAACTAGGTCCTTTATCACTCTATGACTGCATAAATTATTTCCTTTCTTTCTAATCACTATGTATTTATCTATAGCCTTGAGAAGCATTTTGAACGCATAATCTGGATGCAAGAAATTCACTTAGCAAGTGCACACCAGAAGTACTTGAGGAAAAAATGAAATACTCTTTTAACAAAGTATTCTCAACAAAATGCTTCCAGAAATAATTTCCAGGTCCAGAAACATCCTTGATAGTAGTTAATTGTCTATCAGTTAGGTCTACCATCTGAGAGTGGGCAAAATTGGCTTCCAAGTTCCTGATTTCAAGGAGTGACTTGAAACTCTATTTACCATGATCAGTGCCTATACCAATGGATGTTTGATAATACAAGAGGTAAAGAGTTCCCTCTAAGCAAGAACCTAAAGATGGGTCTCCAATGTAGCAAATCCCTACCATATTTCCTCAGTTGCATTTCTTTCTTTTCATGAAAAAAACCAAACAAGCAAAACAAAACAAACAAAAAATAATCCACCAAAACTCTGTTTCCTTCTGCATGAGAAGGAAAATGCTTCACTTTTTTTTTTGCCTTTTCTTTTTTCTCAACAAAGAGAATATTCTGCACTGCTGGCAGTCTGTTGTATAGGTGATGGAATGCAATTACTAGGTCTTTGGAGTTTTCTTAGAAGTGTAACATCATATGGAAACACTGTTTTAAACTCTCTTGAAATTAGCCAAATTGCATCGTGACCAGAGAAAACGTGAAGAACAGCCATAAACAGACAAAATCGATAACCTACAATATTTATTCTTTAAGATAGATTTTTTCTACATTTACTTAAAATGGAAATTATAGTTCTCCACTTGTAATTAGTTGATAAACACAAACCAGATAAGTCAACGGTGCTTTCATTTGCACCTCTTCCATATATAGCCAGTTACTCCTAGTGCTTTTCAGAAGACTTGGTTAACGTGGGATAAACCTCAACTGTGAAGTAGATGTGCTTCATGGCACACTCCATCTTCCCGGTTTCACCACAGTTCAGACTGGGGGAACTCTCAGCAGAACATTTGCAGCACCTGTCTCCCCCAAGTCTGTATGTCCAGCTTTCCTTCCTATCAAAGCAACGCCCAGATAAGGGAAGTTCACCCCAATCAGCATGCAGAGGGGGTGTATATCTGGAAAAACACAGCAAACCCAGTTTCCCCTGCATAGACCTTGCTGTAGACCAAAGACCACTGAGTTGTTTAAAGACTTTTTGTTTGCAGTTCCAAGGCATCCAACAGTCTTTGAGTTACATCTCAAATTCGACATAATTCTGAAGATGAAGTAGGATCTAATTAAACAGACTGACTACTTAAAGTTAAAAAAATTTCTGTAGCTCCCTGAAATAAACTCTTCATCACTATCTATTTTGACTGCAAGATATTTTTATAGATATTTAATAAATACAATCTCTAAATAATAGACACACTACTTTTTAAATACTACCTGATTAGGAATGGGATTTTGAATTAGACTGTGAGCATGTCTGTGTAACTATAGAAGCTATACAAGAGTGAGTGTCAGTAGACGGATGACTCACTGACTCAATGTTAATTAGGCTGGAAGGAACAACAGTGATCATCTAGTCTGACCTCTTCCTCAAACCACAGAACTGCCTGGAATTACCGTATGAAGTGCTAGAAAAGTGTCCTGTCTTGATTTTTCGATTTCTGTGACAGAACCCAATTTAGTCTCCAGAAATTTCTTCTAATGGATATTTCCTTCTTTCTGTTAAAATTTTGCCTTATACCTGCATTAAATTTGTCCAGCTTCCTCTTTCAGCTAGTGGATCCTACCATCTGCTGGACTAAAGAGTTCATTATCACGGTCTGTGGACCTACCTCATCGCAATGAGCTGTGGTGGCACTGCTGACTGACCATGGTTACCACCACCCCGTTATCACCATCACTGTCCTCCTTGCTCAGACATTGTGGAACTGTGCCCTTGCTGGTGAGGAGACTGTCCTGCCAGCTTGCTGCCCGCTTCTGGTTCAGCTTTCCTGTGGAGCAGCCCACTCTTGCTGCTCCCCTGACCATACTGAGAATCCCTTAAAAACAAGTTTTTGCTCTTCTGACTATGAAGGAAGTTACAGCACAACCTTCCAAGACCTATCCTGGATTGGGCTTTTTCTGAGTGGAACACAAGCGATGTGAGGAACATCATACAAACTCAAACAGCTGGAAAGCATTCCAGTTACAAGATCTGATGAGATCAAGCTACTTCTGGGGCTGCCAAAGTATACACATATATTGTCAACAAGCCTTTTCTTCTCTGTTAATGAGCACAGATTCGAACACTTCATTTTTAGTAAGAGTACTGGAGGATAAGAAGAATATGTCCTAGAAAAACCATTAATATGATGGTTTCATAAAAGAAGTGGGGAAATGTTGGCTGAAATTAAACCATCTACACACATAAAAGAAAAAAGTTACTTGAGAAAGTTAGACGCAAGGAGTCAATTTGGAGGAAGACAAACCATTGTACCTTACACGACATGTCAATGGCGGGTTTCTATCATGGGATCTAATTAACGCGGTATATGAATTGTCACTAGGATCACCCACATCACAGTTCTGACTAATCTTATTTCTCACAACCACTCAAATTAAGTAATAATTACTCACACTGTGGATAAAGTTGACTTCTGAGAATGTGCATTTACAGTTCAACTGCACTGCAAAACACATTTTTAGCACTTTAGGCAGGTGATGTATTCCTAATGCATTCAGCTCAGTAATATCTGTGCTTTTCAGATTTTACGTGCCTCCCTTGCTGAAAAAAAACACAAACCCACTTGAAAACTTCTTCTCCATATAACTATGATTTTAATGTTAATACAACATTGCTTATGCTGTTAAAATCATACCGTCTTGAATCCCTCTTTTTAATTCAGTGCATAAAATGCATTGCATAAAATGGGAGCAACATAATTACTGTCATTGAGCTACAATGTAGCATGGGTTCCTTCCCGGTTCCCTTCCCAACATTTTTGAGGAGAATAATTGGATATTAGGGTTTGTACAATGGCGCCCATGTGTGCGATGTGACTCCTCCATGCTTCCTTCAAGAGCCATACTCTAAAATGCATGTCAGCTAACACAGCTAGCTTAGGACCGCTATAATTAGCTGCTAGTACAAATCAATGACAGATTATTATCCATAGTTCCCAAAACAAGAGGAAGCATGTAGCCAGGCCATGCTGAAACATACAGTTTACAAATTAGTCAAGACCCTCTCCTGAAGGCAAATCCTGTAGCAGAAATTTTTCTTATTAGTTTTACATGACACTGCTTCCACTATTGAAGGATACACCAAGGTTCACATTTTCAATAAAGTGGTGGATAACCAAAAGTTTATCTAAACACAAATATCTTTTGAGGTATAACTTTTTCTACAGATCCTGGCATTAGATTGTACAATTAACTTTTATGTACTGGGGATAAGTAACATACAGGTTGAGAGTCAATGCCCTGGCGAGCATCAGTGAGACCACCAAAAGGAATCCCCTTTCTTCTGAAAAGGTGCAATCAGATGGCTGACATTAATCCACTAGTTCACATCAGGAGTGTTCTCACAGAGCGAATAACCTGCTCGAAGTCACCTACCTGGCTTGGTTTTCAGAGCGGTGCAGTCTTGCAGTGCACAAACTGGATGCCTTTCAGATTAAGTCAACCAGGAAGTTGCACTTTAGTAGTCCACCAAATGCTTCCAGCCACTAACGGGCACTCTTCCCTATCACACACCCCCCCCCCCCCCCCAAAAAAAATCCATTCTGTAGGGATGTAGGATCAGCTGCATCAGCTATTTTCCTCTACAGAGCCATTTCTATTGGACCACATTGCATGCTGAAGCAGACATAACCTTCATTAGTGCATTTAAGATTTAAGTAAGAGAAGGATCAGGCTTTATGCAAAAGATTAAAGAAATCATTCAAGATTAAAAGACCATTGGGAAAGAAAGGAATGTCTCTTTTTTGGAGAAAAAAAAAATCTTATTTATAGCAGTTAACTGATAACTACTAGATCACAATCAGCAATATCTCAAGCACAAAATTAAGTTCATCCTTTCCCATGTGTTTAGGATCTGCAAACTTCTAGTGAAATCAGCTGAGCTGTGTATGTGAATATATATTTAATGTGTAGTTAGGAATGCTTAATCTTACAGAAATTAATCAGAGGCTAAGTTCCTGACCTAGGTCCTGAACAGAAAGATTTTTCTGATAAAGCTATAAACTGGATGTCAGAGTGATTAGACATGTCTTTAAACATAATATAAGACCTTTAAACGTATAAGACATTTGGCTCATTGCTAATCATAGAAAATTTTTGTTAAACTTAGTGGGCTATTCTTTTGTACAAAAATAATTTGGGGAAAGATTTTAGAAAAGACACTGGTGGGTACTTTGAACACTTCACATAGATTTTAATTTTCAATTGACCTCTGAATTTGCATTATCTAAATAAGGACTATACAACCCAGCCTTTGTTGGCTGTTTCCTTGCTAGTAAATAAATGCACTAAAGGCTGTTCTTTGGATCTATCATCCTACCCTACAGAAAAGGATTGTTACACCAAACTATGTACTGGGAACAGGCACCTGGCCCATGCTAACTGTTGAAGTGCTCAGGGAAATTGTTCAGGAGTAAACAGCGGTAAGTGGCCAGTGCAATGATCAGGACTGGTCTCGCTGTTCAGCAATACAGCTGGTTAAATTTGCATATCTTGGGATGTTAAATTTACTAGTATAAGCACAGCCATTAAATAATTCTTAACTGACCAACACCTACTGATTGGTAGTTCCCAGAACAGCAGTGCTCCAGAAATCTTCCAATAACAAAATGGACTTTGAGATGTTGCCATAAATAGCAATTCCTTTAGGACACCTTTTTGTTTTACAGTAAATTTATTTGCAGAAATTCAGATTAGTGAAGGCTTTGGTCTTCAGTGGGAAGTGGTTAACCCTGAAAAATGGTAGGAGCAGTTAGTTCCCAGAGTTTACATTCTGCAATATCCCCCACAGAAATGTCAGAATACGTACATGAAGTTGAATGGTCTCAAATATACAATGCAATTCCCATGTCTTTGAGCAAACACTAACCTTCTGTTCCATAAGTAATGTGTTTGTAGGGATTGCTGCAAATGCCTTGTAGCTTGTCTTGATCTTGTACTGCTAAAAGGGTAAACCAGAAAGCAGGAAGAGAAGTAAAACAGGGTAGAAGAGAGAGAGAGAGAGAGGGAAGAGAGGGGAAAGGTACGACAGAATGAAAGACCATTCCAACTATCTTGCAGATAGGTTGAAACAATACGATGCTTATGTAGTACCTAGGAAAGCTATTTCTTAAAATCTAGTGTTGCTGTTAAGATTCTGAAGGACTATAATGCACATCTTTGGCTTTTAGGAATGAAGCAGGACAAAGTGAATTCCCTATATCATCTTATAACTTCCAAAGTGATTTTGACCACTTTCTGCTACTATCCTTAAATTAGTACCAGGAGAGGCTGTGAGTTTTTCCCGAGTTTTCTTGTAATTTTATATGATAATGCACACAGCTATTTCTGCCAGTATGTGCACCCCAATAACTGCTGCTGTGTGGCATGACCCTGGACTGCTAATTCAGAAGGATTTCTTTGATTGGCTTTAATGAGACTGATCAGGTTGCTTAAAGGCTGAATTACTTGTGTGAGTGGATAGATCATTTAAGTCACGTCCCAGCTTTCAATCTCCTGAACTCTACCACCCAAATAAATATTTCAAAATAAGGAAAGGAACTTTCACACTCTAACCACGCATACAGAATGAACAATCTAAACCATATAAAATGCATGGGTTTGGGTACAAAAATGTTAAGTCAGCTTTAAAGATTACTCTTTCTAAACAATTTATATTTTAGACTGTATTAGCTTGCCCAGTTAGAAAACATATTTTCCACATTTTCTTTGTAATTATGGAAGTTTAATTCAGTAATTTTTAAATAATTTATGAGATTCTTCTATACTTCCATGAGTTCAAGAGCTAGGATTCTTAGTCACATGACTGCTAGAATGTATCTTTTTAAACAATTAAATTGGCCCCTTTTCAACAACATTCTAATAAAAATCATAAAATCACACAATAGTAGAGTTTGAAGTTGTTGATTGATTATTTCTGTGATAGTCACCCAGAAATAAAGCTACTTGTTAATCAGTTCAGGTATTTCAATGCACTGCTGTCTGCAACAATGAATACCGGTGATTATGAGATGACAGGCTGAACTGCATGCTGTACTTTGGGTCATACTATTGTCACTTTTTTCTTTGTATCTAATAAAAGTCTCAATGACATCAGAGGGGTAAAAATTTTAATTCAGGTAAGAGAAACTTATATCATCCTCGCACCTCTCTTGAAATATTGTAGGACACCACTTATAATTCTTCCTATACATAATATTATGTTTGCTTTTGGCTTCACTCATATTTCTTAGTGAGCAGCTGGGGACTGACAGACATTCAAGAAGTCAATATTCACAATAATCATACTGAATGAACAGTCTGACAAAGCAGATGAATACAAATGCTGGAACTGCACTTTTTTTCTTTTTTTGAGGGCAAGGGAGTAGTAATTTATATGAGCTGGTGATTCTAACTTGGATTTCTACCATTTAGGTCCTTCAGTCAATATCATATGCCTTTTATATTCACATGCATTTCTACAGAATAATTCATCTTTTCCCAAAATAGGCATCTAGAAAGGTAAAATAAAATCATCCTGTAAATACACCATGTTCTCTCCATTAGCTATAATGGAATTGCCCAAGTTGTGCTTGGATATCTAACTTCCAAATGTCATAAGTCATGTGAGTTGAATCCTGCCCTTTGAACATTTAATAAGCAACAGCTGGCTGTAAATGTGTGTAGGTTTTTATATATATTTATGTATGTACAAAATCTATATGCAGATAAGACATAAAATACTGCTCACTGAAGTAAGATGGAAGACCAAAATTCAAAATATTAAAATTGGCATATCTACAAAATGCATCCTTGTTTACCTGTAATTGATGTACAATGAAGAAAATCATAAAATTGAACAAGTAAAAGCAATGCCACCTCTTTGCTAGCCCATAGATTTCTACGTATGATGAGATGGGCATCATATACAATGAAAATACCATGACCACTTTGAAGTTAGTTGTACTGTTATGTGAACTACACAAAGACATATCAGACTGTTAAAATGTAAAAGTTTCTATACTGCTTTAATGTGCTTTATCACTTCCAGATACTGCAGAACCTGTGAGCAATGTGCTATTGTCACAGTGTGTGAGATGAGTGGAAAGTCTTTAGTGTACTTTCCCATCTATATAAATAAGTTTCTTGACATATTAGTTCACAGAACCACAGAATCACATGGTCAGGGTTGGGAGGGACCTCTGGAGACCATCTAGCCCAATCCCCTGCTAAAGCAGGGTCACCCAGAGCAGGTCACACAGGATCACATCCAGGAGGGTTTTGAATGTCTCCAATGAAGGAGACTCCACAGCCCCTCTGGGCAGCCTGTTCCAGTGCTCTGTCACCCTCAAAGGAAAGAAGTTTCTTCTCATATTCAAATGGAACTTCTTGTGTTGCAGTTTGTGCCCATTGCTCTTGTTCTTGACACTCCCCCTTAAGATATTTGTAGACATTGGTAAGGTCCCCTCTCAGTCTTCTCCAGGCTAAACAGGCCCAGTTCTCTCAGCCTTCCCTCATAAGAGAGATGCTCCAGTCCCTTAAGCATCTTCACAGCCTTCCACTGGACCCCCTCCAGCAGTTCCCTGTCTCTCTTGAGCTGGGCAGCCCAGCACTGGACACAGCACTCCAGATGCAGCCTCACCAGGACAAAGCAGAGGGGCAGGATCACCTCCCTCCACCTGCTGGCCATGATCCTCCTGATGCACCCCAGGGTCCCACTGGCCTTCTGGGCCACCAGGGCACACTGCTGGCTCATGGTCACCTTGCTGTCCACCAGAACTCTGCAAAGCTGCCTTCCAGCAGGTCAGCCCCATCCTGTACTGGTGCAGTTGTTCCTTCCTAGGTGCAAGACCTTACACTCGGCTTTGTTGAACTTCATTAGGTTCACATTACTTAAAATTATTCTTCGATTCCTAAATACATTTAGTAATCTCGTTCAGGGGAATCTAGCAGTATTTTTAAACTGTCATAAAGAGTTAGGTCTGCTGGCCTCCACCATAGTCCAAGCAGAAGCAAACCAACTCAAATATCAGACCTCAGGCAAGTATAAGCCTGGGGAGTTTTGGGGGAGATGTCCTACTTTTCTTGCTCAAATGATCACCTAAGTAAGCTAGACACATACCTATAAAGGTTTAAAATCAGCAGCTAACCATGGTAACGTAGAGCTCCTCATGAGTAATCCTTTCTGCTTTGTGATAGGTTTTGCAGCTGTGCTGAGGTCCATGTTGTTACAGTTAGTTTGTTCCACAGCTGCCTTGGGTAGATCTACATGCATTCCTGTGCTACATTCCAATAGGAAAATTTAAAGAGTATGTAGGAGTGATACCCCATGAAACCACTGCAAAGAGTTTTCAAACAACAGCCAGAAGGTTTTATTCTAATCTGTTCCTGCAGAATCACCAATTTTATCTGTTTCCCCTACATCCTACTGTTCATTTTGCTATATTAGGTTCATGAGGACAATATTAAAGTGTCTTCAGAGTCCAGGAAAGGATTGTTTATTGTCTGTGGTGATGCAAAGTTCACACTTCACACTGTTCTGTGGATTTATGTTTATATTCACTTCACAAAACAGTCATATTTTTAAATCATTGGCAAACAAAGATAAATTTATAAAGCATGGGAAAGCACATGTGTTTGTATATACAAATGGAAACAGTTAAGTAAGTTCATAGGTTACTCTTGGATTTGCATGAATTGGTGCATGCATAGACATAGACATATAAAAGCTCTCCATTAAAGAATCCTTTATGCATAATGGATTTGCTATCATGTTAATGAAACAGTTTGATGTGAATACTGAAATGTATATCTAATGTCAAAATCCTGGTTTAATAGGTGTTGGTTTAATACGTGTCTTAACATCAACCACTGTTGAAGCAGCATTAAGGTTGAAAAATTACACATATCAAAGTCAAGCACTTCTAGACGTTGCGCTTTCCCCTTGATATTCACTTAGTATATTCATACATGCAAAATTTCTGTCATGCATCAACAGTCATCAAATGGAGCAACCTACTTTTTGTCTAGTTCTAAAGTTTTGCTGATAAAGACCCTTAAGTGCTGCTTAGGATGTTAATGTTGTCTCCCCTCCATCTTTTCCTTTTTTCTCTGGAAACATACTGAGAGCTGAGGCTGGAGTGTCATCAGAGATCCTGGTACCATGGGGTGGTGGGGCAGTTTCCAAAGTGTCAGCATACAACACAGTAAAGCAGAATTAGAAGGAAAAGGGACAGTAGGGAAGACAGAAAGGGTGTAATAACCTCTGCAAATATAAACTCAGGCAATAGCTCTGTGTCACAAGTAGGCAATTTCCTTACTGCCAGAGACTCTCACAGGGCTCATTGCACTGACTCGCAGAAACCGCAACTGCTTTGCGATCTGCAGGCTCAGTCATGCCTCCAAATTTTGTCTCAGGGGCTTTTTTTCTTGGAATTTCTACAATTTCATTTCTCTTTTTGTTTCATTAAGTAATACTGACAGGGTGTAATGACACTGTACAGCTGTGATTGGCACAATGGTTCCTCTTGGATCATTCGGTTTTTAAAAGAACAATTCATGACAATTGCTACTTTGTGCTGATTTAAACCTCTCATTTTCAATTAACAATTTTCAAAGCAGTTCCAGTCATCCCTGCCATGGCCAAGCTGTTAGGAACATATCTGACACAACTTGATCTGGCAGACCAGGCTGTAACTTTGTGCTGCGAACAAATAAATCAACAAACTATGATAGCCTTTTTCTGATGGGGCAGAGCTCAGATATCAGCAAGAGGAGGCACAAAGGAAGCACAGAGTGCAGACATGAAAGAGGCTGGAAAGCCTTCTGCAGCTCTGATGTCTTCTGCTACCAGCTCTTCCTTTTTGCATAGCAGTTCCTTTTATTTTCACCTACCTGTTGGTTTTTTTGTTTTTTGGGGTTTTTTTATCAATTTTCCTTTCCCGTTCTTGATATTTATCTTAAGGTACAAAGTACGACTGTTTCCCAAGACCTCCTGCAGCAATTGCCATCATTGCTTATTCTCAATCTGCTGGGGCTCCCCGTTTGGGTGGATGGCAAACAGCAGGAGTGTGGCTGATCCCTCAAGTGTAAGACTTTCATATTTGCTGTAACTCATGTTGTAGGAAGCATCCTCTGTCTAGCACAAGAGCAGAGAAATACCAAAGAAAGGGAAGAAGCAGAAGACTGTCTTTGTCTTCCATCTCTGACTTTTGGCCCCAAAGTCCATGTTCAGGCTGAGTTCAGCCATGCCTCTGGGCTGGTCCCAGTGTGGCTGGGCTGAGTACAGTGTCCCAGGGAGTGGGAAGGACAGGTGGAACAAGGTGCTTGGGAATCAGTTGTCACTGGAACAGCCAGTTCACATCAAAGATTAAGTTGCTTCTAGCTCAGCCCTGCACCCAAGATCACCATACTTCTGTGACTTTTGGTGGGCATACATGTGGATTTACATGAGCTTGGGGTGTATAGAACATGTTTTATGGTTTATTTTTGACACACTGGTGTTTTAGGTGAGCTTCAAAAATAAGTGCATCAAATGTATATCAGAACCACTGGGCACAAATGCATCTTCAGTAGTATCTCCTCCCACTCATGAATAAAGCATTTTGGTTTTATGCTAAAGGATTCCTACATCTTCCCCATAGTTCAGAACACATTCCTAGCAATGTGATAGGGCAGGATTTAGTCTTCGCTATCTTCACTATCAATACAAAATCTTTCCTTTTTAAACATTTTTTTCCACGGCTCATTTATTTTATTAGCATTGAGCAATTTGGGTGTGATTTTTGCTACAGGGACAAAGGACTATTAGAAAATAAGCATGCACCAAGAGTACCTTGGGTTTGATGTTTTCATGGTCAGGAGGCAACGAAAAAGACTGTGGTGAAGTCAGCTCTCTGGGTCTTGATGGCAGTGTGCCTGGTGACTTGTCTGAGACAGGAGACCTGTACTTTAATACCGGTGAGGTGATAGACTGCTCAGGTCTTGGAGAGGAGGAATTAGACCTATAATTTGTGTTCACCAATGAAGGATTAAGCTTCAGTGGATGGGAATTAATATTACCAGTTTGTGAAACCGGTGGAGTAGAACAAGGCCATGAGAGAGACCACTGCTCTGAGACACTTGAAGGGTTAGGGGAAGAGGGACTCAACTCCCGAACAGAGGTTTGGGGTGATTCTGATTTAGACCTAGAAGCTGAATGCAAAAGACTTGGGGAAGGAGATAAGCATTTTTCTAGTGTGGGGGAGAATAGGCCACTAAGACTGGTAGAAGAAAGCAAAGGATATGACCGGCAGGTGAAGATGGGTGAGTAAGTGTGTACTCTCTGAGACTTCTGAGGTGCCCAGGACCTGGAGCCAGCATATCGCAGCCCTTCTGGAGAAGGAGAGGGAGGGGTTTCAAGGGAAGAGTGTGCTGGGGAACAAGGAGGAGGCATTGTAGACTGCAAACCTGGAGAGACAATGGATTTTCTGTGAGAGGAGATGGGGGATAACGGAGGACTTCGGGGGTCTGGAGGAAGTGCTCTGACTGGAAGGTGCTTTTTAGGAGAAAGGGACCTTGACTGAGGGGTGGAATGAGGCTTGGAGGGTAAAGGCAGGTGCTGAGCCCATCCTGAAAGCCAACATTTCTCTCTGCTAGGAGAATCTGGCCTTATAGGAAGGCTTGAAACAGATTTCTTGGGGGTTGGGGGAGTTGTTTTGGACTTTTGATCTATTGCTAATGTGGAGGAACCAAGGGAGCTAGGAGAAAATGTGGGACAAGATGCAGGTGAAAGCGGTCTCCGCTGAGAAGAGCCTGATCTCAGAATAGCAGTTAAGAGGGTCAGTCTGCTTGGCAGAGGGGATACGACTCCTGCCTTCACTAAATTTCCTCTAGATGACATTTGTGTGCAAGGCTCGTTTATACTACATATGGTTGAAGAGGAACCATAAAGAGAGGGTGGAGACAAAGGTTTAGGGCTAGGAGATAATGAATGTGTTGTTATATGTACAGGGACAAGAGATAAAGCATTCAATCTTTTGGAAGAACTGAGGGATGAAGACTGAGATGAAGATCCTTGAATTTCAGTTGAATGTGAAGGATTAGGGGAAAGGCTTGGGCTCTTTGCTGGAACAGATGATGTGGTGAAGTGTCCCATTTTGCAAATACAGCCAGGGGTATAGACACTTGGTGTAACTTGTAGGTTATCATACAGCTGAGGAGTGGAGTAAAAACTGGATGCTTTAGACATGGAGGGAGGTGAACTATGGAAAGCAGACTGAAAGTAGAGAGAGGAATCTTGCTTAGAAAACCCAGTTGCTGACTGCCAGTTGTTACAGGAGTCTTCCAGCGAAGAGGCTTGATTCAGGTTAACCATGGCACCACACGCTACTTTCTGATTAATTGGAGAAATTAAGTGGACAGCAGGTGGTTTAGAGGAAAGATGATCAGAGATGGAAAGAGTGGAAATTAACTGGAGGAAAAAAGAAAAACAAAAACATTAATACAGGTGGAACCTGTGGAACTGTTAAGCACCCCACATTTCAGTCCTGTGGTCATGCATATAGTGCTTCCATTAGTACTGCTCTGTTGGTTAAAAGCACAGGGCTGTCTTAAACTCAGGGGTAAGGGAGGGGACTGAGTGCAGATAAGTTATATGGTACTTCATTTATATTAGACCTCAATTTTGTTGACATTACAAGGTTCAAGGCTACTGTATTTTTCATTTTAGTTAAACCCCTAGACAGTTATGTCATCAGTATCCAGAATCATGTGATGCTATTCACATTGTATAAACACAACAGAAAGTGAGAAAATTGCGATATTGTCCCATCTCACTTTACCAGTTCAGTGGAAAGTAGCCTTTCTGTAAATGAAATTCAAGTACTCGTTTTCCCATTCAGTAAACACCTTCTGCAGCACTGTGATATCAGAACAAGAAATTTGCTCACAACTACTTAAAACAGGCATCCAGTTTGTTTTTCATTTTTCTTGTAATTCAGAGAGCAGTGCATTTTACAGTTTGTAGGCATGTAAAAGTCCTTATCCCCATCTCCATAGTCTTACAATACACTAATAAAACAGTAATGAGTAATTTCTTGAGTACCTTTTTTCTTAGGTCTATTCAAATTAGGATTTCTCAAAACTAATTAGAGCATACAAGTATATTATCAACTTTTTATACAGTTTTATGCTTCTAAAGAAAGAAATTATCTCAAAGTCTTCCAAGTTATTATAATGCTGACATTAAAAACTGGGGTGTACACAGTATGAATAAAACATATCAGTATGAAATAGTGATCTAAGTCAACTGTAAAAAAAAAGACTATAAATTATCACCTAACTTTTGACTGAGCAATTTGAAAGCAGGGAAATTGACTTATCCCTACAAACTTCATACAAATATAAGAACACTTATTTATCTACTTATGTTTGATACCCTGAAAAGATTATGCAATTCTATAAAAGACAATTATACCATCCAATTTCTACATACATGCCTTGTGCGTGGCTGTGGCTCAGCTTATGAATTATATCTTTAAATACAAATTTATTCCCCATAAGAGAGAATAATTATAATTAATATTATTTTATTATTATTATTATATTATATAGTATTGATACATCACAAAACAAAAAAAAAAGAACAAATGAAATAACTTTCAAGTGAGGGCACATGCTGAAAGAAGCTTGACAGAAGAGGGTTTTTAAGGCTAAACTACACCTTAAAGGCTAAATATGCACATCAGACCCCTATTAGGCCTTATAACTTAAAATCAGTGAGCTCTTCCTGCTAAATGATACCATGTAAATTGCAAGCCTTGTAAACTGAAGATACTTTCTGCATAACTGCAGAAAAATCAAGGCAATGCCTTGATTTATAGAAATAAACACCAAATATCTTCCCCTTATTTTATATACCTCAACACATAGAAAGCCAACGGATGTATACAGGGCAAATATTAGAATATAAAGATGTATATCTGTAATATCATTGTAGCATATGTTTTATTGTATCAAGAAATTATGACTCCTGTTGGAAAAGCTGCTAATTAAGAATAAGAAAAATATTGGAAATTAATAATAATTTATTAATATTTTAAAATTATGGAAAATATTATTAAATGTGTCATGAAACATAAAATTATTTAACAAGTTAAAAAGCAGCATGGTGATACATCTGATAATTTGGACCAGCCTGCTGAAATTAATAATGAGTTCTGGCAGTTGATCAACTACCAAAAGAGAACTGGGGAATGAAACCTCTATATTTAAAAACAGAATAGATAAATTTCCCTTACAAAGACAATAGATTAAAAGAAAATGAGGAACAAATATGAAACTCCATAATGAAAGAGCAGGATGTGCAATGACTTCTAATTAGTTAAAACTTAATAAGAAAGATTTATAAGCAGCTAGGAAAATGTTCATAGTAGCAGATGATAAATATGCTCATGTAAGTTTAATAAAGACATGTTGCAGTAGTCATCTTCCAGTTTTAACAGCACTGAACATTAAGTGCTGAGCTAATTGAGCCATTATTCAAGTTTTCTGGAAAAGATTTTGCTATTGTGTTACAGTATTAACCACAACTATAGATGATTACCCTCTTATTTACAGGATGGAAGAACCATAATCAAAGTTGGTTGGAAGTAATTTCTCGAGGTCATCTAGTCCAGCCTCCTACTCAAAGCAGGGCTCTCACCAACACCAGCAGGTCAGGTCAGCTGTGGCCTGCCTCACCAAGTCTCTAAAGCCCTAATGGAAGCAGCTCCAGCATCCCCTGGGCAGCCTGTGTCAGTGCAGCACCACCTCCCAGTTGAGGAAGCTTCTCCAGATGTCCAGGTGGGACCTCCCATGCTTCCATTTGTGGCCATTGCTGTCTTGCCTGCCACTGCAGAGAAGAGTTTGGCTCTGTCATCCCTGTAACTGCCCTTCAAGTAGTTGTGGGCTGTTCCTAGATGCTTCCACGTCTGCTGCTTTGCTGGAGTCAGCAAAGCCAGCGCTCTCAGCCTCAGCTCACATGTGCCCTAGCCACATTTACAGTGGCTGGACCCCCGTTCCCTTCTTCACATCTCGCTTGAATTTGGGCGTGAGTAACCATCAAACTGAGCGTGGTTTTACAGGTGCAGCCTCACCAGGGCCAGTAGATGAGATATAACAACTTTCTTTGATCAGTGGAATTTGTTTTGCCTTTTTTTCCTGTTCAGTTTCTCCACTGGTTTAAAATGCTTCTGTAGTAGTACTGGATCAGTGCAGAGGAAGCGAGTGACTGAAGTAGATCTGTGTTTCTGTAGGAACACAGTAGGTCTCTGATTCAACTGCAAGCCTTTTTCTCTTCTCAGGACCTCAGACAGATGCACATTTCCCAAAAACATATAAAGAAAGTTGAAACAGGTGGCAAGGTTACCTTAGCACAAAGCAATCAAGGAACTTGAAGATGATCTTAATGCCTTGTAGATGATGATCCCAGAAATATCAAAGAGGTCATAGACTTAGTACTGGGCCTTAACCAGGTTAACCTTCAGCACATTTGAAATGGCAGAGCTGAGCTGGACGCAAGGCACGTGGTCTTCCTGGTGAGAGTACATTGTTTCGGAAGGGCACAAACACTGCGGTTACTTATAGCAGCAATGCCCTGAGAGGTGTGCTGGGCAAACAGAAAAAGGGAGAGTGTGACCAGCTGAGAGCCCAAATGGCAAAAATCATGTCTGAGAGAAAGTATGGCTTGATGTAGACCTGGTCCTGGGACCAGTTAACCATGCTTTGATCTCAGGAGAATTTGGTTATAGATAGGAAAAAGTAAATCCCCTACCAAGCCTGCAACCTGAGAATCAGAATGTTAGAAAAAAGCACTGAAGACTGTGGAAAACTCGACAAACTCTCTGGAGACAGCACAGTAAATCAGACTGTGAGCTGAGACCCTATTCGTATAGATGCCATTTAGAACACTCTGGTTTCTCTGAACAGGGAAGGTGGATTCTTCCTGGCCATCACAGGAGTTTGTAGGGACTTTTGACTGATTTGTCTGGAAAAGCCAAGCCAGATGACACGCACTGGACAGAGGAATATCAAGTGAACTAGCTAAAAAAGCCTTCTGGCTACTGATCCACTGGAGTGAGCCAGGAAGTGTCTCCAAGGTGAGTTCATTCAGGGAAGCAGACATCCCCTTCATCCCAAAGGGTAAACTCCCAAGGGCAGGAGCCACTCTGCCTCTCTCTTGCATAACTAGATGCTCTTTAACATTACCAAAAAAAAGGGGGCACAATACATAAACAGCAAATTATCACCAAAAAGTTCCAAATATGACCAGAATAACTGGTGATGTTTTTTTAACTGATTATTTTTTCAGACTTTGAATATAGTATGGCATTTTCCAACATCAGTCAGGATGTTTATGCTTCAAAGAACAACAGAAGCTTCCATTTTTAAAAAAATACTTTCTTTTTTTCTTTCATTAAAACGAAGTTAGAAATTAATGAAGCTGTAGGAGCCCTCTGGTACAGTTAGAGTGATCCCCTGTACATCACAATGGTCCCCAATACCAGTGTTTGTTTTTTCCACCTCTGACAGGAAACCCATAGTCTAGTTATACTTTTAAATTAACATAATGTTGTATGTAATAATTCTTAGGTGTTACGTGATACTGCCATTATAATCCAAGAACTGACATGGTAGCCCCTATACAGAATCCTTTGTACGAAGGAAATCTACCAACAGATAAATAATACATCTATCTAATGTTTTCATAATTTTCCTTCATTTCTGAGCTGATGATACTTCATTAGATAGTAAACCAGAAAGAGCAAAGCCTAAGGCAACACTGAAGAATCAGAACATCAGTGAAAAGTAGCTTGGTAAAAACAACCTTTTCTTATGAAGCGACAGAGATAGCTGGAGAGATTCAGATTATGAAGACTGTGGAAGTACTTACAGTCTTGAAAACTTGTGACCTAAGAATATTGAAGAGATATGCATTGCCCATATTACACACTACCTCTCTTCACATTCAGGTGAATAGTTAGTAAAGTTAGGCTTTAATTCCTTGTTCTGTGCAATCTGCATTTTCTGTTACTTTGCCAGACAAATCCCTGTTTACTTGTCATCAAAAGCTTAAGAAAACCACAGCATATGATTTTTTCTGTAGTCTTACAAAAATTCTGCCCCATTTCTGTAGTGGCTTTTAAAGACACCACCCAAGTAAGCCCGGCAGAGTATTGCTGAACTAAATTTGTTTTTTCCTGAGACAATTATTCTTTTACAGGCTGCTTCCTCTGCAAAGATTTACCTATGACTTTACGCCTTCCTCAGGCAGAATTCTCACCAGCTTCACTGAGAGTTTCTCAGAAAAAAATGAGTGTTTCTTAATGCTGTGAATCCCAAAGCAGAGTGGATTTCTTATTCATAATTTTCTCAATAAAAAACTGACTCTGAATATGATGAAAAATTGAGTAGCACAAGTATTTCAACACAAGATAGGAAGTTCTATTTATTTTCAGAGACCAAGTAGCCACACTTAACTTTTTTTTAGAAGTATTGATGAAGAATTGCTTTTTCAACTGATAGGAACACTGTCGCGGTCAAAGAAAATTTGATTTATTCCATGTGAGAAGTATGTTGCTATTGTACTAAAGGTAAAGCTTCCCACTTTATGTACACCCTTGAAAACTATCAGTGCTCTTTCCAAGATAGGAGGCATTAATATTTCATGCAGTAAATCAGATTGATTGATTTTTAAAATGAAACATATCAAAGAACCTTTTTTGAATTGTCACAATGACAATTTAAAATTTTAATAAATCAATAAATTGATCTATATACATATCAACATAAAATAGGCCTTCTATCTTCATTACTTTGTTACATCTGTGCAAAATCAGTGCTAACTAACAATCAGAATAGTAGGATTTTTACAGCATCTTTCTCTTGCATAAAGAGCTGCAGAGGGTGCTTAGAAAAAAACCCTAGGCCTGGGAAGTCAGATGTTAATAATTCAAATGATCTACAGGCTTTATTGATTTCAATGACCTTAGCCAATTTAGGTTAGCTAGGAATCTAACACCTCCTGATTAACTTGCTGTCATGATGAGTTGCTCTTAATGGAAAGAACAATAGATCTGCGTTACCTGCTCCATGTGTACACCAGAGCCACAGGGAGAGGCAGCAAGTCAGAAGAGATGGGACAGCTCCTTAAAGTCCAAACATTACAGGCATAGCCAACAAAAATGCTAATGAAAAAATAAATCGGCCAAGCTGCTTTACAAACAGGCTCAATGCCCATGTCCTGAAAGCTTTAGAAAGCAAAGGCTAGTTCCAGAGTTTAAAGAGCACATTACCTGATGTTTTTGCAGATCAGCAGTGCTGTGGGAAAGTGTAGTGCCTGGAGCTTGACCATCGCCAGGAGGTTTCCCTGCCCCAGTGCCAGGGGAAACGTGGGACGTGGCCAGCAGCTGAGCACTGATGGGACCGTAGCCATTGGAAGGCCGATGAATGTTGTTCGAAGCAGCAGCTACTTCATCTTCATCACCAGAGTCCGTAATCAGGATAAACTCAGCCTTAAAAAGGTCATTCTCCTGCATTTCTCGTTTGCTCGAGTTACACCCTGGGGACTGGAAAGCCGTTTGGGTGCTGTTTGTGGAGATGGTGGGAACACAGTCTTGTCTGGCTCCACGCTTTAAGGCCAGCTCATCAGATACTACGTTAGACTGCAAAAGATACAAGGACAAAGACCCAAGTTAGCTGCATTTTATTTGTGTTCCCCAAAATGCAAAGAAACTTTGGCTCGCAGCGGAGGCTGGCGCTGCACTACCAAAGGCACAGAAGGTAAATGAAGAATTTGGGCATGAGCACCAAGCAGAAACCAGCTCCCCAGGGAGCCCCCGCTCCCAGTCCCCAGCAGATGCTGTGGGGGCTGCCTTCCCGGTGGCTCGCAGAGCAACAGGGGACTCTGAGCATAATGATGACCTGAGCCCAGAGCTGGCACAGGAACCAAAAAGGAGAGTGCAGTCAAGCCGAATGAGCTGTCAGACCAGACTATGCCAGACATGATGGGAAGGCACCCCAACTGCGGCATCCATGGGAGCAGACAATGCTCCTCAGAGCAGTCTGACAGACAAATCTGGGACAAAACCTATACATATTAATGAAGAAACAAAGGCCTTTAAGCCAGGGCATTCTCTGAAGAGAGCAGACAAAGGATCTGAGGTCAGAGAGCTTTACTGTATGTTCACGCTTCTCAGCACAAACCACAATTGTTCTTCGCATTTTCTGCAGCTTCTACTTCCAGTATGTGACTTCTCAAGCATGCTTTGGATGACAGCAGGAGCAGTTCAAGCTGGGCATACGACATGCACATCACCAAATGATTCAATATTGAAACTGCTATGGTAAATCATATTTCTCTTAAGGAAGAATCAAGTAAAAAAACCAGAAATACTGCATACTGCAAAAGAAGGCCTGTAGATGGGGCTCATACTTGAATCCTGCATGAGGAATACAGTAATGACAAATTTCCACTTCCCCTGTAGCTCTATGAGTCCCTGGAGCTCAGTTCTTTAAAAAAACGTTTGGACCATAAAGGGGGAACACCAGCAGCATGACTTTGGAGGTGTTATTTTCATTATTTGATGTTGGTCATTTTTTTTAAATATTGTTCAGGTTCTAGACATTTTAGAAAAGAGAATAACCAGTGCTATGAAGGCCTCAGAACTGCATCACCTGCCAAAAAAAGTTTTGTCTGCCTACAAAGAAACAAAGTGAGACAGACATCAGGAAGACATGATTCTGCTTTACTCATGTTACAGAAAACCCAATACTGAGTGGCTGGAAATGTGACTTATGAGTTAAACATCCTGAGGATAATATTCCAGTGCATGTCTCTTCAAACACATCCATTCTTTGCCCAGATCTAACCCCTTTTTAGACAGATAGGACACTGAAAATGCTAGAGCTCATTCAGGTCAGAAGGCAGTGAACTACTGTGAAAAGTTTATTAGTGGAGGAGCACCCAGAACTGCATCCCCAGCAATGTCCCAGGGAAGGAGCTGTTACACAACAGCAGAATCACCATAATCACTAATATTAACCTGAGGGTTGCTGTTGCCTTTCAAGCAGCATACAATAAAATAAGAGGCCGTTAAGTGCTGTGAGGCAGGAAAGGAATAACAAACACTGTGGGCTGGCTAAACAAAGGAGAACCAGGAATGTTGTGCTGCTGGCTTCACCGTCACAGATCACGGGGGCAAGCTTTCAAAAACAAAAAGCAAGCTTCCACTTTGATGCATTATTACAGCTATGAAAGGGATTGGCAGCTTTGCTGGAAGCCACAGCACTGGCATTTGCTGGAACCAGGATACAGTGACCAGCTCTTGGTTGATCCCAGTGTGGTAACACTCCTCGAACACCACCCTTGCTCCCACGAAGATAAGGAAGGAATCTCCCCTTGTTTGCCAAGACTATAGTCTTGCATGACTGACAGAGGACAGTATCAAGATGGGCAAGGGTTTCCTTCCAATGTAAACTCTGCCAAAGGCAAAACAAGCTGTTGAGCAGATACCAGCCTTCTCTTGTGCAACAATTCTGCTTCTCTGGTAAGCTCGGTAATTAAAACCAAGCACAAGCCAAGAAACAGTTCAAGGGAAAGAGCTTCAGTTCAGCAATGCTCAGGATAAAATTTTATGTATCTTTTGAAAAAGTGGGAAAATTAGTGCAAACAAAAATCTACCTTATTTATAATTTCTTGATTGCTCAGTTCCTTTGGTTCCTCTGGAATTGTCACAAGGAGCTTAGAGACATCCCCAACCTCAAAATGAGTTGGAAGTCGTCCAACAGATGGTACAAATGTGAAGGTCAATGGTTTGGTGCCACGTTCTTGAGAAGTAACCTACAAAAACACAAAATTAGTTCAACTTTTTCCTCCAAATAATTTTTTTTTGTCAGAGTTGAAATAGCATGAATTAATTAATCTATGTAACTTACAAACCTATTATTAATTAATTTAATTACCATGTATAGTAAATTAAAAATGATCGGTTATTTTTATTGAGTCATTGTATATTAAGGACTTCTGTAACAGACAGAATATTGCCTTGATTATACCCATCAACATCCTATACATTCTAGTGGTGTGGCAACAGTAGACAGGAGAAAATTTGTTCAACAATGCTGTTATTCTTTCCATTTTCCATACTAGAATAAGAAAACCATATTTAATTCATTTCAAGGTTGTTTTTATCTTTGTTTAACTCCACTTTAGTAGAACAACAATGTAATTATACCACTGCATCTGGACATATTATTCACTTAACCACTAGAGTATTCACTTAACCACTGAAATCGGAAAAACCTTCACTCTGCAAAAGGAAAGCAAAACATGTTTACATTTTCTGATGCAAATGCAGATAATTCTGAATATCTGGGATGAATTCTGATACAAGGAAAGGATCTTCTCCCATTTTCTTTGGGCCATTCAGCCACACACACCATTTAATTTTGTGTCTGTCTGCTTATGTCTCCCTCCCCACCTTGCATTCTCTCTAGGACTCTGTACATAGGGCCTGAAGATGCTGACGAGAAGAGAGACTAACAGAAGGCAATTTCACCTGAGCATTCAGTTTTATCACAGTGCTCTCCTATCACTTCCATCTCCTTCACAGGGGATACTGGACAGGAAAAAGAAGTCTACACCATGGTAAAACTCTCAGTTGCTTTTCCAGATACCAGGCAGAAGAACTGCAGAGGCCTTGACAAGGTAAATGGAGGGAACCACATCCTAAACCAGCGAACATGACATGCTGACTTTCCCACTACTAGTTGGTGTAGAAACCCATTCTTTCTGATTCAAAACTGTGGAATGTATAGATTTTCCCCTTGTTTTGCCATTGGATTTAAAGTTTATGGCAGTTAATTGTGTTTTCAATGAACTCTAATATGAAGAACCTTGAACTGTATTGAATCATACAGAAAAACAGGACTGCTGCTTTGGCTCTTTTTTTTGGTTTGCTTGTTTAAAGTGAAACAAATTGGAAAGCTATGGCTCTCATTATGCTTCTTTGTAATTTGCATCCATAAGTAAATAGCAATTACAGAACAGAGTGGAATTATGGAATACATTCACAGGACTCGATCGTCTCATAGCTGGAATATTAAAAACGATAGACACAGATTTCCAGTTTTAAAAAAATCTAAGCAAATATTAATTACTTCCACTAAAAGAAGTCTTCTGGAGGGCTTGGGCAAAACAGAAGCAGTTTATTTATACAAACATTGCCAACTGCTCTTTTCTCTATAATTTAGAACTGTGCTCTCTCGGACACACCCACAATAATCTTCCATGTGCCTGCCTCCAATTCTGAAAGAACAAGGTGTTTTGATGTTTGAAAGTGAAAAATCTGAATAAATGGCAGGCATCTCAGTTCTGAAATCAGGCCTTTATATTCAGAAACTCACAAGAGTAGGTTATGTTACACTGCAGGCTCGCTACCTGGTTAGAGGTGTGCATTGCAAGGATACAGGGACAAGGTGGTCTCCTACTTTCCCCCCTCCACTTCACATGAGTGGCCAAGCACCAGAGTACGTGATGCATGGCCTGAATCAGTAGCAAAAGAGTGACTGCTAAATGCTCCACCACGGCAGGAGCTCTGGATGTTATTTTATGTGAGGGAGAAACAACATAGCTCTGTCCTTGCAGCCACCATACCTGAATCCCATCATTGCTTTTCATAAATCAGGAACAAACTTTTTAAATATCAATAGCTGGCACATTAGGTGCTTAGTCCTTGTTCCTGATGTAAGTCAGCAGAGTAACACCTGTACTCAAGGACATACTAATGAGAAGCCACCAGTCCCTGCAACACAGCCAGGGATGCAGCCTCCACCCGAGCACCTGCTGTACCCAAAGGTGCTCCTCAAGAAGCAGAATTACCTGCACACAGGCAGGAGCACCCATCAGATCAGCAGTAGTGATTTCTGTACAGCTGGCACTAGCCGTTACAGCCTTAAACAGCACCTGGGGTCTCCACTGAAATCAGCTTGAGATGGCCTTTGCTTTCCTGCAGACCTGTAGCTATGCTTTCATCTTCTATCTCCAATGAGAAAAATGCAGCTAGTCGCTCTGGCTGCTTCAGTCATCTTTACTAACATTTTCCCCCTCTAACTCAGTTCTTGTCATGCTCTTGTTTGACACCTGACAGCAGCTGTTTCTATCAGTGGGTATTCTTGTGTCAGAGCACAACATACTTCTTATGAAAGGAAAAGAAGTGTGCAAATAGGAAACCCACACACAAACAGATTTATAGAAAATTCCTATCAAATGTAGTAGCGTTGCTCAACTCCCAGTACTTTTGCTGCATATTTGTAACAAGGAAACACAAACAAAAAGCCAAGTTATGAGGCTCCAGATGATTGCATAGTAATGGGGACATCTTGCCAGCACCTAAGTCTTACCCTGTGCTTTCAATTTTATTGCTTTGGTGGGAAAATTAAAGAATGCATGAAGAAAACCTTGCTATATTTAGCCTAAACACATTCTGGAAATAACCATCAAAATCACTTGCAAGCTAAAACTAAGACTGGAAAACACATACAAAGACGTGTAAGCTAGAATATTCTTTCAGGTGGAGGAAGCCATTAAAGCACGGTCTTACTTCTATTCCCCTGGCACATTTTCTTTTTCCTAGAGTTCAGGAAGTATAAACCAGCAAAAAGAATTACTGTATTTCAGAAAGATTTAAGTCGCCAGCTACTGCGTGAGGCAGCGTGCAGGAATGCACTCCTCTTAGAATCACTCATAGCAAGTTCGAAACAGGAATTTCTAGCAGGTAAAACTGGTCATGCAACCTAGGCTGCCCCCACCCCCGCAACCCTGAAACCTAGACAATGAGCAAATATCACAAGACTGGTCAGAAAATGCAAATGTATCTACTAGGGAAAACAAGAGAGGAAAAACTCTTGCTTAAAAATACATTTCAAGTGGTTGGTTTTATTTTACAATTTTCAAAAAATATGTAAAAATACTTTGACGTGTTAAAATTCAAATTTTAATTGGACAATGTGAAGCAGATGGGACAATTACTTTATTTTTTTAAGGTAGAGAAAGGATATTTGCACCTTTTCTCATATACTTATCTCATTTACTGTATATCTCTGGCTCGGTTTTCTATCTTTGAAGAACTGAAAGAAATGAACAGGATAGACTTTCGGTATTTAATTGCATCTATTAATAGCCACTCTGACTTGTAGAGGTAAATAATAGAGAAATAACTTTAACATTCATATATATATATATTTATATATTTGTGAAGCTTTCTTGCAGATTATCATCTTTTCCCCATAACAAATAGCAACAGCAGAAGAAATTAAATGCTATATATTCTCTGCTGCTGTAATCCAATTGAATGAATAGTTACGGTGGCAGAAAAATACCTTATGTGACATCTATGCAAGTTAATACTAATGAATTCTGGTTTATATTATATAAGCAACTTCACGCACAATTAATAATAGATTGTTTTTAATTATATCCATTCATGTTACTTAGTTCTTTGAAGAATATAAATTATAGAATTTAATATAAATAATCTTTGAATATCCATTGGGGGTGATAGGCTTCAAAGTTGTGTCCATTGGGGGCCAAATTGCTTCAAAAGGAGAAACTTGTTCTAGATGACTTCCATGACTTCCTATGTCATCAATTTACAAACAGGTTTGTTGCATAATTAATACCATCAATTTACAACTGCCCCAGGGACAGTAATGTAAATTATATTAATTATTGTTTTCATTACCACAGCTTCCACAGTCCTTATTTGTAGAGCACATTTTTATTGTCTTGGTTACCTTATGAAGACAAATGAACACTTCCATTTAATCTCTCGCATTCTCTATATGCATTCAGCATACTGTCTATTTTGTAATTTAAATTGAGGTCCCATTGTCAGTGATTGCTTCTCAGGATTTCCTTCTGGAATACAGATCACTAAAGTGAAATTGAATAGGTTGGTTCGCATTACCACTTCTTCCACCGATTTGCTAATGTAAGTAATTTTGCTAATAAAACGACATCCTGAGAAAACCTCACTCTCAAAATACCAAGTACTTTCTTTTGAGGCTGTTTGCTTATTTGTTTAAAGGACAGAAAAGGAAATACATGAATAAATAACAGCAAAATAACAAGCATGTGTGTCATGACATAGAACCGTGTTGACTGAAGCGCTGTTTTGGTCAGAGCACAAATTCACATGCCCACAATTCCTGCATGATAAATATAGCTCTAACAGACAGAGAGCACAGTTAACACTGCCCACTCCACCAGGGAGAGGGGCCATCCAAACACCCTGCCCGGGTTGTGTCACCTCTCCTTAAACTCCTTTTCTGTGTTGATACTAAAGTTAAACCACAAAGAGACGTTGTCTCCTCCTCGAGACAGAGAAAAAGGGTAGTCTAGTACAGATTAAATTATCAGTCAATGAGATGTAAGAATTTTCAGCATATCTTCATATCATGGCTTATTATAGCTATCACAGTAACCTAATATGGATTAGCTGATTATTATGTAATATGAGCTCCAGCTTATCTAAAAACTTTTACATAGAGCAGCACATGATCATCTGAACACCAACTTTATATCTGTGAAACTTCAGGGGGAAAAGCTAAATCCACTCCAAAAGCCCCAGATGAAATTACAGCCCAGCTGAAGTTTGTGCTAAAATTCCCACTGACGGCCATGGTCCAGACACTTCCCCAAGCCCTGCGATGTGCCCAGTGTATCACCTTCAGCAAATCACTTTTCCTTCTTTCAGTACAGCAGCACACACTAAAATGCACATGCAGACAAATATCTTTTGAAAATTAATGTGTCAAGCACTAGAAGGAGCAAATGAATAATAGTATAAATTTGTAATCCATTATTCAAAATGCAAGAGCTCATTCAGCTGAAGTGTTTCTTTTCAACAATAATTTTAATCAGCTCTTCAGCCCAGCAGACTTTATACAACTGTAATTGCTCTTTCATACTGGTCTACACATATGCAGCTAGACATGGTGAAAAGTAAGTAAAGAACATTTCATTTCCTCCTTTGCAAAGGGAGAGTAAAATACCTTGCCTGTTCTGTATAATATATGTCATTATAAATATATGCCTGTATAAAATATGTCATTAAATGCAGTTTGACTAACTGATCAGAAAACATTAGAACCTAAGGTGACCTAGGTTGCTAAATCATATCTAAGGATCACTGACACCCTTAAAGCCCTTATTTGCTCCAGTCTCCTAAACCTCCTAGGAAACAACATTTTCCAAGCTAAAAACACCTCTGGTGTAACATCTGCTGTAACAGACTGCCTCCAGCTACTGCCTCAGCAGGTAACCACCATTTTCTTCTGTCTGTCCTGCATGCATTTTACTGTGTGGATCGATCAGAAATGACACACAAATATTGCTGCTGATTTTGCACAGGGTTTCTTTTGTGGTATGGCCAGGCTTGCCATCAGCTTTTGCATAGGAGGCAGTCAAGGACTTGCAAAAGTAGACTGAAAAAGTCTGAAAGCTGACTGCAAAAGAACATGAAAAAAAAATCATCCTGGTGCTGCCTGGCTTGCACATTGTCCTCATCAAATATTAACATTCAAAAGACTCCCTGGGAAATGGGAGACTTCAGACCAAGTCTGGTGCCTATAGATACATAAAAATATCTACACCTAAACCTAGGTCCTTGCAAGGTCATAGGATTTACAAGTTCATATGTAGAGTATCCATACTAGTGTATGTATACACATTCACACACGCTAGTATAAACAATATATGCTTGTACAATGTCATGATACTTCTGCCCAACACAAAGGCTGCAGACTGCTTTGTCACATTAGTATAACAGCAGTGAAGCACAACAGATCCGAGTTTTCCAGTCCTGTTTTGAATAACTCTTCTCAATTATTCAGTAAGAAATTAAAGTTAACCTGAACTCATTCTTTTTCCTGTAAAAGTTTCTTGCCATTTCAGCCCTGCAAGAGAGTCATAGAATGCTGCTGTCATCCTCACAGCAGTCTTGGACCATAGTCTAATGTGAATGACATAATTCCCCTCATTTTCTTGTCCCAAAAGCTGCACCTATCACTAAGCAGGTGTAATTTTCAAATCAAGCACTGGGAATAGAAATAAATCCCTATTGACATCTGTCAGAGCTGAGAGACCAGTCTTGTGGGATGATGCTAGCAAGGAACTCCACATCTACAGTAGCACGGGATTTCAGCCAGAGCAACTCCCTCCTCATGATGTTGATGCTCATGTGTGATGAGGGTTCGCCATCACCAAGCACTGCCGGTCCTGCCCTCCCTACTGCAGGAGGATGAAGCCCACATGGTGCTGCCACCACAGATGAGCACCTCAGCAGTTCTGCTTTCAAAGATGCATTGCAAAGCAAGTTTGGTAACATACCAATATTATTGTTGCAAGCAATACATTTTTGGGAGCAGGTGGTGCCCAGCATCACATCTGTGACTATACATATCCCTGCATGTGTCTTCTAATGGACCATTATTTTTGTACAGCAAACTAACTACTGAGTGACTCAAGAAAAAGGATACATACATGTGCTAATAAAACATGTCATGTCATCAGGAAACCATAGCTTGAAGACTGTTGAAGAAAACCAAGGGATTTTAACAGATGCCTCTAAAAGTACAAGCACAAGATAACAGCAGAAGCCTTGAAAGTGTAAGTATAGGACAGGGCCCCTAGGGCTACAAGCATAAATCATTAATAATCAGTTATTACTCACTGCAGGAATGCAACCTTTTGTGCTAGTATTAAGGATAACAAAGAAAGCAAAGAGCCAGTATCCATCATGTGTAAAACATACCAAACACCATAAAAATTGCATATTCCATAGAATTTTCTGGCCAATGAAGAAAGAACAAGCAAACTGTTTGCAAATGTAGAAAAGTAACTTCAAGTGGGCTAAAAGTGTGGCATACATATGCCTGCAAACAACTGGAGATGCTGGCAGCTTCCATAACAATGCATAAAAAAGAAGTGGTAGAAATGAGAAAGTTTGTCTAGGACAGTTCTAACTGTATAATTATTGAGAATGAGCTGTAATAATTGGACTATTTTCACTGTAGCTGGACTAGTAACCAACATATAAGCCCCGTGTACATGTGAACTTGTGTGCACTTGTGTGAACAGTACAATGAGGAGGTGGTAAGAGGAAATAGTAAACTGAAGAGAGAGTAAGTATGAGAGGTAGTGCATGAAAGATTTTTCTAAACTGATAAACTCAGAAGATTAGTGGTCCATTGAATACACAAGAAATTATAAATTCAAAATATCAAACATCAGCCCAATCTGCCCAAGACCATCAGGACATACTGACATCAGCAGTGAACAAGTTGAACTCCATCCAAGAAGCCTGTAGCTGATATACATGGACAAAAACTGTGAGATTATCCATACAAAGAAACAAGATGCCCCTAACAACTTTCTGACCACTCACCTAGAAACCAAAGGCATCACCATAGAACCTTCTGCTTCTGCACAAAGGGTTGTCCTCCCAGCTGTGGCTTCAGCTGGTAGCTATGAGTTAGTGCATGACTGTACAAGAAACCTGCATGAGTAACTAAACGCACCATTTGAATAGTTATCCACTGTTAGTAAGAACAGCCTTGTTCTACTGATGATAATAGCTTGGCCAACAAAAAGTGCTCTGATAAACACTAGTTGAGATGAGTTCCTCCCCCAACTTGGCCCCGTCAGACAAAAGGGAATTAACAACCTTGTAACTCTGTGATTAGACTGTTAATACTTCAGATAGATTAACTACAAATTTTTGCATCTCTGTGCATGTTTCTGTAGCTTGCATCAGTTGCATAGGTATCTGCTCTTTCACCTTACCCTTGAGGCTCGGTAGTCATTTGGACACAACAGATGAGACTGAGCATTTCCCACTTGAACAGCTTTTCGGCTCATTTTTTGAAGAACTGCCTTCCTGCTTTGTTTACACACAATGAAAGGAAGACTTGTACAGCCTCACTTTAGCAGCTGAGCTATGCTTTAAACAGCTCTAGGTTAACAGTTCACGTGTGAAATCCCTCATGGACTCTGATGAGGATGTGCTGGATGTTGGGGCTCTCAGTGCTTCACCACAAACCTGTTAGCAAAAGTACTTTAACAGTATTTCGGCATACGCAGCAGCACTAGCAGTCTCTCTCTGTTTCCCCAGGTATAAGACTACTCAAAATACTTCAACACAGAATGTGAACACCTGTATCACCCAAGTCTGACAGTAACAGGTGAACAACTATGGTCCTTTATAACACGGTCACCTGGTATTGTAGCACTTCAAAAAAATTTTTCTCAGACCTGAAAGACCACAGGTTCAGGCTCAAATTCATTCTCACTACAGCACTTTCAGCAAAGAAAACTGCCTCTTTCCAGAAGAGGCTACAAGACAGTTTCAAACACCAGGAGGTGTCTTCCCACCCAGAGACTTCAGCTACCTTTGGGTGACTTGAATGTGCCCATTCTCTCTGCCCAGGTTAACAGCTCCTGCCATTACCTGCTGCCCCCAGATTCAACCAACCAGCTCCACCTACTCTCACTGAAACACCAAAACGCAGAGAGATTCTCTTACTCACATGCATCCTATAGATACCATGTGTATATGCTTTCCACTGACAGCTGTCTCCTCGTTCATTTTGACTGCTTTACATTCCTTTAAAGGTTTCCTGTTCCGCTTATTTCCTCTTTTATTACTTCTGTCTGTTCTCAGCTAAACAATATTTAAAGTACATTTAATTTTTTGATAGCTTTTTCAAGTTAGGTGTTAAAAAAATATTTTCATATTTGAAAATCATAGAAAGTAAGGGATTTTCAGGGTTAAAACATTATGGCTGAGTTTGGTGTAATTGATCTGACAGGGAGATAAAAGGTTGATGTGCTTTGCTCTTGGCAGCACAGATTGTATCAAGATGTCTCCTGTGTTCAGATTCTTCTGTTATTACTATTAAACTTTTGGGTTTATTTCTTTTAAATCTCTGAAGGATGACATTCTCAATAGATACCTCCTTTCCCAAACTGCTGCATCTTGTGTCTCGTCATTTGTCTTGCTAAAGAGCTATATTTTTGGAGCAGGGATCCAAAGGATATAAAGAAGCGCATAGAGCTCTACAGCTTGAATTTTTGAAGATTATGTACATGGCACTCACATATCAATGTATAGCACATCTTTCATGCTTTAGAACTATCTGATTGATCATGACATACTCTCAAATCAATTTTCAAGATCCAAGAATCCATCTGGCATCTGGATTTATGAGTTTTTTGATCACTCAGAAAAAGGTATTAAAAAAAAAAAAAGAGAGAGATGCTTTCTTAGATTTCACAGAGTACAAATTAAACCTCAGTCTTTATCCACTCTTACATGACCAGACTGAGGACTTCCAATTTATCTGCTGTCATTCTTCCCTGCTGCCATTCCAGCAGACAGCAGTGAAAGTCTTACAATACCAGCTAGCCCAGATCCCTCAGCTCCTTTCCATAAGGAACAGAGTTCTCATTGATGGTGTATCAGGGATACACAGAGTATTTTGGAAATATCAGACACTAGATTTTCAGGTTTTTAATCAAACATAGGAGGAGGCAGTTGCTATTTCAGTCATTAAGAAATTGATTATTTCATGATGTATAATCAGCAATAGGCTTCCCATCAGAAGCCACACCAACCTTTACAGTCATTTGCATAAGGGATTTAATTAATAATCAATATGAGCCAGTCTATGAGCATTCTTACCTGTCCTCTGCTAATAAAACTCAGTGGGCTGATAATTCAGATGCCTCTTTCCCCAGGCCGCTGGCTGGAGTGTGTAGAGCGCAGTTGGGAGATAAGTAAAAAATGAACATAAAAAACCAGGGAAGAAATGTGTGTAATAAAACTGAAGAAGAGGTCATATTTTCCCCTTCTCAGCAAGGATTTTCAGAGGTCCTTTTAATGAGCTATTTTCTGAGTAGGTCTGTGTGGGCCAAGAAGAATGCTGGCGACAAAGAGTAATTATTATGGCACTCTGCTACTAACAAACAAAAAAGGTAAAGCTGAATGGCTGTTGGCTTCTTCTGCACATTCACAGGAGAGCAGGATGATAAACAGGATCTCATTTTCTTTGCTGTGCTAATCATTAAAAAGCAGCTGTCTTTAAACATTTAACTTGATCTTTCCCAGATGTCAAGAATACTGAATGTTTAACAGTGCCAGGGTCATATTCATACAACTTTATCTATTTGGAAGAATAGTTACACTTGTTCCAATTAAGTAATGCTATTTTTATTTTTACCAACAAAAGCATTTATGTGAAGAATTGTCATTTTACAAACTTGACTTTGTCTCACACACACAAAAAACCCAACAAAACCAAGAAACATTTTGAGTTTTGCAATCTGGCATAATTATTCAGCTAAATACATCATGTTCCATTCCTCAGATATTTTAGAGTGTAGGAGAAAGAATAAGAGAACTGTAGGAGAACAGCAGACTGTACATTTTGTACCAAGAACAAGCATAATTTCTTTAGCCAACAAATCTGGCCAGCCTGCAAACTGAAATCTATACTTTGCCTCAGGCTTTCTGTGCAGCCCTGTGTACGTGCCTATAACCTTGTCTATACTAAAATATTCCGACAGTCCATGGGTAACCACAACATCTTCACCATATATTCCCAGATATCCTACATCCACATAACATTCTTTGACTAGTTTTGGTAGCTAGCACATGCCAGTCTTAACCTAGGACAACACACCTCTCTGGTTTCTGTGCCTAAGGATGACATATGACACCTATCAAAGCTCCCATCTGAGTCCAGCCAACAGGTCTTCATAACTAGGACTATCCCATTCAGATGGCCATCTTTACCTAAGTCAAATTCTGCTTTTGCCCTGCAAGTCATATTCCTGCCAGAACTGAGATACAAATTATATTGCTCACTTTAAAAATCAGGTTTTCCCTCTTTCTAGCCTTATGCTTTTGGTCTTACATTTCAGTGTCAATTAACACATTTATCAACCAGTGATTATTTCCTTCCTTTTTTTATGTTGTCCTTACTCATCTCTTATCACCTAGGTTTCTCTTGATCACTGTCCTCTCCATTTCCAGTTTGCAATCTATCTTTAAGTTATGGCAGAGTTTACAACATCTGAAGCAGACTTCTAGAAAACTGAGAAAACACAATTATTTAGGTTTGGCTTCATAACTAAGTACGCTACTAATGTCAAGCTTCTAAAGAAGCATCTTCCAAATTTTAGCAAAACCCTGTCAATGTTATAAAGAATACTTTAGACTTTCAGCTGAAAATGTGTAAATAACACTATCTCTATAGATACTGTGAACTAACCAAGAGCATCACAATATTTTCAAAAGGGCAGGTGACAATTTTAATTAGCAAAAACCTGAATGTTGTCATTTACTTCCCACCAAGATTTCCTTCAGAAGTTCCCAGTATAAGAATACAAGTAACAAGGCAATGGAAAACACTTTTGCGTGTAGTAATAAAAAATACTTGATTCCTATGTATTTATACTTTCATGTTGCATCTTCATTCTAACAACTGGAGAAAGGCATGGATGTAATAATCCTAGCTTTAGATTAAAGAAGCAACTGGGTTAGTTTATTGCCAGAACTACAATTTCAGAAATTTTATAAATATTTTTATCACCTTAAAATATTTCAAGGCCCATATTACCTATAATATCCCAAAATAAACTCAGCAGTCAAGCCTGACCCTGACAGTAATTCCAGTATATTCCGTATAGATCCGTAGACTACCTTCATCACCAGCGAGAAATGGTTGTGCATTAAGCTGTGCGTTAAGTGACATAACTAACATATGCCACATGGGATGTATTCCTTCTGTCCTCCTGCCTGGCAGTTTAGCATTTTGATTATGTTAAGAGTGTTCTTAAGTCAAGGCTATCTTTTTTTATGTTTTTTATTAGCTAGAGGCATATCCTCTTCTTCAAACTGTAAGTTTTAGATTCCAAAATTCTGTAGCCTTTCAAAGAGACCTTTGCTCCTTTTGCCTCAGTGGCAGATGTCTGCAGTCTCTTAAGATAAAAGCTGCCACATTCAGGGAGAACATTGCTTGCTTACTGCAATGTTCTAAAATGTCTGGATTAAGGAGAGACCTGCAAGACTTCAGAAGAAATACTGGGGGGTTTATCACTTTGGACCATTTTTTGCTGAGAGTTACCTGAAATAAGTCAGATTTTACCTGAGAACCAAGTGAAAATGGGTGCAATTTCTGAACTTGGACTTAGCTTTGAAAGCAGAAGAAATACATCTTGGATGTCAATTAAACTTTTTTTCTGTCATTACTAGTAACACAGCAGTATCATTTGTCACCATATTCCCAATTATAACTGTACATTAATTCAAGAAAAGATTCAACTCTAAGTTTGATTTAATATATCAAAACTCTGGAAACTAATATTATAGATGCACAATTTGCTACCAACAGAGATTGCTTTCTATTTTTCATCTATCTCCTAAAAGATGTGTTTCAGGCAGAAATGAAGATCGCAATTCAAATTACATAAATTAGGAGATTAATTTAAAAGTTTAAAAACTTAAAGTCTTTCAGTTATCAGTCTGTTCTTTTGAGATATTAGTCAAAGTTTGAGTTTCCAAGAGCAGGGATCATTAAGCCAGATGTCAAATACATATCCTTCATTTCAGTTCAACAAGAAAGACCCTATAACTCATGTATTACTTTTTCACCCCTTGTTTTCACAAGTTAGAATATTTACAGATAATAAACAGATTTAGACTTAATAAAACTCCTTCTTATGTTTCAGCAAATAACTCTTGCTAGGATCCTTCATCCCAGAGTTTATATAAGTCCTGTGAACAATATAAGAAATCACAAGCATTTTTAATAAAGCTCTCACATCTGTAGGCACAAGGCATCGTGCAAGCTGCAAGCCTTATAATTAATGTCTTCTGAACAGCTTCACAGGCTTACATAATACAGAAGCACATCTAGGCTCAAACTAAAAATAAATAATAATAAAAATTAAAACCCCTAAAACTCTAAGTCGTGCATTAAGAACACCTTAACAGCAACGTCTTGGCAATACAATGTAATTGTATTTATGCATGCTTCATACTAAAGCTTCGGGTTATTTTAAAATTATCTTAACTTAGTTTTTAAGAAAAGGGTGTTGCTGGACTATTTCTGGGAAATTCTCTTTTCCGTGGTGTTAGATTTTATGTTCGTACTGACTACAGCTGTTTCTTCAGGAAAAAAAGTGATTAGGAGCTCAGTCTGGCCAACATTATCCAGCTGAGGTTTGGATTTCAGCAGAGACTACAGGTCAACAGAAGAGCTCAGGCACTCATGAGAAGCACAAGGCAGGTGTGCCCACAGGATCAGTCCTCTTCTCTGAAATGTCTGTTCTCTGACTTCTAAAGGAAGTGTAACAAATGACATGCATTTCACTAAACAAAAGTAGTTACCACATGGGGTACATGTCTTACAGCTTCAGTCTCTGATTTTGCATCTGCCTGGCCTGTTAGGTTTTGTTTATTAACTAGCCATACATTGGCATGGAAAAAAGAGTTTGAAAGTTAAGGAAATGAAACAAGTTATTTTTGGAAGTGACTCAAGAGCCCTCCTGTACCAAGTACTTACTTTTCCTCTGCTTCCCAGAAAAGATCTTTGTAGGACATTACCAAATACAATAGTAGCTGGTAAAATTTCATTCATTTAAAAGGTAGCCTTTAATTTCAGTAGAAGTCATCAAACACTGTGTTTGTTGCTTGTAGTATTGCCTCGGCTGACTCTAGATTGTCATTATACATAGGAAATCTCATCTTTGCAGTTCTGAAATGGGCCTGGAATTTTTCATTTAAGTATTTTCTTTCACATAACAAAGTCAGTTTGCTTGAACAAAATTTTTCAAAGAGCATATTTGCTTTGACCCACTTTTAATCTAGAAGGTTCCTTGAATTCAGGATGGGCTGGCCAGTGGAAACACCAGGATGGAGAGACAGAACTGCTTTTGAATATGCCTCTCTCTGAAGGACAAGATGGAAATTTAGCCTGAGTTTCCCACAGCACTGATGAATGCCCCAGCCGCCAGGCTATTTTCAGATGTGTCTCTCTCAGATGTGTTTTTCAGCATATGCTTTGAAAGATGTCTTCCTCCATTAGCATCAGAAAACAAACTGCCAAAGGTTGAAACTTTCCTTCAGATATTTTTTTTTTCCTAGCCAGAAATGTCAAACCCAGTCATTGAACATTATAATGGTGATACGACCTCCCAGGGTCAAGGAAGCAATCAGCACAAAATTTCTGAAGCTAAGGCCTTGAGTGAAGGATATGAGGAGTGAGCGAGGAGCTCTAGGTACCGGTGAGAGGACAACTTCTGTTCTGCAGCACTCGCTGGCACCTGCCCTTCACCAGCGAGCAGCTGAGACCCACTGCAGCACGTGAAGTCAAACAAGCCAGAAGGCTGCAGATGAAGGGTCTGGACTGAATGGCTGTCCTCAGCCTTTATTCTTCTTCCAGAACAATGCGTTTGAGGAATGCATATGCTCACAGATAGATTTGAAGTAATTGGCAGGCATTGTTGCTTGGCTTCTTACTAGCGATAAATACGTACGAGATTTAAGGCTGCACCGGCCCATAGTTGTTCTTGGCACAATTCAACAGCACAAAAGGCTTATAACAGAGGATTTTTGCTACAAAACAAAATCAGGTCTGCTACAGAGCTCCTTGCCTGCTACACAGGGCACAAACTGTTTCTTATTCATTAGACTTTCCCTCTGGTTTACCAGAACCTCAAACATCTATTAGAGCATTTGGGATTAAGAAGCTTTTGGCATGCTTTCTCTAGAAAGTGTATGTCTGTATGTGTGTGTTTGCAAAATGAAAGACAAAAGAATGCTACATAGGTGAAGGTGAAGTGGCAGAATTTAGGATTTGCTTTTGCAAATAGCCATGTCCACAGACTATATACTTATCTTATTAAAATAGATCAGGTCTTGCTCAGAGGAAATTCTAGAGTTTTTAATGGTTACCTGGGAAAAATTTAGATTTTGAGCCAGTTTTTATTAAGTTTTTGAGATCACATAAAAACAAAAATAAAATGTAATGTAATATTGCTTGCACCTGCCTATTTAAAAATATACTTCATTTCACGAAGACTAATTAAAGGCACAGTCCCACAAGAATTATGCCATGTCACATCAAAAGATCAAATTCTAAATGATCAGCTTGCTTCAGCCCTCATAATTACCTAAGTGGGACACTTCAGAAATTGCTCTTCTCATCCAGACTCAACTTATCTCTCTTGGAGTATGTGCACATGATTACGAGTCTATTTTAAAAGGCTTTTATCTGTCAGGGGAGGTACAGATAGTGAACCAGCCATCTATGGGCTGTTGCACATCTGCAATGGCAAAATAAAAAAATTACCATGAAGAAAATTGGTTTATTTAAATAGGCCACCATTACTTCTTCCGCGGGCAGCATGAGAATATGTCTCGGCTAACAAGGGATAACTCGCTTGAATGTGTTACAGAAGCATTTGCAATCATGGTACCTCTCATATCTGGTAAAACAAGCCTGAAACATCATGAAAAACTCTTTTGCAGGATTTCTTAGTCTGCAGCATTGAATTCTGAATCACTTCTAATATATTTACCTTCCCCCCGGCCTGTCCCCAGTTTGTCACCACTTTAAAGCCACTAGTATACAAATAGACACTTAGAAAAAATATTCTGGGTAAGAATTTGTATACACTGTATCACTCATAAAAACTGATTGGCAAAATAAACCCTCCGGGGGAAGGCTTCATGTTTCCTCTCTGTTGAGACTGAGTTCACACTTTTGCAGCACCCACACAATGTCTACTAACCGAGTTTCCAAACACATACCTCTTGGGAGCCTAATGAGTGCTGGTTCAATGCACAGAATTTTTTTTCATTATAAAATAACAATATGATCATTGACAACTGAAATCTAAAATAAAATCAAGGCACAATATTTTTCAGGAATAGGCAAAGGATGCAGTTGACTAGTGTCAGAGAAAAGGGTGCACAAAAAGCCACATAATGTTAATTTGCTGTTAGTTCTTGCCATCAAATGTAAAAGTTTTTCAAATGCTTAACTACATTCTGTCCAGGGTGAGGAATATTTTAAGAGCCATTAAAAAAATCTTAAAATTGTCTAAGGAAAATTCAACCATTCAAGAAAAAAAAAAAAAGCTAATAATAAGAATATTTAGAAACAAAAAAATGTTAAAATATCAACAAAACCTAATTTCTTATAAAGTCACACAGGTGGATTGACTAAAAATTAAATAGCAATTCTACAAAAACATCCATGTAAATAATTAATATTCAGAGCAATGCAGAAGTAGCTAAGGACTAGCTGATCATCAGGACATGGGAACAAAAAGGACAGTTCAGGTCCCCCACTCTGGCCCAGTGAATATTCAGTTACTTAAACAACATGAAAGACTTTCATGAAAAGAAATTCACACACACAGTCTGTACCTAAAGATAAGGTATCGTAATTCTCCTGCAAGCAAAGAGATCTAAGTTCAGTTTGTAGCGTTTGCCCCTTTCTCACACATTTCTGTAGGTGTCAGCAATCAGCCGCAGCCTGTGACAGGACACTGCGCAAGACGGGACTCCGGCTGATCTGGCATGGCAGTTTTTATCATCTCATTCTCACAAGAAACTGATAGCTAGTTGAGAGGCCTAAATTTGGAAAGTCACAGCTGAGAATGCTGAACAAGGTGAGCTGCTTCCCGATGGCCCAGCGTCAGATGCTGACCACTTCTAAGGGCCAAGGTTTAGGTTCTTTTCTACAGCTGGCTTTTCCTGATGGCTCCCTGAGACAGCTCTGTGTCGTGACTTGGGGGTGATAACTTTCTTGGGTGATTACAGCATACAGGTCTGAGTGACCGCTTCTTAAGCTCCTGAGCTTGGGAGACCTGAGCTGGTCTGGGTCAGCAGCCGTGCAAAGCTCAAGCTAATTGTGTAACACATCACTTAAACTGGTAGGCACAGCACAGCTCCGTGCTAACCACATAAATCATGCTCCGCGCTGAAGTGGCTCCCATCCAGGTGGTGCAAAGCATGGCGGGAGGTGCTTTCACCCTTTCCTTTAAACACGGCCCCATAAGCTGTAGGAGAAACACACATGCAGCACTGTCCGTGGGTTGCAAAAGACCCCAAAGCGCCAGAAGATTAATGCTGCAAAGGCAGCGCTGAACTAAAAGCCATTGCAGTTCCACCCCCAGCGGCTCACAGATCCCAGCAAGCACCTCTTAGTTCACACAGAAGATCTTTCCCATTCAAATTTCTTGTGTTCCTGGACATTTTATGCTTTAGAGAAAACCCCGTACTTACTTTATCCTTCCAGAGTACCCACACGGTGAAAATAAGATAAACATCTTTGGCCAAATGAATTCCAGTGAGACCTGGAGTGGTAAGTCATTGTGGACTTGTGCAGGTTAAATCCTCACAGCTCAGACTCCCACCATCCATTCAGAGTCTGTGCCAGTTATATGCCTCTCAAATACCTGTACTTTGGATGGTCATGCAGTTTACAGTGCATTTTTTTCAGATCATCCCTGTTAAATCAGCCTACTGTTTTGATACTGGTCATTCACATTCAGGAGTTAGCATCTTCTAATTAATTTTAAATTGCAATCAAATGATTAGCACATTTTAAAGATACATCAGTCATTACATAAGTAATACCACAATTCCATTTTCAACAGAAAATGTATGTTTTTCTCGACATTTAATTTTGATTAAAACATCCAAAACATATTTGTATTCTTTGAAAGAGGAAAAAGCCTTGAATGAGGCTGAACCTGTTTGCAACACTTTGAATAGCTGGCAACAAAATTATTTGTATGACAGCCTCTCATAAGAAAATGTTACCTATAACCATTTCATATCCAAACCAATAAACACTATCTCTATCATTTAAAAAAAATTTTAAAAAAGGCACAAAAAGAAATATCACATTATTGCCTTCTGAAGATGTTAAGGGCAATGCTGACAAGTGAATGGAAGTAACATACAATAATTATACTCCTGTCAAGGAATAAGTCATGAAGAAGTCAACGTGATATGTATGTTAATACATGCCAAATTTATTACAACATCAAATCAGAGTTCTAGGCCAATGTGTTGCGTATTTGATGACAAATCTGACACAGGTAATAGCAGCATCACTTATCAAGATGCGTTAATGTCAGCTGTTTTCTGTCACTGTCGACGGCTAAAATGTATAGTGATAATGCACTACATATGCTACCCACCTCCCTCTGCCAACATCAACCTAACTTATGTCAAACCTTTCTAGAAAACACTAATCAACATGCTCTGCTACAGAAAGCTGATGTACCAAGGCTATCTAATTTAAGAAGCTGATGCATAAGTAATAAACCTTCAAGCATTACAAGCAAACTAATATTCCTCCAAATGTAGCTATTATAAAAGACTGACAATGATTGTAGTTGGACATTCAAATCATTTTTATATTAAGAAAATACCTCAGCTTTGTCATACCACATATAGCACCTATTAATATGACAATAGAAGTGTAATAAAATATTTTGTTATGTACCCAAGACCTTGAAATAGTTTTACCGATTTACTCCCAGTGAAGATTTTATGAGATTTAAAGAACCCCAGCAGAAGTATGCAAGAGCCATATTGCATTCTTCATTGTCAATAAAGGAGACCCAAAAACCCCTTTTGTACCATCATTACAGCCTAACTACTGTTTTCCAGCTGTGACAATCTTCATACAATAAAAATAAAAATATCCCTTTAAAAAAATCATATAGATGGCGGCAGCTTTTCTGTGAAGGTGAAGCATCTCCTTCAGGAAAGACTAGTCCCTAAGTCTCTAACAACTTGGAAGTAGTCCTTGGTATCTCATCCCTACGTAAGCAAGCTCCGGTGAACCTTGCCCGCAGTGGTGGTAGCAAATGCTCATGTCACAGTCACTAACCAGCATGTTCATGTGCCGCTGGGACAGAAGGGTGCTAACACAGCAATGTATCTGCCCAAATCAGTTCTGAGGGACGGGAAATGCTGGGACCAGAGGTGCCTCTGAGACTTTCGCTATTGATTTCAGTGAAGAAAGAACATCTCCTCAAATTTTGTCTGAAGTACTTCAATTAAAATGTTTACGCAAGGTCAAATGGAGGTCTGTTGTTGCTTTCCCTAATGAGAAAAGAAAGCACAGAGTGGACTTGGGTTGTGTTCTGTCATAGGATTTCTCTCTACTTACATACTAATTTTCCTTTAACTATGAAACTATTGTAGTGGGATTTTCTAATGGAAATCTAGCCAAATCCTGGGCAAGATCCTCCCAAATGAGACAGAAGACTACACTGTAAACAAGGCTAGGCATTATTACTGTGCAATATTCAGAGCTAAATGTAAAAAATACATTAAAGCTTACTCTTTACGTAAGCCTCCAGAACACCAATCTTTTTTTTAATTGCTATTTTTGTCATGAATATCCATCTCCTTAAGTACGATACATGACAGGTACCAAAAGATTTGAAGAATCACTGATAGAGGTGTTGACAATATTATAACTTCAAGAAGTTCATGCTTTAAAGAGTTTAAACATAGTTAACTTGCAAGATATTTTCTCTATGCTGTCCAAAATCAGGAGCAGCATGTCTTGTGGTGACTGGAAGTGCACCATAAATATTATAGATGGTCAGGAGTAATGTATTAATTTGTCAAATTTTAAAATGGATGCTTAACCACTAAAAAAAACCAAACAACTTAATAAGTTTGTATTAATAAATTACATCAGCAGTCTTTGTACTAAGTGCCATCTAAGACCAGGTTTTACATTTACAGTGATTAGCATAAGGTTAATCTTCATCGGTCAACTGCAACTGTAATAAAATGCAGGGAGAGCCCTTGAGCTTATGGCATGCAATACTGCAAAAGCAATTACATTTCTCTGCCTGTTATGGAAGTGAACTTTTTTAATGACAGCCAGCCAAGTTCATTCCTAATGATACAGAATACCAATGGTATAAAGGCAATAGCCTCAGGGATCTGTGTGCCAGTTATCACCAAACAGAAACTATTTCATGTTTAGATGTATGCAAATATGTATAAATATTACCGCACCTTGTTGAAACTTAATTATCTAAAAGCCTTTCCAGAAAACAAACTTGATCCATGCAATAAGTACCGTAATGAAACAAAACTTTGAATTAAACCAAATAGCCTCAAAACTGACAAATGACATGACACCAAGAAAAGGAAATGCTAATGATACTGTACTCTTTGATACAGTCCCCTTGATTTTTCAGCTATACATGAAACATGATACAGAAAGAAAGTAGCAAATTACTTTCTAACCACAAAATTACCATAATATTAGCTCTTTTGGGAGGGATAATCACAAAAGAAAACCCAAACTTAGCACATTAGCACAAATCACTGAGAATATCTGATGAGGTCTGGGTGAAGCTAGTGATCACCTTCAAGCCTAGTGATCACTTAGTGGTCAACTTCAGCCTTTTTATCATCTGTGCTATATGTCAATATACAGCCCCATATAAAACAATGTATACTGTATTGTACCAGTCATACAATACCCTGCTGCAGAGCAGCACTTTAGGATCCTATAAAAATTGGAAGCCCCTTCTTTTTTCTTTAAAGCTGTCTGGATATATTGACAATAGTTAGCAAAAAAAAAAAAAAAAAAAAAAAATCTGACAACACTTTTCCTAGGAGAAAGCATTAAAATAATGATGGGCAAAGGTTATAAAGAGCTAAAATTGTGCAATTTGACAGAATGATGCTTGTGGCTTCAGGAAAGCATAAAAGTCTGTTATCTGAGGAGTTCATGAAAGAAGTAAAACTCTTCTGAGGGAGAATTAAGGGACTGTGGGCTGCTTCTTCAGCTGGTGTGAACTGGCACCACTCCTTGCATCTCCCTGTGGCTTCACTGGCCCACACCAGAGTCAGTAGAAAAAAAAAACATTGCGGGAAAATAGTTTATCTGGGTATCGAGAAACATTCCACAGTGCCACCTATCATTCTGTGAAATAATCCCCCAGAACAGTAATGCAAAAGCTGTGCCAAATTCAAAAGATCAGATTTTTAGTAACACAGGAAAGTAGGTAAGGCTCAAAAAGGTGGTTTGTATCTCAAATATTCATGAATTTATAGTAAGGACTATTATTTATTTCTTACAATGTTTTCCTTCTTTTCCTTTCCATTTCTAAATCATTTAGTATCCAGTTAATATCCTCCATAAGCTATTTATAACTTCTTTGATTCAACAAGTATTTTCAGTTCTCAAGGATTCTTTCTATTACACCAGGGACAAGGCTGGCAATGTAGAGACGGTTACAGTACAAAACATCAAGGCAGGTGTGTAATACAGGCAGTGTTTTTTTCCTTTTAAAACACGCTTTCTGAATAAAGTCTGCCTGAAGAAACTTAAGCCCATGTATTCCCCAGCCACCAGGCAAGAGGTCATTCTTGCAAGATGTCATACTCATTCCCCCTTCTATTACAGCTGCTTTAGATTCAGACATTATTCAGCATTTATGATTGCTTTTTGTCAGCTGACAGTTAGGACACATTCTTAATAGAGGGTGAGATCTGGGTTTTGGGATGCATCTTAAGGTCGGTTTAAACAAATGACTGGGACTCTGGGATGCTAGAGGTCCCACACACCACCAGCCCCACTCCCAAAGGACGTCTTCTAAAAGGGGCCAATGACTTTTCCTTTCCTTTTGTATCAAACAGAAATGGCCACCCCATGCACCTCTGTTCTGTGAGGTGAGCTTAGATCAAACCCATAGGATCACAGGACCTGCCAAAGTAACTCTTCCTTTCAGCATTCATGGTAGGGCTATGGTTTCAGACAGGCACCAAAATACTCAGAGTATACTGTAAAACAAAGACATTGAAACCAAAATCAATGTGCTTGGGAAATTTTACTATGAAAAAGCCTTAAATGCCCTTATTTCGATAGTTGCCCGTGACTTGAAGGGGACTAAAAATGAGCTTTTCCAGAATTTTGACTGAGACATTTAAATTCTGTCTGAATCTTACTCTGGATATGAAAAGCTGTTCAGCTCAGGTCCCAGAGTAAGAGGCTTTTCCTTGCCTTGCACTGTAGTAAGCGAGCTTGCAATTATGCTCAGTAAGAGCTGTTCCCACTTTTTGTCTTTTTCTATCTCTAGTTAAAGAATTGTGGTATAAATCTGGAAAATAAATAGGAAGACACCAGCTTGGTTTTAGACTAAACAGACTACAAATAATCTACATGCCATAATATTACAAGGACTGCTTTGATGCATTATTGATACTTTATCCTAAGGTTTATAAGGTCTTTGGAACAGGGTTTTCAGGGTGGGGGAGAAAAGCAACTCATCTGTGACAGAGCCAGTCAAGGAACACACACTGCTCTGACAGGACAGTACCAAGCGCTTCTGCCCGCTGGTGTGCAATGGGCCCTGGAGATGCTGAGTACCTTTTGTCAATTAGAAAACCTGAGATAAATACTTGTTCATCCCTGCCACTATCCAGCTATTCTTACAAACTGTGCAGAGAAAGAGCTGTGGTACTGGGTACCAGAAAGGCTGTTCAGCCAGCCTGGGCTATTCAGTAGCACTTCGTGTCATGTTTGTCTTATCTGTCTCTGAAAGCATTGCCAGGAGATTTTGCATGCCTATGAATCTCCTCTCAAAAGACACTGGCCAAGTTCATTACTTTATGTGTCTGTGTAAAAAAGTAATTCTCAAACACAGCCACCAAGGAACTTACGGGCAGCTGCCGAGTGCATGCTTTTTCACTTACAGCTTTGGCTTTAACTGTCAAAATTGATGTGGCTGTGGATTTACTGCTGTGGTTTGTGCCCTCTCCTTGCTTAATTTTTTTTTTCTCCTTACATGGCTGTTGCCTCCACTTCCCTAGTGCTGAACTGTGTTTAATCACCAAAGGCAAGGATTTGAATGCACAGGCGATGCTTAGGAAAGACCATGCTGGGAAGCCCTTCAGCGCTCTAGAAAGTCATGTACCTCATCATTGCACCAGCCCTGCAAAGCATGTGGCTACTTTCCACTGAAATTAGCGAAGTTTCGGGACTCTTGTCCCAACTGTCCCTAATGTTTGCCAGTAGCCTGCATCATGCTAAACCAGTGTGTTCATAAGGATCAGGTTAGGAATGCAGGCAAAAATGAAGATGTCTTTCCAAGACTTCCCTTTGGGTCTGTGAATTAAGGAAATGTGGATATCTTTCTACAAAGGCAGGGTAGGGGTGCACAGGGAGGAGAAAGCAGCCAGCTTCATGGCCTCATGCACATTTGGGGTCAAGTGGAGGTACAGAATTTTCTAGAGAGCCTGTAATAACTCCACATCAGTTTCCCGTAAAACTGATTGATTTTTTTAAGAAGTTCTGACCAAAGCAAACTGAACCTGACAGTTTTATATATGCATAGTTCCACTTCATACTACTTAACTTCAGGCAATTGCTCAGTTGAGCCAGCTTGATTTGCAGAGCCTGTAATCCAGCAAGCAACATGGCTGAGAGGAGCAGCAGCTCCCTTCCCAAACCCCTGTCCCTCTCACTGTGCCTGCAGGCACAGCTCTCCTCTGGCCTGACTCCTTGCCTGCAGGTGATGGGCTGTGTCTTCTTAGTGCAACTGTCCAGCTTTTTGCCTTTCCTTAAGTAATGTAGATTTTCCCCCAGAAGAATTTAAGTTTCCTCTGTGTCAAACAGCTTACCAAAAAAAAGTACTGCCAGTGATTTCTGGTTTCATCCCAATAAATTTAAATCATGAAGGAAATCAGATAAACCCTAGGGCAGGTAAAACGAGGCAGAGTATCTGGTAAAGTTATACAGCTACTAATGGGTTCACCTGCTATGGGTAGGTACCATGGTCAATATCTTTGACAAATCTCATGGATTTTGTCCCTGTCTCTGTTGCTGTGTGGCTTTAGGCATGACACACTTCAGCTCACCCTTGCATACAACGTGTTTGAATTTTTCTTGTTGGGGAGGCTTCAGGTTTATAGAGTACATGTACATGGCTATGTGCATTAATAAGGTCTGTCAGGTGAGATGTAACCCAGTTCCTCTCCCCTCCTACAAAAGAATGTCCTTACTTCTTTATTTGTAGACAGAGTCTCCTTTGTGAAGCTATTCTTGTTTAAATGAGAAAAGCTACTCTTTCTGTAAAGATTTTATGTTGCAAGCACTTTTTCCTAGAACTGATTTGTTCTGCATTATGATTTTCTAACAGAAATGGGAAACTAAATGAGAACAATCAACTGGCTCCTCTGTTGCTGCAATTCTAGTGAATTCTTGCAAGAAATTATGCAGAGTTCCTGCATAATTTTACCACTTCAATTCATACTCAACAGAATATATACATTATGGAGTTAAGCAAAATTTATGCAATGAGAGTGGGGCATTTCCATGTATTTCTGTCCCTCACTTTCATGATAAAGGAGTAGGAAAGTTCTCTGCAGCCCAAGTGAAACTGTCATTGATTCTTTGAAGGAAGATAGACTGACTGGTCTCATCTATGAATACATACTAGTTAAGTACTTTGAATCTCCTTCTGAAAAATTACTACTGGGAGAAAAGCACTTATTAAGTATATGTAATTCATCCCATTAGTATAAACACCCTTCCTCCATATTTCTTAATTCTATGTTCCAAAAAAAAGAATAGAATTTCCAAGGAGAAAACAGATAGTTCCTTTTATCACACAGGCAATTTTTTTCTGAATGTGATTGCCCTGTCTCAGGTCATGTCAAGTCCATTCACTTCTCTTATTTTTCCTGTCTAGTAACTACTAAATCATAGAAACCATCCTAAATTCACAAATCCAGCAAAGAGAGTAACTTTCCAGGACTCTTTGATAAGACAATAAAGGAATATACAAACTGTCTGGGTCAATCCTACAGTAGTGATGTCTAAATGGCAACGTTCCCTGCCAGGAAGGGGTTACAGTTATTACAACTTGTGAACTGCAGTACTTAAATTTGCATAATTAACAGTACAAATTGAAAGCTTTTCTAATCATTTTATCCTTTATTGTTCAAGTGAGAAACATGAGCAGAGCCTCTTTAGCTTGCCAAAGGTACCACAAAGAATATTCTGGATGTAGCAGAGTATTTAACCAGTTTGTGTGAAAGTATGACTACAGAAAACATGAAAGAAGGAAAAAAGTGTTTAAGATAATAAATGCCACTGACGTACTTAACATACTGAAAGTCCTTTTTCAGATTGAACCCCCCTGTGCTATCAATCAAAAAGAGTGGCCCTTAAAATAGTCTAACACTTTTCACAGGAGTAGGAATGTCACTGGCTATATCTTGGGACTTTGCCCAGATTTCAGTCTCTAAGTTTTCTCTGCATTTTTACTTGTGTATTTCTTGAACTTCACATCTAAAACTTTGGTGTGTCATCTGATACCTCTGTTCCACAGCAAAGATAACTCTGAGAGATGAATGAAATAATTTGAAAGAAGTAAAAAAAAAAAAGCATTGGAATAATCTGAAAAGCCAAAGTTTCTGCAGACTTAAATTGCAGTTTCCTATACAGATAGTTAAGGAAATGCAAGTACTTACAACATTTACATTTGACCTTGTTCAAGGCTCCATTATAGTCAAAGGAGAGAGAACAGGCACTTCTTAGAGAATGATTCATTTCACCATAAGATAGGCATCTAAACTACATCAGAGAATAATGCCTGAGAAGTCCCTATTTCCACCCGCTAACTACAACAGGAGTCTAGACAACCTGTTCAGATGTAAATGCAGCTGTCTAAACTCAGGAGAGATGAATCGAAACCTATTGACTAGCCATGTTAACTAAAATTAAAATTGCTAAATTTCCAATTATAGGGAATGAAGACTCGGGTAATTAAAGCAAGATCAGACTCTGAATTAGTAGGAGGAAAATGATTGTAACTTGGGACCTACCAACTCTCATCTCTTTGATTATTCCTGAAGACTAGCAAGGAGAATATTGAAATCTCATGTAGGTCTCAAACACCTAGAGTGTGACTTCCACAGCCAAACTTCATAGCATAGGTCTTAAATAAACTTAAAATGGTACTCCAATATTTTCTTTACAATTTCTGTATTGAAATCTCATGCTGGCACCTGAAATTTCTGTGGGAAGGAATGCTGAAATGCTGGAACAACCAAGAAATGGGCATGAATGTAATTTTTGTTTGTTTTGAAGAATGCATAGCACAAGAATGCCAGAAAGCACAACTAGAACCAAAATGTCACTTGCTGTTAGTTACAGAAACTACAAAACTAGAGTAAATCAAATGCTAGAAGTTCTTGAACACTTACTTATTGGCTCAGTCTAGGTTGGTTTATGTCCTTGGATCAATTTTCCTCTCCTATCTTTTCACTGGAAAATAGTTAAAATATCATTTCCAGTTACCTATTGGAATCAAACACTATGGATTTGGCATCAGGATCAGGAAAGATTTGACATCAAAAGGGCAACATCAATCACAAGGCAGTATGTTTGTGCCTTGCGGTAGGGCAGTGACAGATTCCTCAGCCATCGGGGAGATCAAATTTTTGGAATGGATTTGAGATGGCAAGCTCTCAGCTAAAGGCATGCCACCAAGGCATTTGCAAGCAGAGGCTCACTATCTCCCGGGTGCAGGGACCAGCTCTCTTCTTCCCCCAGCCCTGGGATCGCCTCTTATTCTCCAACCCACGGTGCACCATGCACCATGTGCTTGTGAGGATAGCATTTACCTGCCACCTTGCTTCGGTTAAAGGAGCAAGGTGGTTTTTCACCTTGCTTTGCTTTTTTTGTGGTTTTTCCTCCCTTTTGCTAGCTGGCCAATGTAAACAAGACAGCATTAATCAAAACATTCTGGGTGGCCTTTTAAGAGACATTGTGCTGGGAACCCTCTTTATAGTCCAAATGAAACACTTACATCATCCCAGGAATGGGCTGTCTTGAAATTATAGACAATTTCACAGAAAAGCCTGTGGGCACATGATGATGTCAGGCATTAAGGAAAAAAAAACGTTTTAAGGATGTTTAATTGGATGAAGATTCCTTGTCATTTCTTTGCCTACTGCAGAAGCACCTTAGCTACTGCCCAGAGGGTCCAGTCCAGCTACCACATGCCCAAAGGGTGTCCAAGGAAGGACCTGGTGAATGATTTCATAAAGCACAGGTGTTCCCAAGGATTATGTATATTCCTTCTCCCCTAGAGAAGGACTTCACTAAGAGTAATATTCATCTGACCACATGCAAAGGTGTCCAGAATAGAAATCTACATCTGAGTTATGCTCTCTTTACACACAATAGAGAGAAATTGGCACTTCTGAGATGCAGCTCGTTCTACTCAAAGGGAAACATTTAACATGGATCAGATTAATCATGCTTTACAAGTCCTGTGCTTTTTTTTTTTTTTTAATTGACTGTAAAAGAAACTCATGAGTTTCTCACTCAGATGTACGTTATAGACATCTAAAACAGGGAATATGTATCCTGTCTAAGCAACATTAATTGGACTGTTCTTGCACAAGATTCCCTGTAAACATAAGCCAGTGGTGTTATAGTGCAAGACTATGACTACTGCAATATTATGTAGAAAAGCAGATATGTATAAAGGTCAGTTTCCACTACAATGTCATATATTCTTGGTATAAGACCAAAATTGCCGTGAGGCACTGCATGAATTTCTCATACAATCAAAATCGGTGGGGTTTCATAGAACACATAATTACATTATGAAACTCACTGCCTCGGGAATTTCCAGATGCCAAAAACAGTTCAAAACCCAAGAAAATCCATCTAGAGTGAACAGAACCACTCATTTACACTAAGGCTAGGAGGAATAGGGAGGTGCAGGAATATCAACCCTTTTCCCCATGCCTTTTTTCCTGAAGCATGAACTGCAGGCAACAGTCGGGGACAGGACGCTGGGCTAGATGGACCTCCAATTTTGTTAGCATGTGCATTTTTTCTCACCTGATATTGCCAACACTTCTCTTATGGCAGTTAGTCAAGCAAGGAATATTATAAACTGGCCTCACACATACCACGTTTTCCTAGCATTACCAAATGTAGATTAAGCCTCAGTTTTACACTAGGAAACACACTTAAAAGCACGAACACAAAATGCAAGCCACCACTCCACCTGCTTTCACAACCCTACTTTGAAACTATTGTATTTGCCCCAATTCACTATTCCTGATACATTATTTCAGTACAGATATTTACTGGTAAACCAGTTAGCGTAGGAGCCAAAAAAACTACTTGACATTATCTATTCTGTTTGTCATCAATATGACTCAGCAGCAGTAGTCTCATCTTCCATCCTTTGGGGCAAGGTTGAAAAATTGCTAAGAATAGCAGCAGAACTTAACTGCAGCATGTTTTTCTGGGGAACTCAAATCTTAGACTGTGACTAATGTTGTTAATTGAATTTTTACCTCCATCTCATTAGGGGAGAACATATACAGTAAGAGATAAGGCTGGTTTTTATAATGTTTCTTTCTACTGCATTGTCTCTGTCTTTTGGTTTCAAGGCAGTGAAATACCAAATCGTCACACAAAACCTGCTTCCTAAAACCCCTGCAACTATTTTTCCAAAGAATCAGACACATGGGGATTTCCCAATAACAATCTAGAGCTGTCACTGCAACACAAAATAGCACATAGCACAAAACAGCTCTAACCTGTTTGTGATAAAAAATATTTCAGAGATGGCATTTTTTTTCTCCCTCTGCCAACCCCCTCTCCTCCTTTTCTTTTAAATTATCCATCAGATTAACTACTGTATTTCAGCAGTGACTGTTGCTATGCATAACTAAATCTCAACTCTTATGACAAACTGAAATGCACACATAATGTTCACATTAAATACTTCTCCTAGATGACTGAAAGAAGCATGTTAGGGAAGGAAATTTGTCATATTAAGCTTAGAAATCTCTTCTGAGCCCTTTTAAATCACCTGTACAGGGAAGAAAAAAAAAAAAAAGTGAAAAATACAAATAAGCACCAGGATCCTAAAAAAATTTTGCACTAACTACCATTTCGTTCATCCCGTACTAATTCAGAGAGCAATGACTTACTGTTGTCTTCCAGTACAATCAATATAAATCAATTATTTCAAAACTGGGTAGAAATAGATACCCCCGAACTGTAATATTCAAATGCTGCTAAAACCAGAAAATAGTTACAGCAGTTTACAAGAAAATCCTTCAGAAGAACACCAAAGTTTCATGTTTGTTTTTGGGGTTTTCCCCAAGATTTTGCCGGTGTTTACTGCAGCCAAGCCTGTACAGATTGCCCTTAAGAACAGCCAGCACCAGGAGCAGGGACTATTTCAATATGCAAGCCAGCTGGCTAGGCTAAACCTGTGTTCAGTAGTGGTAAGCTTTAGAAAAATATTTGTAGTTTCAGTGTTTTGGGTTTTGTTGTTTCTTTTGTTCAAAACAGGATATAATCACAACTGGCTGCATTTCTAGAAAGGGAGCCACATGAAGCTGAGCACTAGGAAATAACAGCACGAGTGCTTTTTCTAATGGCAAATACAGTCAGCGCTTGCATTCAACTCTGTATTAGCAGCCAATCACACAGTCCTTACAACAATCATTGCCATGGAGTTATCAAATTCTTCAATCACAAACTCTGATCCCTAGGGAGATTAAATCACAGAAGCAATCCAAACAAAATCAGCAGAGTGCTTCTAATGAAGTGTGTGCATAGATCCACACAAAGTTGTAGCCCCAAGTATTTATCAGACAGGAACAGGCTGGTAACCAGATGGAAAAAAAAATAAATAACATGTCAAAAATGAAAGACTACTACCAGTCAGTCTGTTGTTGTAGTAAGTGACAGAAGACAACTGAAAGGAAAACAAAGGAATGAAAACATAACCTTGTGAGGTCCCACAAACAACACAGCAACTGGACAATCTAATTTATGTTATCTGATATCACTCCAGGCTCCTTAATGCTGAAACAAAAAAAAGTGAGGTTGTCTGTAGATTCAAATAAAGAACCAACCACGGGACTGAAGATCACTGCAAAGCTGTGAGAGAGCAATTCTTGTTATGATGCCCAAAGCTCCCATCAGGCTGGAGCACAGCAGCTGCTTCACGTGCCTGGCGTGCAGTAAGCCAGAGTGCCACAAATCCTGTAAACACTTCAGAAGACACGGGAGAACAAGAGGTCAGCTAAAAATGTGATATATTGCCTAGCACTGATGAGTGAGAAGGCAACCTTGGCACTGGAAGAATAGCAGCAGAGGATTGTCTGTGGATGCTGGAGAGATATTAACCATGGAAATAATAATAGCAAAATAAATCAAGCAAAGACCTGAAATGTTCTGACTTGAAGATATGACGGAATATGCCACTCCAGGCTTCCTGAGCAGACATATATCTTTAGTTATACGGGTATCCTGGGATATAAAAGTCTTATTTATACCTATCTATATCTATTTATATAGGTCAACATAAAAGTAATTTGGGTAAGACTAAGTAGCAAGTACAGTGAAGTGCTTTATAGAAAAGTGCCAGAGGGAAAGGAGGGAAATTTTGTTTACAGTTCAGCTAGGCTCAGGTATGGGAGTCAATGGCAAAACTTGTTTGTACAGAAAGAAGAGAGTTGTCCCTAGTATCGGTATCAACCCACATGGAAAGCTATGCTAATGAAGTAAGCAAGCAAATGCAACAGCAGAAAGGTTTAGTTCTCCTTACTAGAATCCCTTATTCTGCAATGTGTGAAAAAGCACAACTAAACTTTTTCTTGGAAGAGGTTTTTAAGTATATCTGGCGGGGAATTAACAGATGTTGGGAGAATCACTTCATCAATGTGAAAGGTTGTTATAAATGCATTAGCAGAAGGATTTTCTCCTGCTCAGCCATGATTACAAGCCACTTACAGGTGTTCTGGCAAGTAATCTGTGAATTCTACACGACTGTTTACCAAAAGTGTGGCAAAACTTCATAGTAGGTGCAAATGATGAACTATTAGATCAGTCAGTAAAATGCAGCTATTCACACATGACAATTATTGAAAGAGTAAGGCTGCAGAACATTCATCCTATCACGTCCCCTGTTTTTGTTCTCTTTCTTTATTCCCATATTTCTTGAACTTTTTTTTATTCACACTTGTCTATTTAATTCTCACTCCCACCATCTTTTAGTGTTTTTACATCATTTTTCAATAGTATTCTTTTCCTTTTCTTTCATTTCTTCCATTTCTGACTCCTATCACTTTTTTCTCCACCTTCTTATAATGATTTTTAGGACTCCCTGCCTCTCCTGTCTTACTATTAGCTTTGCTCCCAAGCCTTGTCTAATATATGTGTTGCAACTATGTCTGTAACCTGAGGTGCAGTACTAAAAAAATTTGTGGTGTACCCCACATTGCTTGGGACTTCAACCAGATTAATTCAGCTACTAACACCGCAATTTCCACATTTGGCCACAGCACTGCTGAGTGCAAAGACCTCTCCAGACTCATCCCACTTTTTACTTCACCAGTACTTTTCCCTGCAGCACTGATTTCATTGGCCTGTGCAGGGAGGGAGAAAAACAATTTAGCTAAGTCCCATTGCTTCAGGAAACAACTCAGTTGAAGCCCCCACCAAAACCAATTTAGCAATTTGAAACAGCTCTTATGCCTCAAAAATGCTCCTAGGTTCAGCTTGTCAACCCCTACTCCTCCTTTCAGCGTACAGCCCTTTTCAGCATCTACAAACCCCCACACACGTCTTAATTTGGGGACTAAAGCATCCTTAGGTACTTATGCTACCACTATTGCTTGTCCAAAGGTGTTACTGCCTTGAGTTAGGTCAACATTGAGGTACAATCTCATGCCCAAAGCCAGCCCTTGATTTATTAAGCAGGTATCACAGACCCATATCTCTGGACAGGCAACATGCAAAGCTCAGGAAAAGCAGAGATGCCACGTTATGAGACCAGCACCCCAGGGCACACCCAGGTGCCAGAGGCATCTCCAACAGTGCAGCATTGCTGCTCGGGTGGGGGAGGGGACAGCAGGATGAAACCTCACACTAACAGACCGAAAACGTAAACTTAACAGATGAGAATGTAATGAAACAAATTTGAAAAGCAACAGGCTCTTGCAAATAACCTTCACTGGGAAATGAATGGTTGTTCTGTGTCTATTTTTATATATTAAAAAGTAATTTTCAATTACTTTGTGGGTTAATAGTTTCAAATATCCTAAATACTCGCCATGCCACATAATACCTAGCTAGTCATTCCAGTCATTTTCTAAATAACTGATTTCAACACACCGCTAACACACCTAAATTGTACTTTCTGAAGATTTTTCTCTTTCAGATGCGTTCATTCTTTTAAAATGAAAGCCACAGCAAAGAAAAACATTTAAAACTTACGATATAACTGCAGTTTTAAAACTTCATTGAAACTGTTTTAAAATGTACCTCATTTCCCAGCACAAAACCACACATAAATTGTCATTTATGGCAATAACTTTCTGTTAATGAAATCTACATATTTTAAATCATACATATTTAATTAGAGAACTATTTATTTAAGAATGTTAAAAATGTTAGGATGTTTAGTCAGAATTAGAGGGGGGGAAATGAGCTGTTTACAGTCTTCTGAATATTGTTACAAGATCACATGGAAGAGTGTTTTTTTCTGTATATTCAATAGCACCTTAAAACAAATGTCTGAACTTCACTTGAAAGACATATACAAAGAATTCAAATGAAGAATTTTTTGTACAATAGCATGTGCAGTGTGTTCTGGAGACAGCAGTAGTCATCAGTTAAGTATTTGCTCCTAACCTTGAACCAAGAGGCCCTGATGTAGATGATTCATGGGTGAAATTGCACCATACATCATATAAAATTACAATATTAGTAATGTTATGATGATACAAAGATTATAAATACTTATGCAATGATTTAGAGTCTCCATTGGTTTCCAGAACAACCATTTTGAGTCCTGAACATTGTCTGACTCATTTTACTCTATGTTCAATAAGCTGGAGACTAAAATCTCTCTCCCAGCTTCCACTACCCCCACAGATAAAAAAAAAAAAAAAAAAGTGTGGCTAGGACACATCCCAGAATGGTCAGATTCTTTCAGAAGAAGGCACAGCCACACTTGAAACAAGTCTCACTCTCTTCTTTTGAGAGCAAAAGCTGCTGCGGTGAACTCTGAAACACGTAGCAGTGCTTCAAAATACCTTTGGGTTCTGCTTCAAAACTGAAAGCTGGTTTACAAAACAGGTCACCGGCTCCCTTCACACTTTCTGCCTCAAATGCGGTCCCATACCTGCCCAAGTACAAAACCACTGCTCTTCATGTTTTGACACCTGTTCTGCTGTAGGGTGGTATTTCAGACATGCCACACAGATCTTCACTTTATATGTGAGAAAACATATACACATGAGTAACAACAGATTTACTGGAAAATTATCATCTGCTCACTCAGACATGGATTGAAATGGGTTATCTGCTCTTGAAGGGACTAAAATATTTGGGGGTTCATTGACTAACGCGAAATCATTTACATGCAATGAACATTTGATACATTCTTGGACCGCACATGTAAGGTGCTGGATTATTTACGTAGAAACTGTACCCTCTCACAGACATTAAAAATAAGGTGGCTACAATATAAAACTACGACATATCTCTGCACTTACAAAGGAAGCAAACAACTATCAAATTGAATTACTGCTACCCTGAGACAGGTCAGTGAGATAACTATTGGTAACTATTTACATTTTATGCAAAAGCCATCATTTCAAAGATAATTCCTCTACTAGAACATTCTTGTTTAAGAAGTCTGAAAAAAGACAACTGAAACATTTAAAACTCCTCCTGCATCATTAATGAAGGAACATCTAAATCTGTAAGATTTTGTATGAGAAATAGTAATAAAAACAGAACTCAGGAACATTAATTGCAACATTATGATACACAATTGCATGGAGAAATAATGTTTTAGAGAATACTTACAATATACAACAAAAATAAGACTATATAAATAATTCTGTTGTTAAGAGCATTTCATATCAAAAAAATTACGCATTAAAACATAAAAGAGATGCTTTCAGAATACTAGGGACAACATTTCAAATGAGATTAAATTCTCCACCTTAAGGACTATGTAATATTGATTGTTACACCATAGTATATTCTGAAAATCAACATCAGCATGTGTCAGAGCACATCCTGATACTGCAGTGCCTGGTTTCACACCCCTCCTAAGCCTTACACTGCATCATGAAATTTATTTCAAGACTCTTTCATGACACTCAGTATCTGCAGTATTTGAGCACTTCACAAAGACAGTGATACACTGTTCCTAGGAAGTCAAGTGGTCTGATCATTTCTACCTCTAAAAAAGAACTAATATCCACAATTTTTTCTGTTTCTAAGAAGCTGTTTTAACTTGTCCCTAGTAATTTTGAGAGTGCCACCCACGGCTCTTCCTGCCAGTGGGTAATTTCTGAGAGCACTCCGCAGTGTGCAGAACTGTTTTCTGAACTCATCCCTTTGACTGCCATTGTGTGGGAGGGTGAAAATGCCACGTTTCCTTTTCTTTGGCCATCCCAGTCATTTGACTGACTTACATTTTCTGCATATGTCAGGAAACAGATGTTCTGGAAAATGCAAAAATATTCTATTTGAAACAGAAGGATGAAATATTAGGTTTTATTTTCTGCTGTTTCACTAGTCATCTCTCTCTTATTTATGATAAGGTTTTCTTCCCAGATCTTATTTTCAGAAAGACATTTTCTGACTATGCCTTTGACATCCAGTGTGGTCACAGGAGTATCTTATATGAGAATGTTCACTTTCCAGCTTCTGCCTACTGCCAGAATCATTGCTGCTGATGGGAGAAATGGCAGGCTCTAGTTCTTTCGTCTTTAAAACTCCAATACTGTTGCTATTCAGTAATTCTGCATTCAAAAGGAGCACTTATCCACTGTTACTTGTTTTGCCTGTTGCAGAACATAGTTCACCTTCACTTTGCTCTACATCTTTGCTCTCATGTGGATGCCCCATCACCAGAAATGTTCGAGGCCAGGTTGGATGGAGCTTTGAGCAACCTGGTCTAGTGGAAGGTGTCCTTGCCCATGGCAGTGAGGGTGGAACTATATGATCTTTAAGGTCCCTTCCAGCCCAAACCATTCTATGATTTTACTGTATTTTACTTACAAGACCACTGAGGGTAACTTCTTTTTTGCTCTGATCACATCATATCCTGATGTAGCTGGTGGTGGTGATTCCTAAGCACAATCACCATTTCTAAAGAAAGAAATAGCCCATAATCCTGCTATTGACATTAATGTCATAACACTTACAAATAAAACTAAGGGAAAACTAAATTTGCTCAGATAATCCTAATTTCCAAACTTTAAAGTGTTTCAGATGTAGATTCTTAGGAGCCATAAATACTGGAGCCCCTGAAAACTCCAGAAAATCCATCACACGATACAGCACTGCATCACCACAAGTCATTGGCAAGTTTAGCCAATGCCCTCAGCCCTGAGTTCAGCTCCTTAGAAGTAGGGGAGGAACTGAGGGTTTCATTCCTTCACTACAGGAATAATTTATTATTGTAATCTTTTGGCACATACATACACTTTCTTTCACAGAAAAAGGCATTATAAACTAGGATACCTTGATATTAAAAAAAACAAAAAGTATTTCTTCTTAGATTTATCTACTCCTCTCCTGAGGAATAAACCACTGACAGTTTCTCGGGATTTTTTTTATACACAAATATCAGTATCAGTTCACCTAATAGATTGTAAGTAACATAACTATAATGAAAGTTGATGTATTTTCAACTGAGATCAGTTTAATGACAGAAATATTATCCATTAAAGAAAAACAGAGAGAGAGAGAAATCATGTCCTTATCTCTGCTGGGGTTTCAAAGACAAATACTTTGCATTCTGCTACTATTGCCTCAGACTGAAAGCGAGAGCACAGTTTTGGCTCAGGAGCTTTGCCAAGAATTACCATCTCTTTCTTTGATTATCTCTTAGTTCAGTTGATGTCTGGCTTTTGATCTGGATGTACTTCAAGGTGCATTTACTAAAGAAGGATATTAAATGACTTAGTTCTTAGTTCTTGCTTGAGGCTGAAAAATCTAATCATTTTTTCTAGCAAGTTTGTTATATAAAATCTTCAACAACAGCTATATTTGTAAGAAGCAATAAAATGGTGATAAATGTGCTGTCAGTAACTTTTTATGAGATGTATGGAACCACTACAAAACCAATTTTAAATCTATTCAAGAGAGAGAAAAAAATTGATGGCTCTTTCCAGAATCTTCAAATTTAAGTGGTTCAAGCAAATCCAATTTATTTATTTCATATCATTTAAGAAACCCTATAATTTTCATGTTTGATTTCCAAATTTTCTTCATGATCAAGATAAGAAACACGAAACAGTAAAGACAGAATGGCAATGATTCCATTTCTGTCAAATAGAGACAAATGTGAATATTCTTTTTTGGATTTCTGTAAATATGTCAGTTCTGGAGTATGAATACGCTCATCTGTGTACAATTCAAGATATGAAAATCTTCAGCCTGCTGCTTCCCATTTTTCAGAATCCTGAACAAACTAAAAGCTGTTGAACAGAATTAATTTTTCACCTAAATTCAGCAAATCTGCTTTTGTCCCTTTCCCTCAAGAATGGACCTTCATTAGTTCAATCTATATTTAATTAATCCTTTTTAACTTTACTAGGTAGGGATGAATATAGTAAAAATGCCATCAGAAAGTATTTTGAGTATGTACTACATGTCACCGTCAGTCCTTTGGAAAAAGCTACCAGTTAACTCAACAATGAAGTATTTAAATGCAAAATGATTTCCTGTATGACTATCAGATTTAATCAAGATCAATCTTGTCTTAAAACAACATCATCAAATAGATCTGATGACAGGATGACCATTGCGAAAACATAAGATACAATTTTTACCACTGGAGAAGATATCTAATACTTCAGCTAACCATGTCATGATAAACATTAAAAAATCAGATGCGAACAAAAATCTCTTGTGAAAATGCAGAGCCATCGTGGAAAGCCTTCTCCCTCTGCACAGATGATGGCCTGTAGACCTGGCTGTGCAGGACTGCATATGCTGCAATAGCGTTTGCAGTGCTGCGTTACAGCAACATCCCTGCCTCGGCACATCAGAACGCGCTCCCTGGTCTCTCCACTCGGACTGGCACAGCATTTGACTCAGAAAGGCAGGGAAGGCTGCAGAGCTCCTACTGCAGCACTTAGCATGCAATGTGGCGGGTTGGGAAGCTAGGACACTTCTTTTTTCCTTTCTATGGCAGGAAAAGAGTTGCAGTTCTGCTCCCTCGATACAGCAGGGCTCAGGTAATTAGGGTAGTGCTTACCTCCAAAAAGGAAACAACAGGAATCAAAAGTATTGGATGGTCCTAGAAACGAAGGAGCACAAGGCATTGCTCCATTTTCCATCACCAGCACTTCATCATTTGCCTGCAACACAAATTTATCCCTCACACAGGTTGCGTTTCTTCAACCTGCCTTTGCTAACATCAGTGCAGCAGACTATATATTTAAACGTGAAATATAATCCTACTACCCCTTCTCCTCATCCAATGGAATCTTATCCTCAGGGAGAGATGAAAAAAAAACCAACCATCACTTGATAGAGACATGATGCATTTTTTAGAGTTCCTTTAATAATAAACAGTACATTATATGACAATATTTTTTTATTAAAAAAGAAAGAAAATATAACCCCTGTCTTCCTTAGGAGATTTTTTTTATATATATAAAATGTCCTGATAAAGTTAATATATTCACCTTTTGGAGAAATACCCATGAAGTTATTTCATCATTGTTGCCACACCAGCCTTAGGTCAGTAAAGCAGTAAAACTGATGCCTTGATATTTCAATCGTTTTCCTTTGAAAGACTGTTTTATCTGGATAAGTTAGTGCTTACGGTGTTTAGACTCAATGTCCAAAATACATTTAGGAAACTTTTTCTGAGAAGCAATTGTTAATTACCAGCCTTTAAATAGAATCTAACAGTGTGTCCAGGGTGGGCGATATGGGCAGAACATAATGAAAGTTATACATTTCATAGCTGACAAAACAAACATGGAAGCATGCTATTGCTTGCCTGCCTATTGCCCTAAAATGTTTAGCTCAGTTAATGTTCACCTTCTTTCTTCCTTTCATTAACCACTTCTTTCTTTTTAGTCTGTTCATTGTCAAGTAACTCTGTTTCCAAGAATTCATATCAAAGTAACAGATTTAATGCTCCTGCTGTGTGACTGCTTTCAGAATTCAGAAGACAGGGCATTAAAAGCCGTAAGTTTGTAACGCAAGAACGAGGAGGCCTTAATGATAAGCACAGTCCAATTGTGTATCTATGTTAAATATGTTAAAGGTGTCTTGCAAATGGAAAAAGCTGTTAGCATGTTTTGTGACAAATGCAGTAGCATAGCTTCAGAATCAAATGAAAGAAATACTGTTTGGAAGGGACCTTCAGAGACCATCCCCTCCAGCATTCAGCTCAAGGTAACACTACTGCCAAAGCAAGATCAGCCATGGCTTCATATAGTTGAGTCCTGAAAATTTCCTGGGGTGGATATCACAAATTCCCTGGTTCTTCCAGTGCTGTCCTACACTTCTAATGAAAGAGCTTTTCAAAGAATCACAGAACAGTCAGGGTTGGAAGGGACCTCTGGAGATGACCTAGCCCAACCCCCTCATAAAGCAGGTCACACAGGATTCTGTCCAGGCGGGTTTTGAGTGTCTCCAGGGAAGGAGACTCCACAGCCCCTCTGGGCAGCCTGTCCCAGTGCTCTTCACCCTCAAAGGAAAGAAGTTTCTCCTCATATTCAGATAGGATTTCTTGTGTTGTAGTTTGTGCCTGTTGCCCCTTGCCCTGGCACTGTCTGTCCCAAATTCCAGTGTTAACAGCAGCAACAGACAGCAAACATCTTCCCAAGTATCATCCATAACTCACTCCCACATTCCTGAGGAATACTTTTTGAAAACATATGATTTTTCTCAATAATAGTCTCCAAACCCAAACTTAATTCTGGAAATGGTCTCTGGCCCATTCTAATTCTCAAACTACACGTGGGTATCATTCAGGCAAGTGCCAAACCAATACCATACTACACCACAGGCCAATCTTTTGATTTACTTGAATTCAAGAGAGTTCCAGCGCCTAGAAACATTTCCCAGAACTGTTTTAAATCATCAGCAGGGGCTGTGTCTTCCTATTAATACTCCTTTCTTTGCTGCCTCCCCCAAAATGCAATCATTTGACTTGCCCAGCATGACTTTGTTGAAGCAGTTGATGCAGCTGTTACAGGGGGTCTTATCTTTTCTCACCCCCAAAAGTTCAAATACGCAATTGCTGCTAGTTTCTAAAAAGCCTCTTTTACCATCACATTCAAGTCCCTGCAAGAATCTGCTGCCCTCCTCATCTGAATACCTGCATGAGATTGCATGGTAATGTTTCATGTGACCTCCAGCCAAAAATGCACTGATGACACCTCTCCAAGATAGCTCTTTTCCCACTGATGTAACCAAAGCCTACCTCAAGTGTCCCAGCAGTGCCTCTGTGTGACTGCCATCAGATTAAAGAAAAGGTAGCATAAACTCAACAAGGCGAGAGCTAAATGACAGGATTAGGAAGGGGGACAGACCAGGGTTCAGTGCTTCCCGCTTGTTTTGGTCTTGTTTAATGTCACATCAACAGTGCTAAAAAAATGTCGCTACCTGCAGCCTCCAAGTTTATTCCTTCCTCCTCCGTGATCACATGCTCCCCACAGTGAGGAAGGAATGGCTCAGCTCTAGGTATGCAAGAGCAAATACTGATCCTGTAGCTGGGATGCTGCCTTGGACATCTTGTACATGCACAGTGAGATGTGATTGCCTCCATGCTAGGATCTTATCAGTTTCTTGCTGTAGCCACTACAAAGCCTCAGTCTTGTTCAAAGGTCAGGGATATTTTGAAGTGTCTCCCATGACCAGCCCCTTAGCTGAGGCTGCTGTAATCTGGGACAAGGTAGCACAAAACACCTTAAACTGTGATGACCCACCCAGCTGAATTCAACTGCATGACAGAAGCTCCCAGAGAAGGTCACAACCAACCTCCAGAGAAAGAAACAGAGCTTTTCTCTTAGACAATCAGGAATCACTCAAATGTATACACATAAAATTTTCTCTGACTCTATAGTAAATGTGGCTATTTAGTTTCATGTGCAATGTTGGAGATGAGCATGACGCTCATACTTCAGTACCGAATTATCAAACTGAGGAATGGATTCAGGCAGGCGACATATTTTTAGGAGTTCCTTTTCTGGGTAGGGGTGTTCTTACAGGAGACATAAGTAGAAAAGTCAAGGTGTAAAGTAAACCAGTTAAGAAAGAGGATTTAATAAAAAAAAAAAAAAAAAATCTCATTTTACCTCTCACCTTTACCCTCTCATCTGAACCACATGAAATGGCAGCCTAGCAGCCACCAGCCTGTCCTCTGTTCAGGGAGACAACAAGCAAAAAGAACTAGGGGTTTGTATCTGGCAGTCCCGTATATGTGCTACTGGTTTTCCCACAGAGCATAACCTGCCGAAGCACGTGTATGTTCTGCACTCGGGCTGTATCACTGTATTTCACCTCCTCTGAATCTCTGCCGTCCTCACCCACAGCGATTATCACCTCCTCTCTCCAATACAGATGATGCCCAACCGACCTCAGCAGTGCAGTTCTGCGGTCTCACCCCGCTGCCCTGGCTAGACGCGTACAAGCACACAGACCCTGAGCGGTGCACGGACATGAGACACCTGATGCACGAGGAACCTGTGGACCTTCCCCCTCTCACAGACTCCAACGCAAGTTGCTTCCCTGGAGTAGCAAGCACATCCCTCCCCTCCCGACTTTTCCAGGGTTGATCCCCTCACCCACTGCAGTGAATCTGGAAGGGCACTTGCTTGTGGACATCAGGAGGAGAGGCTCATGGACTGGTGTGTCACACAGGCATAAGCACAGTCCCTCTCCAATGCCATGGGCAGAAGTGGCTATTCTGTTGTACTTGACCTCAGAGATTGCTGCTGTTGCCAAAGATGATGCTGTTGTCAGGGCGCCTGACTCCCCGTACCTGCACAATGAAACACTTGCTTTGCCCTCAGCTCCTCTTCCTTCCCTGCTGCTTTGCACTAAGAACTTTTACTGCACCTCTTTGACCAGTCCTGCGGCCACCCCTGCTCACCCAGCTGCCTGCTGTGAGTGCCCCAGCTGCTGTCGGGCAGCCAGCCATACCTGCTCCAAGAGCCTGGTGCCTACCTGGAGGCAGCGTGACAGACATCTGGCCATGGGGTCCTGCTCTTGGCAAAGAGAGCAGGCTGTGCGGCCAGCTCTGCCTCTCTGACACCAGCCCAAGAGCAAGGGTGACCTGGCAGAAGAGGTCCTCGTGGGGGGGGGGGGGGTGATTGTTCCTGGTGCCTCCTGCCATCCCCAACTCCCACCAGCTCCCACCCAGCTCTCCTCCTTGCTTCTGCTCTTCAAACAACGCTTCCCAGCCCATACTCACTTTTTTCCTGGTTTACACACAGTTAAATAAAGAGCTAAACCTGCAAGCAGGGCCAGTCATCACCATATGAGTCATCATCATCCATTCTGTTTGGGCCCCCTTAGGTGGCAAACTTCAGGAAACAGGCTGACTTCTCCAAGCAGTCTTTACTTCCCACACTTCCCACAGAGAGGACTTGATCCTGACAGGACTCTTTCTGTTGCTGCCAGCGCACAAAAAGTAATCATTGTTTCACTTGAGTGGGTTTGATCTGAACTGCCTAGCTCTGTATGAGCTGTATCCATATATAGTTTGTGAAAAGCAAAAGCTAATTCTCTGAATGAAGTCCTGCAGCTCTTTCTCACAGAGTACATCCTCTCATCCAAAAAATAACCTTAATGCCATTTCAAGCAGTGCATGGCATTCTTTCTGATCCATATAGTCATTTGGTTTAATTTATTTCCTCTATATGACCGTTCTTTTCTTAATCGCTACTTAATGGAATAAGAAAGTAAACCACCTTATAATGCAAACTAAAGTACGAATATAGAATGTTCCCTATTAAACATACAAATGTAAACACTATTTTAAATGCAATACTTCATGTGCTTTTTTTTCATGGGAGAGAAAAGATCAAATAGGAAACAGACAAGTGTAAAATATAATTAAAACAATTTCAAATAACAGAGGCAATACGCATCAACAGATGAGGACTTCAGAATGTAAACAGACTATTTTGAGCTGAGCCGCTGTTTCAATAGGGAAACTCTAGAATTACTCTGTCCTTCTGAGCTATGCTAAAATCAAAACTATGAAAAGGAAAATTGAGTCCATCTGCTTAGTTCGATCTATAATGAGTCATTCTATTTTCCCGTCACAAATTGCCCCCTCCATTATCTTCCATTTCCACAGCCAGCTCCACACAAAGACTCTCTTCAGGATTCTGGCTGCCAAGGAGCCTTCTTCCAGGAAGCAGGGACAAGAATTCTTTAACAATAAATTTCACAAATATTAAGTGAAATAGCCTCAAGTGATATGTTATTTATCTCATCCACAGTAAGCAGTGAATATAAAGGTACAATACCACTTATTAGAACTATGCGGTTGTCCTCTGTGGAGGTTATACCTTCAGCATGAACTGGTCTCTATTTAATTGACATACTGCAATCAGAATATTTTCAGGATGACATAGACTTTGTTCTTTTGAAAAGAAGCAGAAATATTTGTAAAAAAGAATACAAAACCAAGATTTGCCTTACACATAGAGATATATAGATCGTAGAACTATGACATTATAGAAATAACTGAGATGTGGTGGGACAGCTCCTGTGGCTGTAGAGGTTTAATGATGGACGCAGGCTCTCCAGAAAGACAGACAGGGAAGACAAGGAGCTGAGGATCTCTGTGTGAAGCAGCAGCTCAAATGTGCGGAGCTCTTGTACAGGTTGGACAACAGGGCTGGGCAAGTGCTGGTGGGTCAGGATCAGAGGAGAGGTCAGTGAAGGTGACAGCATGGTGGGACTGGGCTACAGATAGCATGACTGGGGTGAGGCAGTGGGCAATGCTCCTCACAACGACTTCTTTAAATGACTCAAGGAAGTATCTGGATAGTGGATCCTGGCTTTTACAGAAGACTTCATCTTTTCTGACACCTGCTGGAGAACAAACCAGCAGGACGCAAGCAATCCAGAGGACTTCTGGTGGGTGTCGAGGATAGCTTCGCGATACAGGCACCACACAAACCAACCAGTGCTGTGCACAGCTGGATCCAGAAACAAGGAAGAGGTAGCTAGGGATGTGATACTCAGTGACAGGCTTGGCTGTGGCAACTGTAAAATAGTGAAGCTGAAGGTCTTGTAGGGAACTGAGGAAGGCAAATACCAGAGCACAGACCCTGGGCTTTAGAAGAGCTGACTTTGACTTACCCAGGAGCTGATAAGTGGGATCCTATGGGAGGCAGCTTGGAAACACAAGGAGCTTCAGAAAGCCATCATGTCTGTGAAAACAACCTCTTATGCACGCAGGACTGTCCATGGTGATATTCAGGAAGACAAGCCAAGGACACCAGCATGGCTAAAGAAGACGTTTGTAACTGAGCTGCAATGCAAAAAGGTAGCACAGAAGGTGGAAGCAGGTACAGGTAAGGCTAGGGTGATTCAGAGGTGTCTTTGCCTTGGCCTTCACCAACAAGGTCTCCCAGACCTCTGTGCTTAGCAGCAGCGGCCAGGAAGGAGGAGAGCAACCACAGTGGATGAGGATCAGGGTAGGGATGACTTGAGTTAACTCAATCCATACGTGCTTGTGGGAAGAAGGTGGTTGGTGATTTACCAAGGCGAAATCATACCTGACCAACCTGATTGCCTTCTATGAGATAGTGACTGGATTTGTGAAAGAGGGGAGGACAGCGGATGTCATTTACCCTGACTTGCTTCCAGCACTGTCTCCCACAATATTCTCATATCCATGCTAGGATGTGACAGTCTTGGGGACGGACAAATAGCTGACTAAAAAGTGGGTTCGATGACCAGGCTCAGATGTTCATGGTTAATGCTCTGTACTCTTCTTGGAGGACATAACAAGTGGAGTGTTGCAAGGCTCTGTCCTGAGACCTGTTGTATTTAACACCTTCATCAAAGACCCAGAGGAGGTGATGCAAGTTTACAGATAAACTGGGGGGAAAAGTCCTGCCTGAGGGCAGGTCTGCCATTCAGAGGGCCAGGGCAGGCTGAAGGAATGTGCCAACAGGAGCATTATGGACCTGAGGCCTGACTGCCTGGGGCACAAGATCTGCTGACAAGACCCTGGGGGTCCTGGTAGGCAAGGAGCTGAGCCTGAGCCAGGAGTGGGCTCTGGCAGCTGGGGTGGCCAACAGCACCTGGGCTGTGCTAACAGAGGCACAACCACTAGGGCAAGGGAAGGCATTCTCCATCTCTACTCAGCACTCACTAGACTACATCTAGAAAAGAGCATCCAGTTTGGGGCCCTCCAATAGAAGACTTTGAAAGATTGAAGCAAGTTCAGTGGACCCCACCAAGATGGTCAGGGCTGGAGCACATGCCCTGCGAGGAGAGGCTGAGGGATCTGGCCTTGTTCAGCCTGGAGAAGAGATGGTTCCAGAGGGATCCAACAGCAGCCCCAGTCCCTGTGCAAGGTTATCAAGGAGGTGGAGCCAGGGCTTTGTACAGCTATGCATGGCAGCAGGAAAGAGAAGTGAACAAAAATCAAAACAAGAAAAAAATTTACTTTATAAGAGGAGAAACCTTCTTCCATGTGAAGACAGCTCAGCAGTGGAGGAAGTTGCCCAGAGGTTGTGCAGTCTCTAACCTTGGAGGTTTTCAAGATCCAACTGCATAAATCCCTGAAAAGCCTGGTCTGACCCCATAGTGGCTTTAAGCAGGAGGTTAGGCTAGAGACCTCCTGAGGTCCCTTTTCAGCTGAGTTATCCTAGACTCCTATGAAAATACATAAAAAAATAAAGTATCATCCAGTTATACAGATAAAGTATTATGCCATTTATAGAATATAATATTGAAAATGGATGCTTCATGGTGCCTATAATATGAAATAGTTCATGTATTTGCTATACTGAAGTTAAATAAGGGAACAGATATCAATAATAGTATGTACAAATAGTATCTGTACCACAGATTGACACTGCCCCCATGCAGTGTTTGAATATTGACCTGACCTGCACGTAACAAAGAGAAAAAGGCAGGATCAATAAAAGCCCAGGAGATACAAAACCACGGAAAAAAATGAGGAGGCAAAGTGAAATTTGTCTGGCAATCAGAAAGAAAGGCATTAAGACTAAACAGGCAAACAGAAAGAGAGGTGGGAGGGAGGGGAGGCTAGGGCTCAGCTGGAAGGGGATAGGATAAGGGACTGGAGGACTGGCACGGGGCCAGGGCATTCCTCTGCCGTCAGCAGAGCACCATGAACCCCGCCGAGCCAGGGCTGCCTCTGTCCCCCTCGCTGAGCACACACAGGGATGTGACCTGCTGCTGCTAACAGGGCCCCTCTCAGCTCGACGTGTTAGGAGGATTCAGTTTTGATATGACTGAACAGCGGGTGGCCTGGCACAGGCATTAACATGGCTCCCATCAGTGGGGTCCCTGGCTGCTCCAGTTTGTCATTCTTAAAATTAGTACATGATGCACACAGAAAAAGTCATCAGAAGATCGCCAGGGTTCCAAATGAAGCACTCTGCATTTTGGAAAAACCTCACTTAAGGTTGCCTGCCTGTTCAACTCTTCGTGCATCAGGATGCAGTCCGCAATTAGATAATCATACTGTCTCATTACATTGTTACATATTTTCTCCATACCAGCTACAACAAAATTTCAAAGGTTTCCTTTGAAAGCTTTCCTGAAGCTTTTTTGGATTTTACAATTGTTTTTAAATTTGAAGAGTTTTCCTTATACTTTATATATCAACCACAAATTCAAAATGAGGTCATTGCCTGAAGTATTAATTCATTAATGAGAAAATGAACAAGTAAAATGTCAAGGTAACATTCATATTATAACTTCATGCTGAAGCTTTAGCAATAACGCTCTTTCAGATATTACTCTTTAGATAAACACTCCTTTTGGTAAAAAATAGAAAAGGTACTTTAAGGCCAAGTCATGACTTTCAGTTTAAGCACTCCCCCTATTTCCTACCCACTGCACCTTGCCCTGGTGAAGCTGTATTTAAAACTATTCACTAACACACAAGCTTGCCAAGTCTCACTTAACTGAAGCTAGTAGAGGCAAATGTTGTGATTAAACAAGAGTAAACACTGGCTCACCATGAAACCAAACCAACGCAACACCACCACTGTTTAAGATAAGTGATAAAAAATTCAGCGCTAATTTGTTTCTTAACACAAGTGACGGCCACCTTTCTTCACAGCTTTGCAAAGCCAAGAATAAACTGCCCTTTTTGTGGTATCAGGAAAATAACCTTGTTATAGCAAGACAAATTATGAATCCCATTTCAAGCCAAAACTAATTAGGAATAAGCTGTGTTTTGACCATTTTCACTTTCGCTTAATAATTTGTTTTGGCCACACCTCTTTTCAGTAATCTCCAGACACAGGCAAAAAATTTCTTCTGCCACTTGCTGATCTAAAGTTATGGAAAAGCATATAAAAGACATAAAATTCCCTTAGACAAACTCCCTTAGAAAAATCCAAGAAAACCATAGGCTATTAGCTTTCAGTCTGGGTTATGACAACAAATCAACATCGAACTACATTTCAGTTTTTGCACTTCACATGCACACAAAAGGCATTCACAAATTTCTGTAATTTCCACATAAATGCACTGTCATAATCAATTTGACATACATGAAAGAAGTTTTAATCTTCAAGGTCAGTGGTTAAAGGAACCTGGGAAATACTAAAGTACAACAGATGATTTGCCTTTCCTTCTTATCACTAAATTAAAAAAAATCATAAAATTAACATTTTTCATCATATCTTACCATTTGCTTTTCCTCTAAAGCTTCTCTTCCTGAGACTTTTCTTTCACGTTTTCCTAACTCCATTTCCCAGGGGAAAACAAACCACCCTAATATCCTGAGCAGAAGTGACTTAACCTGACTACATGTTAGATATCCCTGTACTTTTGGAGTCAGGAGAGAGAAGTATCAGGCAGCACTGTGGTGATTTCTGGTCAGCGCATGTTTCCATTTATAGCTGTCGAAAATCCACAAATAGAAGTGTGGAGAGAGGGCAGGCAGCTGCCTCTGATAACAATAAACCTTGGTTTGGCATCACAGCAAACTGTTCAGGAGGGATTTTGGTTACCGGCCCCATTCACTCCCCCCTCACCCCCTCTACCCCCAGAGCTTACACTGAAAAAGTCCACGGAAATGAGTGTTTCAGTAGCACTAACTTGTGTTCATGGAGATTATTGAGCAAGTAAAACGACACATATGATTAGCTGGCATCAAATGTTGTTACAGAGAGTCAGAAAGCGTACAGAACAGTATTTTAAAGTGGTGTTTCGGCATGACTATTGATCTTTCCCTGTTGAGTAGCTGGGAGTGAGCTAACCTAATACATGCTCGTGTAGACTGTACTCTCCTAATATCAGAACATGACATCTTCTTGGATTTTCGAAATGCAGAAAGAATTGCAAAACTTTCAGCAGGCACTATGAGCACTCCTACCTACAAGAAATGACCAGCGAGAATCTACAATGGAGCTAATGCCTATACAGATGGTGGTTGCAGAGTCTGTTAGTTGACTGCAGAAGAATAACCTGGCTCTGGTTTACAACGACAAAGTCAGGAGGCCAATATTAGAAACTGCAGTGCCGGGGGAACCTCTTGACGGCTTTGCTGCGGATGCCAAGGTTTATAACACACCCTTCGGTTGCCACATCAACTCGGCTCATACGGTCTCAGGGGTGATTCACACAAAGGTTGGCTCTGCGTGTACCAGCAAGGGAAGGGGAAGCACAACGACACAAAATCACACAGAAAATGTTTGCTACTGTTAAATAAGAATGTGCTCTCTGGTCGATCTGTGGTTCCTTAAGAAACATGTAGCCCTTTGTAAATCTGGCAGGCACCTCACTAAATCCCTAGTAAAGAAAACACACATAGTTTTCCTCTCTTCCTCTCTTTTCACAATAGTGAAAGAAGACTCTTCTCAAATAAATGAACAAATAAATAAATAAATAGCCACAAAAACCTTTTTCATCTATCATTTTCCAATTGCCTTTGTGGAAATTACAGTCAAAACTAGGCACTCTCTTTTTTTCTTGATAGATGCTATACTCACGTGATCTTTAGAGCCTTGGATAGGAAGAAGACAGCCAAAGAAGTTGTCAAACAACAGTCTATACAGTTTACATATGAAAAGTTGACCAAGAAAACCCAAAAAATCTTAGAGTGTTCCTGTTCTGAAACATTCTTCAGAATAAAGAAAAAGTTGCTCCAGCTACAATTAATTGTCCTTAGTCTCTCTTTTTCAGATGTGTAAGGCAGGCAGCAAAAAAGTAAATGTTGCAACGCAAACACAAAGAACCAGTCACAACTACAAGGGCTGCTATAGTAGAGGGAATAAATATGAGCTTGATGTCACAAGGGTAAAAATACACCCCACTGTGTCTCCTGGAAGTGCTGGGATAAAAGGAACAAGAGCAAGTGACATGATACCCAGAGAAAAGCTATAGTTTTGCTGTGCTCTTCAGCAGGAAGGCAAACAGTATTAAGAAGTTCGTATCTCCAAAATCTTTTCTGTGAGGCTGAAACTTATCCCTGTGGCCAGGGACACACATAATGCTTTGCACCACTTAACGCCCTCAAAGGAGGTCTTCAGTGGGATCCAAACAGCAGCTTACACTACGCTGCTGCTTACATTACTGACCGTTACTGCAGCACAGGTGAAAAACCTGAAGCACCTCTGCTCCCACTAACTTGTCGGTTTGCAATGGTTTTGAATCACAGACAAGGACTGGAGCATCTCAGGTGGGCACGTTTAGCTGTGCGCGCTCGGTGCGCTCCCCACCCAGCCCTGTCCCACCAGTGACTGGGATACCCCAGCTGTCGGCAGTTTCCCAAACGGCAGCTCCCCGAGGGGTCGCTCCCCCCTCGTGCTGGGGAATACCTGTGTCGGTAAAAGAGCAGGCTGTCACTGGTGCAATGAACCAGCAATGCAGGACTTGAGACATACGTCCATACAGAGTTACACCCGCATGGCAGATTTTATCTGGAGTTTATGCTTTCTGTAACCTAGCACTCACACTAAATACCCTAAAACTTAATCTTCAATCACATTTATACTCTCTATTTCCAGGGTCTCATACTGTTTTCATGTATCAGCAAACCCATGTGAATGTGAAAGGCAATCACTACAGAAAAACCCAACGAAGTGACCATGAAGTGACTTTACTCATAACTTCAACATAAGATGCTGATGAGAGTATGCAGTTTTACAAGGGGGTTTTCCATTAACATTCTTGTAAAGGTGTCTAATAGCACTCACATGAAAAAAAAAAAAAAAAAAACAACAAAAAACTCCTTCCCCTTCCCCTTCTACTGTGTGGCTGCTACAGTCTGAACAGAACATTCCATAAAAAGCCAGGGAGGGGAGGGGGGGGAGAAGTGAAAAGTAAAACACTGGGATAGGGAAAGACCTAATTACTCTATTTCTCATGAATGGAAATTCGTATTCTAGATGCATCATGCTGGTGACTGTGCAAGTTCTAGTGAGCTGGAGCAGACTGCTTTGGAGATGGGCACAGGGGAGCAAAAAGATAAGAATGCAACAGAATACAACACCAAACTTCATGACATTGTGTTGAAATCAGAGAGCACAAGAAACACGGGATGCAAGCTCTTCTGTAGCCTGGATGTTAATACATAAGGACCCTGGAGACTGCACAAAAAGGCTGACAGCACCTTGTTATCTAACATGGCCTGCTCAGCATGACATATTAACACTAAACCTGAGGAAACATCATGACCCAAACCACACGAGAATTTGGTTTTATATAATTATGGGAGTACATTTCTTATTCCTACACAGAAATAGTAGTTATTCTATTCCAAGGACTCTCTAAAACACTGTTAGTAACTGTGTATTTCCTGTTCTACTTTGCAAGGGACATAGTAAACAGGTGCTAAGTAAAAAGCATGTTCTAGACACTGCCTAAATTACTGTGCTATTTTCAATTACTTCTTTGTATTACAGTCACTGGTCTCTTGACACCTGTTTTGCTTCTCAGAGCAGGACCTAACAGGAGGCCAGGAGATTAAACTAATGAAGAGGGAGGGTTGTTTGTTGGTTTCTTTTGTAAAAGCCAAGTACTCAATATCCAAAATAGTAGTATTGTATAAATAAACCGTTTAAGCAGATGCATTTTATGTCTTGGTGTCTGCTGTTCCTGAGAAGGACGCAAGTGACTGTCATGGTGTTTGTGTGTCACTCTCAGCTGTGTTTTCACTCATGCCACTACTGCAATTCTTTTACTTTGCACTTTTTTCATTTTCAGCCTGACTTGGCTGCAGCCCAGGGATGCCTGCCAATGATTGTATCACACGTCATACATCTGCACCACTTCCTTCTTAAGCTGGTAGCTTTTATTTGCTCAGCATCAGACCACCGTAAGCATTTAACAGTCAGAAGTATTCATTCTGTCCCTGATGTGCTCAATACTCAGTTGAAAGCCACCTACATAAGTCACATATACCAGTTAAAAAACCTAAGACTAATACACAAAGCACATCCACAGTGATTTTTAGAGGGCTGATATGGACACAATTTCTGTCCCACACTTAAAACAAGTCAAAAAGTTAAAAGATAAAACAAGCGCAAAACTCAGTCGGCTCCCTCACTACTGGTAACCACCAGTCCAGCAGAAGCCACAGGTTAAGCTTTCCAGGTTATTTCTGCTGCCCACCCTTCCCTCAGCCCCAGCGTGCCAGAGCAGCAAGCATCCTCTACATTACTCCAGCACGTCCACCCAAGGTCACATGCACATGCCTGGAAACATCAGGACCTCGGTAGCATTTCTAGCTGCTATTTCATGACACGTTCCTTGCAGAAATGAAGAGCATGACGGAGCTGCCGGGACTGTATACGGAGCAGGCTTACCTTCCAGGCGGCTGGGAGCCGAGGGCGGGAAGCTGATCCTTAGGAGAGGAGGGTCCACATTCCTGCCGCGGCACCCGGCAGCTGCTGCTGTCGCTCCCTGGTCCAGCTCGCTGGCTCTGCGGGAACTGAGGTAGCAGGCGTGGAAAAAGAGGGAAACACTAACAGGCGCAGCGAGTCTCTGCTTTGCATGTGAGGAAGCAGAGCCTTACATGTCACGTACGGGGAGCAGGAGGCTCCTTGACAAATTTTCTCCAAAGGGGCAAGTCTGAATATGTTTGAGGATAAAAACAAGGAAAGTTATTTCAACATTACAAGCAATTGATTCTGAGAGCTCCGAGCTTTCTCTGGTATGGAACTCCATGGAAGCTGTAAGTGCTTTCTTCTCTTCACAGGTCTTTTAACTCAATTGTGTTAAAGTGGGCTACCCTTGTGCTGGCAAGGTCCTGCACCTGGTGTCCTGCAGGAGTACAGACAGCAGTGGGACAACTAACCTCTTTTCTGTTGGACGTCCGTTGCTTCAGCTATATACACATGATGTCCCTGAATATTACTGCTGTATCCCAGCAAACCAAATTATCACAGGCTGTAAAATGCATTTCAATAGATGCATCACAAAAGAAAAGTTCCCTCCCCTATTCAGTGGTACCATTTGCCTTGCCTTCTTCCACAATGATGGATGTGGCAATGATGAGACCTGGCTAACAAAATACACTGGGAAAACATTAAATACCTTCTTAGTTATCTTTAACTGATGTGGCAGCTGGGAATGAGGAGAAGCCAGTTGGGCACGGAAAACAAGTGACTGCTGCATGGGCAGATAGTGGGCTTTTTCTAGGCACCACCCATGTCAGCAGGAACCGAGAGCATGGGATACGAGCTGTCATTAACAGACCAACTCCCTTTGTGCCTTTTCCATTTCTGTCTCTGCCCACTCTTATCAAACACCAAACCTCAAAAAGAGACATTACTCAGTGCTGATAAGGACACTAGCATCTGCCCTCCACCTCTGCCCTCTTTTGCAGAAAAGTGCAATGCAATCACCTGCCCCAACATTTTCTGTTTAAGCAAAGCCTGAATAAATGTCTAGCAGAAGCTTTGACTGGTATCTTTTCCAGAGTTGCCTGTCCATTTACAAAATTATTTGGGTTCATTCATCAACTTGTGTTCCATTTTTTCCACAAAGAGTGTTACCATCATACATTTATACCCACAGCAAAAATCTCTACACTGCAATAGGAAATTTGCCTTGAAAACAAATGCAGTTGACAAGGACAGATAAAAGATCCAAGTGCTTAAAAGCTATCTGGATGCTGAGAGCATTTGGTTAAGAACACATAATTTTGATAGCAAACATTTTGACTTCCAAGACCTATTAAAGAATCTCAAACACACACTTGTGCATGAGGAGGAAAAAGAATGAAAATACAGAGTTCGTATCAGAAGTCCTACTTTATTTCACTAACTCTCAACTACAACTTATTCTGCAGCCCAGGGCTGGTTTACGACAGCAGAATGAGTTTACTTTTTCTGTAGTCTAGTAATACATAATAAAGCATTACTAAACCATATGTTAATAGCTGGATTGCCAAAGTGTTTATGGTTTCTGAGGTGGTTGATATTGATATTTTTTACAATATGCACTGATCAAACATTAAGTCATGGAGGAAGAACCCTGTTTATTTTGGAGGATGAAAAGGGATGAGAAGCAAATATTCTTTTAAGTAATTTCATTTATCAATATCATTTAAGCTAATTCAAATTGAAATGTTTATACACATAATGCAGTACGTATTATTAAAGCCATAGCAGATTCTAAAGTAATGTTCATTTTGTAAATGAATGAAAACTAGTTTAATATTCCTATTGCTGATATATTATCTTCAATTAAAATTGTAATGTACAAGATAATAAAAAAGCCACAGTGGATGCAGTTGAGAGGCAAGAGAAATCCTGATATCATAATCTTATTGCAAACCTATCTTTTCAAAATAAAACACTCCTTTTACCAGTCGGAGATATTGTTCTAACTGTAACAGGCATACTCTCCTGGGAACTTCCGAATTCCTGAAAAGCCAGTTACCAGCATTCATTCAAGCAAAATATGAATGATCACCTGAGAAAAATTTAAGAATGTGAGTAAAAGATGAGAATTTACCAGGTCACTGAGTTGTGCCATATTATATTTACAGGAAAAGAAACCATATATACATCATAAAAAACATCTATGCACACTTGATGCACACGAAAAAAAGTCATGACATCCCAGTCTAGCAAGGCCAGACCTTACCTGAGTTAAGGCAGCACCATGGAACCCCAAATAAAGAACAATCCCCAAAGGTTCTCGTTAAGCACCTCAAAATGCATTAGAAACCTGAATAGCAGCGAAGAGAATAAAGAACGCTATTGCACAAGAATATTTGCTCTTAAATGCGTACCTTATACACACACACGTGTGCACACACACACATATATAAATCTATACACAAAATACTGGCATGTCAGAGTAAGGCAAATTTAAGGTATTCTGGTTATATGCAAGTCAGGAGAAGAAATAAAAGTGTCTCAATTCCTCAAGCATAAGAAATTGCTTCTTAATTCAATCTCAGGTGCATAGTTGCATAAGATGCCTTCTGCATTTAGATCTAATAAAATGTAATTTACAGGTCCTGTTCAAATCTGATATACCTTTGTATTACTGATATACCTGGAGAAACTGCTCTTAATTACGCTAGAGTGAGATACAGAATTCCAATGGAAATAACATTTCTCTGCAGGGGAAAAAAAACCAGCACTATTTAAAAGACAGAAAAGGATTTTTTTATTCTCATAGAAAACCACATCAAAAGGGACAATTCAAAGGAATCTGGGGGTAGACAAAAAGGTGAGCTATATAGACAAAGCATGGGCATAAGATTTAAAAGAAACAACCCAAATTATACTATTGTTTTCAGTGTGTTTCCAAATGGGTGAAGTACCTTCTGAATGAAAAAATGACCTGCTTTTTTCAGCATTGTGTTTAGGTGCTGTAGGATGCCTTTACAAGTCACTGTTGAAACACGTGGTGTCATTCACATAACCTCACCCAGTTCGTTTTGTTTCACGTGCACAGGTTCTGGCCAAAGGGAAGTTCAAGGCAAAGAAATACAACCATGGGTTTTACTCCCTCAGCTCAAATCCATCCTCCATGTAACGGTTTTCCATAGAAATAAGGCATAGCGGTTCAAGTACTACATTAAATATAATCAAAAAACGGGAAAGAAAACCACCCATGAATTCTTTCCAGAAAAGTACTTTATTAGGGAGGATAAAAAGCACTGTTCAGACAGTCCGAATAGGCATGGCCTTCTGCGCTGTCGGGCTCCTCGGGCTCAAAGTCATCCGGGTCTGGGGGCAACTGGTCGGTATCTTCATCGGAAGTGGAAGGGCGCGTGAGGATTATCCGAGGGATCTTCAGCAAGATGTGAAAGATTTCAGAGAAAAGAGTCAGATCAAGAGCAGGGAAGTGTTTAAAGGGGGCATGTTAAAGGTACAGGGGAAAAGCGGGTGATGAGAAAAACATGTGAGAGGTGTAACACCACAGGGCTTCACAGCACCATAGAACTGTTTATGTTGGAAAAGATGTTTAAGATCATCGAGTCCAACCGTTAACCTAGCACTGCCAAGTCCACCACTAAACCACGTCCTTAAGTGCCATATCCACACATCTTTTAAACACATCCAGGGATGGTGACTCTAACATTTCCACATGCAGCCTGTTCCAATGGTTGACAACCCTTTTGGGGAAGAAATTTTTCCTTATACCAAACCTAAACCTCCCCTGGTGCAGCTTAAGGACATTTCCTCTTGTCCTGTTGCTCGTTACTTGGGAGAAGAGACTGAAACCCACCTCATTAAACATCCTTCCAGGTAGCTGTAGAGAGCAATAAGATCCCCCCAAGCCCCCTCCTCTCCAGGCTAAACAACTCCAGTTCCCTCAGCCGCTCCTCATACGAATTGTTTTCCAGACCCTTCACCAGTTTTTTTGCCCTTCTCTGGACACGCTCCAGCACATCAAGGTCTTGTACTGAGAGGCCCCAAATTGAACACAGGATTCGAGGTGTGGCCTCACCAGTGCCGAGTACAGGAGGATGATCACTTCCTTTGCCCTGCTGGCCACAGTGTTTCTGACACAAGCCAGGGTGCTATTGGCCTTCTTGACCACCTGGGCACACTCTTCCATGAGGCAGCTTTCCAGCCACTCTTCCCCAAGCCCGTAGTGTTGCATGGGGTTGCTGTGACCCAGGTGCAGGACCTGGCACTTCTCTTTGCTGAATCTCATACAACTGGCCTCAGCCCATCAACCCAGCCTGTCCAGATCCCTCTGCAGAGCCTTCCTACCCTCAAGCAGATATCAACACTCCCCCACAACTTGGTGCCATCTGCAAACTTACTGAGGGCACACTTGATCCCTTCCTCCACATCACTGATAAAGATATTAAACAGAACTGGCCCCAGTACCGAGCCCTGGAGAACACCACTTGTGATCAGCCACCAAATAGACTGAACTGCATTCACAGGCTCAGACATCCAGCCAGTTTTTCACACAGTAAACATTATGTCCATCCAAACCATGAGCAGCCAGTTTCTCCAGGAGAATGATGTGGGAAACTGTGTCACAGGCTTTACTAAAGTCTAGGTAGGCAACATCCACAGTCTTTCCCTCATCTGTAAGTGGGTCACCTTGTCATACAAGGAGGTCAGGTTAGTCAAGCAGGACCTGCCTTTCCTAAACCCATGCTGACTGGGCCTGATCTGCCGGTTGTCCTGCATGTGCTGTATGATGGCACTCAGGCTGATCTGCTCCGTAACCTTCCCCAGCACTGAGTTCAGGCTGACAGGCCTGCAGTTCCCTGGATCCCCCTTCTGGCCCCTCTTGTCAATGGGCATCACGCTGGCTAACTGCCACGCAGCTGGGACCTCCCCGGTCAGCCAGGACGGCTGATGAACGATCGCAAGTGGCTCGGTGAACACGTCCGCCAGCTCCCTCGGTACCCTTGGGTGGATCCCATCCAGCCCCATGGACTTGTGTGTGTCTGAGTGGTGTAGCAGGTTTCGGACCATCTCCCCTTGGATTATGGGGGCTTCATGCTGCTCCCCGTACCTGTCTTCCAGCTCAGGGCGCTGGGTACCTGGAGGACAACTGGTCTTGCTATTAAGGACTGAGGCAAAGAAGGCATTAAGTACCTCAGCCTTTTCCTCATCCTTTGTCTCTGTGTTTCCCCCACATCCAATAACGATGGAAATTCTCCCTAGCCCTCCTTTTGTTTCATTTTGTTTCCAGCTTCCTGACAGGGAAATTGTTCTATGCCAAAAATGCATTCATCATTAAAGCCAAATTGAGATGAATTGCTTTTCCTCTCATTAGCTAATCTAAACAAACAAACAAAAAGAACCCTTCCATAGAAAAAACAACAAAAAAAAAGAAGATAAAAAGATCTTTAAAAATATTTAAGTATGTATATGAAAAATATACATCTACTTTTATTTAACTTCATTATTCATTAAATACTGCACCTGAAAGCAACAAAGGATTAATTAAGGATCAGAGAGCATATCAATTATTGATCTTTGAAAAAATTACATATTTTGGCTTTTTTACTGACAAAATACATTTAAGGGAAACATTAAGACATAATATCAATGTGTAAATTCATTAGTTGATAAATATGCATACATGGATTTGATTCAAATCAGGTTTTTTGGCCAAGAACTTTGTGTTCTTTGAGAACTACATTGTAATGATTTAAAATTAATTTAAATGTTGTAACTGAGAAAAGAGGAGAATGCCAGCTTCTTTATGTATAGCCAAATAACGTATCAGTAATGGTTTGTATCAATGAATGGATTATTACAAGTTTAACTCTGATGCACAAAGTCATCCTAAGTTACTAATTTTCAAAAAAAATTAAACATGTAATGAAAATAGATATAATAGTAAGTCGATATATCTAAGGAGCAGGTAATACAGTAACGTGTAATATATAAAATGTCCACCTTACCGTTAGTCTGAAAATTTTCAGGGAAGGTAGTATTTCTTATTTATCAGTTACTTTGTTTCATTTCTTCACACTTTATAAGAATGTTTAATGCTGACGCTACACAGTTCAATCGTTTACATATTATTTCTTTGCTATGCATTATTTCATTTCAGAAATTACACAAGCACATAGCTGCTTCATGGCTGTTCAGCTAGCCAGCCGGTAGGTTTCCGCATTGAAATAATATTAATCATTCCACAGGCTTCCCCGACTGCAGTAGCTCTGACACCACTAATTGCTGGGGGGCCTGGCACCCCCTTGGCTCCCAGGCAGGCACACTGCATGCAGGTACCCCAGCGCAGGTGTCAGTCCAGAGCTAAATCTCACACATGATAGCATTAAACTCACTTAAAAATCAGGTATAAATCCAGTTATATTCCTTGGCGTATTGAATGTCCAATTATCTTTCTCTCCCACCCCCCCCCACCCCACCCCCCCTTTGCTTAGACTAAATAGTACACATTTCTGGAAGATTTAAATAACCTATATAGATTTTAAGTACTGGCCAAGTTAACAACTCCTAAGAAGATTTGCTTCTGTCATGCACACCTGATAGCATTTGTAAACCTTCCATGCACTGGATATTTCTCTTGGCTCTGTTAATTGCTGAAAGGTGTTTCTTTCTTAATGATAAGCAGCAGCCAAGCTGCTTTGTGCTACAACAAATGCACATCCTATACATACAGATGACATATCATATATTGAAATTCTGCCACCTCGAGAACTAGTGTGGAGGTCTATGCCCTATCTGAAGTTACCTGCAGAAATATCCAGGATGAGGCTTTGCGTTTCATTGAGCTGTCTGTTCAAAGCTCAGGGAAGACCCTTCTTTGTGTCCTGTGCCACTCAAAAATAGACATGTGTGCATTTCCCCAAGACCAGGCATGTGTTTCATTAGCAAGTATGAAGGAAGACTCACCAGTACTTCTTTTTTCCTCTTGAAGGATAGCCCTTAGTCATTTTGAATGTCAGTTATTGAAATACTCTTTTTCAGCCTGGTTTCTACTCCCCAGTGATCCCACTTGTAAGGAATTGAATCAATTCTCTAAAAAAAGCTTTTCCTCAAAACATTTCACAACTTTTGGAGCCTGATTCTTGCATAGTATCTTTCAAATATTGCAATGGGACTAAGTCTTACAATCACAAAGTGAATTTAATTGATGAAATGCAGAATGGAAAAAAAAGTTCTAGCTGTCAGAGAGGCGTAACCCTAAAAACTTAAAATAACACAAAGTTCTAGCGGGATATTTCAGTCCACCACTACACTCAAACATACACACTCGGGAGTTTTGATCTGGCACAAAGGTTCTTTGGAGACATATTTTTTAGGCAGTCTGAAATGCTCTTTAATTCAGAAACCATTATTCATTTTAATTATCACCAAAAAAATTAGTCCTCCATTTTTTTTCTTTTTTAGTTAATTATCTGCATCTGAAAGAAACATAAATCTGAGATTGTAACAATACTGCTGGAGGAACAAATCCCACAGGATGCTCAGTTCTGGCACGAATACTCTTTCACATGTCTCCCCTATGTTCAATGCACTGCAAGCTGTAGTTAGGCTTTCACAACTTCCCCCAAAACCCACCTCGTTTCCTTGATGACACACTCTCCTACGCCCATGGTCTGAAAGCCTGCACACCTCTAGCACCTGAGCTGTGGCAGAGCCTCTGGAGGACACCCCCTCCATGCCTGCAGCATGACCCTGCTCCCAACAGCCCCGGTTGGGCTCCCCATTAGATGACTGCCTGCCCATCAGTTCATGCTCATCCAACATTTCTGTGGAAATTGTTTCAACTGCTTCCATGAAATAAGTGGTGCTGGGGGAAACCTCTCATCTAATCTTTAATGCTGCTGCAGATAAAGAGGAAATGGCACCAGATGACAGACCAACTTCCTACAGCAGAGGCTGAATAGCATCTCAGCCCAGAAGTGCTGCAAAGGCCGGACACACCTGCACTCCCGAGAGGAGAACGGGCTCAGCTCTGACCTAGAGTAGTCCCTTTGTATCCTCTCAAGGCAGGTGAAATCTCGCACATACACCCACTGATGCTGATGTGGAGAACATACTGCTGAGTTTCTCTAACAAATCAATTATTCTGGCTCAAGTGCAGGCATATGCTGTGTCCCTCTGCTTTCTGCACATCTCCCTGCCCACTCTCCCTCTGAAACTCCATGTGAGCCCATACTGCTGCTGTCCCCAAACCCACCGCTGCTCCTTCCTCTGCAGCCAATTGTCCCACTCTGCACCCACACACACACCCTGATGCGGAGGAGCCCTGTTTTCCTCTCAGCTGAATCATAGGTACCAATGGCAAAACAACTCTTGGTTGTCAATTGTGCCACCTATGCAATTGCAACTTGAGAGCAAACCCAATTAAGTAACAGAGTATGCGTTTGTACAAGGTCTAAATTCAGCAACAAGAGGCTGAGGCCTCTACTAGCATCTTTCTCTCTCCTAGTATGAAAAATTATCCATGAATCTCCTTTAAAATGAAAAAACAAAACACAACACAAAATGGATGTAAGAAATACACATCACAATTTCTAACCACAGTGGCCTTTCCATCTTCATCTACCTATCTCCCCTAGGAACCCAGCACTCTCCATCACTGTCTTCACATTCACCCTAGCTCCAGGAAAGTAACAAGCTAAGATTTATCAGCTTCCTTTCCTCTTCCAGTTCTGTTTTTTTTTAAAAAAAAAACACAACAAAGTAACAAAACTAAAGAACTCTGAACTTGCATTATCTTTTGTTCCATTCTTTTCTCAAACTCAGTGCTTCTCTTCCTGGAATCCCAGGGAAATTTTACCCTTGCTTTCAGATTTCCATGCTTATCTTCATTGACCACAGCTTTACCCTATTAAATAGACAAGTTTTGTTCTTGGAGCTTTTCTTTAATATTCATGTTTGAATGTACATTTCCTGCTGCATCACAACTGAGGGAAAAGAGGAGGACAGATTTCATGTGCAAAAAATACAATCACAGCAAAGAGGAAGCAAACTATTTCCACTGCCCATTATAGCCAGGGCAAGACAGAGACGTTTAGGATGGAAACAAGGAAAACCTTTCCAACACAGGCAGCTGAGCTGAGTTGCTTGCCTAAGGCATGTGGGAAGGTGTGGAATTTCCATCTTCTACCAGTAACTCTTCAGAAGTTGATCCTGGTGTAGGAGAATAGATTAACCAGGAGCCTGTGCTGTTCCACTGTTTTACTCCACTATTTTTTTACTGAATGGTGGCTGCACTTGTTTAAAATATTTCTGTTGAAATCACAAAAGTCCTCCTACTCACTTTCCACCATCATGCACTCATTATTAAAATAATACTTAAAGTACCAGTCAATCCCAAACCATCAAAATATGTAGAATATACATATAGAAATATGTATGATTAATCCTTTGAAACAGGTTATTATTTTCCTTTTTTTTTCCCCAAAATTACATTTTCAGTGCCTAAAAAGTAAATTTTGCAAAAGATGTGTCCTTTACCAAAACCAGTGTGTTCACTGTGGGAACTTCTTTCACTACCTTCTTTGCATCTTTCTCATACTTTGTCAACATAAACACTAAGACTACAGACACTAAAAAGATTCATTATAAAATTTTATTTTTGCTTAAATCAGGCATAGCTAAAAATCAAATTATTTCAGACACTCTCGTTTAATGGAATTACCACCCTCTGCTGAAAGATGTCATTCCTCAACTGAAGCACAGGCACAAGCTGCCTGTGCACTCCTAGTCCGCTGCAAGAAGCACTAAACCAAACCCATCTAAATAACCTGGGGCAATTCAGCTGCAGTAGTGGCTACAAAAATTCTTTCATATTGAAACAGGATAGGAACAAACCCACAACTAGAACTAGCTATGATGCTTCAGATGAAAGCATCTTCTTCAAGCACGATAAATGAGATGTCCTGCCAACAGGTTAACATCCAGTAATTTTTAATTTCCAGTCGTGCATGTGTGCTTTCCTTTTACACTTCCAATAAAAATGGTTGTCCAAAAACCATATTGCAGAACAGTCCATAAAGGACAATTAATTATGTCCTTTTATAACTTTTTCAAAACCAAAACCAAACAGAACAATATAAGCCTTCCCCTTCCCTTGGCCTCCCCCCTCACAGATCCACGCTCCAGCCTTAGCAGAAGGAAGTTCTCAAGGCAAGAGTCACAGCTAAAGCCCAAGCTTCACATGAAAGGCACAACCAGCTGCGACAGGGCAAAGCACAGCTGAGAGCAAGGCCAGCCGCTGGGGAGAGCGCCTACAAATCTGAAGGTGATACAACACATGAAAAGCCCAAGTTTGAATGAATAGGGGCAGGGGAAAAGGATTTGGATTAGCCTTTTGGAAGAAAACCAGGCATACCTTTAACCCTAGTTCAAAGAGATCGCTTTCTGAAGAAAATATTCCCCAGCTAAAAAAAGCATCTAACAGGGAAGCCTGTCTAGTTCAACTCCATATATCTAAATAGTACATATTTTTGAAATTTGACTCAACAGCTGATTTTCACTGACACCAGTGCTCAGGCTAGTCCCTTCAGCTGGTGGAAACAGGGGAAAATAAAATAATCTCTCCAGCTGACAGCATTTACAGGGGTTTACACAAACCTCATAAACAATGTTATGATTTCATACTTAATTTTACCTTTTTTGTCATCACTGGTGATGGCAGTAGTATTTTAGACTTGAACAACAGGAAATTCAGACTTCTCGCTAAACAATAAAAGCATACCTTTGCTAGATGCAAAAGGCTGCATTTGATAGTGACTGTTCATAGAAGAAACCACCTAAATCAAATTTAAAGTGAAGGAGAAAATTTAGTCCTGCCTAATAATGTTACACAGCTGGATTTTTAAATAACAGTTTTAAAAAGAAGATGCTAAAATGCATCCAACAAGAAGAGCAGAGAATAGGCTGGCCAACTGCTGCACAGTTCAGACCAAACTGGCATCTGGTAACTTTTTTAATTAAAGCAATGCGATGTTTCACTCCCAGAGACAGAGACAATGGATAAAAGCAACCTTCTCCCCAAAAGAAAACATACAGGATATACAAGTTAAAGAGGGAGAAACAGATCTAATTAATTCCTTGTGAATTTATTACCCACAAGCAACCTCACCACCAGGTGGGAAGCGGGTGAGGCAGCCAGGCTATGGCAGGAAAGGTGGCTGGGGCAGGGGGCAAGGCGGGCACGACAAGAACCATTTAATGTGCAGCTGCATGTATGCAACAACACGAATTTGCAAACCCTGCTGAGGGATTCAACACACCTTCCTTTTTATAGCACGTTATCAGGAACATTTTAACTGGCACGTGTTTTATGGTGCACCTCAGTGCTCCTGGACTCAGAAACCCCTGTCTGCATCCCTTTCCCTGGTGCGTTACAGTGCTGTTTCACTGCTTTAGAGGCCTGTGGCCAAATTCCAGGAATTGTGAAGTCAGATGGAGAGAGGTATAAACCTCTCCCACACCCTGGGGAAGATAAACCTATGGTCAGGCATGGATGAAGCACCTCATCGCACTGGGCAGCAGCAGACCTCTGCACAAGGAGAGCGCAGGGTGGCCTGTGCTGCTGCGCTCAGGCAGCGGCTGGCTCGTGACAGCACCTATCGCAGCTCGGCCGTAGGACAGGGCACTGCATCATCCAGTCCATCCTTATGCTCAGAATAGCTGTGCTGCTCTCAAGCACTGCCAAAGATTCGCACCTGAGCTCTGGCACTGTGTTTTTTAATGTGCTGCCTTTGTTTTGCATGCAGCAGCCTGGTGAGGGCTCTGACCAAGGGCTACCCGAGCAGCTTGTCCCAATTTCACAAGCTCGTTGCTCTTCCCACATTACGCCTGGTGATTTGCTCCAAAATGTAATTCAGCTGAGCACAATTTCCTGGAGTTTCCATGTACCAGGCAAGCACCACTGCAGGTGCTTTCCCCTAAAGTTTCCTCTGTGGGAATTTTCTAGAGATTGATATCTTTGAGGCCAGGTTTAAAACTGGGCATTTTCTCCACTTCTTATTGAGATAGCAAGAGAACACCTTGAATGTATTATCTGTCTCCCAGCGTGTAATGTACGTAACATTTGGGCACATCACATTTAGAGTGAAGCTCCTCTCTGCTCCTCCTCTTCAGCATTCAGTGCCTCCCAAGGGCAATGCACAAGGCAAGGAAGGTGGAGTTCAGTTAAATTCACCATTGCATCTCACGGCAGACAAAAATGAAAGATCAACGTTCAGCATGTCATATCTGCAATGCCATCATACACAAAAGGCTTTTATATGATACAAACTGCTTATGAGAATTGTCCTTGCTCCGTTTCTTTCATCTTCTAATGTACCACTGGATAGTGACTTCCCTGACACTGGAGCCTGATACAAAGATTTTCATTCAAGTGCTTTCCGTGTAATCATTTATGGCCTGATGCTGTAAAAACACTGAAGAAAACGCATTGCTTTGATCACATTGAGAGACTTAAAAGATACTGCCCCCATAAGCGGGGCTACTTATGACTGTTACCAACCCTCTGATTCCAAAGAACACTCATCGCTCCTGTGAAAAGCAGTGGTTGTACCTGAACACGGCCAGGAATTCAGAACAGCCTCCTCCCCTGCCAAATTCCAGCAGTCCACGAGGATGCCTTTCACATGGAGAGATGTTACTGATCATTTCTGTCATTGTTCAAATATTTATCCTCTTTTTTTTCCTCAAACAGAATGCTATGTCCTACAGCATGGCTCCAGGTGCCTTGCTTGAGTCTACTTGTCTCTTGTATGTATTTTTCCTTATATTGTCTGCAGTGCTTATATTGTCTACCATATGTTGGGTTTACTTTGTAGATTTTTTTTTTCTTTAACTTTGAGGTACTGGAATATGGTATCTTGAAAAGAACAATCAATGTCTTTTCTTTAAAGTTTTTTTCTTATGTAGCATTGTTAATTACAAGCTCTGCAAAATCCAAGAATTTGAAGTTTGAAGTGAGTCAGTTCTGACCAAGTCCTGTGAGAAAACTACTTACAAAGAAGAGAGGGAAAAAAGATGCACCGTGCAAACAGAAACATTTGTTGAAGCAGGAATTTAATCCCAAATTCACAAAATTATTTCCCTAACCACTACACTATGGAGGTAAATACAGTGCCTATACCACTTTTATCTTTCATCCTGACTCAGGAATACTCAGTTACTTAGACAGAAGTCGAATCACACGAGCAGATGAAATGGAGAAGGAGATCACATGGCAGAGGGGTGCTTACACTCCGCTGAAGCTCACTTGATCAGAACAGGGTTAGCTAAGCCAACAGGGCTGCGCACAGGCTTCTTTGCAAACATGTACAAATGTGCACAAGATGCAAGGCAGTGAGGAGTCAGACTCCCAATTTCTAAAAGTGACTTACCTTGTCAGAATAAAAAAAAATACAATAAAAATATCAACACCCTTACCTGACAAGATTAAGAGTCATGAAAATCTTTTGGAGAAGAGATAAAGCAGTTCTTCACAAAAAACTTGGAAGAATGAAATATTAGGTCATATGGTGTTATGGGAACAGGTCAATCAAACACTGTACTTGAGCAAGGTCTCTGTCTTTTGAAACAAGTTTCAGAAGAAATCTGTCTTTGTTGATGACAGGAACATTCCGAATCCCACTTCAGCTGTCGTCTTTTATAGTGCTTCTCTGCTTGAGTATTCTACTGGTTTTGCTTTTAAAATTGAAAAATTTAAGACAATGACTGAAGAAACAAGAAAGAAGTCTTATTGTGTTAAATTGTAGGATTACAGTTTTCTGACACGGCTAAAACTAACCTGAGGAGATGAATAAAGAAAGGATTCAATACTTAGATTTCTGCAGATTTGTAACTGGTATAAGTGCATCAAGTCTTTTTCCTGAAGTCTTTATCAGCTGGAAATGAAGAAGACAGATTTGCTGGGATTCTCATATATGTAAGGTTTCTCATGACTTGCACTGAAACAACATGGGAGAAAGGCAGAAAACAGCAACCTACGTATCGTGGGAGCACGGTACATGCTTATTCACTTTCTGTGGGCACAGGAGCATTTCTCTTTGATATCCATTACAGTTTCTAGTATACCAAAGTTGTCTGTTTTCTCAATGTATTTAGGAACATGCCGTATACGCTGAGGGAACTGGCAGATGTTATTTCCAAGCCACTCTCCATCATCTTCCCAAGTTCACAGAGGACAGGAGAGGTGCCTGAGGACTACAGGAAAGCCAATGTCACTCCAGCCTTCAAAAACGGCAAGAAGAAGGACCCAGGAAACTACAGGCCAGTCAGCCTCACCTCCATCCCTGGAAAGGTGGTGGAACAGCTCATCCTGGAGGTCATCTCCAAGCATGTGGAGGAAAAAAAGCTTATCGGGAGTAGCCAGCATGGATTCACCAAAGAGAAATCATGCCTGACCAACCTGATAATAAGCTCAGGAAGTGTGGGTGAGATGTGTGGACAGCGAGGTGCATTGAGAACTGGCAGAACGGCAGAGCTCAGAGGGCTGTGATCAGCAGCACAGAGTCTAACTGGAGGCCTGTAGCTCGCGGTGTTCCCCAGGGGTCAGTACTGGGTCCAGTCCTGTCAACTTGTTCATCAGCGACCTGGATGAAGGGACAGTGTCCCCTCAGCACGTTTGCTGGTGATACAGAACTGGGAGCAGTGGCTGAGACCCCAGCAGGCTGCGCTGCCATTCAGCAAGACCTGGACAAGCTGGGGAGCTGGGCAGAGAGGGACCTCATGGAGTTCAGCAAAGGCAACTGTAGGGTCCTGCCCCTGGGCAGGAATAACCCCACGCACCAGTACAGGCTGGGGCTGGCCTGCTGGAAGGCAGCTCTGCAAGGTGGCCATGAGCCAGCAGTGTGCCCTGGTGGCCAAGGCGGCCAATGGGACGCTGGGGTGGCCAGCAGGTGGAGGGAGGTGATCCTGCCCCTCTGCTCTGCCCTGGTGAGGCCGCATCTGGGGTGCTGTGGCCAGTGCTGGGCTGCCCAGTTCAAGAGAGACAGGGAATTGCTGGAGAGGGCCCAGCAGAGGGCTATGAAGATGCTTAGGGGACTGGAGCATCTTCCTTACAAGGAAAAGCTGAGAGAGCTGGGCCTGTTCAGCCTGGAGAAGCAAAGAATGACAAGGGATCTTATTGATCAAGTGTACTGAACAAGTGTCTTAAGGGTGAGTGTTAAGAGGACGGGGCCAGGCTCTCTTCAGTGGTGCCCAGCGACTGGACAAGGGGCAACGGGCACAAACTGCAACACAAGAAGTTCCATCTGGATATGAGGAAAAAAACTTCTTTCCTTTGAGGGTGACAGAGCACTGGAACAGGCTGCCCAGAGGGGCTGTGGAATCTTCTTCTGTGGAGACATTCAAAACCCATCTGGACACCATCCTGTGCAACCTGCTCTGTGCAACCTGCTTTAGCAGGGGGTTGGACTATAAGATCTCCAGAGGTCTCTTCCAACCCTCACCATTCTGTGATTCTGTATCTCTGCACTTGTAACAGAGCAATCAAAACAATTGACTTTTTTAGCTTGAAGTAGTTCTTCATATTTTTCCAATACTATTCTTTTACATAATCATTTTTAATAACAAATCCTACTTCAAATGTCTCTGAAAATCCTCGATATAAGTGAGACTCATACACCTGATGAACTATATAAAAAAAACCTAATTGAGGAAATTGCCAGGGCAAAGGCATACAATTAAAGAAAATAATACAGTAAGAAATAAAGTTAAATACTAGATTAAAATATTTAAGAGATTTTATATTATTTACAAGGATTCTAATATCCTTATGATGTTGATAGACCCAAAAATGGGTCAAAGAAGATGACATGATGATGCATATCATGAAGTGACAGGAGATGCTGAAACCTGTCAACATTCTCCATTCAGTCAGACAAAATCTTTTAGGAATTTTATTCAGAGCTTTAACAAAGATATTTTTGATGGGGAAGGATTGTGCAGAGTTGGTTCTATGTTTGAGAAGATGAGTAGGAAATAAGGAGCAGAGGGCAGAAGACAGAAAAATAGAGAACTGGAAATAAAGATGCCAGAATCCAAGTTAAAATTCCTTCTGTTAAAGTCAGCACGTGGCACTATTGGTAATGTTTGTATCCCTGATTATTTTTTTCCCCCTGTAGTTAAACATGCAATATTTTACACACAGTCTGCATGTAGATAGCTGTATCAGTTGTGGCTCTAACCTGTTATACTTTCATGCACTCTTTACATAGATAATCTTATTCTAAGATTACCATTTCAAAATCCAAAGACTCTGTTTAAGTTCAATTAGAATATTTTTATTTTGTTATATATGTATTAAACAAAGTAAAATAAACAGATTCCATATTTTTAGGTTTGATTAGCATAACTGAGACAAATCTATAAAATATGGAATGTAAAAAAAAGTACCTAATTGTAATTAAAGTTCTGTGGCCTCTACATTTCAATAAAATATTCTACCATAATTAAAAACAAGGGCAATTCTCATTTTTCCTTTGCAAAACAATGACTCAGAGTGAAAACACTTTTCATTGTTTGTCCAATTAATTATTGGTCATGAAATCTTAAAGCTGGCACAAAGGATTTAAAATTGAGTTTGGCTGGATGAGTTAACAATTCAAATGAGCCTTTCAGAAGAAGTGAGAGCAACCAGGCCCATAGAGAACAGAGAGGGCACCTGAATCTGGTAGCAGCATCGCCCTCTGTAATGTCAGAGCACCACGTTTGGAGACGCAATGGGCAATGGCAAGAGATGGCCAAAGGGCTACAGCTAGCAAGTAAGAGACACATATTAATTACAGATTGCATACGCAAAGAGGAGGTTTATTCAAAATTCAATAAAAATAAATAGGTGAAGAAAGTCCTTGCTGAAATGCAGGAAGCAGTGATGACATGGAAGAGAGGGAGAAGGAAGACGGGACCATCCAGCACACAATTCAGTTTTTGCAGGAAGAATAAAAGGAGCGAGCCTTTGGCTTCTTTGCCACCGTGCTTCTCTCCTTCCCTCCCTTGATGTAGATGTACTCACCTCCTCTTGAAACCTAGTCAGAAATATGATGGAAACAGACCTTCCTAGATTCCTAGCAAAGATGATGATTCTGCATTAAGGTCCTACTGCCATCTGCTTATCTCAACGTGCACAGCATGTCCTCCATAAGAAGTTAGGCTGTAAGCATTTTTCATATAAGACAGTTACTGAGGAATAAGAGGAACTTCACCAGAGTAAATCCAGAGCAAGAGCAGATGAGATACTGACCAGTTCCCAAGTCAGCAGGATACTCCTCAAAAGCCTGTAATCCCTAAGACTGATGAATGCTGGCCTGCATTAAAGACAATAACATACACAATTTGCTACAGCACAAAGATTCTGATTTTAAAAAGAAACAAATCCATAAATACAAATGTTTATCCACAAAAGAATTTGCACGCTGGTTACTTTTGACACGTGAAACATGCTCAGCCAGTTGACTCTCCCTGTGCACGGTGCTCTAAGGTAAGTAGCTTTATCTAATCTGCCTCCTGCTCCCCTTGCAGATGAAAAACTTTAAAGGGAGGCATAGAACATAAAAAGTGGTCATTTCCTCTTTTTGGCTGAAAACACTAAAAGTCAGATACTACTGCAACAGATCCAGGTCAGTAGCAATGTGTGAATCAAGCCTTTCAACAGCAGTTCCTCTAACAGGAAGCCTCATGCTTCCTGCAAGGTGAGTTAAGACCATAAGAAACTGCTACCAAGTACAGACGGACAAAAAAAAAAAATGATGGAAGTGTTTTCAGTTGGAAAATAGAACAGTTTAAATGTTTCACAGGATGATGCTGGAGACCAGAGGCCTCAAAATAAGTTAAGCAACTGAATAGAAGAGGAAACCTTTGTTAGTCCACCTCATAGACAAAAGCTGCAGCTCAACCTTTCTTAAATAGTAAACTGCATAGAAAACCAGAGGAAACCAGATTTGCATGGTCTGATCGCTTATTTTTCGGTCAACTAACAAATCACCTTATTTTTTAAAATGTGAATGGTTAATAAAAATTGAATGCAGTCTTTGATTATAGTCTTTTGTATAATAGATGAACTTTCACTTTTTGCCATTAGCTGAGTTGTGAATGGTATACCTGGAAAAGGATAAAAAGGGGCTGGAAGGAGGGAAATCAAACACTTCTTGGCATTTGCTGTAGGAGAAACTGTTGCTGCTTCCTGGTACTTCAGGCTTAACACAAATAGGGTGTTTTTTGACCTTAATCATTCAGATACCCTGATCTTATTGTATCTTCCTAGTGAAGACATAATTTCAGGTGTACAGGTAGATGACCATGATTGGGGTAGGTCTGCAGAGTTGAAATTTTTAGAGGAGTTCACAAAAGTGGATCAGATTTCTAAAAGCCACCCTGTAAGCTCAGCCATCTCCTTCTGTGACGTGTGGTAGGCTTAATCTCCTCCAACATCAGTCACCTGAAATATGGACGTGCAGTCTCAGCCTGTCACGCAAGTTCCCCCTCGAGTCAAAAGATAAAAATGGTCACTGCCAGGTAGCAGCTCAACCTCCCCATCCTAAAAGAGGCACCCTGGAGATACTGCTCCTTCCATTAGCTAGAGAGGCAGTCCAGACATCAGCATAAACAATCAAACTGGAGAGAATGGGCACCACCCTTAAAGCTCCCAGACCAGAGTGTTTCAAAAACTCTGGCCTGCTATGCTTGCTACACTGGTGCTTATCCAGGAGCTGAGCTCCTCCAGAAGCCACATCCCAGCTGCCGCTTCCCAACTGCAGTGACAGCCAAGTAAGCGCACGGTGGGGTCACTGATCTTTGGGATATGTGCTCCTCTTACACAGCCACTCACAAGTTTTGTGCCAGCCTTTACCATCCTTACTAGCATCAATGACAGACAACACAGAGTGCTTCGCTGAGAATGATGTGTTGTTACTCACTGGGGCCACCTTACTTACTGTTATGACGTGGTTCACTGTCGGGAAGGGGCTGCCCTTGGGTGAAGCTTCAGTAGGACCAGCATCAAGGGCGTTGGGTTCCAAAACAAGGGATGCCTTTAAAAACAAACCAGCAGAAAGGCATATTTTTATTCTGAATGCTGTTTAAGAAGAACAGGTCCCTTCCCCTAAGGTTAGTATACAAATACCTGCCCTGTCACTACATATGGCTGCACAACAAAAGCAAGTAAAATTGCATTGCAGTCCTTGCTGTTCCCCATTTTTGATGAACACGCTGTACACTTGACCTGTTGAAAGGGTCAGTTCAAGAATAAGAAGTTGTAACAGAGCATCAAGAGGAAAATGCTGGTTATTTGTACACATATTAGTCCTGTGGTCAAAAAATCAGGACTTCTATAGCACACGTGAACACATTCATTCCTTCTCATCTCCCACACATACAAAAAGCAGAAAATATTATTCTACATTCTTTAAATAGATGAATGATTCTGCCATCTTGTGGGAGACTGAGAAATCATAAGTATTTGCAGCATAACAACAGCAGGACAGAACAGTATGGAGCAGAAATTTCTTCTCTTTCTTACTTGTTTCACTATTTCTAAAATGAACAGACATTAGTAGCTAATATATTTCTAATAGCCCCAATTATGAATTACAAATAATGAATGATTGTCCAGGTTCCTCCATGAAGCTAAGTGGGTGATTTTTAAGGTATTGACTTTAATAGAAACTCTGCTCAGAAGTTAAAGGTGCAGCAACTAAAAATCCTGATTAATTTCCCTAATGATCTGATAATGTGAAATACATAAAGAATTATTTAAATTCTCTCACATCTGTTAAAATACAAAAACTAGATAAGGATAGTCCTTTCATAAAAGAAAAAAGGTAAAATGATACAGAATTTTATCCATCATTAAACCTTTTAAAAATGTTGAACTAACTTCCATACATGCATTGTGGAACACAATCCTCTATTACTAAGGTCTGTAGCATAAATCTACTAATTTTGTAAAACTATCACCCATTTGTCTTTGGTTGATATAGGTTGTATCCTTATTCCTGGAAATCTAACAGACACAAATTATTGCTTGCTCCATCCCACCTTGACTCAACACAGAGTATACTGGAGTAAAAAACATTAACTTAAGCAAGTACAAATGACAGTTTAAGAGAACAAGAGCTGGAAAAAATTATGGACCAGTTTCGACTGGAAGTCATTTTGTAGAGGCTCTTCTCCATCTCTACCTTTCTCGGCAAGTAGAAACCAAACAATCGGTCAAAAATATGTATCACAAAATCGTACATGATCACCACTGCTCTTGGGAACCTCTGAGGCTCAAGAGAGTGAAAGATGAAGCTTGAGGTGGAGCAGCCTAAGAGAGATTTATCCCTTGGCATTTGCACTGTAAGCCTCCATCAGGGGAGTTACTTGGAGCTGTTCTCTCCCAACCAAAAATTACCTCGGAGAAACAAGTTCATCTAGTTCATATTTCTTTGTAACAACTGCAATAAACATCTAGTAGATCTAATGCAGTGTTATAAGAAAGCTTCTTGGACAAAGTACAACTGCATTTGTGCTCACAACACTGCTTACTAAGACCATTATTCTCTTTTCGGAACTAGCTAGTAATATTTTGTTAAGCACCTTGAACATAAAGATCTGAAAACCAGAATATAAGAAGGAGGAATACAACAATATAATGTCATTATAATTTCTTTATAATGCAGTTTGGGAAGTCTAGATCTAGGTCTCAAATTCCCCAACTCCGAGCAATTTCATTTAAAGACAACAACAAGGGAACACACCCACATCACTGACAAACAACCCCTCTACCTCTGCCACTCTGTCTCCTGCTTGCACTCCAGCCAGGTCTGCAGAACCATCTTTCAGCACCCGTGGGATCACCATCCCCTGTGATAACACAAAAGAGGTGTTTCAGATCTGACAGGGTTTCTTCCATGGTTTTAAATGTAAAAAGCAAACAGGAAGTAATTAATTTTCAAAGCTTGTTGTTCTTCTGCCTCCATTGAAATAAAAGCTAAATGTCTTCGCACATTAGCAACAATAAAAAAAAAAAAAAGCCTCCATGGCTGACACAAACAACAATGAACAGAAGTCATTAATTGTTTACACTGTGCCCTGGGGGACAGACTGGGAAACAAAGATTTATTTAAATGATAATGAAGTAAGAAGATGTGAGAAATACTTCTCTCAAATCAAGTTAGCTCCTGGGAATGAGCAAATGTGATGGGAGAAGCATGTGGATTGCCAAGGGAGTGACCCCAAATTGAAGTAGAAAAAGGAAACCAGCCAACGGTGCTTCAGACATCAGGTTGTCATTGGAAAACCACTTGCTTACATCGGGTCTTGTCTTCAAAATCATCCCTCCAGGAAGTTCCCCATCAAAATCTACTGCCAGCTTCTACTTTGGGAAATGTTACCCATGTTTACCCTTGTTAGCCTTATTACAAAAACAGTGATGTTACATTGAGGACAACCTCAGAAAGAAATCAACAAAACACAACAGCTTCAAAGAACTGCTCATCGGTTTCTTTCTAACAATTAATAGATACATTTTGAGTAACGAAATGCACCTCATTATTGTCTTTACATGGAGATGAGCCCTTTCCACCAGCAATGCTAATACCAAGACTCCCCATTTGACTGCACACAGTAATGGTTACCTGGAAAAGAATTATAATGGGTAAGTGGCCTTATTAATCAAAAACATTGCCTATTAATTACACGAGCAATGAAAATCTATCTGAACTCTGGCAGTTTTGGCCCTGTAGAGTTCAGCCAAAGAAAAACGGTGCTATGCTTCAACACCGGCACATGCAAGACTAGCCTCTACTCTTCAATAACACCAAGAATGAATCATTTCTCCAGGGTTTACAGTCATGCCAAAACCATATAAGGCTCTTTGTAAGGTTGCTGACCAAACCAGTTGCTTCATAAAGCCCACCGATTTACCAAGTATTCACAACGGCAACACCACCAGCATACAGAAATGACAAATAAGTGGGTTTTAATAAGTTTATGAAAAACCTTTGCTTTGGAACCTCATCTACAGCCTGATTTGCTTACTCTCACCTCTTTTGAGAGCAGATAACTGGATTTGAGCACTATTACAGGTTGGGTTTTTTTTCTTTTAACTGACTTTTGGTATGTATCTGTTAACTCCGTCAAAAGATTTGACAGTACTCTAACCACTGACTTAAATGTAAAAATATCAGGAAGCTTTTAAAAAAGCAGCATAATTTGTAATTAATCTAGTCTGTTCTCATCCTGCTGGTATCGGCAAAAATTTAGTACAAAATGTTAGATCATTTTCTGAATTTACAGGATTCACAACAAAGGCCAAATAAAATTAGTTTCAAGTTCCAAAGACAGCTTTCATTTAAGAGTTTCCCCCCCTCAGTTATTGGGGTTATTTCCTTATTTAGTATATAGCGTGCTTATTAGTAAATAATTATTTGCTAATTGCTAAACCAAGAATCACTTTAAATTTAAAGAACACCTTGACATAGTGTCGTGGAATCTGAAAGAAAATTGCATTTCACCTTCCTGCATTAGTAAAATGCTCTTATCTTCATTGATTTGCTTCATATCGCTAAGACAGTTCAGGCTTGAATATCTTGTTAAATTTTATAATTCAGAACATTTCAACACAGCTGCGCTTTAAAATTTAACAAATGCATGCAGTTACTCTTGCACATATAACATACTCACATGAAATTTCTAATTCCTAAAAAGGTATGAAAATACTGTATGAATCAAATGAAAATCACCCTAACAAATGTTGCTTAGACTTAGCATTACCTGCACGCTTGAGACTTCACAAGCCCGTGATCACCAGCAGTGCTTTGGTGACGGGTCCCAGCACGGGTGCCATACTGGGCGAGCCGCCTTTCCCAGTGCTGCATCCCACGACCCTGGGGACGCAGCAAAATTCTGACCCGCAGGCAGTCAGCAGAGGTTTGATCTGTACCGAGACACTCCTGGGAGCCAACCCATAAAGTATTCCCTCCTCATGTATGCCAAAGCATGCCAAGATAGGACAGATCCATTGAGTTCAGAGGATAGTTTTCTCCATAAATTCAGCCCAAATCTTGTAGTTCTCACTGATAAATTTTCACTTGAACATTCGCACCTCTTTTCACGGGACAGAGGCTTTCTCATGCCCTCAGGGTAAGGTCATGCCACTGCTCCTAAACCATGGACTAAATGAAGGCTTAGCTGAGTGCCCACCTGCACACACCCGTGGCTTGACCTTAAAATACCGAAGCTGGATATATAAAACGAGACAGTATTGAATGGGCACAATGAAAGCTGTTCGGTTTTTTTAATGGAAAACTTTTTTTCCATATAAGCCAGTGGGAGCAAGCTTACACTCTCAGTGAATGGTAAGTCTCATGACATCTGACATGCAACGTCCCCCCTTCTTTGCATGTTTTATAAACTGCCTCACACAAGCAGCAGACTTTCCCATGGACACACGGACTTACACACACACGTGGTCCCCCCCGCATCAGCAAGCCCAGCCCATGCAGCAGTACAATACCTTCAGTGGGGGCTCAGGTGCATCCAGCACCCTTGATTCCTCTGGGATCTGTCCGCTCTCCCCAGGGAAGGTGCCTGCTGCCGAGATGGGTGGCTGCACCTTAGTGTTAGCCCCTGGAAGAGTCTTCCCTTTCATCGCCAACTTGTGCTTTTCTTGAGGAGCCATTCTGGTATTCCTTTGATCTCTCATGCTATCATCGGTATCAAAAAGGCTGCCAGAAAACTTGGAAATAGGTTCCTGGGGGTTAAAGATAAAAAAGGTAAACACGGCAACAGCAAGGAGAATATGCACCTGATACCCAGACACTACCCATGGTAAATTCGGTTTGATCCTCTGTATCACATTGCCGTACATTCAGATTTGTTTCACTGAAGATAAAACCGCAACTTTAAAGCAAATGTACAAGTATCTTTGTTTGACCATTATTTCTCTGGGAATGGTTTTCCCTCAACATGGGAGTGGAAATCGCAGGAACAGGGAGAGCACTGGGATCCATGCAGCCTTTCACTAGATCCCCTGGCACATATAAGCACATATGCAACACACGTATACCCAAATAAATCCTGCAATGCCCTATTGAGAGGATGAAGCATGAGGAGGAGACTATTTTGGGCAGCCTCTGGCAGCTCAATAGCACTGAATCCACTGTCCCAGGGCAAGGAACCACACATGAGGCAAAGGAAAGAGCTTCCCATACAGAAAAAAACACATTTCTCAGTTACTCAATGCTGATATTCTGGTTTTGGGAGCACAGGTGTCAGAGGAAAGCCAAGGCCCTAGCTTGCATCTATGTCTCTAAGAAGATCTTGTTTAAATAATTGGACGGAATTTATTTAGCTGCAAAGAGCAGCAAGTGGAGACCTGCACACTTAGTGATTTAGGGGTCCACTGGAATCAGAGTCTCAAAGGTGAGTCATCCCGAAGCTTGCTTTGAAGTCTGGCTCTAAACTGTACCTACTCTGAGATGCAGGAAGGAAATGACAATGTCACCCTATGCTTAAACCTTGAAAATAGAAAAAAAAAAAACAAGTAAAACACATCCACCAAACAATTAAGGCTTCAGTTGAGTTCGACTGCAAAACACCATGTTTTCCACTTATCAGTTATGCGTGGCAAAGCAGTTAAATGAGATTCAGCCATGACGTCCAAATTCTGTTCACATTTTATGGATGCTTTATTTATATTTAGCTGATTTTTACTCCTTAATTTGATACATAAGGTTGAATCAGGTCTTCATATGACCATAATCCTTGTATCTTCTGTTGGCAGTAAAACAGCGCAACAAATAAAGGTCAACACCTTTGAAAATAAACCCTATAAATGTCTTCATAAGCTTGGAAGTTTAATACCAGAAATAAAAAGCAGTGGCATTACCATGAACAGCTGTGCAGAAACCCCACCGGACACTCTATTTTTCAATCTGTATCGGAGCTTTTCCACAATCTCTTTTCTGGCTGGGATGGAAAGAAGCATCACCAACCCCAAGGAGAGCAAGCAAGGCATGATTACTTCCTATTTTCACTTAAAAGGGAATTTATTTAGCTTTAACTCACATAAAACATTAATTACCTTTCTTCTCTTGAGAGAGATTCCTCTTTCACGGCACCAGGCTGACTAACCCAGACCCATCAGCAGTGCTGGGATGCCATGGGGGCTGGGGAGCAGGGCTGGAGCAAGAGCTAAGAGTGGGGCTGAAGGAGGGAGCACTCAGCAGCAGTCAGGGGGTAGGAAGGCAGCAGAGGTCCTGGAAGAGGAGCAGGAGCCCCAATTCCTCCTCAACCCTCAGCAAGCATCTGGAGGAAAGACGTGAGCAATGCCAGGAAAGGGAAAGGCTGTAAGAGTGCAATCACCACCTCCTTTTCCAAGGCTATGACTGAGAGGACAGCCAAGCTGCCTTCCAGGTGACAGACACCTGGTGGGCACAGGCTAGAGAAACCACGGCATCCAGGGTTTCCAGTTGTCAGCATCCTGGAACAGCTACCCAAAACCAAACATGCAGTGGACTAGCACCGCAACCTCAGTTTTCTACCATCCAGTCCTTGGGAGACACCGAGCTTCAAGCACTGCTAACAAACAGCCTGCTTACCTGAAAGAGATGGAGGGATGCTGGTAACTGGGGATACAAGCAGGAGTAAAATAAAAAAAGTACGTATCTCATCATTGCTCAGGTTACTCATCTTAACCTGCAAGTTGCACTGTACTTTTGGGGGTTGGATGGATTGTTTAATTGCAAGCAAAGTAAAGGAATCAAATCAATATTGAACATGATTTTGTACCCTCTGCACAAGCAAGGGCGTGAAAGTACAGGCAGTGCAGCCTCCTGCTGACCCAAAGCACTCAGGAGCATAGCACTGCAAGCAGATCGTAGTTTCTTGATGGGACACACAACATTGTCTCTCCTGACCCCAAGGAGACCACCTACATCATCAGGATCCTCCAGTTCCTCTGCTTCTTGTTCGGGACTGATCCTTCCTTCCCTCCGTTTTCCGTTAGCAGAGCTGAATTTGTACAGGTTACCACCATAAAGACTTTCTTTTCCTTTCAACGAGGCCCAGCCAGAGCCCTGGGACCTCCAGTTATGGCCACTGTACAGTTTAGGAGACTTGGGAAGCCACCTAATAGAGTCCTGAGAGGGAGATGACAAAAAAAAGAAGAAAAGAAAAAATAAAAGGCAATGAATAGATTTTAAGAAAGTTATTGAAGTATGTATATGCAGAAATTGTCTGGCAAGTTCTGCAAGGTATTTTAGTATCTTGTAAATACTGGTTTTCCCCTTTTTACCTTGAGAGGTACCTTCAGTCCCAGAGACACTTTGCCAGTTAATGGGCAAGACTGGTGATACAAAGAGCAAACGAAGGCTGTTGAAATTAGTGGAAGCCTTCAGGGACTTAAGTGAGCACGGAACCAAGCCCACCTTCAGCATCGTAAAGAAGAATTAATGATCAACAGTCTTCAATAATGTTATACTCTGTACTATTAAGAAAACAAATAAGAGCACTTAGACCTTTAGTGACCTGAGTTGAAAAACCAATCAAGTCATCCCCCTCTTTTTATTATTCATTAAATTAAATGTCCCATTTGCTGAACGGTCACAACAAAAAATGCAACACTATACTGATCTTTTAAGGTTTGCTGATTCTCAAAGTGATTGTAGTCTCCTTTACCCAAAACATCCATTACTGATTTACATCCAAAAACCTCTGTTCTCCATACACAGAAGTTCATACATGACAAGTTGAGTCTAAATAGATATACGAAATTAAATTTCCCTGAACTTCAAAAGTAATTTTTCAAAGTAATCTTTATATTTCTTTTAAGCTTTATCTTAATTTTGCCTTTAAATTTTCTTACGGCGATACAAATCCAACAGCAGAAAGCAACCTGATGCCATATAGACACATTATAGCACATGCTCCAACAAGGCAAAGAGATGGAGAACAGAAACTAACAAAAAAATTATCAACAAGCTTACAGTGGGGCAATCAGCAGCACACAGTGACTTTCATATTGTTTAAACAGGTATTTGATTCAGATTTAACAATTCTTTAAGCTCTCTTTTTGTCCTTTTTAACGAAGAATGGTTATGATCACACACACACACACACATAGATTTCTTGCTGTTACCAGCACCACAGATGTCACCATCTCTATTAGATATAAGGTTGAGAAAGAAAAGGAGATAGGACAAGGCCGTCCATGCTGGACATACTGATTCATCTTCAGCTGCAGAAGGAGCTCATTTGCTTTGGTTTTAGTAGGGCTGAAAAGACTAGGAAATGGACAAGGACGGTATCTCAGCCCCTCGTTGAAAAAGACTATAGGACTTTAAGTGTTGATATGAGCATAATCCCAACAAAGGATTATTTGCATTGTACGTAGAAGGTATGATTGGCCTCTATAGGAAATTGCTGTTAAACCACATTTCGAACTGCACTGACACTCAGCAATACCACTGTTTGCTGATAAATAGCCCACGCTTCTGGATATTCTAAACCACATCACCCAGGACCCTTGAGCTGATTGCCAGCTTAATTCATCAGTGAATTGAATGCAAAAGCAGCACAAACAACCATGACACAGTAGTGGCTCCTGTTCCTCCTGACCATTCAAAATGCAAGGCAGGGTATCTCCTCGTGTTTCTTTATGCTTGCCTTGAATAAGGAAACACAGGGCACCCTTAAATAGAAGCTTTGTTTCCTGTGGATATCAACTAGCTGGATAGCAGTTCTAATCAGATAGGTAAATAGCACACTAGCTGAAATTGTTTGCTATTGCTTTGGTCTGGGTTTGTTTCAGAATATCTAAGGTGACACCTGCCAGTGTTTAGGGTATTTCCAGAGACAGTTTAAATCCTTGTCAACTTTTAAGCTCATTAGGAAGTCGTAAAGCAATTTCACTCTGAAAATAAACACAGGTACAGTGAAGCATTTAATTTCTTCCAAGGGAACAGCTCATGCTTGTTTGACCCTGATCCCTAATCCTAAACAACAGCTTCTCAAACCCAGCCTGCCAAATTCTGTAAGCAAGTCAGTAAAATGCTATTCTCTCAAGGTAACAGATACAAGATTTTGAATTAAGCTTATGCTGACAATTGTTTCACCATTTTAGGAATACATTCAGCTGCTGTGGTAGCCTCCCATACGCAGTACACAAGGAGCAAGCTGATGTCCATCAGTAGATTTTACATCCCTATAGGATGTCAGTAGATTTTACATCCCTGTAGTCCCTCGCAGCCAAGCTGGGAAGGCAGAGCTGCAGGGCATTCCTGCTCCCTGCCCGTCTTCTCCTACAGCTTTTCCTCACACTGACATACAGCTATAAGGGAAATTCAGTGTCTGCTTCACACCTACTGTAACCTAAGAGATTTTAGTCTCAATATTCTTCATCTGCAGCACTTTAAATAGAAACAAAATGACAATTCTGGGTAAAAGCTGTTCACATTTTCACTAGGTCTATACAACGCCAGGGATGGCATTACCTTAATGAAAGCAGTTTCACAGTTCGGTTATATCAATGGCAAAAGATTGAATGGAACAACCAGAAGTACCTTTTAGCCTACGTTTGCACGCACCTGTTGTAAGCAAAACACCCTGTGGATTTTGCTTTCATAAAATAAAATGGAGAACCAAAGCTAATGAATGCTGCTGCTGTGAGCACAGGCTAATGTTACTGTGAAAACAAATCTTAATCCTCAATTATTTTTTACAGCTCCATCCTTTTTGGTGGAAGAAAAGGCGTGAGGGGGAGGGGGGGTGGGGCAGGGAGCAGAAATAAGATGATAGTGAAGTTCTAATCCAGAGTTCAGTAGCAATATATGAGGAACAGAGAACACCAGTTACGCTATTGCAAGGCCCACCGACCACCAGGCTGTTACCATGCCCGGCTCTTCACATCCTTTTGGACAAAGCCAAGAGTAGCCAAGGTGCTACACAACGCTGCAAGTTCTTAGTGAGGCCAGCCACACACAGAGTTTGCTACAAGGAAGCGATGGAAGGTGCAGGTCTGTTTGCTGTGCTTTAATGCAAAGCCTCTACTTGATCTGATTTTTTACTGGACCTTGTTTTCTCTCCCAAAAAATAAAACCAAATCACTACTCTGATGTATTAATGAAAATTGTGTTAGATGTGTAATAAGCTTCCATCACCCCTCAAGGCAGAAATTACTACAGTTCAGCTAATAGATAGTAGATTTGTACTCAAAAAATAAAGTTATCTTAGAAAACCTCCAGTAATTTATTAGTTCATTCTCATTATATTATATACTACAGAACCATGCTTCAAGACATAAGTGGCTACTGGCAAATAGCCTAATGTTAAGAGAGAAAAATCAGTTTGTCTTACAGAATTTTACAGATGGCAATTGATCTTCTTACTACCCAGGTAAGTAGTTTCTTCTGCTTCCAGGTAGGAAGTTTCTTCTTGTGTTATATACATGGGGAAGCTGAGTCCCAGAAAGATTAAAAAGGTCACTGGTTTAAGTCATTGGTAGCAAACACCGAGTGAGGCACATAGCTTTATATTCTCTTAAAAAATATTTGGAATAAAACAAAGAAAGAAGGCAAATTCAGTATTCAGGACTTGAAACTTCACAGGACTGTGTAACACTGATTTTTTTAAATGCAGGAGTGCTGTCTGGAGGGAAAAACTATTTATCAGCCTCATCAGTTATGTTCCATGGAAATACATTTTTCATCTCCCTTCATTAGCAATGATCCTAACTGATTAGTAAGATTTCCCTTCAATATTTCACCAGCAAGTCAGGTGTGCTCCCATTTCACCTCCTTTCAACATGTTTTTCACGTTTTCAAAGGCTGTCTCTTCAGAACATAAATATTCCTCTGTGCCATAACCCTGTACGTTATGGGCACAAATTGTTCTCATAAAGTACAAGGTGTCTATTCTGATAAGATCTCACTAATAAATCCTCTAGACAATGAATTTCCTCCAGGCAACAAACGTGTGCAAATGCTACATATCACCCTAAATCATTCTGGCAAATGAAAAAGAATCCAGACCACCTTTAACAATAAAAAGCCAGGACAAGAAAACCACTCACATTTCTGGAGTACCATACCGAAACCATACAGTGACAATGAAACACCCTGCTTACAGCAATAACCTGGTCACCAGCAAGTAGAAGCCAGTGCTTTCTTTCAGTTATTTTGATATTTTGATAGTTATACACCTGCTACTATATTTCAACTCAAAACTACCAACACACATTCTTGCCTATTTTTATATTTTAAAAAAAGACTTGCTTAAATAGCTTAACAAATACAGGAAAGAAAATATCTTTAAAGATGTATTTCCTGGAACATAATCACTCTTTTTTTTATATACTATACATAATTATATATATATATATATATACACACACATAACCATACATATTCCACTAACTGAACACTATTTCAGACTCACTCCCTTTTTAAAGTACAAAAGGCTGTCTCTAAAAGAGCTTTGTGCGATTCACATGAAATAAGAAAGAAAGCTAAATGAAATGCTGCAGAAACTAAGGCACCCTTGAATATGCTTTAACTGTAGAAGAGGCAACATAAAAGCTGCCTGAACAGATTACTGAAGCAAGCCTTCCACAGGGAAACCTTGCTAGCAGTAGATACATGAGTTAATTCTAAACTTCAGTGTTCAAGTATTAACCAGCCAGATGAGACTTTTTTAATTTCCTGAAGCCATTAAAAAAAAAAAAATAATTGCTGTAGGTTATTCTAAAAACATCCACTATGCAAATGCTCTTCAAAGTTGCAGTTTTCTCCCCTTTTGAATGGAAAAAAAATAATTATCAGCAATATTCAAACAATCACTCCTTGTGCTAGTTAGTTTAAATTTTGGTTTGGTTTGAAGTTGCTTAGCAGAAGTCCACGATGTCATCAACAAACAACAGACATTCACTCATGTTTATAATTAAGCAGTGCCTTGTTTAATCTTCCAGAAATACAGGATAATCATATCTTCTAAGAACTACTTCAAAATGGTTTCATGCAGCCTTGATCTTGGGTTTGGGTAAAACTGGAAAATTATTGGGAGAGATCAGAGAATCAAATTATTTCTATCAGTAGCACCATCCAATAATTTGGTCAAGTTTGCTTCAGGACCAAAAGAAGATAGTTTTAGTCCAACACAAAACTAACTTTGAAGAGTTAAGTTCATCTCTGCATTATTCTGGGGATGCTTACAAACCGAAATTCAAGCTGCTGATGCTTTGGTGGCATTTGCAAGCTCTGTGTGTGTGTGTGTGCGCGCATCCACGGATTCTGAGGAAAGTTAACAGAGTCAGTAACATGTCTACCGCAGTGCGTGTTGCTAACAGGTTAGGTATGGCTGTCACCATGCCTCCAGCTGCACATCCAGAGATTTCAGTGAAGACAACATTCTCCAGCAACAGATGACCATGAAGAGAAAAAGTGTCAAAGGTTACTGAACATCAGGTGTCCGCTTCCCGGTAATAACGCCAGGGGAGATTTGCTAAATCCCTTCTCCAAAACATCACTGAGGAACACAGAGTTCTTACCCCAGACAACACTGATGCTGTACTTTTCAGAAGAGGACTTCCCCTGTATAAAGATAATCTACTTCTTAAGATCTCAGTGTTAACAGACTAACAACATCAGTGTTAAGAGGCACACCCTGAACAAGTTATAGATTCAAAATCAGGCTGCCACGAACCCTTGCTCCTGAAGTTAGCCCGAGGCACAGCCCAGCCATACAAACCGAGCTCCTCAAAGCCCTCTGCGCCGCAGAACCCAGGACTGGCCACCCTGCTCCCACAATAACAGTACAAGAGGCGATAAAACGCACAGTGTCTCCAACATCCACCAGGAGAGAAGACGGCTTCTGCAAAGGAGCTCACAAAGCTGTCCTCAAACCAGGTATCTGCTTTTCCTCTTGAAAAAAGTGAGATTTTTAAATTAAGCTGGTTGAATACTGATTGTATTCCTGACTTCAGAATGGCACTGTCCCTCTGAAAATGTCACAACTGGTTCAGGAGGAAGGGAACACCCAAAACATTATTGATAGCCAAGACCAGTCAGCTTTTGTCATCTTCTCTGATAGCAACTGAAGCATGGAAACAGATTTGTGTGTTTGATGAAAACTAAAGAGGGGAAACTGTCTTTACAAGGCAACTGAAAAACTAAAGTAATTTTATTTCCTGGAGCCGAGGCAAAGAATGGCAGTGCGTTCCCCATTAACAAAATGTCTAGATGCTTCTGATAAATAGTATGCCTCGGCCCCAGTGGGAGGCAGACCTTTACAGTGAACCAGGAGAGGGTCAACTTATATACTAAAGAATATACTTGGAAAAAAAAATAATTCTGGTGTCACTCCTCTCCTCAAAAGCGAAATTCATGAGCAGCAAGTAGTGAAATCTGTTAAATAGCTAATCAGCTAAAAACGGTCCACCCAGCACTAGTAAAGCACCAATATCAGACAAGCAGGCTGATCAGCCTGTCCCTGGACACAAACAAGGCACTTGCTGGAAAGGACAGCGGTACGCACGTTTCCAGTATGCACTTTCCCACAGTATGCTGATTATCAAAAATATGGAGCGTAAGCCAGAAAAATAGTCTTGACACATAAATTATATGAACGCTGTGGAAAAAGCCTGGAGCAACACACACAGGATGGAAAAAATCTGTTGCTACACTGACTACACTAACAATGGTACTGGGAGAGCGCCACCCCACCCACCCCCCGCCCCCATTCTTGTAAAACTATGGAACTGTGCCTTTCAGTAAGGAGAACTCGCATGCAGTAATGGACAGGTTAATATTAAATCCACTCCACCACCACCATCAATTGGTTTTCCCCAGTTACCTGTTTATAGCTAATAAGCAGCGTGCAGATTTTGTAGTGTTTCTTTCCTTGCATTAAACGAGTCTCTCAAAAAGACTCACAAAGCAATTGAAAAAGCAGTTTACAGAGAAAATATAAGTTATGCTTACAAAATATATTCACTACTCAGGCCCCTCAAAGCAACAGCAAAAGAAAAAAGCCAGAGTCTGTGAAAGGAGGACTTAGGCTTTCAAGGACACACACTGCTTCAGCATAACAAACATCATCAGCTTTTTCTGGCTATAAAATACTGTTAAAACTGCCTGGAACTTTATTGACACTGTTGACAACTTTATTGACAAGTGTACCTAAACCACTTTATAAAATGGCACACATATGGATCCTCCGAGAGATCAGAGGGAGTGCTAGGGTCTAGGCTGCTGAGGTTCGATTAGGTGGAATGACATGTAAGTCACTTTCATGATAAAGCTCCAGTGAACCAGACATTTAGGATTTGTGGAAGAGGGTCGCCACTTGTCACTGTTTGCACAGGGAGTATCCAGGCATCTTTCCAAGCCCTGAAAACAAATGACACTTCAACTGCTAGTATTCCACACCACCAGCAGCTGTTGTCATACCTCAAGATTTTACTAGCCTGGAAAAACGCGCTTATTGCCAGACCCAAACTCCCCATGCTGAACGTATGTACTGCTGACCTACCTGCAGCAGAGCAGGATCTCAAATCGCCTCACCCAGAGAGCAGAAACAAAAGACATTAGCATAGGGCTATACAGTGTTAGTGCAGAAGACTGAAAAATGCAACTCCTCTTTCAGATCTCCCCAGACACCCAGCGAAAAAGGTAACAAAAATCCAGACTTCCATTAGACAGCTTCACAATGTGAAGACAGGCGGCAGTCAAAATCATGAAACGCCAATACTCCCTCGGGGATAGCAGCAGGATGGGCTGATGGTGGACTTCAGCTCCTCCAACCTCTCATCAAGCAACCGTTGGCATCCAGCCCGAGCTCAATTTGTTGTCTTTTAGAAATGGAGGCAAACAACTTCACTAAGCAATTCATACCACCTGTCTCCATCTGACATGACCACAAGGAGACCAGCCGCGCTAGGGTGTAGGAATGTGAAACTGTCCCCAGTGAAGGCAACAAGCCTGGAACACCCAGCCAGAGAAACCAAAACAATATTCCTTCCGCTATTAAATAAAAATAAAGATAAAAATAAATTGTCTGCTGACCAATTACTTCATGTCAAAGCCGACACAGCCTGCCTTCTGGCGAGCTCCTGGGCTGCGCCGCAGCCCCCACAAGCCCGCTGGAGTGTACAGAAAGCGACTGCCTAGTGACAAAGCTCCTGTCACAAAGCTATAACAAGATTCATATCTTGTCTGGACTTCAGCAGGAGGGAGTACGTGCACAGAGGTGGTTAATTATTTTAATCTGGTGGCATGTTAGGCAAGGCCCAAATCCAGCCTTTACACATTCATTTCATCTTGCTGATGGAGCTCTCCTGTTTGTATCCGGAGCAGATGCTAAAACTGAAACAAACCACAGCCTCCAAATGAAAAACTGGCACCAGAGCAGAGTCTTGCTGCCTTTGGCTCTGGTCTGTCTTTTTTAGGAAATAGTCTTCATCTCGCATGAGCTTGCTGAGGTTTACTTGAACTCTGGGTACAGTGTTTTCTATACTTTTAAACTTCTGTTGTGTCAACCCCTGTAAGTACTTTAAAAAGAAAATTCTGCCCACAGTTGGAGGCAGCTGTGCCAAAACCTCATTTTCTTTCTGGTTTTATTCTAACAGTAGCTTACCAAGAATAACCAGGAGAACTCTGCCCTGGGAAGAATGAAATGCACTACCCCCGAGCTAACCTAACACCTATCGACCTGCAGCACCAACTGCAAAGAGACCATGTCTGGAAGCTTAAATGAGGAATCTTTGGAATGATAAGAAATCATAAAAGTTTCATGTATTTTGCCAGGCTGGATTTGAATATCTGCAGAGGGCTCGCAATACCTACTTGTTCAATATCAAAAAGAAAGCAGTGCCTTTTGTAACAGCTTCAAATAAAAATTTAGAAAGTTAAATTACAAAAATTATCAAATACCTCAGTTATTAATTTTAACGCCAAAGGTTTTATGAATTCCCTGATCTCCTCCTTTCCGGTCTTTCCCAGAAACCCTCATACAACCAATACTTACTAGAAGAAGTATTCAGCAGGAGAAAGGACATGGTTGGCCATACATGAAGTGTCATGTTTTTAATTTTGTTCAAATTTAGGTTCATTGCATTAGCTCACACAAAGTATGTCAAATCCTCACTCTGAACTCGGACTGCTCAAGTCCTTGCACCAAACAAGTTAGTGATCTTTGTTAGCTCATGGCACATGCAGAACCCAGAGACACCAAAAGCAATCTTTATCAGCCTTTGCAAAATTGCTATTTAGCAAATTCAGGTCAGTTAATACTTACCTTTATAAACAAACCAGAACTCACAGATTTAATAAGACCTTGAAATCAGCATTGGGCCACTGGAAGTGCAACACAGTAACAATGATAGTAAATTCCAGTATTAATTCATACATGCTTTAATTGCTATGGTTAGTGATACAATAAATCTACTGAAGCTTTTAAAGATTTTTTTTATTACAGTTTTATGTATTTATATAAAACCACCAAAGCACTTCAAAGACTCATGCTTTCTTGTGTAATACATAAAACTAGTTTCATACCGTGTTTTTGAAAGTTATCGTGCTGTTTTTCAAGTTATTTTACAGATGGCACATTTAAAAAAAACATCAATGGAAGCATGAATTCCTAGTGACGGCAACGCAACGCTGCATCCAAAACAAGATGTTTCATTACAACTAAGTTAAAGTGTGAGTGCATTATGTAATAAACAATAGCAGTTTGGTCATTTTAATCTTAATTTTGTTTACAACAAAACTAACATTTGTGCTTCACGACCTAAAATCCCATGATATAAACAAAAATCCTCTGCTGTAAAAATCCCAACAAATTACTGTCTGAAAAGAAATACATATCTAAAACAGGAGACCAAGGTTTAATCTACTTACTTTCCTTGAGAATTGCTATATTTAGGACTAATACAACATACAAGACACAGTAAGGCACAATGGGTGGTACAAACAAATGAATACAGTTGTCCATGAAACTTGTTCTCTTCCACAAATACTAAAATATGTACCGCTCAAGATAAATTTTCTCTTAAAAATGAAATACATCATCTTGTTATGAAAGTCCTATACAAAAATTTAAAATTTACACCATCTGAGCTGCCAAAAAAATAAAAAAAGTGTATCAATTTTCCACAAAACTATATTTCTCACCAGCACATCCAGCCACTGGGAAAAAGATATCCCAGCACTCTGGAAAAGAAAAGCATTATTTCCCCTGTGTTTAAGACAAAAATATTGTATTCTGCATACAGTAGTGTATTATACTTAAAAAAGCCTAGCACTATTAAAATTACAATATTGATTTGGAAATTACTGATTCACTGCCTGGATGAAATAAGGCACTTTCTTCCACTGGGCAGCACTTTTCACATAAATGGAGACGATGAATCATGTTCTGGTTGAAACAAAAAGGGGCTCAGTGAGGTCCCAGAAGATGACAGGAACATTTCAACAGCAGGGGAAGACACAGGAGGTAAAACCTGGAGATGAAACTCTACACAGAAGTGGTCACTCTGTCAATGGCATTATTGACCTCGTTTTTGTTTGAATCCAGTCCTTTAGCAGCATTCATATCATTCCGTAAATTCTCCACTGTCTTTTTCATGTTCTTTAATTCTCCAGGGTGTGGAGTGGCTCGCCTTAGAAGTGTTCTCTAAAAATAAACAGCGTAAAAAGTGGTTTTGCCTTCATCTCTTTGAAAAACAACATACACTTTCAAGGCTTTAGCATTCACATACCAAATATTAGGTATCAATCTTTTTATTTCTTTTCCCTCTTTTCCTTTTCAAACTATGATGCTCTATGCTGAACATTATTTTCATAGTTGCTGGTTTATGAAGACAGTGAAAGAGATTTTAAGAACTGTCTAGGAGCAAATTTTTTCATCTCTTGACCTACTAATCTGAAAGCCACTCAAGTGAATTAAAATTACAAGTTATGAAGATCCTTTTATAAATATAGTTGGGAATTATTTTTTTGTCCCCAAAAAACATCCAAGTGATTTAAGATCACATTTTGAACAAAAGCATTCAGCTGGTTTTGAAGGAATCCCGCAAGATCTCTTTACAGGTTCAGTTACATGTTTGTGTGGAGCCCTGTATGCCTTCCAGCCACACCACACACTTTGGTTCTCTTGTCAATTGAGAACAAGTATCTTGAAAAGAATAAAAGGGAGCATTTCTCTCCCATCTTAGACACGAGAATGTCTAACATCACCGTGCTGAAACCTTTACAATGAAAACAAAATTCACAAAAACACCAGTGAGCATCCAGATCAGAGACCAACAGAACAAGAATAATTGCACAGATATATATCAGTATAATACATATATACATGCAATTACTTTTCAGCGCTATACATGTAAACTGTGCCAGTCACAGTGGAACTGATGACCCACAAATTGGTGCATTGGTCAAGACTGCTTTGGAAACCTGCCCTTCTTGCCTCCCCAGTAGGATTGTAAACTTCTTTTTCCCCTAAAAAGGCTCTTGCCTCAAGTCAGGCTGTAATATGGCTGAAAGCAGTTATCATTAACACGAGCCCTTGTTATTGTATAGACATTCTCAGGTTGGCAAGTGGTTAAGAAGCATCATTCTGAACTCTGTTATCAGTTAAGTCTATGAACCATGCTTGCCAGAGACATTTAGTTTCTGCTGCTTTGGATTAAGCAACAACCTTACTTGAAAACATAAATGTTTATTTCCCTACTAAGAATTCTTCTACTTGCATTATAAAGTAAGACCATGTTACTAGTGTGCTACAAGCCAGGCAGTTCCCTCAAGTATCTCAAGCTGAGCTCTAACGAGGACCGCCAGCAAGTTTTTAGAGCATCAGAGAAGCAAGCTGAAAATCTGCCTGAAGCAGTCTTATTAATCTTTACAAAGTTTTAATTGTTAATGGAAGTTAGTAAAGCTAAAGATCACTTTGCGTTTTGATCTTCAGAACATGCAGAGCCCAACTTAATGGAGAGGTCTTATAAGTACAGTGACAGATGTTCCCACATCCTTTGTTTAAGTGGGAAACTAATGAGCAACATTCTTGCTGTTTGTGGACATGATGGTTGTTTCGATGCTAATGGTGAAGGGAGGGGGGAGAAAAAAAAAAAGGGGAGGGGGGAGAGGTTGGCAATAGAAATTAGAGACACAAATAATGGCAAACTTAATGGAGACACATGCTAGAAACCTAAAGTAGACCCTATATACTTTCAGGCAGTAAAGCTTCACAGATGCAGAGAAAGATTCTGGAAGGAAAACAACCTGAGCAGACACAGCAAAACAAAGCAAAACAAAGACTGTCCTCAATCAGAACACAGAAGTTATACTCAAGGCAGAAAAAAAATAATATTAAAAGGCATTTTAAGTCAATATGAAAAGTTTTGGCAGTCAAAATGAACAGTTTCTGCTACAAACATGTGCAATAAGCATGCAGTCACAGCTGAAATATTTACAGCGAGAGAGCTCAGATACAAATTACACTTTTGCATTAAAGTCAGTGTCTGCAGGTATCAAAAGTCTTGGAAAACATACCATTTCATTATCCTCTTCATCTTTTTCATCTTCTAAGAAGCGAATCGCACTGACTCTATTCACTGCCCGCTCATTCCATGTTTCATCTGACATTTCATTTACCAAACTCTCCAGTGCACCACATCGGGGTAGGTTATCTGTTAGAACAGCAAAACGTAACTGAACATTCACAGCAAGTCTAAAACATCAACATGCTATATTGTTAATAACTGCAACAGCCAACCAATCACTCATCCAAGAGTTACAATCAGCTACTTTACTTTTTTCATAGAGAACAGATCTTGCATAAATTTCTGTTGTCAAGTACACACAATAAATAGTTTCTGTATACAATGAGAAATTTCTGTACTTGGACTGTTTCAGGTTTGTGGCAGTTTTAAGAGTACTGATTATATCATTTAGTATACTTGCCATTATACATGCTTTTCTTCTGGATCATGGTTGCCATCTGACATTAGCCAGTTCCTTAAATGGCATTCCGTAACACAGGGTTATTGCTTTTACTGACCTCATCCTAGTTTTGCCAGGCATATATGTCCAACAGTCTTAATTCCAAGCCTTATACACTTAAAGCCACAAGATTCATTTGGAGAGGAGGAAATCTAATTTCTAGTATTTTAGAGAAAGTCAGTCTACCTCAGTCACTCTTCTTGAGCTACTCTTCTCTAAATATAAAAGGGTCAATTAGTTTACTTATTTTAATTCTTAATGTAGTTTGCATTCTTAAAATCCAGAAGTTGACACAAAACAGAGCCATTTCTACACTTGACTGTTTTAATGATTTCTATTTGCTCCAGCTGCACAGTATTGAAACATTGGGATTAATCTAGGTAAGTTTGGATACCTTCAATACAGATATCTACAGCTGAGTTTTTATCCTCATGCAATTTCATAACGGGCCCCCTTTGTACTCAGTGGAGAAGAATCTACATGATTTATCTTTAAAAGTCTGTTCTTGGATGGAATACATTACTCTTCAGTGATTACAGCAAAAGTTTTAAGTATTAGCTCAGATGAGTCCCCTTGAATGTTCATGTATAGCTATAAAAGCTTGAGGACAAAAAAACATCCAGAAATTACTAGAACAGCAACCCAGCCAACAGTGAAAGAGTTTATGGTTTCACCTGACCCCAAGGCAAGTTCCAGTATAAAAGGTAAACCCAACTTATACTGCAATTCTACATTTGTTGAAGATTATAATAAAGTTATTGTACAGTACTTTGAAAGAAAAATTTTCTTGCTAAAAAGTAAAATGCCTACTGCTTATTACTAAATATGCAATTATTTTTCTGGTAAAGAGACTGTAATTGGAAAGCCACCAATTTTCACTACATATATATGTATTTAAGATGTGTAATCAATGTACACAAATATGGACACCACTACATGGCCCACTGGCAAGCCTCCAAATAATGATATGATTAGGTCTTCTTCCAGGTCTGTACTTTATTTATCGTAGCTGGTATAATTGTACTTTGAATAACACTCACAGCCATGTTCTTCAAGTCTTCTGAAAACTAGTATGATTACAAAAAAAAAAAAAACAAACCAAAAAAAAACCAACAAAACACACACACACCACAAAGAACACCCCAAACCAAAAAACAAACCTAAGTTTAATAGTGAGAATTCAATCAGAGCTTTGCTACTCTTTGTTCATTAGAGCTTACGCATGTTTTACAAACCTTTATGGATTCAACAGCACAGTAAACAAAGTAGTAGTAAGGAAAAAACTGATTCTAGGCACTTACCTTGGCAACCAGGCTCAGAAGGCATTTGAGGAAGTAATACACATGTTAAAATCTTTTCTCCTGTTTCAGGGTCTGTGTCAGTCTGAAACGTCAGCAAAGGTTGGGACTGGTTATCAGACAACCATAAAGCCTTCAGCTTTAAGGTAGTCAGTGAAAGGGGAAGATACGTCAGCCTAGTTCAAAGAAGAAAAGTAGAAAGTCAGGGCAATCTCTATGAGATTTAATAGATGGTTCATGACATTGACTCTCAAGTATACATTCCTGAGCTGGAATAAACAGGGTTGAGATTAATGCCTCTAATAGAAGGCACTGCACTAGTCATCAGCTCCAACTACTCCACTCTTTTAAAGAGAATCTGCAGCTTAACTTTTTACCATAATTTTCTGTAGCTGTGAATAACAGACAAAACAACGCTGAGCTTTTTTTACTGCAGTAAAATGCCCTGGAAGGCAGACAGCTGCTTCTGCCCTGGAGCCTTAGATATAAACAATTGCCAGAACAGAAACATGTAAGTGCCTATGAGACAATTACATTGCATAGATGAGATGCCATTTGCTTTCCCCCTGTTTTTTTTTTTCCTTCCCCCCCCCCCTTTTTTTTTTTTTCATTTAACTTCCTGCTAAGCAACTGTACTAATTTGCTGGTTTCTGCTTCAATCCACTCCCTTTTGCATTTTGGTGTCTGAAGCATATCAACCAAGATTCACAAGAAGCTACAAGGTCAAACTGGCATTATTTGTTACTTGCATTGTATCTCCGAGACTCAATATTAGTGTTACTTGACATCAAGTCTGGTAGTTTATCCTGAAGCTCTACCAAATTGCCTAGTTTCTCTGCTTAAATTCAGAAATATACAAATCCAGAGGTTGGGGTTTTTTTAAATTCTATCTTTCCCTCATGGTCAAAGCAATCCAGAAAATGTACTCATGACAACACACAACTCATGCTACTTTGGGCCAAGGGGGAAGACTACTCTGACAATTTCAACAGTAATGCTAAACAGAAGTTGTAACTGTTTTTTTATTACTTCATTCTTAGACATAATATCTTTTATTGTTAGAAAGAATTAAGTAAAACCAGCAAAAGAACATGACAATACAAAAATCTCTTGCCTGTTTCCAGCAACATCCAGAACATGAAGTTCAGTGGCTTGTGAAATTTCAGTGGGAATTCGAGATAATCTGTTGTCACGTACAGAAAAGACGTTAAGACTGCAGCAGCCCCCAATCTATATTAGAGAAGAGGGGGAGGGGAGAAAAAAAAAAAAAGGAAAAAAAGTCTGGTTTTGTTGCAGTATAACAGTGTAAACAAAGGCATGCAGTACGGGTCATGTAGTATGTCACAGCACATTCAAGTTACAACGCCTGCCAGACACTTCACCCAGAGGTACAGACTGCAAACAAGTGTTAGCTCAAAAGAAGTCTGACCTGAAGCAAGTCTGTTGGGAGAGTTTCTTGAACATCTGTATCTGCAAATAACGTATATCCTTACAAATAGGTCAGGTCTGACCTACCTTTTAAAGCCTTCCATGCCAGCAAGAGATCAGTAACCATACAGGTGCCACTTTGTAGACAACCCTCATAAAAAATACCAGCTTTAACTTACAACTTTTTCTAGCTCTATGTTTTTACATATTAATTCTCTCTTTCCTTATAGCAACTTCAGATACAAGCAAGTGCAATGGGGCTTTAGGCAAGGCAAAATGCTAAATACACCAATCGACTCCCATACTGAGTCCGCAAAGAGTAATGAAGAGTTCACAAAAAGTAGAAGATTGTATGAGTAACATCTTTGATGTCCTGTTTTATTAGAAGCATCTAATTTCAAGATGTTTCCCATATGAACTTATCAATTTGATCTAATATCCTCTGTCTCTACCAATTTATCCAAATGTAAGCATCTGCATTTCCAAGCTAGTTTTTGCGTGCGAAAGGTGGGATTTTTCAGGCTTACCCTTAAATTATCTGTTTTCAGAAACATGAATCCTCTGTATTTGATTAAAAAAAAAAAAAAACCACATTCCACCTTTTTGTTCCAGGTGGCAATTACTACTCCTATAAACAACAAGATTATTGGTTTTAGCAGCTCGAAAGCTGCTTCAAGGAACTCTTTGTTCCTATTCACAAAGGAAACTTACATTTCTTTGCTTATCATACAGAGCTTCAAAAAGCACTGCTGTTTGTTTGCCTGTTCCAAAACTCACCATAAGAAGGGAAGAAAAAAAATGTTTCTTCTCTTACTCCAAGTATTAGAGGCAAAATATCCTAACGCCTTTTGAAGCTTTCAGCTTAAGCGGACTTAGAACCTAATGATAGACAGCAAACCTACTGAAAGATCGTGTTTCAAATATTAGAGGACTTCTACATTCACACCAATGTAAGAAAGTTCTCCTGTCACAATATAGCCAACATGTCACTACACCTTGGTCAGAAGTCCCCAAATCAAAGCTGAAAATATTTGTGTTTTATTTAACTGTCAGTTCTGCCTCTGCAAAATCCACAATTCAGTCCAAACCAAACTTTGAGATTACAGACAAATACCACAAAAGCTTTCCCACTTGTCAAAGTAAAAATCATGTCGACTTAACCTACACTATTTACCAAGGAAAAAAAATCCATTTTCAAAGGATGCAACTGTGACTTAGAAAATAAAACAAAAAAATGGAGCATTTATACCCCACTCACCTTCCTTTGTAGCATAAATACATTTTAATGGAAGAAGGCAGCGAGCAGCTGCTCAAGGCTTCTGATTCACAAGCTATTTACAGCACAAAGTTACAGCACAACATTCTCTTGGAAAAAAAAAAATGAGATAGTTTTCCTTAAATCACTGCACTCTTAAGATGCAGCTATTTCACAAGAATATCAGCTTTCCTAGTCCTGCATGTACACTAGGAGCAGCAACCTTGTTAACCATTTTAGCTTGTGAATCAAAGCCCTTAGAAACCAGCACTCAAATTGCGAGCAAACATTTCTTAGTGCAGTAATTCTGCTATTCACTTCAAAGCATGTACAGATTCCTAAATAATGTGCCTCGACACATTCACACAATACAGTGCCATATAGAAATAACACACACACACTCTCCCAAGTGTCTAATTGGTAGATCTAACATGAGAAGCTGTGAAAAGCAAGAGATACAATTAGTAAATGTTGATGAGCTGGCAAGTGATGCCCAAACTGTACAGAACGTGTTTGCTTTTCTACAAATGAAGTTTGCGTTATTCAGTCTTGGAGCATGGAGATCCAAACAGTTTAGCCAAACAAAGTAAAGCCATGCAGCCCTGATGAGATCAAAACTTCTATACTTCTGACAATGGAAAAATGCAGCAGTGGAACCAGCCGGCCTGAGTCGTCATGCATTTAAAGCAGCTTAATGAAAGGTAACAGTAGAATCATGGATTGAGTAATACTTACAGGCTTATCAATTTACCTGACCCATTAATTTTCCAAGCGGCTAACAATTAAGAAAATACAAGAGATGTTCAATTTATTTTTCTTTATCCATACTGGACAAGAGCATGCCAACAAATGGAGACAGAACATACATTCTTCTACTGCCAAAGAGGGTTAGAACTTCTAAGTTGTTTTAACTTCAGTTATTTTAACTTTGCTCTATCAGTCAACAGGCAATTGTTCAAAGGATTTGTTTTATTCAGAGGTAGCGAAGACTTTTTTTTTTTTAAGTAGGGTGGTGGTGGGAGATAATAGACAAACACCGTTGGGTTTTTTTTCATGAAAGTTTTTAGAAAATGCAGCAGCATCTAACAAGCAGCACCAGGTGAGGTATAACAGAAAAAAGACAAGCTGACAGCTATTAAAAACCTAAAATTTTTTATCATTTCAAAAAAAAAGCACCCATCTAGCAGTACAGAAAGACATCAGGTCCGACGCTTGAAAACCTAAACACAAAGCAGTATCACTGAGGCAAAGTGCACACTAAATGGCATGCTGAAAGGAAAACATCATTGTGACCGCCACGAAGTAATACGGTATCAGGACATCACTGGTTTGGCTGAGAGTCATTAACTGACAGAGAAGCATGCTTTCCAAGGGTCTGATCACATGCTTACAACAGACTTTGCCAAACCACTGCATAGGCATCAAGTACACAGTTGAGACCACAAGCCCATTTAACAGTTAAGCACACAGTTCATTTCAAGCACAGATTTCAATTTAATGGGGACAAGCATGTGCTTAGTTCTAGGCACATGAGTAATTGTTCCAAAGACTGGAGGCTTAAAGAAGTCCTTGCATTCTTCTGTAGCGAGCTAGACATCAGGAAAAGGTCTCAAATGAGTTGTCCATGTTTAAGCCATACTCTTGAGATTTATTTCACTTCAGCAACTTTAATTTAAGGGCTATTCACTTGTCTCATCATACCACCTCCAAAGAACAGTCAGCCTAGATAAAAAATAAAATCAAAAACCCACTCATCAGACAGGCAGAAAATGATCATTGCTATGAAGCACTGATTTTGAGATCACTAATTTTACAGTACTACAAAGTCTGAACAAAACTGCTATTTGCATTCAGGTAAACGCTTCAGAGGAAGAGTGTCATGAGGACCCTTCTGGGTTCCACATAAAATCCTCCCCTATGGAGGATTTTTTTTTTCTCTTCTCTTCCATTTCAAGCTGAGGCTCATCTTTCTAACAAGCTTTCATGTTCTGGAGAACCAGTAAGACTTTGTCATACAAAAAGAGTATGTCAGCTTGGCTGCTAAAACTCCCCTGTACATTTTCTGATTATGACCAGTGTTCACCACTTCAGCCTCCTGCTATTTTGACATTCACGTATCCACTGCCAGTCCATCCTAAACACTCCTCCAGAACTGCAAGTTTTATATCACTCCTCTGCTGATGTTTCTGATGACTCCTCTTCTCTACTGCAGACAGACTGTTATTGTGACACCTGCATCACCTGTGTATTTTCATTCGCCCGACTTTTACCATGCTTCTCTGTAACAATAACTTGGTAGTTGCCATTTGATTTTTCTTGCTGATGACACCTTTGCAGTTTTCTGGAGGTAAAGCCAAGAACAGCGTGCAGATTCACCGATTCACCCCTCTCTTCCCATTCACATCCCTCCCAAAAACTCCCATTTGCTCCCTCTCTTGAGCCCAGCTGTCATTTACAGTCATTCACCACCACAGACAAAACGTCACTGATTATGGCAGCACATCCTCACATTGTTGGTGCTCTAAAGCCAAAACAGAAATTAAAGGTGGGAACCTTAGAAGACATTCAAGTTGCATTAGTTGATCTCAGCATCTGTTAACTGCTTAAAAGCTATGAATCAATTCTGCTGTCCTTCACGAGTTCGCATCTTTCACACAGGTATAAGCAATGCAAAAAAGGACGACATTACGACAAATACTACAGTGATTATTCTTCAGCATGTGACTAGTTAAAATCCCACTGACGTATTTCTTTCATTCAACTCAGAATACGCCTGTCAGCAACAAGAACTCTCACTAGGTTAATTCTGATAGCTATAACTGGGAATTTAAACACAGTTCCTACTGTGTTGTAAAAACTTTTTGAGGCTGTCATAACCAAGATTTTGTTTGAATGCAAAGTAAATAAAGTCAGACTTTTCCTTGGCCCCACATAAAAGGGATTAAGCATAGACAAGCATAGAATACATTTAGAGGTGGAAGAACTGTCCAATTCACTATTATTCAGTTATCATTAAATTGGCTAGGAAAATCTTCAGCAAACTCACTCCAACAACCCCTGCACCACTAGTGAGTAGTACGGGAGGAGTACAGCAAGAGAGCTTCTCTGCCCTCTGACTCAAGACAAGTTTTCCTGCATTTTTCCACAGTGCCTTTTCTGACTTTGAGACACATGCACAGATACTTTTACATAAATGATGGAAGGGACAGGACATCAGAAGATAAAACCAGAAACAACAAAGCAGCCCCAACTTGTTTGAAACAAAAAAACAACTAAAAAGTACAGTTATGCCAAAAAAAACCCCACCAAACAACCCTGCTGGTTTTACCTACTATAGCCATAATTCTCACAATATACCTCAAAGCCAGGAAGGACGCATTACCAGATGTCTGCAGGTTGTACAGACTCATTAACAAAAGCACATGAACTGGAAAACATTCCAAGGAGGTTATTTATGCAAGTGCCAAAATCAACACACCAGTTTCACCAGTGTTCCAGTGCCAGGGTGGGATTTCAATACCAAAGAGTCACCAGGCAGGTCTTTCAAGTTTAAGGGGAAAAACATTTGTAACTATGAACAGGTTTAGACATTCTCGGTTCTTGTCGAAGTCTGTTTCACCACTCAGTTCAGTGAGAGAGGGATTGAGCTGCAGGATGAGATACTGAAGATGAAATCTGTCAGTGACTCAAATCTTGGTCATAACATTCAGCTGTTCCATGTTTTACCTTATGTATCGGCATCAGATACAAAAGAATCTTTGAACCAGGAAACTTTGAACAGGTATTTGCATATAAACTCCTCAATAATCCCAAATCAAGAAATCTTACACCAAAAGGTAGAGATTGGTTTTACAAGCACTCGTTGAAACAATTTGGCAATGTAATGGTTTGACAGCCTGACCCAAAATCCAGTCCTAGTGACGTGCTAACAAAACAAACAAACAAACAAAACAAAAAAAAACCACTAAAAAAAAAAAACAAACCACCAAAAACCACCACAAAAAAGCTAGACCTCACAGATTATCTCACTAGGTTATATTATAGCAGACACATCATTTCCGCCAGCCTTTCTACAAAAGCTCTCTTTGCTACAGAAATAATTCTAAAGGGAAGGACAGAGACACCAGCAGGTACATACGATACTGGTTACACGTACTCTTCTACTTAGTAGAGTTCCTTTTTTTCTGTACACATTACCAGACTCTTACGTCTTTGTCCCTCTCCAACAGAAACCAGTAAAGGGCTATCCCACACCTATTTCCTATAAAGATGAAGGCCACAAATGCACAGCTGTTCTAGCATTCTGTAAGGCAGAGAAAGAACGAGAGGAGGTGGGAAGGAAAAGAGGGGAAGATAACAAGCAAGAACATCTGCAGTGCATACTCTGCTTGCCATCTGACACTGCTTCTGTGAAGGCAGAACCAGCGTACAAGCACCAATAGTGACTGATGTGCAAAGGTCTGAGACCCCCAGTCTTTGCCATACTATCTCAGCAGACGTCTTAAGCAACACACAGCAGGGAGGGGTATTGAAAATGACCACTGTCAGAAGCTCATGCCTGGCTTTAAATATTAATCAGTCAGTTTGAGATGAAAATAAATGGAGAAGACGGTACGATTTCTCACTGTCAAGCAGAACCTTCCAACAGACAGCAAAAGGGTGACACATTTTTTGGTTTTCCTTAAGTGCTGTACCAATGCATTTTGTACTATTTTTCTTGCAGTTCAGTAATGATGAAAAAGAAAATGGAAATTAAACATTTCACCAAGACACCAAATTGTTCCTCTCTGCCACCCAAAGGGAAACTCAAAATTGGGATGTTTGCCGCTATCAGCACCCCTGAAGCTGCTCCTGTGTACGCTCTGTGTAACAGCAAACAGTACTCATAATACCTGTGAACTCTGTTTACACAAAGCATTTTTCTTTTAGAGCTATGAAATGCAGCTCTTCACTGAACTCCTCTGAATTTTAACCAGAAAACTTGTACTACAGAAATGTTCATGTTTGGTTTAAAGCAAAAAGTTAATCATTAAGAAAAATACTATACTAAGAAAATGAAGCTCTAGGAGCACACAAAACAAGAGCAAAGTGGTGGATTTTTTTTTTCCATTTTTAAAACTTCGTTAAAAGGCAACCTAAAGACTTTGAGGGAAGTGTTTTATGGCACAGCCTAAGCACAAGGAATTGTAACTAAAACTTGAAAAACTGAAACTGAAAAATCTTGTTAGCTAGATGGTAGATTCTGCAATACGTACATATTAACAGTATTTTTGAGATAAACCATTTCATCAGTTGTCTATATTTTCTGTTTGTTACCATTACCAGCTTGGAATTCAAATCCACCGATCTAGAGGGTGGATATGACCCTCCAGTTGGTGAAGGACTGACTTCCTTTAAAAATAAAAAAATAAAAAAATAAAAGAATTTTAAAAATCCTCTGAGCAAAACATACTTCAATGAACCATTATGGAAATCTTACAGTAAATACAATTTCAAAGCATTTTCTCTAATGAGAAAAACACATAGGTGTGGAGATGTTTGGAGAAAAAAAAAAAAATCTGTTTCAAAGAAGTAGATGCCAAGGAGCTTGGTTTCCTCTGTTTCTCTGCCAAGCTTCCTGGGAACCACACGCTCCCATCTTTATTTCCTGGACTTTCTACAACTCCCCAGCCCACCTCATTCCAGATACCACCTTCCATTTCCTCATCACCTGCCTTCTCCAAACACAGACTCATCCCTGGCTTTATCCCACTCCTAGTGCAGGTGTCCCCTCCCCTCTCTCATGTTCACTAATGTTCTCCACACATGTTCTTGTTCTTCACTTCACCCTTGGATACCCCCAGCTCCTTCACTGACTGGGCAACGCTTTCCACTCTGAAACCCACTTCTGGTTCCAAGTCTCTAGTTTCTTGTTCAGCATTAATTCTTTACTTCTTCTGCCCCGAGCCCTTGACTCTGTTATTCCTCCCAAACAGACACACTCCACATTCATCCTGCTTAACCTGCCTCTGAAGCTGAGCCTTCTCCTCTCACCTGCTTCTGACCCTCCTCCTTGCAAGCCACACTACTCACCCCAAACACACTGTTTCCAATACCATGGACTTCATTAACCAAGAGAAGTCCTTATATGCACATAAGCTATTACTGGTCAATCTGGAAATAAAAGTTTATCAGTAAAACCTTCCATGTTATAACAAACTCAGAGCCCTTCTGCTTAAAGGTTGACTGGACAAAAAATTGTACAAGTCTCAAGTACAGATAGTTTAGGACACGTGTAATAAGTTCTTTGTAAAGAGATGGGAAGTTTTCTGCTGAATGAGCACAAGATCAAAATTGCCATCACATCCCAACCCAGAAACACTGTTTTCCCAAGGTCCTGCTTTTTGCTAACATTTATCCAATTCATCTGCATTTATCCAATACGCTCTTCAATTTTCTTTTCAGAACCAGCAGCACCTCTGCAGAGGAGACACTGTCCTGCTAGAGGAGCTGCAGTACTCCCATCTTCTCTTCCTTCCCTCACCTTCCCCCCATCAAACATATACTTACAAGCCAACCTGTAAAGAAGCAATAAGGGCTATCATGGAGCCTCGATTAGGTGACTGACCTGTGCCAGCTCTGGGCTACTGGAATTGCTGCTACCAGTACCACAACAGCATCCTCTGCCCCTGCTCGATCCCTCCTCTTCAGGCCATTGGCTCTCCCCAACTCCAGGTTCCCAGCTATTTTACTTCCTCCTCACTCCTCCTCCTCCTCGAGCTGTCCAAGCTCTGTAAGTAAGCAGGCCTAAACAGAAGTGTGTGCTCACTAGCCAGAGCTGATAATCCTCTTAATTCCCATCCACCAGCTGCCACCTGAGAACATACCCCCCCTGCTCTGAAGTGACTGAAAGTCGTGAGCAGAAGCTATGACCTCCAAGCCACGTTAGAAACAGACAGAAGTAAGGGGGAGTACTGGGACAAAAAGTATAGAGAAGCAGTAGTGCAAACAGAAACAACTCAAAGTCCTGTGTTCCAATCACAGAATCCTGCTTCCCCTGTCCACAATTTACTGCTGAACTAAACTTGTGAGGCCTTTGTTATATTTAGTTTCACAACAGAAATTCTAACCTCATTTCACTCCATATACTGTTAAAAAAAGACAAAAAGTACCAGTGATCACAGTTGTAAGACTTGAGGTATCAGTGATCTTTGTCACATCAGTTTCCCATACTTAAAGGCAAAAGCAGATCTCCAAAACCAAAACGACTCTCAAAACAGCCTCTGAATAAATTTTCAGAATATAAAACCTGAAAGCCTGATCGCTATTGCTCACAAGAGTAAGGTGAGGAAGACTCCAGCAGTAGTTTTATACTACATGCAGAAAAGGCATATTGATTTACATGCATTCACTCTACCAGAACTCCCAGTCTTCAAGTAGTGCTGGACCTGACACCCACTCTGGGAATTACTAGTTACAAGCTAATTAGACCCAAGCCTCCTTGTTCAACTTCAAAGACATTTTGCACTTCCAAGACACCAGGTCTCCACTGCTGCTGTTCAGATTTATGCTGTTCAGATCTGATGGGACAAGTTTCTGGTTGTGATCAGTTTGGGAAGAAAACCCAGTGGATCAAAGCTGCCTGCTACTCCTTGTAGGCATTTGAAACCAAGAGTTTTCTGTTCGTATAAGCACATCTGTGAGAGTTAATTGTACAAAAAACTTACCTCTTTGGGCAAAGATGTTAATTTGTTTCTATCAGCATTCAAATTGTTCAGCTTCTTTAGTTTTCCGATGCTCTTTGGCAATGACTGTGCCAACAAAAACAAAATAATACGCAAAAAGAATTTGAAAATTCAGAGTCAGAACAAAACTTATCCCACTTTAAAAATGAATTAATAGACTGATCCATTTTCAAAACCGGAGTGTAATTAACACTCATTAATACAGGCCTTCCAAAGGAGATTCAAGGTTTTATCTTGCAGAAGAAATGTCCAGGAATGTCAGTTTCTAATAGAAATTCACTCACTGGTTATCTCTGCACTAAGACGAAAGATGCACAACAGACGTTTAGAGAAGTATGTATGCAGAACGCCCAGATCATCTAACTTTAGGCTTCCTCAATAGAAGCTTGCCTCTCCATTAGCTAACTGAGATGCTATGAACTGACCTCTGGAGTGGCATCTTTCCAACAGGCTTAAGCTCTTAAATCAATCGAGCACTAACCTAACTTTAAAAATGCTCAAAACCAGATTTTTATAACCACTTCTACTCTCCAAGTGACAGTATCACGTGAAGGCAGTTTGAAAATAACAGAAGGAAACACCTAATAAAACGAAGTCTGGATTTTATTTTAATTGACCACATATCATATTTAATATTTGGCTGGAGTAGATCAGCAGAGCAAGGAACAGTACAACAGCAGCTCTGCAGTGCTTTGGGCTTCTATTTAGTTCCAGCAAGTCAGATCCACATAACATACAGCAAAAAAAAAAAAAAAAAAAAATCAGCAATAATGCAACATGGAACAATCTCCACATTAAAAACACAATGAAGTAAGTGATACCTGCACTCCACATGCTCCAATTCCCTTAATGGTCATGAAAGATTCAAGAGTGAATATGTAATTGCTTAAGCCTTTGGAAGAGCGGATTGTTACTACACACAACTTGATCTCCAGTGTTCATTTAACAGGTAAGAAATAAGATGCATGTAAAGGAAACTTGCTACTTAGCGGTAGCAAGGTTGAGTAACCTTACAAACTAAGTGATTCAGCACTTCGCAGCAGGTCTTACTTCTGCCAGCCATTTCAGCAGCCATGACCATGCTTACCTGCAGTTGGTTTTCTGTTAGAACTAGTTCTGTAAGGCTTTCGCAGTCTCCAATTGAATCCGTCAGTTGAATAAGTTTGTTCTGATCAACCTTCAAAATGGAAAGCCTCCTCAATTTTCCTGGACAGAAAAAACACCACATTCGTTCAGTTTAGTATCCTCCAATACCTGCTTTAATTACAGAAAATTTTACTACTACAGAACTCTAACATAATTATTTTTTTCAGGTAAAAGAAGAATTTGAGCACTGCTTCGCTTGGCGCTTGCACTATTTGTGTAAGTTTATAACATCACTGAATTCATATTCAATATAAATACTCATATCCAATATGTAAGCATATTAAATTGTATTAAAAGTTGCAATCTGAATGGTACCACATGTAAATGTCAAGGACATGTCTGCCCAAAGGAGAAATACAAACAGGAGAAAATTATCTATTTTTTCCTCAAGTATTCAATGTTTATTAGTAAAGAAGTGTTCAGAACATCACCTATGCCCTCAGCCACAGTAAGAAAGGCTTGCACTAAGTGACAGTCCAAACCCAAACAGGGTCAAGGTCTCTTTTTCCTAACAAGAAAAACAGTTAGCCAGACATGAAACCAAGGTTTGTTTTTCAGACTAGAAATCAATCTTCTTTGAAGGTCTTCCCCTCAGGAAGGACAAAATAATATTTCAGAGCAGAAAGCTCACCTTATTCTGCTCCTTTGTACCAGAACTGTCTTCGGTGCAAAGCAGCGCTGACCCAGGCACAGCCCAAGACAGAGAATTCAGAAGACATCGCTAGCTGCTGACACCTCCCTGCCCATTCCCACTTGGTCCAAAATAACCTGTAATAGGCTGGCACATCAGAATTGCTGATGATGCTAAACCATGAGGAGACAGCTGATACACAGAAAGATCGCAACCTAAACAGAAACCCGAGGTTCAGCAAGAAGTACAGTCCTCAGCACCTAGGCAGAATAAACCTGAGCACCAGTACAGGCTGGGAAGTGACAGGCTGTACAACAGCCCTGCTAAAAGGGCCTGGGGCCACGGTGGGCACGAGCAACGAGCGAGATCTCACCAGCAATAAACACTGGCTGGACTACATTAGGAGAATTACAGCCAGCAGATCAATGGAAATTACTATATCCCATCTACTTGGCACCAGCGAGGTCACACCTGTAAAATCATGGTCGGTTTCATGTCCTGTCCTCCCCACCAAGTCCCCAGTTCAAGAGAGATGCTGATGGGGGTCCAGTACGAAGCTGTCAAGATGACCAGGGCACATGTGAGCTGAGGCTGAGAGCGCTGACTCCAGCAAAGCAGCAGAGGTGGAAGCATCTAGGAACAGCCCACAACTACTTGAAGGGCAGTTACAGGGATGACAGAGCCAAACTCTTCTCTGCAGTGGCAGGCAAGACAGCAATGGCCACAAATTGAAGCATGGGAGGTCCCACCTGGACATCTGGAGAAGCTTCCTCAACTGGGAGGTGGTGCTGCACTGACACAGGCTGCCCAGGGGATGCTGGAGCTGCTTCCATTAGGGCTTTAGAGACTTGGTGAGGCAGGCCACAGCTGACCTGACCTGCTGCTGTTGGTGAGAGCCCTGCTTCAAGAAACCCTATGGATCTACCAATCCAGCCAATGACTCAGTGATCAGCTGAGCTCCTCCTAGTAGCTTCCACAGAGACCAGCGAGGTTCACTTCAACTGCAACACCAGATTTTCTCCATTTTGCATAGTAAATTCCAGTATTACACAAAAGGAGTAAGTACTGTAGCCCTAGCCAGTTTTCCAAACATAAGCAAGCTACTACATTCACATAAGTAGCAATTTTTTTTTGCCTTTGCCACAAAATTGCATTCAGAAAAGTTCCAAGATGTACACCCTAGCTACACTTGGCATGAAGTGGCCTGACCCTTTGCAATGACCTTCCTCAGCAAAGGATCTCCATTTAACAGGCTTTCCAAGAAGCAGCAGCTCCTCATGTTCACCAGCTGGAGTTACAGACTAGCTCTCCTTCGGCAGGCTGTCTGGGCTGTAGCCTTTCAGAAGGTACATCTCCATTTGTGATGTACAACAACTGTTATGGCAAACTCAGGTCATCAGAGAGGGCTGCCACAACTCTCTACCAAACCCACATTAGCCAACTGAAGGACCAGTAGTCACCCCACTCTCACAAGCTGAACTTCTACAAAAACATTTCTCTTAGACTCATATAGCATATGGAAGGAGGGGGAAGGTCTGTCCATTCTTTTCCACATTCACAAGTCCTTCTTCCCCTATACCTTGATTTTTTGGGGGAGTGGTGGGGGATCCTGGCAAGAAGACATGCTCTTGCAACATGAAAGTCTCCAGAAAAACAGCTGATGACTAGTAGAGAAACAATGCCTTGCTGACTACTTGTCACAGCTAATGCAAAGGTAAAAACATTTACCTTAAAGAAGGCACCAGTAATGCTTCAGAAAGCATTGCTCAGTTATTAAATCTGTTTTAAGGGGTTAGGCACAGAAAGGCTGTAATCTGGATCCTCAGGGGTGAGGAGTAATGGACCAAAGGTGGAACAGCCTTCCACAGGGTTCAGTATAGGATTAATCACTTTGTCCAGTTGAAGATAATTACATATTCCCCCCTAAAAAGGACGTATTTTTTGTAGTGAGACTGTCAGTCAGTCTTACCGAGTGACCTACAGCATGTTACAAGCTAGAATTTTACTACGTTAAAGAGTTACGTGAAGAGTTATGATGGTGATGTGGACACAATAGGAATAGAGAAGATACCCGAACAAAATAAGTTAATGTAATGTAATGTAAAGTATCAAGACAAAAAATAATTAGCAGGTAGTCATCATGCAGACAATTAAAATGCAAAATTAATAGAGCTATGCATTTCATACTAAGCAAAAAAAAAAAAAAAGCTGAGGCAGACAAGCTCATCTCTTGCACAAAAAGACTTCAAAAGACTTGAAAACAAATTACTTCCAATTTACAGTGGATTACATAGTTCTGTGTGATAGCATTCACCTTGTACTTACCGATGCCATCAGGTAAGACCTGAAGTAAATTCTGAGAAACAAGCAAGTCTGTTAAAGAAGTGAGACCACTAATTTCTTCAGGAAGGCATTCCAATTTATTTTCAGAAACATCAAGACAAAGCAGGTTTTTCAGGTTTCCTACTTCCTGTGACACAAGACAAAAACCTTAAAAGTCATGCCCAAACACGTAACAAAGCAATCTGGAAAATGTACCATCGCAATGAAATTCCAGAAAGAACAACAATTCTCTGTATGACCTCTAAATTGGCTGTTCTTTGTATGACCTCTAAACACAGAAAAAAGTAAATAATTCATTTTACATATGATATACCAACCAATTCAGTCACAGTTTCTTATTCTAACTATTAAGACTGGCTTCAGTAGTCAGACAAGGTATGCTGAGCACACCCAGGCAAGCACCAGCCAAAACTAGAGCTTTCCTCAAGTAAAGACTGCAAAGTTGTGTTTTACAGAACCACAGATTATCAACCTCCACATAATTAAAGTCTGCCCCTCCCAATTAACCCTAGGCAAATTAGGATTAGTCTCTCCTGGCTGATACAGCAACATGCCATGACATCTAGGGATTTCGTATCTTCACATCTCCCAACTGCAACAAATGCAGAAATAGGAATTGGGAGTGTTGCTCTAGCAAGCATATTTGAACTGCCAAGTTATTCTGCCATCATCTACAATTATTAATGATTTTTTTTTTTTTTTTTACAAAGGTAATCTGCCAATTAGCTTAAAAGTCTGACAGAAAAATAATTTTGTCTCTGTTAGCCATCAGAGCACCCTCCCATTCCCCATGTACGCAGACACCCCTATACACACTCTAGAATAGTTCTCATTTTAATCATCCAAATAATCTTGTGAAGAAAAGAATGGCTGGGGCAGAAGTGCCCTTTACTTTTACACACAAGAAATTTTCATACAGTGACAGTCTTCATTCTAACTCACAAAATCAGTCCTTTTATTTTGCAACTATTTCCCTCTCTTTCATTAAGGATCTTTTACTACAACACACACATACACCCCCATTACCCTACAAGTTCATCTTCTGAACATTAGACAAAACACACAATAATGGCCAACTTCAATAAAAAAAGCTGCTGAAGTCACACTTCACCTTTTATGAATGATTATCAGTGTTTGACTACCTCTACTCAAAAAATTATTAGGCCAAGCCAATAACAAAAAAGTCAAAGCAGCCCACTAAACTGTAACTGATTTCCAATTTACACTGTTAACATTGAGATCAATACAGCAAATAACAGCAAAACTGCATGAGAACAGGAGAAAACAGGTTTTGAATTGGCTCTAAAGGAAAAAAAGATGGAAAAGAAACCATTCCACATGTTATCAGAGTTCTTAAGAAAGGGAATTTAGAGTGCTGAAAGCTTTAAATGCTAAGGCCCCTCATCACATCACTGTTGGGGGATTTGCCTACATAAATCAAAATTCCTATTTATGGCAACAGTTGTTACTATTATTGTACTTCTCCCAATGTATTTGAATGGATGAAAATGACTGCAAAAAAAGATTCACCCTCAAAACTGCAGTGTCAGTAGATACAAAAGGTGAGGGTTAGCTCAGCCAACTAGTGGCACCCTGATTATTGGGCCAGGACTGTACACAGACAATGTGTCATCCTATAAATTGAACAATGTGCCTATTAGGAAACAATTCCTTTGTCAAAATGTTTAAAACAAAATGTCTGACAACACGTGATATCATGTACAATCCCCTGCAGAGGAACTCATTAAGAGAAAATGCTCACACACCCAAAACCAAATCCAGACAAAGTAAACTGAAAACTATTTGATTTTACATCACCTCCTTTTAGGTATAAATGAAAAGGTTTCCTTCTAAAAGCATCTTCAAAACGCTATCAGTAGAGCCCATCTTTACCTGAGGTATTTCGGCTAATTGGTTTCCATCCAACCAGAGGTCTTTGAGATTGAAAAGTGCACCAATTGTTTCTGGCTATAACATAAAAAATAATAATGTTAAGTAGTATAGGAGCTTCAAGTAAAAAACTAGACAGTCACCCTGTAATCACAGTAAAAGTAAACCAAACCTTACTTCAAGCACTATTTAAAGGTACCACTGTTAAATGCAGCAAGGGTGACTGTGAGTATTTGGGAACACCATACAAATTAATTGTTATAGCTTAACAAGCCACCATACTTCACCTGACGTGCACTAACAAATTACATGTAAATCCAACATTTAATTGAGTCATCTTAAGGGAGATGACAGGTATTTTTTGGTAGCTCTATCTGCTACAACATCAGACACTGCAACCCTCAACAGTCTGCCTCGGCCCTTTCCCAAAGATTCCTATTCCCACCCTGGAAATAGCTGAGCTTTCACCTGTGCTCAGCCTGTCCAGCTCCCTACAGAAGCCCATACGTTCGCTAAAACTACAATTGAAGACAAAGGTTTGTGCCTTTCCACTCCTTTTTCTTGCTGTACAAAAAGTCTGTGCAACACACTCATTTTCTAGAAATCAGCTGCAGGTTTTTGTGTAAATATTATACTGAACAAGACTAAGCAGAAAAAGGAAGCACTAACTGCAAAAATTCATCTGTACCTATAGAAAGGCTCTCCCTCCATACATTTTTCTTTCTTCAATTTTGGACATCCTATGATCTATTTAATGTAAATGATGCGTAAAACAAGACCAACGTGCACTTTCACTGGCATGTTGTCTTACCAAGTGATAAAGTTCATTGTTTCCTAAATCAAGTTCTTCCAGTCGCTGCAGCTGGGCAAGTGATCTGTAAGACAAGATAAGTCAAAACAAAACCACATCAAACTAAGCCAACAGAAACCCCATGTATTTGAATGAGCTCATTTTACTGAAACTTGTATCTCAAATTACAATGTATTGTAGACAGACAGTTATTTTACTGGGCACAGTCTATTTGTAGTAATATCTTACTGAAAAAATAATTTGGTTTGTCAGTATTACTGTATGCCCTTAAAACTCACAACTTGGTATAGGCAATCAAATCATTACTCTTTATTTTAACCATCAGTCCCTCAGAGTGGGCAATGCTACATAGGTTAGTATAATTGGTTACGTTTCTTTTTAGGGGGAATTTACAGTTACACAACTGGATAAAAATTCCCCATAGTGGTCACATGTAACAGTGCGACTCAAGACTTAATAAATCCATCATTTCATCTTCTCAACATAATCTATCCATTTCTGAAGTATTTCAGGTTGGATTTGAGGATGCAGAGAAAAGGCCAAAAGGATGCAAAAAAAAGTCTTCTGAACATGAACAGAGAGAGAGGGCCATCCTTTTATTTCAAAAGCTGTCTGTTGTAGAGTGCTTGCTTACCTTCCCCAAAACCACAGGAGCACAAAAGCCAGTGAGACTTGCCAACTACATTACTGACAGAATTTTCCAGAAGCAATAAAATTGTCAACATTTGTGATAGCTTCATTCTGACACCACATGGCAAAAGCTAGCTAGCAATTCATATCTTCTGACCACTGACATTTAAAGTGCCTCGTGGCTCACAGCTGCAAACAGCTGCAACTGAGGTATTGGGTAGACTGACAGGAAAAAGGCCCCCAAAGCAACTGGGGAAGAGACTCAGATCAAAATAGGTTAAATCTACTACAGTATACATTAGATTATCTGAACAAGCAGACTAGGAGTCACCAAAATTCTTGCAAGAAGCAGCCAGGTAGTGAAGGAAGGAAACTCCCTCACTAGAGAAAGAAGAGGGTTCTTCCAGGAAGCCAAAAAAGGAAGATACCTGATTAATCTCACAAAAAAAACCAACCATCAATTCCTCTGCCACAATAGAGACAGCACAGAGACATCTAGAACCTTTTTTTCTGCAAAAAAATCATGGCGGGTGGAGTGAGACTTCAGGCATCAGTAGGCCTAGTTTGCCAGCAAGGCTTTGATCTCCAGGTTTGGGAAGCTTTTGGTTACTTAGCCCTGAACACAAACGCTTATTTAAATGCTGTGAAGGTCTAGAGTGGAAGTCTCCAAGATCCTGTTATGCTACTTGCACAGTTAGGAAATTCCACCATGAGAACAACCCAAACCACCACTCCCACTGCCGATGCACTCATTCAACGCATGCAGGAAGAAATGTCTGGTGCTGGTGAATTTTGCACACAATATTTTTACAGAGCAAAACCAATCAAGACAGACTGCAGGCTCCTGCTGCTAGCCAAATACAACTACAAATAATGGATGTCAATAGGTGTTGCTAAAACAAAGCTGTATCTATGTTGCCATTTGACACTGAACATTTTATCTAGCTGTCGTTCAGTTTCATATGTTAGCAGATTTTAAGAATAAGAACATTTTATGTTAATATAATTAAAACACATGAAATATCACTTACTCAGGTAAATATGTCAGCAAATTTTCTCTAAGTTCCAGTGAAGCCAGGTTATAAAGACTAAAAACCAAACAAACAAATCACATTTTAATGCAATCTTACTTTTTCTATAACACATTTTCAGAAGAAGAGTGTGTGTTTACACAGTTTAAAACACAATTGCTGTGAACTGATTCTTTTCCCGTTTTAATTCAACCAGACCAAAGGCAGCATACAAAGACTGGAAGCTTTCACTTGTTCTCTGTTATACTTCCAACACATTAAAGCTAGAAAGTAAACACACAAATTTCTATTTGTTGAAACATCAGTAGTTGCAAGTTACTAAACAGGGCATATTCATATGAATTACATTTACTTACTCGCTTTCAGAATCTGGCGTGGGCTACCAAAGTTACAGAGCATCAAGTAAACCCATCACTCTTCTAACAACAGCGCGTTCATTACTGTAAGTGACATTATGCTTCTAAGCGGCTCACTTGCTCCGTAGCCCAGGCTTTTACTAACATCACCATAGCAACATTCAGATTTTTCAGGGGGTTATTTATGACTAAATGGAACACAAGGAGTCAGACATTATCCCAACACTATAATCTGCTCTAATCCTCCAGCGTCCCAGGGAAAAATAAAAATCAGATATGGTGACTGCAAATAAGTAGTTTCCTACTACAGAATACGTTCTGTCCTGGTGTGCAGGGAAGGGGAACAGTGTGCTAGCCCTTAAATAAAATCTAAGCTTAAAAAGGAATTCCACTACATTTAAAACACATGTTAAATCTAAACCCAAAACAATTTTTTTTGTATACCTCAGGAAAAAAAAAAACCAAACACAAGCCCATGCACACAGACCACATAAAACTGGAAGATTTATCTTCTCTTCAAACAAAACTAACATACTGAATTACAGGGTCATTAGTTAGCCCCAGTAAAAAAGCAGCTGATAACCTGAATAAAACTGAAGAAAACCCTTCATATCGCAACTCCAGTACAGCTATCTAAGCAGGGAAAGCAACATAACTGATACAATGGGTTATTAAAGGAGAAAAAAAAGATTTTTCATTGAATTTGGATGGTGTCTGGAAAATAAATCCTTATTTCAAGCACCTATTTTGTACGGCATTCAGAAAACAGTGAACAAAACCTCACAGGAGCATTTCAAGCACCTATTTTGTACGGCATTCAGAAAACAGTGAACAAAACTTCACAGGAGCTTTGATTACTGCCTCAGCAGCTCTCTCCAGCTTTTAAAATAAGCACATTTTACCCAATGGGTTCTGTATTCCTCGAGGAGAAATACAGTTAAAACATACCACACAGGTGAAGATATTTTAGTAGAAGCCTATTACAAATTCAATTAAATGACAGGTGAGAATAAGTCAGCTATTACCACAGAATCATTCAACAGAAACAAGGTAATAAGGAAGCCATCATTCCAATGATGCAAGGAGAAAAGTCTCACATAAAAATTTCAACAATATAAAACACAAGTCAAGACCGGACATGGTACCCAGCATCCTCATGGAAACAAAACCAGTGGAGGGGGACAGGGAAAAGGTGATTGAGAACCATTTCTCTCAGAGAGGAACATGGGTCTGCTCTTACATTGCCACTCACAGACTATGACATTTTTGTTTACAGGTTTTCTAGAAACCTACTTCAATCTTCCTTTGAATGTCACACTTTCTCTTCAAGCTCCTATTAGGTGAGGCCCATGATTCACTTTAATAAGGAGAACATAAAAAGGATGCGCACACCACCAAGCTGCCTTGTAATCTTGTGTTTACAGATCACCCCACATCTACTTATCTCCCTCCCCATCATGTTGAAGTGTTGACGGGTAAAATGGTGCAATCTCTTAATTTCTCTTCTTACATCAGACACCACTTTGGCTGTGGTAAAGACAAATCTTTGTCAGCAAAACCACGTTCAATAGCAAGAACCTGGGAACCACCATCTTAACCAGCCTTATCATATCGTTAAACTGGGGCATGCCAGTGAATCAGCTCACAAAATTGATCCTGCTTAAAAATAACCCAGAAAAAAAAAAAAAAAAAAAAAAAAAAAAAAAAGAGTAAAACAGATCCCTAATCCAACATAGAATAAATCTGCTTAAACACCTGGGCCAGTACAACTGCCAAGAAGGTGCAAGGAAGGAATCTGTACTGCCCAAGCCAGCAGCACCATGAGGATGCACTGGGTCGCTGTGCCCTTGTGGATACCCAGTCTTTGCATCCAACGGTATGCCATGCATTTTGGAGACCGGCTGTGGCCAATCGCAATCCCAAGCTACGTTCTCACAGGAGTCAGCTACCTACAGGCCCATGTTTTTGTCTCTAATGGCACAGCTTTCTGGGGGAGAAACACTTTATTCTACAGCTACCCACATCCACAACATGCTCACAACTGTAAGTCTACCCTGAAACAAAACAAAGACACTGCCTTTATCTTTTCTACATCTTCCAAGGTCTTGAGTCCAAACCCAACGTAAGCGGACCCCAACAGGCGAAACCAAGCTTCTCACTCAGTAACATAAAATACAGACTAAGTCTATGAATTTTATACCAGCAAAGCTGCCCCACTGCACCGAAGTTTTATGTTCAAGGTGGATCCATCTGAAAAAGGCCATAAAATAAGAGGAAAGTTTTGACTTGTTACTCTTATATTTTGACTAGTTACAGAAGCAACTCCCAGTAAATCTATGTGCTACAAATGAAAATGGGAAAATGTGACAATTATATCAAATAGCATCATACAAAAGGCACGGTGATGTACTGAAGCACCAATCTCCAACTCATTACAGAGTAGAGGTACAGCTTTTCCTTAAATTTACCAACAGATTCTTAACACCATGTATTGTTCAATAACATTTCTCTGGGTTTAAAGTACATTAAGAAAGAGTCATTTGCAAGAAAATTCCTACATTGCTTGCTATTTTTCAAATATATTTTCTAATTTAATAACATTCTCTCCAGAAAGTACGATTGTTTCTCTTCTCAACTACAGAGATTTTTCACAATATACTAAACAAAATCATTTCCCCTTTTCCCTCTGCCCTTAATTTTACAGGTGCACTGTTCATGAAGAGTCTTCCTGAAGTCCCTGAAAGAAACTAAAGGAAGCCATACTGTAACAATTTCAGGGTCTTTCCCTAAACCTAATCTTCACCTAGGACAGAAAACTAGTCATGGGTGTTACCTGTTTCAATCCATAAAACACGAAGACAACAGCAATATAGTCTACTGAGACAGGAAACATATCCATCAGCAGCTGTTCACAACTGCATTTAGAAACACAAACGCACCATAGAGTATGGTAGGCTGCTCCCCAACACAAACTGTCCTCGCTCCCCCAGAAAAACCCAACAGAAAATGTACAAGCAGAATGTCATCTATATTGTAAAGCAGAAAGAAAAAAAAAAAATCAAGAAAAAAAGCGCAAAAAAACCCTAAGTACTTTTCCAAGACGACCATCACAAGTAGCTATTTCACAGAAGCTTGTAAAAAGCATTAATGTTGTAATAACCCTCACCACAAAAGCTACCACACACACCTCGAACACTGAGCATGTGTGAAATTACTAAGCACAAGGCAACAGCCAAACCAGGTGGAGGATGTAGTAACTGAAATAATTACAAAGTTTTCCATCTCAGCATTCCAGGTGATTTCTGAGGTAAGGGTGGAACCAAGTCAAATTTAAAGCTACAAACATGGCCTAAAATTTCACTTTCAGTACAAACCAGACACATTCATTCAGTGCTGTACCTAAAGTACAGATATTGCAAGTCATCACATGAGCTAGAAGAATGAAAAGAAGCATATGAAATCAGTAATTAACAGCAAAACTAACAGCAACAAAGTAGTCCATGAATGTTGGAAGTCTCTTTCCTGAGCATCCCTGTCAGGATTTGAGAGAACTCACAATCCAACACAGTCTACAGATAGGAAACACTGCAAATAGTCCTTTATGTCAACTGCAGTGGTCTCCTCCAAAATAAAGGTAAGGCTAAAACCAGCCACTAAGACTGGAATCAAAGCAAGACAGGTTTTATTTGGGTTAATTACAAAGAGATTATCAGTAGCAATACGCCCTACAAAACAACTGTTTCAAAAGCAGATGACTCTGGACAATAGCAATTTGTTGCAATAGGTAAAACAATATCAACTGTAGTTTAAAAAAAAAAAGAAGAAAAAAACAAAAAATATAGGCGGGGGAATAATTAAAAAAAAAAAAAGAAAAAAAAGAGACATGTTCCCTAGTTATCTTGGATGAAACCACATTTTCGGTGTATCCCATACATTAAATATGCTCTGCCTTGTAAAGATATACAAAACTGAGATGAGCTATCCTAGTGCTTTAACTTTATCAGGGACAGCTGCATCATTCCTCTGTTCAAGGGGACAGAAAGTCAGTCTTAAGAGTCACAACAGACAACACTATATATCCCAGGTTTTATCCCCATACCATTTCATACCCATCCCTGCAACAGAACTGGGAGCACCTAAGTCCTCGGGGTACACCAACAAAGGCTTCTCAGGAAAGCATTAGGAAGCACAGTAAGAAATATGCCATTTTATTGTAAAAACGAAGTTAAAAACAGAAAGGTGGAAAGAGAAATGTGGAAAGAGCTAGAAGAAAATTAAGACAGATGATAAAAAAGGACTAACATGAAAGCTAAAGGTGCTTAGTTAATAAAAACTGGACAACAGACTTCTCTTACTTGAGCATAAAGTCACACATCTTGACCTTATGTCAGAAGCACCACACAGCTGAGCACACAGGACCAGGCATCAGGCTGGGAAACAAGGAAGTAAAGTTGGAACAGGTGAACATCTAAAGCACCTGCAGAAATGCAAGGCCCCATCTGCATCCTTTCCAGAAAGTTTGATTTGGGGAATGTAACATCCCAAACGTAGTTTTTCCTCAGGTTTGTAAGACCGCGAAAAGGGAAAGACAGGAGAATGGGCACAGTCCCCATATTTATACAGAACATGGGAAGGTCCTACAGAATAAGGATGGCTAAGGTAGAACACAGCGCAGATTCTGAATTTGCTCTGCTATTACACGTGTTATGCAGCAATAGCAATGGCTACAGAACACAATCCAAGGATGTAGCATACAGAAATGAGATATCAAGCTGACAATCTGGTTACTCCCACCAGTTCCAAAGGACTCCAGTTCACTAGGCCTGCACCTGAAGATTACCATCACTTTGAAAATGCCTGCCCCTGCATCTCTACACAGCATGTATACTTTGAAACATTCATCACGACACCAGACTGGGAAGGAAGGGTGTTTAAACTAGGCAACTCTTTTTGTTTTTCACACAGAAAAGGAACATGCCGTCTTTTTCTGTCAAGGGTCTTCCAAGAGATGAGAAGGTAACTGTGGTACTCTGATAGCAGCATACACAATGCATGAAACTAATCATGTTTAAATACATTACAGCCCACCCCCACTGCCCCAATAAAACTAGGAGAAACATGCATGCCCGTACCCCAGGACACACCAGTTAGGTGTCTAGTCACTCATCTGACAGGATCCTATTAAGCTACTCCCATCCCACAAGGCTTCTAGCTGAAGACCGACAATTCACTGAGAACCTGAGGTTTAGCAGCTTTTTCTCGCCCAAGGAAACGACAGGGTTAATCAATCACTAGTCAGCTCTCAGAATGCCACTTACTCAGAGTATTAGTATTTGAAGGTACAGCACATACCTTTGGGATAGGCTCCTGTTCCAGGTCACTCCCTAAAGCAGCCTCTTTCTCTCACCCTCTCTTCACTGACTATATAATTGCAGAAGGAGCCTGAAAAGACCAGCCTCCAAACTCCAGCTCACATACCGATCAAATCCTGGGCTGCATCAAAAGAAGCATGGCCAGCAGGCTGAGGGAGGTGATTCTGCCCCTCTGCTGCACTCTGGTGAGACCCCACCTGGAGTACTGCATCCAGCTCTGGGGCCCTCAGCGCAGGAAAGACACGGACCTGTTGAGGCAGGTCCAAAGGAGGGCAACAGAAATATCAGAGGGCTGGAACACCTGTCCTACGAAGAAAGGCTCAGGGAGTTGGGATTGCTTAACCCGGAGAAGAGAAGGTTCTGGGAAGACCTTATTGCAGCCTTTCAGTACTTAAGGGGACTCACAAGCAAGATGGAGAGAGACTTTTCAGCTAGGTCTATTACAGAACAAGGGACAATGATTTTAAACTGAAAGAGGGTAGGTGTAGAGGCATGAAGCTGGGTTAATTAACACTGATAACATACAGCTGTGGGCTGGCTTCAGGGGCGGTGGGTTGGCTGGTGTAGATAAGGTGCAGCTGTGGCTGGTTCTGGTAAGGGGTTGGGCAGCCGAGGAAGAGAGATGAGGAAGAAGCAGAGAGGGAGAGCGTGGGCCCTGGATGAGGAGAAAGCCGCAGAGAGACTGGCATAAAGAGTATGCTGGTATGTGATGGTAGAAGACCTTGTTGTAGCTTGATAGTTTGGAGACTGCTGTGACAGGTAGGTTTACTTTGTCATAAGGAAGAATTTTTTTATGATGAGGATTGTGACACAGTAGAACAGGTTTCCCTGAGAAGCTGTGAATCCTCAGTCTCTGGAAGTGTTCAAGGTCAGGCTGGATGGGGCTTTGAGCAACCAGATCCAATGAAAGATGTCTCTGCCCACAACAGGAGGGTTGGACTAGATGATCTTTGAAGGCCTTTCCCAACCCAAATGTATTCTATGATTCGGTGAAATTAGGTACCCAGACTTGGGTGGTTTCAAGAGCTTCTGTAGTATGCACTCCTTTCCAGAGGTAACTACCACTTCAGTTCCTCCTTGAGTCTGCCTTATTTCACCCACACACGCTTACTGTACCTGCCAGCACCACATGCTTCCTCAGTGTCTGAAGAACCAGCTCCTATGAGGGTTTCTGGTGTAATGACACTTCCAATGTAACAAAAGCAAAATTAGCCTTACAGGAAAGAATTATGTTTCCTGAATTTCCTAAGGTTCTGTTATCGTATAACCATGTAGTTTGTGGTTTATATGCTCCCAATGTGCATTTTGCCCTTTTTAAAAGAGTCAACACTACATGCTTATTTTGCTTACAACTACTGCTTAATGCTGGCATATAATTAGACAATGTTATCACGAAAGAACCTTAAAATTAATATCCATTATAGGGTAGCCTACAAATAATACAGAATTGCAGCTAGTTTCCTTTTCTCAAGAAGTTATTTCTCCAAAAAGTTCAGCTTAAGGTTAAAGCATTTTAATTTTTTTTCCTCCAAATGTCAGCTGTAACCTGTCTTCTGCCTCTTAGGTTAAGCTTTAGCTATGGAAACCAGTTTTACGGTGTGAATGATGAAGAGCACTAATGAACTTTTGTAAGATTAATCTGAAAGAATTTAAAGAGAGAGACCTTATACCCACACTTTGCAACAGAGGAGAGTGATCTTTGCAAATTCTTAGCTACTGAATCCCAGAAATTCTTACATAAGCCATAAACTAAAGGAAGTATTAATTATCCAAATGAGGGTATGTATCCATTTCAAAGCAAACTATTGTCACACACATGAAGTCCTATGGTTCTACCTCAGAATATAAGGGATGCTGTAAAATCAACTGCAAAGCAAGGTAACTAGATTTAGTTTTGATGAAACTGCTGTTATGTCTTACCAGTATTCTTAAAGACCATTCTTCCAGAAATCACTTTGAGACACTCCCCCTCTTCCTTTTTGAAGGCAGAGGAACTTGAAGTAACTTGCACTGAAGTTAAACACTATTCTTTCCTCTCAAGTTTAAGTGTATAATGTGCAAGAGAAAGGCCCAAGGCTTTCCTTAGCAGTACACTTCTAGAGTTTGGCAAGCAGTGTCCTTGTAAATACTCTAGTAAGAGCAATTCTGCTAACAAAATATGATAGTAAGGATTATGTTCCTAACACTTGCCACTTTCTACAGAGCTAGAAGTGGACACAGTGGGCAAATACTCCTTCCCAGGAAGACTAATTTTAAATAGGCACAAAAGAAAGTAAAGTTGGTAACTTTGCCATCTAGACTTAAACAGCAAAGAAACTAGAAGCCAGAGGAAGATCATTTGCATAGTCAGCTACTTTAATTGAATAGTCAATACCATCAATTGACTCGTAAAAAGCTACAGCTCTTCCACAAACGAAAACAGGATAAAAAAACATTAGAATCTTATCAGCCACTAACTGGAGGAAAGACTGAACAGGTGGCCAGTAGTGCAAGCCACATCCAAATTTTGAAAACAGAGGAAAGTTCTACAGTTTATGGCCAAGGAATTCCCTAAATATGTAATAAAAGTAGTCTAAGCTGCTAATTAAAGCATTTTCTATATGAGCTTGGTTTTCAAGTTGCTTAAATCAGTTTTACTCTCCCTCTCTCTCACACACACTGCAACAAGCATGGTCAAAAAGAACAGACAGGAAAACTGAACTCTCTATGACCTTCAAAAGGCATCATTAAGAAAAAGAGAGTTCATAATTATGGCTTAGCCTGTTCACTTTTGAGTGCCTTAACCGAACCTTCTCCAATTTGCTTATCAAGATTACTGAAACAGGCTGGGGAGGCTAAGCCAATTCACTATTACAACAAGATTTCATTTTCAAAATATCTTCCATTCCACTCATGTAACGTCAATCTTCAATGACTTAAAAAATGGGACTACTTTACTTCAAAAAAATATTGCTAAATAGATCTTAAATAACTCTTCCCTGTATAACATACAAGATGCAACATCTCTTATTTAAAGGCCAGATGGCACTGCATTTACTACTATATTTTAAACAATGTTCCTGAAATAAACTTTTGAGTTCCTTAACATTCATTTCTGCCATTTAGCAAACAGCTGTGATTGATTAACACTGAATACTCTACCTACTCAAACACTGTAAATATTACTTGTCATGCTAAATTCAGATAAGCCAGTGAGAGCTTCTAATACTATTTATATCAGCCTAGCCATACCACCTACAAATAGTCCTCCTTCTATGTATTTGCAAGATAAGCCTCCCCATCACTTTTGTTGTATCATGTAAGATCATATTTTAATCAGACATCATTATGCTGAACCTTAAAACAGAATTACATTCCCTTGTTCCACACAATTTTAAGAGCATTTTCCATTCTATGGGATGGTCCCAAATGTGTAATCTACACTTGAGGTATCCTAGCATACACTAAGAAAAACACAGTCAAGGACTGGCCCAGAACTCCATTACCAGAATAAGAATGCCATCCTGATCTGCTTCTGAATCAATCTGCATTGAGCACATCATCCTTGCCTTTGAAGACCTTGTATTCTCCAGCTACTCTTATTCAGATCAACATTAAAGATTCTGAGTTCAGAAGTTGCTGAAAACTTCAAAATCTCTAGAATTAAACACAGGTATATATAAAAAAAAAAAACCACACTCGATGACTTTGTTTCTGTAACACAAAATACTGTATATTCGTGGTTCCACAACTCTTAAAAACCATGCCTGTAACAAATCTTTATGCAAACCCATGCTCTTAAGTGCAGTAACATTTGCTCTATTCTTTTCACTATGTTCAGCGTCATAATGAAATGCCTATTTCAGCGTTCTACCTGCTAGCTGCAGACGTTAAGAGGAAAATTTCTCTGCTTACCTGGTAATTCCCTTTCAGTAGTAAGGTCCACAGATCCATTCAGCCTGCTTGCAGCTTGGGGGTAAACCAGACTCATCAGTCATCAGCATCAGAAGAATAGCCTTCCCATCTAAAGAAATTCACCCCTCCCCACATCAAGATTTTCTAAAGCTAAAATAACGCTATTCTACTTTCTTGCATCACAGACTGTGCAGTTCTCTGAAAAAAGCTGGGGGGGGGGAGTGGGGGGAGAGAGGCCATAAATGATGGGGATATAACAAATCATGTTATTACAAAAATCTTTTGTTGACTCCTCAGGATTTGGAGATCGTGTCCAAGTAGAAGACCATCTGTACGCTTTAGGGGGGGGGGAATTAAGATTGCGTATGGCACAGGAAAGCTTTATTATTCGTCATGCTAGAGCTCAGGCAGGGAACTTCCAAAACACGCTACCTGCCAGTCAGTAATAATCTCCTACTTTAAACCTTAGCATCAAAAAACACCAAAAAAAGAGGTAATCCTTATCTTTTTCAGGCACAGACAAGACTGCTGAAAAAATGGTGAAAGATAAAAACCAGGTGTGAGCTAGATGTTTGGTGTGCTCATAGGCAGCAGGCTTTAAATCATAATTTAAGGCACAGTAGTGAAGCTTCAGCTGTTAAAGAAACTTGTTGATTTTCTTGTCCCCACAGGATAACCGCCTTTTTCAAACATGCATTTCATGCTGAAAGGACTGTTGTGTTGGCTAGGGCAGACTCCTTATGAAGCACCCATCTGAGAGTCTGATGCTAGATTAAACATTGGAGACGCACATAAAAGGCCTCCCAAAGAAGGTACCTGGATTTCGTTCAAGCCTATGAACCACAAATAAATAAATAAACACACAAAGCTGACACTATGTCTCTTCTCTTTCTAGAGTTTAGGCCGTGAAAGCACTGTATGGATCTCTAAGTTTGGAAATCTTTGCTGGTAAAAAGCCAACATCACAGTGGGTTGGTGGTGGTGGTGAAGTAACCCTGAAGCCAAAGTTACAGAATGAACGCATATGCACAGACATACATTAGGTTATTCATACTACTGTAAGGTATGCCCTAGGAAGCCTTACAGACAAACACCCTGATTTACCCAAATACCCTTACATACAAATACACTGATTTTTTAATTTCAGGAAAAAGTTATGCCCTGTGTTTTGCGTGTTACATGAATAAGGAAGTATTGAAGAAAAATCCTGAAAGCAAGTGGAAATTCCCAGATGCTACCCACACTGGGAGGAACTGGTTATGCTTGCTCGTTGGGCAGCTCTACAGGCACACATGGTCCTGCAGAATAGGCAGGGAAATTAGAACTTGCTCTCATCAGACTGAAAAATGCTGTAAAAGACACTCCCACTCACAGTTTAAATGGTGTAACTTGTTTCTCCAAACCGTTCAACTAGCCAGTGGGACAACTCCTGCTTCACGCACCCACCTAATTATTAATTAAAATATCTCACATGCATTAGCATTCACTGTTTTACTCCAGATAGCAACCACACCATGAGTTAACAGAACACAAATCAGAGAAACATGAAAAATAGCACTGGTAATATTTAAGATAACTAGTCTGTTATCGAGTCCTAAAGCAGCATGTCACACATCTTTCTAGTACGCTTTAAAATAATACCTGAACTTAAAAAAAGGGGAAACCTTCACCTAATAAGCGAAAACTTCCAGCACATACACCAGCATTGGATAAGCAGATTGAAGCGGTCACACAGAAGAGAAGTTGACATACACTGAGCAAGAAAGAAGTAAGACAAAAGATTCAAGGGAGGCCTTGCCTATGTTCTTCAAACATCCAGTTGGGACCCTTTTGACAACAAAAAGGACAAGAAAAATATAAAAGGTTTATGCAAAAGAACACTTAACAGCACAGTAAAAATATTAACAGCAACTCTATGCATCAGTGGCCTGAAGATGGTTCAGACGTTGGCCTGGGACAGTGAAGCTGGACATTGGCATTCATCTTATACATCAAACGATGTGAAAAATGGACTGGATAGCTGAATTCACGAGGAAGATGCGCTTCTACTAATGGTTCACTGCAAAGCAATTAAAGTCTACTATCTGCCATTAGGAAGAACTTCCTAACTAACTTTCAAAGTACTGCTGCTTCAAAAATATTGCCATTACTTTTGTTGCTTTCCCCATTTAAGACAGTAGGGCAAATCTGCAGTGCCACAACATTTTAAGTAGGTAGCTTAATAAAAACAAAAACAAGAAAGAGACACTAAGTGCATACTGATCCCTGTACTACGTGAAGATGAATTAGAGATTTCACTGCCTTTATTAGACAGTTTCCCAGACAAGAGCGTAAGACCCTAAGAATTTAGGATGCATTTCTCCAAGTTTCCACATATTCCAGTGGCCAGAAGACTGGCAGCAAGCACAGGGACTTCAAGGTTTTGCCAAAACAAGCACAACTATAGTAGAACAAACCACCAGTACGTATTTTGTTGCTCACTACTTCACAGATCTCATATAGAGCACACAGGTCCAGACTATTCCATCAAACACCACCATGGATTATTATCCAAAGCACAGAGAAACTCCAGTAAGGCATTTGCAAACATATCCAAACACCTTTGAGAGCCTTACTTGGTCTGTTCAGCCAGAAAGACAAAATTAGCATTACTTTCTAACTCCTAGCATTTTTTCAGTCCAGCAAGTGCAGAGGGAAAAAAAACAGAGATGGGAATGAAGAGCACAAGTAAGCAACCTTTGGAGAAGCCACAGAGCATTTCACTGCTTTTATCAAACACAAGGTGGTCAGATGCACCGCCAAATTCACATGCAATAAATGATGACAATTTTGTGAACTAGAAAAGGAAAGCCGCACTTGTTAGCCAGACTGAAAAAAAAAATAAGTCTATTACTTACAGATCTAATGCTAAAAATTTGATAGAAATCACTCTCAGAGGCAAGTAAGCCATAAGGACTTCAGATTACAGTTCTAACTAGGTACAAACAAGACCTCCCAGTAATTTCCAAGGGGAACAAGTCAGGATACCTTTCTCTCTGTCACCAAGACACTCCCCAGCAGACTTCAGGAATACTTGCATTTTCGACAGAATACACTCATGCTACATTAATATTCTTCTGAGTTGGAAAGCATACATCTTTAGTCCAAGCTTACCGTCGACTTCCCAATTGCCATATTCCCATGCCATACCATGAATACCTGCTGAGCCAAAGACAAGAGCCCCACACATTTGTCTCTGCTTCTTTCCACACAAATCTGACAGCAGAAATTTCTACTAATGAGATTTAAGCGTGTTTGTAAAAATACAGTATTCATATCCTAGACAGGTAACCTGGAAGCCCTTTCCAAATCAAAGCAGACTGGTCAGACTTGAACAGAAGTCTAGCCACACAGCAGAACTCACCAAGAGCACCAGAACAAGCACTTGGCTCTTCTCAAAGTAAGTGAGGACCTCTGCATTTTAGCTTCAATATTGGGAATTGCATACAGACCTTGAGGGAGGCCAGGTTACAACAGCTCACGCAGGGATGAAATATTCTCATAGCATATCTCTGGACCAATAATCTTAGGACCTTAGGATCAACAATAGGTAAAATTTTACCCTTATTCTTGCACAGCTTCACATACTGACATCTCCACAAATGTCTGGTATCTTCATTTTAGCTGCAGTTGTTCCCAGTCATTTGCTCCAAAACGGAGGCTATCACCACCCACACTACGAAGTGACCTCTCAGGGTAGCCAGCAACCTTCTTCTAGCTACTGTCTGCAAAGCTGCAGTCCACCTCACGCTTTGGGAATCGCTTCAGCTTGTCACATTTCTTGTATTCATTTTCAGAATCAGGCAAGATCCCAGATTTTTGGCCTTGGTTTTCAGTAACTGCAAAGCCTGAACAAGCCTGTTCTTACTGCTAGCACTACAAAAAAGCTGCATGAAAAGTTTTGTTAACTTTTAAAGAAAAGGAAGAATGTCACAAAAGTCCCAGCCCATGGAATTTTTAGGTAAGACTTTGCCACAGTCACTGGGCACATGTTAGCTGTACCTGTTAGTGCTTGTGGATCGTTTCAAAAGACATCCTCCACTTCTGTTGCTGCTGGAGTGGTGCCAGCTGACAGCTTTCATACCCATGGGAAATGGCTAAAGCAATGCCGGTCTGAACTTGACTACATTGCAGGAGCTCTTACTAATAAGATCCTTTCTGGAGGACTCCTCTGTTTAGAAACAGTTGGGTTTTACTGTTAGGGACTATACTGACTCCCTAAAGAATGTGTGTTAGAAATATTTCACTTTATGAATGGATGTCCAAGATTAATAGGTCTCTACCAATACTCGTGACTCAACTTCCGAGTTACCACAGCTTTCTGAAGTAAGATGGAAGTGGTTCAGTACATGGCAACTTAGAACAACAATATGGGCAAGGTAATCATAAAGGTAGGTGCAGGTTTAAGAGAAAAAAAAAAGGGGGGGCATGAAAAAAAGAAAAGAGAACAATCAGGTGCTGCAAGAAATTTCTAAAATGGTATGTTTCCCAGGAAAAGTAACAAACTATAACTTCTCCAGAGTTAAAGCTGGAATAGCAAGTTAGATTCTTCAGCCTCCAAAAAAGCAGCTGGGGATATGGGGATACAGGAGAAAACTACAAAGGCACTGACAGCTGATCAAGTACATAGGGATCAGCTGCTCACTGCCTCTTCCAATACTAGGGATCACAGGCAAGGTAGGTAGAGCCAGTCTCAAAAAAAAAAAAAAAAAAAAAAAAACCAACAGCAAGAAGTCAATGAATGCAACGGGTAATAGACCTGTGCCGCTATTTGCCAGGGGAAAATGCTAAAGATGTCTACACAATCTCAAGGAGAACCTGTACAAATACCTGGAAGAGAAATTAATTATGGGTTACCAATCAGACAAACCAACATCCAAAGCTCTGGAAATCCTGTGAACCAGGAATAGTCAGGGGATGGAAAGCGTAAGCAAACACACTTTTCTTCTTATTCCTCACTAGGCATCTACTTACGGCAACTGTAGAAGGAAGCTGGGCTAGATGAGCCTTTGATCTGAACCAGCACAGCCATTCTCGCATATTCGAGTGAGGATACATGTAATTACCTCTTCTCCTTCAAACTGGAAGAGGTACCCTGCTGTCTACTCAGAGGAGAGAGATCTCCCTTCTGCAAGTGTGGATGTTTTATTTCGGTACAAATGAGACAGATAAACAATGTTCACTTGACTTTCCACATGTGTCTACTTTGGAAGTCTGTCCTTGCAACCCTGTGCTACCTTCTAGAGTTAAACACATATTAAAAGCTTATCAAATTTCATCTTAAGATCTATGCCTTTGAGTTTTCATCTCCACAGCTCCCACTGGAGTTTTTTTCAGGATCAGACTGCTCCTGTAGTTTGGAACCTTCTAATTTCTATCCTGATCACAGCCAGCTTTTACCCATCTGTTCTTCTGCCAAAACCGCCCGGTGTTGAGCTAAGCTGCAAGCCATCTGACAAGTTCACAATAACGGATCAATGGGCTACTACAATGAAGGAAAGCAAAAGGTCAGATTTGCATCACAAAACACCTAGTTAATTTTGTACCTAAAATTCCAAGTTACTCCAAATCACAGAGAACAGAGTTGAAACACACACATGCTTCTGCTAATTTCAAGTGAAAATGCAAAGTTATTTTTCTTAACAGATCCCTCAGAATGGAAAGAACATAAAAATAAATGCAGATCTGTAAATAACTTCACAGATATATTACATACAGTGATGTAAGTCATTTATACAACAGGCATAATAATAAACAGAAAATAAATTAAGATAGTAATAAAGTATGAAGAACTTACTTCCCAATGTTTTCAGGTAGTGCTTGCAGAGAGATGTCGTTTACTGAAAGACACGTTAGATTCTGTAATTCAGGAAAGCTTTCAGGCAACCTATGGGGATATTAATTCAAATCAAGGACTTAGAGCAGAAATATTCACATTCATGTAATACATACTGGAAAAGAGAACATGCAGTGGGGGGAAAAAAAAAAGTCTATTTAGCAAATACACACAGAGGGAGGCATGCCCAGACTTCAGCATGACTCTCAGAAAATTCTAAGGATCATAGTAAGAAAAGAAAAACAACCACCCATGGCTTAGACTTTACAGTTTCTTCTGTGTCAAAGAACAGGTAATACCCCTGTCTCCTAACACTCCCCCCCGTTCCCTGCCCCTAGTTTGCAACTTTAAAAAGGTATAGGGCTTGAGAACATTTTTAAGCATTTTAACAAATTTAAAAATAACATAATAAAAAAAACCTTTTTTACTACTATTTTCCTGTACTAATATCCTGTAATATTTCATTTACACCTAAATGGTACAATAATTAAATTACTTTTATTCAGGCTTCAGTTACATACATGCTGAGAGCATGGCCATTTCACATTAGCTACTACACTGCTCTTCAATTTCTGCTTTTTGAAGAAACAGTCTGTTCACTATGAAGACGATGTTCCCCTGTTACAGCATTTCACATTTACTGGTTCACAACACAACAGTATGTAATACCTCCCATCTTATGCTATAAAATGCAGACATATGCAAAACGCTCTCAAAGTTCCCAAAGCTTTTTGGTCCATCACCCAGACAGTCTTCTGCAAGGCTCAGCGCCCCCCTCCCCTCACACAGACCGATTCCTGTACCACTCACTGCTCACTGGCAGCTGGGCTGCACCAAGCAGCTCAAGTTTGCAGTTGCACAGAAGACAAGGTGGGGCAAAACAGGTGACGATACAAGAGGAGGAGAAGCCCCTGGCCCATCCATCCAACTTCTGCTTGACCCCCAGAAAATGCAACCTAAGCTCAAGCTATAGCATTTGGTTTGGTTCCTGCTCTCCTCATCACCCAGCTCAGGGCACATGGCACAACCTGCAGGCAGCTAGCCAAAAGGAGATGTGTACCTACAGGTAAAGACAACTGCGCGTGATGAGGAAAAGGCAAATTACAATGGGGGGTAAGGGGGACTTTTCGTGTGCTCAACTCCATACTGCACTGTTTGTCATTTTCTGGACCTTTTTAACAGAACATGCTCGATATCTCCAAAACATGAGCTCTACTGTATCTATTCATTACCGTTTAGGCACTAACAGGTTTCAGGCTGCAGTTAAATGGTCTGATTATCTTTTGGTCACCCCTGAAGTGGACAGATAGCTGGACTAGATGATCATTGGTAGGTCTCTTCCCACTAGAACTATTCTATCTGCAGCATATAGTGGATTCCCAGTCTAATCTACAAGAAATGTGGCTGCTTTTTATTAATATAAACCTGAAATCAGCTGAAAACACCTGGAAAAATGGTCTGTCGGCTACTTTCAATGCTGCAGGTTCATCAATCATTAAGTTCAACAATGAGGCAGCATACTGTATTAGTGGTAGGACATTGACTGGGAAGATCTCCAACTGGCTTTTAAGCTTAGAGGAAAAAGGACAAGAATTAATGGCTAAAAAAAGTTCCAGGATATCACGCAAAAAAGGAAATCACTACTAGACTTTCCCACTCTGCCTGGGCAAATTAACACCAAAAGCTACATGCTGGTAAGACTGAAATTCTGGATCTCATCACAGAAAATACCTGGCAACGGTGTCTCAACAGCTTTTGGTATCTGTGTTTTCTAACTTAGTAAGCTGCTTGGAGTGATGTTTTCCAGGACACACATACACTTTGGAGACACTTCATCAAGAATTTTTAAAATTCCCTTGAACTGCCAACAAAGAGTTACGAGATCTATTTCATCCCATCAAAAAGCCTTTCCACTCTTTTGTTAATTCCACTCAGCTGTAGCTGTGCATTACACTTACTGCTTAAGCAAACACATTACTTGGGCCCCAGGCCTTATTCAGCACAGAAAATGGAGAAGGATAACTAGCACACTACTACAAACAATTTTGATTTCAGTACCACGAGATGCAGCTCTGAGCTTTTCCGAGCTTTATGTAGTGCACACTGATGCCTGGGAAAAAGCTCTTTGGTGACCCTCACCACTTGCATATCTAAACATCAGTTCAGCCTCAGTTTGCTTTACTGGATTTTTGTGGTATTATTATCCTCACTATATAAATGGGTTACAGAGGCACAGGGATTAAGATCACAAGCATCCCTTTAATGCTTAGAGATGTGCTTTTCCACAGAACTTAGGATGCACTATGGGCAATATTCAAAGTGCACTTCTGAAGAATCTCAGCTGTACACGTGGAGAAGCCATCCTGCAAAACCACTGGAGCGGCTTGAGATATTACAGACACTCTCTTGCTTGTTAGCAGTACTGCATCCTAGCCAGCCGGCTAATTGTGCAAGTATTGCTAGACCATCTCAGCGCAAAGCAAAGCAGGTCAGCAAGCACCCACTGTGAATACTCTGGCTTATGTAAATTGCAGAGCATCACAAAGGAGCTCTGTGGCACCGGCTGGTTTAGGAAAGAGTTCTCCAAACATTATTCAAAGGCCTTAACTAGCAGATCACTTCTTCCTTGCTATCTCCAGCCCCATTTTGCTAGATAAATTCCAAGTCCTTCAGCAAATGGAACAGAGAAATGTAAACAAAACTCCTCCTCTATACTGAAAGTGTGCGTAATCCCCAATCCCCTCATCAGAACGTGGACTGGCAGCAGCTGTAGCAGCCACCAACATATGCAATGCATTTTTGCCACATGTTACTGCATGTCACTGTGTCCCAATTGATGAGAGGGTGATGAAACACTAGTCCAAGCTTTAATCATTAGTAAAAGCCATTATCTGCAGCGGCTGATGTAAAGTCTGTTCCAAATCATCAGGCACCTGGGTTTGTGCCAATGCATTCGTGCTACCCACTGCCTTATCTCTCCCAAGTATGAGCATGCTTTTCCTATGCATTTAAGAAGAGAAATGAAAATTACTTGAGAGACAATCAGATTTACATTTTTCCTGGTTAGCTAACAAATTTCATCCCCTCCCAGGGGATGAAACAGATCTGAACTTTTGCTGCGGTCCCTGACAGAGACAGACACTGTTGGCAAGATTTCATAGAGATCCTAGATCACAATTTTTAAGGGCTTATTTAAAATTGTAATTGTTACAGCAAGATTATAATTCTGGTACAGCAGGTACTAAGAAGAAGGTGGAAGTTACCTAGTCAGTGGATTCCCACTGAAATCTGCTACCTGTAGTGCTCTGCAGAATGAGATGCTTTCTGGTATTTCAGGAATATCTGCAGAAGAAAAAAAAAGGAACAAAATTGTCAACAACTGTACTGCATCTACACTGAAATCACTGCCTCATTACATTCAGCAACTTGCTATTGCAAGAAGTTATCTTAGTATCTTTCAAGACATTTCAACATGCAAGACTGCTTCACATCCACGTAAACGGCTATCACGGCAGAGCCAGTTTGTGCTTTTTCACCCCCCGTTTCCCCCTCCTGCTGCATGCTTGTCTTCCTGATCCTAGACTACTCAACTGTCCTTGGACTGATCTTTATCAGCCTCTGCCCATCAAAAAATAGACTCTCTATGTGCAAGAACTGTCCTAAAAACCAACCAAAAATCTGAACCTCCTGTAACCTGATCGATACATGCCCACAATCTGGGATGGCAGAAAGTACACGGGGAGGGCAAGCAAGGGAAGGAGGAAGTGAACGTGCAAGTGTATCCACCCGTCATGTACACTCATGGGAGCAGAACAAGCCTCCCTCACACTAAAGCCAGGTAATTTGAAATACTATCCAAATTGACGGGTCCCAAATAAGTGCTAGTACGCTATTTCAGATTGCCAGAAAGTAATCAGAGATATTTGTATGTAAAAGCAGATTTATTTTTCTTTAGTACTTCAACATAAAACACTACCTACTGAAGTTCGGCATGTTACCTTTAAAAATAAAATCATCTTCCGGCCCTCCTACATCCAGCTGTATTTCCACAAATAAGCTGTGGGTCATCTGTGTAAGTCCTTCGCTACTGTCATCGAGCTCCAGCAAAAACAAAACAAACATGTTTGGTCTCCCTGTTTAACAACTTAAGATTTTTATGATTCACTTTGAAAAGAATTCAAACAGACAAAAAGCGCAAATCTTGAAGTAAAAATCAGAATTCTGTTTCCAAGGTTTTTTTCTTATTTCCATGTTTTTCTCCAGGGCATTACATCTACTCCATCCCCTCTTCCTGCTGCTCTCATTACAAAGAATACTTTGGGAAACGTTTTCATAGTTTCCTCATGCAAGTGGCACCACTGACCTCAGCTGCCACAAGTGATCTAAATACGCTGAAAAATATTTGGAAATTGGGTCCCTTCCTACCTAGCTGAGTAACTCAGAATTGACTACCTATGTATTTCCTTCAGCTCTTCTCCCCAAAAGCACGTGATGGAGAGAGGAGGGGAGAAGAGAAGAGAGTACCTGCTCATCAGGTTCATGTCTTTCGAGGTAATTTGAGCAAATGCATCTATTTTGAATGACTCCTAGCTCAGAATGCAGAGCCTGGAAGAACATTTTCCAAATCCACAGGTCACCAGTTGCAAACGAACAATCAGCAAAACGGTGGTAGAGGAGCACCTCCTGGGAACCTTCTTCTGTTTCCCATGTGAACAGGAAGGGCTGGAGGGAAGGAGGGATACAGACACCCCCAAACGGCTTTCACTCCATCCCAAGCGGTGCTTCCTCTTGGAATGGAAGGAAATCACTCTTGCCTCATGAACCCCAGTACACCCAGTACACTCTCCAGGCACAGCTTTGAAAACAGCTGGGGCAGACGGAGAAACGGTTCCTAATCATTATGAGTAGCTCTGGAGTAGTCTAATCACTAACCCCAGAAATACACTGCATATTCAGAAAGTATATTCACTGTATCAAGCATCAAATATAAAAGTATCAAAATCATGACTGATAAAATATCAAATACCAAAAATATTAAAAAAATTATTAAGAGAGGCGAATACCCACAGTGCGACATATCAACACAAGCTGTGCTTCCACAACGTCAAGCAAAGCCACCTAGGGTGAGGTTTGCACGAAGCTGTGCATGCAGCACAAATAGTTCCCTCGGTACGCTTGGTGAAGGAGAATAAACTGCCTTTAAATCTACACAAACCCCAGTACCCATCAACAGCATAGCTGTTCCACAGAATGAAACAGGTGACTTCAGAGACTAAGTCCCATCAGAGATACGTTCTCACACCCCCACTCCCTCGTAGCAGCTTTGGTATTTGCGGAGAAACACTGGACTTCTCCCAGAAATCCAACAGCAATGAGACAAATTCAGAGTGAAGTGTTAGGTGAGACCTTTGAAGTTAGAAGGGACAGGTAACACTGAGTCCCCAGGCGAGGGCGAAGCCGCCAGCCGCAGGGATGGAGCGGAGCAGCGGGCAGGACTGCAGCGAGGTGCTGGGCTGCGGCTGGGAACCCTGCGCCGGGGACACCAGGCAGGAGGGCAACCAAGCCTCATGGTCAGGCTCTTCAAACCTCTTCACAGGTTCAGCCTCAAGTCTGGGTCCAGCACAACACACGCCAACAGATCCTCCACAAAGAATCTCAAAGTAGCCACACAACTACCACAGGAGCCACAGGGCTCCCAAATTTAAATGGGAGACACTTGAACAACCAGCCTATTTCGAAGTGCCACGTTCACAAGAGTCTCTGCCGACCTCGCTTCAGGAGCCAAGACTTCACACTTTATTCCTTTCACATGGTAGGTACAAACAGGTCTGAACAGCACATTTAAGTAATTAAAATGAAAAAACCCCACAAGTTTCATTATGATTGCCTGATTAAATGATGACCTTAAAGTGATAAATTCTTGTAATGCTCAAAGCACTTAAAAGCATCTGCCTGTCACTAACACTCCAGAAAGTAAAAGCACTGATGCCACTGCAGGGACATTGCTCTCTTGCAAACAGATAGATAGCAATTTAACAAAAAGAAACAAGTAGTGTTAGTTTAACATTCATGTAAATGCATTCACTTTTGAAAGGGTGTTCTAAGAAATGCATACAGTACACAGAAACGTAAACCTTCCCTTTCTCTACAAAGCTATGCACATATAATCAAAACAATATCAAAATTGCATTTACAGACAGCAAAGCTGATGGTTTTACCCATTCTATGATTGAGTGCCCCTGCATAAGACTGAATTTGTACTACCGAATTATTGACAACAGAGGTCCTACATGCACTCAAACAGACATTGTTACTTCTACGTTGCAGCAACAAACACTGATACTGAGCTCAGCTAACAGCAGCAAGTAAAGAATGTGTCATCCACCATTTAATCTTCATACCACCCTTTCCTGGATAAGTAGCTGGAAAAGGGACATTGCTATTTCAAAGCTTCTGCATACTCAAAATAGCTCATTTCTTTGCAACCAAGGCAGCATCCACAGCTTTTATACATGCATATATGTACATACACAACCTTTTCATATACAGATACACACTTTTCTCTGTGAATCGTTCTCCCAAATAAAAAAAAAACCAAACCAAACCAAACAAAACCACACACACACACAAAATCAAAGCTCAAGTAGAAGTAACTATCCTAATTTGTTTGGGGGAAAAAAATAATTCTATATATATGTATATACACGTGCACAGACATAAAAATGCAACAGCTAAAGCACAAGTTAAACGTAAATCCTCAGTGGCAACATTTCTGAAACTAATGAGGCTGCTGATTTTCTCCACCAACATGTAGTTTCGTTGCCATACTGCAAATAATTTCTCTTTACTTCTGTATGATGGACTATGAGAATCAGAAATGCCTTCTCAGCAAAACTATTTTGATAAGCTTTTTCTGTTACAAATCTTGGGTATTACCTGTAAAACCCAACAAGTATTTAAGCTAAGTAAAAATTACTCCAATATAAGATACTACTTGAAATAAGACAGTATAGGCACTGCTTATAGTTTGGGTGCATTTACAAATTACTGCTTTGAAAATGAAATGTGCTTTCCCAGCCTAGATATTCCAGGCTAGGAAGTCACTACCTGAGCAAAAATCTTCACTAAGAGATGGTAACAGACACAAGGAAAAGAAAGGAAATTCCATTTCTATGGGGTTTTTGCATGTAAAGTGCATTCCCTCTCCCCACTGAAACTTTCACTGTTTGTTTTTGTCCTCCACCTAACTGGACAAAGACAAAAATTCAATGCAACCCTTTGAACTGAGGATCATTATACGTTTAGTACATGCCACAAGGTTGAAATAGAACTTGTCTTAACTGCAAGGCATTTTAAAAAGATTTCTCAGGCAAAAAACAACCAAATTATGAGCAGATACTTTATCATTACATGTGAAGATCACTGTAACATTGTGTTGAATAAACAAACTGAGAAGAGAAAAAGCAAGGAGCATTTTAGTATATGACAAAAAGCCTGGAGTGATAATTACAGCAGAGAAGATGATGGTCCATAATAGAAGCATTGACACAAATCAACTGAAATGCAGCAGAGGATATTAAAATATATAAAGAAATCCTTCTGTCTCTTGATGGATTAAGCAGCTTTCATCACTACTGCTGACTGCTTGATTTCGTTACAGACATTAACACGTACATCTCTGCCAGTATCAGCAGCAGTAAGTCTGAATGCTTTTCTTGCCACTGCTGGTTAACCAGCTCAAATCCTACTTAAATATCTAGGATTCTTCTAATGCTACACACTGACGAATGCTCTACATTTACACGATGCCCCAGATGTTCTGTAATAGAGATTGTGCAGCACTGCTAATAATAAAACCATAAACCAAGCATAAGCCCTGTGACGTATGACAATACAAATACTGGCAGCAAAAAGAAGCCATGCCAGCAGAAGTGGATCAAAATCAAGCTTAGCAGTCATGTATCTAAGAGGACATATTTCTTCCTCACCCCCTTTCAAAATACCTCTTCAGATATTTATACTAATTCGCACAAGAATTTGCTAACGATCTAGCAAGCCTTGTAGAGGTGACTTAAGAGGTAGGTTTGACACTAGGGGATTCTGTACTGTGAATGAGAAAATTACTTTTAAAAATTCTGTTGTTTGGTGCCAATTTTTAATTTTTGTTCTAAGATTTTTACAACAGCTACACCTCTTAATACCCCATTCCTTCTTCTGATGGCTAAGAGGGAGAGGGAAGAAGACAATATTATTTTTAAACAGATAAAACCTTTTGTATGGCATATTTTTCCCCCATTTTGCATGAAGTTTCAAGGACTGATAACATTATTTTTTTTGTCTACCCAAAGGCTACGTAGCCAGCATCCTTTATGCATTCTGCGACAGGGAATATGATTTTCAATACCTAATCAATATCAAGACAGCAATGGCCAGGAAGGTCCTAATCTGCAACAGGGCTACCGGACCAGGGCTACTCAAACAGTGGACTCCAGCTTAGAGTAAAAAGTATTTTTAGAAGAACTCTGCTGAAGTCTTAAGACATCAGAGATGCACTACATTCCTGAGAGAGAGAGTTTACAGTGTTCAAGGGTCTTTCAGGGAGCAACTACTGGGTGGTGCTACGTTCTCCAGGTATGAAGGCAACACGGAACTGTGCTTTAGAAGAACTGGAGCTGGCGCACTGCACGCACCCCAGCAAAAGCCAGCTGAACAGTCCTAATCTAGGTGGTGATACTGGAAGGCCCATCACCAGGTAAATACAACCCAGGCAAAACACTTTCACTGCTTGGTGATTAGAAATGTATTAAGCAGTTGATTAGTTTACACCAAATGTATACCCGGCAGCCCATTCCAGACTCTGAGACTGAAACCCCTCACAAAACGCAGCATTACCCCCCCAGGGGAGAGTTAACCAGCAGCAAACCAGGTCTCGTCCACCCACTTCAATACACAGAAGATCTCTCCCCCTGCCTCTTCTCACATATATGACATACAGGATCTACAGTACATCACACATACACACACAAAAGGTCCACTGAAGCATTAAATACTGCAGTGCTCAAGTGATTTAGGAGCTGTCACAGTTTAACCCTGGTCAGTGACTAAGCCCCATGCAGCCACTGGCTCACTCCCCCCCTCAGTGGGATAGGGGAGAAGATCAAAGAGTGAAACTGAGAGAACTCGTGGGTTAAGATTAAGACAGTTTAATTGGAAAAGCAAAAGCCACACACGCAAGCAAAGCAAAACAAGGAATTCATTCACCACTTCCCATGGGCAGGCAGGTGTTCAGCCATCCCCAGGAAAGCCGGGCTCTACATGCATAACGGTTACTAGGGAAGACAAACACCATAACACCAAATGTCCCGCCCCACTGCTGCTTTTTCCCCCAGCTTATATACTCAGCATGACATCCCATGGTATGGAATATCCCTTTGGCTAGTTTGGGTCAGCTGTCCTGGCTGTGTCCCCTTCCCATTCCCCGTGCCCCTCCAGCCCCCTCGCTGGCAGGGCCTGAGAAACTGAAAAGTCCTTGAATCAGAATAAACATTCCCAAGCAACAACCAAAACGATCTGTGTGCTATCAACACTGTTCTCACACCAAATCCAAACCACAGCACTGCACCAGCTACTGAGAAGAAAAATTAACTCCATGCCAGCTGAAACCAGGACAGGAGCTTAAAGGTTCTCTTCTCACTTCCACAGAGGTTCCTCTGTGCCACCCACCTCAGAGGGATCTCTGAGAAGCGTGCCCTTGGAAAAGCTCTCCAGTCCTGCTCTCCACCTCCTCCACCTTCCAAACATGGGAGGAAGGAAACTGCCCACTTGGTCAAATACCTTGCACGAAGGAATTTGTGCTGCAAATATTTGTCTTTGCAAAGGGCTCTTCAGCTGGAAAGCCCAGCTGAGTAGGCTCCTGCCTCACAGATGCCACCACCACATCTCCGTAACCTCCCCAAAGCAGCCAAGCGCAGCTCCCAGAGCTTCTGTCTGCAGAGGGAAAGGATGGAGGAAGGTTACTTATCTCTCTTCACTTCCACATTCCACATGACATTCACAATGATCTGGCAGGCTTCTTTTTTCTTAAAAAAACAGAAGGTTTTGCTACTAGCCCTGAAGGCTGAAGTAATCAACGTCTTTAGGTGAAATGCTACAGTTTCTGGGGCACGGTGTGACAGGAGTCATGTGGTTCCTGCAAAGTCTATTGAGATTAAGTGGCTCTTGTACAGGTTGTAACACTTTCCTCCTCACACTCTGAGGCTGATAGACAAAATACAAGAGATAGGGCTCTTAAGTCCTGTCTTTATGGCTCTAAGGAAAATTCGCACACAGATTCAGGTTGGGTTTTCTCAACTAAATCCCTTACTGTATAATTAACAAGAAACTGAAGCGAGGTAAACATCTCATTCCTCCTCCTCACCGCTTCTGGATAGATCCTTTTTCCAAGCGAGGAGAGCAGCCAGGGAAAAAAAAAAACTCACAAAACTGCATTTGCTGGATACACAGATATTACACACATTACTTGAAAGAAAACTGTGTGGGGTCATAAAAACAAGCTGGTTTTTAAACAGATAGCATGCAGTATATCAACAGATTATCTTTCTCAGCTGCAGGAAGAAGAAGTAGCAGAGGACCAGGAGCCGCAAATTTTAAACAGGAGGTAAAAGAAGGGAGGGCAGGGAGGTGGTGGTGTGCGCAAAGATCAAATCACAGGGAAGCAATAGTTCCAGGTGAATTAAGTGGAAGTGCCCAAGTTCGGCAAGGAATTTAGGTCTTCTACCTTTTTACTGACACTTTTTAACACTGAAGAGTTAAATGAGGCTAGGAGGCATTTTTATAAGGATTCCATCTTGGACCTCAAGGCTAGCAGGAATTAAATACTCTTAATCTGAGAAGCAAGAAGGAAAAAAAGTAAAAATTAATATTCTACCTATGAAGCAATGGATGACGGAAAGCATATTCGTGTTTTAGCAGCAAAGTTACAGAATTACTGGATTAATTCTTCAGTAACTCTATAGCCCTGGCATCTAAACTCCTCAACAAAAAAGAAACAAAAAAGAAACCAAAACCCACAGACCTCTGTGGATATAAGAACTAACACCACCTGTTTGCAGATCGCCATTTTATGATCTCTAATCTAGGTTATCTGGAAAATGAAGTATTTATGTCATGCCCATATGCACTGTCTGATAGTTAACACATTAGCTGATACTTTAGCAGGCCAAAGGTTTCTGTCTTCAATTTGTCCTGCTGCTTTCAAAAAAAACCCACAACCAACCAAAAACCAAACAAAATCACTCCCAAAAAAACCCCAAACAAAAAAAACCCTTCAAAATCCATAGCCTTCTCTGGAATTTGAATGAAGCCAGACACTGTTGTAGCAAAATTTCCTTAGGAAAAAGTTAAATCTGGCAGAATATACCATGATGGAAAAATCCGCTTTTCTGTAATCCATTTAAAAATAGCACCTTCTAAACTTATTTGATTATTCCATCATGAGACTTCACTTATCTTTTCTTTCTCAGTCACAGTTGGCACTTGCTGCTCGCTCCTTCCTCTCCCTGATGAGCCTTGCTCAGTGACCAGGTCGACTTTTCTTCTTCCCCTTACTTCTCCTGCTGTACATAAAGCTCACCTCCTCTTCCAACTTACCAACATCCAATTCACTTTAGTGACACAGACTCAAAAATTCCAACTTTTACATAATTTCTTCGAAGTCAGCAAGATTTTCTACACATCTGTAGGATTCCGCAATGCTCCAGAATCTAAAAGCAGTTTGCAGTACATGTTTCTTTTTCCCCAGTACTCTGCTTTGTACATCAATCCCTAAACCTCATGTGTTAAGACATGAGGAAGATAAAGTTTTTTAAGCACAGGTTTTAAACTAACCTCAAGGGAGGGATGGGAGAGAATACAAAGAAACTACATGTCACTAGAAACTAGATGTGTCAAAAAGCAACCAAAAAAAAAAAAAAACCTGCAACCCAACACAACTGCTGGCAAGCAACCACCTAACAGAGTAGAAACGCTGTTCTCTCCAAGTCTGCAACAAGGGAGCTTTGCTTTCATTAGCACATATATATATATATATATATATATATAATAAGCCAACCAAAAAACAGTCACTGTCCAGACCCAGGCTAAAGCTTAGCTTAAGATCATCTGCGGTAGTGCTCTACCACCACACAAACCACAATAGTCTCTGGTGGGATGTCCCATGGATTTCAGCTGTTCACAGTCAGGGTGGCAGTGAGTGCACTCACAGGATGTTTCTTGTACCAGGAAGACACGTCCACGCAGGAGCAGAACGGCAATTCTTGTTTGTGTGTAAGTGCTCACCTGGACATAAATCAGTTGAGAAGGCAAACAAGCAACATCCAGCAGTTGCATATGTTAACAAAAAAAATACATTTGCCAACTATACTGCCTCACAGCACAGCTTGCTGGCTTCTTTTTTTCTTGTCCACTGAGCAAGAGAGTGTCAATTCACATTTATTTCTCAGCATTCTGGGTTGTGCCATGTACCATGAGACTTGTACCAGCACATTTGTGTCAGGGCAGCTGGTGGCAAGCAGAGAAGATTTCATGGAGGTCTCTGCTCGGATGCTATGAAGTGCAGCAGATGTGGACAACCAAGGTGAGAGCACAGGGCAAAAGGCAGCAGCTGTTAGATGAGACAGCAGAGCCCATGTGGGGCTGCAGGACAGGATCAGAAGACGTACAGAATGTCTCTACCTAATGAGCTTATGTCCTCACTGTAAAATAGCTGGGTCACCAGCCCAGGCTGAACTGAAACAAGTGTTCAAGCCTTTCCTCTGTCAGTATTTCTAGTCAGAAAACACTGGTTATCCTGCTTTCAGTGGGGGAGAGGAAAAGGAGAACACTTACCCACTTTGTGGGCAGAAGGGCAGTAATCCTACAGTACGGATTTGAGAGCAGGTAACTGAATATAAAAGATAAAACACTGGTGTGCATGCACTGATACACACAAGTGAGCTGAAGCCCCAGAGAGCAAAGCAAAGACTACACACTGCTCTTCAGGGGCATGGACTGATGCTCTGCAGGTCACCTGCTGCGTGCTCACCCAGCATTCTGAGGAAGCTTTAAATGACTTGTTGAATAAAATGTACCCATCACACAATACACCATGAATGTGGTGTTCTGAGGATGACTAAGATCTCTAAAGAGACTTTTAATTAAGTTGTAAAGCTGCTAGAAAGAATAAACACTTCAAATAAAAAGCAGTAATGTCAAACCACCTGCAACTGTAAGTAGAACAGTTAAATACCGTTGCCGTTGATTTCTGAAAGTACCCTGAAAACTGAAGACAAAAAACCCCAAAAGTTTTAAATCTGCAACTATAGTCCACTTTGGAAGCAAGAAAGAGGTAAAAATAAGGCTCACTGAGCATTTGGGACACTGGCCTACAGCTGCCGAAGATTGATCTCCAAAATCTTGGACACTGCTCAGACCATCCCCCTTGCACAGCAGCATCTCTCTCCTTACACTACAGCATGGTGACTATTGAGATGCTTCTGAGGGACGATCTCTACTGTTAGGGTAATGCTGAAGTAGGATATTTATCTTTTGTGAAATCTCAAATTATTTTCACATAAATGACAGCATATGTGCCATAACATGGCAACTGTGTTGAGAGAGGATTTTGGAATGAGAATATCTTGATGTTACAAGACTTGTGTCCACAACAGCCTCGCTACCAGTACAGTCATAAGCTCAGTATGACAAGAAACTACAGAAATGGGTAGGAGCTAGTGTATTACGCGCTCAGAATCCGTCTCTACAGTAGGTATGAAACTGTACACATTAAAAAGTACCATTCTTATTGGATAACAAAGTAAAGAACCACGTTGAGATTTTGGTATCAAGCATCATGCAGAGTCAAATACGGCCTAACAAGTTCTGCCCACACACAGATCTCCTCAGTAGATGCCACAGCAAACCCATTGCTCCTCAACTCACAAAGTAACAGATCTCAGCTCTGCTGAGAGCAGTCAGCAAGAGAACCAGCATAACCCACCTACAAAGATTATCAAAATCCATTTAATATTTCCATTGCGTGCACGCTTGCATCTTTTCCTCTGTTTTGAGACTCAGGGCTTGGACACAAGGCCAAACCTCAAGGCTACAGAGCACCTCCACGGAAGAACAGCTAACCTGACCCCCCCACCCGCTGCCAGCTAGGGCCACTGCAGCCAGCTAGTGCAAACCTGCCAGGACACAGCAACTACACTGATGCTATGGGCTTGTGTGACCAAGTCCTTGGCAGGCATGTTCAGTGAAAGCAAGCAGAGTAGCAGCAGACAAGCCTGCCAGGCTTCTGTCAGAGAGAGATAACAACATGCCCACAGACACAGAAGTGCAAGAGGCTCATCTCCCACATAAGCAAGGGGGCTAGCCTTCACCCAAGGGAGTGGACAGCGAGACAGTTCAAACAGCACTGCTGCAGCTGGGAAGGGCAGGAAAGCCACCCCAGCGCCCAGTACCCAGCAGCCGCTGTCCAGTGTGAAAAGTCACAGCGATTTTCTTCTTATCCTAAAAGAGCTGAATGAAACAAGCTGCTGACAATCTGTCAAAGGCCTGAAAAGGGAGTGGACATTAAAAAATAAAAAAAATAGAAATCCAGACTTCCACACTACACGTATTAAGAGAAAGTATGTGTGGGGTAGCAATTTCTTTCAAACAGAAATACTACAATTAAATTAACGCCTTCAGGGCATTTTAAGAAGCGTGCACCATGCTGACAAAAACCTATCAGTGGGATCTGAGGGATTTAATACGAATCAAAGACAAACAAAAAGAACTCTTCTTAGAGAAGAAGGATACTAAAAAGGAATGTACCACCTCCACAAGAACACAGCATCTGTAACGTAACATACATAATCCCAAATATCAGCAAGCATTATATTAACTACAGAAACTTCATGCATTACTCCTCCTGTCTGGGAGAAGCTACAGAACAAGAAAAGCCATTAACATTTTAATGAATCTGGGATGGCAGGGCCCTAAGCTCTAAGAATTCAGCCTCCAGGGGTTGTGCAGAGGAAAAGGGAGGAGGGAGTCCGTGGAGGAAACCTCTGCAGGATGAGCAGCATGGGTAGTGGCCTGCTACAATTCCCAGGGTTCTCAACCAAGCCACGAAGACGTTGGGAGAGAGGGAAGCTTAATGAAGTGCCAGCCCAGGTGCAAAGAAAAAACTGCAGAAATCTGAGCACACCTTTCTTCCTTTGGAGACTGCACTTCCTTTCTGAATCACAGGATCATTCAAGACTTGTGCCAGAGAGTACTGCAGTGCTGCAGGAAAACTAACAGCACTTCTGATCGTGCCTAGAGCAGAATCCTTCTTCTACCACGCAGAGCAACGACTTGTGCTGAAACCCAATGCAAAGCACAGGAGCCCTACCCAAACTTCAAGGACAGCAAGCAAGGATGCTTCCTTCAGCGACCCAGTTTCCTTGCAGAATTCACCAGTGATGTGACAATCCAGGAAAAGATTTACCCAAGCTTGGGGAGCCCCAGAGAACCAGTAGTAGTTTCAGACACACAGCAGCTGAGCATCCTATCTCAGAAGACGCTGGAGGGAATACTCTGAGTCTCAGATGCGCTTTGCTAGCAACTCAAAAGCTCAGGAACCCACTGCTGAAATCCCACAAGTCTGTTTTCTTTAGCCTCAGAACTAGTACATCAGCTTTCTGAACAACGTAAGACCAAGGGGCAAAGATAAACTGCATTGCCAAATAACCTTCAAAGTGTTGACCATCACTATGCTGTTTTCTTAGCACAGCTTCCCTGGCCTCTCGTATTCCCATCTTTGATTCATCCATTCAACCTTAACAACCTCAGCCAGACTAGAAAAGCACAGTGGGGATGCTTCCTAGGAAATCTGCATGAACACATGGGCTCACAAAGGAATAAAAAATAGCATCAACATGCAAATAATCCAGGAAAAGTTTAAGATTATATGGCTCCTAGCCTTCCCCAAATCCTTCTCCTTCTGGACCACTAAGGCTCTCGCCTTACCCTCCCCAGACTTCCCTCACATACACCCAAGACCACAGGACCATCAAGTTTACATCTGCTAGAAGATCTTGCAGTTTTACTCAGAAGGATTTTTGTAGCTCTAGATCCACTTATTAACCAAATCCTGTTTAACGGATTAATTACGTAGCACATTTTTAACATATATTAGCATGTCTCGGGCATTTTAGAACACTTGGGAAAGCCACACTTAAAGAGTTTTCCTGTTCACTTTTCCCAAGCGCCTATGAACTAGGGCTACTTACGCAGTGCTAACACCGCAATGCACAGGCATCCAGAGCTAACTCCGAAGAGCTGGGAGGGATCCTGCCTAGGGGGATCAATCCCACCTCTAGATGCAACATCTCGCCGCCGCACAAAACGCAGCTGACCACTGCGGCCTGGAAGCTCACCCAAGTTCAGCCATATGATATACCCACCATGTCACAGAGCTTCAAAGATCATATGCTGACCAAACGATTAGACAGTATGAGAAATGAAGACCTGTTATCATTTTATTATGAGGGAAATGGAAGTACTTTGTTCATTGAAAACCCTTTCCTCCTCCTGTGATAAGAGGTTAAAATATAAAGGGCTACTCCTGTATGTAAAACTTTAAATGAATTTGTATTTGTGTTTTTAAGCTCTTGAGGAAACAGAATGGCCAGAACTGAAAGCAATTAGCGCACCGAACCAGACAGCTAAAACAACAAAAAACACAGAACAATGATCTCTTATTTCCCAAGTTCAGATGTCACCATCACACTTTCCTATTCATGCAGCATACTGCGTTTTGAAAAGCTGAGCTGTTTTTCTCTGCCTGAAAGGAATACAAAGAGTTCCTTTTTTTTTTTTTCCTAAGTACTTTGAGTAGTTAGAAAAATAAAATCTGATGGAGTGCAAACCACCAAACAGGAGAAACCTTTAGCACGTTGAGATTCTGATGTATTGGAAGATGAGGTCAAAACACAAAGCTAAGAAATGAAAATACTGTAAATCTCCAAAATCTTATGTGAGAATTTCCCCTGCAGCATCCCAGATGGTGTGTGTTTTGCCTTTTAATTTGAAGAGCTGCGAGACAATCATAACATGACCAAACAACAGAAAGTAACATCAGTCATCTTCTGCCACGCGGCTCCCCTCCATCACCTCACACGGTGCATTTTTCATTTGAATAGTCAAGTCGTGCAATAACCGTGATGTGATTAAGCAGAGGGAAGCAGGATCAGTCACCTTCTGCAATGAACCCCAGAGAAGATAAAGTAATGCAATAAAATGGGCAATTAACACTGAACCTTGGATATAGGAATGCAACTGCTCCCTGCCACCTGCATCAGTCCAACCCTTCACTTGAGAAAATACTTCCCTGTGCAGTAACTTCTAATGACACACATGCATCTACCCAACCATAAATGTTCACACCATCTGTTCTTGTTACAGTTAAGCTCTCAAGCCAACTCAAGTCAGGCTGCTGAGAGTTCACATGGCTCTGATCCATCAGCTCTTTTGCAGCTAGTTATTCATTTGCAAAGAGAATTACTAAGACAACAGAGTGTTTCTTTTTGTAGAAGGTCTGTCACAGACAGCATCCAACTCAGCCAAACTCAGTAGCCAAAATACTATGTCAATTAATACTCATGTATTTCTAAAATGTTTTAACTAATGTGTTGCTTCTGTCTCTCAGATGGTGGGTTATTTTCAGTTTTCTTCTCTTACAAGATTTTGCAAATGTGCATAAAATTATAAGGTTCACAGAAATTTCTCAGCAACTGCCTGGAGACTCATTACACCTCATCAATTATATTATCAGATAAAGATGGCATTAAAAGCACCAAACAAATAAAGGAAAGATGCAAATCTCAGATAGTTAGAGTGAGGTTGAGTGGTCACTGAATATTCTTCAGTGGCAAAGGGTCAATGAAAAGTTAAACTGTACAGAAAAAAAGGCTCCCCATTAAACGATTTCTTCTCTTGAATATTCAGTTACCTCCCTCACTTATTTACAAGCTTATGCAATCTTGCTCTCTCCCACCCCATCCACCACACCTCAGAGAGCATTTTGTGCATATCCACTGCATATAAACAAGCAAAAATAACTGACAGTTGCTCTAATTTGGTAACACAGATTCACTGTTTCTAGATCACTGGGTCAATTTAAGGCTGCTTAAAGGTGACCCACCAGCCCCTGAACGTCTTGCAGAACTGAGAAGTTCACCAGGCCACACTCACACACACCCCCCAAAAAAATAAAAAAAGCTTTCACTCCATCACAGCTCAGGACGATATAAGGAGCAAACCGTACAACCAAACGATAAACCCATGTGGTTTCCAACAACACATTTTACAACAGTTTATCCCAGCATCCTTTTCTGAATTTATCTCTGCAGGTGACAAACACCCTCATTCTTTTCCCAGAAGTACAACTAGAAATACCAGCACTCTGTCTCTTGTTAATCACAGGTAAAAAGGAGAGCATAGAAAGAACTGTACTTCTAACCCACAGACAAGACTTTTTTGGACAGAAAGGAGCTTTTTTCTTTCAACCTCTTTTGGGTTTTTTGGTTTTTTCTCCTTCTTAAATGCTAAGCATTTCAGAGAGCTCAGGGAAAGCAATCAACATTGTGACAGATACACATAAAAATGAGATGTAAAGCATTCTTTAAATTGGAAGATAAAATGGTCTCACAAACACAGAACTGCAGTCAAGCGTTATTTTATTACTGCATTTCCACCATCGGCTCTCCTCTGCTCTTTCCCTCCTCCCCATCCAGAACTACAGACAAATCCATGAATTATGTGGAAAATCATCTGCAGGACATAGATAGCAACATCAGAGACAAAGTTTTATAGATGATGTCATAGGACAGTATAGAATCAAACAAATTAACATTGGAGCTCACCATTTCGAGACAAATCAAGTTCCACCAGCTGCATGAAATTCGCTATTTCTGGAGGGAGCCGCTGGATTTCGTTATCACTAAGTCCAAGTTTCCGTAACTTCACAAGTTGGAAGAAAGGCTAAAAGAAATAAAAAAACCCGCATGTCAGAAAATATTCACATAACTCACACATAAGCACAATAAACAATAAGTAATAACTGGAAGCCACTTTCAAAATTTGAGCTAATTAGAGGTTAACAATTAAAATCAGTTAACGAAGACTTCTTTCAGACCTGTATCAGAATGAACACCTTCTTTTAATTTTTAGGTGCAAATAGACCATAATCTGTGTTTTACCTAAAAGTAAAATTTACTAAAAAAGAACAAAACATCTGTAAAGCTTGCTGTTCAAGACCACAGCAGACAAGACACTAGCGAAATCCAGACTGCCCGCTTTAAAATCATTAATGGGGTGAGGTTACCCAGCAGGGTAATTAAAAACATCCCAATTACACACCAGGGCTCATTAGGAAATTAATGCAGAGGGACTCTTCTAAAGGACGATCCAGAAAACTCACAGAGAGGGGCTGCCAAGGTCTTCTTCACCAGCAAGCACCATAACCAACTAGGTTACAGAGCCTGCCTCCCTCAGGAAGGCTTTCTCTCCAGTCTCATACACCCTCCGCTCTGTGGCCCAGTTTCAGAAGGACTAATGAAAGTTGGGCAGGATACGGACAATTCCAGGTCTTCTCACCCTGAGGAGGAACCCAACCCAGCCCTGTCTCTACAGCAAGGACGTGGGCACGCAATGCAGGCAGCATGCTAACTTTCCCTGACCCTCAGCTATGGGCTTAGAGGGTCTGGCAGCCCCCAAGACAAAGCAACCATCAAAGAAGACAAGCCAAGCTGCAAGTTAGGTCAACCCCAGGTGCTGGGAGCAGCTGGGGATCAAAAGACAAAATGGTCATGAAAAACTGTTGAGACATAGGCATCTCTAGGAAAGCTGGAGAGCTCCTGTCTCTCCCAGGCAAGCCTTTGAATGATAGTGACTGCAAGCGGTGAGGATTTGCGCAGAATTAAATGACTTTATGGTCATCTCGACCATAACTGACCAGACTCCTCAAATTTCAAGCGAGTCTTCTGCCCCAGGAGTGCACAAGTATTTTTGCCCAGCAGTCAGAACCTGTGCATCTCACCCACCCAGGGCACATATGCATGCCTATAGCTTCATGGGTTTTGCCCCTCAGGGTAACTGGAAGATGCTAGTAATTTGGGATATCTACTACATTTAATCACCTGCAATCCCTTCTTGGAAATTGGCACACATTTTTTTATTATTATTTTATTTTGGTGCTAAAGTGTGTGCTATTAAGTCCCTCAAATCTATCTTAGACTGACACAGAAAGGGGTGGTAAGACGGGCATCTTACTAGGATACAAGGTAAAAGCAGTCTTAAGAATCTGTATCATGATACAGGTTTGCAGTCCTAGTTTCAATGTCTTATACACAAGATCATCAGGTTTTAAGCGCAAGGTTTTGCAGCCTCACCACCAATTTTTCAATATACATTGTTGTTCTTTGTCACAGAAAAATATAACACCACTGAAATTAATATGTTTTCCCTGAAAAACATGGGTTCCTTTTATGGATTAAAAAGGATAGAGCTTTAAAAAGTTTACAAACACTCAGCAGTCAAAAGATGTACTAGATCCCAACATAAAAATTCAAAGGCATTTTTGAGTCAGAATGGCACACCTTCCTTCCCCCCCAACCCCCAAGTATTAAAGGCCTTTGATACCAGAGCTGAAATTGTAAGAGGAAGATAAAAAACCTTTACAACTTCACATTTCTAGCTCCCTAAAAACATAATATTGCAATTAAAATAGCCACAAATGGTTTTCTAATCCTTCTTTGTCCTCACAAGATCCACAACCGCATCTTCATATCATTAACATTTTTTTGTCTTCTAAAACAAATGTATCCCTTTTGCTAAATATTTATTAATATGACTAAACCAAGAATCCATCAGAAGCTTAGAAAAGCACTTAAAAGATACTTTTGTGAAAACACACCAGGGGTACACTCCACAGAAGAGATCCCAATCTGTCCTAATACTGTCCAAAATAAACACTTGCCAAAAAGTGCTCCTCAGCCAGTGTGTAACTGCTAAACTATATGACAGTTATAAATACTGATGTTCGACTACAAATCTTCTCATAAGCAACTGTGGTCCTTGTCAGAGATGCTCTACAATGGCAAAATGAGAAAAAACAGAAGGGACATGGCTAGAAGACAGAAGGAACATCAGAAAGCTATTAAGAATTGGGCATCCCTACGAAGGTTTGAGGGCCCTCACCGCACCACGACAGTGTTGCATATATTTATTAAATGTGCAGAGCACATGTGTGCAACAAACAAAATTACACAATATTTAAAGGCAATCCTGTTCCTTTAACTGACTAAAAAGAAAAATGAACCGGGAGCTTTATTTCTAGTTTGCATAACAATATTTAATGAATAACACAATTTCCTAGATAACATCAGAAACTGCAGTTATGTGAAAGCCATTTCTTTGAACTTCTTGGGTTTGGTTTTTTTTTCCTGTAAACTACAGAACTCAATCACTCTTGCATGTTTAGGACATCCTACTCCCGTTTCAGTAACTATTCTTCCTTTATCCAAGGCACATCATTAGGGTTCTAAAGCACTACAGGAGAAGCAAGTATCTCCTTTTTGCCAATTTGTTTTACCTTTCAAAAGACCACAGGGAAGAGAGAGAATTAAGAACTTACTGAATAGAGTTCAACAAAGGTAAACATACATATATAAATACACACACATATGTGTGTGTGCACATATATATGTAATTTCTTAAATATATGCCAGCCAGAAACATGTTCCTAATTTGACAGCTCACAGTTCAGCCCATATTTGAAAAGCTCTAACAGACCCCGCAGCGCAGTGGGGTTGGCTGGCCGGAGCAGCACACCCACCCAGCATGGCAATAGCAGGTTTTGATTGCAGACTGGGTGTCTCTAAGAGTATCTTGGCAACACTTTTAATGATGCTTAGTTTAGCCAGCCTAATTAATAGTGCTTCAATGAGACAAGTAATTCCATGAGAATCAGCACTAAAGAAGCCTACAACTTTCTATTTAGCAGTAATTCCTAACCCTCAACTGAAGCTTTTCCCACTATCAAAGAATTTATAGACATTTCTCTTATATGGATTATCTAAGAACACACATCTTGAACACAGCCCGTCTCACAATTGCAAACCAAGCCAGTCTCCCTCCTCCACCCAGCCACAGTATTTTTTAAAAACTTCATTTGACAAAATTGGGTCGATGTCAGCCAACAGAAGAAAAAAAAACCCCACTAAGAGATAAGTGCATGACTCACTGGAAAGTATAAACAGACCCTGTGATCCCACAGTCCTCAATTTTTATTTTTTTTTTTTTAAACAATACCACTGCAACCAGCACTTGAGTCTAGAAAAAACAGTTAACAGAATTAAGCCAAACCAGTAGCACTGATAAAATTCAAGATCCCCTCCTGCAAAAGTGGCCAGAACACCACCTCTCTGGCTGTCTTTCAATGCCCAAATGACACTTCTTTGGTTTTCTTTCAATGGTCCACTCCAGCAACAAAAGACATTCATGCCTGAGAATCTTGCCTGACTGCTTTAGCACCTTGGGGGGGGGGGGGGGGGGGACAGGACACGACACCAACAAAACACAACCAAAACCCAACAACAAAATAATGGAAATAGATGAAAACAGGCAACTGAAATAAAAAAAACACAGGAGGACACCTAACACTAACCTAATGCTGTTCAAGGGAAGAAGCAACATCTCACTGCTAGAGTCTTCCCAGTGTTGGAAACATGTCACACTCCAAACCCATCTGGCATAGGTAGCACAACTAAATGCTTACTGTGTTAAGTAAAATGTTTCCATAAAAAGGCTACTACTAACAGCAAAGAGAATTAAAATTAGAACCTTTATGAAATCCACTGCCTAATTTGCAAGATGGGCCAGCACGAGCAGCAGAAATTAGAACAAGAGGAAGAAGAAAACTGCAAATTAAATCCTGTTTCAGGGTTATATTCACACAGGATAGAAAAAGATAAATTTTTTTGCCACAGTGCAGGCACTGGAGCTATTGCTGATGAGCTTAAAAATCTGCAAATACTTGTTCTTACGTCAAGTTTCACTTAGACACCAATATGGATTTTCAACATATGCATGCTGCCTCAGCTTTTAAGGTTTCTTCAGGAAATTACAGTATTCTATTCGAACAGGAATTAAGTAAATTACCAAGACACAGTACGTTACCAGGTCCTGTTTCTTGAACACCACCTATATTTATTTCACCCATTTTCCAAATCTATACCTGACCAGCTAAAGGATATCTGCACTTTAGAATTAAGAAGTGACACACAGTAATCTAAACCTAGTTTAACTCCTAATTGCATTCCTGTTTCAAATCTTACTTTAGGCTCCACTTTCTCTTCCTATGTTGTAAACAAGAATCAATGGGGGAAGCCTTTGCTTCATTTGTTCACTTCCATTCACCAGCCTATGTGTTCTCCTCCAGCCACCGGAGAAGGAAAATTGCAATCAATCCTTCCCCCACCCTTTTTATACTGCCTCAGAAAGACCTTGGAAAAAGGTCTGTCTTCAGGCAAACAGAAGCAGAAAGTGCAGTTTGATTTTGGTAAGCAAAGCAGTCAACAAGATAAGGATCAAGTCCATGAAATAACCTCGCAGCACAGCTGACACAATGCTTTCCAGCTGCCCAGCAAGATCCCCAACCACTTTCTTTTGGTCCCTAGAAGTTACTTTTTTGCCTTCACTGTTGCACAACTTCCACAAGAGATGGGAGAAAACCAGTCATCCTGTAGGCGAACACACTGCCTGGGCGGGACACTAGGAGAAGAACAGGGATTAAATCACATAAAGCAAAAGACAGCACTGAATTCAGGTGTTCTGCTTCCTGGGGATGCGTTCAACAGCCAGGCTTTGGTACAAGCATACATACAAACACATCCCCCTGCCTGTCAGAAGGCGCAAAGGCGAAGAGGGAAGGGCAAGCTTTTCCTCACTCCACCCCCACCCCACTTTTGTAGAAGTCATCAATAGTCAATTCCTTGACAGCCCACCAGTAAGGGAACACTCAGTGCTAGGGATTCAAAGAGAACACCTGATGCCCTACGCTAACCAACTGGTGGTACTTCAGACACTGCTTCTACTCTGAAGTCAGCCAGCAGACACACCAGCCCGGAGCTGACGAGAGCCACGGCCACGCTTACACTCACAGCAAGCTGTAATGCACCCTGCCCTCCACTCAGACCTCAGGACACTCCCAGTCAAAAGCCAAAACTAACTGGTAAGCAAAAAACTCTTTCTAGGATGCAATGCTGTACATTGCCATCTTAAAATCCACCCCACAGACTCCTGACAGTAGCATGAGCGAGGGTGCTGAGGAAAACCAGCAGGAGCACAGAAAGCAGACACCCTCCCCTAGAAGCACATCCTGACTGGTTGCACAACGAAACACTGAGGAACCTGGATCCCACTCTGGATTCATGAAGTCTGTCACAAGCTCCGGGCAGGCTCCAGTGAAGTCTGGTATGGGCGTTATCAGCTTGGCATCTCCCACAAAGCCCGCTATCAACATCAAGATCCCTCAGGTCACTCCACCTGCTTTCGCCTGTGAGCAGGTTCAGCTCGTGAGGGCAACAGGGTTCCACAAACATGGATACCACATGATCCATTGCACCAGAACCACTCCAATTTTCAAACAAAGTACTAAGCGAGGCACTGAAACAATTTCTCAGGGCAGGGACTAATTCACAGTGCAGCACAGCACAGCCATCCATCACGCAGCTGATGACTCTGTATCTAAATGTTACTGGAATCAGCTGATGAATTTCCTCTCAAGCCATGAGATTCAGCAGCAACTGGTGATGGACCATGGTATGCAGACTTCTGCCCACCTACTAGGTGACAAGCCAGCAAATGGACAACTGCTCCATGCAACTGAGGTCTCTAATTCTGTCTTCACATGTGTCATGGCAAAACCAGAAGTGCTACAGATTTTTGGCATGATGAAAGACTGTTTCACATGCCCAAACCATGCTTGTAGAATACGCTGAAGCTGTACTTTGGTCTTGCAGCATCCTAGAACCAACTTTGTCATCGTGACTATAAAGGCAAGATTGCATACAAGATGACATTCAAGCAGGAATCCATACAAAACATTAATAAAACTACTAGGTTTCATGACAAGAGAAAGTATTAATGAAAGATCACATTGCATGGGCACGTAGTCTGAACCAAACCAGACGCTGCGACTGCTGTTGCCCCCTCCAATGGATGCTTTAAAGGCCGACATGAAGGCTCAGCCAGGCAGAAAGGTTGTGGAGAAAGGGTCTAAAGGAGACAGAGCAAAAATTATTAAATGATGCCTCACTAAATCTGGCATTCAACATCTACCCACTGCATTTCTGGACCCTATTTTCAAAGCACCTGTCATTTTCTGAACTACAACGATGGGCCAATTGCAGGTTCTAGTCTCGGTTGTTACCATCCGTTTTAAAAAATGAACAAGGGACTATCCACTCTCAAAAAACAATACACTGCAGCACTGAATCAAAACGCTGCTCTGCCAAGCGACGTATTGAACAGGTTGCCTCACACTGTTTCCCAGCAAGCAAGGATTTACTTTCTCTTTTATGTCGATTAAGCAGAGGCAACAAAGGTTAAAGAGCACTTGATGCCATAGCCATTAAGAGTACAGTGATGGAAGGGACTATGTCTGCCTTTAAGAGAGGCCAGAAAACATCTGCTACAACAAAATATGGATTCATTGCAGTTAAATGCATCTGCCATTTGGAGAAAAAAAAACACAAAAACAAACAACAAACACAGATTTAATCTCACTAATGAATCTGTAGCATGCATTTTTCCAGTATACAACATCGTTGGCAGGAGGCAACATTTTTTTTTTAGGCCAACTGATATAATTAGAAAAATAACTCTATGTATAATCATAACATTTATTTTAGAGCTAGAGATGTATAATCTTTGCACAGAAACCTTGTCTTACGTGTGTACATCACATGGAGAAGGGGATGCTACTGATTTACTACAACAATACACCCCCTTACAGGAAAAAAAAAAAAAGTTAAAAGTATTGAAATATAACCACCCAATTACCTTCCCCCAACTGAGGTCAAAAATCAGTAGAACTCAGCTGTCACTACAAAAAAACTGCCATTAGAAAATATTTAAAACCAAGCAGACTTCAAAATCTTCTGAACAATCTCAAGGACATTAACAGGGAAGTCACACTTTGTAGGGGAGACCAGACCAAGTTCTCCCTCTGCTCCCATCAGACTGCAGTCTTTCAAATTTGATGTCAAAAGGTACAGTATTTTCCTCAAGTCTTAAGCAATACAGAAGAATCCAGAAAAGATGAATCTGGAAGCTAGCAGAAAAAATAGAGATACTTATCTGGCAATCAACTTATTTGGAGCCTTCAACACCACGTTCTGTTCAGAGGGTTGTTAATATAAGAATCCTTAATGTTGGTTCTCTAAAAAACATTATTTATTTTACTAATTCAAGCATGCACTGCACCTACTACTAATTGACTATGCTCACAAAAGATTTTTACAAAAGGTAAGTATTCCCAAAACACTGACGTTGTAAAGCTGCCGGTGTTCTTGGCAGTATTTTACATAGCATTTGTCATACTTGCAAAAAAAAAATCTTAAACTTTCAATAAAACTACCTTTACTGTGTGCATACAGTCTACTTCAGTTTCCACACAGTGGCACAGTTCTGTCTCTGACATTAACTGGAAGTATATGCTTGTTCAAACTGTATCATAGTATTTCTTCAAGGATTTACAGCAAGATGTGCAAAACTACCATGGCCTTATCAATGTTAAAAGTAAAACTCAATTGAACATTTGAGGGTAACTAAACAGTGGAATATGCCTGTTCTCTATAGAATCATAGAACAGCTGAGGTTGGAAGGGACCTCTGGAGATCAGTCTACCCAAACCCCTTGCTCAAAGCATGACATCTAGAACAGGTCACCCAGGACCATGTGCAGTCAGGTTTTGAGCACCTCCAAAGATGGAGGCTCCACCTCTCTGGACAACCCGCACCAGCGTTTGGCCACCCTCACAGTAAAAAAAAAAAAAAAAAAAAAAAAATTGTTTTCTTATTTTAGACAAAATTTTCTGTGTTTCAGTCTCTGTCCATTGCCTCTTACAATGTCACAGGGCACACCTTTGAAGAGTTTTGCTCTGTCGTGTCATCTTTACACCCTCTCACTGGGTATTTATATTCACCAGTAAGATCGCAGGAGCCTTTTTCTTCTCAAGGCTAAACTATCCCAGCTCTTTCAGCCTCTTCTCATGACAGATGCTCAAAGCCCTTAATAGTCTTTGTGGCCCTTTGCAGGACCCATTCCAGTATGCCCATGAGGGAGTACTGCTGGCTCATGGTCAACTTGTCCACCAGGTCACCCAGAGCCTTTTTCTGAAAAGCTGCTTTCCAGATGGTTGGCTCCAAGCCTGTACTGGAGAACAGTTACTCCTCCCCAAGTGCATACAGGGCTTTTTATTTCTCTTTACTGAGCTTCATGAGATTTCTCTCTGCCCCTTTCTCCAGCCTGTCAATGTTCCTCTGAATGGCAGCATAAACATCCTCCTTATCAACTACCTCCAAGGAGATCCCTGAACAAGCCAAAATCTGATTCCTGAAGTGTGATGCTGCTTTTTGCACTGTTTCCTCCTCTTAGGATCCTGAACTCCACCATCTCACGGTCACTACAGCCAAGGTGACCATGGTCACTACAGCCACTACAACTCTGACCTTCGTATCTCAACCTGTCCTTTCTTGTTTACGAGGGCCAACAGAGCACCTCTGTCCATTGACTCCTTGATCACCTGCGTTACGAAGTCATCAATGCACTCCAAAAAGCTCCTGGATTGCTTAAGTCCCGCTGCATCATCCTTCCAGCAAATGTCAGGGTGGTTCAAGACCCATGTGAGGACCTGGGCCTACAAACATGAGGCTTCTTCCAGTTATCCAAAGAAGGCATCATCTACTACTTCTTCCTGATCAGGCAGTCTACAGCAGACACCCAAAACAATGTCACCCACTAATCCCAACCTGCTCTCAGCTGGCCCATCTCCAGGCAAAGCTTCACATATCCCTACGGCTCTCTCACGTAAGGGCAACTCCCCCTCCTTGCCTGTATCCATCCCTTGCAGAACTCCAGTCACGGGAGATATCCTACCACGTCTCTGTGATCCCAATGAGATCTATAAATTTTGAAAAAGGAAATAAAGCTTCTAGGTGTTTACAACTTAAGAAGGGACGGTTACAACCCATGAGTTAAATTTAAGGAGAAGTGTATGGTATCATTTCTTTCCATAGCAGATTACTGCCCACTGACCAAGCAAGCATCTTTCAGGCTTACGGTTGCATAATGGGAGAACAGTGAAATTTAGCCTAAACGGGGCTTTTTTTCCTGAGAAAGAGGTGTGGTTTGGGAAGAACAGAGGTACTTTTTCTTCATGAGCTTTCACAAGATTTTGGTATGATAACAGCACCCTGGTTTTCAACACTACATGTAATGAGATACAGACACTGCCCAAGTCGAACGCCAAGCAGCAGCACACCATCAGCTTCTCTAACACAAAAACTGGGGCATGGGAGGAGACCAGGGTTTAACCAGGTCTCTTGGAGAAGGGGTATCACATCAATCAATTAACTCTACAGAGAAGCTTTAGCATGCAACACCAAGAAAAATTACAGATGACAGGTACAATCTGTAAGCGCAAACAGAGAAGTGAAATGATTCAGTTGCATCAAATCAGGTTTACAAACAGCACATAATACAGACAAACTCTTCCCAAAAGAAGAGTTCAGCAGAATCTTAAGCCAAATTAAGTGCATAGCAAAAAAAATAATTTTCAAAGTTTTATGTATTGGAGTTTTCACATAAACAACATCTGCAAAAAGTCTCACGGGAAAGTGGTCTTTACCCTTTGAGTAGAACAAGTGCGCAGCAGCAAGATAAAACCGCAGCAAAACAAGAGTCCCTAGCACCGACCAATGCGAAGAATGCTAATGATGTAACATAAAAGCCAAAATATAATACTGCATTCAAAGGTTCACAAGATATTCCTTTTACCAGTGGAAAAAAAATATGCTGAGATCCAGTTTTGTACTGCAAATTCTATGCACTGAGAAATTTAGTTGACAGGATGTACTGGCCCTTAAATTCTCATGTACAGGAGTAGGAAACAACATTTCATCAACTGCAGACTGATATATAGATTTGAAAGTATTTTATTTTGATCTGATGCTTTTCATTAGAGAACCTATTGAAATGCATCACGCAGAATGTACTGTTTTCTTCTATCAAAGCAATTTGCCAGAAAGCCCACTCTTTGGTGAAGTATAGTTCTTGACATGTAGCAAATGATATACTACACACCACAGCTTGAGTTGAAAAAGCCTTCAAGTTTTCATTTGTAAGGAAAATAAAAATGGTCCAGATTTAGAAAAAAACAACCCCCAAACTACACTTTTAAGTCTCTCCATGCACACTGGTGACCACATACTATGTTTTTTTCCCAATCAAATCAAATACAACAGAAGGCACTTAGGATCCAACACAGGAGAAGGAATTATTTCAGCAAGTTAAGAGCCACGCTCTACCACTGGCCCTATACAAAGCCCTTCCTTTTGAGACCGAAGGGTGCAGCTCTTTAATTTGTCTTGTAAAGCAGAAGTGGTGAGAAGCATGCTGACAGCTAGAAATTGCTGTTCTGTGGGAAAACAACCACATCTGCCAAGAAAGACTAGAGAGACCTCAATATTGTGGAAAACCACTAGCAGCTTAATAGTACACAGCCTGCTCCCTCCAGCACATCCCACCAGGCTGGCTTATCCTGCAGGAAGGGCAAGAGCAGAAGAGGGAACCTGGGAGGCAGCAGAAAGAAAGGAGAAAGAGCAGACTACAAAGAACAGCTGGGGGAAAAAAAAAGTTTGCAAGGGCAGTCAAGAACCCAGCATAGAAGGAACAGGAGAGGAAGCAAAGAATCAGAAAAACAAGGCAGACAGAGCTGTTTAGGTCAGAGGAAGGAAGCAAGATCCTGAAACCTCAAGGACAGGGGAGGATGGGAAAGTATGAACACACAGGGCAAGGAGTCTGAGACATCAGCCTAAGGACAGACGAAGGTCGTTGTCAGCATTAAGCACAAGTTCTCCATCATGTAACTGGGGAAGGGAGGGAAGAAGGGATTCAGAGATCCAGCAGGGCAGTTAAGGAGACCTGAGGAACGAATCAGTGTACTGACATGGGAAACCAAAAGGACCCCTGTGCAGTAGCAAAATAATGTAAAAAAAATTGTAAGTTAGTGTACAAATATAAATAATTAACTGGTATTCCTGAAAGGCTGACAGGTACAGCTTAGGGAAAAAAACAAACAAACAAAAAAAAAAAAGAAAACAACAAAAAAAAAACCAACAAACAAACCAAACACGGTACTTGTAGGGAAAAGGGGGTCAGAGAAAAAGAGTTCTTTTCCTGGGCCACATATGCATTAACACATAAGGGAAGAAACAAGGGGAGGAATGGAAATAATGGGGGCTAAAGACATCTCCCTCTGCTTCCGGGACATTTCTTTTCAAGTGTTTTCCAGATGAACCCTTCCTGCTTCTCTCCCCTTAGAAAGAGGTGAAGAATTCTACCACAAATTTTGGTCTGCCAACACAACAAAAATAAACCCAACCAAGTGATTCTTCTGAAATAATTCCAGCATATTTCTTGTTTCTCTTCTCCTCAGGATACTTCAGGTGACTCTCATGATTTACAATGCAATATTGCCGGGCCTTTCTGCTAGTCCTTTCCCATAGAGACAATACAGCAATTCTTTGTCTACTGTCTTTTGAAGGGATTTTTGTGTGTTTTCTCTGTTGGGTTTTTTTTTGTAATAACCTAACACAGATCATGCTCTACTGTCCCCTAGAATAATAGGGGTTTAAAGTACACTAGCAAAGACTGTAGATTAAATAAAGCCTAAGACTACTTATGTACCTGGAGTGTATTCTTATACTGGTGTATTGGAGAAAACCAACCAACCACCTTTCATTGATCCTTAACAGAAACGAGAGCAGGAAGAAACAGGGGTGAAGGGGGGATGCGTGTGCATCCAACACAACTTGCCCCACCAACTTCAGAAAAACACAGCAAGTCCCTGTATTCCAACATGCCACTTGCTGAAATTTATCTGCCTCAGAAGGCTTTACCTTTGAAGGGATGAAAAAAAATTGCAGGAGCGGAAGGAAAGCCGATGTCTAGAGATAAAGCCATCATCACTGTCTCGGACTTGCTGCATGGCAAAGCTGGGAAAAGAACTCGGGAATATCTACTTGGTTTCAGAGGAGTATTACAAGACCTCCTGCCTGCTGTAACTGCCGTTTCAGACCACACCGGCCCACACAGGGAAGACAGACTCTGAACTACCAGAGCAGGGCAGCAGAGGTGGGATTTTCCACACCCACTCAACTATGGCAACTTCTGCTGCAAGTCACAGCATCTACAGGGCTATTCTTCTTCAGCATTTCAAGGTGAGCCGTTACAGCAGCAGTTTCCTAAGGCGGATCGCAACCATCTCAGTGACACAAACACCTTACCTGTGTTACGGGATACATTACAGCATCAGCACAGCTCACAGATGATTCACCTGGAATCAGCACAGATCACTGTGAACTTCAGGACTTCATCAAGTACGGGAAAACAGCTAACTAACCAGCCACTGAGAGTTAATTAAGCAAGTCTCCTGACTTGCTTAGGCCTGAACTGAGCCCAAAACCAGTCTGATTTTGTATTACTGCCTTTATACACATAGAGAAGAAACTTAATGGAGCTAAGGTAAGACTAATCTAGTGCATTACACTAGATTAAGAGCCTAATGACCATTAAGATCTATGCTGGCCTAACAGTTTGTTAATTACACACCCTAATGATTTCCCTCATGTTTTCTCTACAAGTGGTATGGTGTACCCCAGCTTTTTATACTTATTCCCAATTCTGTATCTGTACTTTGCACTGACGCCACCCTTTTAATGTAAAGGGGAATTAACAGTGTACTTTGTAGCCACCTTCCACAGCAACATCTTCCACTACTGTCCTGAACCTGATTCCTATAGTAAAATTTTTAAAACTATTTGCTGGTAGAAATGTTAAACAGGGCTATTCCCATCTCTTTCCACCTTCAATAGATCAGTTTCACATCCAGGACTGCAGCTGTATTTTTGTACCTGAAAATCCTTCAGAGTCAACACTTACCTGAGATAAGGGCACTACGTTCCATTTATCAAAAAACATTAATAAGGAACTGACAAGGAAAGTTCATAGGTCTGTGCAGGAAGCCCTAATAAAAATGCCTTCCTGCATTGCTGACAAGGCACAAAGTACTCAGGACAGATACAAGTATGTTTCTGTGGTTGTATTTCATCAAATTCCTCCTAGTCCAGCTAAAAACCCACAAACATATTCCTACAGTATATTTAGGCACTCCTGTAATCTGATCCATGCACATTAAAAAAAAAAAAAAAAAAACAGAAATCTTTCTAACTTCAACTTTTGCTTGATTCCACTGCAATGCCAAGAAGCCCAGGTTGCCTTTTTTTTTTTTTAACCCCTCAGCTATTTTTTACATGCATGTGACTTAGCATGTACTCACACGTAAGTAATGAGAAGTGGTCTTTTTAGCCATCAGAGGACAAAAAAGGCTTACATTATGGTTCAAGGAAGAGGAGAAACAATGAACAGTTGCACTCTATTAACAGAAATAAATACGATAAAATACCATAAACAACAGACATCATTGTGCAAATGTGCACAGAACCAGTTTGTGGTGTATTTTCTTATATATATTTTTTTTTTTAAAGTGCCATAGGTCTCAATGGGATTTCAGTCACAGGCACATTTGATACCTCTGCAATAAGATGCGTACAAGCCCAAAAGTCAACACGAAGAAGAAAAGTCTAGTACAAAGAGGCTCCCGCGTCTAATCTATGTGCAAAGCCAGCAGAAACTACTGGAAGTAAAAATAGCACAGAGAGAGGCTGTGTAAACCAGTTTTGCTCTGCTTCAGAAGGATAAAGAGCTCAGTCGCAACAAGATGCAAACTCGCACCTGGGTTTTCCAAAAGAAAACGCCTAATGCAATACATCAGTTCAACTGAACACCTTCACTAGTGTCTGGAGGAAAACCTCTCCACCATGACTACTCTTGCTACACTGAGTGAAAAAACAGTTCATGTGAGTGAACCAAGTTTAGCAAAAGAAAAGTAAGACTGTGTAAGTTTTGGTATGAACAGACCAACTTTGATACAGGTGGAAACAAAGGTGCTTTTGAAAATTCTTCTGGCTAGCAAGTTCAGTTTCTTGGATGCCAAGTTAGAGCTCACACACTTTAAAGGCGCAGCTCCCAGATAACTCTTCCCCTGCAGCGCCGAACTCTACCAACCACAGCTCACAAAGGTGTCCAAAGTTTAAAGAGGAAACACCGAAAAATGCCGGTGGTTGATCAAGCCAAAAGCCAAGCACTCCTCCCACTCGCCCCACGCCCGTGGATCCATCCCCACAGTGCCTCACCGCCATCGCCCATCGCCCCGATGGCGTCCCTCCAGCAAGGGCCAAGCCGGCCAGTGCCACTGGCGGGTGCCACCTCCACGCTGCACCACCACACTGAACCAAAAGCGAGTTCACCTCTGACAGCTACCAGAAACGCGTTACGCGCAAAAATCTGGCTGCGTGTTTCGGGCAAGAAGCAAAGCACTGCCAGCTGTGCAGGGCTTGCACCGAGAAAAAGCAAATGCTCATTCGCCTCTCGTGGTTTTGCACGATGAAGTTTCGGGGAGCGGAGGCAGGCACGGGAACGCTGCTATCTGCTGGGGGGGTGCCCTTCCCTCGTAGGGAGCAGATAGCATCTATCGAAAGGAGAAAAAAGGGGAGGGTTTAATACCCTCCAAAGTCTCGCAATTCCGATGACGTGAGCGTTAATCACGACACACACTCCCGTCCCGCGGCTCCAGCCCCAGCACCGCTGCCCTCCCACCGGGGCGCTTCCCCCGCCACACGCGGGTCCCCCGGTTTCGCTCGTGAAAGCCCGTTTCCCACCGGCCGGCGACGACATGCGAAACGCTGACCCGAGGCTCCGGCTCCTCCGTTCACCCCCGGGGTCACCGCCACAGGCTGACGGCCCCAGCCGCCCCTCACCGCGGCCTCGGGGCGGGCGCGGGGGCGCCTCATCCCGCCGGCGCCGGGCCGGGGAGCTCGGCGGACACCTGCCGGGGCGGCTCACCTGCGGCCCCCCGCCCCGGCGGCGCCGGGACCGGCCGTCCCGCCGCCGGGGCCCGCCCCCCCGCTCCCGCTCACCTTGGGCAGCTCGCGGAGCTGGTTGGCGTCCAACAGGAGCTCCTCCAGGCTGCGGCTGTAGCGGTAGATCTCCTCGGGCACGGCGGCCAGCGAGCAGTGCCGCTTGTCGATGGACTCCACATGGCGGTTGCACCGCCACAGGGGGATGCAATGGAACATCGCCCCGCCGGGGGGGCGCCGGGCCGCCGGGGGCCGCGGGGCGGGCGGCGCCGCCGCTCACCGCCGCCCCCGCCTCCCCGCCGGCCGCGGGAGCCGCTGCCCCCTCGCCGCCGCCGCGCAGTGCGGGTCCCGGCCAGCCGCCGGCGGCTACCCGCATCCAGCGCGCCGCCGCCGCCGGCGGGAAGCGGCCCCGGGCGAGCGCGGCGACCCCGGGAGAACAATGGGCGGGAGCCGGAGCGGAGCGGGGCGGCGGGCGGCCCTACTGCTCCTCGGCGGGCCGCTGCCCTCCCCGCAGGGGCATCGCGGGGCGCCGGGCGCAGGGCTGCTGGCGGCCGCCGCGCATTCCCGCGCCTGACCCGGAACACGGGCGGCCTCTCCCCCTCCCCTCCTCCCCCGTCCCGGCTGACATCAGCGGGGCCGGGCCCTGCCGCCCCGCCCCGGCCCGCCCCGGCCCCGGCCCCGGCCCGCCGGCCCGCCCGGGGAGGCGGCCAGCCGCCCGCACCCCCGCCGGCGCCGTCTCGCCCCGGGGAGCCGGGGGCGGGCGCCCGCACAACTTTCTGCCAAGGAGGAAGCCGCTCCGGCACGGAGTTTCCCCGGCTGGAAGTGTGAAGCCCTGCCCCGGGGCGGCCCCGCTCCGCGCTGGGCCCGGCGGGGCCGGGGGTCCAGGGGCGCAGCAGCCGCCGCCGCGCAGGGTCCCCTGCAGCTGCCGGAGCCCCCTCGGGCCGGATTTGCCGGCGGTGGCGGGGGTCGGGGGGTGCGCTCGGCCGGGCGGTGTGCCGCGGTGTGCAGTGCCGGGCAATGCCGCCAGCCGGGTCGGGCCGCTCGTTTCACCCGCGTTCGGACACGCTGCGCCCTGCGGCGCTCGCAGACACCGCCCGGCGGGGTGCGCGCAGGCTGCGCTAGCGCTCTCCTCCCGGTTGCTGGCACGCAACGCTATCTGGACAGTCGTGTAATAAAACGTATGGAACGCTGGCTAGGTGCGGTGGCCGTGGATGGTGTTTTTTCTCTGCATTTCTGTGGTATTAAAAAAAAAAAAATATACTATCACATTGCTGTGGTATTAAAAAAAAATAATCAATATACTGTCCTCAAGGCTTTCTGAAATAAGGTTTTAAAACCCCACTTCCAGCAAAGGTCGGCCGGGTGAGCAAAGGTGAAGAGGGCGGCAGCTCTGCCGGCGGCTGCGGGCTCCTGTGGCCCTGCTCCACGCACTGCTGCGTGGGGCCGGGGCCTGGGCCCAGCCGCAAAACCCAGCCCTCGTTGTTCTGGTTGCATAACAGCAATTCTGTAATCTACACAGTGACATAAAATACTTTTGAAAACCGGCAATTAACATCAGAGCTGCTCTTGAAATACTGCTAATTTCTTGCATAACGATAGCTGGGTGCAGGTACAGGAACAGGGGAGAGGGGGAACCTTGTGGTCGTCTCTTCTTCAATCCCCGTGCGGTAATGACGGTACTTAATCTTATAAAGTTGCACTATATTTATGGTTGGTTTATTCTTAAATCATCTGGTAAATCTTGCAAGCTACACTTGTTTAATTTCTGTGGAAATTGCAGTGATCTGCCTATTTCTGGTTTTAGAAAGGACATTTTGGCAGCTTGTGTACTGTTCCTCTTTGCTAACCTACAAAACAAGAAACTTTTAAAATGTTACCATTTTCTTGGAAGTATCTTAAAAAAAAATAAATGGCCAGAACCAACAGCTTCTTTCTTCAATCATTATATCCACTAATTACAAAAAATATGTGGAACCTCCCAACATGTCTAAACATGTAAAGAAATTGCTGGCCTGTGGGGAAAGAACTGTAAATATTGCTGACCTGGTAACAACTGAACTGAAGTGGTTTTCTAGAAAGCCACAGGAAGCGATCTCACTTCTGACCATGCCATGATTCAAAAATGTGTGCTGGAGAGAAAGGGTCAGCATTTCACCTCAGAGGGCCATGACTGGGTTTCTGACTTAATTTTCGTCCGCTGCAAGTGTACAAATCATTTACAGCATACACAGAAAGAAAGCTGCAGTTGATCTTTTCCATCCCACACTTGAAAATCATTACCTAATGGTATTCTGAGCAGGGCTTGGAGATCAGTTCCTTCAATATATCTGCAATATTTTGAGGCAAAGACTCCCTCTGCTCCTGCGGTACCTGTGCAGGGAGGGTTCATAAATGTGTTCACATGTGCTTGGAAACGGGGCCGGCACATGCCAACGCTCTCAAGCCTTCCCAGCCCCAGAGCAGGAGATTAGATAACTACAAGACAGGAGAAAATCAAATAAAGGTGTTGCACCTTGGCACAGAGCTTGGCAAAGGCAAGGATCCAGAGGCTGGCCAGCAGACCTCAGAGGTGGGGATGAGGAGGACCACCTCCACCACACTTTGCGGGTCCCAGACAGAGCAGCCCAGTGCTGCAGATACATATCTTCCAGTTACTGCTGAGGATGGTCCTCCCTGAGGGCAAGCACGGGGGGGGCAGGTTCAGAAAATAAAGCTCCTCATGGCAGCTCCAACCCAAACTCTGACACAGGAGGTGTCTTGAACTGGACGCAGGGAACACAGTGCTCTCAGCAGAGACTACCTGACACCTCCAACCAAGATTGCCTTGCCTAAATTCAACGACTATTACAGCTCCTCGGTGCCTTTATTCCTAGGGAACCCTCTGGAGAAGAGGGCCTGCTGGGGAGGTGTGCAGCAGGGCATGTGGACACAAGGGCTGCAGCTGACTGCCCCCAGTACACTAAAGACGTGCAGTTGTATATGGGACTACATCATAGGGATGGGGTGACATCAAAGCATTTAGAACTGAAGAACGATGTGACAAAGTGCCGAACAGAAGGCTGAACGAGTTGACTCCTGAGGTTCAGCTCTTAAGAACAGGCTCGTGAGTGGCACCTCAGGACCTCCCGTGCACTTTCTGCTCGGCTGGAAGCATCCACGTTGTCCCACAGCTGAGTCTGACACCAGGCAAGAGCTCCAGCGGTGGCATCTGTGGGAGGGATTTCATGCCAGCTTCTGGTGCTCTCTGACCCACCGTCTTCTGCACCATTTGGGAGCAATGCTCAGCACACCCTCCAGACAGAGAGGGCTTCAGATTCCAGCACACTGATCTGTCTGGAGGCTTGGAAACAGTTTGAGCCTTCCTTGCATGACACAGACACAAAGTTTGGCATGAGCTGTCACTTCTGCAGATGCTGTCAAGACTTGGTCTCGCTGTGACAAGTCTAGACAGTAACAGGAGGACGGCAGTGACTATCGGGTGAGTCTGTGTACTTTAATGAAGGATGAGGCAAACTCACGCTTCTCATGAGTGTCAGGGAGTCCAGGGGACAGAGTGATGGCAAGAAAGCTTAATACTTACTTACGAGATCTGCCTTCACCAGCTGACACTCAATATAAGGATAAAGAGCCGCTTTGCCTTCTTTGAGATGGGCAGCTACTGTCATGGGGTCTTTGACAAAATCTTTGGGAGTTTAGGACATCAAATCATTGCCCCAGTGGGCCTCATCCAAGGCACTCATGAAGATATAGCCTGAGACTATGGTATGGAAACAAGCATCAAGGAATCCAAAAGGCAGACCAGCACCTTTGTTGAGCAGACAGTATTCTCACAGCAAAAAGCACCATCCTGAGCAAGTAAACCTTTGGTCAGTGCAATGAGTTACTAGCCTCTATTGTTGTGCTGCACCAAGAAATAGCAGAAATAAAAAACACTTCCCTAAACCAAGGAGACACCAATTCTGTATCCTGTGTGGCCAGAAGAGCGACCTCATGCCGGGGCAGGTTTTGGTGGCAGCAGTCCTAGAAAAGGGGTGGGAAAAGAGAAGTGAGATACCATAAAGTAACTAGAAGCTATAGCCAGGCAGGCAGAAATTGTGAGCAAGCAAAGGACAGCAAATTGCCAAGGTTCATTCTAACACACACCTGACAACCTTCTTACTTGAGGCCAGTTGTGTCCCCCGGGGGCAGGAGAAGCCTTGGCCTCTCTGACAGTAGCAGTCCTGCTGCATTATGCACTTCCACGGCAAGCCAAGGTGTGGCTCACATGCAAAAGGAATTAAGGTCTGTTGCTCTCCCAGTTCTGCAGGGGATTACCTGGCTCCAAAGTGCCATTTGATAACTACTTGGTCTGTTTCACCTTCTTTTGGGTTTCTTGAGCTTTGCTATTTAAATCTTTCCATTCCCACTTTTTTTTTTTCCTTCCTGTTTAAGTACTTCTAGAAGTATTTTAATACTTTTATATATTGGTTAACTGAATTTTAGTCACTTGGAACAATTTAATATTATTTTTATGACTCTCTCAGCAATGCCAAGAACCTTCAAGCTGTATGAAATCTGTAAGAGAGGTGATGCCACTACCTCTTCTGCGAAAGCAATGGATGAGTGTGACGAGCAGCTTTGTGCTTCTTTCCTGGCAGGCTGCTTTCCTCAACCTCGAGTGGACAAGGTCAGACTTCTACCAACTCTGCTTCAGAGGGGAACAGATGAAGTCTGCTTTCACCGTGATACAGCATTTCACATTTCTTTCTGTCACCCGCACCGTGATCAGGCAACCCACGTCAGGTTTTGTGGCAGTCACTGTTGTCCTCCTTAAGCGGTGTTAAGGTGCATATAACAAAGGTCGCGCCCCCAGTTATTCGCAGCACATACACAGCAGGAGAAGAGCAAGCCCTCCTGCATGGGATTGCCAGCGAGGATGTCTTGCATGCAAGGGATCACCCTGCTGAACAGGTCAGGGTTTCCAGGGCTCTCTGTTGGGAACGACAGCAAGGGTACCAGTTACACATACAGTCACATCATAGCTGGAATCTGGGAGACAGATCATGACCAAAAAATTAATGGTTTATAGTCTGTCAAACAGCCATCCTTCAATCACTACCAGTCTGGTCTGGGTATGCAGCCAAGAACTTCAGTGCTGAAAATCTCACTTTCTCTTTCTAGATACCATCATCCTGTGTGCTTCTGAACAAAAAATTAGGTTTATGTGACTTTTATGGAATTCAGACAATGAAATGTAAGATATAGATAAGGCTGGACTGATCTCGGGAGTATTCCTGGAAGTCATTGTTTGGAAGAAGCGAGAGCAAGGTCACGCTGCAGCTCTCCCTCCTTGGCACAGCTCAGACAGAATTGCTTTCTGGCTTGTCAAAAGGCAATTCAAGCAAACACCACCAAGTTTTAATTTGAGATTCTTATGAAAAGCCCTAAAGCAAGGATATCCATGGGCTTGGGTGAATGCAGAGGAGCTTAGTGCTGCTACAAAGAAAGCAGCAATATTCAGAAAAACTTAACAGTAAAGTACATTGTGGGGTAGAGAGAAAAAAAAGAGAATGGATGGAAATAGATTTTGCATCAGCACAATTTAAGTAGTTCATACGGCTCATAGTTCAAAACTCACATGAATTAACACTAGGAAAAATACAACAAATGATAATAAAAATAAAGCAGGCCATGTTCCTGAAGCCTTTTCTGCATTTGGGGCTTCTTTCCTCTCACAGTCAGATTTCCTGACCCTCATTAGAAAGAAAGAGATGCAGTTACAGAACACAGAGAAGCTGGGACAAAACAAGAAGAGTACAAAGGGAGAAAGACCCAAGTACTACAGGCAACGGGACCAATTTTGGGGATAATAATCTAACCAGCACTCGACTGCTGCTGGAAGAGTAGTTACCCACCCCCTCTGAACAGCTTAAATGGGAACAGTACTGAACCCCCAGTAACGGCACTACAGCCTGCAGAGCTGCTGAGAGCCGGGCCCAGCAGGGTGCTGGAGTTCATTAGCGCTGACATACTTCTCTCTGCTCAGTTGTACTGGCTGAGGACTCTGGTCACATTTACTCTCTGGTTTCTATTTAAATTGTTTAGAAGGGGTTTGTAAAAGCAGCAGGTAGATGTGACTATAAAGCACTCCCCTAATGATTACAGACCTATATATACAATTAAAAACTACGGTTACATCATCTCAAGTGCCACATCTACAAAGTTTCTGTTTGTCTGAAATAACTGACATAGAATAATATTAATATATTATTAGTACAAAGGCACATCTCAAGAGTTGCAAGGAATTATTATAGCCATAACGCCAAGCTCAAGCAGCACGTGCTCACGGCAGTGCATTTAACACATTCACTGTGGTTTTACAGCATTATAAATAGCAATCACTGAGCAAAAGCTGCAGCATCTCTTCTCCTCTCCACCCCCACCCCCAAACGAATCGCTCACGATAACGTCAGCTTTTATTTGAACACAATGAGCTGTAATCACATGAGGTATTACTCTGATTTAATCCTGTTTGCTTCAGTTTGGTTTGTAAGGAGTGGCCAGTAATATGTGGTTGCATCGTGTCCGACGGTTTCTTATTTCACACAACTTTCAAGGGCTGACACCCCTCATCTTCTTTGGCCGGAAGAACAAAGCAATGGGTTCTGGCAGGTAAGGAGAAGAGATATTCTGGTGGCTGGGATGGTTTTTCTCCCTTCTTTTTATTTTTTTCCCTCCCGGTCGCTGGGCTGGCTGTCACAGCTGATGGATAGATTCTGAGCCTCAACCATTTTTTCAGGTTTTCACTATTTTCAGCTGGTCCAATACAACCAGATACAATCTCTCGCAGCAAATTTTGCCTCTCCAGCCACCATGAAGAGAACAAGTAGAGACACGAATTCAGGTCTGTGTTTGTTTTTTTTTTCAAATCAGCATCTCAGCATCATGATATAACTAAATACCACTTGACTGTGTGTAGCTTGATGTTGTTTCCCATAGCCAACAGAGACAACTGTACTGCTGGATTTGGTATAAAATAAAAAGGCAGATACCAGCATGAGGTAGGTCACCCTGCCCATCAGCCCAGCCTGGTGGTTTTGGTAGGCACTAAACCTCACCTTCATTTCATGCCGTTTCATTATCTTTATCCCCTGAATGATGAGACACCCTGCGCTGGTTTTGGTTGGGATAGAATTAATTTTCTTCACAGGAGCTAGTATGGGGCTATGTTTTAGATTCGTGCTGGAAACAGGGTTGATAGCACAGGGAAGTTTTTGTTATCGCTGAGCAGGACTTACCCAGAGCCAGGGTCTTCTCTCCTCCTCACCCCACCCCAGCAGCGAGGAGGCTGGGGGAGCACAAGAAGCTGGGAGAGGACACAGCCGGACAGCTGATCCCAGCTGACCAAAGGGATATTCCACACCGTATGATGCCGTGCTCAGCATATGAAGCTGGGGGAAGAAGGAAGGGGGGACATTTGGCATGATAGCATTTCTCTTCCCAAGTAACCGTCACGCATGTGGAGCCCGGCTTTCCTGGGGATGGCTGAACACCTGCCTGCCCGTGGGAAGCGGTGAGTGAATTCCTTGTTTTGCTTCACTTGCACACATGGCTTTTTCTTTACCTATTAAACTGTCTTTATCTCAGCCCACAAACTTCACTTTTTCCCCCAATTCTCTCCCCCATACCGATGCAGAAGGAGTAAGCGAGCAGCTGTGTGTTGCTTGGCTGCCGGCTGGGGTTAAACCGCAGCAGATCCCCAGCTTCCAGTGGGCTCTGAGCCAGGTTGCATTTGGCATCATGAGGGTTGAGGGTCAGGAGGAGACACTGTCTCTGTTGGGGAAGCTGGGCTGATGCAGGGTGGTGCCAGCACACAGGCAGGAATGAGGAGCATCACTGTGTGTCAAGAACTCGTATCAGGAGCATCCTTACAGCCCATCATTTCACATACTGATTGGTGGACCTGGAGAATGTTTTACTGATGGGAAGCAGAAGCAGCTAACACTGGTGCTAACATAAATTTGACAACAATGAAAAATACTTTGACTGGCTCATGCTTTTTTTTTTTTTTTTTTTTTTCCCATGTTGTTCCTAATTTCCTTCTTCCTCTCATCTTAGCTGGAAGAGAATTTTAATGCCCTTAGAGTAGTCCAATGGGGTCTTATCTACAATTACACACACATACAATTCCACATTTATTAATCATAAATGCAAGTTTAACGGTGAGTCTACTCCACCAATTTTCTATAATGGTTATTTAGTTTGTACAATGCATGTTAATTAGGCAGTTGTATTTCAGTGACTTTTACGATTTCAGCAAGTACCAATGTGCTCAGTTAAGAATGTGGGTTTTTTTTAAGAAAGTATTGAAATTAATTTGTAGGAATCCTCGCATGGAAGCACCATCACCCACCATGGATACTACTCACCTTTCAGTACATGATGTCCACTATTTCTTCAGCCATCATGCAAACGCAGATCTTTAGCCTGGATGTTTATTCAAGTTTTACATTCTATATTTCTGTCTGCAGTTTTTAGCACTTCATCCAGACACCCCTCAGAGGCACAGGCTAACAGGAGACCAGACAATGGTGGAAGGGAAACCCAGCCAGCTTCAGCGTGCTGGTTGCAGCCACATAGTTGGAAAGAAGCAGCTTGTAATTTTGAAGCCTACACATCTGTAGCACCATGCCGCACAGGGCGCCAGGCTCTCTCGGCTCATTGCACAGGTTTGAATTCTCATCCCCCTGAAATCCCAGTCCTTGCTGGGGGCTCGCTTGGTTTAGGCCATTCGGATATGTCAGTGCTTTCAGGTTTAGGAGCCATACAGATGGGGTTGTCACCAGGTGGAAATGCTGCTGGAATATGGGCTGCCCCGAAGAAACAGACCCTACTGAGGGCCCCCTTTCCTATGTATCGCTTTTCCCCCAACTTTCCCAACACAGCCATGCACATCCATGCAAACAGTCTTCTTCCCAGCAGGAAGGACAAGCTGCTGTCAAACAAAATCTCAGCAGACGGTTGATCCCAGGATACAGATGTTGGCCTAAAGGAGATCTGGCTGGATGATGTGGTTTTTCCTCAATTCTTTTGTTTCCCTCCTCCTCCCTGTCTTTCTCCAACAGGACTCACATGAGACTACATTTATTTTCTGGAAGGTAGGAAGCCCTGTGCTATATTCTGAATTAATCTTAGGGCTGCAAGCTGAAAAGAAGGGAAGCTGAGAGGACACAACAACTATAAATGAATCCAAAACCAAAAAGCATCTTGCCCTTTCTGGTTCCTGGAGACATACTGTAAACACCAAACAGGCAGCTTCTCCTCTTGCACACAATGCCCAGCTGCTGCAGGTTTCCCCATCCTTGTTGGCCTCCCTGCTAAACTTCCTCAGCCAAAATTCCACCCCCCGACCAAAAACAAAGCCCCTTTCTTTACACTTGGAAACTTCCCTGGGAAGGAGAAAGGCACCTTTTCTCCTTCTGTCATCAGGAGCCATGGGAAGAGCTGATAATCTCCATCGTTAGCTGGCCCTGTACTTCCTTTTGTAAGATCTAGTTTCTGCTTGCTTGCAACTTCCCCAGACTCCAACTGTCAGGATAATGTTTTCTACCTTATGTGTCTGACTCAGACTTGGGTATTTTTAAGAAAGTTTCAGCTAAAATGATGAGCTGGTTCTAAGAACACACTTACCAGAAAATACGCTTCTGTACTGTGAAAAGAGGCACAGTAATTCCGCTACTGTGAGCATTTGCTTTGGGAAAAAAAAAAAAAAAAAAAAAAAGAGTCCTTTTAGCAGAAAGGGCCGCTGAGCAGAGAGCTCAGCCTCCTGTCACCAGCATTCCTTTTGCTGCTATAGCCATGAAACTTATCCAAGATTCCTCTAAAAAGAAAAAAATAATCAGTTCACATAGGCTCAGCAGCATGTGCACCTAACAAGCCTAATATTTAGCAGCTAAAAATTCCCCAAATCCTCCGTGGACTCAGTCTGCTCTGTGACGTGCTGCCAGGCTGCCCACGTGCCCCCCAAGAACGGTGGGAGGGCTGGGGGGGCCTGTCCACACTGGGGCAGGGGGAGAAAGGGGGCTGTCTCCACTGAGGGTGGACACAAGGGGCAGGGGCTGTGGGGGACAGTAGCAGGGGAGGAGCAAAAGGGAGGGGGCAGGAGAAGGGGGGAGCAGTCCCCAGAGGCACAGACCCCAAAGTGTCCTCAAGAGCTGGACCCCAGGGCAGACACTGGCAATTCCTTCCCAGACAACCTGGGTCTGCTGGCGGTAGTGGGGCTGCCACCCCCAGAACCGTGTTTCCAGCAGCAGGTGATGTCCTGGGGCACCTTCCAGGGCCTTTTCCTGCAGCGGAGTCCCAGCAGCATCCCACAGCCGGGATGTGCCGGGCTCATGGGGTACCCTCTGCTACAGAGGTGTCTCACCAGCACAATGCTGGAGCAGAGGAGCCCTCGCAAAGTGCTCCCTGCAAGCACCAGCCAGAGCAAGACACCGGTTCATTAACCAGCTGAAGCACAAACAAAATTCCTCGCAGATCTGTTGTTAACATAGCAGGAATTTTTCTCCATATAGGGGATAACAGCATGCCACCTGTAGCCTGGTGTGGCTGCTCAGTCAGTGATCTGGGACACAAACCACCAAACAGGAGAGAGTCACAATGTTTGCTCAGCCTTGTCCCATATTATAGCATCTCAGGAAAAAAAAAAAAAAAAGAAGGAAAAAAAAGGTTTATTTTGAGTTCAGCCTTACAGGCTGCATCCACACTGCTTATTTTGAGGCAGATTTGATGCCTGTGCAAGCTACTTTGAGGACTGCTGCCATTTCTCAAGAGGTAAATCCTGGCTGCACCCTCAGCTTTAAAGGGCTCTGCGCTTCTCTAACGAGCTGTGTTACAGTTCAGCAGCTTCCATCTGTCTTGTCAGTCCTCTTGGCATCCAGCAGAAAAAAATGGCCCCAGCTCATTCCTAGAAGGGACTGAGTGTTGCCCGCTTGATGAGCAGATATATTTGCAGGCAGCCTGAGTAAAAGCTGCTTAAAAGGAAAATGTGCATGCAAGGATAAGGTTTCCCAGCCTACATGAATGTAGGTGTATCTCTAAATGGACACAGATCAATTATTGTTTTTAATTTCAGCTGCATCTAGGCTTCTGTACTGAGAAAGCAAAATGCTTTCTTTGCTGTAAATCTATGGTTTGCTGCTTGCAAAACCGTTAACCTCTTTTCAGCGCTCCAAGTCAAATCTCCAGTTTTGCAATGACTAAAAGCAGCACCCCACATTTTCCAGAGGTCTTCAAAAGCTGCAAGAAGAAAGAGTAGGCAGATGCCCCAAAATCACAGTGGGCTTCAGCTCTCAAGGGATGACCATGAGCACCAGAAGGAAAACTGTTGGTCTCTGACCTCAGAACACAGATGCTGGACTCCAACTCCGTTTCTTCTTCATCCATATTCTCCACCACTGTTAGCGTGGCTCACAATGCCCTTCAGAACAACAGAAAAGGACCAGTAAGTCTTCTCCTCCAAGACGGAAAAGGCTGAGCAGACCACAGGCTGCCACCAGTTCCTAAGCAGTTTAGAAGCTGAATTTTCAAGAGGGAATAACTGAGATGCACCATCAGCATCATTAGCCTAAGGAGAGCAGCTTTCACAGCAGTATCACAGTTTCTAGAGCAGAGGCATGATATTTAATATTTATTATATTTAGATATGATCTCTCGCACCAGGATTGGAACGAGCTCATTTCCAGTCAACCATAATCAGGTCCTTGGCTGCCAGCACCTCTGGAATGGGAGGACTTCTGCAACACGTCCTCTTCTGAAGATGCTTTTAACTCCTCACTGTGTCTGCAAAGCAGTCTGCTCCTCCTACACTCTGCTACTTCCCCAGTTACAGAAACATCAGCATGGTTTTGGGGTTAAGGTAACAACATTGTGACAAGCACCATGTCATCCAGATCGGCTGTGGTGGTTTTATCTCTGTCCTCCATCTTCCAAATCATTCTCTTGGCTCATCTGAATGTTAGGTTTGTTTCAGAGTCCAGAAACCAGCACGGTTACTGATCCGGGAGCAAATCCCAGGACTCAGAGTCCTACCAGGAGCACCCCAGGTTTCTGCCTGCCTGGGCAGCTCTGGGCATGTGTCCACTTCCACAGGGGGCACGACGGCATGCACAGGGGGTGAGCGAGTTTCCATGAGGATCTACCAGTCCTGCAGAGCTGTGCAAGGAAAGATAACACATTCCTCTCTTTTTCTGAAGCACTCATCCAGTGCTGAACCACTGAAAAGAGACATTAGATAAATAAAAGAGACAAGTAGATAAATAAATGCATACCTGGCCCCAGTCACCTTAGGAGACTTCAGCAGCTACAGAAGCCGATTCCTGCTGGAGATATGCCTCATGTACCAGCATGGTAGGAATGAAACTACCATGCTGGTGCATGAAGTGTACATATCCAGTGTAAGTATGCCCATTTATACCAGAAGGAGAGTTTTCTTTATGAGGGAAAGAAGTCTAGCCTTTATGTTTCTACTGAATTTGTCCTAATTTCACAATTTCAAACAAGTGTTCACAGAGCACAAGCTGACCCCATCTTGGAAAGACAATGTGGTTTAACAGCAGCTTAAATTAGAGAAATTAAAAGCCAGAAAGCAAAAAGAAGTAGATTTTCTTTTTCTTGAAACTTCAGATTTAAAAACCCCAACAAAAGAGATTTTCATTAACATGTTTTCCATGTTTCATGAACAGACATGAAATCCACGTGTGGCTACAGACAACCTTTGCCAATCTTTCTGCCAGCTCAGATTTTTATAAGTTGTTGGAGAGTGTCTGACAAGCATGTCAAATCATAATCAGAAGACAGGAATGTTTGGCAACAAGGATGGTGCCATTAGAACTGCAAGACTGAGGAGGCTGGTTGAGAGCTTTAGCTGCAGGGGTAGCTCCGGATGAGAAACACCCTCCATGATGGTGCAGGCAGGGGAGCCTGCAGCAAAGGAAAAGTGGGTGGTGATGGTTCATGAGCTGCAAGAGAAAGCAGGCCTGAGAAAAAGCAAAGTGAAGCTCTCTGGGCAGGTGTAGCTACGCACAGGGTGTGATGACCTATCGCGGACAAAGTCTTCGTGGGATGAGATCAGGACTCCTGTAAGCAGAGGGATACGCCCTTGGGAATTTGCAGAAACTTTGAAAAAAGAAAGCCGCAGTCAGAATCCACAGTAAAACCCACAATAAATGCACAAAGGTAGCCCTGGAAAAATAAAGAAATGTAATGAACTTCTTGGTGTTTAGGAATGCAAGAGTCCTGCAAAGCAAGCTGTTACATAAATCAGAAAAAGAGAGATGGAAAAAGGAGCAGATTAAATACATGTTCCGCATCCAGTAGGAGTTTAATTACCTTGAGAAGTGAAACCGATTCCATTGCTTTATGGGTGGTAAGCTTGGAGTTTGGCAATACCCAATGCACACAGAATATTTTTATGCAATGCTCTGCAAACTGTCAACAATGTGGTTTTCCAGCTGATCAACCTTTGCAGACCTTTGAAAATGAGGACATCCAGTGGCTGAACGTTATAACTGGGATTTTCATCAAGGATTTAGGTCTGGGGTAGAACCTCAGCAGTTATGCCAAATTTCTGCCCTTCAGAGAGACCTGAAGTAGGTCATGTGTAGAATAAAGGCTTTTACAGAAGCCCTCTGCACGGGGGTAAATTCCACTTAATTAGAGGGCTCAAGGTTGTAACAAATTGTTTGAAGCAGGATCAGTAAGTATCACCCAGTAATACTTAGAATATTGCTTCACCTTTCTCTCTTTGCTTCCCTGTGATCATAGGCTCATGCTTTTATTTATATTATTAACAAAAAATAAAAAAAGGCAAGCAAGCTTTCAAATCCCATCACGCTTCTAGTTTGGCCTCTAAGTCCCTTATTTTGTTACAGATGGTAAACATGGCTGTGAGTTTTAGAAACTCTTAGCACCTAACCAATCCCTCTGGAACCAATCAGTACAGCAAACATTGCACACCACGCTTTTAGTAATTTATCCTTAGATGCACCAGTTTGAATATTTACACCCCACTCCTATATTACTATAATACTTAAAGACCAATTGCAGCAATTAATTGCGTTTCCAAACACATGTTGTAGGAGAGGAACTAAAATATTAATAAATGAAATTAATGCTTTCCTGCCATGAAAGAAATTGCAACAACCAATAACAATATAACATTCCAATACAATAATATTGTGCCTTGTGCAAACTATAGCAGAAACAGAATGAAAATATGTAAAAATCAGAGTTACATCTAGAGGAAATGGGCCACTGGAGCTTTTGCACATATACAGGCCACAATTTCCCCTGGGGAGAGGCCATACAATATCACTGTCTGCAATAAGTAGTCTCATCCAACGTTAGGCACTGAATTTGGCGGCCAAGAATTGCAGAATTGTGCTGAGTTTCCAGGACGAGCTGAGTAAGGCCAGTGAGCAGAAACCCCCTTACCTTCCCCCAAAGTTGAACTAGTATCTCTTAGGATTGTACCTACACACCCCAGAGTAAGCCCTCGAAGATTTGCCAGGTAGCCCTTTGTATAATTCATAGCTCTGAACCAAGTACTGAAAACGGGGAATAAGAGCCCCCCGACCTCTGCAGCGTGGCACACACAGCGCGGGTACGAGGGCAGAGACTTGTGCCGCCTCCACCTTCTGCTCACGTCGCTCTTTCCCACCTAGGCTGATTGTGGCTCCCAACCTGCTTCTTTGCTCACCCTGGATGCGAGATGTCATTGAAGTTTAAGCCTAAATCTAGGCAGCTGCAGTCCTGTCCTGCTCCCCCCTGCTCGCTCTCGTGCCCACTAGCACTAACGCTCACACAGGCACAATATAAGCAGTTCGGGGAAGCTTATTCAGCTGGAAACCAATCCAGCCATCCTGAGTAGTTGTATCAGCTCCCTGAACCGCTTCAGTTTCCTATTCCATGGGACAAGTACCAATTTGATATAATTTTCATCATCTGCATGTTTTTAGACTGAGGCTTCAGACTTTCAGTTTAAGCTTAAACCACTAGACAGTCAGTTAAGTTAGGCTGGTATCACCGTGTCAGAACCCAAACCCAACGCCCTTGCAATCAGCAAAGGAAAGGGTATAGCCCTGAAATTCCCCAGCAAGACAATTCTCTCTTGCTTTGCCAGGGCTCTTGCAGCTGAACACAGTCTGGACCACTTCTCGGCAGGCTTCAGGTCACTTTTGGCTGTCCTAAGCCACTCTTCAGCCTAAACCTCTCTAATTGCAGGCTTCTGCTGAAAAAAAAAATGCTCTTTGGCTTCCCGTCCCCGAGCTCTCCCGTGCATTCTTTGCAGAAGTGGGGTAAGAGCAAGCTTGCTAACCCTTTGGGAAACCAAACCAATATGAAAAACACAAAAAAAAATACAAGGCTTTTATTTCCTTGGCTTTGAATGTGGAATCAACATAGCATATACTACATGAGCATTAGACCTGATTCAAAAAAGGAGGTGGAAATGTTTGCTCAGCAATTTGGGACTCTATTTTTACCAATTTGGCTCACTGCTAAGTCAGAAAACACTCAGCTTGGTGCGAAGAAAGGGCCAGGAACATACAGCAAGAGATGGGAGAGTGACTGTGGCAATGCCAGTTTTGATCAGCTCACATTGCTATATCTTAGACTTAGAGAATTTACAGCTTTATTATTTGGGAACTATATTTAGAGTTTATATGGGAAAAAAAAAATTGGTGCACAAGAAGCAAGCTGGGCCATCCCAGGAACCTAACTGTCTTTGGAGGAGAGCTGTAGTTTTCAAAGAATGACTCTTCCAGGCTTACAGCACATTCTTCTTCTCTAACTTGGGGCTTATGAAGAGCAGAATGAGAATCTCATCATGGATTTCTCACACTTATATTAAAAGTTCTTGAATGAAAGGCAGTATTTGGGGTGGCCATGCCTGCTGGCTAACAGCATATAAATTCCTGCTGTCTTTCACATAGTGCAATGTGGAAGCAAAGAGCATGAATGAGAAATCCCCCATTGGTCTTTGTGTTCTCTGCCTTTCTAATATATATTTTCTGGACCATTAGTGTCACACTCAGCTACTTATTTGATTTTATGTATTGGTAAAAGTTACACTGTTTTGGGAACAGAGGCTTAAACTAGTGCACTAAGCAAAGTCAAGGTTCCCAGTCAAACTGAATTACCTGAATTTTCTCTTTGTTCCTCCACAAAGGTAATTTTAATTACATAACCTTCATAGCACAGCTTGTGAGGAGCAGCTAAATTACAGACAGCAGGCAGGGACAGGTGGGGAAAAGTGGCTTGGAGCTCCAAGAGGTGTTGCAACCTGTGCTGTAGCGCAAGAGAATTGGCGAAGCAACTGAATATCATCAATACCGGGAGCTTCAGGGCTCTTCTCTTTCTACAACAGCACTGGTAAGATTTTAATGCAGAGCCCCTACCAGCTCACAAGAACTTAATCCTCAAATTAGAGAGATCTTTTCAATTAGCTTAGTCAGATGGCTAGATTGTCCAGGCTTTATATAAGATATCCGCATTTCATAGAATTCATTGTGAATGCTATCACAAAGCATGTACTTATTTCTCCGGAGGCTGCCTCGGATTACATGTTGACAAATTATATATTGACAGATTATATGGTGACAAGCAATTCATTCTTCCATTACTTTCACCAGTCCATCAAAGACAGAAAACCCACTGTACGCAGGCTGAAAATGACAAACCACCTACATTATTCCCTCTCATGTGTCTAATTTGCTTTCAAATGCCTGCTTTCAGCTGTGAAGCACAAGGGGAAAAACATTCTTATCCTTTCTACTCCAAGCGTAAGGGGAAAAAAACATGTGTGCGTAAGTACTCTGAGGAAAAAAAGCAACAGCTAATATGTATTTTGATTTTTCCAATAGCACAAAATTTACTTAGCCATTATTGACAGCAGAATCAACCTCAGATATCTGCGGAGGTGACTAAATACTCTCCCTCCTGCTGCTCTCTATGGCATCAAAACTATTCTTTTCAGTTCAAAACATTCAAAAAGTTGTGTAGTACCCATGCCCCATCCTCCACAGAGTAAATAAATAAATAAATAGGTAAATAAATAAATAAATCCATATTCTCCCTTTTCAGCGAGCTAGATGCTACACCACCATCATTTTCTCTGCATCAGCCTGAGCGAGTGATCTGGATCAAACCCAGCTGTCTGTAATAAGACAGAAAATACAAGGCAGAGAATTGCTGCCTGTTTCCTGCTGAGGTTTAAAAATAGCGGGGCAACATATACTGTGTTTTGAAGAGATTCATCTATACTTTTACTAGAGCGGCTTGCAATTTTGAAGTCCTACTGAATACAGCTATCCTCACCATACTGAAAAGTAACAGAAGTGTATCACAGAGCTTTGTTTTTCCAGTTTGGTGGTAGTGGATGTTTTTATTGGACTGTGAATATTGCAAACTGAGCAATTTGTCTGAGCGTCTGAGTCAATATTGCCATTCCTGTATTTCTCAAGCTCCCGCATAAATTTTGTAGAACAAATCCCAAGTGCTGAATATTAGTACAGATTTAAATGGTTCAGCCTCACAGCTATTGACCACTGACTGGGCACAACAACAGCCTTTGCGTTTAATGTGGCTACTCATCTGCTGATACCCGTTCTGCTCAAACACAGGCACTACACAGGCATTAATAAAGAGATAAGATCTTGCCCTGGTGCTCAGAAAACAGATTTTGAAGGGATTATCCAACCAATGGAAAATCAGTTTTTCTGAGTTCAATCCGGCCCTCCCCCACCCATCCACTGCAACGTTTAGGGTCAACATCCCCACTCAGATTTATTCTCCACTCAGAGTCCAGGGGAATGCAGTGGATGACTCCCATTAACATTCCCATAAAGCAAGCATTACCTCCTCTCTGTCCCGGCAGCATCCGGATTCTCTAACTTTCTGAAACACCTATTTTGCTGTAAGACTTCTTACGTGTGCAAGAGCTTCTTAGATGATGTTTGCTATTTACAGCAGGTAATAAGAGGATGAGTATGAAGAGCTGATGGGGCTGCCCACAAAGAAGCAGTAAGTCTCATAGTCTGTACACAAATGCGCTGTGGCATATCTTGAAAGCAATGTCACTCTCCTTCAACCTTTTGCACTTAATTTTCCATAGCGGGAAGTGGCAGGCCATTAGCAGCACGCTCATGCGAATTGCTAACTCATCCCAAATGAACTTCGGAGGTTTGCTGCCTGCCGCCAACACACTGCCAGCCCCCAGGCTGTACCACAGGGGCCAATGTGACAAGGGGATGTATTTTACATAGCCCAGATGTAAAATGATGGAGCTTTTAGAAGACACTCAAGGAAGTCTTCCCTCTAGCAAATCCTCCTTTTATTTAATATGGAGAAGAAGTGACATCTGATTAAAGATGCAAACTCAGATGTTGATCTCTGGTCTTTGCTACGCTGAGCCTGCCAGGCCACTCTAAAGTATCTTGAGTCCACTAGACAAAATAGCACAGACTTGTTTCTCTGTGAAATTTAAAAAAATAAAAGTATTTTTAAAAAGCTGCCAAAAACCATCAGAGCCAGAGTTAGGTGAGCAGAGGATAGCGTGTTTATCTACACACTTCAAAACAGGCACAGCCCACTCATCATGCAAGGCTGTAAGTAGAGCTGCAGATGAGCAATACCCAAGAACAAGGCAGGTTTTGGGTACAGAGGAAGCTTCGTATTTTTGAAAAGTCCTGTTTTCAAACACAGGCATCAAAATTGGACTTTCTAAACCTGAATTTGAAGCATCTACTTTTGGGAACACAAGCACCTATTTCACACTTAGAGACAACTTGGCAAGTAAAAGTGTGAGGAAAACAAATTTAGCAGATGGAAAAATACGAACAAACAACTTGAGGACAGCAGACATCCTCATTTTTGAGCATGTCAATAGTATCCTGATTATTTTGGGATACATTAGCAGGGAACAGCTGTGTCTCCAAAACTAGGAAACTGAAATTCTCTGAAACTACTTCCTGTAAGATTGCTCTGAAAAGAAAAAATACCACTGGAAATACATTTATAAAGTTATCTCTGATGGGGAAAAGGGGATGGTTTCAATGTGGCAACTAAGGTGACACCCCTGAAAATAACAGAGAAAAAAGCACACATGCACGACACAAAAAAAGGCAGTATATACACTAGGGCACCTCACAGAGATGTTCCTTCACATAGCGCCGAGTTGCCACATTGCATCAGGAGCTGGAGGAGGAAGGGTTATGATAAAAAGAGGTAGGCAGACTGAAGGAGCTGGACAGACAGAGGAGGTGCCAGGGTGGAGGTAAGGACACAACATGGATTAGTGAGCCTTTCATTTCTAAGGAGAGGCTGGAAACACCAGCAGGCTTTGGGTGGAAAAGAGATAAAACCAAAAAATCAGCTTACTCAAGGCTGCTGGGAGAGCTGACAAGGCAAACAGCTACATTGGCATTTTGGATGACAGAGTGAAAAAACAGTGTATTAGTCTTGATCTCACAGCTGGGAATTAGCCTGACATTTCTCTGATTTTTAAGGTGGCCCATGCTTGTGGCTTGGCATCTATATTAAGAGGAATAACCCAAACTCTAAGCTGCATGCCAGCATGCTCAGAAAGGGGTTGTTAAAAGAAACGACCTGGACCATAATTTTCATAATTACCCAAGGAAGTGACAGAGTCAAGCCATAACCAGCTTCAGGAGGGAACGGGGACCTCGTTCTCACAGCCACTTCTTTCAGCACTTGAACCCCTCTCCAACAATCCCTCCCACATAGAGCAGCCACCAGGAAGACCAGATGAGCAGGAACAGGAGCCCTGCTTCAAGAAGGGCAGGAGGTGGGATGTACAGCATCCCCTGACTCCTTACCACCCTCAGGACTGCACTGTCATGGTGACACCATTATCTTTCAGCTGTCAAAATTCTTGTTGAATTCCATTGCCTGGAAACCACAGTGTAACCACCTTAAAAAAGCCAAATAACCTTTAAACTTAGGTAAGAAGGACATACCCGAGAACATTGGAAAGAAAAGGCAGCCCACTGCTGTCTCCCCATAGGCAAGAGCCTCCCCTTCTCGTGGCAGCAGAACACCCATAGCTACAGAGAGGTGGGAGCCAGACACTGCTGGAAGGAGGCAGGGAATAACGGATGGGTGTCCAGTAGGAGGGTCAGCACCCGAGCAAAAGCCTCTTCTCTTTATGAAAACAGTAGTGCCATGAGAAATGGTCACTCTGAGAATTACAGCAATTCTTCCCCACAAGAAAGGCATTATTTTCAATATAATTCAAATGGATTGCTATAAATGATGGATAAGAGATGAAGTTTCCTGTTCTAGAGCAAGGAAAAAACATTGATAGGAAGAATGGTAGTCTTGCTCCTCAAAGCTCTGGATTTCCGTGGGTTTTAACTACCAAGAATTAAGAACAATGTAAACCACTGTGCTAGTCAGAGCAGCACCAAACACGTGGTCTGTCACATCCTTGTTTTTTCCCTAAATCCTCAGAAAAATCCCTCTGTGCTGTAAATGCCATAATTTTGAGAAAATTATACCATTTTTTCCAATGTTTAACACTGACTTATATGCAAAATATAGCTCAGTCTCTCAAACAAGAGACAAATACTTCATACATTATGCATTAGTTCTTCCACAAATCTCTTGATACAGATTATAGAGAATCAAGATATGCTGTCATCTTAGTGTTGAAAGTTTTGATAACACTGAATGATTAAATAACTCCATAGCAGATCCACTCCAAGGTTTTCTGGACGAAACTCTTCCCTAAGCCTGTTTTGTTACACAGGCCAAAGAGATTTAAGCCCTTAGTAATGAAATACACGTTGCTGTACCAAACAGCAGGGGAAAGACAGGTACAGCTTAGTGCAGCTCTCCAGATCAGGAAACTTTAGGAAAAGGCATTCAGTAGACACCAGGGACATATGCCTTCTTAGGGAGGACCAGTACCTTTCTGAGAATGTTAAATTTTAACATTTTCTAAGGACCATTAAAAACCTATTAGGACTTCTAGAATAAAGCAACATATTGACATTTCCAGTTTCTGCCTGTTCCAAAAGTTCTCCAAAGAGTATCTAGGAAAATAGGTTTCAGAATATACATTTCCCTGGTTCATTAGGCCCAAAGAGAAAAATAGATAGAGAAGTCCAAGAGGCAACATAAGCCTTATTTCCTCCTGTGCTTCCTTCTTAAGGCACTGAATCATTTTTGCTATGATAATAAAGGTGAGGGATGCTGTCAGCCTCCTCATCATGCAATGCCCCCTTACCAAAGAAAGGAATCTGAAATGACACCAGTTGATTAATCAGCCAGTCAGTGATCAACATCCAGATCACAACAAAACCTTGTGACACGGGGCAAAGAGCTCCTTGTTATAATGAGGTCCCCAATATATTGATTTTGCATTTCCAAAGCCACGTATTTTTCTCCTTCCCTATAAAGATAGAGATTGGTACCTCTGCTCAGGGTCTGTGTTCATCCCTCAGCTGCAGAAGCAAACTCAGGTCTCAGGCCTTCTGGAAACCTGGAGAAGCTGCTTTGTGCATAAGCCTTTGGGATGCTCTGCAACATTTCGTTGCCTCCACACCTTTCTGAATACCTAAGCCCAAAACTCAGCTGTTAGCAATGCTCCAGCACGATACTAATGTTCTGAAAAGTCACACTATAACGTGCCACTTGAGTGTTTATCTAAATTTCAGAAAGACTAATTATCTAACTTTCAGGCTATAAGGTTTGAAAGCATTGAAAAGCACAACACAGGTAACTAGGAAAATGTGTTCTGCAGAGAGCTGGCTACAAGCAGATGCATGGGAGAGGATAGCTGAGAACTCTCTGAGCATTGTGAAGAGCTGTAAGTAGGAAAAGTACCTTGTCTGGTGAAAGAAACTTACAAAATACATACAGCAAGGTGGCAGGAAGCCAAGGCTTCACTATTTTCCCCTCAGAGAGGTCAGCATCTTGAAAAGACGGACTGTTGCTTCCCAGTCAGGTCTCAGCAGCTTTCTCCCCTCTTGCAGTGTAGACTCCCTCTCCCAGAGGCAAGCAGCAGCTCGCTCCTCTTTGTTTCTGCCCGAGCAGCTTGCTTTGCTGCTGCTGCAGGCTCCAGAAAGCAGCATCCTGTCTTCTGCAGCCTCAACAATTCTGTAAACATCAAGGGATAGGGCCTGGAGAAGTGGTAAAGAGCTTTGTCTACTGCTTAGATACCTATTTGCAATTCTCTAGGACAGCTACATGCGGTTTTCCAGAGCTGCTCAGCCCTCTCCCTAAGCAAGTGCCATTTTTAGGTCTGGCATCAGGGATAAGAAGAGGCAACTTCTCTGTAAACAGAGTTCACTTAAGATACACTGCTGAAGGCTACCACCAGCGCTTCCCACAGTAAGCATGCAGTTTAGGCCTTAAGCTACAAAGATGACGTTCATGACTTTGCAGTTTCACATTTAAAGCAAGGATTTTAAAGCCTTGCAATTTGAAGGAGAAAACTAACCAACCAAAAACAAACAACACTCTGAACTATCTTGACCTGAATAGTTTCTTCTTCTGAATCTAAGAGACACACCTGGACAACACTAAGCTGTGTGGTGCAGTCAGTTTGCTGGAGGGAAGGGATGCCAACCTTGACAGGCAGGCCCACGTGAACCTCATGAAGTTCAACAAAGTGCAGGGTCCTGCACCTGGGTCAGGGCAACCCCCAGTATCAATACAGGCTGGGCAGAAAACAGATTGAGAGCAGCCCTGAGAAAGATTTGGGGGAAGCTGGTGGATGAAAAGCTCAGCGCGGCCCAACAATGTGTCCTTGCATCCCAGAGAGGCAACCATATCCTGGGCTGCATCAGAGTAAGTGTAGCCAGCAGGTCAAGAAAGGTGGTTCTCATCCTCTACTCCACTCTTAGGAGACACCACCTGGAGCACTGCATTCAGCTCTGGGGACCCCACCATAAGGACATGGACCTGTTGGAGCGAGTCCAGAGGAGGGCCAGGGAGATAATCAGAGGGCTGGAGCACCTCTCTGATGAAAACAGGCTGAGACAGTTGGGTTGTTGGGCCTGGAAAGAAGGCTCTGGGGAAGTCTTACAACAGCCTTTCAATAATTAAAGAGGGCTTATAAGAAAGATGGGGACAGACTCCATAGGAGGGACTGCAGTAAAAGGACAAGGGGGGATGGGTTTAAACTGAAAGAGGTAGATTTAGATTAGATATTAGGAAGAAAATCTTTACTGTGAAAGTGGTAAGACACTGGAACAAGTTGCCCAGAGAAGCTGTGGACAATCCATCCCTGAAGTGTTTGAGTGTTTGAGGCCAGGTTGGACGAGACTTTGAGATGCCTGGTCTAGTGGAAGGTGTCCCTGCCCATGGCAGGGGGCTTGGAACTAGATGATCTTTAAGGTCCCTTCCAACCCAAACCATTCTACAATTCTACAATTCTGAAACTAGATTTCTATGCCTTAAAATATTTGGTAATTTCCTGAATATTCAATGCTTCATTCTGAAAAACTATGACAGCCTCACCATGTATTTAATTCTACAGTTCTGTCAATTCCAAGCTCCATTTTCAGTATAATTTTTCTCTAGAGCCACACTGGTGAGGAAGTTGAGAAGGATTAAGTGCACAGGACCACTAGACATCAGATTCCAGGATGCTCCATCTCTTCTCTTCATCTTTATGGTTCTAGGCCATGAGAGACTTGAACTTTGTATGTCCATCTGCAGAAACAGTCATCTCAAGTCTTCCAAGATTAGTACATTTCTTTGCACATTTGGAAATATTTGGTTTTCATCTGCTTTTTTGTTGGTTTTGATCCCAACTCTCCACAAATTGTATTTTCTGAAAAGCCTGCAATTTTGTCTCTAGAATGTGTGTAGTTGCAGAGGCCCCTTTTTGCTAAAGATTAAGGCTGAAGCTTTAAAAACAACCCAAGACATATAACCAAAGGAAATTACTGTGCTACAGAATAAAATGCAGTTCAGCACTATGAAAAAGTTGAGAGGGAGAAGATATGTTAGTTGCGTAAGGATGCAACTCCCAAGTGTGTAAAACAAAGTTAAAAAAAGCATGTTAAAAAATGTTTACTAGAAACTGTAAGAAAGGAGGATAGTACACACCTCTGTAGTTGCACATCACTTCCACTAAGCAGGAGGAAAAATGATCAATTCCCATTCTCATGCCAAGCAGGGTAACTGCAGAGTGACTCAACCACCTTCCTCAAGCCATTGAGAGCTAAACAATAACACCCAAAGCAGAGACCCATTGAAAACCCCAGGCAAATGATTACACCAAGAAATGCTGAAGCCAGCCCCTAAAGTGGATCAAATCTGATTGATCACGAAGACACATCACTTCTCTTTCCCCAATTGATCAGCAGATCAGAAGGGAAACACTTTGGGGGCTGGAGGGAAGAATTGCAGCATTACCTAGGAACATCGCCTTACTTGTCAATCCATCAACATTTTTCACCACGCACAATCCTGGTACAAACATTTTCCTGAGCTTTCAGATGGCAAGTCTGAGATTCACGCTGTGTGAGGGGATTTCTTTTCCCTCTTTGAGACTATCCTATGACTACCAGGAATCCTCAGGAATCCCTAAGTACCAGACAGCAAACAGCATCACGCTCAGAGCTGTAAAGTCCTGCTTGCTGACAGGGATCTCAGTTGTGCCTCGCTTCAGCAGCAGCTCAGACACTGATCCTTGGAGCAGCAACAACTGACAACAGTTATGCATAAGGCATTTCACCAAGGTCTCCAAATTATTCCAGAAGGATCATGCTAAACCCTAAAACCCCTTTCTGGCTTTGGCTCAGGACTATAACCTAGCATTTGAATGTATATATGGTCCCCAAGAAGAGCTTAGCTCCTGGGACGTCACATGCCTTCTGAGCAGGGTCTCATAAGGAAAACACTTCACCCAGAACTGTTTTCTTCTCCTGCCACAGGGACTGTTTAGATGGCAAGAACATACATCTTTAAGTGGGATAGCAATCAGGCAGAGTTTTCTTGAACTCAACCATGAACAGGATGCAAAACATTCCTGAATGCTATGAAACAAACATTGGCGGGAAGTGGAAAGTGGTTTCTATGCATGAAATGGGCAGCTTGAGAAAAAAAAAAGAAATATTCTCCATTTGTGGTCTTTTCCACAAGGGCAGGGTTTTCCTTTTGTGACCACACTTTTCTCCTATTACTTACTTAATTTGACAGAAATTGACATGAAGCTTGCTCACCACCTGGAGAGAAAAGCTCCAGAGATTCGGCAGGACTAGGAGCTGCAATGTGTTTCTATAGAAAAGGCTATCAGACATTCATGACTACTAGTCTTTCTATGAAAACAGCCACTTATCTAAGAATAATCACAGGTCTCCTCCTTCAAGCTGCCTTGAGTCAGGCTGAGCTCTCCACCAGGAGGATACAGGACTTATCAGGAAGAGGGATGTGGCAGCCAGCCTGGGGAGTACAAACCCAACCAAAAGTCTTCCCACGCATCCACCACAAGGAAAGAGATCTGCCTCAGGTCTCCAAAACCATGTATGGTTAAGGTATGTCAGATGGCAAGAACATACAAGACCTAGCAAGAGCTCCTCCTTACTGGAGTAACTGTACTCCAGTAACACGATGGAAGGCAAGAGACTGCAGAAGTATCTACATTAGCATTCTAGTTCAGATTAAAGGGGCACGCTTTTGAAGTAAGCTTTGAATTCACCTCCACATATGCTTTGAACAGTGTCATGAAGCAATGTCAAGCCACAAAAGCAGGACTCTTCACAAATGAACTGGGAGATGCATTCCCAGAGCATCCTAACACACTGCAGCCTCAGGTGGGCATTTAGGTGCTCACCACAGCACATGTGAAGTGAAAGATAAACCCTCATCTAGTGTGTAGCACCAACTACTTTACTGTAAAAAGATTGCTTGTCTCTAGTATTTTCTAATGTAGAAATTGCCAGGAAAACAATCTGATCCCATGGGTACCCACTGCATCTCTCTTACCAGAGATACATTTATAGCTTTGAAGTGAGAGGAAGCAAGAAAAGGCAATGAAAGGCACTTACACTGAAGTCAAATTTGCCTTCCGTAGAGTTCTGCCATCAGTGTCAAGGATAAGAGAGTTATCTCCTACTTTAATTAACAATGCAAGTCTACTAGTTAAAACAACTATTTATCCTTCAATCTCCCAAGGGGATGCTCCTGTCATCTGTAGCAGCTCTGAATAGTTACAGCTACGTTCTCTAACGCCAGAGTCCGGCAGAAGACTTAGTTATGGCTTTGCCTTTTCTTGCCTAAAAGGATACTGTCCATAACTACAGCAAATAAAATTGATTTAGCAAAACAGAATTATTGAACAATTCACACTACACTTGATACAAACCTTCAGCTGAATTAAACTTTTGTCACCAACTGATTAGCAACTATATGACGACCAGAGCTTTTTGATGGATAAAGGGTGGTATGCTGCCCACTCAGCCAGGTTTAAGCGCTGAATAGCTCCTCCTTGAAGTGTTCTTTACAAACATGTCTGACAGCCACTGCACCACCTCTCCTACCAGTCAATGCTTGCTTCGATCCCAGAGACAGGGAAAGCTCCCCACAGTTTCCAGGTCAACACACCTGTTTTTCATCTTTCATTCTTTTTAGTGCAACTATAACTCAGAGGAAAAACACAACAGTAGCACACCTGCTGACTTGAAATCTCTCTATAAACAGAGCATTTGCACAAGCTGTCATGTGTGAGCGACTACATTACCTGACTGTAAAAGCCATTTTTAGTAGCAGTATTTTTGTAATCTACCTGAAAGTTTATAGGATGGTGAAGAAATTCACACATACGGTGTTTTTAGTAAGAGACGGCAACTGGTTTCATTATTAACTTACCCTTACCCTGTGCTTCGGGGGTTCTAAGATGCCAAACCCTACAGAAGTATAAAGGAAGAAACAAGACCTACTTGCAGCTACTGCATGCAGTTTATAGGGAAGAATCCCTCCAATTTGAAAGCCATGCCTTCAAGGCAAAGTCAGACTTAAAATTCACACAAGTGAACTAGTTTAGATGAAGCAACTACAGGAAGTACCTCATTTCTAAAAGCAAGCCCATTCAAAGACTAACCCCAAACTGCAGCAGTCCCCAGCTCTTGAAAGGACAGCTATTCAAGAGCAATAACTTTTTCACTTTGAACACAAAAGGCTCATATTCAAGGTTGTAAGCTAGGCTTCTTCATGACAGGAAGACAGCAGGTGATCAGATTATAGCACGAGTTTTCTCATTTCCAGACTCAAACGTATTATTTTGCATGAGTTCTACAAGATGACCATAGCATCAAACTGACTCTTGGTTTCCCTCCCTTCTGCTTGTTCTCAGAATAGTATCTCCCACACAAGGACTTTATGCCTTTAGATGGTATCACATAATGACAGGTCTGGGTTTAATTATTGTACCAAAAATGTCCCAGCTAGACTGAGCTCTTGAATAACAAATGATTTTTTGTTAACTCACTGTCACGGCCTACCTCATTTACCCTGGCAGTATACAAATCCTGCTTTAAAGAAGCAATTTAAACATTGTCTTCTCCTACCTCTCCTTTAAAGACTCACTGCTTAAGTAAAAGGGCTGAAAAGCACATGATGTCCAGAGTAAAGATGTTTCAGAGCCCACTTCCAGGAGGTCAGAAGGTGAGCTCCAGGACTGTCTCATACAGACTCTTCTGTTTTGAAACAAAGAAAAACTAAATTACAACCAAATCATGTTTTTATAATAAAAAATATAAAAGTCTCCCTAGGAAAACCTTTAGTGAAACAAATACAGTAAAGTTTCCAGAACACTTTCATGCAAGAGAGGCCAAGACCTCTTTGCAATTGTATCCAAGTATACCGTGTGGCTATTTCTACAAGGTAACTTTAACCTGGGAGAAATACACCTACAGCTTAACTACATTCACAGAAAGCTTATGCAGATGCATACATAAACTGATAAAAACAACATCTATAAGAGTCCATATAAACTGATGCGTCATTAGTGTACTGACCTTGTATCAACTTTTTCCTCATTCATGAATAAGAACAGCAGCATGAAAGGACTCTGATGTTTCAATTTTTATTGCAAGTAATTCATCCATGCAGTGTTTCATAACCAAGGCAAACTGAAGAAAGTTTACATTAACATTACTTTCATTAGCAGTAGCATGATACACAAATAGTCACGTAAGCTTCGAATATGCAGCCTCATTTTATCGTCGTCCAGCTCTGACCTTCAGTGCTTTCAAAGTTTTCCTCATGATTGGTGCAATTTCTTCAATAACAAAATAAAGAGACCAGTTAGGATTACAGCTGTAACTTAAAAATGGTATTAGCATAAAACTAAGCATATATGATTAGACAGCAAGTTAAAACAATTATCTTTATAATCTCAGGCAATTCCATTTACTTTTGATAGGCTTCTTTCCATCTTGAGTCATTATGCTTGATCTAGAGCTTCCACTGTTGCTAGCAGGGATAGGATTCGATGAGTTATTTCTGTCTCTGCTTTCTGGAATCTTTCTTCTTTTAAAACAAGGAAATAAAAAAAGGCTGGCATTTGATATCAAACTACTACTCACTCTGGCTAGTTCTGAAAAATAAAAACTGATTACAAACACTTAAGACAACACATTTACAAATCATAGGACAATTCAAGTTAGAAGGGATCTTAGGTGGTCATCTAGTCCATTTCCAGTCTTGCACAAATTTTCCATTTATTTGATTTGTTGCATCTTATTTGTCTTTAAATGATCAGAAATGGTGACAGATCAGAACATTTAGGACATTATGAATTACAATGGTATTGCTGTGCTCTAATTTGCTCTTTATTTTCCTCTTTGAAGGCAGCTGAACTGCTAACCAGCTCTGACAGAAAATTACGGTAAATTTAGACAAGCTTTCATGGTTGGGTTTTTTTTTTGGGGGGGGGTGGTGGTGGTGGGTTTTTTTGTTTGTTTAGGTTTTCTATTTGATTAGTTGGTTTGGCATTTGGGTTTTGTTGTGTTTGTTTTAAGTAGAAGTGTCCAGTGAATGGCACAATAACTAACACTAAATATTAGGTTGGAATCCTCAATCAACAGGACAAGGACTAAAGCAGATGCAGATACAGAGCCGATGCCTACTGCTAAAAATATTTAAGCCAACACAACGTTGTGTCAGCAACTGGGCAGCTTTGTACACCTCAGAGCCAGTCACTGACATCTGCTGCCAGTTATCGTATACCACTGCACACTGAATGGCAAACAGCAGCCTGCTAGAGGTCTGCACATCTGCCATAAGACTTTCTAGCTCCTGCAAGACCAGCTGCTTAAGTGAAGATTCCAGCTGTACAAATTCTACAACTTGCAAAACTGACAGGTTTCTCAAAGGACATGGTCAAAGCAATGAAATTAAACTCGTGCCTAAACAAACTCTTGCTTCTGAAGAGGGCAAAGCAACAACCCTCTTACAGCTTCTTTCACACAACAGCAGTTCTTAATTTATCATGCCTGAGAGACACATGCAGGGCTTTAAGTATATCATTCAGCTACAGGTCCAGAGATTACTGGAGCAGAAAGGGTATTTACACTCCTGTACTTGAAACACCTAAACTGGAAGACTGGTTTGTCACAACACAGATTCCACCTCCCACAGCACAAATGAAAATAAAAGCCTAACTCAAAGTGTCTTAAGCTACTGCCTTGGTGGGGGACTATCTTTTCATTGAAAACAGCAACAGTATGGAAAGAAGCTTCCTAACTTCATCACCTAAAGGTGCAGCTATAAAACACCGTATCTGGTGTGAAAGCTGGTTTTAAGAAGTTCCTACATCCAGGCTGTCAATCCTGCTCCATACCACCACCATCTTGAGCAGTAAACCAAAAATGCTCAGCTAAGTCAAGCTCCTGAAATGCACAGAAAACATGCTTTCCTATGGTTTTGTAGCTCCCCCCCACCCCCAAGCCCCAGTGCAATAAACCCAGGTCAGTTCAGTTATCTAGTTCATATGCCTACAACTGCAGGCACCGCAGCATCATAACAGAAATACAATTACTCTCCTGACGTGTTCAGCTATACTAACCTGGTCTTGCATCACGTTTGCAACAACTTAAGTTTTATCCTCCCTCTTCCCAGCTATCTGTCACTATCCACTCACATATTTGTCATCCTGCATAACTATTCCCTAACTCAGATTAATGAAAAATGCTCCACCTGCCACTCCCCCAAAGGGAAAATTTTGAGAGCACTACCTGAAAAGCACTTATGCCACCACAGAAACAACCACAGGCAATGGGGAGACAAGGGAGGGCACCATGCTCGCCAGCAGCCACAGCAAAGTGAGCATCATAGCTTCAGATACCCACGTTCAGGCAGTATGAATACTTTCATAGCTTTTACGGTCCAACTGCTGGTGCATGGACTCATCAGCCCATGGGGTGCTTCTGAATCAAATTGCTGATTTTTCTTTCAGACAAAACCAGATATTCAAACAGTAAGAAGTACAGCAGCTTGTAACTGAGAAGGGAAGAAGAGGTAGAAGCTGGTACTAAAACTGGTTTATCTCCCTGTTGCAGCCACCCTCTTGGATATAAGAGAGTTCATTAGGCTGGCAGGAACAGTAGCACAAACATCACATCTCAGCTTTGGTTCTCATGGCTGTTTAACTACACTGAACTTTGATATCACAAAGAAAATTTGGCTTTGTGCTGTACAAAGGAAACATTTGTGGAATTCTAGTTTTCTGTTCCTCCAGTGTTGGCACTGCTACAGACTGACTGTTCTAGACATTCCTTTAAGCTGCCAAAGCAGAAACCAAACGTCAAGAATATTAAAAGTTGCTGAGATTCACTCTGGTCAGCTGTATCACTCCAGGAAGCTAACTAGGATTTCATGAAAGAACACGCGAGGCTACTAGGCAGGTTTATAAACATGAAACATCAACACTGGAATCTCCCCAGGATGCCAAGCAGCATTAGTGTAATCTGGAGAAAAACAGCATCCACTCACTCTCCAGCTGGAAGGGTGAATTCACCACTAGCATTTTGGAGAAATGTGCCATGACAATGCATACACAGCAGAGGAGCACATAAGACTTAAAAACCAAGTCATTTCTAGCCACTAGTTGCTTAACAAAAGAGCAATATTTAGAACTTAGAAATACTATGCCAGCAAGCTTTTGTACTGACAAAGACATGGAAACTCAAGTTAAAAGCATAGTATAGAACACTTACTTGTACTTCTCTATTGGATGAGGTTGAGTGACAGGTCCTGCTGTCCCATGGATTGCTTGCTGTCGGCGAACGTTCCTGGGTGGTTTTGCTGCACTGGTCACGTAAGCCATTTTTGCTTGCCTGCCTAATACAGAAGGAAGGAGAAGAGGATACATGACTTTTTTTACCCTTTATATTCAGAGCTTGGTTGATAATACTGTTATGTGGCAATTTCTAGGTTTAAATTGGGGAAAAAAAATTCAGGAAAGCAGAATCTGGTACCAAAGTAGTATCTGAACCATGAAAAATCATGTACAGGCTACATACAGTATTTCTTTGTACTAACTTTGGTATTTGTAATTACATTTGTAGTCTGCATTGTTGCTTAGATTTGTCTACTGTATGCTGCAAGTATGATGCATTGACATATTGTACTTTTTTAAGCAACTTGTAAATTAAAAGGAACAGTGTTCTTTCTTCGTGACTTTTCCTAGAGGTACAGCACTAGTGCTTAGTGCAAACAAATCACTAAACTCTACATATTAACTGTCAAGAATAGCAGAAGAGACTGGGTTATTGTAAGTGGAAAAGCTAAACCACAGATTTTACCTTTTGGTTTCTCTGACTGAGCTGAAAGAATATTTTTTGTAAGCATCTTCAGTTTTTCCTCTCTTTGATTAAATAGTCTCAAGTACATTTCACGCCAAGACTCATATTCCAGGAGGCTCTCCTTTTTAAAATCTCTCTGGCAGTGTTTCTTCCACAAGTGGTCAGACTCTTCCGTAAATGTCTAATTTGAATACAAGATACCTTAAATCAAAGATTTAGAAGTAACATTTTCAAGAGTACCTGTTAGCTGAGCCTGTAGACAAAGCCCAATCCCCCAGTAGAGAAAGGCAGAGAACAAATCCCACCACACATGGTGTCAGAGGTGCTTCCAACACTGAGCATGGCAATACCACGCAGAGATACCAACTTCAGTCTAGAAGTTATACAGCTTCAAATAGCAGAACTCTATAGCTGAGTTAATAAGCTATGCTTACAGTCCAGGCTTGCATTTCCAGCACAGGCTCAAGCCACATGAGCTCTCAACTTTAGGCGTGCAGAGAAATAGCTAACTTGCACTATGAAGTACTGCACACTCAGAACCTCTTTTCCAAATGCATCATGGAGCTGAAGTCCTAAGAGTGTAGAGAAGAAATCTGCCATACATATGAAATCTCATCCCAGATACTTCCCAACTGGTATGCTTTGCAGCCTTAACAGTTTGTCACTTTAAAACAGTTGGTTCTATTATGACTTTCCTGGCTATTTCAGTAGTAAATACTGTGGTGGTTTGTGGGTTTTTCTTTTTTTTTTTTTTGTATTCTTATTTTTAGAAACAGTACTTTTCTAACCATGCTGGCTTTCACTCAGTCATCAGTAATAATTCTCCCAAATGCTTTAAATCCTTACACTTGAGAAAAGAAAGCTTGATAATGACAGCTGAATTCAAAGAAAAAGTATGCAAGACAGAAAACCAGTGTACCCCATGGAGAATCTATCAAAAAGGGTGCAAGGAAGGTAGAAACTGAGGCCTCATGTCCTCTGTGGTTCCCTCAATTTAACAATGCAGGATTTACCGGATTACATTCCTCTATTCGTAACAACTGCTCTGGTGTGCAACGTGTTAGCACAGGCTCAAGAATTTCAAATGGCACACCTCCTACTTCATGTAGCGCTACAAAAAGAGGACAGTACTTTCAGTATCTCGTTTTACTCAGCGGGTAACACCACTCAAACAGTTTAAAAATAAAAATGGAAGTTAATTTCAGTAAACACTAACAGAACACATGTTTTGAAGTTAGGCTATGAAAATCTAAGTCAGCAGTTCCATACTGACTGGCAGTTATATTTTAGGATGGAGAAAGCATCTTTGAACAGCTATTGCCTCAACTTTACTTATGTGCATCACTCCCCTCTCTGCCCACACAAGGGAATAAACAATTTCTTGATCACTCATTCTAATTTATGCAAATAAACATCCTGAAGAAAAAAAAAAAAAAAAACAAACACAGCAGGCTTTTGGGTTTATAATTTATAGGACATTGTATTTTAACTAAAACTGGAACTTTATAAAAAGGTAAGCTTTCAAAGCAAGACTATATTTTAGCCAGCCATAAATCCCTTTTTTTTTTTTAAGCGCCTTTCAACCTGCTCTGAGTCACCATTTGTAGGGAGGGGCAATATCTTTTAGTAAGCCGGTTGCTGGCATGGAGAGAAAAAAAAAAAAAAAAGAGAAATCTGATACACTTTCAGGCACAGCCTACTAGAAATCACTTGAAGTACTCACAATCAATATTATTTTGAAGCACACGGATGCACTGTTCATACAGTGTAAGCATCTTCGAAAGACAGACTGTTTTAGAGCCAGAGTAAACTTGCATTTTAGAGTTCAGTCTCCGCCCTGTGAATTGAACTGTCTCTCTGACTTGCTGGGGTGCTTCTACAACAGGTGCTAGGGAAGCTGCAAACAAAACATCAGCAAGGCTTAATCTCTCTCCTGAAATTTTACAATGCTTTAAACATTCAGCTCTGAGAAACACAGCTAGTAGGACACATGTATTAATTTTTCTTGAAATACAAAGTTACCGCATCACAGTTTGGGGCCCTTACACATATTACATATTACAGAAGATCATTCATCTAACACTAAGACAGGATGCACATTGCAAACGAGCTGCACCAACTCAAACCAGCCTTACATGAGCTGTATTCACATCTAGATTACTCTGTTACCAGTCTACAGCACATTATTGATCTTCCCGAGTTATCCTGGAGAAGCCAGAAGCCTCAACAGCAGTGATGCTTCAAGACCAGATTGATACGAAGCCACCGAAACCTCACAAAAGCTGCTAGGGAAATCACTGGCACTTTGTCATCTACCTATAAAGATGCTAGCGATTTCCTATGCCAAAGCTAGGCCTAGTGCCTCCTGTATTTGTTTCACCTAAGATAATTTTTACTAAGGTTTCACCTGCTACAAGGTATAGACAGAAGTAAAGATAAATAGAGCCTGTAGAAGTACCACCTGATCTATGCTTTCTCTACATCTGTGGTAACCTTCCACGTATTTCTTCATTCTGCAAGCCATAAGAGGGAAGCCTTTCTAACTCCCTCCACTTTATCTGTAGAAATTATGTTGTAGCTGAAGGTGAGGCATTTCTTTGCACTGACAGATGAGCTAATATAGTTTATCAGCAAAGCGGATAAAGACATCTCCACACAGAAATGAAAACCTGCATTATTCCACATATATCAGCCTTGCATACTACTTACCTTCAAAGTCTGCAGCATATGAGGCAGATGAGACGGAGATGCCCGTCAGAAATTTAGGCAATGGAGTATTAAGGAGATCTTGGAGGGATGCAACCTTGGCCTGTGCACAGTCAAGGAAACATTGCTTCAACATTACAAATTTGGGTTTACTGAGGCTTAAGATAAGCTACAAAAATAACCACCCTTAAGCAAACCCTAAAGTAAACCAGGATAACTGGAATTATTGGTTTTCTGCACCGAAATTTATTCACTGGATTACTTTCCAGCATACCCTTTCATACCTTACCAAGACTACATCACAAAAGGAACTCAGTGGGGTATCTGCGATCGGTGCACAAGAAGAGGTGAAAGAATAAAGTAGATGTGTTCAACTAACAGGCTTTCACATCAATCACTATTGAGGTTAGAAGCATGCAGTGAATGAGACAAAACTGCAAGATGACAAAACCACAATTAAATGTTTAAAAGCAAACTAAATGCCATCCTGAAAGATAAGAAACAGCTTGTCCTATCAAGTCTCCTATATTGTGCTAGGTAACACATGTAGCTTAAAACTTTCACAGGTAACCTCTTAAAAAGAGATTTAAAGATCCAGCAGTCTGGTAGATACAGGTCCCTGCAAATGCTCAGCATTATGTCCAACATCTAAATTGGGTCTTAGGTGTTCTCCAGTTATAAGCCAGGCACTTACAGCCCAAAACTTGTGTCTCCCTGAACTTCATTTCAGTATCTTTCTAACTTTTCATGACTGCTTAAACATCTGAGATTTTTTCTCAGTTTATGCTAGAGTATTATACACAAGCCTCTACATTAATGTTACTCCATTTGGGACAGAAGATGCCACATTCAGATTGTAGATCTTCCACAACAAGTAAAGCCTGGAGCTTTCACATCACAGTAAAGATAAAAGACTAGAGAGACCTGTAATTCCCAGTGCACAAAAGCTTTTGTGTAAACGGTCTAATTAACACGTTTAGATCTACCTTGGCTCAGAGGAGCTCCTTAAGTTTGTTCCACTTCAAGGAACTAGGGTAGTCCACATACAAACATGTATAAGCTATTTTTATATGCAATACCATGGTTTATTTCAATGCATTAAAAGAAGAAATTTTAGTTCCACTTCAGACCTTAACGTTCACTATTAAAGAACCACAGCATCTGACAAAGTGACTATGCTATACATAAACAGCTGCTACAGTCACAAACCAGGCCGCTCAAGAACAGAAGGGAACATCCTTCCAAAGGTACCTTTACTTTGGAGGTAAAAAGCAGATTAGATGATATGGATCAAAGAGTATTTCCATATTGGAAATTATCCTAAAAAAACAAGACAAGTCAATTGTAAACTTCCAGTTTCCAATAAACAATCATTTTTTTGTCCCAGTTACTGCAATTATTAGCAATTGTAATGCAGCTGGTATGTCAGAGCCATGCAGTCTGTTGCTTAAAATAACCAGAGATTAACTTCACTGGAAAATAAGAGTCCGAAGCAGTTATATGCAGTTTATTTGCTATTATCTCAACCATGCCATGGTTTACCTTTTTATTGGGAGTTTCTGATCGATCACCCTCATGGTTTTTTACATCTTCCTCTCCTCCTTTTGCATGAGAAAATTTTGAAGTCTTTTGTGGTAGTAAGTTGTTCTTCTGTTCACTGCACTTCTTTGGCCGTTCACCTGTAGAACTGGCCTTCCTCTTTCTTTTTTTGGTAACCTGATCATAGTTAAGATAAGATTCAAAAGACATAGCCGGGGGCTCAAATTCCTCATCACTAGGTAATTTGGCTTTGCTTTTTATGACAAGTTTTTGTTTTGGTTTCTTCACATGCTTAGGACTTCTCTGCTTGGAAGTATCCTTACTAGGCTTTTCCTTCAGGGATGATAAGTCTTTATTAGCTACAGAGGAACACTGCTCTTCTGAAACTTTCTTGCTGTCCACGGAGGTTCTCTCTTTGAATTCACTTTCTTTAGCTTGAGGATTGGTACCCTGGGAAGCACGCTGAGAACCACTGCTGCTACATTCTTTATTGTCACATTCTTTTTGAGACTCAGAATCTCTACTTTGGTGGGCCTTTTCGCAAGTATGCCACTTATTCAACTTTTTAGAAGCAGGAGTGCTACCAGAACTTCTGGAGGCCAGTACAGATGCTTTGGTCTTCTCCGAAGGCTTCATCTTGGAAACTGAAGATTTTGTCTCATCTTTTTCTTTTTCAAAATTTTGCTTTCTTCCTCTGTGACTACTGCAACATAAAAATAAATCACATCCATACTTTTTTAGTTTAACCCGTATTAGTAAAACTAAAAGCACTAAAGTCACACCACATGTCATAATTTCACAAGACCCAGAGTTGTGCTCTTATTCTTCCATTACCGCTAGAGAACCCCAGACAAACAGCTATTGGGTCCAGCACCACTAAATACTGCTACAAGAATTGACAGCAAGACAAGTGGGGAGTAGGGACATAACCATCAGTAGGAAAACATATGCAACAGTACTATTTGCTTATAACATGTTGGACACCACTTTTTACCCAAGTTTCCCTGCGTGCTTTATAATACAGACATGGTACTTGAGATAACTAGGAGACAGAATTTTGACGTGCTCTGTAGGTGATACAGATTACAACAGGTCAACCTTTATGCTTTGCTTATCATGGATTCTGGTATTACACTTTTCTATTGTTTGAACAACTTCAGATCTAAAAACATACAATTTAATCAATCTAAACCTTTGGCTTCCTCATCTTAACTGCCTCACATTGCCAGAGGTCTGCATAATGCCTAAAGCACAGTCCACCCAGCCACAGCAGTGGTGACTGCTTTGCATCTCTTCAGTGTGACTTCCCCAACATGGGAAGCCCCTCTCAGTCCACAAGAACATTACAGGAAAGTCCTCAATACAACCAAATCACTGGAGAGCTGCCTCATTTCACTACAACCACTGGGAAGAAAGAGCAGGCTTCCCACTTCCCTGAAGTGCAGAGCAGTGCCCAGTCATCGGCTTAGTCCTGCTTGCACCAGCTGGGAACCAAGAACTGTGCCAGTCAGAAAAAAATATAGCTAAAGTCTGAGTGCTGGCTGGCTAACCAACCAATACTGGCTGCTCTGATTTGTTTTGGTATTTTATAAAAGACAGACTCATTTCTTCCACACAATTTATGCATTTGTCCTAATGCACGTTTGTCATTCTAAGCACTTTCCTAAGCTTTCCAGTTTGTGTTTTATGAAGTTACGCTGCCGTATAATTAACTTTTTTCTAGAAGTTAGTTCATACTTACCTCTTACTTTCTGGATGAATAAGTTTTTTCCATTGTTTTACCAGGGTTTTAGCTGCATTCCCAGCAGTGGCATGTTTCCTAAAACCGTTAACTGTTTTGCCTATGCCAGTTTCCTGTTGAAGACAGTGCAAGAGAGATGTACAGAATAAATCGTGACTAACATCCCAAATACAACCTTCTCTAAAACTGCTACAAACAGTATTAGTGTAGTAGTCAGAGCAGTCCTACAGCAGCTGAAGAAATAAATGCACTCTTTATACTGTGAACAGAACTGAAGGAAAGGTAGGTATTTATAACCAAATATGGGGAACAAAATGAAGTCTTAATTCACAAAACTAAGAGAAGTCATTTTCCTCCATTAAATGTATGTGTTTCAGGAATTTCACTTGGCTCAGACGCTTACGCCCACAAAATGCATATTGCTCCAGTGAATTAGAGTAATCAACTCAAATTCCTTTTAGGCTTATGCAGGTACATTTTAGCATGTTAGGGACCACATACAATATACATATTTTAATCGAAAATGCATCTCAACCAGGAGCAGTAGAGGGTCCGAGGAGCAGAGTTCATGACTAAACTCAGTTTCAGCACAGGAAGCAAAAAAACCCTCTTGACATTTAAAACCCGTCGTTTTCTGTTTTCCCCCAGTACAAATATTTTCACATTACCATTGTGCCTTCAAGTCTTGCTCTAGTGAGTTTTACGTTACTTAAGCACTTAATCTCGCAGACATTGAGTGTACAGAGAATCACAGGTGACTTTTTTAATCCTGTCTTATTGGTATCTCCGATTCACAAACTCTCAGTTTTAAGATGCACACAAAACCTGGAATTCACCAGGTTAGCAGCAGCCTCTTAGTGTTCCTGCTAACTAGTGAAATGATATTTCTGTGAAGTCTGAGCTAGAGCTATACGCATGGTATTCCCACATAATCAGCTCACAGCTTAGAAAGGTCTTCCTTAAATTCATTTTAAGGATATATAGCTTCTATATAATTTGAGCAGTAACGGTTTGGTAGGTTAGTGTATTGCAAAGAGATGCAAGAAAAAACATAAGCTACTTATGTTCTTCAAATGTGTTAAAAATATATGTGGAGTCCTCAGTTGTAAGACATCTCTCTCCTCTATTTGACTTGAAGTTTTCCATCAAAGTCTCTCACATAAGACACACAAGTTTGCCGGGAACAGGAATTGCCTGCAGAAGCGCTTCGTCATTTTAAACAACTAATTGCAATGTAAGGTTATTTTGTTTTCCAATAAGAATACATAAATATTACTGTATTCCAGTAGAAGTCTACCCATGTTTAGGCAGGTAAATGCTTTTGCCTGAATAGGCCAGCCAATTACTTTAATTACCATATTTTTCTCTTCTTCTTCAAAGAACTCTCTCACAAAACCCACATTTTTCTTCTTCCCAAAATACAGACACGTTGCTCATAATAACTAGAAGCTTCAGAGACCATTGTAAGAATTTCTAATGTAAGATTTGATAGGATGCAGGTTTGGTAAGGGTCCAAGTCACAAGCATCCTTACTTGGGATAACTGCTCTTTAAATGAAAGTAACTTCAAGCTGCTAATAAAAGCTAGATTTAGACAACTGACCTAAAGAATGGTTCACTCATATTTGCTTTGACTTAAGCATTGAGTGGAAAACAGTTCTACAGTGAGAACAAACCAACCCTGACTAGTGAAGTACTCTCTATATGCTCAGATTCCTGCTCAGTACTATCATTGTTGGCATAATACTGTGTTTGTCAAGTTCTATGCCCAGCTTCCAGCTGGCTTTTGGAAAAGGTTCCATGGTTCCTTGTACATAACTCTAAATGAATCATGATTAAGAGTCAAAATAACAAAATGCAACATGTTCACTGCTTCTGTGATTGGAGACCCCTGACATTTACACAGTAATTCACTATGGAAGAGTTGAATGTATTTTTGGTCACTTACCACTAGAATATCCAGTGACATATCCAAATCCTGTAGTACCTTAAGTGTTTTTATAATCTGGAAGGAAACATTAGATTATATTTTTAAAACAAGTCTTCCTAAATTCTATTCTGCTTTTCTTATCCTCATTCACATTTAATCTAAAAATAATAGTGTTAAGAGGAATATCCAGTAACTCCAGGAAAATGTAAGCACTCCTTTACTGCCCATCCAGGCTGTGCTTAAAGTCTGTGCTGCGAACCAGTGCAGTTCTGCCAGCCTCCCAATTTCAGTAACACCAGAAAATCCAGTAGGTATGGATTTACCACTACACAGATAACATTAAAGATCAAGAATACAGTAGTACAGGGGTTATATATATATATATATATATATATATATATATATATATGCCCACACTCCTTGTGTAGCAGTGACCCTCATTTGTCACTGAGCCAATGGAAAAGCCACATCATGCAGAACCACCACACAAATCAGCAAGTCCTCCAGCAGGCCTCCCAGACAGCAGCACCACTCCCTCAGCCCAGGCCAAGAAACATCAATAAAGCTGGTGGGAGCCCAGTTCAGAAAAAAAATAAGGTTTTGAAAACTTAACTGCAATTTGTACATTAACAAAGCTCAAGCTAGAACAGCTGTTTTGTTTCACACTGACAAAGCATACACCTGTTACAAAACTCAACGTTTCCATCAGAGCCAGAAAAAATTTTTCAATACAAAATGCTCATCTTCCTATGATAAGTGTTTTGATAACACAACTCTCATTTGTAATGAGTATAAATTTCTTTGGCAATGGCTATACAGCACCCCAGAGGTTTGCAGGTGACCACACGCAAGCAACGTGCCATATCTTTCACAAACTTCCACAAAGCTATTTTATGTAAATGAAGAATTAATGTGCAACTGAAGTAAGAACACTTCATAGGGCTTTCACAAAGCTGGAATGCAAGTCAAGCTTTTCAGATCATTGGCACTTCTAAATGCAATGGCAGGAACCTGCAGGAATGCAAAACAGACTACCCAGAAACTTTCTAACTGTAACAACAGCTATGCTAATTCAGATAACTGATGGACTAGCATTTATGATATTAGATAATGCTACTGAAATGGTGTTGCAACAAGTGAAAGAGATACTAAAATAAGTGAGCAGCAAGCTTGAAACAATTTACAAATTGCACTGGGGGGGATATTTTTCTCCACTGTTGTTCAAGTTTCATTGTTCCTATAATGCATTACTAGTGGAATCTCACACTTGACACTGTGTACAGCGGGCTCTGTCTACGTGCCTGGCATGCAGTTCTTCCTGTAAATCATTCACCTTGCAACAGTGTTTCTGAGACCTAGACAAGTACAGGAGAAATGTTTCACAGCCTGGAAAAACATGAGAAAATCTGTAACAGTAAGGGATACACCTAAGACCAGAGGTAACAAATCACCTCACTCCCCAAAAGTTTAGGTAACTACAAGATGGCAGGATACCTACAAAAAATTCCAAACCAAAATTTTGGAACCAGTATGAAAACCGTAAGTTCCACTTACCCCCTATTTAAGAGCAAGATACTCCCTGAGCCAAAAAGTTGCATTAAGAATATATGCAGTGAAATGAAAAACAATTTTGTATCTCAAAAGAACTACTCTTCCTTCTGAGAAGAATACAAGCTTAACATTTAACTTTTTCCAGATGCTTCACAGGTGTAGGCTGTATATATTTTGTGAACTGAAGACTTTCTAAATAATCCCAACAAGGAAAAAAATACATTGCAAAGATGCTTAACTAGTAGAAAAAAAAATGCTTACAATGTTAATCACAAGCATTATAAACTATGTTATCACTATCAGGTTAGTTAATTTTAATTTTCTTTATTTAAAAATTATATATCCCTATTCACTTAATTTATTTTGCAATGAAAAAGTAACTTCTTGCTGAAAGATTATAGTAAGCTATATAGGATGACTAGATACTGTGCAAACCACTGGGAATAAATCCCATAGGCCAAAGACAAACCTATATGTTTGAGAATATTAAAAGATGTTTTCATCAAGCTACAAAGAGAATGGGGGTGTGTGTGTGTGTGTGTGAGAGTGTTTCCTCTTGATTGGGTTTTGGCCTAAGTTAATTCATAAAGCCAAGTTCATTTCAGAATAACAGATTCAGGAAGCAAGCAATTACTGTTCAGACAACTTCAAACCAACAGGCTAAATTACAAAAGTACCCAGATGGCAAGAATGTCCCAAATCAGTCAACACATTTCAATGAAAAGCACAGCTTTCAAAGTTTTCTAAATCAAAGACCACATATTTGAAGAAAGCAAAATGGACAGTGTATCACATTTAGCAAATAAAGACAAAGAATAAGGTTTCATTAAAGAGAAAATAGAAATCATTGATCAACCACTCTGACAAGCCTTTTAGGAGAAGTGATCCTGATCTCTTGATACCAAGGAACAGCTCAGGCTGCAGTAAGACCAGCAGCTTTGTATGTACAGAACTAGGAAAGGAGAGCGAGCTTCATTTGCTTGGCCAACCTTAATGGCAGCATCCAGCCTGCCGGTAGGAATCACCCATCTCAGACCTTAGCATTTAGAACCAAACTTACAGACACAATCAAGGAACAAGTAAATTTAAGTTGTGGCAGTCAGTAACAGCAGAGAGACTTTGCATTTATCCTGTTTGCTAAAGAGTTCCGATTTCTCTGTCAAAGATGAGGAGGGGCCATTTGCTTTTTAAATCACAAATGCCAAGCTCCAGTATCTGTCAGACTTTGGCGAAGGCCACAGAAAGGTAATACTATGAAGCACAAGTCACAGGAAAGCCTGTCACTGAAACAAAAGCTGTTAGAAACACCAATGTCAATGTCGTGACATTTATATGGTGCACCACAATTATTGCATAAAAGAAGGCAAAAAGAATAATTTGTTTGAAGTCTGTTCTAAGCAGGCCTCCAAAAACAGAACAAAGGTTGACTACTGAGGTGCCTTGCTCTACCCATATCTTTCACCATAGCATCTGTAGTTCATCTGGGCTCTTATCTCACTGGGCTGTGCCCAGTAATTTTTTTCTCAAGTTCTTCCATATACACACAATACATATGTAACCCTCCACGGGTTTTCAAACAATTTTACCTTGCATACCACTATCAGGTATACCCTCATGGAACAACTCTATTGACTTTAAAAGAGATGGTAAACTTCACAGAAAAATTATGAAGAACATAAAAAAGTTACCTCTATACACAATTCCTGAACCATTCTACATAATTCCTAAATGCTGATTACCAAAAAACGATCCAAAGCCTTTAGGACTGTTGTTTTTCCAATAAATGACATTCCAAGCAAGCCCAAGACACAGGCCTTCATGCAACATAAGCAGAGCTTTATGGACAGACTGAGAGCTGGCATACACATAACTGAGACAAAAGCAAAGGTGACAATAGGAGTAAGAGCAAGCCAAGATGAAGGGGAGGATGGAAAGTAGGCAGGCATTTGGAAAACAGAGGGCAAGGGTAATGAGCAATGGGTAAGAAGCATGTAAGCAACCAGATTTTCCAGAGTCAAAACAGACCATAAACTGATGATCACAACAGATGCCAGGTACACAGAGTTTGGTCTCTTCTCACTGCATAAATGTTGCTCCATCATCCCTTACACAAGTGTTGTACAGTCTCCTTATTTTTCCTAGCTGAGCCTGGACCCTCAGGAAGGACAGGACTTGTTAACAGGTCCCTAGGTCATCTGTGTCAAGGGACTGACTCAACAGTTCACCACAGTAACTCTTTCCTGCTTTGTCTCCCTCCCTCCTTGCTCACCAGCTGCACCTCTCTCTCAAAGGGATCCCTATAATATTTAGTTCATTCTCTTCTATAACACAGCCCATGCAATTTCACAAAGTCCATAACATTCAGCTGAGGAGACACTTCATCTGAAAGAGCACCCAGACTTTGAAGACAACACATTAGAAAAACCCAGTGCATTCCCAAGCAAGTCATTCCTGTGACCTCAGTAAAAAAAAGCAAACAACTGTTTGATTAAAAAAAAAATTGTTTTGTTTTAAGCTATTGAATCTAACAATCTCTTCTTGCTAACTTTTTTAGTTAGCAAATCTAAATCTAAAAATTTTTGTAATCTTTTTTTACAAACATCCTTTATAACACAGAAGTGTAAACACTAATTCCACGCTTCACCTTGGTTCTTTAGTTTCAGTAAGTTATGCTAGTCAGAGCTATAGGCATTCTCTGGCTGTCTTATTATCTTTCCAGCTTGGCAGTATTGCTTTTAAAAACAGTCCCCAGAACAGGACATAATACTGCTGTAATTGTCCCTCTAATACTATATAGCAGTAATAACATAACCCTGGTAAGCTACCCAAAGATAGCATTTATTCCATAAGCCGCTGCATTGTACTACAATTTCATGCTCAACTGGTAATACAGCAGAGCTCCAAATCATTTTCTGAGTCTATGCTTTCCAAAATACAGTCTCCCATCCTGAGTGACCTATATTCATAGCTCCTAGCTGTGACTTTCCACTGAGCCATGTTAAAATGCATGTTGTTCAAATGAATGTAGACTAGCACATGATCAAAGTTGGTTTCTAGAAGAGTCTCCCTTCATTTGACACAAATTACTTTAGTATTTTTAACATTTCACCAAAATGCTTACTGTCTTCTAAATTAAGAAATATTTGAGTACCATCATGTCAAGGACAGGTGCATACTTGGCCCTCACCCTCAAAAAAACCTCACCACAAATCCACAACCAAAACCACAAGCCAACATTGTTTTCTGTTGAGTTCTGGCACTTATTTTTGGCAAGTGCAATGGAAATCCATTTATTGTATTGCATCAGGTCCATAACACAGCTAGCGTAATCAGCATCATACAGAGGCAAGTCAAATGCCTTAAGTCTTGCGTATGTTTATGACAGCATCAGCTGAATATAATTTGAGATAAATTCGGCAGTACATATCTACACAGTCTCATTGAGTGGCAAGGATTATGGCACCCTCCTTTAATTCTGCATCAGTTACATATTATATGCAACACCATGCAGCTGCTCAACACATTCCTTCATGATCAATGTCAATGAAGGCTATTTCATTTACCTGTATGAACAACAGGACAGTACTTTTCTTCCTGTCCTGCTGAACTCCCCTAGTACCTTGAGCATCATTCAATACCTAAATCATTAGTTCTGTCCATTCTTTGGTCAATTCCCTGAAAAATCAATAGGGTGGCTATCAAGCCTTGCACATTAATAAGCTTTTGACATGAACAATCAATGTTCTGCATCTTCCCTGGTTACTATCACATCACAAAGTTATTTAGCAATTATTAAAAAGTGCCAAGACAAATACTGTTCTCAAGTATGGGACAGAAATATTTGACAACACCTATGCTTACCTATATACCCACCTGTGATATTGATTTTTATGTATGTGTGGCAAGAATAATAACTTCCCTTTTTGCCTTTAAACATGATAACCATGTATTTTCTGTTACTGGAGTTACCTTTAATTAGCAGTGCACTTCACGACTACCAATTTACGGCTATCAGTTTCTCATTCCCCCTACCACTCCTGAAGCCCCTGTTATCCACAAACACTTCTACTTCAATAGACACAGTTATACCAGGGACAGCAGAAGTGCTGCAGCACCACCATTAGTCCCATTTTGTGCAGCACCTGCTTGCAGTCACGCCACATAAAAACCGTGCCATCTCCTCCCTTAATGAAATCAAATCTGCCAGGACTGTTTACATGTGTTGCTAGAGTTGAATGTATTTTGGAATCACTTAAGAATTAACTACCTCTAGAATTGTTTCTTTCTTTTCCCTTTCAATGTCTTGTTCAGAATAGCATATCAACACCAACCCCAAGTGTTAAAATATTTGAAGATTATATTATCTGATGAATTCTGTAGCACAAGAAGAAACCCTAGGCTCATTGAACTGCAGATTAAAACATCTGCAATACCAGCACAGATATTTGCCTTTTGGACAGACACAGCTTACCACACTGGCATTCAGGAAGATAAACCCATTATTGGCTAAGAAAATCAGTATTTCCTATATCTGCATATATACAGACACACTTCGAAAACACACAGTAGATACGAATGATAACTAAGCCTTTCATGTTCGTTAACCACCAAATACAATGCAGATTAAATTTTATTGTCCCCCATACTCCCACAAACTTGCATCAAGATTTAAATCATGGCAAATGCATTCTGTACTTTCAAGCTGAATGCCACCCTCAAAAGAAAACCCCATCCTTTTGAATATGCCTTCTTCAGTCAAATGTGATTTATTACTTCATAAAACACTGAAGCCAACTTGCCACATACTGCTTTGCTTCCCTGTCCTTTAGAGTCCAGGCTGCTGTTCAGAGAACAGAGCCGTGCCTTCTTCCTACCCCCTCCACTCTGGGGCCCATGCTTATATCCCCACCTGCCTCTCAGTACCTAGGGAACATCAAGCACAGCTTCTGTAGGCTGCTATGATCCATCTCCCCACTGATAGCTGCTTGCTTCAAGTATTCCTTATCTAGTCCTTGCAGCTACTGAGCAGCCCCAATATCCTGCAGAGGTTAATTTCTTTAACAGATAAGTGCAGCTTTGCTCTTTTTGCACCAGGAGTAGCAACACAGCTCCCACTCTTCTTGCTGCATGCTGTTGAAACGGAGGAGAAACACCTATTTCACCAAGAAAAGCTCTTATGAACACAGAACTTAGCACCCCGGCTGCTGTGTTTTGAGCTTCTGGCCAGGCTGACAAGATCTCCCATAGCCAGCACTACCTGTCAGAGGTAGGGGCATGACACCCAACTTTGGTTGCCCTTCTCCTCACCCGGCTGCACACAAGGCCTCCTGGCCACCCACCCAAAGCTGTAACCCCCTCCCTACCTACCCAGGACATAACCACCTGTGACCCAACTGCCACGCTGCCCTCCTGGTCATGGCAAGGGAGGGAGGGACGGAGACCCAGGGCCAGCACCTCACACACAGGCTCCCCTCGGCAGCCCAGCCGGCCCTGCTCAGCCCCCAGCCTTGCTCGGCGGGGCCGGCAGCCAGCGCCAAGGCGGGGCAGCAGGGCCGGGACAGCGCGACCCGCAGCCCCTCAGCGCGGCGAGGACCAGCGGCCCCGGCCGGCCCCACCGCAGGGCTCCGCCCCACCCAGAGCCACTCACACCGCCGATGCGCTACATGTACGCGTGTAAACATATACAGTATACGTAAAGAGACCGGGGCAGCCTCCTGGCGCCCGCCGGGGAACCTCTGCCGCCCCTGCACGGCCGCAGCGCCGGTACCTCCGCGGGCTCCTGCCCGCTGCCCAGCCGCTCCTTCAGCTCCAGCACCCTCCGCGCGTCGCTCCGCCCCTCCGCCATGGCGCCCGGCCCGGCCGCCTGCCCTGCCAGGCCGCTCCACACCGCCCGCCCCTCTTGTAGCAGCGCCCGCCGCGCCATAGGCGGCGCCGCGGTCCAGCGTGGGCCGGCACGGCACGGCCCGGCACGGCACGGCCCTGCGCCGCCTGAGGGGCGCGGGCGGGCGGCGGCGCCTCTCGCCATCCCCAGCGGGAGCCGCGATCTCCCCAGTGTCGCCCCCCCGCGCCTTCTGCCCATCGCCGCGCCCCCCGGGCCGCCCCACGCCTACATCTGAGCTCCCCCCGGCGGGCTCACGGCCAGGGTCGGGGGCCGGGGCTGGGGCCCTGCTGACAGGGTGCAGGCAGCCGCCCCCGCGCCCGGCCCGGAGCCCTGCTCCGCCGTCTCACGAAGGCGGGCGCAGCCAACAGAGCCCGACCCAAGCGGCTCCGCCCCGCCGGGCTTTGGCTGATAGCTGCCGCTAACCAGGTTGTTTGCTACCGAGCTATCAGCAATAATAAAGCTGTCATGCTTTTCTTTGTTCTGCCTCTTCCAACGGGGCTTAAACACGCAGCGCGCTACGCACAAGCACAGCTCCAACTGAAGCGAGCCCACGGCGGTGGGCCGGGCCGCTGCAGCGCGCCCCAGGACCGGGCACGGCGCGTACCCCCACCCCGCGAGGTGGCGCGGCGGAGCGGTCCCGCGGCGGTGCCGCCCCAGGGGGCGCGGAGGGAGGCCTCTGCCCCGGGGTGCGCCAGGCGGGACGCTGGTAGCGCCGCAGCCGTGTGCACTTGCTCATGCACGCTTGTTCAGTTACCTGCGGGTAATTACAAGGCCTGTGGCATTGCAGTTGCCTGCGCCTGGCTGTAAGGCTGCTTGGTGGCCTTATTAGACAGAGCGGCTGGGGTAGGGGTAGGGGGGCCGAGGCCACGGAGGCCTCGCTGGCGCCCACGGGCACCCTGCTGCGGGCCGACCGGCGGGGGAAGGCAGCACAGGCTGAGGCGGGCACCCTGTTCTTTCCGTCCGCCTTATTTACAGCCTGATGGCTAATATGCTGGCTTTTTTGTTTGTTTGTTTCTTTTTGGAGGGGTAACAGAGCACTTTCGGGCCTTGCAACTTTGAGTGTGGCTCCTCTGTGGTTTACCGAAGGTCACAAATAACCTTAGAACTGGGAATCGGTCTTCGGTGCTGCGTGAACAGCACAGCTGGAACCGGGTCTGTGCTGTGATGCTTGCTGGGGCTGAGCACCTGCTTGAAGGACTCCAAGCTACAAGAGTGCCTCTTAAAAACAATCCATGGGCTCGCAGTATTTCTTTGGAAGTTAATGCAGATATAATTAAAACAGATACATAGAACAACTTTTGCTCTTTAAAGCAATGTTTGGAGGAAGTTTTAAAAAGAGTGTATCCAGTCTGAATTGCAGGGGAATTTCAAGTAGACAAAAGTCTGGCGTTTGGATGTTAGGGCTACTACCCTTTCAAAACAGATCTTCTTACAGCTTGGCATAGCGTATAGCAAATTTATCGGTAGAGCTGGTAGGGCCATACAGTAGGTAGAGTGCTCAGGTTGGATATGGAAAAAACAAGTCTAGTTCCTTGTGGCAGACTGGCTCTCCAGTTCCTATGCTGATCTTTTTGTTTTACAGAAATAATTACCTCATCTTCATAGTGTGTAGAGACTTCATCAACCCTACTTTAAAACTGGCCATCTGCAACTAGTTAGTCTTTCTTTATTTTTCTGGCCCTAATAGTATGAAATTACTTATACAAAGTGGCATTTGTGCAGAAGAAATTTTTCAAGAGATTCAACCTACACCAGCATTGCAGTTAAAGTCATCTTTGAGTAGGGAAGTTGATTGTCGTATGGATTATGTGATTGAAGCTGAGTTTCCTGTATGTTGTTTGAAAGCCTCAGTTATCAGGTTACTGAGTTTTCTGGGATGAGGGAAATCTTGCTGCACTTCTGCCCAATTATTCCTATGCCCAATATATATCCAATTATACATGGCCATGATTTCATGCCAGTGAATAAGAAGAAAACATTTAAAATCTAAAAAACTTTCCTAGAACAAGAAAAATGTCTCTAGCCCAAATCATAGCTGCAGAAGTTCTCATATCACCTGTCATAACTGGCAGAGGAAAGAATTCCAATTTTACTTAGTCCTTCAAAATTGCCAGTCAATGCTGATCGTTACAAGGATTTGTTTGGCACTGATTCAGGACTCCTGTTAGGAAACAGTGGGGTTGCCACACACAAAAATATAGCTCCAATAATTGCTCTGTCACTACATGCCCAAGAGTTGTGTTGTGCCATCAGCTCTTCTCCAAGGCTTGCATACTGTCATCTCATCCCTAGGGTCATCTCCATGCCTTACTGCCAGTGCTTGGCAAGTTTCCGATGAAAGAGTGAAACCACAAAGAGAAATAAGCTTCGTATGAGCTAAGAAGAGCTGGGTGAGAGTTTCAGGGGGTAGATCAATGCGAGAGGCTTGGATGGGCAAAATTAGGCAACAAACTGGGAGTGACTGATGGGGTACTGGGGAAAGTGTGCCTGGTGGGGGAGGTCTGAGTGACCCACCTGGGGTTGGGTGTCTTGCTGCACACAGTCCCTCAAAGCTACCTTCTGTGAAATCAAGGCCTGTGCATTTGATGCTAAACAGTAGTATGTACTTTTATTCAGCAGCTTAAAAAGAAAACACATTTATTTTCCATCTCTTTATTGAAAAGACTGGAGTTCCTACTGAAATTCTGTATACTTTCACAGTTCTCTCCAATGTGCATAAGGAGCTTCAGCCTTCCTAAAGGCAGTACTGCTGTGATTACTGTGAATACATTCAGATTGATGCATTTAAACATATTTTTCATAACTATTTAGCATAGTGAACCAAATATGGGTTTCAGGGATGCATAGTATTTGGCTGAGTATACACAAAGGGCTCAAAGCAAACAAAGCAGTCATGATCTAAAACTAGGCCTGGGTTTTGTTGACATCCTTAGTTGAACAAGGTAGATCTCCATGTGGCTGTGACACTTGCATTCCACCAACAAATCAAAGCATGCCAATTTCAAAGAAAAGGCCAAAGATACCTTACAGTAGCCTTCCAGTACATAAAGGTGGCCTACAAGAAAGCTGGAGAGGGACTTTTTACAAGGGCAAGTAGTGACAGGAAAAGGAGGAAAGGCTTTAAATTAAAAGAGGGTAGATTTAGATGAGATATTAAGAAGGAATTTTCTACTCTGAGACTGGTAAGACACTGGAACAGGTTGCCCAGAGAAGCTGTAGATGCCCCATCTCTCGGAGTGTTTGAGGCCAGGTTGGATGGGGCTTTGAGACACCTGGTCTAGTGGAAGGTCTCCCTGCCCATGGCAGGTGGCTCGGAACTAGATGGTCTGTAAGGTTCCTTCTAACCCAAACCATTCTATGATTCTATGTTTTTCCAGAAAGAGTGCAGTAATGATTGTGCATGAATTAGAAAAGATGGTTATAATTGCCTTAAGGCCTATCTTTGCTGGTACAAGAACTTTCCCTATTGCTGATTCTGAGTCATGCATGTGGAGTAAATAATAATTATTCTTGTTTATTGGGCTAAGAACAAATCTCTTGAAATGTTCGAGCTTTTTTCCCCCACTGAAAATGTTAAAGCATTACTACATGACCTGCTACTGCTGCATGGATTGATAGTATTGTCCTTAGTTGCACCATAAACCAGTTGATTATGCAGCAAATAAAATATTTTTTCCCAAGATTCACTCATACCTAAAAGGATACATCTTGAGAGGCTTAATATGTTGCCAAAAAATGTACTACCCCCTTTTTTAACTTGAGAAGATAATTAATAACTTGATTGCAAGAACCTCAATCAATATCAGTGTTCTATACTAATTAATTTCTATGCCATTGGAAAGGAAATAAGCAGACAGACAATAGGTTATTTTCAAGATACAAGGGAAACTGTGTTAAGAATATCTGAAAATTAAAAGACATTATAAGTGAATGTTTGATTTTTAAAAATGTATCATAATTTGCAGCTAATCCTGGTACTGGTTATTTTTTAAAAGACTTTGTTGTGTGCAAATTAATGGAAAATGAGAATGACTAGTTCCAAGACCAGCTTTCATGCTTTATAATAGCCAAGTACACCATCAGTTGTCTTGTGATCTTGAAGACCAAGTAACTGAATGTTTCATGGGTTTTGCCATAATGTACAACCAATGTTTCAGAGCTATGGGAGATGCTCAATTACATCAGTGTTAGTACATTGAGATGTTGAGGCATGCCCCATGAGATGCTTATATCAATACTTCACAGCTCAAACTGTGTTCAGTATTTTCTGGAAATCAGAAATTAGTTTGTATTTTCAGTGCATGTTTTTCCCCATATTCATTTGTGTGTTTTTTTCAACATTGAATCATATAAAGAAGTTGCAAACACATTTGTAGAGACTAAGACTCAAATTTATTTTAAAATGTGCTAGTAAATTTTAAAGATATTATATGAAAATTAGAATAGTCTTTTATTTTTTACAGATCATGATAGTGTATTCGTTCTGGAGAAGAAGTATCCCCTCTATAAAAAGAAAAAAAGCCCAATAAACTAACTGAAAAATAACAAAAGAAAATAATATATTCTTTCTCTGAAAAATGTTGGCTTGTTAGGGCATCTTGAAATTATAAAAATTGATAAAAGTCTGGGCATGAGCTGTTAGAAAAGGGAACACTGAGTAAGTCAGGTTCACTAGTATATATATGTTTGGGAGTCTTGTTTTCAAAATATACCTGCTCTATCTACAAAAACTAATTTTTACAAGTTCTTAAAACTTATGAAGCACAGTGAGGAATATATTCTTTGTGTGAAAATCATTACAGCTGATACTGCTAAGGCAGAGCTTCAAAAAAAGTTAAGGATAACTGTCCATGTGAAGAATTTTATAATTAGATTGAACCTGTAAATTAAAATATATTGAGATGCGTTATGATAATAGATGTCATCCTGCATATTAAATTGATGTTATACTGAGTTGTATATTTAAGGCAGCAGGAATCTACATGTGAGAAAAAAATGCATAGTATAGTAAGGAGTTCCTAAAATATGTCTTAAAATAAGGCTTTGTTCTTATTTTTTTACAGCTGTGGCCCTATTTTTCATAAGGAAAGCTGGTTACCTTGTTGCTGTTGGGAAGGCTTGGCTTTACATCCCTCTCTTTCACTCTGGTTTCACCTATTTGATCACCTCTACTTCCCTGTTCTGTTTTCACATTTTTATCTTACAACTTTTTGTAACTCCACTAGCACAGCGATGCCTTTTTCTCCAAAATGGCAAGTGTTACTTTGTAGCAGTTGTTGTAATAGCCCATCAGAGCCTGGAGGCAAGTAAGTCTACCAAATTAAGCATCACACAAAGTACAGCCAAGAGAAAATCTTCCCTTTCTCTGACTTCTGCTTCACCCAATATCCTTCCTTTCCCACGCAGTCACTCACACCCCTTTTATCTCTCCCATGGGATTAAATTCTCCTGGAATGTGGTGGTTTGGCTTCATATTATTCCTGAGGTTGACTGGCAAGAGGTGGAGGTAAACTATTCCAGTGCATGGTATAACTCACAAGTTAGGGTACCTCCTTGCGAGACAGAAGATCAAAGTTCACGTGTATCTGAAAATACATCAGGGGTGTGAGCCAGTATCCTTGAAAGCTGAGGCGAGTCTTTACAGAAGCAGTGACCTAACTCTTAAGAAATAGGACATACCTGTGAATCCCCATCATCCGGTCCCCTTCCCTCTGCCCAGAGTTTAGCACCAAAATCCTACAAAAAGTGGAATTAAAGTGCCAGCTTTTCCTCGGCATTTCCTGCTGGTTATTTTAGATCATAGAATAATATAATCACAGAATGGTTTGGTTGGCAGGGACCTTCAAAGGTTATGCAGTCCAACCCCCTGCCATGGGACACCTTCCACTAGACCAGGTTGCTCAAAGCCCCATCCATTCTGACCTTGAACACTTCCAGGGATGGGGCATCCACAAGTTCTCTGGGCAACCTATTCTAGTGTCTCACCACTCTCATTATAAAAAATATCTTCATTATGTCCAGTCTAAACCTGTCCCCCTCCCAGAGCATACTGGCTTTCACCCAGGCACCCAGCTTTGAGGTGGGAAACCCAGTGGTCCACCCTACATTTACCTGGGACAATTATTACCTGCTGTGGATCTACCATCTTCACCTTCCCTTCCCTTTCCTCCCTTGTACCTGTGCCTTTGGAGGTTTCAGGAGGCCGGGCAGCCCAGGGAAGCTGAGCTCCCGTGGCTGGGCAGAGGCAGGGAGCTGGGCATGGAGAGGAGGGGTCATTTTAAAGAGCACGGGAGCACAGGCTCCAGTCTCTTTTGCTTGCTGTGACAGCAAAGCATCACACTGGAAACCACAAGCTGGGACTTACCAAGTGGCCTCTGATCTTTCTCACTCTTTTTTACCACATTTCCTCTCCTTTTGTTTTCTTATTTTCTAAGGAAGAGGCATTTTCACTGACAGCTTCTTGGACAGCCCTGGGACATTTTTCTGAGGAGGGTAAGAGGTCTTTAACTTCTGTTTGATAATTTTACGAGGTAACGTTTTAAGGGGGCAGGGGGAAATTGGATGTTTGATCAAATGGATTGTTTTGGGACCCTTAGTGTCCTTTGGCATGAGTTGCTCTTAAGCTAAAATAAATTAGGTGAAAGCAAATGACTATAGAAAAGCAAATTATCCAGGGTTTTCAAAGTTCAGTAACTTGGATTTGTTATAGGATCATTTGATTTGTTTCAATGGTTTTGCGTGTTGCATGTGCTTATACAATAAACTAGCTGGTAACATTTCTGCTGATGGAAAAGTGTTTTTCAGGAAAAAACCTTGGAGAGTGGACATTTTCTAACAGAGAGCTTAAAATGTCATGTATTTAAATGAGCTTTGCAACAACACAGTGAAGCAATAAACATCAAGTGCTGCATGTATTAGAATTTTTGTTACAGGTCTCTAAAAATATTTAGAATCACAAATGTGACTGCCAAAAGAATATGCCCTTACCAAATATAAAGTTGTAGCTATTAATATGCGAATCTATAGCTATGTAGATAAGATAGAGAGACATCCAAAAGTTTTTTGTTTTCTTTTATTCTGTGCCAACAGATATACACAACACTTGCAACATCATAGGTTTTTTGCAACAAAAGTTGTGTTAAACAACCAAGTATACTAAAACCCCAGTATACCTTTGATTGAACCTGTCTTAAAATGGCAAGCTGCTGGGGAGTTGCTATTCTGGGAGGTGACTCTGATAGGTCTCAACAGATGCAGCTTCTGGAATGCAGCTGACGCGGGGGGAGCCAGGCAGCAGCTGACCCCTGCGCTGGCACACCAACATTTCAGGGATCGCAGCTTACGTCAGTGCGGGCTCACACTGACACTTTTGGCACACATGGCCTTCTCCCTCGCCTGCTCTGCACACGGTCATCACCCAGCAGCAGCAGCAAAAAATCCCTGGTGCTCACAGGCAGCAACCATTCCTTTCTATAATTAAATTACTGCTTTGTAACGTGCTGTACACTCAAGGAAAAATTGATGTGCTCAGATTCTAGACTGAAATTTTACTGAAGTCTTTTTATTAAGTTATCTAAAATAAGCCAGTCATTTGTTTTATCATTCAAGTAGCATTTCTTCATGTTCTGATTTTTGTGAGTGCAAGGATCACAAAGAAAATTAGCGTGTATAAATTGTTTTAATATCAATGGATATACTGGAGGTAAATGCTATATTTGAATTTATTTGAATGCTGATCTCAGCAATTCTGTTTTAACTGTGTTATTGAAGATCAGTGCTTTCCTTCAAGAAACATTTGCATGTACATTAAGGGGCCATCTCGTGTTGCATTTGATAAAAAAGTGGCACTTCATTTCAGCAAGAGCTGGAACTTCCCTGGAGTTGATAGATGTAATTCAAATATCTGTTCTAGCATAACTGCATGGGAGTAATTCTTACCTTCACGCATAAAAAACTTGTTTGAAGTAACACATCCTCCTAGGCTTTGCATGACTTTTTTTTCAAATAAAAGTCAGACAACTTCTCTTCTCCCTTGATCTCCAAAAAATTCCTAAAAGTAGGATTATAAATTTCAAATTACTGATGTTGAAAAGCAAGTAAAGTGTTGCTATGAGTAGAAAGTATTTACAAATCTGACATGGGAAATAGAATATCATCAGTCTAGAAAATCAAAAGTTACAAAAACATGGAAGCAGTTTGGAGCAGATCCTAACTCTAAAATCAATATGACAACATACTAAAATTTGCCTTCTCTTTATGTCTTATCTTGCTTTTTTTTGTTAAGAATTTCTCCCATTCTTAATATTTCCTTGTCAAATTCTGAACTTGCCTGTAAGTCTGTACTAGCCCTGGAGTAAGGACGAACAAAACTGGTGGTCTGTATCTTTCCTATGCTTCAGACTAATGAATTCAAGGTCTAGAACCTGGCTGATTTAAATATATATTTACCAGATTTTATATTCTGGCAAACTCATTTAGAGAATTTAACTCTTTCAGTGTGGTGATAATTGGTGAATGTGAATTTATGACCTTGCTATTTAAAAAAAATAGTAATTACTTGTAGATATAATTTTCACAGTTTGAGTATTGATTGGTATTAATCAGCAGCCACACTACAATCTAGGACAATATAATAGTTCTTAGAAAGATAGATTTTCCTGTGTGTTTTGGTTTTGTGGCATATATATATAGAGAGACAAAGATTAGGTTTGTTGCATAATCACATAGCTATTAAATTTCACAACTGCAGTGTAGCTCTAAATGTTTTAATTTTATTTTTAGCAAACTCTTGGCTGTAATATTTCATTGCAGTCATGGCCCCTAAGAAGAAGAATGTGAAAAAGAACAAAGCAGATATCAATGAAATGACGATCATTGTGGAAGATGGCCCCCTCAGTAAACTAAATGGCTTGAATGGACTCTTAGATGGAGGAAATGGTTTCAGCTGCATCTCATCTGAAGTTTCTGACCCATCATATAGCCCAAATCTCTTGGAAGGTCTAAGCAGAATGAGACAAGAAAATTTTCTTTGTGACTTGACTATCAGTACCAAAACCAAATCCTTCAGTGTTCATAAGGTGGTGATGGCTTCATGCAGTGACTACTTTCACAGTATCTTACAGAAAGATCCATCCACTCAAAGAGTAGACCTCAATGATGTATCCCCATTGGGTCTAGCTACTGTTATCACCTATGCTTACACTGGAAAACTTACTCTCTCACTTTATACAATAGGTAGTATTATTTCCACAGCAATTTATCTACAGATTCACACCCTTGTAAAGATGTGCTGTGATTTTCTAATCCAAGAAATCAGTGTTGAGAACTGCATGTACATTGCCAATATTGCAGAAACATACGGACTAAAAAAAACCAAGGAAGCAGCACACAAATTTATTAGAGACAACTTCATTGAATTTTCAGAAACAGATCAGTTCTTGAAACTTACTTTTGATCAGATTAATGAACTTCTTGCAGATGATGACTTGCAGTTGCCTTCTGAAATTCTTGCATTCCAGATTGCAATAAAATGGCTGGAATTTGACCAAAAAAGAGTAAAATTTGCTGCCGATCTCTTAAGTAACATCCGTTTTGGTACCATCTCAGCCCAAGACCTTGTCAATTATGTTCAGACTGTGCCAAGAATGATGCAAGATGCAGAATGCCATAAGCTCCTGGTGGATGCCATGAACTATCATTTGCTTCCCTATCACCAGAACACACTTCAGTCCAGAAGAACAAGAATCCGTGGAGGTTTCAGAGTCTTAGTCACTGTTGGGGGACGCCCTGCTCTAACCGAAAAGTCTCTTAGCAGAGACATCTTATACAGAGATCCTGAAAGCGGATGGAAGAAGCTGAGTGAAATGCCTGCTAAAAGTTTTAACCAGTGTGTCACAGTGATGGATGGATTTCTCTATGTCGCTGGTGGGGAAGACCAGAATGATGCCAGGAACCAAGCCAAGCATGCAGTCAGCAATTTCTGCAGGTAACGTCATTTATTTAAAAGGGATGGAGAGATCTGTTCCACACAATGCAGGTGGATAGACAAAGCTGGTTTGTGACGTGCAGCATGAACCACTCAGATAAACAGAAAGGGGACAGGGTGGGGGAGGTATGGATGCTATTCTATATTAAAGTTTGAATGAACAGAAATATGCAACTGAAGTTATGCCAGAACTTCACCACAGTTACACATGCACAATGAGAAGTGAGGAAAACCAAGAAAACTTACTTTGAGTGGAGGACAGAAATAGGAACATAAATAGGAAGTTTTGGGATGTTCTAAGGTACCAATAAAATGCACCAAATCAGACAAAGTGAGACTTTTAAAATTTGAAGAGCCTCTGATGCCTTACAGAAAGTTCTGAAAAACACCTTTTAGGTATTATAATCTTGACTTGCTACGCACCATCCACTATATTTTCAACAGCTTTTACACTGTATTTCATACCCTTTACCTTTTATGTTTATCAAGAGCTTAGAAACAATATCAGTGGCTCTTGAAGTCTATATTTATCTTCTACAGTGTACTCCAAATAATACCTCGCTTCTGAAATATTGCAGTTCCTATCTATAGTCATCCAAGGAATGCACTGCTGATAGCAAGGTCAGAAGAATGCGTAGGCTAACCTGCAGTAGTCCGATGGGTGGTACTAGTTTCCAAATAGTCCAGCTTAAAAGCTGACAGCACACAATAGCTTGAAGCAAAGGTTGGAGGTGAGACAACTCAGCTTTTTATCTACTAACAGACTATGCACATGCAATGGCAGAACACAGCCACAGTCCTACCAATGCTTCCTTGTCTGCTCCCAGAAGGAACATTCAGATAACCTCTCCTGAGGACATCAACCAACATACAAAGTTAATGAATGTGGAACCTTCTCTAGATGATTTTATTGTGTAATGTACTTTGTCAGAAAAATGTATTACATAAAGGAGATTATGTTGTTGCTCTCCTGACCTGCCTTTAAGCTATGCCTTATGTTCTTGAAAGGAACTGGTCGTGGCGAAGAGGTGGGGGAATCCTCATGGTCCATGACTGAATGAGTTCTGCTTCTTGTCCTGCCATTAACCTCAAGCATGTCAAGTCACATCAGTATGTCTATGGACTTGCTTTCAGAGCTGCAGATGACAATGCTGAATGACAGCTAACAATTAGTATTTACTTCCCATATTCTTTTTCTCCTGTGATTCCCTGGCCCACTCAGCATGCAACAGGAGAAATGTGTGGGCCTACTAATGTACCTCACTCAACTCCTTCAGGAGTCGTAATTTGCCATTTCCTGCTTCAAAATTGCTCATTTAAATGTCAAGCACAGAGAATGTTATTTCAGATAGGAATGGTGTTAGAAAGCAAAGATGTTCTTTCTACATAAATCTTACTTCATGAGTGGCAGGGAAAGAATACTTACTATTTAAAAAGTACTAAAAAGATGCAAGTATAAATCACCACCTAATATTTTTTAAAACTCTTTGAGGAAATTGACATATTTTCTGTAGGTGCAAATTGCAAAAAAACTTCTAACATTTCTATTATGTGTTGAAAGTATCTCTTCCCAATGTTCTAATGAGGTTATTGTACAAAATCAAATTACAGAAGAGTCAGAGATTTACTTCACTGAAATAATACCAGGTTTGAAATATACAAACAGTTCTTTCTCCAATCAAAAACTAAATTTATTTGAAAATTTAACCAGGAATACCAGTTTCATTCCACTGACTTCTAATGGGCTAAATAACTAAAATTTTAGCAACTTTGCACCTGCAGCAGTAGTGGGACAGAGACAGTAGAATTTAGCAGGGCAGTATGTGAGACAGTTACCCTCTTTTTTTAATGCTTTCAGATATGATCCTCGTTTCAACACCTGGATTCACCTGGCAAACATGAATCAGCGGCGCACCCACTTTAGCCTGAATGTGTTCAATGGCCTGCTTTTTGCAGTGGGTGGTCGCAACTCTGAGGGGTGCCTCTCCTCGGTTGAATGCTATGTGCCTGCAACTAATCAGTGGCAGATGAAGGCACCCTTGGAGGTGCCCAGGTGCTGCCATGCCAGTGCGCTGGTGGACGGTCGGATCCTGGTGACAGGAGGTTACATCAATAACGCTTACTCTCGCTCAGTGTGCATGTATGACCCCAGCAAAGATAGCTGGCAGGATAAGTCCAGCCTCAGCACCCCAAGGGGGTGGCACTGTGCAGTGTCCCTCCTGGAGAGGGTCTATGTCATGGGTGGGTCTCAGCTGGGGGGGCGAGCCGAAAGGGTGGATGTTCTCCCCGTGGAGTGTTACAGTCCTTACACAGGGCAATGGAATTACGTGGCGCCACTTCAAACTGGAGTTAGCACGGCTGGCGCATCCACCCTTAATGGGAAAATTTACTTAGTGGGTGGCTGGAATGAAATAGAGAAAAAATATAAGAAGTGCATTCAGTGCTATAACCCGGATCTCAATGAATGGACAGAGGAAGATGAGCTGCCTGAGGCCACTGTGGGCATATCGTGTTGTACGATATCCATGCCCAACAACAAGACAAGGGAGTCCAGGGCCAGCTCAGTCTCTTCTGTCCCAGTCAGTATTTAAATATGGGTCTAACCAGTAATAAGTAAGAATGTTTACCAGCACAGCAGTATGTTTAACCCTTTAAGTAGCATTTTTGTGCTTATTTGGAAAGTATCATTGGCTTTGCAACAGTTTGAATACTGCAAATTGGCCAGTTTTCATCATCTTTAATACAGGTGGCATGAAACAGGACATCAGGGATAAAACAAATTTTCTTAGCAGGAAGAGAGAGTTAACCCATAACTGCAGAATGTCATCTTCTTGAATTTGCTACCGATTCACTGTGGCAAATAATTTAATTTCTTTGTGCCTTGGTTTCCTTACCTGTAAAAAAGAGATAAACTTGCTTCAGAAGATCGTTGTGAGGCATTTTCAATACTGAGGTTTAAATGCTTTCAGAACCCCAAATGAAAGTCAAATATTTCTAGTAATAAATCCCAACATACATCAGAAATGTGCTATGTCATCATAAAATTGATCAGTTTTGTTCTTGTCTAAGCATTTTCTACTTTGACAAACAGAAGGCAAAAAAAAATCCCAGACCTTAAAAATATAGTATATAGCATGTGCATACTTTCCTTTTGGGGCAGTGGTATTCACAGAAAATTTCTCAAAACATTTTCTCCTTCAGAAGTTAGAAAGAGAACCCTATCTTCTGCCATGAAACCCTTCAATTCTCCTATTTAATGCTGTGACATGGCTTTCAAGACCCAAATTCACAAAATACTTTAGCTCCTGTAAGTGCTATGGGCCAGCCCCAAGGGCTACCTTGCATGCCACATTGCTCTCCTGATCTCCATGCGTACACCAAGGAGCAGACCACCGCCCCATCCTCCTCCTTACGCCAGGGAGACTCTCCTGTCATTCCAGGTAGAAGGCCTGAAGGCCAGTCAGTATGTCTTCTCCTGTTCCTGCTCTTCCCATCTGTGTAGGAATGTACCTCTGGGTTATCTTCTCATCTGGGAAGGTCTTCACTAATGCAAGGAGCTAGGAGCTGCCACAGCAGGGGCAAAACCTGGAAGAAGAATTCAGGCCAGGAGGCACCGAGGGCTAATGGTGTCCGAGTGTGGAGAAGATGCACAGAGCGTCTCTCTTACTCAGTATTATTCTTGCAAATAACCAGTGGACTGAGGAGTAAAAATTAAATAAGGACTCAGGGTCTGCCTTTAAGAATAAGATATATGCGTGGAAAACAGTGGATCGTGGAAAAACTGGATGAAACCAAAGAGACTTTCCTTAACAGGAACAAAGAGGTACCTTAACACCTTTCTTACAAGGTACAGGCACGACATCACCCCAAGTAACCTTTTCCTGGGCATACCATTATGTATCTCCTTTTGCAGACTTCGTTACAGCTCTAGTTATGCAGCTTTTATTCACGTTTTACCAAAGCCTAGACTAATGCTGTGCCTGTTGAAGTCTGAAGTTTTCCCAGTGAGTAGAGTGAAGTCTTTGCTCAAATTAAATTACCTTCCAAGAACTTTTTTTCCTAATTCCTGCATTCAGTGGGGAAATTAAGCATAAAACCTAATATTGTTCCCTTAGCCAAAGGGATATGTCCCCTGAGAATGTGATACCGGAAGACTGCTGTCAGCACAAAATGTCTACATCCTTCTGTTTGGGAAGGAAGGGAGCAATACAAGGAACTGAAATGATTTAATATAACCAAAAGGGCAGAAGTTCACTCACCTCAACCAATTCATAGAGGCTTCACATGCAGTTTCCTCAGATTATCATTGACACCTCCAGGCCCCGGTGCCTAGGAGAAGGTGTGCTCTCAGCAATGTTTATAAGGCAGCCAAATTTTTATCTCATTTGCAAAAGGGGAACACTGTAAAATTGTCTGTAAGTGCAGATGCTATAGAGACAAGCATTTTCAGGACTCATGCTCTGCTCTTTGATGGCTTTGTTGCAGCTACATATTGAGCATCAGCATGAGAATGACACAGTATTAAAGGTGAAGTAATTCACTCTGTTGCTTGGGATTAAACTCCATGGCGCTTTGTTCTGTTTTCCAGTTCTAACTTAGAGTTCATGTCTGAATCCTGGATATACAATTTTAAAATTCCAAATTCTATTTTTGAGTGCTACATGTTATTAGAATACTGTATTGCAATGACTTTTGGTCATAGTAGCAGTGCCATATAGTTTTGATTAATTTAGTTAGCATACAGTTATGCTTTATCCTGTTTAATTCAAATGAATAATAATTCAAATCCACAATCACAGAACAAACATGGAATTGTGTAACAGAGTAAGATTACTTTGTTTCAAATATGAGAATGCTGTTCTTGCCCATTCCAATTCACCAAAAGATTCTCATGCATCAGAGCAAAATTTCTTTTTTCCCGAAGTCATGACCGTGTGTCCCATATGGAAGTATTTAGGAAGCTCTTTGAAAGAAACATCTGCTCCAATATTTTTTTGTGAAATTTTAATAGTATTAGATGAAGTTTCTTATCCATGCAGTCCAATGGAGACACACATACACTCATCCAGTTCTAACTGTATACATATTCCACTTCTTTAGTGTTTCTAAGGTACCCATAGGATGGTATTAAAGAACTGAAGAAACAATTATTTTGGTCTCAGACAGTTATTGGATGATATTGTCATATGTAAGCATCTCTTTTTCCCTTTAGGAATTCAGTTCCAAAATGCCACGCTGCAGGCTTTCCTCTTTGTGAGCCAGCACTTCCTGTATGTCAACAACCATCTTCTGTTTTCGAGTAGAAAGATATTTGTGAATGATGGGCTATGTGCAATGAAACTACTCTCCTACTACTTAAAGGGTTAAAAATTATGGAGGCCAAATCCTTTTCATCTTACTCACAGACAAGTTCCGTTGATTTCAATGAGACTGCTAAGTAAGATGTACAGGATTTCGAACTCTTGGCCAAATTCTGGCAGTACAGTAGATAGAGATGCCTGCCAAAACTGTCATACCCAGAAGGAAGACTGCTTCTCAGCCTCCACTGCCCTTGGCCACAACAAATCCATAAAGATGTGTCCTAGGACAGGAGCCAAGTACCACTGGCCATGCGTTCCTTCTGTAGAACAAATTGGGTATGTACTTCAGCCAAAAATCTTAAGTAGATTAACAAATGGTATTGTTATCGGTATAGCACTTCAGGTTGGCTTTGTGTTATTTTCTTTAAGCATCTGTTTAGGCTTCAGCTGCACATTGAGCCAGGATTTGGCCCTTCATATGTGACAATATCAGCTGGATTTAATATTATTTTGATCATACCAATGTACTGAGCTATTTGTGACGTTTTTATGTACAATCTCATTTTGTTAGAACTGTGAGAAATGGTTTGTATGTTCTGTTTTATGGGACAGTGTTCTTTCATTGTCCAGTACTGTATTTTCAGTCTCTAGATGTTTAATAACAACATCTCAGTTGAACTTGAACTATTGTATATCTCAAAAAGAAATTTTAAAATGCAGTTTCGGAAGTACTGTATATGGTAATATTAAGTAGAACAGAGGGCTTCCAAATGTATGAGATGCAGATTGTTAAAACACTACAGGGATTTCTTTAATACTATAGTAATAGTAAAAAAAAAAAAAAAATCATCATATATGCTGTTATCTTTGAAGTCTTTATGCCCATGCATTTTATAGTTGGCAACATCTGCACTTCCAAGGAATTCAAATCTAAAAATAAGCTTTCTTCAGTCTGTGAGTGAAACAGTTTGATGATGTTTTGTTTTCTTGTTTATTCATGCTTGTGTAGATGCATGGGAGAGTGTGTTACGAGGTTGTGAGGGAGGAACTTACTGTTGGAAAGTTATGCTGAAGGAAAGATGTTATGCTTAGTTCTTAATCAAGATGAGATCATGATCGTTTAATCTGTTCCTGATGTTAAACGCAAGATCATCTGTGGCTCAATCAATAGTCCAGTAAGCTTAAATGCCAACTTCTAGCTGGTCAAAGAGGGAAACACAATATTAGCATCAACCAAAGCTATGAGGTGTTGAAAAGTGTTTCGTGTTGAGATTTTTAAATGGCAAATCTTGCAGGAAGAAGTACATGATGGATGAAATGACTGAGTGAGACCATGTTTTATATTATCCTGAAACCTAGATTAGTTGATCTTACAGTTTTAACTCTTTCCAAGCCCATGCTGGCTTTAGTGCCAGTGTTTCCCTAGTAGCAGCTGGGTTTGGTAATTCTAGTTGCAAACCCAACAGTCATACTAACAGTTGTATGAGCGTGTTTACCTTCTTGAATTCAGTGAGATTTCTCCTATATACAGTTATCTTTATTAGGTTTTATTTGGAAAATTAAAATACAAGAACTAAATCCATGGGTAGAGAAACATCAATGTCTAATGAAAGCCAACATGAAGGTATTAGACTGATACTCAATATCACCATTCAACTACCTACTTACCATGCAGGCACAAAAAATTTTTTTGAGACTAGATTTCCCCATAAGGATTATTTCTTTGGGAATAGCTGGTCTTTAAATCCTATGTATGCTCCAAGCGGTTTTGGCCAACACACAGGATGGGAGATGCAAGAGGCCCCAGGTAGTAGAAAGGGGAAGATGGAGCCCCTTAGAACAGTCAGTAGACTAATGTTTTGTTCCCAGTTCTCAAGGATATTCGAGAAATATGTGCTGCATAGAAGTACATATTTCCACACGTACCTTTTCATAAGCAGCTTTGCTTATGTTCTGTAACTGAGATGGGTCAGCCTTTCTTATGAAAAGCAAGGCTCAATTTTCAGTTGCCTGTAACTTGAATTCTCAATTGAATTGAATTTTCAATCAATTTTAACCCAGGTTTACCAAAGGTGGGAGATTTTTTTCAAAGTCTAAATCCAAACGCTTAGAGAATGCAGTTGAAGCCAATAGTCCCTCGGCCTTTTTGCAATGAATCTTCTCATCCTTTTGTTGAAGACGTACTTTGTATAAGTAATCAAAAACATCGTAATGAACAGATTTGTACTTTGACTCCTCCATGCAAGAGGAGGATCTCTTGTCCCTTTTATTTTCTCTTTTCTTATCCATAACTGAGTGACTCACAGGGCACCAAAGATGATGCACAGATGTGAACACTACATAAAAGCTCACCTGTGAATCTAATTCAAAAACTCTCATTGCTGGTGGCCACAATAAAGAAAAGGACACATTCTGGAATGGCTGCTGGAAAAAAAGGGTGAAAAATGAGTTGCTGGTGGTCATTTGCAAGTGTGACATTGCTCAGAGCTCTGTTCCCAGAAGTTACGAAAAGAATAAAGGAAAATACATACAATTCTATATAGCTTGTGTGAGAGATTCAGTTAATACCAGATGAGTTTTGCCATGCAAAAGACTAGTATAAGTTCATTGTTGTCTCAATGAAAAATAAGTTTGCAATAAAAATACAGGGATTAAGTAAACTTATGGGGAATACATAGTTGATTTCTGTTGGTAAGAATGGGAACACACACATTTAGATACACTGGATGTTACACTAGTTGCTGCTTTGGCAGTTTTTTTGTCAACAAGAAAAGTTACAAATATAACTTATTTTGTAAAGCATTTCCCTAGCTTATAAGTGTTAGACATACTGCTTATACAGATAGGTTTTCTAATTATACACTTTAAGGATGGACTGTAATAACACAAGGGAACATATTTCAACAGAAAGCAATCTGTAAGTGTAATGTGAGAATGTTACTATTAAAAATTAAAATTTGTAGTGCAGCAGTTGTCATTAAGAAGAATAACAGCATGTTGTTATTTTTCATTGTATGCTTTAAATAAAACTGTCGACACACAGCGCAAACAAGTTATTCATATTGTAAAATCAGTTGGAAACTGCGAGACTCTTTCTGACAAATGCATGGTTGCAGTTGAAATATGCTTTGTTTTCTGAGCCCCATGTTGATCCTTGCTTCCATATAAGCCAGATGGAATGTTTATTACACCCAGGCTGTCAAACCACCTTCACAGTAAGCTACACAGTGTGGCACTGGAGCCACTTTGATCTTTTTCATTTTATTGCAAGGACAATAACTTGCTTTTTAACAATGAATTTCACAGTCATTTGTTGTAATCAAAATGCCTAACAAGAAATGATGACAAATCAGATGTCTGATTAGCAATTTTACATGTTTTCATTTGGATTGTATAAGTAACAGTATTGGAGATAAATAATTCTAAATTTCTAGGAGAAAAATTTGTCTAAATTCTGAAAAGAAATTAAGTTGTGCCACAGATGAGAGGGTTTGAGGTGCCAAAAAGCATTCCCTGTGTTTTGACACCAAGGGCTTGGTTCAGAGTGTGATTTGGCATTTGGCAAATGTCACAACCTGAAGGGTTACCCAGCCTGCAGCTGTGCAAAGATTGTGACCATGGGTTCCTCAGATTCTGTAATATGCAAGGACCCTCTAAAATTCTTGACTTTATTACAGATAGCCACAAATACCACAAAAATCACTGGTACCAAGTATACAACCACAAAAATCACCACTAGAAAATATACCTATGGTTAATAAAGCTAATATGAAGGTTAATAAAGTGAATATGAATGAATATATATCAAGCTATTACAAATTACTATCAGTAATATAATATCAATTGATAGTATGGTGTCAACCAAAAATAGCATCAAGCATGGTAGTACAACCGACGACAGCAACAACCAAGTAGGTACATGCTATTACAGACTACTAAAACATCATTAGTGAAGCAAAAATATCAACAAAGATATAATAGCAGAGATATATATAATATTTGCATGAAGTGAATTAGATTTCAAGAGAAGCAAAACTTTCCCAAAAGGAAGGAACAAACCAATCCCAAAGTGGGGACACAACCATCCCCAAAAGAAAGGAGGACAGACCCAAGCAGTAAGACAACAGACAGAGTCTCCCTTCAAAGCAGACCCCCGACACGGAGTCTGGAGTCAGCAGAGTCCCCAGTGAGCATCCAAGAGCTTGTGGAAAGTTCACGTGGGATTCAGCTGGGAAGTTCTCAGAGAAAAAGACTCCGTTTTGGATAAAAATTAAGTCCTTTTTGTAGCAGAGACACGTAAGTGGGTGTAGGAGATTCTACTTTGAGCAGCCAATGGATGCTGGTAATTTCTGGTTTTCACCTGTAACAGTCAATAGATGATTGTGTTTTCTGTTCTTTCAGAGCAATTTTATTTTTCTGTGCTGTTTTCTACCTTCTCAGATGTTAAATTGCCATTACAGTCCCTTGTTTTTGTGCTTATTGGTGGCACCTTGGGATGCCTCTGGTTTCTAGGTCCCCAGCTGCGCTTTTCAAGGATGCAAGCATAATCTCCAGGCTCACAGTCCCAGGCTGGCAGGCCTTTCTCTGTCAGTACTTTTCAGCAGACAGCATCTTCTGTTCAGCAGTTTTCCCCTTCTAACCAGGTTGCCTTTATGGCTGCTCACAGCCAGGTAGCCAGATGAGCCTGCTGGCCATGAACCAGGACCCATGCACATCTTGAGCAGCAGCTGGGCTCCTTTAGGGCACCTGAAAAGCCACTACATGTATGTGGGTGGCCTCACCTACGTGTCAAGTCTAGATGTCAGGACTTGGTTGTCTAAATTTACTTTTTGCAGATGCCCCAGGTGCTGCAGGACATTTCAAATGGCACTAAGTGTCAATTTGTGGGCCACCAAGTCAAGTGTGGAGGAAGGAATTTATTTGCCCCTTTTATCTCTACCTGGCAGTCCAGAAGTACATGGCTGTCCTGTCAGTATACTAATATGTCCACTAGTCCTGGCTGCCTTGGGTACCTACAGTGTCTAAAATGCACTGAAGCCATTGTCCAAAAAGGTCTGCTAAATGTGAAACCACTGTCATTATGACTTATTGTAAATACTCTATATAAACAACTTAGTATCAGAATTTATATTGCTGTTCTCATCTTCCTGTCTTAAATGCTGGTAGAAAACTACTCAAATGTTAAGTACAAGCGTCGTTTCCACAGGAGAGAAATCTATTCAAAGTGAGGACGTTGGAATATGGTCCAGGACAGTACGATCACGTTGTGTGACCACACCTGATGACTACTGTGTCCATTTCTGGGCTCCTCAGTATGAGAGGCATGAAGCTATTGGAGAGAGTCCAGTGAAGGGCCACAAAGGTTATGAAGGGACTTGAGCATCTCTCCTGTGAGGAAAAGCTGAGAGTGCCAGGACTGTTCAGCCTGGAGAAGAGAAGGCTCAGGGGAATCTTATCAATGTATATAAATACCCGAGGGGAGGGTGCAAAGAAGATGAGCCAGGCTCTTTTCAGTGCTGCCCAGTGACAGGACCAGTGGCAACAGTCAGAAACTGGAACACCAGAGATTCCCTCTGAAGCTGAGCAAACACTTTTTCACTGTGAGGGTGACTGAGCACTGGCACAGGTTGCCCAGAGAGGCTGTGGAGTCTCCATCCTTGGAGATATTCAAAAGCCAGCTGGACATGGCCCTGGGCAACGGGCTCTAGGTGGCCCTGTCTGAGCAGGGTGGTTGGACCATGTCATGGTTTAATCCCAACCGGCAACTAAACCCCACACAGCTGCTTGCTGACTCCCCCACGTGGGAGGGGGGAGAGAACCAAGAGAGTAAAAGTGAGAAAACTCGTGGGCTGAGATAGAGGCAGTTTAATAAGCAAAGAAAAAGCCATGTGTGCAAGCGAAGCAAAACAAGGAATTCACTCACCGCTTCCCACGGGCAGGCAGGTGTTCGGCCATCCCCAGGAAAGCCGGGCTCCACATGCGTGACGGTTACTTGGGAAGAGAAATGCTATCATGCCAAATGTCCCCCCTTCCTTCTTCCCCCAGCTTCATATGCTGAGCACGGCATCATACGGTGTGGAATATCCCTTTGGTCAGCTGGGATCAGCTGTCCGGCTGTGTCCTCTCCCAGCTTCTTGTGCTCCCCCAGCCTCCTCGCTGCTGGGGTGGGGTGAGGAGGAGAGAAGACCCTGGCTCTGGGTAAGTCCTGCTCAGCGATAACAAAAACTTCCCTGTGCTATCAACCCTGTTTCCAGCACGAATCTAAAACATAGCCCCATACTAGCTCCTGTGAAGAAAATTAACTCTATCCCAGCCAAAACCAGTGCAGACCAGATGACCTCCAGAGGTCCCTTCCATACTTAGCCATTCTGTGATAGCTAGTTGGTAATTCACCAGTGTAAAGAAAGTGGTGAAACAGTTCTTGGAAAACAAATGTATCTCTAGAGCCTGCAGCTCATATTTCATCTGGATAGAGGTGAGACAGAAAGCAAAAGACTGAGGGAACCTAGGCAAAGAACTTTGGCCCAGCAAGCCTGAAGTGTTGAGATATATCAGTAAATCATTTCCCAACAATCCTCAGACTCTGAACTTGAATCTTTGATTGTCTCAGGTGTGTCCCTCCATGGGAATAATGCTGTTGCCAGAAAAAAGGACAGTGTTGCTTTGCTTGGCATGAAGACATTTCTTTGTATAGAGGCATAAGCTGTAGAAAGAGACTTTCTACAAGCTATGCTATTCACTTACTCTAACCGAAGTTTTACCATTTGTAAGGAATCATAGCCAAGATCACAGCAGTATGACTGGGATTGCAACCTGCTTTTGTCAAGCAGGAAGAGAAAAGCAAGGATTTCCCTTGGTTTCCTGCCAAGGCCAGTAGCACACAAGTCCTGACTTCATGGAGAGAGTGAAGGCAATGTGGCATTACTATGTTCTCACCACAAAAAGGCTAAACAACGTGCTTCTGGCTTAAGTCATGGTTAGACGACTTCTTCCTGAAGCCAGAGAGCAGAACAGGGGAGAAATGTTAGATTTCCAACCAGATCTTCTACAGCAACACAACTGTCCATGTTCTTTTACCAAAAGCAGATAGTAAAATAATCATCCAAGGTTTACCTGCAAAGAAAAAGAAACTATCAGAGTATCATGACAATTTAGGACCTTTCTCTGAACTGGTAGGCTCTTCATCTTCTGATTATAATAATCTTCAAAATAGTCAAAGTAGATGAGGTGGAAAGAATCATGTTAACTAATGTTAAAGAATAATATGTATAATTGCCAGGAGCTGCAATAGAGCATATCAAAATTCAGGGATGATTTTGAGGAAGCAAAAGGGATGATTTTGCTTCAAAATTCAGGGATGATTTTGAGGAGTCAAGCCATGAATATTTTTGGCAAAAGCTACTAAGAAGATAGAATTTACAATTAGATTATGATATAAAAGAAAACAATTTTAAGCAAGTCTTGACAAATGCATGATTTGCCAGCATCACTAAAGTAAAAAATATGGATTAAAGTAAAAATTAGCTGGATCCTTTCTTTCTTACACTATTTGCTTTGTTACTTAAGGGTCTGACTGAGAAAACTTATTTTTCTGTAGTGCAGATGCATTTCAGAGGTTGCTATCTCATATTTTTCCTACAAAAATAGTTAAATAATACGAGTGAAATATTCACTTAGCAAAACCTGGTTTTTCCTAAATTATCCATAATTTAGCTGTAGGTCTTGCATAGATTTATGGTGTCCATTATACCAACTTAAACCCAGTATGCAGAGGCCTATAAATCCATGTTTCTTCTTTTTGTGAAATGCTCATAAGGTAAATGTTACCCAAGCCTATGGCAACATATTCTTCTTTCACCACATATTCCTTAAGTCGAATCCCCACATAGTGACATGAGGATAGCTGTTAAGACTGGTAGGGTTAGAATTTTGATGAAGTTAAATAGAAAGAGTCAAATCAAACTAGCTGGTTTTATTCGGTGTTACTTATTTTATGGGATTATTCTGAGCCAAATAGCAAATTTGTTGAACTTATTTATCTAAACAAAAAATTCAGAATAAAAGTCTTGCAGTCTGTAACTTGTGTTCTTGTCACTTAAACCGTCCACAGAACAAATCAGGATTTCTCATTCTTTATTGGGTCGTACCATCTTTTCACTACAGTGCAAACAGTTACGTGGGGATCACTTCTGGCGAGGCAGCGCTCCAGCAGCTACGCAGATAACCACAAGCGCCGCGTTGCTTTCCTGCACGCAGCAAAGCTTGTCTTTTGCAGCCCAGGTTCACGTCAGCTGGGCGCTTAGATTTCTTACCTTTAGTCAAGGGTGCATTGCTTGCCCGGGAGATTAAATTAAAACTTAAATTCGGCGCCTGACCCTCACGTGTTCGCAGCGGAGCATCACTCGCGCGGGATCCCTCCTTAGGGGCTTTGCGCTGCTGCGTTGTTGCGGGAGGGCGCCGCTGGAGGGCGCCAGAAGGCCGGGCCGGCGGCCCCCGGGGCGCTCCCCGCCGGCGCTCGCGCACGGAGCCGGCCCGCCCCGGGCCCGGGGGGCTGCGGCCGCGGCGGGGGCGGGGGGGCCGTGGGACAACCACTGCGCTCAGCGGCGGTGGTGCCGCAGGGGAGGGGGCAGAAGGGGGGGGCGAGCATCAAAGGCAGTAGTAACGTCACGTCGGAAAGCGTGTATCAGCAGCGGTCTGCCCGCTGCCATGGGGTCACAGAACGGTCCGGGTCCGAAGGGCCCTTGGAGACCATCTGGCCCAACCCCGGCCAAAGCGGGGTCACCCAGAGCAGGGTGCACAGCATCGCGTCCAGGCGGGGTTTGAATGTCTCCAGAGGAGACTCCGCAGCCCCTCTGGGCAGCCTGTGCCAGGGCTCTGCCGTGCTCAAAGGAAAGAAGTTCTTCCTCGTATTCTGATGGAACTTCCCGTGCTGCGCTCTGTGCCCGCTGCCCCCTGTCCTGTCGCTGGGCACCACTGAAAAGAGCCTGGCCCCGTCCTCTTGACACTCACCCTTAAGACACTTGCAGACATCCATAAGGTCCCCTCTCAGTCTTGTCTTCTCCAGGCTACACAGGCCCAGCTCTCTCAGCCTTCCCTCATAAGGGAGATGCCCCAGTCCCCTCATCCCCTCATCATGTGTGCAGCCCTCCGCTGGGCCCTCTCCAGCAGTTTCCCTTCTCTCACGTCCACCTACTGTCTGCAAACTTTTTGGGAGAGAAGACTCTAACTCTGCAGAATCCCAAGAGGCTGATGCAATGATCTGGAAAACGCGGGGTGTAATTCAAGGAGGACGAGCTGAAAATTTCCAATTTGCTAAAGTCAATAGCACATGAGGTTTGACAACATTTTGTTTACAAAGAGGCTTCTCAGGTCCAGGGTGAGTTTCTGGTCACCCCAAGACAGCATTGTCCCTGCAGTCACAGTGAAAAGGACACAGCCTTGACTGAGGAGGACAGAGGTCATTCATCTTTTCAGCTTGCACCCAGGCACTTTGTTTGCACGTTCCAGATACGTGATCTCACCACCTATTTGAAAGTTTCTCTTCCTCAGTCTCCTCTCTCAGAGCTGTTCCAGTCTGAATAAATAATTTAATATTTACCACCCTTGCAGAGGGAGGATGAATAGATTTCTTTTCAGCCTCCCAAACAGGTGCCCTAAATGATGATATCTCAACTCAGGACAAGTTCTTGCAAGAACAATTTTGCTTTCATCCCAGTGTAGCATGAACTCATTTTTGAAATTACTAAAGTTTAGCGGATGGGAAAAACAATTTATTTCCCATGTTGCTGGGAAAATGGTGCAGCCAACAGATTCCTGGCCCAGCTGCTGCTCTGAAGCTGTTACACTGGTCGCTGCATACACTTGAGAGTTCAGCCAGTGAATTATAGCTTTCTATAATAAGAATATTCTGCTTTCCATTAGATCACACTCACTGGAACAATAGCAAATGCAGCGAAGCAGCCAGCGCAGACATTTCAGGGTCTCTTTGCTTCATTGCTGGTGTCAAAAAAATTCTGGCAAAAGGACACCTTGGTCGCATAGTCTAAAGTAACAGATCAGCTCTTCTGGAGAAACAGACGTGTCAGGCCAGGTGAACAGCAAAGCGTTTATACTCCAAAGGAATCTTAGCAAAAGCTGAAAAAATACGAAAGTGGAGATCATAAATCTTGTATTAAAACTCAATGCAGAGCTCTCTTGTGGTGAAGTGTGAGTAATAAATAATACCCCAAGCTGTTAGCAGCAACTTGACTACTTCTTTATCAAATTACCCTTTGAAACAAAAGATAAGCCTGGACAGAAATTGTTGCAAGGAGTCACAGAAAAGAGACTGGTTCACCCAGCAGGAGCAGAGCAGGAAGATATCTCAGTTTGGGTCACACTACCAGAAGTTGGATCTGTTCGTATGAGAAATTGTTCAAAGAATTCCCGTATGCTTATATCTCTTTGGAAGGGCAGACTACTTTAAAAAGGCCAGATCAGTCATGCAAGTCATGAAACTGAGTAGTCGCAGGCATTAGCTGCTGGGTAACCTAAGTGGTTTTGTATCTGCCACGGCTCCTTTGAAACACCGAGGGCAGCTCAAGGTCAGGAAGCAGAAATTTAAGCATCTATGTATGTGCTAGATGTTAAACCTCCAGCTATAGGCAATACAGTAGCAGTATTATAGACATATATATATCTACAGGCATGTATCACTCAGTCACCCACAAGGTCCTACTTTAGGACGACCCGAGTTGCTCCCTAGGTTTCAGTGACAGTATTGGCTAGAGACAAGATTCATGCACAAATGTCCACCGCTGCCTGAGCACTGGGAGGGTGCCCTGTGTGGCATCCAGCCATCCCAAAAGGACATGGGTTTCCCTTGTGTTGTAAGTGCCAGGCACATGTCTTGGACTTCTGAAATACTTCAAATGGCACCAACGTTCAGGCAACTGAATTGAGCCAATCACTGACCCATTGATCTCCATAGTCAGTACACTGACAGCAAGCATATTTTTATATACCTACGTGTAGACATGTTCATTTAAGGGCCTCCACCTTGAACTGAATTCCACCCTAGGTATTACTTCTCTTTCTCTGCACTTGAAGATCCCGTTGGCTTGAAGTTTTGTTTTGAGGCTGCTGTGTCTTGTAATTGTGGAAGCTATCACGCTTTGTTTCATGCACCTGACATACTGTTCAGCAACAGTTCACGTTCTAAAGCCTGAACAGGCTGGTGCAGGACAAATAAATAGGCATGCAGGTAGTTCAGTGTTTAGAGACTGCTTTTGAACCTCCCTAACTCTGGCTTAACTGTGTTCTGCAAGAAAAGTCCTGGAAGACAGCCCTATGGCATTCCTTCAGAGTAGAGAGACAAATAATAGTTGGGTAGTTATGGGTGAAGCAGGAATGGAGAGTATGTGAGAGCACCAGAAAAAGCAGTGAAGTGAGGACAAAGGAATGGTCAGTATTGATAGTTGAGGACATGAATGGAAGCAGTCAGACTGGAAAACGCAGAGGAATGAGTTGTTCATTTACACAACCAAAAGGTCTGTGCTTCCTCAGCAAGAGAATGACAAAAGGATGTCACATGTGCCATGCTTCCTTCTGCTGTCCCACCAGGCAGATGAAGATACCCAGAAAGAGGAATCATGGACAACAGACAGCAACCTTGCTGGGGATTTATGAAGAATGAAGCTTTTGAGGATGAAATGAGGATCTGGCATTCACCCTTCATCATTCGTTGTAGGACTCTGAATGAAATTCTGAACAGCATCAGATTGGCAGTGATTGTTCCAGTTCATTTGTTTTGAAGCCTTTCTCCCAGCCTGCATTACTTGTTTTGTTTTTTTCTGGAATGTTACACATAGACAACCTGCCTGCCATTTGAACTGCTCTGCTGATGAGTCACTGACCAACTCCACGGATCTGAGCAAATAACCAGCTCACTTGCTGTCTCAGTTGTGCCTTCTGAAAACAGGGCAATGAGTTACGCTTTGCTGATAATGAAAAAGCGAATGTGAATGGAATTGTTCCCAGAAAGTAAATGACTAAATAAATATCTACTAACAACTGACCCTAAGATGAGAACATGCTTGTGGGAGCAACTGCATTTTCGCTAAGGCCCATCTTAAATAACGCCCTGACTTATGAAACACTGAGAGTCACCGTGACAAAGCACAAACTGTTACCACTGTTATTAAGGTGATGGTGACTCTTCATTCAGTGGCATCACAGGGATTAGCAGAAGTAAAAACCCAAAACCTTTCTGGGTTTTTGCTTCCTTCTGTTGTTGCCTGTGGCTGCCCCTCCCGCAGGTACAGCTCGATCCTGCTTCTCAGTCTCCTTTCACAACCAACAAAATGATTGAGCTTATTCAGGCAACTTTGTAGTGGGGGGTATATTTTAGACACATTGTCATAACAACTCCCAGACGCTTCATTTTAGAGGGAATACCACCAACATTCACACATTCAGGACAGAAGCAGCACAGTAATGCATTCTCCCTTACGTACTTGCATTACTGTAAATTTTACAGACTCAGGTTTGTTGACTAAGACTTCTACTGTGCACAGCAAAGGAGTGCTCTGACCCATACGAACTTGGATTGGGAGCCATCAGGCGGAAAGCAACAGGAAACGGAGACAATCGATCCTAGGCAGCAGTCTCAGCAAAGCAACCGCTCAACCATCGTCAGGGCTTTAGGAGGCCTGAGGACTTTCAGAGAAAAGAATAAGGTGGTTTAGAGGTGTTTGTAACAACTTTTTCAGAGAAGAGAGAGTGGCTGTGGGGAAAAACACCAAAAGTGCTTGTTTGAAAATTGCCGAGTTGGAAATGGAAATACGCATCATAAACTGATAAGAGGTAAGGCTTGACCGCTAAATGCTGGAAGGGTTATTTTAGAAGTTGTTTTATCTGAGCAACAACAGAGTCATGGTGAGTGTATGGGAATAAGCAGTTAATTCTGTGAGCTGTAAATCTGGCGAAGCCTTGTTTATTTTGAACTAGTTTCTTATTTTCTTACCCACCCAACACAATAACCCTGACAGCTCTCCTGACTCTAAAGCTCTGTTTGACTTCCTCCTCACCTCAGCAGTGCACTCTTCTCACATCCTCTAAATACCAGCTAGGTGAAGGGCGGCATGAACTCCCTCCACATCCCAACAAGGGGCATGTGCTGGCTGGCAGCCTGACAGCCACGGTGACTGGTCCCACCACTGCTGGTGAGCACACACTTCAGCTTTTGCATCGTTAAATTTCCTTTACTATGTAGGGCCAGTTGTCAGAAGTAGTGTAGAAAATTCTACTATCCCAGTATTCTGCAGCTCAGCCTATCATCCTAACTAAGCAGTAAAGACAGAAAGGCACTCTTAGCCTGTGATTCATTCCATCCCAAAATAGACATCTAAATCAGGTCATTTGAATCATGGTTAAAAGTGCCAACTGGTCTCCACTAACTGTAAGGACAACCTAAGATGACCATCTCAGATGAAGACACTGATACTGTAGAAGTCTAAACTTAGGTGAAATGAATCTATGCCCTAATGCCTTGGAGCTGTTTGTCACACTGCTGCACAATGTGGAAGTATGGCAGCTGGTTTAAAAGTTACTGGAGTAGGACAGATGGATGGACACTGTGATCACCAAAGCCTTCCTTCATCTGGGTGCTAGGCTGAAAAATCAAAAAGCATTGGGGAAAAGTGAGAAACTGAAAATAGATATGTGCATATTTCCACAGAGGAAGACACTACGTTCAATCAATAAATTATTTGTTGTGTCACTCACTCTGTTCTAGATTCCATGCCTGTACATCAGGTTTAAATAATGAAGGTCTGATCTCCCACCTAATAAACAGCATAAAGCTGCACCCAATAGTTCCTGCATAAAATTACAGCAGCTCATTAAAGTAGAGAATAAATTGAAAAAGACAGCAAATCTCACACTGAGACACATTTTTTCTTTGAAAAAATAATTTCAAACCCCTACATTTATGCCTTTAATAGCTTAAAAAAAAAAAAAAAAAAAAAAAAAGAGCTTCTATACAGCATGTTTTTCAGTCTTCAAGCCATTCTCTGCACTTTTTGAGCTCTCTCCATCTGCTCAGCAGCACCTGTACGTGTGTGATCGGTTTAGAGCAAGGCACCCCAGTGCTGGTGTCACCACCAGTGTCTTCCCAGCAGTTAAAACCACCACACATTGTTTGACAGCAAGTACCAACAAGTTGACCTATTCTACACAGATTAAGTTAGTTCACTTACCCTTTTGTCTTTTGCAAGCTCTTCCAGGAATTAACATATATTTTTCCAAACATAAAGAAAGAAGGTGATGAGGGAAAGAAGATGAAAGAGAAGTCACGCAAGATGTAAGCGTTCCAACAAGATGAGAACATTTAGTTGTTCTGTGTTGGAAAATGGAAAAAAACAGTCATTAATTTGTAAAGGACCTTGAAACTTTCTCTTGCATGCTCCCTTTTGAGGACAGCCCAAGTTTCCACATGCCTCTCTTTCTCCAGGGCTGGAGCTAGCCTGCAAAATGTGAAGGGCTGCACAACTCCGAATTAGCTTGTGCATCCTGACTGTGAAAAGGCACCTTGAAACACACAGTGGTGCAAACACAGTGGACGGCTGGGGCGGGGGTACCTTCCGGCGTCTCCTACCCATCGATTTCATATACTGGGCCCAGCTTGCCACATACCCATCTCTGCAATTTTGGCAACTGCCTGGGAGATTCCCTCCAAGGGTGCTTGTTCAGGGGCAGTGTGCTTGGTGCTCCGCCGCTTCCACCCTGCTGCGGTGTGCTGCCGTGTGGGGTTTGGTGCTGGTGTGTGTGCCATCCCTGCAAGGGAAGGTGAGGGTCAGAAAGATCTCAGCAAGGCTCACAAAGTTCTGGTGGAGGTGAGTGTCATTGTCCCCAGGTAACAGCCACCCCCAGGCTCGGCCATCTCACATAACCTCACCCCACCAGGAGGTACAAGCCTGCAGAGCCAGCAGGCGAGACCACCCCGCGTCCTCCTCCCCAGCCCCCCGCAGAGGCAGCTCTCCCCCTCCCCTCCGGCTCTGCCTCCTGCGGGCACCTGCATCCCCATGGCTGGGTGGAAAACCGCATCATGACCCCGAGCCAGATTGCAGCCTGGTTTTGTTCCTGTTCGCTGAGATTTCGGCCCAATCAATTCCTCTGTTGTTCAGAGCAGGCTTGCACAAACTCAGGGGAGAGGGTAGGAATGAGCAGGTGCGGGAGGCAACGCTGCATCTTTTAGCACCAATTGTGGCTAATGTCAGCTTAAAAATATAATTCCTACCACTGAACCAACTTCTCATCCCTATCACAACGAGTAATCCTTTTCAGCCTTTTCTCCATGAATGTGGAGGGCACGTGGCTGCTTCTGTAACTGGGCCACACCAGTCATACAGTCTGCACATGGCAGTAGTTGTTTTGAGCTGGACTGCAAATTGAAAATGCCAGGAGAGGAGACTCTGAAAGTGTTTGCTTCAGAAAAGTCACCAGATCTTTGAAAAGCTAAATGAAGCAGTCAGCTGCCCACATTGCATGGGACTCCCCCTGGCAACCCCCAGGCCACACAGGCTGTTCTTTGGTGGGACTGGCAGGCAGAGGGTGAGCCAAAGCAGCCGGGACTGCGGGATGGCCCCTCCGGATCCAAGCGCAGACCTGCTGAAGGTCTCACAAAGCTGGGCATCTCACGCGTTCCATCTCCCAGCTCTGCTGCAGAAAGCCCGAACTGCCAGCTCACAGGCCACCAGCATGGCAAGGCCGTGTCCTGCCCACTGCCCCAGCCCAGCAGCCAAGGGACCTGCCACATCCCGGGGGACCACGCTGGTTTGAAGTGCTGGTCAAAACTGGTGTGTGACTATGAAACATTTCCAGTGACTCTGCAGTTCCCTTTGAAAGATCAGTCTTTCAGCAGATTCCCCCAGCTGCATCCCCAGGGTTTCTGTTCATGGAGGGATGAACTGGAGAGGGAAAGCTTCAGTGATTCTCCAGTGTCAGAGGGCCACACTCTCAAAGGAGCATCTTCTAAATCCCAGGAAACCGGTCCACCAAAACCTAATTCAAGTTGCTGGGTCCACTGAGAATTTCAGAAAACTGCCATTTTGTGGCAGTTACGATTAAGGATTTTGAGAAGTTTAAACAGAAGAAAAACTGCAAAACAGAGAAAATGAACGCATTCCTTATATTGTGTTAGAAAGACATGCCCTTTCATAAAACAAAGACTATCTCCAATGTCTTCGGTACTGTTTCTTATTAGCCTGGTGAAGGAGTGTCAGCTTTCTTCTGCTGATAGCATAGCAGAGTTGTGCAATGATGGTCTGTCCCAGTGCCACGTGGCTCTTGCTGTTTCATGCTCAGTATATTGTCCAAATACAAAGTTATTGGTTTGCTAGCAAGTTTGCTGATGTGAAACAGGGCCAGCAGAGGATGACTAGACAGAAATTATAGGGACCTTTCACATTATAGAAGGGCACATGGCATGTAAGATGCACCATAGCCTGAGACCAGGGACATTCAGCAAGTCTAGAATCATGTTACAAACAAGTTATGTTTTCAAATTTAATTACCCTGAATTTTTATTTTTTTGGAGAGAAATGTTATTACATGGATAACAGTATATGGACCTTTTTGCTCCATTATTTCAACTATGCTTTAAGCTGGTAGTGACGAAGCAACTTGACAAATTTTCATTCCCCCTTCTGCAAAATGAATCAGTAGGTTTGGGCTGCGTAAAAGGCACCTCCATGTGTGCTGCTTGTTCACATGGGCAGGAGAGACCCAGACAAGGTGCTCTGCCCCCGAGAGAGGGCTAATGGGACAGCCTGGCCCTGTGCTGGTGAACTGGTGGGAAATGATGCTGCTACACTGTGACCACCCTACAAATAACTTTGGAGACAGCTGCCTCCCCTGGCTGTACACTCCATCTCCCCACAGACAGAAATGCACTTCAAAAAGAAAGTCACCTGAGTTTAATTCCTGAAACTACTTTTTCTCCTGAAACTATTGTGCAAGCTGTGTTCCCTGGAAGTACTAAAATTCTGTTTACATCTGCATTTTCTACTTGAAGCTTTTGGAAATAATTTACAGTGCAGAGGATTAATACAAAACAACTCACTAGCCAGAAGAGAAAATGGGTTGTCACAATTATCCCTTTTTCTGTTTTAGATTGTTTCCCATCACTCTTGGTAGGAAAGTGGCAAAGTCAGTGGCAAATTTGACCTATTGAGCCAAATGAGGAATAAAAGTCATTTAGGAAGAACAGGTGCCATCTGGAAAACAAGCAGAAAGCTTAAAAATAATTAAGGCTAAATGTATTCATTTATTCATATTCCAGAAGGCTGCCCTTTGGACTCTCCTGAAGATAATTCATTAACATTAGGAGGAAATGTTGGCACGCTGTCCAAACTTTTCACCTGATACTGAATTACAAGTTGCAGATGCTGAGTTGCTGGGTTTTTTTATTAGCTCAGAGAAATAACATCACATTGCTCAATGATGGAGACCAGCCTAAGTTTTACAAAGACAAGAAATGGATTAATTTCCTCCCAAAACAAGTCCATATCTTTCTGTCTTCATTTGGTTATATGTTGGAAGAAAAACCAAATGAACTGATAAAAAGGATCTGCTCATTTTAAAAAAAAAGATTATTTGATCCTTTTAGATGATTCCAAATAGCATCATATTGGGTTTCTGACTATCACCAAATTGGAGACCTGATTTTTGTATCACTGCTGCCATGTAGTGATGTGGCTTACCATGATAAACATGCCATACTGATCATATATAACCATAGTATGGCCAAACAACAACTCTGAAGAAATGCATCCACAGATTTTAATTGTTTTCAATTCCAAGTGGTTCCAGATGGAAGCAGAAAGCTGAGATTTTAGGGGAGCACAAGAGCAGCTATTTGACTAGGATGGAATTAGTCTGGTTGCCAGAAGTAACAGGGAACATAGTCAGTATTTGCTAAAAGACATCAGGTTATGGGATTGCTATGAAATAGTGGTGTTCAACTTTCAGAAGCAAAGATCCTACCGATGGGTCAGTAACTAAAGCACAGCTTGATCCAGGAGAGCTCCTTTATTTGGTCAGCACTTGCCAGAGAAGAACTAAATATTTCTGTGAATTTTTGGCAATTAGTTTTGGTGCCAACCCCACAAATAGCAATGATCCATTTCAAAGTTGCAGTTTCTACTTTTAGATCTCTTAGTATTTCAAAGGATGAGAATATTTAAAATGGACTACATCCTTCGTGCATCTTACTGCACTTCCCATCAACTAGGACAGTTTCTGTCTTCTGATTCCTCTCCAAGTTTAATGCTAGTTTGGATTCTGATGCTGATCATCTTTGTAGGTCTTGGAGAAGTCTGTGTGCAAGTGGGACAAGTTATCAAATACAGAAATCCGAGCTGCAGAAATATGTTATCAGATAGCAGCTATTACCTTTATTTTACAGTGGGAGAAATGAAGTGATATGCCTTAAGGAAAAAGGACATTTCAACGATAACTCAGGACAGAAACCAACAATTCTTGGATGCGTTCTGTTTAGTGTTTTCTGATTGGTACCACACACAGAACTGGCAACAGCCTTTACAGGAAAGAAAGTCCAGCAGTTCACATCTGAAGATCCTCATTTGACTCTGCTAAACTTTCTTACAGCTGAAAGTTTTCACCCTTGGTATCACTAAAAGTGCCTGTCGTTAGAAAACGTTAGCAAAAATGGTTGTCATTGCTGACAAGAAGACGAGACATGAAATTTGCTGCCTTTTGGGGGGGGGGGGGGTCAGTCACTGTTGAGAACCTGACCAGGTGAGGCACATGTCATGTTTCCTAGGTTAACAAAACTACAGTTGATCCTTTGGGAAGCTCTTCAGTAGCTATGGATTTGGTGGGGAATTTTCCATTTGGAGAGGTGGGGGTTGTACTGGAGGAGAAACTCCTCAAATTCCAAGCACGCAACAAATGTAGGTTGGAAGTACTCAGAAGACCCTGCTACTCCAGTCTGTGGAGAAGGTTTCTGAACCCGGCGAGGTCTGGCAGATGTGCTGTCTCCATGCAGCACTGCTGCCGCTGCTGTGGCTGGGCCAGCCTCACCCTCTTGTGAAGGCTACAAGGATCAGCACAAGGAGCCAATTGACTGGCACAAGTTACACACTTACCACAAAGAAATGATAGGAAATAGGCAGACGTTTATGTGTTCAGTTCATCTCAACTTCTGGAGACAGGAGTAAACAGGTTTCTTTTATCAGCATATAATCTGTGAAAGACAATGGGAACACACATGTCTTAGTATCCTTTTGGGACTGACTCCCTGGAGAGGACAGTCTATCTCTTAGCATACAAGTTTAAAGGGCAGAAGTCAGTGTTGTGAATCAAAAACATCTTAACTTGCTGATGAATGCACAACTGTCAACATGCACGTGTATACATAGGAGGTCTGCATTTTCACACTCCCCTTTGTAAACCTAGGAGGTTATTCACACAAGCACACACACAGAAAAAATGGCCCTGCACTGAAATAAAATTATTATTGCAATGAAATGCCAGAATTAAGTTTGCCTTTAATGTGGCACCCTGTTGTGTATATATTATGATACACTTTTTCAATGATACAACTGCATCGTGCTCCTTTCAGCAGATCCCTGCTTCATTCAAGACACAAGAACAGCTGAGATTTCTTAATGAGAATCTAGGCAGGATTTTTATTAGCACTGTCCTTCTGCACCCTCTTTTGTTTACTGAACTCATTCCCACTACAGCCCTGAACAGAAAATTTATAATGTAGTCTTTTATGGCATTATTCTGAAAGTTCAACTCAGCTGCAGCTGAGTCCTAAGACTCAGTAGTCCAAGACAGGAAACTAAAAAATGCAGACTAAGCAAGCTGTGAAGACCTAGTCTTCAGGTCTTGTGTCCCCTAGGCTGTGTGAGATACATGTCCAGCTGCATTTGCTGTGGCACTACTCCTACTCTCAAAAGTTCCCCACTCAGCCCTGAAAGGCAACCACGTTCTGCAGCAAACACAGCAGAGACCTTTTAGAAAGCAGCATGTTTTGGCCCAGCCCCAGAAAATACACATCTTTCACTCTTGCTGGGCACAGTTACACCAGTGTCCTCAGGCTGACTGACTGACTGTAGGATATGTTTGCACCGTACAGAATCCTACAGAATACAGAAGACCTGAAAGTATCATAGGGAAATGTGAAGTTGAAAACCTTAAATTCCCTCTCACCTATCCCTGAATTTACCAGTGTATCTAATGCCTATGTGCCCACAGGAAGAATGGACTCCTTTCTTCAAAGGGCCCTGAAGGCGGACAGACTGACCAAAACTCACAGAATAAGGCAAAGCATCCATTCCTCCCGTTTCCCAGGAGGCAACATGAGTGATGCGTGTGTGGCATCTGGAGCACTGGGCTGAGAGCTGCCTGTAAGGCACTGGCAACTGCAGCACAGAAGCCTCCACCTTCAAACCGCCCAGAGGTCCAATATGCTACACCAGAGAAAAAAGCAGCACAAATAGCCTGTTTCTTAAAAAGAAGCTAAAGTGGAAACTTAAAAGGTTTTAGAGGAGAATCTGTTCAGGAAAACCAGTAAGTAATCTCCCTGTGTGTTAGCTCTTTCACCCTCCAGTTCTTAACATACCAGCTCTAGGGGATCTTCAACAAAGATGCAGCTTTTCATATGTAGTTGCCCTCTTGAGTATTCTCAGATATCCTGCCCAGCCTCCAGCCACCAGCAGAGAGGGCATGGGGGTCCAAAAGATCCTATGTTGTGTATGGAACACTGTGTGGATGCCTCGGCTACCCTCAGAAGCTTAAGTCCAGGCATCTGCCTGGCTCCCCAACAGCTGAGGTTGTCAGTGTTCAGGCATGTATCCCCCATTCGCTGCCATACGCCTGATGTTCCTACATACCTGCCAGCTGCACCTGCCTGGCCAAAGCAGGGTGCCAAAGGCAACAGTGAGTCACCCCAAAACATTGTTGCATGAAGCACATGGGTTGTTCTTGCTGTATTTTGTTTTTAATAGGGCTGAGGCTGTACTTCCCACAGAGCTTAAAAATTAGAAATGAAAGCCTTAGATGACCTTTCAAGGGAGGATTGCTTGGGAGATGCCTTTTTTTTTAAACTAACCTCAGCAGAAGAATGAGGCAACAGTCAGATAAGTGTTAAAATGAATGATGAATCCACACATCAGATAACTAACCCAGTTTTGAAATAATATTGTACTTTATTATTTTAGATTGAAGAACAGGAGTGTTCGAAACTTAAGAGATTAAAACTGCTCCAACTGCAGCCAATGGAAATATTGTCTTTGACCTCAACAGAAACAGAAAATGTCTTGAATTAATCTGCAAAAACTCTGAAACACTGGAGTGATTATTAGTTGCTGCCAATCATTAGCTTTCCTTCTTTTCCTCCAACTGAATAATGTTAAATCTTTCATGGGCAGTACATTCCATTACCATTTATTTATTTGCTGTCTAGCTGCATAGTTTACAGATTTCTGAGAACAAGATGAAAAGATGATCTGTTTCCAGAATCTGTGATATGAAAAACCCCAGCTAAACAAAAAAAAAAACCAAAAAACCAAACCAAAACAAAAAAAAATTGAGAAAGGAAGCCTACCTAGGTCCTATGGAGATGACAAGAAAGATTGCAGTTATCTTTTGGAGGGAGCTGAGAGACGGGCTTACAAGTTATGCATATTTTATTGACCATCTTCCCTCAGAGCAAATCCTCATTGCTGCTGTCTCACTAGCTAATTTGTCATGTTGCAGTCCCAGCTTTATCCACGTATACCCACTCTGTGAAAGACAAATCCAGAATGACAAATAAAAATAACATGTATACACAGAATGATGCTGAAGATGGACTGCATGAACAGAACGTGGTCGCTTCGTACTCAGGGGTAGTGGCACTTTACCACAATTAGCCAGCTCGCCACTGCTACAAAGATCTTGCTTCCTTTTCCTCCTCTTCCTTTCCCTAGACCCAGACCCAGTCATACAGTTCTATCCCATCCTTTGCATTAGTTTTGGTGCTCTTCAGTACATTCATGCTTTGAGTCAACTCCATGTGCCATCACAAATGATTCACCTTTTTTCCAATTTAATATTCTTCTTGATTCCAGTAAATTGAATTGCCTTGGTGCAGGGTCAGAAAGCACAAGCCAGTACACGTGAGGGGAGGAGGGCCAAGGGAGGATGACAGGGAGAAGAGCACAGAACTTCTTTATGTGGAAATGAGCTGTTAGACCATCTCAAGCCCAAACATGTAACTTCACTTGTGGCAGCTTCACTGCAGACACTTTAATTCTTTGTTATGTACCCTGTAGACTTGTCTTAACAGCCATCTGCAGTCTGTCAGTAATTATATGGCCCAGCTCAGAGGATTGAGCAATAATGTGATATATGGTGAACTTAAAGAACTCCAAGAGAAAACTGTCTTGGAGGCCAGATATTAAATGTGTTTAGAGGCCTAAAATGTAAAGTATCATCTGCTGAAGTGTTTCCAAAGCACACAGCTATCCCTTGAGAGCTGTGCATGTCTTTCTAGTTGTAGCGTCTTTGTCTTTGAGAATCTGGCCCTCACCTCCACAGAACCTCCTTGGTCATCTAGGACCACGTCTTGCTTTCTACAACAGTGTGGTAACACCACTGAAGACCCTGCAGCCCATGGTCCATGGCTACATACAACAGTAGTGTTTACACAGTGTGTGTAGCAGCCAGCAGAGCCGTCCCTCACACAACACTTTCTCACAAGGAGAAAGCAGAGCTGTTGAGCTCATATTCCCCCAGGCTTTAGGACCTGAAGCTCTGTCCAGGAACACAAGCTGCCAAAGAAAGATGTAAGTGGCATGCAAAATAATTTGAATACCTGAACTACCCAATGGAAGGCCAACATTTCCTTTTTTAATATAGTTGGTCTATTTGCAAATTGGGATTTCAGCTTCACTAGTACTTGCTGAGATAGCTAACAGTACCTTTTACTCTTGAGATGCCTGGAACATGCTTAGGCTTATTAATAAATGTAATCTTCTGTTACATATAGTAATAAACAGGTTTCTACTTGGAATTTTGAACACTGGTTCATGATTTAAAGTCCTTTCTTGGTGGAGTGCCACAGAATTAAACAGCTCTTACGAAAAGGAAGATTAGAGCAGACTGGTGGAACTGGAGTCATGAGAAACTGGAAAAGATCAAAGGTTTCTCATGGGATGATCCATATGACCAAAACCTGCACAAATGCATATACTAAAAGGGAGGTTATAAGGGACCATTATTGCCGTATCAAAGCCCAAGAAGAAAATAACTAGCACTAGACTGAAGTACTCTGAGCATGGAGTCTTTCGGCTGTATCTGCCGTTCTTCCTTCTAGCTCTGCTGCTATATGACCAGAAAAGCCTGCGCTGAGCAAACCCTGCAGCCTTCTCTGCCCCTTTCCACCATGCACGGATCTGTGTGGGGACAAATCCTGCCGGCAGCACTGCTATTCTACAAGCCTAGTTTTGGAAAGAACCAGTTAGCAGCAGCTAATCCCACAGGCAAAACCCGGGAATCATGGTGTCGGCACCACAGCTGGGAGCACTGCGAGTTTGGCAGGTCAATGGTTGCTTTTTTACACAACTGTGTAAAGTACAGTGCTTGTGATAAAACATTACAGTACATTACAAGTTATTTGGGGCAAGGGTTACGTTTTCCCTGGTCTTATCTTGGTGCCTGATGCATTCTTTGGCAGAAATGGGGATTTGGACAAAGATTAAAGAAGCGACAGATGCGAACAACTGGGTTACCACATGGAGGCTGTATTACTGTTACTGGCAGTATTAGCCAGGGTTAGAAATATGAGGCATATAATCATTTACAGGCACAGGAGAGAAACCAGGCAGTTATTTCCTATAAACCTCAAATACTAGAACAATGGAGCCTTGAGGGATTTAGTAATGAAAAGTATGGTTTGGGTTCCAACTCTTACCTCACCTGCTCAACTTTAACTATTTCTTCCTGTTTTAAGTGAAAAATCTTCCTGAACACCACCTGAAAGGCATATATATTACAGAGCCTGAGCTGAAACAGGGAACATAACTGAAACATGAACCTTGTGCAAAGCAAAGTTATAAACACAGACTTGATTACATGAAGGCTTAGCCCTATTTTAAAAGTTTTTTGCATATCTCCATCATATCTTATGATCATAGCTTTAGAATCAGCTGATGAATGATCAGAAGAATATGGTTTGTCCACCCTCCCAAGGGAGAAAATCTGAGAAGGGGTAAGGACACAGCACACACTTCATGTACCTGCTCCTCTGACCTTCTGCACAGGGAGATGAGTAGCTCACCAGCCCTCTCTGAGTCTCATGCCAGGGGTTTGCCAGGGAATATACAGCTTAGAACCACAGGTCCCTCAGTAGCCCTGACTTTTCAACAGTCCTCTTTGACCTAGTGCTCTCCCTTGCACTTCCCAGTCACTGGTGCTTCTGTCTTTACCTCCTTTCTGAGTTACAGCCCACCAAGGATGCAGTTTCTTGAGTCTTAAAGGATGGCATAGGGCAGGGATACCACTAACCAGTTCCTGGCTCCTGTTAGCTATGCAGATGCAAGCAGAGGGGAACAGAGAGAGCAGGATGAGAATCTGTGTCTGCTGAGCCACTGCCGAATTCACTGCCTGGAGGTCCCTGCTGGAAGGTATGGCAGCAGGGCACGGCATGGATGGAAGCTGTGTGCCCTGCATCCCACAGGCTCCTTCTCCTCACAGGCAGGCTTGCCACCCTCCACTGCCAGCGTCCAGACGGGTTGTCACTACTCTTTCTTACCCAGTCATTTCATGGCAGACCTTATGGGAAACTGAGGCTTTTACTCAAAGATATCTGGATCAGCCACTAGAGCTGGGGGCCTACAGGCAAGGCAAGCAATAGTTACTCTAGCTACTTATAATTAAGCATCCTAGATCCCATCCAAAGCAGCTCAACATCTCTGCTCCTCAGCTTGTCTACCTGTACAATAGAGCACTTGCCAGTTCCTCTGAGGTGCTGTAAATAACAATAACATACTAGAAGTGCTATAACTCTAAGTACTAGGCCAACATCTAAAATTGTATCAATTAGTTCACTTAGAGAAATTTCACAAGAAGCATTTTCAGTATCTTCGGTTTGACTTGTTTTTGAAATGCAATCTCCAAAATATTTCTAACTTGCTTCTGGAAAAGAAACCCTGAGAGGTACTTGTCTGGTGGAAACACTTGGGAGGTATGAATGGTGATACCAGTTACCTACAAAGAATATATTATAGCAAATACTGAGTTTCTCTCTTGATGTCCTCCTTTTTCAAGATTTCTTCTTACTATTTTGATTTGGCACTCATCTCTGTCTAAACCCTTCAGAAAATCAGCAAACCACCAATTTCATCAGAGAGACAAGAATGCATTTCCAATAATTTTCAAGTTTTCAGTAGAAAGTAGCTTACATACAATGTACATTATTAAGTAGATGAGGTGAAAGTACTCTATAATTACAGATTTGGAGATAAACTTGCAATTAAGGAAGGCATAACTGATCTTTGGAGATTATTCAGTGTGTGATTATTAGTGGCCTATTTTCTCCACTCCTGCTACGTAATGCATCCTGTTTTTTCACCATGTTCCTGAAAAAAATACTTTGGTGTAATATTATGCCTGCAAACAGATTAGCCTCCACTAGCTATCAAAAGTCAGAGGAACTAAGGTATGGCACTCAACAGAGGTCTGAGGTTGCTTTTCAGTAGTTTTATAATGACCATTGCTAAATAGTACTATTATATAAAAGCCTGTAAGCTATTATATTTCTTGCTGTGTGAAGAGTAGGTTAGCCTTTAAGGAAAAGTATGCCCTGGTTATTAAAATACCAAAGGGTATTTGCTGACTGCCTCAGTCTCTTTAACTAGGTGCAGTTCTCGAGACTGATCTACTGTCTGGAACTTTGGACAAAAATCAATAGAAGAAAATTTATGGTTTTGTGACCATCCCTGCTTCAAATTGACAGGAAGATTAAGTGTTCAAGTCAGATCATTTTTTGAGGCTCTGGACTTATCTAGGGGCTTGGAAAGCTTTCACTGTAGCTTCCGAAAAATGCTTACCTTATCAAATCCTATTCTGCTATCTCATTTTCTTCCTGAAGGTTAAGTTATTTCCTGCTGCTGTTTTTTCTAAGATACAAACACCTGTATGTATGCCCATTTAAAATGCAAGAGGATTATTCCCATCTGGTTCATACATGACCAAAACCTTGCAGAATGAGTGATCTTGTAAATATCAACTACTCCCACCAGGAATCAATCCGTCATTACTTAAACCACAGTAACAATATTGAGTCATAAAAGGAGACAAAACTGCAACACGCAAAAGGCTGCCAGGCAATAAACCAATACACAATGGATGAGGGGCAGGGGACACCCACAGATCCTGTCTTGGGAAATTTGTGGTATCTCCAGATTTGCAGATTTAATACTGTGGCAGTTTAGTATCTTGAGCTAGACCTGACTGAATGCATGCATGTATGGAAGAATCAGAGATTCATATTTGGTACCTGCACACCTTTCAGACATCTGCTTTCTCAGGCAGGGCATAAGGATCCATCAAACTGCTCCCAGGATGGGAAAAGCTTGTTGCTCTAGGTTGCTGCCTAGGAGGAACATGTCTCCAAATGGGACCAGAGAGTCCAGGACACCTGCCCTGACCCGTCCCACAGCAGGAGCACAGCATGGTGCTACAGGTCCTCTGCCCCTCGGTGGCCTGGGGTATACATGGTAAAGCATCTCACTGGCTCTGCTTTTATTTCTTGATCTGGAAAACACTTCTAGCTGAAAGTTGGTGTTAAAACAGAGGTAAGAGCTTCTACTAATACATCTTACTTAGGAATTCTGCTTTTTTTCCACTATGGATCAGTACTTTACTCTTAGCTGCAAAATTTGTCACTATAAAAAAATATATGCTACAGTTTGTGTATGGCAAGAAAGATAAGACAGTTGCTAAAGAGAAAAATATGATTTATTTATTCTGCTTTTCAACTAACTTTTGAATGCTCCAACTAACATGCAACTAATATTTGGGAGGTTGTGGGTTTTCTTCAGGAGAAGTTGAAGATGGAGTTAGGACTTTTTGGTGTATCCTTTCAGTGCAAGAAAAGTGCACAGACCTACACTCCTGTCTGCGGTGGGGATCGAAATAACCAAGGAATTCAGTGGCTTTGTTAAGCTGCACACATGTCCACATTCCGTCCTTTGTAAAGCTTAGCCATCAACAAAGTCTTTGGAAGGACTTTGCACACAGCCCCCGTTTCAGGTAGTGCCTCTATTGTTTCTCCCATCTTATGCCTAAAAAGGGAATTTTACTGCTTCTGGTACTCACAATGAATGAAATGATGTGTTAAAGAAAACTACTTGGTATGCAGAGAGGATGAGGAGGCAGTCGGTCTCCTGCTTTGTGATTGAACACCTGATACTCTTTTATTTTATATTACACAGTTCTTATCTACTAAAAAAAAAACAATTAGGTCAGCGTGTGGAAATGAATATAAAGCTAATCCTATAATATAGACTCTCCAGCTTCGAAGATACTGGAAAAAAGATAAACTGGGATATTATTTGGAAGTTCTTACTTTCTTTGGGAGTACTTTGTATCTTGTAGGCATCACCAAAGAAGATCCTCTTTAGGAGAGATCAGGACACAGTAAGAGGTAAATTGGTAGAAGAGGGCATCTCCAAGGGAACAGATAGTGACAGGAGAAAAGGGGAACAGGATGAAACAGGCATCAGCCACCATGCTAGACTACTCTGCAATTTGCACACAGAGTAACTCACACACTACAACCTCTGCTATTACCACCAGCAGCATTCATGATATGATTGATATGCCAGATTCAATCAAGGCACCATAATCATGTATCATGAAAATCACAGCAAAAGAATACGTGGGCTACTAAAATGCTAGAAATTCAAGTTCTGTGCAAAAGGCAGATGCTATTACAGACCATACAGACCACAATTGTGAAAACCATGTAATGGTTTTCAATTTTGACATAAACACATAATACTTTAGAGACTGAAATGCACAATTTATCCTTACTGAAGTAAAAAACTCCAACCCTCAAGGTGAACTGTATGAATGAGAAATCCCATTAAAAAACCCAAGAAGCACACCAGACTCACGATAGCGCTTAATCCTACTGCAGTCATTTCCACACATCAGGTGACAGCAAGCAAAAGAAGTTTTAAAGCAATACTAAGAAGTCAAAACAGTATAAGCTAATTGAGAAGTTAGGTCGGAGAGGACTGGAATAAGCCACCATTGGTAATCTTCTTCACTTTAGAGCAGAAAGACCTTCAGTTGAAGATCCTTCAGAAGGTCCTTGCATCTTTTCAGTATCACAACTCCCCTCTCCTCCCAAAGAGAATATTTAACCCAAGTTGCTAGTCAGCAAGACTTTCTGCATCAAGAAGTAATTACCAGAGCACAGAGCTCTTCCAGTGCCTCAGGAAATGCCTAGAGGCCTCCTTGCTCAGATGGAAGCAGTTACCGCATGTGCTGCTCACCTGAGTCAATTATCCTGGACACAGGTGCACATCATAAATTATAGACCTGGAAACATAAAAGTTTTATCAAAAAAAAAAAGGCAATTATCTTTTTTTCTACCAAGCATACCGTTCCAAAACTTTGAAAGTGAATTGTTCCATCTGAAGTCTTTTGATTTTGTTCAGAGAATAACACAACATTCAGCAATGTCAGCTCCACAATCACCTCGAACAATGCTGCCTTAAAAAATCTTGCAGGTGATTCATGAAGAAAAACAAACCTTTCCTTTTTCTCTGTAATAGGAGCCTCATCACAAGACATCTACTTTTGACTTATTCCTTCTAATGACAGTCAGTAAAAGAAAGGATTCTGTAGGAGTGGTTTCACCCTTGAGTCTACACATCTTCCATCTCTCCCCGAGGGTATATTCCCAAAGTGCCAAGCTACTCTATTTAGATTTAGTGGCAGCTGATTTGAATAGCTTTGCAGATACAGAAAACATGAAGTGAGTTATCCTCTGTGGAGGAAAGCAGGAACATGTGAACCTTAAGGGCAGCTCCTCACTGTTGCAGGTGCTATGTCATACATTCTGCTCCTACCAACTTACTGTCTCCAACTTAAAAGTACATGGGCCTTTTCCCTCGACTATTCCAACTGTAAAGTATTTCCAGGTCCCTACTGATGTTCATCTAAATTCTAAAAGCTGATAGCTTGCTAATGGTTTTCAATGCAAGAATCAGTAATATCTCCTATGATTTTGTAACTTCAGTACATCTTTATTTCTTAAAATATTTGTGTTTCCTGGCACAGACGTTTCTGGGTATTGTCACACTGCATCAACACTGGTGTCAAGAAATAGCTGAATCTCACGTGGAAACAATTTTTCCTTCTCTGTAAAAAATAAACTATGTTTCCTTTTTACAACTTGATGAAGACCAGTTGTGTTCCTTTTCATACAAGGCAAGGCTTCTCCATTAAGCTTCTGTTCTAAAACAGTGCAAGGAGGAGAATGAAAACCAAAAGCTGTTATTTGGTTAATTTAATTAGAACAATTATTCTAATTGCTTCAACTGAACACAAAGTTTAAAAAACAGAACAAAACAACCCAAACCCTAAAAGATTGAAAATGTGCTAAAGTCACACTCCCTGGTCACATTTCCCAAATAAAAGCTAATTTGCTCTGTGACCAGTGGATACTGTTTCAGGAATGGGGAACAGTCCCTACCTGGCGCTGAAAAGCCACTATTCAAGAGATAAGGAAATAATAATGTGGCCTACTCGTAAGACAGAACCTGTTGGAGCAAAGGGAGGGTTTAAGGGGAATTTGGCCTAAGTCTACTCTTACGTAAGTTCCATGTTGGTAATTTCAGGCAAAGGATGTTTTTCACAGGGAGATATTTCTTCTCCAGAAAATGCTTTTCTAGCAAACTTTTTTTCCCCCAAGTTTAATCCAGAATATTTTCCTTTGGTCTGTCCAGAGAAACTAGTCAAGTCTTGGGGCTGGGGATACTGGTACAGAGCTAAACTAATAACGTCATCCAAAGTACTGCCTGTACATTTAAAGAAGCTTTTTTTCATATTAAATATACTGGAAGCACATGATACTACCTGTACTAGAAATAACTATACAACATTATACATGTAGGTAGATATTATACAATGTTGGTTTGTCTTGAAGTCATATTTTATGTGATGCACCAATGAACACTTACACTCCTCCTCTGTGCTACGGTACCCTGCAAAGGTAAAAGACTATAGATAGCTCTGCACTGGCAGAACACATACATTAGAACTGAAGGGAAAAAGGCTTCACTTGAAGGCAGTAAACACCTCATAAATAGACCTGACATCACACTGTTATGCTAAAGACTACAATGTGTGAAAGCAGAGTTTATTATTTTAACAGTTTACCAGTGCAGAAGGAAAATATCTTGGATTGCTGTTATAAACAAAGTACTAGCTCTACAGTTGATAAGACTCAGCACACAGGATTGGAAACAGAGCAGATAATGGCACTGAAAAAACACAAAAATGAGCTGACTTTAAACATGGAGAAAGACAGACACTGAAAATGTGCTCTTGAATCTCAGGTCAAAGCGTAGCATTAGTGGTCAGCTGAAAAGTATGGACTGGGTAATAGCCTGCATTATAATAAAGCTGATCTTAGTTTGGAAATTTTGTGTATGTTGCTAGAAATGTTTACAGTTAATTATACACAGCAGCATACCCAAAGCAGCTGGAATCATACCAAATACACAACTCTCAGAAAAAGTCTCTCAGCAACACAGTGCTCTCACTATCAGCCAAGTGAACTGGGAGCACAGATCCTAGATAACGCAGACAGGTCTGCCCAGAGCCACAAGATGACAGTATTAATTTTGCTCTGACAAAATGTTTGCTCCAAAACCAGGGTTGACTGCCCCCAGAGAAGAAAGGGGCTAACACAGCTGGCAGGAAAGCCATTAGGTGCTACTTGGCCACATTTATCATTGCTGGGGCTCCTCAGGTGCTCCAGCTCAAACTTAAAGTTGTGAAAAATTTAAAGCTGGGTGGCAGCATGATGGCACAAATGCTGAATCTTGATCTTTGGTGCAACTGCCCTCAAATATGCAGGGCAGTGCATGAAGTCCCTTTGTCCTCTCAGATCTGAAATAAAGTACAACTCTGTCTTTGTGTGAGGGATATGCCTCAACAGACTCCTGTTTGAAGCATGAGATTTTTTGACCTCCTGATTTTTCAAAAATGAAAAAGGCTGTAGGATTTTTTCAACTAAAAGATTGTTTTCTTCTCCCTCAAACTAACCCAATAAGCCTTCTCTAGATCTACAGCAGCACCAAAACCAGTATTGCTTTCAATTAGATCAGCCATTAAAATTTCAGCCAAAACCATGAGTTTTAAATAAGTCATGAGCCCCTAAAACCAGCACATTATAAATCAAATGTTTGTAATTTTAATTATAACGGTCACTGCTTGTTCTTGTTCTGTGAATGTTGCCCTTTGTGTACAAACTTAGGTCATTAAAAACATAACCAAGATATAAACCACTTTACTCTTGAGTGGTTTTACTTGAATATTTGATGTTTTCCACGAATGTATTTTAGATTTATTATTTTAATGTGTTGGGAGCTCATCCTATCCTTGAGGATATATCCTGGAATAAAGACAATCAAGCAGTTCTTGTCAGTATAGTCATTCAGTTAATGAAACATCCAATAATACAGTTCATCCATTAGTGGGCTATACCACAATATAAATATTTTACTAATTCTCAAACCCTTAGCTATGCAATCCTACTGCATACCAGCCACGCTTATCCTGAGTCCTACGATGAAAGAGCTCTGTGAATATAACGAAAATGAGTGTCCAGGCATAATGACTTTCAGTTTAAGTGAGAGCATTTCTCTTCATGTTAATGTTCAGTTCCTTATTTGTGCCTCTTCATTTAGTAAACATTTTAAGTAGCACCAGTGGGCTTCCTTCCATTTTTTATCAAATGTGAAATGCACACAGTGGCATGTTCCTCCTTCCTCTTTCCCGAGATGAACGCTGTTCCAATTCCCACCAGGTCAGCTCCCAGCTAACAGAACTCCCTTTCAGCACCTTCCTTAGCTGGGCCTTTTTCTCGGCACAGCAGGATATGGGCCGTAGATCCCGAGCTGCTGTGCCTGGGGAGGCCCGAGGGTCTCCGCCACCCACTCCGAGCATCTATGGGCACCCCATTTATTTGCGATGTGTGCTCTGATCTGTTGTAAATACACGGTGGCTTCCAGGCCACGGTCCACGTGTTAGGACCTTTATTTGGGCACTTCTTTCAGTCACGCCGTTGCCGCGCAAGGGCCCCTTCCCGCAGGCCAGCGCCACGCCAGCGGACGCTGCGTGCCGCCCCTCCGCTCCCGCGCCCAGCCCGCGGCGCCGGCCGCCCTCGGGGCCGGGCAGGGCGCTCCCCGCCGCCATTTCAGCAGGCCTTCCGCAGGAAAGGGCCGCCTCCTCCCCCGCGTTTGGGGCCCGCTCCAGGGAAGCAACGGGGCAGCGGCGGCCACGCACAGGCGCGCTGCCGGAGCCGCGCTTTCCCCGGCGTTTGCTGTCCCTGAGGCGCTTCCCTGCCCGCCGGCTCCCGGGGCCGCCCTGAGCGCGGGGCACGAGCCGCCGCCACACGCCGCCGAGCCGGGGCCGCGCCGCCCGCGCGCAGCGCCTCAGCCCGCCCGGGGCGCGCGCCGGCCGGGGGCGGGGCCCGCCGGCGGAAAGTGCTGAGTCACGGCCTGACGCGCGCCACCGTCACGTGTGGCGCCGGGCTCGGTTCCTGCCGCCGCCGCCGCCGCGGCGCAGAGCGCACCCCGCGCCGCGCAGGCTCCGCTCCGCCGCCCTCCTCTTCCCGGCGCCGCCGCTCCGCTCCGCCGCGGGCCGGCATGGGGCTGCTCTCGCAGGGCTCGCCGCTGAGCTGGGAGGAGACGCGGCGGCACGCGGAGCACGTGCGGAAGCACGGCATCATCCAGTTCCTCCACATCTACCGCGCCCTGCGCGACCGCCACAAGGACGTCCTCAAGTGGGGCGACGAGGTGAGACCCCGGCGCGGCGCGGACCGGACCGGCACGGCACGGCCTGCCGCGGCCTCCGCCACCCGGGCGCAGGTGCGGCGGCGGCGGGGCGGGCACCGCCCTGCGCCGCCCCGGTGCGGCCCGGGCCCTGCCCCTGCCCGGGAGCGGGTCCGGCTGCTCAGCGGGCGGGGGGCGCTGCGGCTGCCGGAGGGGTTTTGTTCCCCCCGCACACGCTCTCGCTCGCCCGCCGCCCGCGTTGCGCAGCACGGTTGCCCCGGTATTACCTTGTGGTTTTTAAAGGCTAAAATAAGTGTCGGTGCTTCCGTCAGGCATCTGTAGGTCCGCCTGAGCCGGCCCTCGCTTGGCCGGTGCGTTCCGGTGCCCGTGCCCCTGGGTTTTTGTTCCCTCGGCTGCGAGGTCCGGTGGAAGCACCTGCCCGTCTGAGCGCCAGGTAGTGCCGGCGGCTCGGGGCCTCTTCTGGGGCGGGAGCGGGGGCTGGAGGGGCGGGTGGGCTCGGCGGCCGCTGCCCCCCGCTGCGCACCAGCCCCTGCGGGGCCCTGGCTGGCCCCAGGGCAAGGGGACCCGCCGGCCTTGCGCTGCACCGCGTCAGCCGGCCGAGGGCGAGGAGGGCTGCGCCGGCTACAGGTGCTTTGTGCCCGAGGACCGTAACTTTATCCGTAGGTCTGAGGTGCCTTGGCGCACAGACTGGCGCTGAATTCTGTCCCAGACTGGCAGCACTCTGCGAGGAGCAGAGGCTCCCTCCTGTATCCATCAGTAGGATTTCCTGAGGGTCCCAGCTTTCCCTGGAGGCAGGGAGCAGCTTCACACGCACTAGAAGCCGTCTTTGATCGTAGTGGTGGTCTGGTCCGGTGTTTCTCACCTGCAGGTGCCTGTGATGTGACTGCAGGGAAGTCGGAAGCGAGCAGTGTGGGGGCTTGACCGTCGCACCTCTGCCTCGTGCTTCATTTCCTTGGTGAATGGCAGAGGCATTTATGAGAAAACTTTTATCCAGGTGGTAACAGTAGCAGCTCACAGATGCCCTTTGCCAGAGGAGAATGCTGTTCCCCTTGTGCGCCTAGAGAGACCTTGTCTCTTCAAGACCTGCTTTTAAGGAATTGCTGTTGTACTTCACATAATTGAGCAAGGCAAGCATTGGAGTGCCCCAGCAGCTTTCAAGGGCAGTGAGTGGGAGCTTGGCTGCTACAGTCTGCCCAGTGAAGGGAATGATGCTCCCAGCATGTCTAGCCTACACTGCAGGGTTTGACAGCCAGAGTGGCGTGGACTCAGGAAATTTAAATATACTTATAACCGTTCCTGTCTGACATCTCTGTGTTCCTACATCTCCTGTATGACTGAAGTTACACTGACAGAAGAGCCTCACAGTCTTAAGTTCAGGAATACAGTGTCTCCTTATTCCTCTGACACTTAGCTTGAGGGTTTTCTCATTAATCTTTAAAATGGGGTACTTGGTTTTCAATGGGTGCTATATTTTGGTTGTCCTTGCTTTCTCGGGATGTGGTTTTGTAAGACAGAACACTGATCTGCTTGTGAGCTGGTTCAGCTTCCCTCCCCTTGCTCTAGGCTCCTGTTTCTTCTGCCTTCCTTGCATTGTTACTGACTAAGTGAGTTCAAGAAGTTAAGCCAGCAGTTCTGCTGCTGCTTCTCCTGTTCAGTTTTCTAGGGTGGTTTGTTTTCTCAGCAGAGCTTCCACTATTCCATTGCGAGATTCAATAAATTCTGCCTAATGTGAGGGAAGTAGCAGGAGCTTGTGGCAGAAAGGGGCAAATGGAACCAGTCCCTGCAGCACTAGCACTTAGTGACTCTGTAAGTTTAGCTGTATGATGAGACTGCACCCCAGGACCCTCGTTCTTCCTTTGGCATGGGGTCTGTGCTGAAGAAAGTTGCGGGTTTTTTTGCTTGATAGATGATGGTGTGTTATGTTTAAGGAGATCACAGTTTTCTTCTGTCATGTCCAGTGTGGTATGAGGCAGAATTTAAGAGAAGGATTACAGCTATGATTCTGGTAAGGCGGTAAGGGCTGTATTTGAAATGCTTGTGAACATTCAGAGGTCAGGTAAGCCAATTTGACATCTATCTGTGATTTTAGCAAATGGTAATAAACTCATGTGTGGCAACATCTTTATTCTACTGTATTATGCAATTATTTTTTTATGTAATAGCATTTAGGAGCGTGTTAATGTACCACATACTTGTTGCCAGTCTGCTCTTGTTGTGCAAACACAAAAACATGCTGTCTTCCTAACTTACTTTAGCTGTGCTTTAGGTAGACTAATAGGGAAAGCAGTAAATTTGCTTTCTGTTTTTCCTCTCAGATACCTAGTTATTAGAAAGTGGCGCCACGTTTACATGCAGCTTAGATGAATCAACTGACTAGTTGGGCAGTTTTCATAAAAAGCCTTTTGTATGCTTTGACCTTCATGTATAAAGTCATAGCCTGAGGGTGTTTTATTGTTTTAAAAACCTCTTGAAGATAGAAATCAAGAATGAAGATGACAGCACTCTCATAATGGTAGAGATGAAATCAGAATAAACAGAATTACTTGTATTCAAGAGATGTTTCTGAGACCATGTTTGCTGAAAGATGTATTTTTTTTTTACTTGTTTTTAAGAAATGCCAACGAGGAAGAAACCAACTTTTTTAGCGCATACTGAGTTTGTCTTTCAGGGCAGACAGGAATACTTTAAAGATAGTCCCCATCTAGCTAATGCTATTGTGAAAAGAAATCCTGTGTTTCCTCATGAGTATAGAACCAGCCTTTGCTTTGGATCTATTGTCAACAGGAGTCTGCTTCACAGTGTGTGTTCTAACTCATTATAGAGTTGTGGTGGTCCTTTTGGGGTGCTTGTAACCTCCTAGGGACTCCATCCCCTGTTGGCCTTTCATTCAGGGAATGAAAGTGTGGGGAATTGTTGTACGCTTTCTGTTTCTTGGGTGCCAGACAAAAGTGTTGAGGCTAAGTGCTAATGAAGCGGGATGGTGGCATTTGTTTTGAAGGAAGCAAGGCAGCATCACAACTGGCATTGTAGGGTGGCATTCCCTACTGCTCTCATCCTTCCCTGAGTAAAGAGCTGGCAAAGTCAAAACACTGGTTCAGCTACCTCTTGAAAAACCGGCTATATTCTTGCTTGTGGGGTTAGTAGAACCAAGAATATTGTCTCTGGGCCAGTTCTATTTTACTCCATTTTCCACAACCATGAAGACTTTGCAATGGAAGAAAAAGGCCCACAAATGTGAGTAGAACAGAGAATAAGACTTACTTAACGTGCACACATACACACACAAAATCCTTCTAAAAGTCTTTTTGAACCTGCATTTGCAGGTAAAGGTTCTTTGCCTCTTAGTCATCCTTCTGCCTCATTTAAAACTGACAGTTGGCCTCCCTGTTTATGCTTGACTTCTCCTGACTTTGAAGATACAAAACACTGAACTACCTCATTATCCCTCATCAAAACCCCTCGTTATCCTTAATGCCCACAGAAACTGGGCAACAATTAGATCTGCTGCTGAGACCCTGTCTCACTAACCGGTACGGTCTCATAGTGTCCTTATGTTTTCTTCTTCCTTTCCCATCCAGCAATGTATGTTTATCTTTGGGCTTGCAGAGCAGTGGTTGTTAGGTTTATTAGTTTTTTGTGCAGCAGATACAAAACCCAGCAACTTTTCCGTACCGTGTTTTAAAACTCCAGTAGAATTAGTAGAGGTACTACATGAAACGGTTTGTGCGGCTTGGTAGATGTTAGTGGTACCAGAAGAGCTCAAAGGGTTTTTGAGAGTAAGGCAAAGCCTATTGTGCTGCTTCCCAGCTTTTGTCCCCAAAAGCTCTCTTCTGTGCCAGTGCATTACCAGCTTTCTGTGCTGTTTAGTGCCTCTTGTCTGCTGATTGCATTCCTCTAGCTGACAGATGTTGCTTAAATTTCAGTTTGCAGCTTAAAGTGGATACTTGGATCAGACAAATGGAATGGCTGACCCTTGGCTAGGCCCACTGCCATTGCTTTGTGCAGAGCGTGCACACAAGTGTATGAATCACGGCACTTCACACATAACTACCTATATGTATGCTTTCATACATATGTATATGAATGTATACTTCTGAGGTCTGTATTGCTGCTAAATGGGACAGGTTGGTTGTTCTCCAGGCTGGAGACCTATCTGGATTGGGAAGAAACGATATAAGCAAGAAAAGTTGGAAAAGGAAAATTGACAGGGCAAAAAAACGACACAGTAAGGAGGAGCTGCTTCAGCATATGCAAATATCAAGAAAGGTGTGCTGGAGAGAGATCCGCCCAGGAGGAGGAGCGTAGAAAGCAAGCATGGGCAAAACATGGCAGTTTTATTTGAAAGTATGTATGAATGAAAAGGCAACTTGACCTGCCCAGCTTTGTTTAGTGAAACTGGGCATAATGACCCTTTGTGTATGAGTCTTGTTCCTGTCAGTATTGGGAGAGAGCGCACAATAAGCATCTTCAGCTTTTAGAAAGTTGTTTTCTTCATGGAAAATTTGAAGTGAAATTTGGAGGTCTTGAAAATAGGTTTGATAATTAATTGTATGAGACAGCGCGAAAAATGTGCCACTGCAGTGCTTGCAAATTGAGGTCTTCCTTCCCAACTTAAATCTGTGGGGTTTTTCTTGTGCCTGTTATTTCTTTCTCAGTCTCTTTTAACCTTTTTTTGGTCCATCTTCTGTACTTCTGATTCATTCCCCTCTTTATCCATTTTTTTTTTAAATTATACCTTGTAAATAAGTTAAATGAGAACTGAAGTGAACTTCTGCTGCTCAGCAGAAGTGAAGCAGCGCTTCTCAGATGCTGCAGGAAGGGAGCCCAGAGGTTTCTTACCAGAATGGCCCAAAGGTGTTGCTTCTGATTAGGAGATGCATGACTCTTTAAAACTTTCTTCTTTTTCCTAATGAAAAGCTGGGCTGTGAAAAAAGCTGCTTTTCCTTTTGCATGATTCTTCCCAGGGATCTAGCTATTGCACTGATGTCTTGCTGCTGTTTACAGCCTGTATGTTTTTGGTTTTTTTTCAGGGCAGTAGCAATGTGTAAATTATATGATTGGTGATGTTGCATTACAGTCTGCAGAACTTGAGACTGGTAAAATAATTGGTACATCTTAAAGAAATGGATTTGGGTTCAGTTGCACATGGTTTGAGTCTATTTTTTGTCTGTCACCCATTTAAAATCAGGAACAAAGTCTAGGGCATTTTTTAATACCAGTGAGTCCAGCTCATGAGCTGCATAAAACAAGTATCGCTACTGTCCCTAAAATACACAGCTGAAGTTTTGGTCATCTCTTCGCTAGAACAGTGAGGCTTGGTGAGAGACACACACGTGCACGCAGATGTTCAAATAGAGGTAAGGAAGGACTGTAACTGATAAAAGAATGTTGTGGTTTGACCCCAGCTGGCAACTAAGCCTCATGCAGCCGCTGGCTCACTCCCCCCTTGGGATGGGGGAAAGAATTGAAAGAGTGAAATTGAGAAAACTCATGGGTTAAGATTAAGACAATTTTAGTAGCTAAAGCAAAAGCTGCACATGTAAGCAAAGCAAGAAATTAATTCACTAATTCCCACCGGCAGGCAGGTGTTCAGCCATCCCCAGGAAAGCAGGGCTCCAGCACGTGTTAACGGTTCCTTGGAAAGACAAACTCCATCAGTCTGAACATTCCCCTCCTCCTCCTTTTCTCCCCAGCTTATGTTCTCAGCATGACATCCCATGCTAAGGAATACCCCTTTGGCTGGTTTGGGTCAGCTGTCCCAGCGTGTCCTCTCAGAGTTTCCCGTGCCCCTCCAGCCCTCTTATTGGCAGGGCCCAAGAAACTGAAAAGTCCTTGACTTAGTATAAACATTCCCAAGCAACAACCAAAACCATCCATGTGCTGTCAACATTGTTCTCACACCAAATCCAAAACACAGCACTGCACCAGCTGCTAAGAAGAAAATTAACTTGGTCCCAGCTGAAACCAGGGCAAAGATGCAGTAGGTTCAGAGAGCATCACATTGTACGGTAAAGGTGGTGTTCTCAGTTTACAAAAAATTTCACTAACCTGATGTAACAGAAAAACAGCAGATGTCCTTTTAGGATAATTACTTTACAAAGCCTAGATGTCCTGTGGAACAAGATGCTACATGATAGCTTTGAGGCAGAGATAGACACTTACATGGACAACAAGAATAGACAATTGATTATGGTTTCTTTAAATTCCATGTGCTGCCAGATGTACATCCCTCTACCCAAACCACTTAGATAATTGCCAGGTGACTCATGGGATTTCTTTAATGTTCATCTGAAACTCCCTAACTAGCTTTTTATTGTATATGTTGTAAACAAAACAATCACAAAAAATACTCGTATTTTCCTGGCTGACAATAATAGAACTTCTTCTAAAAAAATTCAGTCAAGTCATTATACGGATTCATCATCAATATTATGGTGATTTCGCATTCTCACTTTGTACAAACTGCTGCAGCATATTGGTGTGCAGAACTTTGTTTTAAAGCTTTTCCTGGGCATCTTGTGCTTAGAGTAAAGCTAACGTAGCCTGAAGCCTTACGAAATTGTTTTTTACATTTGAGCTCTTGTCATTTTAAGACAATCACTTTTAGCCTCCTCCTTCCCCAGCGAAATTCCCCGAACAGAATGTGTTTTTGAATTTCTTTCATGCAGAAATTCCTCATGATGGCCCCTTGCCAAACGCAGCATGTGTGGATGCATCTGAATGGGAGCTGTCTTAATCAATGTATTCGCCTGCTTGCCGCGTGGGGGGAAGCAGCACTCGTGCATGGTTTGGTTATCGTGTGTGCTTGTTCAGCCTCTCTCTCTGAGCTTTATTTGGCTAAACAAAGAGACAGTGGCGTTATTTGTTTACAAATAGATAGTGCTTCCTTAAGATGTTTTGTAGCTGCACCTGGTATTTATCATAGTGGCATTTCTGGGGCAGGATCTAAAGGTATAACGTTAATGTATCAGCTCATGTTGCTTGACAGTCTTGAGTGTATATATGCAACCTCTAAAATGAGTACACTAATATATGCAAATATAACTCCTTAAATCTTGACTTGAAGATGATGGGTGCCCTTGAAGAGTCTCCATATTTATGTATTCCGTGCTGATTGCTTTGTCTGATGGTCATGAAACTACTTTTTCTGCCTGGCTGTAATCCTCACGTCAGGGAAAGCCTAAACTGAATTACATCCAAATCTTCTAGCTCTCAAAATGTGTGTGATGTGTTAACCTCCCCAGTGACCAATTACGTTGCTTCAGCTCCCTCCTGCTCAGTTCTTCCATGGCTGGGTGATATGTGTAAGTTGTAGTGTGGCACCACTGACCTATCTGTGAGCTTTGCCGCTGGATGCTATAAGCATGTGACAGTGTAGGACTCGCGGTAGTTTTATATAGTAAGATAATTTTTCAATAGCTAATTTTGCAATTCATGGAAACCAGTATGGAGGGGAGGTGGAGTTTGCGGGGCCTTTTCTTTTTTCTTCTTTGAACAAGTTGAGTTTTTTCACAAACAGTGACCAGCCCCCATAGTAAACATTGATTTCTTCCTTCCCACTCTCGGATCTTAAGAGAAGCTTAAGTTGTCTGCTGTTTGTATATTTCTGCTAAGAATTACTCTGTTCACAGAGAACTTCCTCTGTGGATGTTAAGTGAATTGCTGTGGTCTTGTCATGGCATTGTCTGTTCTAATTCCTGTTTTGCCACAGGACTTCCTCTTCTTGCTATGCAGACACCGTATTTTAGTTAACAGTATGAGAAAGGGTGACTCAGAAGGATGAGTACAGGAAAAAAAATTGTTGATGTTGCTTATTTGGTTTGTTTGGTTTTTTTCTTCTTGCTTTCTGATGCAAGTGACAACTTAGAAGTTTGCAGCATCTTGTTTCACAGTTGAATAAATGGTCTTTTCCTAGTCCATAAACACATCTAGCTTGTGTGGAGTAGAAAATATAACTGCGCCAAAAAATCCTTGGCTTTTTCTGTCTGAAACCTAAGAATTCATAAGTGAGTGTCTTAAAGTTGTCTTTGCTGCAGAAATTTAAAATTAACATTGGCCGAGTCTTTCTATATCATATTAACCTCAGGTGTTACATAGTACAGTAAAGAAGAGACAGTTTGTTCTGCAATGGACCGCAAGTTGTTCTTCAGAAGTGTGCAAATGGTTATAATATCTAGGTTTTAGTTTTAAATAACCCAGTTTCCTGGTTTGTGGTGTGTGCAGCACAGGACATCCTCTAGTCACCTTGTATCACCAGCAGAAGATCTGCAGCCCTGCTGTCAGCAAGCGGGAGGGGGAACAGGCAAGAGCACTTCACTGGGGCTGGCTGTGTTGACTGAGATGAGAGCCCCTGCATCCTCTTCGTTTTCTTTATCTGCGATCATCTTTAATGTGGTGTAGAAGTTCGTCGTTTTTTGCTTATTACCAGTGTAATACAAAGCATTAGTTGTGTTTTGGTTTTGGAGCAGTCTGCGAGTCAGTGTTGTATGGAGCTGCAGACAGTGCTTGTTCATTGGATTGGCCGCTTCCAATCTGCTTGATTTAAGCATTTTGGGAAATACATTTGAATCTTGGTTCTGCTGTTCATGGCAGATTTTTGAAATGTTTTCTGTGGCAGAGAACACCCATGGTAATCTCATAAGCGAAGTGCTCTGCCTCGTGCCGGCGCGTGGTTTGGGGGCTTACTGGCTAGAAACAGGGTAATGAGCCTCCGTGGCATTTCCAGACTTGTTTTCTTCTGAAATTTGCTCCCTCAGGGCTTAGGCTAACCTTTGTGGACCAGTAAGCCTTTCATTAAAGGTACATTACCTGCTGGTTATTACTGTGGCTCCATGTTTTATCATAGCAGTGGTGAGAAAATAACTGTGTTTAAAAAAAAAAATTGAGTATTACGCTCTACATTCATCAGAAGTAGGTGTAGCTCTGGAAAAATCTGCTTTTTCCATCTTAACACTGAAAACTTATGGCAAAGGTTCTTTAATGAACAATCAGATCATTAAAGCTTTGTTCTCCTTTAGACTGCTATTTTAATGTTACACGGTATGTTAATGATGCGTTAACTGACCAATAAATATATGGGGGAACTACTTCCCCCACCCCCATAATGGAGCTTAATAACTAGTGAAAGGGGTTTTGTTTCTTTGACGCTCTTGAAGAATATTTACCTTGATTTTATTTTCTACTGTATACATAGATATATGAGGCATACTGCATGAAAATGATTGTTATGTTGTAGTTGCTTTTAGTAATAGTAAACAGAAGCTATGAGACCTCATCAGGTGTTTAGGAAAAAATTCCTATTTCTCTTAAAGCTCCAGGCCCGAGGGAAGGTATGTATGAGACCACCACTAACAGTTACTCCAAATACATGTGGCAATAGTTGGCTGGTGGAAGGAGAAAGAAGCAGTCAATAAGATTGTCCTTGAGGAACAAGCAGTGGTCTATGAGTAACCTGTGATCATGCTTTTATAGAATCACAGAATTGGTTGGGTTGGAAGGGACCTTAAAGGTCATCTAGTCAACCCCCCCAGCTGTGGGCAAGGACATCTTCCACTAGATCAGGTTGCTTGAAGTCCCATCCAACCTGATATTGAACACTTCCAGAGATAGGGTATCCACAGCTCGGATGGATGATCAGGAGCATGGTGAAAGGCAAATGCAGGGAACTTCTTCACAGGTAGAGAGCATACAGGCTTGCACTGCTTTCCTTTCAAAAAAGCTTCTCTTCAGATCATTCTTCTTAAACTATTTTCTTCTATTTTATAATCTTCTCAGCACCTTACTTCTGAGTTTACCAAAGTCCAGGCTTTATGCTTGCCTGTGTTTTCAAATGCAGAAATACCTTGTGGCAAATACCTTAAAAGGGATTTTAACATGAACTCTAGAGCAGAGGCTTTACTCTCAACTATTAGATAGGTTTTGTTCCCAGCATACTTGGTATGATGGTGAGTATGTGAGGAGGCATTTTGATGTTGGAAAACAGACCACTGTTAAGTATTTGCACGGTGATACTATGTGGGACGTGCATCAACTTCAGTTCTCCTTGTTCCTTAGAATTGCTACTAGGCGCTTGACTGATATTTCTTCATTTTTAAGTAGTGTCATTTCTGCAGAATAATAGTATGTGTACTTATGGTCAAATAACTCAGGCATTCAAATACAATTTCAGACATACCCATTTCCAGAGAATGACCATCTTTCACTTGGCCACGGGGCAAGTCCAACACAACTGTTTGGTTAATGCACAAAGAGTCGTTTCGCTCCTCCCCATCTGAGAGGCTTCAAGGTCCCACTTGTGGCTCTTATTTATAGAGGCGACATCAAAGAATTGTCAAAAGCCTGAGATTTCCTTGGTAAGCTGACTGTGAGAAACTGTTCTGGGTGCTGTCCTGCTGGTAAGCTGATGGTGCATACTCCATCCCCAGAAGATACAGCGGTGGAGTGAAGCTGGCTTGAAAGTACTGTGTAGGTACACTATGTTGCAAGTCAGTAGTTGAGAGGAAGGAAGCCAGTAAAGAATAGTTTTTCTTTGTGTTGGTTCATGGGTAGATCCGTTGCACTCTGATTAGTTGCTTTAACTGAGAATTTACTTGGTTTTTTTAATGCGCTGAACTTTGAACCACTGTTTGAGGCTTACCCTGTATGTTGCGTAGGATTTACAGCTTTTCCTTTGCAACCTTTCTGGCCAAACTGTTTTTCCTTCTCCTGGTAAGGTGCCACAGCACTTCGAGTCAGACAGACCTGGGCTAGTTGGAGAGGTTCATCCACTGAAGCAGTGCTGAGCGTGTCTGTCTGCAGGGCGAAGCTGGGCGGCCGCCTTTTATCCTCTGCAGCCTTGCAGTACGTGCCGCCTGGAGGATGGAGATGCCTAGGGTTTGCTGCCGGGTGAGAGCACCCGCAGGGCAATGTGTCTGCCTTTCTTACGATGGCAGGGTGCCCTTTCCTAGCTGTCCCTTAGCGAGGCTGCTTGTCAGCCATCTGCATCAGTAATGTGACCTGACATGTATTTTGCTGTTTGCTAGGGAGCCTAGTTAAAATTGGAGAGAAGTGAACTCTGTAAAGAGCGTGGCAAAATCATGAATTATGGATGCTGGGTGAAACTCCACATATTTGGCTTTTGGACCCTTGAAGCTCTGCCAGGCATGCTGATGCTTTTAGCTTGTTTGCAGTTCTGTGAACTTTATTGTGGGTAGAAAACATGTTGAGAACTCTGTGAATGATGAGCTGAAGTTAAATGTAAAAAATGTGTGAACTCTGAATTTGTTTCTCTCCTTCTAGCTGTAGGCTAAATCTTTTGATGAGCTTAAATTAAATTCTTTAAGGATGCCCATTCAGTCAGTCCCTCTGTTGGCAAGATACTCTGTGGGTTACTTGGAATTGTTGGCAGCCATCTGAAGGTTTTTTTTCTTTTCTCATTAAAATTAATGGCAGATCTTGTGTGTGTTAAGACAGCTTTGAAGATTTAGTCAGTGTTTCTGGAGGCAAGAGTAGTAGTTGTTTCTAAAGCTAGATGCATAAGCGCAATATATTCACAACTGCACTTGGATGATGAAACATTTTGATTTCTTCGCTTCTGCCTTCTTGGCTTAAGTTTTCTTTACGCTTCTGGTTTATTTTCTTTTGTGAAACTTGTAATACATTTATAGAGAAGTAGGGTGTTCTCACCACCAGCTCATTGCAGTTAGGTTGGGAGAGGGGCTTTACAACAGAAGGCTAATCACAGTAACATTTTCATGTAACGGTGGACAAATGCTTAGCTTTGGGGTCTCTCAAAGGCAGCTGCAGTTCCTTTGTGCTCCCTTCTGCTGCTTGTCCGTGCAGGCTGTGTGGTTGGGAGGCTGGGCATGTGGCGGGCTTGATGTCCATTCATGCATCTGTCTGTATGACTTGGAGAACTGTGCCCTTGTGCAGCTCCTCTGATTTAGACTGGGTCTGAGTGAGGATGATGCTTTTGCAAAGCAGGAGGAGATGATGTTGAACATGGTAGGAAACTGGAAGGTATGAGAGAAGTCCTTTTTTTCTGGCCAGTAATCACGGGTCAAGTGTCACTGGAGAGACTGGTACTAGATAGTAACTAAATTAGTGCTGGAGTGTGTTCTGGTTGACTGTAGCCTGTAGTTATCTCAAGTGATTATAGTGGCATAATACACACAAACCGTAAAATATACCACACAAAGAAATTGTCTTGTGCAGAAACTAGGTATTATTTTTCTTCAGGGGATTAAAATTTGATCTTAAAAAAATATAGAAATATTTAATAGCTGAATGAATCCCTCCAGAGTTTGTGTCTAATCAGATTCTGTAGAATTACGAACACTTGGATAACGCTGCTTTGATTTAGTCACAAATCCCAGCAGAGGATTATATTGTCAACAGTAGCAAGCAATAGCTCTTCCTCGAACACTGAAGCAACCAAAGAACATGAATCCCACAGATCCACTTGCAGCGTGGTGGAAAACACTGCACAAGTTCCCTGTGTTGTGGCAAGCTTTTCCCGTGCGCATCAGACTTCTGTACAAAATAGAGGTTGCCGTAAGCTGGTATGCTTCAGTGCCACCATCTTGCATTAATCTGAATTCCTGGGGCTGGAGCAGTGGTGTTTGGTAAGTATTGGTTGGTGCAGCTCTAGGCAGTGTCAGGAAACAAAACTGAGGAGCGCAGCACAAAACCTCTGAGTCGTAGCAGTGGAACTACCGCCTCAATTTTTAACTACAGGTTGATGTTTGTATTAGATGAGCTGTGGAAGTCTTGGAGGCAGAGATTTGAGAGCCTCCAACGAAAGACACTGCGTATCACTGCTGGTTCAGTTGGAGGTTTTCAAAGCCAGTACCCTTGTGATGCATTTCCACGTACTTCTGCTTTTACATGGTAGGCAACACATGGCACTTGGGGGCTGTTTTGTCTTTTCACCTTTCCCAGAAGAATGCAAAGGACCCCCTGCCAGATAGGTGTTGGGAAATAGGTTGTATCAGGAAGTATTGAAGGGCTGCAGGGTCCAGTGGCTGTTAGGTTGCCATGCTGAGTAGTGTTCTGAAAGCCTTTATAGGAGCTTTGATAGCAAGTGTGCGTGGTGGTTAGGAAGTTTGACATGAGGATGTTCCAGGTTCAGTTCATGCTTTCAGCTAATCTGTTAGAGAAACAATGTTCTCCAGTGCTGGGACGCAGCACAGCTGGTGGTGGCTTGTTGGATCGAGTGTGGGTCACACCCCAGAGTAGGGACAGGGGCAAGGAGACAGAGGTCCATGGGTGAGGTATGCTGCTGGGCAGGGGGGGAAGAGAAGGTGGCTGCAAAGCTGAGTCAAGAAGGGATGGAAACCTCAGTGCTGTGCCACGAGCTAGAGTGTGTTAATAGCAGGACTGATGCTGCCTGTAACGACCCTGGGCTTTCTGTTGTGTAAATGAGGTGTCTTGCTAGTCTTGAAGAGCTCCAACAAGCGATGGGTGTAAATGGATGTCTTGTTTGTAGAGTGACTCGTTTGTTTGTTTGTTGTCAGCAGCAGAGACTGACTCATGGAATGACAAAGAGATGTGTGTGGCTAGTAGTAGGGGTTTAAATATTTTGTCTGAAAGGTAATGTGGAGACAGATACAAATTCAGGAATCTTTTTGCAAAATATTCACAATTAGAAATGGGGGGGGGGAAATGTCAAGGCTGATTTCAAGGAATTTCTATTCTATATTAAAGATTAAATAAGCCTGCAGCCATCTTCTCCAGAATGGTTTACTGCATTCATAGCTAGTGATGGTTTGTAAGCTTCTGTAAAGGTAAACTTCATTCTGACATCCTTTTTTTTTTTTTAACTTGAGGCTTAAAATTATATGCCAGTGTGTTTGTGTGTGAACAAAAAATTACCATTTATTTTTTTATTATTTACAAGGTGGAATATATGTTAGTAAAATTTGATCATGAGAATAAGAAAGTGCGCTTGCTGCTCTGCGGTGAAGAAGTTCTTCAAACACTGCAAGACAAGGGAGAGAAGGTAAACCCCAAGTGAGTAGCTCTTTCTTGTTTTGTTTGGTTTCTTTTTTGTTGGTTTTTTTTCTCCTGTTATGATACTGTACAGAATTTTGTAGAGGTGGTTTAACTTTCAAGTCTGCTGTTGTAAAACTGTAAACCACAAATACAAATATATCCTGGGGTGCAGGAACTGAAAGATTTTGAGTACTCTTGCATGCAGTCCATGCGCCTTTTGTGTCATGTCTGGGGGGCGGGGAAGGATGTGATGGTGAGCGTACAGAAGTTGCAGTTTGGGTATTTGGTCTTGCTCTGGTTTTGTGTCTGTGTGTGCACAGTAACCATGTACTATAGCCCTTCCCTGCCCCATAAAGCATACTTACATGTGCACTTGCTCCTGTATCCCTGGCTACAGGACCAAGTGGGGGCTGGCTGTATAGGGAAGCCTGTTGCCTGTAGGAGTCCTCTGCTGTTCTTGGCAGAGTTAGGAAGGTAGATTTAAGGATCGCAGGGCAGTCCTCTCTCATGGAGTTTTCAGGGATAATATTACATCCTTATTTCAGCTAACCAGAGAACTGTAAATTACCTTCTAACCGATGGCAGCAGAGGAATGAAACCAGAGGCAGCCCAGTGTTTTAGCTGAAGAGAGCCTAAAGCAAGTCACAGCTTACAGGACGGTAGAGATACAGGGAGAAAGAAGGCTTTTGTGCCCTGGACCTGTCTGCTTCTTTGTAGGTACCTTAACCTCATCTTCTAGTGAGGCTTTCCTGCCTGCCTCCCTCAGTAGAGGGACAGCTGAAAGCCTACAAGAAGGAATTCCTTTGCTTTTAGGCTCAAAACTGTTACTGCCAAAAGAACAGTAGGAGAGTTGTGGCTCTGCCTCTGGTGGTATGCTCCTTAGAGATGGCATGGCTTCACGAGGGGATGGGAAGGTATTACTTTTCAGGGGTGACTAGGTGCGCTCATACTTAATTTCCTAGCCTGGTAAATTTGTGAAACATGGCCAGGTATCCACAGGCAGTAGGAAGAAGAAATTGGGCATAACTTTTGCCTTTGCTTGTACTGTGGAAGCAGTAGGATGTTCTGTATTTTCTGGTTTCGGTTACAACTCCAAGAAGCAAAGCTTGAGACCAGGTGTTTACAGTTTGACATAGGCAAATCCTACTTGTGCTCTACAGCAACGCTTCCTACTGCTAAATTGTGTTTTAATTTCTTTTCGCTGCCTCCTGGCAGTGAGGTACATTGGAAGGTACATTGTGTTACTCTATCAATTAATCAAATTTAGGAGATTTTTCTTGAAAGTTGCATTCTTTTCGGAAATTCTCACAAATAATCCATCTTTTCGGAAGTTGTAGAAATATTTAAATGAAACTGTTCTTTTATTGTAGCCACCCAACACTCTGGCGACCAGAATATGGAAGCTATATGATTGAAGGAACACCTGGGCAGCCATATGGGGGAACCATGTCTGAATTCAACACTGTGCAAGACAACATGAGGAAAAGACGACAAGAGGCTGCTTCGGTGCTCAAAGAAAATGAGGCTGTTTGCACTGTGACATCATTTCCAAGGTGAGATGGTTGTTAAAGTGTAATGCTATATTTCCTGTTCTCCTTACACACTTCTCCTTACTGCATGTAGCTAAACTGTACAATGAAAGAGAGCTGGACAAGATTTAACTAAAGGATTTTGGCTTAATGTTCCAGTTGTATTTCCTGGAATTGTTATTGCAGTGAGACAAACAAATAAGCATCTTTTATATTTTTAGGTTACTTCTGATCTGTGATGATTTTGTATTAGGAACAAATACCAGAATATTTGTAACGTGAAGTGTTGTATATAGTCTGCCATCTTGAATTGATACGGCAAATCATATATATGAGAGTTCTCTTTACCTATTTTGCAAGAATTGATCTTTATAAATACCAGTTTCATAAAACATGGCTAACCTGCTCTATTTTTTAGCACTGCTTTTTCACTAAAGCACATGGAAACTTCCTTTGGTGGCTTTGGAGCACACAGTAGAACAGGAATGTGATTATTCTTACAAAGTGAAGACTTAAAACTTCTATAATACTGTACTTCCTGAATCTAGAAAGGAGAGTACCTCTCCTGTGTTCATAACACCCTTGCAAAAGGTAGATTTCCTTCTTTTTATTGCTGTAAAGAGACTTGAAATTAGGTTCAGGATGTACTTCATTACCTATGATAAACTGTACTTTGTGACTTTCCTTCCAAACATAATTCTAGGCAGGGATTTATTACATCCATTCTAACTAGCCTGGTCAGTCGAATGAAGATCGTTATGCTTAAAGTAGTAAAAAAACTGCTTTGCGGTAGAAGAGGAAGCAGCGGGCCTTACTGCCTGATTTCTTGTATGGTACAGAATGCAATGGCCCTAAATTCTTGCTGAGAGCAGGAGCAGTACAAAATGTGACTTAGCAGCAAAGTTCAGATACCAGAATGCCTGCATTATGCCCCATGACTGCTATTTCAAGAACACGGTGCTGACGAAATATGCTGTTGCTTTATTTGAGCTATACTAGATATTTTTGAAGTATTAAAGAGCTTATTTAAAGTCCAATGGTTAAGAAGTTCAGTGTGTTTCAAAATTGAGGGGGTTTTGCCCTGCAACCTTAAAAGTAGTTTATGTCTTTCAATAAATTTTGTATACAAACACTTCAGACAGAGTCTTGCAAGGAATAAAGAGAGAGGAGTTCTTCACTTTGTGGATATGGATGCTTTTTACATTGCTGTAGGAACAATACATTGAACTTTAGTGAAAGCCAATAAATAATGAAATGTGGTTTGTTTATTACATATGGATCATCCCAAACATAGTTTCATCCTTCAAAGATTTCTCTCCTTAGGCTATTTAGTTTCTTACTTTTGCCTTTTGCTATTTTGACATGCAAGTCCCTGTTGGTTTGACTGGAGTCTTGCTAACGTGTATTTCTGAGGTTTTGCAGGTTTGGGGTTTTTTGCTACATTCTCTCTACAGTAACATGTACATATGCCTGTGTATGTCCGTACATATACATGTGTGTATAACAAAAATAAAAATCTGTGCATCTGAAAAGACAAAAAAACCTTTTAGAGCGCTGACAGAAGAAAGGTAGAGTAGTAGCCTTATTCAAGTAAAAATAGCTCAGTTAAAAATCAACAAACCTGAAAATGCTTAAATATTAAAAAAATACTAGCTTAGAAGCTACATGAATATCCCTAGTTCTCAAATTTGTGAGCCCTCACTACTGGACCAGAAAGCTGTTTTCTTTCTTGAGAACTGGAGTAGTGCAGTTTAAAATGTTATACTTACCCGAGTGATGATGTTGGGTTTATGTGTTGTAGGACAACTTGTATACTTAAACCAGGAAGAAGAAACCAGTATGTTGAGTGTAAATAGTATTTCCAGAAATGTTTCCTGGTGTTTCGAGTAGTTTGCTTGTAGTTGTATTGGCTAACCCTTTGTATACATCCAGATACTAGAGCCTCTGAAGAGCACAGTCTTTGTCCTTTATGCTGTGCAGCATGGAGAAACTAATCTTCTGCAACTCTGCCTCCAACTACTAAAATTCTCCTTTGTTTCAGTTGTACTGAAAACCTAGTTATTCTTATTTCAGATGACTCTTAAACTTACAGTGGGGGGTTCCAAAGCGGGGGGAGGGTTGGATTCTGATTTGCTTGCATATCTGTCAGCATTTTACACCTGATAGCTATAATTTTTCTTTGCTTTTATTACATCTCTCTCATGAAGTTTTTCAGAGTTCTAAAATGGCAAACTGCTGTGGGACTTGGGATGTGTGTATCGCTTGAAACTAATTCTGATTCTTAGTTGGTTAGGTACCTCTTAAGAGGGGCAGATTATTGAGAGCAGAGCTGGATAAACCGGTCAACATTAACCAGTGCCCCTAGAGAAACTGTTTAAGGCACAGAATGGAGCTGCATGTCAGTATTAAGGACTGGTGCTAACACTAAAATGTGCTTGTACTCTCCATAATGTTGTGAAGTTTCTTGCTTCAGCCACTGGAAAGGTCCACGTTTACTGTCCAGTGATAGAATAGTGGTTAGTTTTTTGGTTGGGGGCTGTGGGTGGGGGGGTGTTTTGTGTTTGTTTTTTTTTAAAAGGGTCTGTTTTAACCACCACAGAAGCTGGTTGTTGTCAGGTGCTGACCCTTTAATGCATAGGTAGCAGTCTTGAACAGTGCTTCAGAAATACTCACGGTACATGCAAGTTTTTTAAAAAAATCTTATTCCTTTGTCTGCTAGAACAGTATCACAGTCTGGTTTTATTACAGTTAGATCTTACTGTTCTGTTACATAGGTTAGGGTGTCCTGGGTTTACACTGCCGGAATATAAGCCAACGCCAGTAGAAGGAGGAGCTTCAAAATCCCTCTTTTTTCCAGATGAAGCCATCAATAAACATCCTAGATTTAGGTAAGAGTATTTGGGGAGTGTGAATGAAAAGCTGAATATTTTTCTGTGCTTAAATGTCATAAGCGTACCTGCAACTTCTTCACGTTACTGGAACAGACAGCTGTGTGGCTGATTGCTGCAGATATCACAAGGACTTTGACAGAGATGGTTATGATGACATGTATTTTCTGTTAAAGTGACTTTAAACTGTTCAAGTAACCTTATGTAGTTAGTAGTTCACGCCATTATGGTGCAAAAAGTGTTGATCATGCTACTGCAAAATTGTTTCCAGTTTGAAATCCCGTGGCTAACCACTTCCATCACAGTTAATCTGGCTCTTGCTCATCTCTGTCACAGCACCATCTCAGTGTACTCAGTAACTTGCCTTAGTTACTGTGAAACAGAGCATGGCATCAAACTATTCTGTAGTCTTGAGAGGGATTTTCATTGTAAGGTGAGACTTCAGAGAATTAAAATTGTTCTGTTGAAAAACTAAGCATACCTTTTCACTTGCCTGTGTATTCTTCAGGTCAGTAGCCTTTTACTTCTGCCTGTTCTGTCAGCCTAGTACTGTGAAGTCCATCAAAATAAGACTGACTTGGCTGAAGATAAATTTGACGTTTTAATCTGTTATAGTCTACCTTAAACTAGAAAAAGAAGAGTCCTGAAGGAGAATGCTCGATGTAGATAGAAAGTTGACATTCTGAAACGTTGAGAATTGCTGAGAAACTAACTGTGAAAACATTTATATAAAAGAGAAACTTTCAGGTATTTCAACAAACATTTTTTTTATTGTAGTACACTAACCAGAAACATTCGGCACCGAAGAGGAGAGAAGGTTGTGATAAACGTACCAAGTAAGTAAATTCTAATCTTTTTTTCTTTTTCAAAATAATTGTTCAATCTGTTGTACTGAGTTACTGAGTACCTGCATTTTCCACACAGTATTTAAAGATAAGAACACGCCATCACCATTTATTGAAACATTTCCTAATGATGATGGAGAAGCAGCAAAGGCGGCTAAGCCGGACTATATATATATGGATGCTATGGGTTTTGGAATGGGAAACTGTTGTCTTCAGGTAAAATGCGTCTGCTTTCAAGATATTACTGAATGTTGTCTTCTCTAAACACTTCCCTTTTTCTTTGTGTCTAATTTTTCTAGCTGACATTCTACTGATGCATTTTCAGAGTGGCAACAGGGGGAATCAAACAACAAATTTAGTCTTACACCTGGTAATCTAGTCTTAAAATCCAGGTATATGGGGTTTGTGTGCCAAGGTTTTGGTAGTGGGGAGGCTACAGGGATGACTTCTGTGAGAAGATGCCAGAAGCTTCCCCCATGTCCAACAGAGCCAATGGCAGCCGGTTCCAAGGCTGAGCCCATCAACGATGGTGGTAGTGCCTTTGGGCTAGCATGTTTAAGAAAGGGGGGATAAATAAAACCAACTCCTGTGCAGCAGCAATTGCAGCTGGAGAAAGGAGCGAAAATAAGTGAGAGGAGCAGCCCTGCAGCCCCCCAGGTCGGTGCAGGAGGGGCTGCAGGTGCCGGAGCAGAGATTCCCCTGCAGCCCACGGTGGACACCACGGTGAGGCAGGCCGTGCCCTGCAGCCGTGGAGGTTGACGCTGGAGCAGGTGGATGCCTGTGACCCGTGGGAAGCTCGTGCCAGAGCAGGCTCCTGGCAGGACTTCTGGCCCCATGGAGAGAGGAGCCCAGGCTGGAGCAGGTTTGCTGGCAGCACTTGTGACCCCGTGGGGACCCACACTGGAGCAGCCTGTGCCTGAAGGGCCGCAGCCCACGGGAAGGGCTCACACTGGAGAAGTTCACGGGGGACTGTCTCCCGTGGGAGGGACCCCATGCTGGAGCAGGGGAGGAGTGTGAGGAGCCTCCCCCTGAGGAGGAAGGAGCGGCAGAGACAGCGTGTGATGGACTGACCACAACCCCATTGCCTGTCCCCTGCACTGCTGGAGGGGAGGAGGGAGAGAAGATGGGGAGTGAAGTCGAGCCCAGGAAGAAGGGAGGAGAAGGGGGAAAGTGTTTTAAGATTTAGGATTTATTTCTCATTATCCTACTCTGATTTGATTAGCAATAAATTAAACTAATTTCCCCAAGCTGTGTCTGTTTTGCCCGTGACGGCTGATTGCTGAGTGATCTCCCTGCCCTTACCTCCCCCCACCAGCCGTTCATTGTGTTCTCTCTCCCCTGCCCAGCTGAGGAGGGGGAGTGATAGAGCAGCTTTGGGGGGCACCTGGCATCCAGCCAGGGCCAACCCACCGTAACAGATTTATTTGTTTGTATTATGTTTGTTTTCTGATAATATTCAAATGTAGTTGGATACAGTGCTGAAAGGATTAACTGGTCAAACCCCATTTGATAAGCTCCTGCTCTGGGAACTCCAGCACTTTTCAAGTGTGAAAGGTCTTCTTCCACTGTGGTGTTTCCTCAGACATGACCAAAGGACACTGTAGGAATGGAAACTGAGCTGTCTTGTAGGAATGTGTGGATTTTTTCCCCTCTTCCCCACTCTTGGAACAGCACAAGCAGGGAGTAACAAGAAGTCATTGGAATATCTTTTAAAATAACTAGCTTTCTCCTGTGTAACTTTATTTTATTTACAAACTGCATGAACTGTATAAAATTACTCATTCTTAAATATATTTAGCTATCTGCTAAGAAGTCATCTTCTCGTTGCTTGTACTGTGAACCTGCCAAATCCACGTGGGTGGCTGTCTCCTGTTACTGTGTGGTGGGAAACATTCTTTGTTCAGTTTTTTCCCATTAATGTGTGCACACTTTTTATTGTTTTTATTCATTTGCCCAAGTTACGACCATCTTACAGTATCCTCTTTTTAAATCCGGCTGCTGTGCCTTGGGAATGCTTTAATCCTCTTAATATGTTTATTTTAAATGTTTGTCTATTGTAGTGGGCTGATGCAGTAGGTAGTAGTGATGTATTTGACTGTCTGCCTTGTTGCCACCATTGTCTTGGGAGCAGAGCTGGGAAGAGGCTAGTGTTAAGTCTCTAGGGGATTAAAGGAAATTCTCTAAGCTGCTCCTGTTTCACAGCAGTGGCAGAAGTAACCCCATTCAAAGCACTTCCCTTTGAGATTGAGAAACTACAAAAGCTGAGTAGATAAAACATTCTTGACAGCTGCCGAGTATGATTTCTTGTCACTAAGGGTAAACCAGGGAGAATCTGAAGAAGTAGTAAAGTGTACATAATATTCTGCATGGTTTTACAAGGTGTTAAGTTTGATACGGTCTGTTTTGTACCATCTCTTTCTTATTTAAGACCAATAAAAATAGTACAGCCTTACCATTCAGTCATTATATAAACTTTTTAAAAACTTTATTGAATTCCTTTTTAAGGCATACCATTTTACTATCCCCTAGTCTTGTAATCAGTGGTCAAATTCAAATTTGGTAGTCTTGTTATCATCAAAGGGGGAATGGAAACAAGGCTGACAAGGGCTATAAGCAGCTGCTTTTGTATCAGCTGATAATTCTTGATGACAGGCTAGAAGAAAACACGTTTCCCACCTGTTTTTTGTAAGTTAGTTTGCAGTATGCATGCTTCCTCTTTCTCACTTTTTCTTGGTTTAATATATTTGCAAGGTTAAAAATATTGCCCTGCTGAGTTCGGCTGGGGCAGCCCACGGTGACGGTGGGGTGGGAGGGTGCTGCCCTTGCAGCTGTCCTCTGGAGAAGACTGCCATGCCAGTTTCCTCTGTAATGGGATTTTTTTTTTTTGCTAGAAACTGAGTCAAATCCCAGATTTAATGTGATTTGGAATAAACATGAAAGGGAAGGGGAGGCAGGCATCACTGTGTCAGGGGAAAGAGTGTAGGTGTCCTGCTCCCTGCCCCTAGTACAGGCTCCCTAGTGCTGGAAGTCCAGAATTAGTGGTGAGAAATCATAATTAACTGCTTCTCTGCAATGAAATTAAATAATCTTGTCTTTTCAAAGTATGTTTTGGGGTTTGGTTTGTTTTTGTGTTTTTTTTTTCTGGTGGACACATTTTCTACACTGCACACCCTTTTTCTAACTTCCTAATGATTATTGGCTTTAGATTTAAAAAGGCAAAGGAAACTAACACAAACAAATCCCAAATTTCTTCTACCCCACCCCACCTCAAAAAAAAAAAACAAAAAAAAAAACCAAAAAAAACCCCAACAAAATCCACAAAAACCCAAAAAAACCCCAAACCAAAAAAAAACCAACCAAACACACCACTGAGCCCACAAGTGAACTCAGGAGTTTTGTGGAGGGTTTTTTGGTAGGTTCGTTGTTTTTTAAGGCTTACCTGGGATTAGATTGGGCTTCAGTGGCAGACTGAGAACATCTAGAATGTTTTGTGGGACTCATGTTTGGCTGGTGTTCTTCAGGGCAACAGGCAATGATGGTGATTCAGAGCCGAAGTCTGTTGTTCAGTGTTAAGATAGTGGTACCGCGGTACGTTCCTGTCTTAAGTTATCCTCCAATGTATGAACGTGTAAACTATTAGGGGGAGAGGCTTTTAATCTACTTAGTGGGTTTTTTTAAGAGTTTTGAGGTAATCGATCCCCCTTCTGCATTTTTAAAATGCATAATGTCAGTTTGGGAAGTCTGGAGGGTAAGGTCTGTTATTAGAAATGCATCTTGTGTTTGACGCTGCTCTGAGCAAATACCACCACAAGTTGTAAAGAAGTTATATTTTCCAGTGGCTATGTGTGGTAGGGCTTCCACATCATTAATGGCTTCTGCAAATAACATTTCTTTTCCATATTTCGCTATGTCTTGGCCTCTAATCTGGGCAAAACTGGATGGTTTTTTTTAAGATTAGAAATTACAGTAGACAAGAAGATACTTATTTTTTGCAGTTCTGTAGGATCAAACCAAGGTGTCTTGACATGTTATTTAAAACAGGATTAGCTGTCATATAAAACTAATGTTGCATCTGCAATAGTTTCTGACTGTTGTTCCAAATAGGTAGGTTCCTGGCTTATTTTCTGAAGGTGCTTTACTGACCCATATGTGTTGGAGATGTTAACTCAGTTTTCTTTGGTTCTGGCAAGTGTTTGTATATTTAGCCTCACAGCCCAAGAGTTGTGGTCTGAAATCTTTTAATGAACATAGAAATGGTGCAGAAAGAAGCTGATGATACAGATGTTGCTGATCAATGGGGCAAAAGTTTGTCCAAGAACTGAGGAGCAGGGGGAAGGAGTCCACACAAAAAAAACCCCACCCAAAACCAACCAACAAAAAAACCCCCACCCTTAAAATTCTTGGTATTTAAATTGTTTTATTATATCATTGATTCTAAATCTAGGAAGACTATGCTTACATCTACGATTATAGAACTTGTGATGGCAATTGTACTTCTTCCAACAGGTCACATTCCAGGCTTGCAGCATTTCTGAAGCAAGGTATCTCTATGATCAGCTAGCCACGATTTGTCCCATTGTGGTAAGTAATGGACTTCTGTCACATCACCTTTTTGTATGAAAGCCGCTACATGTAAAAAAAATAAAAAATCTAAAATACAAAACTTGAATGCTACTCACAAATTTGGTACTTTGGGAGAAGTGTCAGTCTCTTGCTAGGTTGTCACAGGAGCGGTGTGATGTATTAAATGTCGAAATGACACCACAAAACAGATAATGTTTGTTTCTTCTCTGCCCACCTTCCCACATGTACAAGGGACCCCTGTTGAATAATTCTAGAAATAAGTTTGGGCAGTTTTTCATGAAGACAAGACAAGCTCAGTCCCTAAAACAATTCTTAATTTTTCAGCTTAGTTGTTTAAATCTGTCCCTTTTGTAAGCATCTGGTCATAAACAGGTGTTTATAAAAATGTTACAAAAATGAAGTATTGGTTTGGTCTGGTCTAGATGGTGAGCAGATCCTGCTCTGAGTGAGGTATGTTCCAGCTGTGTTGCTAAGGTGCTTGGCCAAACAAAAGCAAAATAAGACAATTGCCAGGTGAACTTTTAGAGTTTGGAAGTGTGTGAGCAGAATACTTGCTGATTTGTCACGAAATTGCTTCTGTCTGTATCATTTTTGTGTTCCTTAAATGCTGATCTGTAGATGTAATAAATTTGTAAAGCAATAACCCTTTGTCTAGGCATTTTCTGGAGGTAGCAGTTGAGAGATTTGTTATATGGGCTTTGGCTTACGTTAAAGTGAAGTGTATATATTCAGTTACTTCTGGACCAGTAAGTTTCCCTTTCCAGTGGGGATTGTTTTGCTTTTAGTTCCTTGGCTTGTTCTGCGTTTTCATATCAGACTTCTTATTTTAGATGGCGTTGAGTGCTGCATCTCCATTCTACAGAGGCTATGTGTCTGATATTGACTGTCGCTGGGGAGTAATCTCTGCATCTGTAGATGATCGAACGCGAGAAGAGAGGGGGCTGGAGGTAAGTTAGGTAGTAGATGAGATGTCTGTTTTTTTTCAGGCGAAAAAGTTAGAAACTCCTTTAGCATCAAATTCTGCTTATGTTCATCAGAATCCCTAATGAGGGAACGTGGCAGTCTTTACAGTAAATACAGGTGTAAACATTCAACTTGATTGTACAGTTTACGTTAGCAAATAGGTATTTTTAATTAGGTATGGAATCCCAGTAGAACACTGCTCACTACTCCACAGCTTGCTGAAAAGGTCCCCCTGTGATGAAACTTTGGGGTCTGTGTTTGAGCCCAGGAAGCAAAAATTGATGAAATTGCTTTGGATTAAATCGCAGGTGCTGCTCAGTAATCCCATAGTATAAACTAGAACTATGTGAAAAGAGCCAGTTGCCAGAAGTTGGAACTTAAGAAGTTCCTCTAAGCAGGAATTGGCATTCAAAGCACTTTTACTTTCTTTAATTTTTTAATTTTAAAAAGTCTATTTGAAATTGAACTACCCATTTTCTCATTCTGTGAACTGTATCGGTGTGTGTTGCAATAGATATAATAATGCTTTCCAGGTACTTGGGGTAATGATATATTACATCAGGGAAATGTTACCACTTTTAGACAAGTCTAGTCAATGCGTGATGACTGTTTGTTGGTTTTTTTTTACTCTGATACATACATCTGCAAACAAAATAGTCAAATTCCAGGATCACTTTCTGTTAAGCCTGTTTAAGACTCTTGCTTTGAGTAATTTTAATTGAGGCTGTAGGTTTTATTAAACAGGATAATAATTCTCACATAAGTGTCATTTAGTGAGCAAAATTAGGTAACATTATTAACAAGCTGTTAAAATATTGTATTCTTAAATTGTATAGCCACTGAAGAACAACCATTATAGAATCAGTAAATCCAGATATGATTCCATAGACAGTTATCTATCTGAATGTGGTGAGAAATACAATGACATTGATTTGACAATAGACAAAGATATCTACGAGCACCTAATAAAGGAAGGTAAGTGTTTGCTTCATTATGAGCAGGTTAAGAACTGTGCTTGCAGCGTGTGGGAATATTTTACGTTTTCATTCTTGTTTGTTTCAGTTGTTGTGCATCCCCTAGGGTGACTCCTACTCAGGAAGTTTCTGTGTAGCGTGATCCTGAGAGTTTTTTAAAAAGTATTCATTTGTAACAGAAACTGTCCCTAATTCCGGCTTGAGAAGCTCAGTGTTTAAGTAATCGATGTTTTATCTTTGTGGAGAGAGCAGAACTGCTTTAGGAAACGTGGCACAGAGGTGCATCAGAAAACAGGAAGAATGGCAGCCACGCCGATATTTGGTTGCCATTTCCAAACAGGAACCTGTTCATGGTTTGGGTTTTTTGGGGGATTCTTTTTTTTTTTGTTCTCTTTAATCATTTTCTTCCTTCCCAAAGTCGTTATTTAAACTTTAACAGGATGTGGTGGGTTAAGGTAGCATTGCAGAGTTGGACGTTTTCAGTCATGTGGAACAAATCATTACCTAGAGCCTGCTTTGCTATGTGTAAATCGTTGTTTGCATTTTCATTTTGTAGGTATTGACCACCTTTTGGCACAGCATATTGCACACTTGTTCATTCGAGACCCATTGACTTTATTTGAGGAAAAAATACATCTAGATGATGCAAATGAATCCGACCATTTTGAGGTTGTGTCTGATGAAAAGGAATTTAATAAGTATATGCATAAAATTGCTTGTTCTTTATAGTACTGGTTAATTGGAGGATGTCTGTATTGGTTAAAAGTTTTTTATCCTGAATTTTTCACTTCAGCTAGTTCTTTAGTGTGTCATTTGACTTTGCAGTTGTAAGCACATTTATTTATTTTTGTTTGGAGAAAGTGGTGGCTTATACCTTAAACACAATAAAACATGAAGGCCCCAAACTTGTTTCTATGTATATAAAGTGTTATGGGGAACCGTCTATTTTTATGGCTTCCTAAAAACTTTTTTGCATGACATTGATGTATAAATGTCTCTTACACAGCTTTATGAAGTGATAGCTATGGTAATACTAGGTATTTGTAGTTTGGGTGTGCATCAGTCTCATAAAAGAAAAATAGTAATCGACTAAATCTCAGCTGCCTAGTATTTTGCACATAATCCTCAAACAAAATAGCGTGAGAAAGTATTTGCTCGTAGGATGGGTAGTTATACTGTTGTTTTTAAGGGAGGCAGGACACTTAGGTTGGAAATGCTTCTCTAACGTGATGGGCTCTTCCAGGGAAAATATTAGGACTCTAGTTATCTGCTTATTTTTCTTTGATTATGTTGTAGAATTATGCATGTCTTGATTGTGACAGATTATTTCATGTGCTTTGCAGAATATTCAGTCTACAAACTGGCAGACAATGAGGTTTAAGCCGCCTCCTCCAAATTCAGATATTGGATGGAGAGTGGAATTCAGACCGATGGAGGTAAGGAGAGCATCAGTATGCACAAAGTCTCATTTCCTTTTAAGTGGAAAAGTACCAGGGATTCTGCTGTGCAGTCTCAAACCTCTGTTACTGACGCTGTGTTTTCTCCCCTCTGAATTGCTAGATGCAAGCAAAGTGGACAGCAGTGTTTAAACAGACATAGACTGTGGGAATGTAACTGACAGGAGAATGCACTGCAGCATAGCAGAGCGTGCTAATGGATTTGGGGTGATGGGGAAAGGAATTGGGCTTGTATTAAAGCAACAGTAAACAAAGGCCCATTTAGCTTCTAGGTGCTGTATTTCTCCAGTACGTTTCCTGGCACTGAACAATTCCACTGTCATTGTTTTGTTTTTCACAAGTGCTTTTATTTTATAGCTGTCTATTTCTGAGCTCTCTGAATTTAATCCCTTTAAAGTGGAAATTTAAAAGCTATTGTACATTTGTAATTACACAGGGAGCCTGAAGGTACAGGTTATTAGATAGTTTTTTAAAACTCAAGTGTGTTTTGGCTTTGGATTAAAGGGTTGAGCTTGAAGTGTGTGCGTGCATTGTGCATTTGAAGTCACTGCTGATGATTCCTGCTTGTGCATCACCGTCTCTGCTAGTAGAGTGTGTGTGAATGCGGGTACCAACAAGAACGTTCCAGTCAAATTGTCTTAAACTCTCCCACTTACCCACTTCATGAGTGTGTTCCCACTAAAGTAATTTAACCTCTAATCCTTTTGTGTCTAGGTCCAGTTAACAGACTTTGAAAACTCTGCATATGTTGTGTTCGTGGTATTGCTAACCAGAGTGATTCTGTCATATAAACTGGATTTTCTCATTCCTTTGTCCAAGGTAAGTGTGAAAGATCAGATTTATTAGAGCCAAATGCAGCATACTTGCATCATGGAATTAAGGTTAGAGACAAATAGTGTGGGAATTTCTGGGGTACCTAACAGTGTCTGACCATTGTAGAAATGTTTAGAAATACCATCGTCACAATGTTCTTAGGCTGGGAAAGGGCGTGTTTCCACCATTTTACATGTGGAAGGAGCTTAACCTGTGGAGGTCAAAATAAACGTATTGGGTACTTATTTTAATGTGGCTGATGCATGTGTCTTGTGTTCTTATTCACTGTTTTGTTTGTGTCTGGTGGAGAGGGAAAGGAGGAGTTCAGCATGCTTAGTGTTACACAGTATTTGAGTGAGAACAAATACTGCTGATTCAGGTCTCATACATATGACTTGGTTTTAGACAGAGCAGACATACAAAATATGCTTTTTCCTTAATCTTGTTCTCACAATTGTTGAACTCTTTGGTGTGAAACTGTCCTTACATGTTGTCTTTCTGAGGTATGTGATCAGAAAATGTTTTCTTAAAGGGATAGTCCTTGCAACATTATAGGTAACTTTAAAAAAGGTCTTGCAGTGCAGGAGGCTTTTGGCAGACTGTATAACAGAAAATACTGCCAAGCACTGGCTACAGCATAGCTGTAATATCCTGTGGCTTTTCTTAGTGTTTTTAATTAAAATGGAGAAAAATACTGAAGTTGTAAATCAACAGTAATCGTACTGTACAGTTGGTATGATTTCTAAAAGGAGAAAGTCTCTTCCTGGTGTCAGGGTGTTCAGACTTCATAAATAATGCAGCACTTTAGCACCTACAGTGCATAATTACATTATTATTTGGAATGTATCTGTTATGTGGAATAAGATTTTTAATCTCAAAAGCACAACATTTTTAGTGAAGAATACCAGTTAAGACTGAAAAAGAGACCAGGTGCTGAAAGAACCTGAATAGAGTTGGGGGGCATAAAACTGCTTGAGCTTGCCAAGCAGTTTGGCAGGTAACGCAGCACAGAACTGCACAACCATTGGTAAGCCTGCCTCTTTCAAGTAAAATAATACAGGTTTATGGGGCTAATCTGATGGTAATCTTTGTGGTCTGATTGAGTGCAGTTGTGCTCCCATCTGTTAGGACTGGAGTTCTGTCAAACTTTCAAAACAGCCTGTTGTGTAAATAGGTTTTGTAATGTACAATAAATGAAAACACTCTTCAAAACAAGAAGTGAAGATTTTGCATTGCCTGTAATTAAAGACCAAACAAAGTATTCAGCAAATCCTATCCCTTGTTCTCAAGACAATACAGTAAAGCTAATGTCTGAAAGCTGTGTGATTTTAGTTCCGTGAGAACACACCAACCAAAACACTTGGACAAAATCTTCTGTCCAGAAAGACAGAGCAATGCTTATGTCACTTGCACAGCATATAATATAAGCAGTACTTTGTAGACTTTTAGAGAAGCCTGCTATTTAGAACTTCTTTATTAGCAGTCTTAAGTCTAGCTGTCTAATGGATGTTTGAGTAGGGAACAGATACGAGTCCAATACCAAGTTACTGGAATTCTGTTTCTGAAATTTTGTTTAATACAATGATAACTGTAAAGACTTCAGTCATTGTCTTAATAAAAGAAGCAAGCTATGGCTAGGGAAATGGCAATTTTATTCGTCTGTACTTACTTAAATTGCATCTAAATAGACAAGTCTGCCAGATGGCCTGCAACCTGTTAATCGTAGCTGTTTCTGTGTTTTCATCCAAACTTAAAAGTTTAGTGCAGCATGTTCTAACATAATACTACTACTTTTTCTGCTGGAGACCTAGTTTCATAGAATGTCACCTCTTTGTGGTTTTGCCCAGGACCCATGAAGAATGTAATAAAACTTGGCCTGTTGTGATGAAAAAAGAAGTAACACAGTAGATGTTTCAGTTAATGAGACCAAAATGTGAGGATATGGGAGAATCCTGATTTTCTAAAATGTCACAAATCTCTGAAATACTTCTTTTGCCAGGTGGATGAAAACATGAAGATGGCCCAGAAAAGAGATGCTGTCCGGCAGGGAATGTTTTACTTCAGAAAAGATATTTGCAAAGGTATCACAACAAGCAAACTGATTTACGCTGTTGTGGATGTTCAGGGCATCTCTTGCCTTCTAACTGTTTCTTTCTTTCCCTTTGTTACCCATGAAGGTGGAAATGCTGTTGTGGATGGATGCGGCTCTGCACAAAACGGGACAGGCACAGAAGAGTACACCTTAATGAGCATTGATACAATTATCAATGGGAAGGTCATAGCCTCTTCTACCTGGAACATACAACTTTTCCCCTCTGTTCCACCCTCCAAGAAACCAGATCAAGCATGTTTTGTGCTGACTCTGTTCTCTTACACAGGAAGGAGTCTTTCCTGGTTTGATCCCAATTTTGAATTCCTATCTTGAAAACATGGAAGTGGATGTAGACACAAGGTGCACCATCCTAAACTACCTGAAGCTTATAAAAAAGAGAGCATCTGGTATGTTTGACACTTTTGGAGATTGATTTTCTTGGCATTTTTCTACTTAAACAGTAATTGGGCTGTTCTCTAGTTTTCAGTTGGGTAAAATTAGTGGAAGCTGTGGTTGGCTGGTTAAGTGTTGAATTATTGGAGCAAAGGACTGGAGTGTGTTCTCTGGCTTAAATCTGGTCCTGGCTAGTTCTGATTCTGAATGTTTTGTGATCCACGTTAGAACTTAAATTAGGAATAATTGATACCATTACACTGTCCTCTAAGCTGTAATTGTATCTCGAATTCAAGATGTCTCTTTTCATACGCACTTTCTGCTGCTTTTGCCAGTGTATTGTCCACATCTTACTAGTTTGCACATATACTAATCCCCTTTGCCTAACGCTTGGGTGTTGTAAGAGTATGTGAGGCTGGGTCCGATCACCTGTTGTTACTAGTGTGACTACAAAGTGTGCTGCTCCAAAGCATTCATAAGTCTAAATTCTGGTATGTAGAGCATGGGACCTCTACATACCTCTTGATAAGCTCCCCGATAAATCCTTCCTGTAAGTAGCAAAACTCCTTCAAGGCAGAGCAGACGAAGCTCTTCCCCTGTGTTCCCCATGTTGCAGTGTTTTCAAAGACAAGCAGCGTAATGAAACTTTATTCTGCTTTTCAAAATGCAGCAGTGTAATGAGTAAAAGATGTAGGCTAAACGTTAATTCAGAACTGGGCATGTAGCACAGTAGCAGCTTTACACACACACACACACAAAATTTTAAGCTGAAGTGTTGCATTCCTTTTTAATTCTTAAAAATTGCTGGAGAGCCTCCTAGGTAAAGACCTTTATAAACCTGAGGTGGAGAAGAGGACTTTCTCTCACCTGGTAATTCAATACTTTAGCAGTACTTCAGAATGGTAACAAATTTGAATTAATTACAACTTTCACTGTAAATGTTCTTTCCTAAGGCTGCTTGTTTATAGGAGGCTTTTGTCCTTCAGGTAACATAGATGGGGTTTTGAAGCTTGGCTTCACTGAGAGAAGAGAAACTGGCAGGAAGAAAACATCTGAGGCACATAGACCTTCAAAATAACAATGCTTTCAAAATATTCCGTTGTTTGTTACTGATTTTTTCCCTTCAGAAAAATGCTTTTGAAAAAACAAGGAATGCCTGAGTCTTCCAGTGATATTTTTTTTTATTTTTTTTTTTCCCCCAAGAGCTGATGACTTGGGCTTGATTCCATGCAGGTGTTCCCTTTCCAAAGAACAACTTTGCTACCTGGTGTAAAGTTGCAGGCATTGCAAAAGTCAGCTCGTGTATTTACACAGACCTAAAAGGCGTGAGGGTGAGGTACATGGAGTCTAGAGTTTAGACCTTAACTCTGCTGACCTGAAATAATTTTTAAATGCTGCTTTTTAAGAACTTAAGAATTCACAGAATAAAATGCATTAGGTGTTGTAGTATTATGCCATGATGTTTCTCAATAGTAAGCTTTGGGTTATTCCAGTTTACTCTCAATCTTAAATGTCCATGAGCCTGCAGCCTGTCTAGCATGAGACATGTCCACAAAGAGCGGCCGTTTTTTTTTAGATTTCTCTCCTCAAATGGTGAAAACGGAGCACTCATGAGTTAGACACTGGCACTTCAGCTGTGGTGCTTTAACTTTGCCCTGACACAGTTAATCTCTGCTTCAGTCCCATCTTCTCTTGCAGCATGGCTAGGTATGGTCCTCCTAGTCTGTGTCTAGCTGGTGTGTGACTGCCACCGCTCAGGGAGGCTACAGACAGATCTGCTAGGCAGGCAGCAGCTGCTGACCACCACCAGGTGTTAATGAACACAGTATTAAGATAGCATCGAGTGATCCTTGTCCTGGCGTGCTCTCTCAGTTCCTAGCTGTCTGCAGTGTAGGTGCTTTCACGGTCAAGGGTAGGGCAGTAATCGTGGTGCTTGGAGACTGTTCACAAACATGATTTCCATGATCAGTGCCTTACCCTTCTTGAAGCAGTTATCATTTTGGTCCCCATAAAGTCATACAATAAGAAATGCCACAGTTTTATTATATGCTTTTTGAAAAATGTAACTTCTGTACTTCTGCATGTTTAAATGCTCTTCCCATTTACCTCATGATATACCTTCTAGTTCCCACATTGTAAGATAATATTTCTCTACTCACTTCTTATCAACACTCATAATTTTGTAAACTTCTCAAGTACATTTGCTTCTGAACTTACGATTCCCGTTGTCATGTCTCTCCTTGCTTGGAAGTTGTTTCACACCCTTTGCCAGTCTTGTCTTTGCCTTGTCCCCAATATGTTCTTTGAGAGCTGCATGCTACGTTCATGACAAAGGTGCTGCAGACTTGAGATTTTCACAGTTAGGAAGGATGGGGAGTGACTAGGCTGCCTGACCACTAGGTCTCTGTGTTGCTGTAAGTGAGCCTGCTCTCCTGCACTGACTACCTGCAGCAGCTTTTAGTCCAAAAATGTGTTTTTATGCTCTGCTCATCAACCAGCCCCAACGATTTTCTTGCAGGCCCCCTGCTTTTTGTTTTTGTGAGTTCTTTGGTATTGTTTTTCTGCCCTTTTTATATGTAGAAGGGTAAACTGGCCTCATTTCTTTAAAACATGACTTATGGTTTTTGAGAGGCATTTTTATTTCTAATAACCTTTTTTATTCTGCTTTTCTTTCCTGTACTACTTGTAATTTTTCTGATTTGTGTTCCTGCACCTCTGTTCAAAACCACAGATAAGATATCTTTAAACAGTCTTTGATGCTTTTTACTTTTGGTTTGTGTGTTCTTCTTTGCTTTGTCTAACTTGATTCCTCTTACTTTTTATATTCTTGAAACGAAGATTTCTGTAGTGGAAGCCCTTGACTCTTTCAAGAAAGCTGAGGTTCCAGTAGCTAGCAATGAAGGTTTTGTAGGCTCTTCAGGTATCCCATCAGCCTGCCTTAATGTCTTACAAGTGTAAGGTAATTCCGACAGTACTAGTTAAGGTTTGCTTGCATCTGCTGCGTTCAGGAGGAAGATTCAGTAGCCTAAACACTGGTGTCTAGCTGGCCTCCAGCTACCACTTCATAGGGATGCAGCTCTCCTGCAAGTGGTGTGTGCTATTTGATGACCCTGTATAGAAGTTTTGGGGACCCTTAGGCACCTGCTGGCTGCACTGTGGACTGCATAGTGAAGCAGAGGCATTGTGCATAAACCAGGAGTTGGTATTATTGTCAACCTGCCTATTTTTTGCTAGTGGAGTTTGTCAGAGGGCAAAAGAATAGTAAGTCAAGGTAGACAGAGCAAAGCTAGGAACTGAGTTGGATGAATCGACTACAGAATTTATATGTATATGTAGTTGTTGTAGAGGTGTCTATTGGTTAGTCTCAGCCAGATTTTCTATTAAATGACATGTTTAAGACCTCTTGATATACAAGCCGTTGGTAACACTGTTCCAGTAGCTGCTGTCTCATTACAATCTGAAAGGTTGAAGATCACAACAGATGAGTAGGTTTTAGACTATCAGTGATATATCAGCTTAATTATGCCTGCAGTTTAACCATATTAAAAAAAGAAACAAAAACCAAAACAACAAAACCAACAACAAAAAAACCAAACAAAAGCATAGGAATGTGTTTCTCATGAAAGCATGGACTATTCATTAATTGTGTATATAATGCATAGAACTTTAGGTGTTGTACTACTAAATTAGATGTATAAACTGAAATTTGACTTCCCCTTGCCTACAGGAGAATTAATGACAGTTGCTCGATGGATGAGGGAATTTATTGCACAGCATCCAGACTACAAGCAAGATAGCGTGATAACTGATGAAATGAATTATAGCCTTATTTGGAAATGCAACCAAATCGCACAAGGCCAGGCAGAGTGTCCTGAACTGTTGGGGGTAGGATTTAATAAGAAACAAAGTGGAAACAAAACTGGCTCTTTGTAATGAATGAATTTTTCTTAAATAATAGAAAGTTTAAGCCTTTTAGCAAAGCACTAGCAAAGATACTGTGAATCTGGTACAGTTTCATGGTGTAAAGACCAAAACAGGGATACTGCACTATAAAATGGGCCAATCTGCCTAAATATGCATTAAAGGCATCCTACAATAGACATATTCTTATTGTTAAGGTTTATACAATGTACATGTAAATAGTAAAATATTTTTATGATTAACATCAATGTATTTTAATAACATTGTATCTAAAGTTATTGTGAATTAGCTTGTAACTTTTTTATGCTTATTCTAGAAAGAAAAATCGTCCTGAACAGCTTTGTAAATGTAATGGTACTTGTATATTATATGCATTCCAGTTACTGAATGTTTACTGTAATTTTTTTAACCTGGAATGTGCTAGGTAATCTACCTTATTGTGTAAGAAAAAAAAAATTAATCTTCTGGACCTACCTGAATCACAGATACATATTCCATTTGGGTTTTGAAAGTATGTAAGAACAGATAAATGCATGTGCCTCCCATCTGTTAATCTTTACAGTAGTTTCTCAGTTGCCACCAGACCTGCATCCACTCATGAGCTAAAACTCAGAGGAACAGATCTGCCTTTGTTTAGATAACGCATGTCTGCCTGTCTGCAAATGCATCATTTTTTTTCCTTTCTGAAGTAAATTTCTGTGCTCTTGCAGTTTAGAATGATTTAACAAAAAAGCAGTAATGGGGGAAACGCAGTGAAAGAGTGAAGGAAACAAGAGCTGAGCACAGAGCTGTCTCCACAGCGAGTGTCTCTGGTTTCTTTGTAGACTTCGTCACTCCTTAACTTGCTCTTTCTCCCACATTGCTGCTGTTCGCACAGTTGACAGCTGCAGTGCAAAACCAAACACCTGTCCATTCTTCCTAAAAGTTGAGTTTCTCATTTGTCATTCATTATTATAAATATTTTTGTCAGCATGTTTCCTAAAAGGTACTTTATGTAGATAGCTGAAGTACCTACAAAGCTGTAGGTATGGACAACTTAATCCCCTCTAGAAAATAGTTTCAAAGAAACCATGGAATGCACTAATCCTATGAATTGGGAGCCAGTGCTGGGAGTGACTGTAAAGTATTTAAAATTTAGCCATTGCAACTGTAAATAAAGTAAACTTAAGGGGCCTTTTTTGATTTAGCTTCTTAACTGACTTCTAGAAGTGAATTGCATTATGGGTAGATTATGCAAAGCTTAATGCAAGCATATATAAATACCTAAGGTGTAATGATTTTTTAAAAAGAACTAATGGAGAAACTGCAATGAAGAGGTGCACTAAGAAGCTTTTATGTACTGACATTAGACTTTGTTCTGTGTTCATGGGTGTGCTTTAGAGAATGAAAAGAATGTGTTTTTTTTTCCTGCAGTGGTAAATTTGTTTTAATCAAGATGTAGGCATATGCTAATTTAGTTTCTGTAAGAAGGAAATAAAAATAAAATTTGCAGTATGTGTTGGTCACTTGCATGACTTGAACCCATGTTTTCAGATTCAAAAAAGTTGTATACCTGGCAAGTACAGTTTGTCCAGACTCACTTTGTTCGCAGTGAAACTTCTCGGGACTAATTGCAGATAGCCTACCACCCCTGCAACAGACACTCTCGCTAGTCTCACGGTAGCATCTGTCTGATTGCACAGCATCAGGTGCTCTGCTTTGAAGACCCCTAAAGAAAGTCAGAATGCTTTCCTGCTGGGACTGCATCAACACATGTCCTTTTTCCCTTTCAGCTGACATTAAATCAGCCATCTGGCCTGGTAGGTGGCTACTGTCCTGCAAGTGAGAGCCTACAAGCTGTGGCTGGAACTCCTTCATGAGTTCTTGTGTGCTTATTTTCAGAAGGGATGAGCAAGGTCAGACAGAGCTGCTGCTGGTTGGTTGAGGTCTCCATGGCTGCAGTATCCAAGCAGCTTGCGTTCGTAGATGCAGAGTTAAGGTGTGTGCTCCAGCCTATTCACGGTTGTGGGGCACGGTGAAGGCTCTCACAGGGCAAACCAGAGTGGCTGCATGGAGGGGTGAGCTTTGCTGCTAGTTTTGAATATGCCTTAGAGGTGATTGTGGGCCTTAGAGAAGCCAGCCCTAGGCCAAGCTGAGGCACTGACCTTTTTCAGAGAGCTGAGAAACTCCCTTGGACTACAAATCCCAGATTTTTGGTCCTGTAGTCATGAAGTGCTTTCACAGAGCCTTTCCAACAGCCACTTGAGCAAAGGGAGGGGAAGAAGCACCAAGTACCTGAGGTGAAATGCAATTGCTGCCATGCCCAAAGACCTTAGCGGCGATGTGTCAGTCATGGCGCATCCCACGGTTGCTAATGTGTTGGCCTGAGTTCAACCCCAGTAATTCGCATCATGCCTCTTCCACTCAGTTTTCAGCTAGAAGATCCTGTTGTGAATTTTAGAGGTCTTGATGCTCTAAACAATACTCTGGTGCCTAGTTTTCTCTTGAGAGTCCAACTACTTGAGCACAAGTGTCTTTATTTCTGGATTATTTCAGCTGTGTTTTTACCATGGCCCAAATCTTCAAAAGGTGGCTCCTTGTGTGTGCATGCAGAGCTCTGCAAGCACTTTACCTTTCTGGGAGCGGTGCATCAAGAGCACCGTACAGCACTTTGGTCCTGCAAAAACGTCTGTGTTTCACCTCTGTGAAACAAGCAGCACGCAGCTTGTAAAAGCTGCACTGAGCTTTCTTGAAAAATTGCCTTGTCATTTGTTTGCAGTCATTTTGTGTAATATTTTTAAGTGGGTTGTATTTGGTGTGGTGATAATAGTGTTTTGCAGCAAATTTGAGAGACACCTGCTACATGGGAAGCGGGTCACAGGAGTGCTGATAGCTGAGGTTATTTCAGCAGCTGTCTGGATGGTGTGAGCTGGGTTTCAGCAGGAAAGCATCGCTGCAGTCCCTTCACAAGAGACAGGCCCTTCCAACTGCCTGTAAAGGATAAGTAGCAACATACATGCATTCAAAAATAGGCTGCTAGTAAGGGTGTGCTCTACTCCGGGAGAGCAGATGAGGGGACAGAATAGCGACCCTTGCTGCAGTGGGTATCAGAAGATGTCTGTTGACTGATGCTAAGCTGTGCAAGAACCGGTGATTTACAAGAGAATAGAAGCAAGAATGTGCAAATTGAGCATTATAGCAGAAACCCTGGCGCTCTCAAGGTCTGAAAGATATGATGCTTCACCGGAATTTTCTTGAAGCCACCTTGGGGAGAAACAGAAACAACACTTGTAAATAGAGGTCTTCGCAATGAGCATACTTGTACCCTGGCAGAGGAGGGGGGGGCAGTGCAGCTCCCGAGGTGAGCAGCTGGCAGGGTAGCAGGTTTTTGTGGTTCTTGTCATGTGAGCTACACCACAATCTGCACAGCGTTATCAGTCTTGCTGTAACTTCTTCATTGCACCCTGTAACTGAAGGGCAACGGAGTGCACGCAATCAGGGGTGTTTTACAGGAATGAGGTCTAGTTTAAGGAGAGCTGGTCTGCAATGTCTCTTACCTGTAACTGAACCACTAACACTGAAAGGAGTCAAGGGCCCCATTTCAAATGCTTCCAAGAAAAGATGTGAAAGGATTAATAAACCAGGTTTGATTCCTCCCTTTCTCTGTGTGGTGGGTTGACCCCAGCTGGCAGCACTCATTTGCTCCCTCCCAGTGGGACAGGGGAGGGTAGGAAGAGCAAAAGCAAGAAAATTTGTGGGTTGGGATAAGGACAGTTTAATAAAGGAAAGAGGAAAAGAACAAGTGATGCAAAGGCAACCACTCGCTACCCCCAAGCTCCCCAATGCCCAGCCCATTTCTGAGCAACAGCCGCCCTAGAAGACAACCCCCCCACCTTCTGCTGCTTCCCCACTTCTACAGCGCAGCACGATGCTGTGTAGTATGGGCCATCCCTTGGGTCAGCTGTCCCAGCTGTGTCTCCTCCCAGCCTCTTGCCCACCCCCAGCCTAGTCACTGTGGGACAGAGTGGGAAACAACGGTGGCCTTGATGCTGTGCAAGCACTGCTCAGCAACAGCCCCAGCCCCGGCGGGTTACCGACACCATTAGCCGCAAATGCAAAGCACAGCACTGTGCAGGCTGCTGCAAGGAAAGGGGAGGCCGTCCCAGCCAGCAGCAGTCCTCTGCAAACAGGTCCCTCACCTGTCCTGCAGCCCGCACAGCCGTCACTGTAAGCAGGAAGATGGGATAGTAGGTTTTCCCCCCTCTGACTATGTGTGCTTGGTGTCTTCTCTATGAGCCACAAGGTAAGAATTGATTAGTGTATTGCCCCAGACGGCCACCTGCTGTGGGACACCTCTTCGGGTGAGGGGAAAGTGGCATTTGACCTTTTCTTATGTAAAACATCATATAATCAAAATACTGTACTGACGCAAAATAAGCAAAACACCCCACAGCATTATGAGATAGCAAAGTGCTTTCTGAATTCTACAGAAGAAATCAAGTAGGAAGGAACAATGAAGCAAAGGCAAATAAAGTGGTGTGGTTTAGGTTATGCAGTACCAAAGTGAAAATCCCTCTGCAAACCCTTCTGAAAATCGCATATATCCAGAAACATGCTGGGACCATGGGCTGACACTGGCAAAAGTGGTACAAGGATTTGGTGCTGGATGGGACCAGCTTCGGAGGAGGGCCATGGCTGCTTAAAGCCTAGACAGAGCTAGAGCTCCAAGAGCTGCAGATGGCAAATTTAGGTCAGCAGTCCCCAATAAAAGCATCCAGCCTCAGAATTTCTCTGGGTTTGATACAGCCTATTCCCCCTCGCCTTTATGCAGTGCACCCCATACGCAGATATAACTGTAACAGGGATTTCCATTGCTTTTTTCCATCAGTTCATTTAGGAACAATTTAAAGTGTTAACTGTATTTTCTTTTGAAGGCCACAACAATTCCGTGTGTACTGGGTAAAACAGTTCACTGAATTTCAAATCCTTGTGATAGCCAGAGTGTTACTTTCACTGACTGCTGCAGGCCAGTATCAAGATCTCCCCTGGGCTTTGGTGTGGGGGTGCTTGCCCTTGGTTGTGGCCTCTGAGCAAAGCCCTGGAGATGGCAGCAGCAGAGCTCGTACGTCTCCCTGCCACTGGTGCTAAACCCCACAAAACTATGCTCTACTGTGCTTTTCCCCAGAGTCTTCAAGTTCAATGAGAATTACGAAGTTTGTATTAAAAGCAAGCTGCAGTGTACCAAGCTTCTGGTCCTGGACCTGCCGCCTTTTCTGCTACATATAGTTGCTCAGTGAACTTACCTCCCCTTCTCTCAAGGGCAATTTCATGGTTTCTTTAAGGTGGCAACTATATTTCAAGTTTATCCCTGGAGTCCTTCTGAGCTTGAGGAGGACAACAGCAGGTATGCCAGCAGAGCTCAGATAAGCTCCTGTGGGTACTAGGAAGCCACACCACCCCATGGCCTTGTAGCTGGCAGCACTCTGCAGAGCCTGGTAAACAAGACACTTGAAGCTAGCATTAACAGTGGGACAGCATATATAATAACTCTTTGCGGTGGGTTGGCCCTGGCTGGATGCCAGGTGCCCCCCAAAGCTGCTCTATCACTCCCCCTCCTCAGCTGGGCAGGGGAGAGAGAACACAATGAACGGCTGGTGGGGGGAGGTAAGGGCAGGGAGATCACTCAGCAATCAGCCGTCACGGGCAAAACAGACACAGCTTGGGGAAATTAGTTTAATTTATTGCTAATCAAATCAGAGTAGGATAATGAGAAATAAATCCTAAATCTTAAAACACTTTCCCCCTTCTCCTCCCTTCTTCCTGGGCTCGACTTCACTCCCCATCTTCTCTCCCTCCTCCCCTCCAGCAGTGCAGGGGACAGGCAATGGGGTTGTGGTCAGTCCATCACACGCTGTCTCTGCCGCTCCTTCCTCCTCAGGGGGAGGCTCCTCACACTCCTCCCCTGCTCCAGCATGGGGTCCCTCCCACGGGAGACAGTCCCCCGTGAACTTCTCCAGTGTGAGCCCTTCCCGTGGGCTGCAGCCCTTCAGGCACAGGCTGCTCCAGTGTGGGTCCCCACGGGGTCACAAGTGCTGCCAGCAAACCTGCTCCAGCCTGGGCTCCTCTCTCCATGGGGCCAGAAGTCCTGCCAGGAGCCTGCTCTGGCACGAGCTTCCCACGGGTCACAGGCATCCACCTGCTCCAGCGTCAACCTCCACGGCTGCAGGGCACGGCCTGCCTCACCGTGGTGTCCACCGTGGGCTGCAGGGGAATCTCTGCTCCGGCACCTGCAGCCCCTCCTGCACCGACCTGGGGGGCTGCAGGGCTGCTCCTCTCACTTATTTTCGCTCCTTTCTCCAGCTGCAATTGCTGCTGCACAGGATTTTTTTTCCCCACTTCTTAAATATCCCAGAGATGCTACCATGGTCACTGATGGGCTCAGCCTTGGCCAGCACCAGGTCCACCTTGGAGCTGGCTGGCATTGGCTCTGTCAGACACAGGGGAAGCTTCTGGCATCTTCTCACAGAAGCCACCTCTTTAGTCCCCCCCCCAACCAAAACTTTGCCTGTTCCCTGGAATAAGATTCTCCTACAAAGGAGAGTCTCATTAAAAGATTGTCCTAGAAAGATCAAGTCGGGAATGCTTTGCAGGCTTTGTGGTGCTCTGTCCATTCCCTCTCAGGCAGGAGGATTCACTCTGCAAAGCAATGGTAGAAATAAAAGCAAGTTTCTACAGCTTGCTTAGCTGTAGGTCCAAGACATGATGGTCTCCCAGCGCTTTGCCTGCAACCCAAATTATATAGGCAGCTGCAGTGCAGCTAACAGCCCTGCTCAGGCAGGGAGCACATTTCCAGACAGAAGCCCACTTTGTTCCTTGTAGGACTTTATCAAAGTTGACAGATGCAATATTTATTCCAACTGTATTGGCAAACTATAATGGAAATTGTTTCCTGAAAATGTCCCTGATTTATTTTATTTACACCCTCCCAAATCAGCTAGGGGAGCGTAAAGGCTGTAAGGTGAGTTTCCCTTAAGGTGAACCCTGCACAGTGCAGGCAGCACTTTTGGTGTTTCTGGTTCCTCCTTGCTGAGACACCACCATCCTGAACAGAAATAACATGGTCTTGATGGCAGGTTACAAGCGTTGGCAGCAGCCCCACCGAGTGCCTCATAGCTGGCAGGGATTCCTGCTGCCTGCACTGCTCACCCCGCCATCCCCACGGCTAACGCTTAGAGGTGGAAGCCACAGCATCTTGTCTCCCTTCAAACAATGCAGTGTCCTTCCAGAAGATGAGTGTAACTGCCCACAAATGCTGGTTACAAATCAAACCACTGGATGAAATTCTATGGCTTATATTAAGCAATAAAGGGCTATAAATTCTTTTCTAAGTCTGACTTAGAAAACAGTCTAACAGTCTGTTAATTTAGCCCTTGACCTCAGTTACATGTCACGAAGATATTCCAAAAACTACCCCTGTTACATGACCTAAAGAGAAAGCTGTTACGCTGGCAGCAAGAAGGTAAAAATGAGCCCAGTGAAGCAAAGTGAGGGTATTACCCAAAGACACGTGCTATAAAAATCATAAATGAAAGTGTTGGTGCATGATGGCTCCTCATCATTGACTTCCAAGAGTTTGTGTTCTGACTAGAAAAATGTTAGTTTATAAAATATCGAAAAAGTTGTGTAACAACAACTGTTCTTACTCTGGAGAAAGTCCAAGCTCCTATTAAATGCAATGAGATCAAAAGAAAGCAGTTTTTTATGAGGATGACAGAACAGATTTTGATGAAAGCATCTTAAAGAGTGCCTTGTTATCTTGACTGTAGCCAGTCTGTGTGGAAGCGAGGAGTCACTTTGTGCGTGTTGCTCTGGCAGGTCATGCTGAGAAGAGGCTGGGGGTGGCAGGGAAGAAAGCATGAAGGAGTAAAGCCTGTTACTGTTAAGTCTCTGAAACAGCCTGCTTTCTCCCCACTCTGATTTGGGCTGAGGAAGCAGCTATGCCAAGATGTCCTCAAGCTCTCCAGCATTTTTCAGTTAGGTTTATTCTTTCCCTTCAATCATTTACTAGGTTGGACTATATGCCTTCCCATCCGTTCCCATCCGTGCATGCACATGCAGTGCTGGACACATAATCCCTGCCAGTTTACCCACAACATGGGCATTCAGAGGCCAAGAACTTGCAGTATTTTTCTTGGCAGTGTAAGGCACTGGGACTCCTTGCCCAGAGACCGTCACACAGCTGACTAACGAAAAACAGAAAAGCCTTCCAGAAAAAAACCCTCTCCACCGAAGGCTCGGCATCACCCACATTTCATACCCTTCATCCCACACTGCAGCGTTCCTGTCCATTACTCATCCCTCTGGCATCAGCTACAGCGCCTCTGATTTTAAATGGCAATAGGGCAGAGGATTGCCAGGGACCTTACGGAGAGGGGCCCGGCTGGCAGCCGGCTCTCCAGAGCTCCCCTGGTACCAGTGAGCGGGAGATGTGCTGGTGTCGTGCTCCGTCTCAGACACAAACCGGACCACCGAGCACAAACCACTTCTGCCTGTAATTTCTCACCCCGGCAGGATGAACCAGAGCAATGGAATATAAACTCCAATGTGACCCCTGAGCTTTGACAGCACAAACATCGCCGGCAAAGGGAAATAACCCTGGCAGGGAGGGTGGAAAACCAGCCAGGGGTCCTCGCCGGAGCGTGCTCATGGCGCAGGCAGACGTGGGGTTTGGAAAAGCTCTCTGCTAAGCCCAGGGCCAGCCCTAGGTGGCCTCCTAAGTTAAGAGGCAACGCGGTGAGCTGGAGAAAGAAAGAATTGTTCTCTGGGGAATAAAGAGAAAAAGGAGCCAGAGCCGCAGCAGTACTTTGATTCCAAATCCTCTGTGGATTTTGGCCGAAGTTTCCACTCCTGGGCTTAGCCCCAGCCGGTGCAACTGGTGCAAACCTCTGCATGTCCTGGTGCACCAGTGGGGTTGCTTAGTGGAGCAGCTACGGTGACTTTGCAGCCCTTCTCTGCTGCTTTCCCCCGGGGAGAGGGCAGAGGGACGCTAAGGCTGGTGGTGGGGCTCCCGGGGACACCCCTGCCAGGAGCCCTCCGGACAGACGTGCTGTGTAAATGTCCTGCGAGCCGGGCAGGGCTGGCGTGTGTTTTTAAAGGGGGTGGCACAGCACAGGCCGGACAATAGGCCAGCCTGTCCCTTTCAGACATACAGTTCAGCTGCACGATTGCCCGGCTGAGAGCAAAACTGCCACTGTCTGAACTAAAACGGGTAATGTCCAGGTGCTTCTGGACATGACACCTCCTGAACAGCCTTGGGAGGTGAAGAGAATTCCCCTTTCAAATGCAGTTTGGCCTTGCTTTTAAAATCATCAACTCTGGACAATAAACTTCACTCACTGTTTTAAAAAAAGTGCCTGGGCCTCCTCAGAGAATGCCACAAAAGATACTTCAGATTTTTGTCTTTTCCGCTTTACTTACGGCACAGCCTGACTGCCACAGGTCCTGCTGGCTGAGGGATGGGACCATTTCCAGAGGTGCGTGTAAAAAGCAGAGCTCCAGAAGGGAGTCACCACATGTTCCTGGAAACTCATTCTACTTTCCGCTTCCCAGTCATCCCAGCACACATGGTGTCATTGGTATCTGCCCATTCCCACTCAGGCCACAGGGGTTTGAAGCTGTAGGATGGCGAGGAGGGGACAGGGCAGACCTGCAGCTCCTTTCGGTCCCTCTGGCTGTGGCTTTGGCTTCCAGCAATGTGGTGTGTTTGGCCTTGCCGTGAGTTGCTAAAACTGAAACCAAACCCAGCTCTAGGACAAGATGTAATTTCTCATCCTGCTTTTGGAAAAGCAAAATCTGCACAACAGAAAGGTATCTCAAAAAATTCAAACTGTGTAACAGGAGTATCCAGGGAAAAGCTCTGCAGGCTGCTGTGCCGCTGTGCCTTCTGTGGTTGTATGTTTGTACAAAGCTCTGTAATGGTCTTCAGGATACACCAGGTCAAGCTGTTCTCTGGGGAAGAGGAACACTTCCTCCAGGACGGTGCTGTCCAGAGGGGACAATCTGCCAGGCACATCACTGGTCAGTATATCAGTGGAGCTGCTTTCTGCTTCCAGCCCTGCTTCCATCCTGAAAGGGATGTTTTATCTCCCTTTTGTTCTAATGCAGCCAACAGAATTTTGTAGTGTGAAAACTTTGGTGCCAAACAGGTTTGCTGTTGCAATGACATGCTACAGTACCACACAGTTAGATCCTCCTGTTGATGTATGGCAACCAGAGGCACAATGCTGGTCTAAGAAGAGCCCACAGGATGATGTGGTGTGGTGAGTCTGATGCTTTAATTGCAATTAAAGTGAAAGCATTATGATAGATTTTATCACCAAAGTCTGTCTTCACAACATTTCCTTGGCTGTACCCAGTGTTTGAGAGATGACACAGCGACAGCCTTGCACACCCGCTTCCTATCTTTAATCATAAACAAATAAAGAGCATGTATAAGCTCGGTCTGTGCCAGCTAATTCCTCGTAAACAACTTTATTGGTGAAGCCCACTGGCAGTAAGGACTCAAAATCAGCCAGATATGTGTGCATCGGGACACCTACCATGGAAAGACCTGCCATGTGGGCTATGTCCTGGGACACTACAGGTGGCATGTGCCTCCCAGGGGACATTACAAGACAGTGCAGAAATCACTAAATACTAGTGCTGTGTCTTCATGGCATACCTCCAGTTGGAGATCAGCTGCTGTGACAAGCCCTACAAGAAGAGCTGGTGATTTAGCAGCCACTTTCAAAAGCTTTTCTGATGGGGTAGGGAACACTGACATAATACCATAATTCCCAGTTGTGTGACCTGCCTGATGATTTCTGTGGGAATAAGAATGGGGGGAAAAAACCTGAATTCCCATGTACCCAGTAAGTCCCAGCTGCTCTGTCCTAGTGCTCCCATAAGGTCTGCTGCTCCAAGAATCAAAGCCAAACCTAGTTGAGAGGAACTACAAAGATGGTTTTCAGGGAAAAAGGCTAGTTTAATCATTCCCTCTTTGCCAGCCTTATCTTCTCCTTCAGGACCCACCTACCCATCTCCCTCTCTCTCTCTCCAGGTAGGACATCTCCATAGTTGAGTCTCCTGTCCAGCTGCTCCTTTTGCTCCTGCATAAGCTCTGCCTCCTGATTTTACCCTGCCTCCTGCCTGTCTCAGGGGAAGGCAGCTGTGTGCCCCTCCGCAGCTGTGGGCCAGCAACGCCACACCCTGAGGATGCAAACTGGGAGACTGTGCCTGCTTCCCACAGCCCAAGCGGTGGAGAAGACAGAAAAACCTGTGGAATCAGACACAGGCACAAGCCACCCAACAGTCCTCTTAAAATGCTTCATTACTTGTCTTTATGATGGAAGACTCTGCAAGGCTTAGGCAGCCTGAACAAGAGGACTGAGTGCACAACTAGGAGCTTGTGTATGGCTTTTTTGTCCATGATTAACAAAATAAATAAAATAAAAAAAGGAAGAAGGAAAAGAGCTGAAGAGCTCCAGTTGGCCCACGCTCAGTTTATCTGGCAGCTAATCTCAAAGAATCAAGCTGGATTTCAGTGTGGGCAGGAGGCAGCAGGTCTGGCATTGAGAGTGAGCTGTAAATTGTCTGCAAGGAGAAAGGCAAATGAAATTTTGCTTTTATCCAGAGACAGGAGAACAGACAACAGAAACGGAGACCCACAAGCCATGTAGGAGAGGCAAGAAGACAAGGAGAACCCACCAAAGGCAACCTAATAAAGCAAGGAGAGAGTCAGGAAGGAACCTGAGAGTAGGCACAACAGGAGAAAGCCAAGCAAGATTAGACAGAGGGAGAGTTCGGCAGCATCTGTGAAGCCTGGTGGTCCAAGGGAGATAAGGCTGGCATATAATTTGGGATGGAAGACCTTTTTGGTTGTAAAAATTTATCTTTAAAAGAAAATAAATAAATGAAAAAGTAAAGCTCCTCTAATTTTGAGCCACTCCTTCCGACATAGACATCCTCAAGTGATTGCCAAAGAATGCTTTCATATTCTTACCTCGTTAGCTTTGGCACACGGCGAGGCTGGCAGAAACTCCTCTGTGTCTGACTCCTATGGAACCGGTTTTGGACATGTAACTGGCAACTCTTTTCCAGAAATCCTAGCAATTCCTTGTTCCTGAAAAAAAGCTTGGGTTTCTATCCTCCCTCTGTTTCTTTCTGTGTGGCGGATAGAAACTGAAAAGGAATGAAGCATTTCTGGGGATAAAACAGTACTTTTACAGGGAGATTGGGCTGCTGGCCTCAGCTGAAATGTCAGGACTTGGTGCTGAGGAGGGGAGCTTCTCACAGGTTTAGCTAGAAAGCAGGTGGGTCCAACATGTCTATTGTAGCACTGTGATGACAGCTATGTCTTGCAGCCATGGAGGAGCAGCTGAAGCTTTATATCACTTACGGCAGCGATCCTAACATAAACCTAGGCTTTTGCAGGCTGACAGCAATTTCTTACCTAGATCAGAAGTGATAAAAGTCCATTTTTGTTGACTTTTTTTCCCAAGATGGGTTGAGGCATCAGACCCTTGCTCATTTGTTGTCTTCTGCAAGGGTCTGAACTCCAGAATCCTCTCACATTTGACCTCCAGGTTTCCCAGGTGTGTCAGCACACACCTTTCAGGACAGCAGGGACCATCAAGAAACCTTCGTAGGTCCAGTCCCTGCCCAAACCAGCAATGCCGAAATCCCAGAGGGACTCGGTTTGGAAGGCAAGCAATGGGCAATTGCAATAGTGGCCGCTTTCTTTTTTTCAAGAAGGGCTTAGCAGAAAAAGGTGTTATCTCAAAGTTCATAGGATACTCTCATGGTTAGGGCACTCCTCAGAAAGCGAAAGGTCAGGTGCTCTGCTGCCTCAGAGGGTTCAAATACACAAAATCTCTGCACAGAGCACCTAAACAAATTCCTTAACGTATTTTTTAAACGGTTTCTGGAAAGGATGGAAATTCTCTATCCTCTTTATTGGACTTTGCTACCAGAGAGAACAAAACAAGGTATTTTTAAACCTCTGTATAAATCTGCAGTGTGCTGACATCTTCATTACCGTGCAGTGTTCTTCCTGCCTAATCACACAAAGCATAAAACAGAGTGAGAGATGGCCAAGGCCAACAGGGGTTTTCAGAAAAACAGAAGGTCTTTCATAACAAGGGAGGCAAAGTAAGTTAGAACTTGTTCTCTTGGAGAATAAGCGTCCAGGGGGATAACATGATAAAGCTACATAAAATTAAATCACCCAAGTAAATTGTGGAACTGGTCACTGCAAGATGTTATGGAGGTCAAAATATGGAAAGGTTTGGCAGGTGATTAGCCAAATTAATGGAAAAGATATAGCTACAGTAGTTAGACAGTGGCATCATCATCATTGTTATTACTGTTATTGTTATTATCTGGTTTAATATTCTGCATTCTGGTTGCCATGGTCTGGGTGCCACGTCTGTCCAAGGGAATCCCCAAACCAGAAGCTGCTAGAACATGGGAAATATGTCAGGGAAGGACCATTTTGTACCAGCTGTTTCTCATGTTCTTTCCCTAAGCATCCATACCTGCCAAGGAGAAAACATTGGCTCTCTGGTCTGACTGAGTTTCGTTCTTACACAATTCAATGTTAATTGAGAAGATGGCATAGGAGAAAGAAAGGACTATAGCCTAGCAGACAGGTGTTGGGTTAGGAGTCCTGGGTTTTGGAAGCTGGATTAGCATTCAAGCAGTCACTACTACACTACTATAGAAAAAGAGAATATGGACTACTCAGACCTCTCCCCTAGCAGGTAAACTCCCAATCACCAGGCCTACACATGCCCTCCTCTGGTGGGAGCCTTGACCATGCCTGGTGGCTCCTCCTGCAGGGTCATCGTTAGTAGCTGAGCACACAAATGAATTGAAGTCTTCAGTTTTCAGGGTGAACCCTCCAAACACAACAGCATTGCACAGAAGACGGATAGATCAGCTGCAGCCACGTTGCCGTGTTCCTTGACAGAGGAGTGAAGCCTGCCCAGCCCTCTCAACAGTCACACAGAACAAGTAGATGCTTTGTCTCCTGATAGGACTCAGGGCTTTCATGGGACTACCTTTCTAACAACCTTGACTAAGCGGGATGTAAGGAAAACCTCACTGTTTCCCATTGACTTTGCGACACAGCAGCATTTTCAACAGTTTTGCTCCACGCTCCTGCTCTAGGTGAACTCAGTCATTCATACCCTTCTTCCTAACTACTCAATCAACCTCTAGGTGCTCTTTTTCATGCCACAACTACCTTCCCAATCATGTCTTATAACTTGATTAATGAGTACAGCCCACATCTTGGGCAGCACTGCTCTAACAACCTGTTAACATTAACAAACCCCTTTGATGGAAGTCCTGGTTGCTTGGAACCATGGAGATACCTATCCCTACCCATGAGGTAGAATAAGAATTTGGGGCTCATAAACAGTCCTAGGAAAGCAAACGGTCCTGGATGGCCACGTATGCACAGAAAACATATGGTTAGCCGATCCCCTGCGTAGTCCTAGCTAGACCTGCACTCTGCAGGCATGGCCTGAGTCACGCAGGCAGGCAGGATGCGGCCACACTGCTCAGAGGGGGAGAGAGTTTACCTGTATGGACACGAGTCACGCTGGCCTCAAGGTGAGTTGGCCCCCTTGAACTGTTTCATTTACCAGTACAGATGTAGCGTAAGTACCTCACACCAACTTACACTGGCGAGAACAAGCTACAGCTATAAATTAGGCATAATGGCATCTAACTTTCATGTACTCACATCTTTTCTCAGTTTTGCCACCAGAATCTCTACAGCACTAGAGGAATGTTATGCCTTTGTGGTTACATCCAGCAGTACTTGATGGTACATTACATACTGTACAGGACCCAAGGAGCCCTTCACAGATGAGGAGGCCGGTCAAGTACTGCAGCTCCAGGCAATGGCAAAGCTTCAGAAATGTATGATTCAACCTTCTGAAAATCAAGCAGCATTTGAGTCTCATATAAAAAATGTTGTTTTTACGCACTGTTTTCAAGTCCAAGTCTTTTGTAAAATATCTGAAAATCTACATCTAGACTTTGTGTCTTAAATAGTAAACAGATGTTCTTGGGCATGGAGAGGCTCTACTCTCACTGCCTGTCCCCTGCAGTGTGAGCAGGAACACATTTGCTTTCCTGGTAAAGTGCAATTCAAATACATAGCAATTTAGAAATTACAGAAAAGAAGCACATAACAGTTGAGGTTGGAAGGGACCTCTGGAGATTTAGTCCAACCCCCCTTCTCAAGGCAGGGTCACCTAGAACAGTCCACCCAGGACCATGTCCCAATGGCTTTTGAATATCTCCAAAGATGAAGGCTCCGGAATCTCTCCAGGCAACCTGTGCCAGTGTTTAATTAACCCTCACAGTAAAAAAGTGTTTTCTTTTTTCAGCTGGAACTTCCTGTGTTTCAGTTTGTGCCCATTGCCTCTCATCCTGCCAGTGGGCACCACTGAGAAGAGGCTCTGCCTTCACACTCACCCATCAGATATTTATACCCGCTGACAAGATTCCCCCTGAGCTTTCTCTTCTCCAGTCTGCACAGTCCCAGCTCTCTCTGCCTCTCCTCATATGACAGTTGCTCCTGTCCCTTAACGATCTCCCAGACACTTCATGGGACCCCCTCCAGTAAGTCTATACCTTTCTTGTGCAGGGGAGCCCAGTACTGGACACAGCTCCAGGTGCAGCCTTACCAGTGCTGAGCAGAGGGGAAGGGTGACTTCCCTCGACCTGCTGGCAACACTTTGCCTAATGCAGCCCAGGATACCATCAGGCTCCTTTGCCATGAGGGAGTATTGCTGGCTCATGGTCAGCTTGTCCACCAGGACCTTTTTCTGCCAAGCTGCTTTGCAGCTGGTTGACCCCCAGTCTGTACTGGAGCATGAGGTTATTCCTCCCCAGGTGCAGGACTTTGTCTCTTTTCTTTACTGAACTTCATGAGATTCCTCTCTGCCCATTTCTCCAGCCTGTCCAGGTCCCTGTGAATGGCAGTACAACTATCTGGTGCATCAGCCACTCCTCCCAGTTTTGTTTCATCAGCAAATTTGCTGAGGGAGCACTCTGTCCCGTCATCCAAGTTATTAAAGAAGATATTAAGTAATTTTGCCCTTAGTATTAGCTTCAGGGTACACCCCTAGTGACAGGCCCCCAGATGGGCTTTGTGCCTTTCACCACCCTATCACAACCCTTTGAGACTGGCAATCCAGCCAGTTTTCAGTTCACTTCACCGTCCACTTATTGAGCCCATACTTCTCTGCTTGTCTATGAGCATGTTACGAGAGACACTACTAAAAGCCTAGCTAATGTAAAAAAAAAAATCCATTCATCCACCAAGCCACTCATCTCATCGTAGAAAGCTATGAGGTTGGTTAAGCACAATTTCCCCTTCATAAATCCATGCTGACTACTCCAAATCACTTTGATCACGTGGGGCTTCTTCCAGTTATCTGAAGAAGGCCTCATCTACTACTTCTTCCTAATCCAATGACCTGTACAAGATACCCACAGCAATGTAAACCAAGTTGGTCTGCCCACTAGAACAAAATGAATGATCATTCAGTTTCGTGTGCGTTTCCAAGTTAGTCCCATGGTCAATGACTGAGCTGCGGCAAAGACACACACGAACCGAGAGATTAAAAGAGCAGAAGATGACGTCTCACAGTTGGCACAAAGGGTGATGGTGCCCTAAATACTGCATAGGGAAGTTTGGACAGGTTGTAAGAAGCATGTCCTGATGTTCAGAAGGCAGATACTGTGGGTGTTCCTCCTCCCTGTCCCCCACTTCTCTGTTTCTGGGTGTACCCAGGACCCATGCAGAAACCCAGCACCTTTGGAAAGCTGTGGGGCTGTGAGCAGTTCACACCTTTTACCTCTGGTACCAACCCTCAGCCAGAGGTAAGGCTGCAGCTGGCAGCAGAAAAGCAGATCTTCCTTCCTCTGAAGGCTTGAAATGGAAAGACTGATGGAAAGGAGGAACAGAGAGAGAGGAAGGAGCACAGAGGGGAGGAGACAGGACAGAAGACAAAGGAGTTTTAATAGAAGTTCTCATACTTCCTCAGATTTGTACCAACAAACCTGATTGTATTCATGATTGTTTTGTGGGACCTTTACCTCTGTCAGATGACAGACAGGTAGTCACATCAACAATTTAGTTGATTCAGAACAGAGCATACGTATTTCCAGATATGCCCACTTCATGATGAGCGATGCCCTCATATCCTCCCTCCTACTGATGCTTGCTTTAAAATTCCAGCTTGGCGCCCTTTTGCTAGACTATTTGCAGGACTTGGAGAAACCCTCCAAGCACAAAAACACACATCCCCTTTTCCTTCACATGGATTTCCAGTGCAAGGCATGTTCCCAATGCTACTGACTTCATGGTTCTTAACTTCTGCCAGTCATATGGCATTTGTCTGAAAGAGATCGCACCTCAAGGCAGAGATGTGTTACGTGAAGACTCTGCAGAGCCATCTGTGCAAACCATTGCCTGATGGTAATGGATGTCCAGAGCATTTAATATCGAAGTGAGGCAGGCAGCCAAATGTTGGTTCTCTCACCTGTATTGTTATAGCTGTGGAGTTACAGCACTGAGGTTACCTCGGTATTGCACCAACAATAAGAGACAGCAGAAAGTCATCCAGCAGGCGGGTTTTGCAATTGGAATGGGTAAACAGATTATCTTTTGTTGTTCTCATCTGCTTACCCATTCACCGGTAATGTTATATAACCTACACCTGCACTCAGGGTTTGTTTAAACATAAAGAGGCAACATCCTTAAAGTCCTTTGCAAATACACTGAATATATTTTGGGAAAAATTTTAACATTTTTGTAAGAGGAAGGCAGACCGCAAGTACAGCATGCTTGCCTGCTGCCCAGCCCTTTCTGCTACAGCAGATATTAGCATCAAATGGGTAGAGAGAGAAAGCTGTTTCTGAGGAGCATTTTCCCCTTTTGAATGCTGTGTTTGAATTATGCACTTTACAGGAAAAAGGACAGTAAAGCAAAAGTCACAGAAAGCTTAATTTTGATAAAAGCTTATCCTTTACAAAATCTAGAAGGTACGGTAGGTGACTTTGCTGAATTTAGACTGTCTCCTTAATTGTCGTTTTTGCAGGAGGTATGAGAGAATGGCATATAATTGCAAAATACTGCAACAGAAAACAGGGGTTATTGCCCTACTGACACATGTACTTACATACATCTTTCTGGCAAGATAAAATAGCTTGCAGTGTATCCACATTTTAAAGCCTTTTTCCACTGCCAGAGGATGCAAAAGCGTAATTAGGTCACAAAGTGCTTTAAGTGGTTTCTCTTAAATTACTCTCAACTTTTGGTACTTAAGATTAGCAAACAATTTAAGGTCTGTTGAAAACTATTCAATCATGCTGTTTTCATAGCAAAACCAAAATCACCGCTTGCAGCAAGCTAGACTCTTTGTGGATCCTGGAAGGAAGAGTAAGAAATCAAGCAAAGGAGCATGCAAACATTCTTGTACTTTCAGTAAAGCCCTCCATGGACCCTGAAAATATATTTTAGCTATCATCATATGTTTGGCTTCTGCAGTTGCTGCCTGGCAAGAAATGGCAAGAGATGTGCTAACATCCTTGATAATATTATAAAAAAGTCAGACCAGCTTAGGGATATTTCAGTGTTAACAATACCTTGTGCTTGTCTAACAGGCTTGTTCAGTGACCTCAGAGCAAACACTAAACTTGACAGCTTAGAGGGGAAAGGGGGAAACATGGCTTTCGGGAGAAATGCAAGCGCACCCCAGCCATGCAGTGGAGGGGCCTGGCTGTTTGCCAGCGTTAGGGAATGGTTCACTGACACAGATGGGAAGCACTGTTGCCATCTTCCCCCAGCAAGGCTTTAAAACTGTTTCTCCCTGCTACCAATGCCACCATTTTCAAACATGCATTGAAACAAAGGGTATTCGTTCTTATGGGTTTAAAAACATACAGTTTGCTTTATATATAGCAGGAATAAATCTATTTATTTTTTCTTCTTTGTCTGACATGGTCCTCTTTGGGCTTATGGCTATTCATGTTCAAATCCCAATTGTTTTCCCTCGTGTTTCCAGAGGTGGTTTGTGGTTTTTTTTATTTTAAAACAGTTGTTCCTCTCTAAGTGGACAGCAGCAGAAGTAAATCAGCTCCGATGTGTTCAGAAACAAAGGAACAATGAAACATTCAGCCAAGCTTGCCTCAACAGATCTTTTTTTTTTTTTTCATTTTTCTTTTTCTTTTTTAAATACTTTTCAGGGCAATTTGCAACAGGAAAACTGCCCGAGAGCTCAGAGGATTTGGGAGGAGGAGCTCTGATCAGCAACTGTGACTCTTCCAGGAGATTAGGGGCCAGATGCTCCCCTCGCTTAAGCTCCTGGAAGGCATGCAACTGCCCAAACAGAGCTGGAAAAAGAATTTCATCTGTTTTCTTACAGTGGTTTGCTGAGGGTAAATTACCATGATTAATGAGTTACTGTTTATCAACTGAAGCACAGTAATTGGGCACCTGACAACTGGCTCCAGGTTTCCCAGTGGTGTAAGTAAAATTCAGGTGAAGTGTGTAGCCTTTCTGCTTATGGTCCTGGGAAGAGGTGAAAGCGCAAAGTGAGACCAGGGCAGGCAGGTGCCAGGAGTTTGAGAGTAAGTGCATCTGAGGCAGGCTTGCTCCCGTGGCAGCTGCCTGCCCTGCTCATGGCATCCAGGGCGAGTCCTGCCTTGCCTTCTCAGCCTGTGACAGTTGTAAGAGAAGGTTTTTTATTTAAATCCCTGCAGCTAACAGGTTTTACATGCTCATCCTGCAGGCTGACAGCGAACAGTTAGGTAATGGAGGCCAACTGTCACCTGGGAAGCTGTCAAGGCACTTATGTCCAATTGCCTGCACATACACTTCCTTAAGTACTAGGTGGCACTTATATGCAGGAGTCTCTGCTGACTGGAAGCATGCAGCCCCTAATAAGGCCGGGGCCATATTTTGGACCTTGAGAGCAATTTTGTGATCTGAAACCATTGCAAAAGTATTAACCGCCTTGCCCTAAGACGCAAAAGAAAAGATAGAAGCAGAGGGAGGAAGGTGTGACCTACACCCCATCAGCTGGGAGCTGCAGTCCCGAAGTGGCATGAACACGCCTCTCTAGCGCTCCTGGCACCTGTGACATGCAGAAAGATACCAAATTCCGTTCAAATTGCTGAAGATAATTTCAGCAGGCGGTATGCAGTCATGTGGGCTGGAAAACAGCTAAGCCGCTGATTACCACCCTACAAAAAAGTTGCTGGGGATCAGTGATGATGACGGCAATTTGATGAGCTGCTGCTGGGCTCCGAGTGCAGGGCGCTGCATTTCCCGCCACGCTCGGTGGCTCTCCCACCATTTGCCCTTTGCACCATGACCAGCCGGCGAGCTGAGCAGAAGCAGTGAAAGTTGCAGGCATTGTTTCCTTCTGGTCTTTTGCCTTTTTTTGGGAGGAGGAAGATTCGGGTGCTTTGTGAAGCTGGGGACTCTGTCTTCAGCTGGCTGGACTGCTGGCACTAGCAAACATTTCCAAGAAATTTAAGCTTACAGCTTCTATTGCTGTTCTAAAATATTTACAGTTCTGGGGTTTGCCACTGGTATTTCAAAAAGAGAACGTCAAAATAGATTTGATGTGAACGGCTGTATTCTTTACAGTTTTACAGATCAGTTAACCTGTTCAAAATGTCATAATTTATTTGACATCTTTTTGATGATGACATCTAATACTTCCTTGTTACCGTCTCTTCAAACCTTATCTGATTTCTTTCTGCTCCTCAGCTTTGTCCTTAAGATAACCACTTCTTTTTCTTTCTAGTGTTCTGCATCATTTCTACCAGCTTTCAGTTTTACTTTCAGAGCTTCTTTTTTGATTCTTTTTCTCAGCTAACTAAAATGAACAGCCAACACCATGTATATCTGTGATTTTAGTGATACTATATAATGTAAAAAGGAGGGAGGCACAGGAAGGAAGTACATATTTTTAGAAAAATAGCATGTTCTGAAAGTACTTGCAGAGAGAGGCCAGCAATGCTGATAATGGTGTTGAAAAAATTGTGCATGCAGTGGCTGAATGCTTTTATGATCTGGATATATCTGAGACGAATCCTGGCCTGATGCAGGAACTTTGCTTCTGACCACAGGGATCAGTCTGTTCTTAATTTAAGATGACAACATGACCACACAAATACAGCATGAAGAAAGAGACTTCTCTGTTCCTCCAGTGGACAAGGCCCAAGCACCCCCATGCTGGGCTGCAAGGTTGCACTCGATAGCCATGGTTAGAAGAGTAGAGGCTGACAGTCTGGAGGAGATATTGGTCAGTGGGACAGTCAGTGTGAGTAGAAAATCCCAAACAGAGGTTCATGTTACCAACACAAAACTTCGCTGCAAATGGGTGAGACAAAGTGATTAAATACTAGACCAGGATGGAGGCAATTTGGGTCACAAACTTCTGTTTAGCTCACTACCCTTCCCAACAGGTAAGAGCAAGTGATGCGGGCTGCGACGTTGTGCCAGGTGTGGCACCAGGGCAGCCACATCTAGCACTGGCTGCTGGAATTAAAATGACTTAATTTAATTTTTAATAAAATCTGGACTGTTTAAACACAAGAAGAGACTTGTAGCTCTCTCGCCAACCCAAGCTTCTGCTAATGATACCTACTGTACAAACGCTGTGCTCAGCAGAGGTGGGGGCTCCAAATAATGCCAATTGATTTCCTTCCTTAAGTTCTGTGGTTTGCAGCAGAAGCCTCGTAAGATAGCTCCTTTCCAGTCCTTATTTTCCTTTGCAAAACCACGTTCAGAACTTCACCCCTCCTGCACGTTCTGGGAACCCTACACTGCTTTCCTGCCTCCGCCACACACCCCAGACCGACGCTTGCTGTACTTGCTGGTACTGCTTGCTGCAGGGCAGGGCACGTTTGCACCTCAGCTAAGGCTAAAGCAATGTAAAGAGGGCATGACACAAATTATTAGTCCCCACAGATCTGCTGTAACATCCACCTGGGCTGTTCTCAGCAGCTCAAGCTGCCCCTCGGGCACCCCCCGGGCACCCCCCCAGGCACTGCCAGGAAAGGAGGGAGCTTGAATCAAGCCAAGCCCAGCTTGCCGTTGGATTTAAACAAAATCTCCTGGCCTTGCTGGCAAAAAACATGCCTTGAAGTACCTCAGGGAGTGGCCCGCAACAGCACATCCTGAGGCAAGAAGCCAAGAGGCAGCGCTGACTAAGGCCGTGGAAAACAAAACACAAGCTTCCCGGCAAGGGCTGGGCCAAACTCCTGCACCTGAGACACGGCGGCCGCCCTCTGAGCGGGCACCACGCCGGGAACGCCACTGCCCGCGCCGCGATCCAGCTAGTGAGCGCTGACCTGCACAGCCAGGGTGGCCCTGCTCTCCAGCCATCACTGCCCCTGCCGGTAATTGCACCCCTCTACTTACATTTTTTACAGAATGCAAAAGTGTTGTCCAATAGATAAAACCAAACTGAATACAGAATTTTCCCTTCATAAGAGGTGTTTTTCAGATAAGAGCTGGAGAAGGCCTACAAGGGCGTGTAGTGACAGGACAAAGGGTAATGGCCTTAAACAGAAAGCGAGTAGGCTTAGATTAAATATTAGGAAGAAATTCTTCACTGTGAGGGTGGTGAGACACTGGAGCAGGTTGCCCAGAGAAGCCGTAGATGCCCCATCCCTGGAAGTGCTCAAGGCCAGGCTGGATGGGGCTCTGAGCAACCTGCTCTAGTGGAAGGTGTCCCTGCCCATGGCAGGGGGGTTGGAACTAGATGGTTTTTAAGGTGCCTTCCAACCCAAACCATTTTATGACTCTATGAAAACGGCACTTAAAAGGGTAACACGATAAATATAGGGGGTTTAATAGCTTTTACCCAAAGTGATGTAATTAGTCGTGATCCAAGAACAGTTTACCACATGAAATCCAACTTTTAGTTGTTATCTAAATCAATGCAAGGCTCACTCATGCTGCTGTTGAAATCAATAGCAATGTAAGTTTAACAAGAAGCTGGGCCCTGGTTCTGTGTGAATGTAAACCAGGTCTTTCCCTCTTGGCCCTGCTCTTTTTTAAACAGAGCAAACCTGCATCATGTTAAGTTTCCCTCCTTTCTGAATATATGTTTCTTTGAAGTTGCAAAAAATATTTCACTCTTTTGACTGAGATGTTTCCTTTATATTATATTACCTACGGAGCTGGATCTGTGGTATTTCAGCAACTGTATGTGAATTTCCCAGAGTACATAGGACTGAACAGCTTTCACATAGATGGCAGTTTTTCGTAGCTGTGTGACTTTGGGGACTCATACCCTGCACATCCTAACAAGCCTCAGGGACATTCCTGAGACCCTGGAAAGAGGAGCCATCACTCCCAGCACCTGTGGACATAACCGCAGTTTGCAGGGGCCAGTCATGGCATTAATTCGCTCTAGGGCTTCACTGACAAATAGAAAACACAATTGAAGTGAGAGAGGTCTAGTCAAAACATGCCATTGTAGAGGTGCTTCCTTTCTATTCTAGTTGTACAAGATCTGACAGCATGGTTTTCTTCCTCCTTGCAAACTCAGCCAAAGAAAGAGGAGCTAATGCAGGGAAATAAACCAGAGAAGGGGAGAGAAGAATAGGAAAGAATAAAATCAGAAAATGTGTTAAGTGTTTTTGAGAGACTGCAAGCAATGAAAGCAGGATAAAGTCAATATTTTCAAGTCTGCTTGAAACAAGTGGTGGTAATGAGAGGTCTAATCCTAGGTACTTTCTAGTGAAGGAGACCAACAGCAGGAAAAAATTGCAGTAAGCATGCAGCACCTACACCTGTGTCTGCAGTAACAACTGGCACCGTGGTTCCATGACTCCTTAATCTAGCACAAGCACTCACTCAAGCAGGAAGGGGTGGTTCTGTCTTCCTCCCTCTCCCAGCTCTCATTCCCACAGTCTCCCTTACACCTCCACCAATGTTCACGCAATCTGCCAGAGCGTCTCTGAACAGGTTTTTTTCTGATATCACATATAAGCAGGGGTTAATGTTTAATACTAAATTACTTATTTAAAGGTATTTAATATTACACAGGACTATGGTTTAACACATGGATACAGCAATACACTGAAATCACAATACAAGCACAATATAGCAATTTCAATACACGACTGAATCACAATTCAAACACATCCTATTACCATTCTCTACATGCTCACCATCATGATGCTGAGCATCTCTAGTCGCCAGGAAGAAATAAGTAGGTTGAAGCCAGCTCAAAGCCATTGCCGTCTTCACAGTTAATTTTGCTGGTTCTTTGACTTTTATATTTCATGTTGGGCTTATACATTTCCCCCATTGCGGTCTGCCTGACTCAGGAAGATAATTTCTACAGATTATTTTAGGGCAGGCCAATTACACAACCAGATGACCCACTCAACCGATACCGTAGCCTGCACACAGCAGTCACCCTCCGGTCCCTGTAGTGTTAAGTTCAGCTTCCTTTACAACAGCTGTGGTCACTTCCTATGTTCTTTCTTGAGCTTCATGACCACGCACCATCCTTGCCTACCTCCTCTGAGCCTTTTTCACAGCAGGGGATTGTTGATTGGTCACACAGCCATATGGACCACACCTATTCATTCAATTAAGCACGCCAAGAAATGTAGCCAGGCACTGGAGCTCAGGCATCCATGCTTAAATAAGAATAGCAACGCCTTCTGGCCATCTCCCAGCCAAGTTCTGGAGTTCCCGGGCATGATCCGGGGATTAGCACAAGCTCAACGGAGAGGCTGCATGTGGACACCCTGCTTCAGGTGGTCACTCTACAATGAGTCTGAGAGTGTGGGCACAGGCATCCTCAGTGCCAGAGAACAGCCTGGGACAAGTCTGATTCCCTTATGTTGGTGTAGCTTTCTGCAAATCTTCCTTGCTTGTGCTGGGTTAGATACCAGCCAGGGTTCAGCCCTGAGATCAGGTGAGCAGCAATGAAGGGACATCTGCAACAAGCAGCTGCATCAAGTGATGGGTGAAGTAGCGAACCAGGCCTTTGACAGCAGTCAGGCTAAGCTGACCGTGGCACCTGAAAAAAGATGTCACAGGCACTGTTGAGGGGAATAAGTGTAAGGCTCTCCAAAGAAGACCCCATCTTCTTGGGGAGAAAGAGCTCAGTGGGAAGCAGAAGAGAAACTCAGGGAGATCAGACAGGCCAAGATATTGCAGGGAGCTACTCCACAGCTATAAGCCTACAGTCGCTTATTCCAGCTCCTCAGTCTTTCAGTTACCAGGATGTCCATGTAAGTTGTCAGTTTTTAAGGGAAGGGACCCATCTTACTGACCTGTGATCTGCTTGATGCATCCTGGGATTTACCAGGAATGAAAATTGGATGCATACAGTCCATCAGGAGAAAACTGAATTTAAATAGCCAAGCTTCATTTTCCTAGAAGACTTTGCCCCCTGTTTAAGCTAAAACAGGATCTGGACAACAGATCACAGAATCACAGAACGGTCAGGGTTGGAAGGGACCTCTGGAGATCATCTAGTACAATCCCCCTGCTAAAGCAGGTTCACCCAGAGCAGGTCGCACAGGATCACATCCAGGTGGGTTTTAAAATTCTCCAGAGAAGGAAATATTACTGCACCCTACCCAGACAGGTTGCTGGCACATATATATTTTCTATACATATATATATATATATTTAATATATATATATATATTTATATATATAAAACACCTATCACTATATTCATAAACGTTCTTTGGAACCACTCTTGACGGCAGAGGTAAGAACAGGAGTCAGTCTGTTAGTACTGCTGTGTGCATGCTATCAGGTGCAGGATGCTGTACTGAGATCGTGAAGTAGGGATGCATATTTTATAAAGCTAATATTATGCACATAATTCATTTGGGGAGCGTAAGCTTCCATAGTTGATTCATGACAAAATACACACCATGTATTGTAGAGTGTAATGGTTCAGTAAGAAGCACTGATTAGTGCATATATTAAACACAGGAGCTAGTCTGTGGTGGTAACATACACAGAGCAGAGTTCAAAGCCTTTCAGTGCCTGTGTGGCCCATCCTGCCATCCCTGGTGACAATCATTCTTTAAAGCCTGGGCACTGGGAATGCTAAACCCCCTCATCAGAGCGATGCTCTGAATGAAATCAGATGACTGCAGCTTTTAAGTCATTCTGGCAGAGGCTAGGGTTGAGGAAAGGGCAGAGGAAAGGCAAGCACCCTATCTTGAAATAAAACACAGGATTCAACCGTAAAAAGCTATCTGTTGAAAGCAGGAGGGACAGTTAATAATCCTGCCTGCAGGTCGTGGCCCACGGGAGCTCCTCACCAGTGGGGCAGGACCTCCCTGCAGCCGGCACGGTGCAGACACAGCTGAGGAGGACAAGACACGCCGCAGCAGCCTGCCCTAGCATCCAGACATTCACAGGGCCAACATGCGTTACTGCTTCAGTGTCAGAAACCAGCCAGCCATTCTTAACTAAAAGCCACTTTCCCGTTTTCCTTTAAAGAAGAGAACTCTCCGCTGTCAAAAGGGGGAGTTAGGCTCAGTTAGTCTGCAGTTCTGATCTTAATGGGCTTCACGCTGTTGCCATTATTAGACAAGCCTTGACCATGTGGGTAGAAGCAGAAAGCCTGCCAAGAGCTAGGAGACAAATAAGAAACTATGTGAAGAATGGGGATTTCTGATGAGAGCCTCTGATGATAAATCCCCTGCTACTATGCTCGTGAGGACGGGACCAGAAGTCTCAGCTCTGAGCTGCCTTTCCTCTGCCATCAGCGCTCTCACTGCAGGGTTGAGCAAAAATGCAATGGCTATAAAAAGCGACACGATCAATGATCCGTACAAGGGATGTAACAAGGCAACTACGTTGTCAAATTGATATGAGGGGGAGTGGTTATAGCAAAAAGCAAATAGGCGTCGGTGATACTTTTTTTTCCCCCCTCACAAAAGTAGGTTGAAAAAACCAAGACACATCGAAGCTGACAGTTTATTGAATTAGGCAGCAGTTCAAAGCTAGAACCTCTTGTCCATGCTCTGCACAGCTCACACCCCACTATGCGCAAAAGGTAAAGGATGAGGAGCATGGACACCTTGCACAGAACAAAGGAGTGAACTGATTATCCTTCCAGAGTTTCAGAGGATGTTCTACGCAGCCCCCAACAGAGAAAATAAACATATTCAGTGAGAAACTTCTGTGACAAAATAACAAAACCCTGACAGCTAAGGATGGTGGGTGGCATAAAGGAATTACTTTTAAAAATACACTCCATTGAGCCTCTAGTGCTTCTCCTGGTATGTAACAAAAAGACAAGAAGAGCTGTTTACAAAAACCATCCATGCATGTTAAGTCCACACAAAATGCTCCTTTCAAGTGAAAGGTGAGGGGGGTGTGAAAAGACTGCCTATGCTGTAGCTAAAGCTTCAAAGTGTTTTTCTCAACGACAACTGCATCCGGAATTTAGCGCGTTTCAGCAATAAGTGGAAGCTCAGACAATTTTTAACTTGTCTAATTATAGCATGTTGGTAGCAATACTATAATTATGAGAACAGAGGCACTCTCATCTATATGCCTAGAAGAGCTTCTGGTGCCAAGGAGAGCTGTTAGCAAGGATAAGTGTCCCTGGTATACACCAAGCTAATTTAGTTCTTTTTAAAATATATTTAAGGGCTCAGACACTGAAGCAGTCCCTCCAGCTGGACAAGTCCTTATGCAGGAGCAGTAGCTAAAAGCTCTCCATCCCCAGCAAAAGCAAAGCGTGCTATCTTCGATCTGCAAAGGTGTAGGCTGATGTACTTAATTTCTCATTTCCAACAGGAAGTAAGAACACAAACATCTTAATTCTGTGGTTGAAGTGATGTGGTAACTCATTAAACAGCAGTAACTTGGCATTGCTGAGTTCCAGCTGTTTCATCCTGACACAGAGAAGCCAGCCCAGAGATGAAAGGGTCCAGGGACATCCCACAGCAGCTGTTCCCACATGGAGGCTGGAGGCAGCAGTGAACGAGCCACAGCAACTGCTAAGAAGTTTTTGGTCCTTGCTGTGTTTTAATGAAATATGTGGCAACAAGGGGGCCTTAAGGAAGGAACTTTATAAGGCTAACATGACCTGGAGGTTCAGAAAATCTGGGATCATCCAGCTGAAATGAAGTAGACCTTAAGATACTTAATATCCTTCTCATTTTAACAGACAACCTGAAACAGGAGAGAAAGCAACTCCTTTGAGTCTTCACCTTCATCCCATTGTAGGAGATAATGACACCAAACACAAACTATTTGCCTTGCACTACCACAAAATTCAAATGAATTGCCAATTTTTGTATATTTGGAGGTCTTCAGTTGGTTTTTCAGAGTTCAAAAATCCCACTTCCGGTTTCTGTTTGAAAACACAAGAAAAACGTGAGGTTGGATATATGTTGCTACTGCTTTCAACTTTAGAAAAATTCAGTGCATGAGCTTACTCCAACAATAAAATAAAACCAGTTGCAAGTCCAATGATACAAATTTCTTTCTTTTAAATATGAAAAAGAAGATTACAAGAATATAGAATTCCTCTGAGTTTGATTCAATAAAAATTTGATATTTAAAGTTATCAAATAATAACAGTACAGCTACTAGACACTGATATAGCCAAACCACAAAATGAGATCAAGTACAGAAACAGAATCTTTTACCACAGAAATCACTGAAAAAGGAATGTAATAGGACTCAAAAAAGAGGAACTCGCCTCATTTAAAATGGAGTTCTATGAGAGAAATATTGACAGACAAAAAGCCAAGGACTCAGCCTCATAATTCCAATATTTTCATAAAAGTAGCTGCTCACAGTCATGGATGTACTAGTCTTCTACTCAGGGAAGCAGTCAACACAATCCACATCACATCACAGCACACTGCATCTGAGTAGGATGGATATTGATGTGAGAGGCTAGTACGTAGTTTCAGATAACAGCATAATCATGGTATCCACCTACAGCTTTTCAAATAAACCAATAAATGCAATAAACCCTAATAATTGTTAGTGAGACTGTTCAAGTACTAAGCAAAAATATGTCACAGGATTGAAAACAAAGATCACAGCAGACAAGTGCACAGGTTTTAGCAGACTACAGCCTGTAAATGTTATACATGCAAAAGAATTACATGAGCAGGAAGTTGGAATTAAGATTACAGACTGAATACTGTACCAGAGGCACAGGAGAAGTGTTAGGTGTCATCAAAGTAGGTGTAAGGCTTAATGAAAAACCATAAAACCAAAAGACAGGACTGTAAACACAAATGCATTTGTTCATAAAAGAAGAGTCTGGAGAAATGTCACCTCAGCAGCATGAAAAAAAAAACAACTTTTGGAAGCAACCCCAAATATATTAAAATATTGCTTTCATGGTGAAGTCATAAGTAGACACTTATTATATTTAATTGTGTCTAATTATTGGTATTTCTTTGGTTAAAATACTTTTGAGGGAGGCAATGGATTCAAGAAATTAATGAGACCAACCAGGGCATTGTTTTTAACACAATTTATTTTCAAAAGTTTACATCGGGCTTCTTTCTTTGAACAATGGCAGCCCCATGAACAGCCATGCCCTCAGAGTCAGAAGCCTCTGCTCAAAGTGAGAACTATTCTTCTTTTCCAGGACGCCACCACGACCTACTTTGGACATTAACATGAGGCCTTGGCTGGCTGTCACAGTCTCGGCCTTATACACATGGTGATAGGGGATGTTCATTTTGGCTGCTAACCTTGCACAGCCAGGAATAGTTTCAGATCTTTGGTAATGCTCAAGAAAACCCCACTGTGCCTGTGTAGAAGAATGGCTGCAGAAGCATGGCCTTAGAATCTCTGAAGATCTGCACAATCCAGGCCTGGTATTAGAATAGGCCTGTAATCAGAATTGTCCTGAAGTTGCTGTGCTGAAGTTAACAAGAAAGGTAGCCTTGAGCTATTCTTGAATCCTGAGACTGAGTAATTATGTTGTGCCAACAGGCCGTGGCTGTAACAAGCTACAGCTGCTGGGAAAGCAGGTGCAGGGCCAAGACCGACAGGGACCGGTATGGGAAAATAGGGAGTAACAAACTACAAGGCTGAAGCACAGCAACACAGCTACATGGATAGAATGCTTATTTTAGTCATGATAATTAGGGGTGTGAGAACTGCGCGCGTTTGGAGACTACTAACCAATTATATTTCTGCTTTACGAATATGCATGTGTATCGGTTCTATATAAGTAGTGTTAGAAACTAATAAAGGTGAGCAAGATGCATAACTCATATTGAGCATCTTCTTGACTCCGGCGAGCCCTTCTTCTAACATGCCTAAGGTTAGGGAATGGACCTAATCACCTTCAAGACCTTTTCTTACTTACGACCTCATGATGAGCCTCTCTGGAGAGCTACCAGGACTGCACCCAGTCTTACCTTGTATCTCCCTGGATCATTATCAAAATGACTCCACAGGGGTGCAGAACTTCTATACTGTCCTCCCATCTCCTAAATCTCTGAGGTCCACTCTGCATGCATATAGTGGGGAAGAGTCCCTGCCCCGAGTTTACAGAGTAAGTGATCAAAACAAGCAAAGAGGGAGGGAGGAAAAGATTAACATCCACCGTTATTTATCTCTGTGTCTACCTCTATCCAGTATTGTTCACAGCCGGGAATAAAGACTTCCTAGGAGAATAAAAGCCAAACCACCCCTCCTTCCCAGGGAAAACCAAACTAATTTTCATCTAACAAGAAGTAAGCCTATGCTAAGATATCCCCTACACAAAAACTGACCTGGATTGGAGGCTGCATCACTCACCAGAGATTATTCGCAATAGCTAGTGGTAGCTTGCAGCCAGGGAACCCACCCAGGGTCCTCTCACAGTCCTCCTGAGGCCAGCATCAGGGCTAGAAACATCAACAGCAGTCACTGGTGTCAGTGGCTCACTCTTCAGCTGCTCAACTTCAGAAAGCCTCTGAAGATGGTCAGTGAGAAGGTGAAAACCCCTAAAACAGCAGTTATTTTGAATGTTTAATATTTAACTGGGTGTTTTTTTCCAATTGCCTGTAAAATACATTCCCAGCCTTCTTCTTCCCAGGCCATGCAAGCTGTGGTCCCAAGAAGGCTGGAGAGACCACAGGGCAAAGGCAGATTTCCTAGGTGAGAGCTGGAACAATCCTTAGAAGTGGGAAAGGTTACCTGAACATTCTATATTAGGCAAAAAGGTCACTCTTGCCTTAGGACGTGGGCTGAGCAGACAGCAGAGACAGCACATTGGATCTGCAGTGAACTGATCTCCTGGGAAGAAGATAGGCAGGGGAGAGCTCAGTGTTGTGTACTGAGGCTTTAGTATCCTGCAGCCAGGAAGGGAGACTTTTGGCTGGTCTGCACAGTGATCCCCCAGTAAAACAGAATATTACAATCATATGCAATAGTTTTAACTCAGGACAAATGCCCAGGTATAATGGTTTTCTCAAAATGCGGGAAAGATCTTCTGTGAACACTTAAGTCTGCAAGAGGGAAGAAGCTGTAGCAGGATCTGATGACTTTGTAGGGAAACAGCTGCCTCAAAAATATGACTGCAGTAATGACTTAATAACTAATCTAACCATCATGTAAGAGTTGGCGTCACGAAGTTCAGCTACAAGGCAATATGAATGTATTTAATACTTGAAAAATTCCAATGTGGAATGACAACCATTCAGATTCATGTAGATGTTTTCAAATAAATCGGAGCATTTAAAAAAATACTTTCCCTCATCCCTTTTTTTTTGCACTAAGCACAATTTACTGTTTGCTGTAAGCAGGGAGACAATGTTTTCTCTCAACAGGATTATCTCAAACAGTTTATGCTGGCTGTGACTAAGAGAAAGCGATAGGGAGCATGGCACATGAAGAGGGATAGCAAATGCTGCCCTTAACTGCTCCTCCAAACCAGAACATCTAATACTCAGAAGTACGGTGTTGTACTCCTACCAGCCCCATTATACTGAGCAACGTGATAGGTCCCACTAGTTTTGAGATAAAGCAGAAAATGGGTGACAGGCTGCAGTGGACAGTGATGGGTTTATGATGTTGTTTAGGAGGACTGAACATTGTTTTGAAGGATTAGATGCTGTAATCCATACAGTAAGTCAACAAAAAGGCACCATAACAGGAACAAGCAAGGAGCAGGCATCCAATTACTAATGCAAAATAATGCAGTTTATACTTTATTCACCCTACTGTGATTACCATTAGCTCTTATAAAATCACTCTACAGCAGCAGAAACTGCTTGCCAGGTGAAGTGACAACGCACTTTCCCCCTTGAAGAGCTTCTACTCTTAACTGCAGATGTGCCCAAATCATGACGGGAATACCCAAAAGCAGGCAGGGAACGAGAGAGCAGGGCTGGGTTCCCAGGGCTCACTGGGGTCACAGCAGAGCCATCGGGACAGAGGAGCACCGGGGTGATCCTTAACATCTGCTCCCTCCCTTGCGCGCTGTGACCGTCAGCAAAAGCCCCATACGGGCTAAGGTGGGTCGTGCCTTACCAAACACCGGGTTTGCCCCAGAGAGAGCGGTATGGTTTGAGTACAGGGCTGTAAATGAGATGCTTCTGATGGCCACTTTTCCTGTAGACACTGACAAAAAGGAGACAGACTGAAAGGACAGATGGGCACCACCCGCATGGGTTAGCTGAATATCTGTGCCTCTGGGTTAAGTAACCACTTTCTTCATGCTCATTTCAAAACTACATGCTCCTTTACTACTTGCTTATCAGAAACACCTTTTAATTCTCTGTGTGTCTCCTATTAGCAGCCCCAGCAGCTGCCAGTGACAGCTGTCTAGCAGTGCCATAGGGACCAACCAGCTAGCAGATAGTGGCAAAATTCCCATGGCTTGTTATTTTCTCAGTTCAGCGCAATTAATGCTTTAGCAGCCAATGGACAACATCAAATTAAAATGCACATATCCCAAGTAACTAAGGCAAGCAGCATTGACAAGGGTGGACTTTAATCAAGTTTTCTCTCTGAGATGATGAGCAGCATGGTGAGAGAGAAAAACATACTAACACCAATGGCAGAGTAAACTTACTAATTATTTGACCTATTTGGCAAGAAACAATTTGCTGTTATGGGACACTGGAGCAAACCTGACTCTCTAAAATACACTGCAAGTTTGGTGAGTTGGTGCAGGTCTTCAGTCCTATTTAATCATTTGTCTACAGCACAGCATACTGCAGGGAGATGTAAGAGGAAAAGGAAATGCAGAAAAGTAACTGCTGTTAAGGTGAAATGCATGACATTGGATTAGAAACATAGTTAGTGCCAAAAACTTGCCTCCACTCTGGCTTGTGAGAATTTTGCCCTTGATGGCAGAGGGCAAGAATGACCCTCAAAGGTTCACACCAGTTTGTAACATGATCATACCTCAGAACACAGAGTCAGTGTGTTCACACCAGTTTTGTGCTGGAATCTCAAAATAGCAGCTTCATCCAGCCACTTGCTTACAAAGACCTGCCAAATAAAAAATTGTGAAGAAAACCTTGGCTGGAAGCTTTTTCTATGAAGATCAAGTACTTAAAAGTTAGACACAGTTGTACAAACAGTATGAAGCATTTGTGGTTTGCACAACAGAAGAAAACACTGCATTCAGAAGAGATAAATGCTGAAATTTCAAGCCTGGTACTTTAGTCCAGTGTTTGATTTAAAGTGAACTGTAATCGCATCCCACTTATCTTACTGATAAAGAACATGGAGCTGCCGCATTCAGCCTGGAGGGAAGCCAAGGCAAACCTAGGCAGAACTGAAAATTCCCGTTAAGACGACTGAGTGGCAAATGATGGTTATTTGTTCTAATCAATTTGTTAATTTATTTCTGGGGAAATTGGATTAATTTATTTATAATCAAAACAAGGAGCTATTCATTACAGTGTGCATGATGACTGCTACTAAATAGGTATAGCTAGGATTTCTAATACAATTTTTTAAAAATAAGATGGATTTGGTCTTTCCCCCCCCCAAAAAAAAAACAACAAACAACATTCAGGCTCATTTCCCTGCAACACACACTCCTACCGCTTTATCCAGGCTAATTTCAGCCACCACACTGATGGACCTACTCCAAACTCTTTCTTCTCCCCAGTGCTGCAGCCCTCACTGACTCTTCACTCTACTTTCGGCTGTTCCAGCTGCTCTCTTCCTACCCATGCTCTCAAAAGCTAGCATCTATTTAACCTCTTCCCTTTGTTTACCATCAGTTTAGTGAGCATAACTGTATCTGCTGAGGCCTCTTGTCACCTCTGCTGCTGCTACCTAGGCTGGGTCACTTAGGACTCAGCTTTCCACAGTGCTCAGATTCTGCCCCTTCTCTCTTGAAAAGCAAGATTACAATGGTCATGAGACACAGGTATAAATTAAATGCAAGGTATAACTTATTTTAAATCTGCCCTAGCAATCTTTCTATCTACGGTTCTAATACTGTTTAATTGGCCTTTCTCTGAACTCCAGCCTCATTGATCCCACACCGATAATAAGGTCTCTGAAGCCCATCCTGAGCAAATATAGCAGCACCAATTTCATCAGCGCTTGGTGGAGAGGCCAATGACAATGTCTTCACTCCTGGCAAACTTGCAGATGCCCCGAGAGGACAGGTAGAACACTAGGACTCAGTACATCTGCAGCCCAGAACAACATTGGCCAGCCCTTACCCCTTATCAACTGCCTAATGTTTAGTGCCAAAATATTTGGCATTATTTGCTTAGTTCTCCTGAATGGGCAATTCTGAAATGACATTTCCCATGCCGTGACCTTGCTCTTCTCTGACCGATAACAACAGCATGAGCACTTTGGAGAGGCCAGGAGAGGGATGAACCAGCAGCTCAGCAGGCAAGCAGGGAGCCTCACGCTGGAGCCATGCTGGCAAAGCCAAAGTTCTCCCCCAGCTTCATCCTTTCCCCCCCCATCAGCAGCTGTGTCCCCCCTCTCCAGTGCCAGATACTCAACATCCCACATGTACAAAGCCTCATAAAAAACCCACTGCTAAGTGAGAAGAGCAAGCTCCACGGCGAAGGAGCCTGGTCAGGCTCCCCTGCCTGCTAGCACCGCACTGGCAGGGCAGGACACGGCACGGGTACCAGGCAGCAGCACACCGCTCTCCCACAAGGAGTGCCACTCACTTCCCAGCTACCACCTGCCTCTCTGCCTACACTCCCTATGCCCCGCTCACTCCCTTTTTACATCTAGAGTTGCAAAAGGTTCTAAGTTTTTATTTTTAAACCGCCAGATTGAGTCTTAATTATTTAAACATCTTCCAGATTTAGAAATCTCTTTTGGCTGTGAAAGTAACACTTGGTGCAATCATCTCTCATCAATGAACCACGGAAACAAGTGTGTATACTTGTTGGGAAGCAACTTTATTTAAAGCACATCGAAAAATCATGTTCAGATTTACAGATGTGGAAAGACCTAATGGTCACGTTTCAATGAGCTCAGGACATTTTAGCTCAAGTGAGAAAAAAAGGGACTTGTGCCTTATTCCATTAATTTTGCTAGAAGCAAGATCTCTTGACTCCCCTCAAACAAGAAGGAATGCCTCAGAAACATCCAGAACACAAACTTGGGCAAAGGGCATTCAGAAAGGCATACTCGCTTGAGAGTTGTGCTGGCTTTTGTTGGGTTTTTTCCAAATGTTAAAATACATTGGCAAGGACAGTTGTGAGTGCTCGTACCTTACTGAATACTGCTACAAAGCCTCAGATCACACACACAAAAATCATACGGGGGTTTGGTCCTTCAAAAGGAAAGGAAATGTATAACGGGGCTTTAAAACAAAAAGGAAAAAAAAAAAATCCAAACCAAAAAGCATTCCTATTAACGACTTATTCTAATAAAGAAATAAGATTAAACAAAAAAATTACGGCATAGCCTCGATGTCTGCTTTGGAGAGAGATATTCTTTTCTTGTCCCGGTGAGAGCTTAAGGCAGATTGCTTCTGCTCCCACTGGGCAAACACGCTGCGTTACGGCGTTGCCTGCTCACAGCTCAGCATCACACCTGGGAACAGTTTGCACACTGAGCTTCAACCGGGTTAGATGAGGCTCCAACACACAGCTTCAGCTGAATGACCATGAGCATAGGACCAGTGTCTGACTACCCGGGAGAAGCTACTGGACTTTGGCTTGGTATGGGTTAGCCTTGATGGCTTCACCTGTACTTGCACCTTCCACCACAGAGAAGCTTCATGAAACCCTTTTCCCTCCAGCTTTCTAAAACTGCTGCTTCCCATGGAGTGCAGATACTTGATCTTGAATAAAACCCATGCAAATTGCTGCTCAACTCCTCTCCTTTGCAAAGCAAAGCTGTTCTTTATTTATGTAACATGTTAATCTAATTAGCAAAGAGACGGAACACACTCCTAGGGGGAAAAAAATAATTTTAAAAGGTCATTCCAGCATGAGGGAGGATGTGAGAGAGGGAAAGAAACAAACTGCTTTCTTCCCGCCGGCCATACCGACGCCAAGGCTCCCTTGCTATTGTCCTGTTAGGACCTTGCGGAGCGTGGGGAGCATGTAGAGGGGACCTTTCTTCCTCCGTTGAGCTGAGCATCCCGGCCGGCTATTGGAGAGGAGCCAAAAAGGATGCTTTGAAATTCCTTTCTCGGACAGCCGACACTGTGGGGACAGGCTCAGTATATGCATCTGAATTAGCCAACAACACCAGGGGGTTTATTACATGACCAAGTTAAAATCCTGCATTTCTGTTGCACCCAGAGCTTATATTCAAAGCCCCCGTAGCACCGCTAAGCCCATTACTCAAAACACGGGAAACAAATCAACTGTGCTTGCCGGTGACCTTTAATTTAGGCCTGTGGCTTATCTAATTATGGCAGTCTTTAATGACATGGTCCCATATTGTTTTTCACCGGGGCCTCCTGCTTCCATCGCCCGGGTTGGAATCCCCCTTACCGACGGGCCGCCCGGTGTTTCGCGTAACGCTCACGGGCTGACGCGGCCCCGAGCCCCCCGCGCCCAGCGGCCCGGTGTGCCGGCGGCGCCCGGGCCGGCGCCACCCCCGCGGCGACAGCGCCGCTCGCCCACCCCGCTCCCGAGCCTCCCGCGGCCGCCGGATTGGCCCTCGGCGGCCGTGACGTCATAGCACCCCCTCCGCCGCCGCCCGTTAGCCCCCCGCACCACTCTTACGTCACAGTCAGCCCACGGCTCGGCGGGGGGCGGGGCCTCCCGCCCTGAGCCCGCCTCCGGCCCCGCCCCCGCGCGCCGCAGCGTGACAGAGCTGGCCGGTGCCCACCCGCCGCCCCCAGCGCCGCCGCCGCCGCCAGGTAGGGCCGCGTCCCCCGGGCGGGAGGGCAGCGCCGGGGCTCCGCGCCCGGCGGCGGGATGCGGCGCGCCCGCCCGGGCCCGGAGGAGGAGGACGACGAGGGGAGGGGGAAGGGTACCGGAGGGGCGCCGGTACCGGAGTGGGGCCGCGGCGGACGGGGGGGCGCCAGCCTGCGGGGCGCGCAACAAGTGCGGCGACGGGGGCGGCAGGCGGGCTCGGCGGCGAGCGGCGGAGCCGCGGCCGGGGCCGGCAGCGGCGGGCCGGCGGGCGGGCGGGCGAGCCGGGGGAGGGAGGGGACGGGGCGGCGGAAGGGCCGGGGTTTTCGCCGGGAGCGTTTTTCCCCGGTGCAGTTAGTCAAGAGCATGATGCAATCTCGCATTGCCATGGCTACTGCATCCCCGGGCGGCGGCGGCTCCTTCCGCCGTGGCGGGGCACGGAGTCGAGAGAAATAACATGGGCAGGAAGGGGGGACCCCCCCGTCACCCCCGCCCCGCCTGCGTTTGACGGCGAGGAAGCGGCCCCGGGCCGTGCGGGGAGCTGGGGAAGGGCTGAGCGCTGCTGCGGCTCCCAGCAAAAAGCCGTGACCCGCGTTTGCCCCGCGCGTCGCGGGGGTCGCCTGCTTCGGGGCGGGCCGGGCGAGCGGGGCTGCGGGGGCGGCCGGGCCCGGGCAGCCCCGCAGCGGGGCAGCGGAAGGTCTCGTCGGGCTCGCAAGCGAAGACTTGGGCTTCTGCTGCTGCTTCTTCCCTGAGCCCATCGTCTCGCTCACCGGTCCCCCCGCTTTACTGATCAGGAATGGAGCCGCTGGCACAGGAATTCCCGGGTTCGGCTGCGGGACAGGGCAGGCGCCACATGAGAGCAGCGCCGGGGAGATGGGCAGTGCTTCTAAAAGATGCCTGCCCGCTTTCGAATCTAAATGTTTAAAGAGTGCAAGCATTTCGGAAGTAAGTAGAGAAGGAAGAGCATGAGACAGAAATGTGTCGGTATGTCAGATGTGTATGCAGGGACTTTCTTAAAAACTTTATGACTTTGCTTTTATCTCCTCCATCTTTTGGAAACCCTCGGGCGGCAGCAGCAGCATTAGAAGTTGGCAGCGCTCAGGGTTATGCGAGTATCATCTTGGGCAATTTAAGTGTTTCCTTCTTCCCTGCCTGCACTGGCTGCTTTTCTGCCCTCAGCACCCCACCCCACCCTCCCCGTTTCCCAGGGATGCAGCAGCTGAGGACCCAGCTCCGCAGAGCTTTCCAGCACCGATCCGTGCTCTGAGTCTGGAGACAAAAGGCCAGTTCTGCAGACCTGGGCAGGAATAGTAACACCTTGGCTGGCTCAGCAAGGAGGGCTCCTGGTAGATGACAAGAGGTGTTTCGTGCCTCTGGCAGCTGGGTGTACTGCTTGCTTGGCATCCCAGCCACGGTTGAACGGCAGTGCCCTGTACCGCTAATTTGTATTCTCAGTGCTTTGGGTGATCTCTGGTGCTGTGGGATTTGGTACCGTGGCAGTGAAAAACACAAGCAAAGAGCTCAGCTGGCCGCTAGCGAGGGCGAGTGAAAACAAGGCAGGGGCCTGGCAGCAGTTGCCCAGTTTGGATGCTTCCGATCAGGAAGTCTACGAAACCGCTCTGTGTAAATGGAAACACGCCCTGCAGCTGAAACCAGAGGAGGGCAAGCGTGCAGGCATCTCCGGTGGCCGTGCAGCCCTTCGCTGGAGTTTTGGGCCAGGTTGCTTCCAGGGTGAGGTTATCTCTGAAGCGCAGCCCTCCGCCAGGACCTGGCAGCCGTGGGCCTGCTGCAAACGGTCGGCTTAAATTATTGCCGGCGGCTGTGGCTGCATGCAGGGGTTTGCAGCTGTGAAGCTTTTGTAGATGCAGGCTCATGGTGTTGCTGCATCAGTATAAAGCTGCTAGCGTAGCAGGAGGGGATTTATTTACTTTTCGTATGAACTTGTGAATACACTGGAGCGTTTTGTGATATAACTCTGATATTTTACTCTAAGCCCTCCTTGTTCCTTTGTGCAGTCCCAGCCGGAGATTTTTTTCTGCTGTCGGAAAACACTGTAGCTAGAGGGAAATACTGGTGTGTCCTCAACACTGCTAACAGAAGTTGAAGCTGCATCAGGGAGAGTAAGCCTGTGGCACACATGATCATCTGATGCTGTTCGGCAATGAAAGCTGGAGTTTCTTATAAAAGTATTCATTTATTTGGGGTGCACTAGACATCATCTGCTTTCAGAGCAGCAGAGTAGCCAAGGCAGTGTGCTCTGCCTGGGGGGAGCTGTACTTGCACACTCAGTGAGGATTTCCCTTGAAAGCTTGTGGAGCCTGGAGATGACTGGGGTCAGCTGGGTAGTGATTCCTTTCCAGCTCTACATGAACTGAGGAGCAGATGAAAGAGACCGCTGTGCTGAATTTCCTGAACTTAAAGAGTGAGTTTGCCCTCAGAGACACTGTTGCCGTCTGACATGGGTCAAGGACATACCAAAATTTTTCTGGATTTTCCTGAATTTCTTACGATGTACACATTACATATGAATGTGTGCTGGAAGCCCTTAGGGACTCTGTATTTTTTTATCCGTAAGCTGCTAAGTGAATTTATCGTGAATGATCTAAGTTAAGTCCCCTGTATTTTAGCATTCAAATGCAACCGGAGAGAGCACTGCTGAATTTAATGTGCAGTGTAGCTTTGTCTTGCAGGCTGGGGAAGGGTCTGGCTGTTGATCTATTTGCCTCACTGTGCTTTCTAAAAAGCAATTGTACTTTGTGTGATTTACTAGCTTTTACATACCAGCAGCTGATCAAATGAAGTCTCTTTGACTAAAACTGGTGCATATTTGGTACATAAATATAGCATCATTAAGGATACTTAGTTTATGTGCTGTCTGACCAGTCTGTGGGTGCGCTTACTGCAGTATTTTTAGTAAGCTGATGTTGCCTTTACATTTCTTAGCAAGAATTCCTCTTGTTGCATTCCTTGCCTTTAGTGCAGCCAGAGTTGAAATAAAATATTTTGAATTCTCTGGTCTAATCTCTTCTTTCCCTGCTGACCTTCATTTTGAGTTGTTTACAAGAGGAATTAACTTAGAGAAGATAAGATTAACAGAACAAAAAAAAAATGTAAATTGGCAATAATACTGTAAATCTGTCAGGCCTCGGGGCAGCACCTTTAATTGCTCGCTCTTTTGCAGCTGGCTAGGAGCAGGTTTTTGGCAATAATGTTTGAAGATTCCGATTTTTGGAACTGTCAATATTTTAGGATTTCAGGCTGACTTAGTGCTCAAGTCCAGCAGCCGCAGGTGGAAAGCCTGGCGCTGAGAGCAATCCAGAGCTGCCCCTTGGGAATCGTATTCCTTGTAAGTGACATTCAGCTGGTTAAATGCTCTCAAGTACTGAGCTGACCTCATTCCTTTACCTTCCTCAGTTTTGGGGCAGCAAGCGTTGCAACATCAAAAGCTTCTGTTTCTGCTGAGCTCAGAAAAAAACCCCACCTGTACAGCGCAAGGTGGTGGTGCTTACAAGGTTAAAATACTTGTCTACTGTCTGTCTTCTAGTGGTCTCAGCAGTCCTGGGATGAAGTGAGTCTCCTGGTTAACTCTGTCTGTGTTCCACCTGAGACAGATCTCTGGGAGAGAAACAGCAAATGCGTGCAGTCCCATGTTAAAACAGCATTGTGCCTCTGTGTCCTGTTTTGCCCTCTGTCCCTCTTGGAGCTAGTACTAAAAAGATGTCACAATGAGCGTTCATCCTTGCTCCTGCCTGCTGGCTGCCCAATAGACAGGGCAGCAATTTACTGGGAGGGTGGGCTCAGCGCAGAGCCATCTCCTGGGATGGGTCGTTCTGTAGAGTCTCCTTTGGACTGGGAGAGCCTTTGGAGCAAATGGCCTCTTGGTGACATATTTTTTTTTATTATTCCAGGCATTGAGGGTCTGTTCTCTGAACAAACAGAGGTGGGGATGCTTTTTCACTGCTGAGGAGCAGAGCCACAAACACCTCTACCTATTATTTCTTGGTGGGTTTTTTCACTCCTGCGAGTGTCATGCTGTCTTAGGATGGGTCACAAGCCAACTCTGTTGCCTGTTCAAAGCTGCTAAAGCTCCTCTTAGACTTGGTAGCTCTTCATGCAGGTCATGAAGGCATGTATGGGTGATGGTGCTGTTTGCTATAACCTCCCCTGCGTAACTGAACAACTTGCTCATTTTGTCCTCTTAATCTCAGTCCTTTTGTTAACCTTCTTTCATTGCCATGTCTGAAATTAGTTGTATAGGGGTAAGATCTATAAAACTGTTTAAACATAGGAATACTTTTGGGGCTGTTGGCCTCAGCTCTTTGCAGTAACGCTTTTGTTTTCCTGGTTTTTACAATGCACAAGATTATGTTCTTTCAAGATGCAACATATGCTTTTGAAAGCTATTTGACTATATAATAGGCTTAAGAAACGGATGCTTACTGCATTCCAGTCAGAGCACACTTCTCTGTGTGCATCCGAACACTTCACAAAACTGACAATAATCCTTACAGTCTGTAGCTGTTTTGTCATATGCAATATAGTTGCTAATTTGTTCTGTGATTCTTAAATGTGTTAAAAATGCAGAAGATTTCTGCAATCCAACTGGTTTATGCACGCTAGCATTGGAAACAGTTTTTCCCCTTAGATGGAAGATCACACTCAAGGACAAATGAAAAGGATAATCAGTGAATTACATAGAAGTTAGTCTGTCTAAAAACTTATGTCCAGTTCAAATTGCTTTGCTATGGCCTTTCCTAAGGCTGTTTAAATTTGGTATTGCTGCAGTATGGTTAAGAGGACATTGTTTAGGCTGACATCCCTGGAGTTCCAAAGTGCTGATTTATATCTGGGGTCCTGAGGCCGCTGAAGTCTGTACCCTGTGTCTGACAGAACAGCAGTTATATCTGTGTTTGATAAAGGTATTGCAAACAGTGACCTGAATTGACTCTTTGACAAATCAAATAAATGCTGCCTCCGATCTTGCTATGGAGATAACTTGTATAGTTGCTGCGGACTGTCTATGCACTGGCTCTCCCTAGATCTGTTTAATGACATTAATCTCCCAGAATGTATTGCCTTGGTTTCTCTATTTGTGTTTTGGCATTTAGGATGCATTATCTTACAGGGTAACTAAAAGCACGAGAGCAAACTTGTCCAAAGTATGTGGTCGGTAAATAATTTTCTAATGTGTTCGATGCGTTGGAGAATTATTTTATTTCCTCGATGAAATGGTTGACTCATATGAAACACAAAGTGTCAGGCATTTAGAAAGCACAATGGCAGTCTAATAAATTCCCTTACCAGGTGTAGAGATTCTACAGATGCAGGCTGGTAAGTGTAATTGTCACTTCTCCAAGAACAAATGAATCATGCTACTTACGCTGAACTCAGTGCTGCAAATTAAGAGTTGGTCTCAGCCTCCCATTGCATCTGTGTATTTTGCACGCCCTTATTAAAGCAATATTAGATGTAGAGGTTGTGCTTCATTAATGATGCTTTGTTGATGACCAAGGGCATACTGAGCAGGTAGAAATATAAAAAGCTTCCCTGAACTTGTATTTATGTTAAAGTTGTCTGGATTTAACTGACCTCCATGTCAAAGCTTTGTACTAAACATCCGCCTGCCAAGTGAGATGCTTTGGGCGATGACTACACACGCTGAGTTGCACTAGCATTTACAGGAGACAAAACTTGGTTCTGCAGAGCTATGGCAAACGTGGAATAAATGTGTTTTCCTGCGTTTTCAAATCCTGCCCTGCTCTTTGATCCCTACCCTTTGAGACACTGGGTCAGCACTTTGAACAAAGTGACTGTTCCTTCTCTATCGCTTGGAAGCGCTCCTGTCCCTCTGTGACCTTCAGAAAACTGTTTCTTCTTGTCGGCTGGCTTTGCTGTAACTGGAGGGTAATTGCTTTCTTCCTATGTGCAAGTTCAGGCTCTCTGCTCTGAAATGTAGCCTTGATTTCAGAAAGGATGTAGTCTTAATTTCAAGTAACATTCCAGCTTTTGAGGTATATGCGTGCTGATGGACATTTCTGTTGGTGTCATGGTTCTTAAAGATGTTACCTAACAAGTATTAAATATGCAGAATAATGTGGTTTAGCTTATTAGACCAAATACACGTCGAAGTATCTTACAGTTTTAGGCCATATGTTTAGATAATTAATTCATTAAGCATGCAGGTTTGCATTTTTGCCTGTTTAGGGTTTTTTTAGGTTTTTTTTTATTTCCCCCCTCCCCTTACTTTACGCTGTTACAAACTTGCTGGGGAGCGTTTTGGATTAAGGCAGTGTTTCTGCTGTGCCCTTGTTGGGTAAGGAACACCCAGCAAGTGCTAGTTATGGGAAAATGTCTTCTTCCCTTAGGTGACATGTGCTTGTGGGTTTGGAGCAGACTGCAGTTTAGTGGAGGTGCTCCTCTCCCTCTGCTGGGTTAAACCCATGGCATCTTATTCAGATAGAGGTCTTCTGAAGATCAAATCAGATCTTGAAGCAGTAAGAAATGAGCAAAAGAAAACTACTTGTACATTTGACACTACTTTATTGTCAGCATAGGGGTTCCAAACAAAAGGGTCTAGTTCTTGAGCTGGTCCTGTGTCCTCAAGTTTGGTTTTACTCAAAATGATGAAGACTTGGGAAACTAAAGACCTTTATACTTTAATCTTTGTAGACTTCCCCTTAGATGTGCTATTCTTATGACATAATTTAATCAGAAAGCATCTGTTAACCTTTTCATGAAGGATTGTTTCCTGCTCCTGGGTGGATTTTATAAAATACTGATGTTTTGAATCATCTCCTAGCCAAGCAGTAGGAAAACCTTTGACTTAACAATAATTAAACCTTTAGCCAGTTAGGAGGCTGACATTCTCCAATGTTTAACATCACCCTGCCCTTCAGGAAAAGAAACTCAAGAAACCTTTTTGTGTGCTGAAGTTCAAATGGTGTGCTAGTTTGGGTGCATAGCATGTGTGCTTACCAGAAAGCATCAACATGTTCAGTTCATTCATGTAGCTGCTCACATGTTTTCGAGCCAGACCTCATGTGGCAGCTGCAGGACAATGTTGGTAGAGGCACAGGAATCTGGATTTGGCTTTGAAGGGCGCAATGATATTAGTTGTGCTTGCACTTTTATGTATGTGCATATGTGGATTGGAGGGCAGCAGATGCTTATGGTGAACACCTGAGTCTGCTTGGGTGGTTCATTTCTCTTCTGTGATGCTGGCATGGAGAGGTGGCTCTTAGCTGGTCACAGACCTCATGAACTGGTGCAAGCTCGTAGCTGTTTGCTCTGTATTAGGGTTATGCGTTTATCCCTTGCATCATGTATTTGTCAGTTCACTCGTGTACAGTGGCCTTTTGGTGTGTTGTTAAGCTTTACATTAGTCTTGTGAACTTGACTTACTGCGTGACATGAAGCCTCATTAGTGGGGAAGATACCTGCACTCATAACACCGTTCACAATTTTTTTATTAACATATGTGATACAGTGACAGAAAATGGGTTGCTAGTCCAGCAGACCTAGTTACTTATGGATTTTTCTCTGCCTCCTTAACAAGCCTAAGCAGAAAAACCTCTTGCAAAAGATTGGAGTCGGCTTTTTCATATTTTATTGAAATCTGTCTTGCATGCCACTCAGAAGGCACGGCTTACACCACGGTTGCCTCCACAGCCTCTCATTTGCTACAGCTACAGAAGAGGTGGCTGGACTTCCCTGTCCACCAGAGTCAACCACGGGCTGGGAAATTTTGGGTGGGTGTCCCCATCACCTTCTGCAAGAGGTTAAAATGCAGTGTAAGGGCTAGAGGAAAACAGAAGTGTGAGAGAACACCAGCAATATATAGGGTGAATATATAGGGTGGCAGAAGACCCATTACATGTAGATGTAGAGAGATGGCACTAAGCAAGTCAGTAAGGGGTGCTGCATTTAGCAGGCCTTTTCTGTTCAGTTAAAGATGAGGAGGAAAAATAATAATGATACAGGCAGTCACAGAAGGGCCACTGTGTTTCAGTGTAGATCATTGCCCTGCTAATGCGTGAGCTGCTGCTGCCGCCTCTAGTTTCTTAAGGTAAAAATTGTGCACGGGTGTAAGCCATTTTTAGAGTCAATGATGGTGCCAGACCACTTGTGAGAGTTTAATGATTGTAGCTCTGTCCTCTGGTTTTGCAGCCTTCATCAGGTTCCCGAGTAATTCTCCAGAGGCCATACTCAGTCCTCCACTTTTACTTGACAGGTTCCCGGAACCTCTAACTTCCCTGCCCTTACTTCTGCCCTTTCAAAGCCATTGTCATCTCCCTTTGAAGCACGCAAAAGCAGGCTGTACGCCTTGCCGTGTCTTGCAGAACAAAAATAACATCCTCTGGTACTACTTTATATTGATTTCTTGCTCTATCACCACTGCTAAGTGGTTGCATTAAGGTACAGGAAGGGACCGCTAATGTTGTTTTCAAAGTTTTTTCTCTCATTTTTTGAAGTCCGTGTAGTTAACTCATTCCTTTTAAATTCAGTGCAGTCGTTTAGATAAGATAGTCACATCTAAACTCTAGCTGAGCAATTGCAGAGCTATCATGAATTTCCAGTTTTACAGACTGAATACTTCTTGGTTTCACAAAACACATCAAGCTCAAATGATACAGCAGCATGGGTATTGGTTGCATATAGCACAGTTCGGTTTTCTAAGTGTTTGTGGGGATTGACTTTGAGTCTTAAAACATACATTTAGGAAGCTGATAAAACACAGATTTGAGTCCTGAAGGATGCACTTGGCGAGAACACGGGGGCGTTTCTGGTTTTTAACCACCGTTCACAGTGCATGAGAAGTGACTGTCTTGGAGTAAGTGCTTTACATCCTTTAGTGCTGTGTTGCCTCCGAAGGAGAGATGTATGCCCTTGGGAGAAGATGACAGTCTTTGAACCTACAGTGACAGGGACGTGAGTTGCTGGTAGCACATATGAAGGAGCTTAGCAATGAAGTTAAGGGGTTTTCCACGCCTCCCCCTCTTTGTTTTTCCTTACTGCTCCATTTCTCGCTTTCATATTTCTATCTGTTTTTCAGGCTTTGCCTTTTAAAAGCTTATTCACCCAACGCCCTGGGAGGTGGTTTTTTTTTTTTCAGAACAGAGGAGCAGGACTGGGGTTTGGGCTGAACCAGTGAAGGAGCCCTAGTCAGCCACTGGCAGTTCTGACACATCCCTCCTCACAGCAGCATCACTCTGCTGAGACCTCTACCAAATTCCCTCCTAAGCTGTTGGTTGTTATTAATCTGAGAGCAGAATGTTAGTTGAACCTGTGGTTTGGGTGTTTGTTGGTGTGGGTTTTTTTTTTTCTTCCTCTATTCTTCCACCATGTATCAGTTCGTGCATGAGGCTATGGAACTGAAGCCTGGTCCAGAGGATCAGGTCTATTTAAATGAAGAGTCCATTTGGTGATGTTTGTTTTAGAGATGACACATCTGTGTGGAGGATTTGTGTTCCAGGGAGATGAAAACATTGTAAAAAAACTTCCAACCACCAGAATTGTCTTTTGATATTTGAAAAATTGGATCATGAAAGAGCTCTTTGCACAAAAGCATGTTTTGCTTTTAGCATGCAGTAAAAATAGAGCTGCCGTGGTGGTAAGATTCTGGAAGGGGAAACTTTCAGAGAGCTGCCAACATGAATGAGCAATTTCATTGCCTGAAGCATCGTTCTGTATCCTACACAGTCGGTACAAAACATATATGAAATAGGTACACTTGGAATGTAAAGGTTTGGGGTTACCTGCTGAGCAACTTTTTAATATGTTGCCATCCATATAGTAGATGTGCACTGTTTTGCTATAGAAGCTAAAGAGCTTGTCTTTTGCCCGGAGTTTAAAGTTGCTTTATTAGTATGGCTGATGAAATGCAACTTAATTCTTTCCTATCTTTCACTCTTAACAAAATGAGTGCTTATAAAATGCACTGCAAGTTAAGTTTTCACTTTCCTGCAAACAGTATAGTAAATATAATAATAATTTTAATTATTTTTGACTTCAAGTAAAAAAAAAATGTTTGGTATCATCAGAAAATCAAAGTTCCTATTGAAATTTAATCTTAGGCTACTGTACTCAAGGTGTGTCTCAGGTCACTAGTAAGGTTGTTGATTATTGTTTCCTACAGGATAACATGTTTTAAGGATGCAAAAATAAAAGGGGATACTTCCCCTCTGTCTTCAAGGTCCTCAGCTGCAGGCTGATCAGTGTGTAGTAAGCATTTTTGGTCATATGCACTGCCTGTTTAGCTTTTTATTTCTGTCTTTTTCTGTGTATTTCTTTTCATTAGCTCTGTTTCTGTTGGAAAACTTTTGCTGTGTTTAGATTGAATAAAACATTAAAATTGCATTTTTTTGGAAGAAATGTGATGTTGGTCTTCATCTGCTGGGTTTCTCAGTGGTTAACGTTCTGCCCCTTCCCCTTGAGTCCTGCCCTATCACATCTGACCTGCCCTGAGATTATCCCTAGTCCTGCAGTTTTCAAGACAGGAACGTAGTAATGCATCTGAAAAATCTGTCTCCTTCATAGTTTGAACATTTCAGGGTGGATTTTTTGTTGTTGTTTGCTTTTTACAGTGCAATGATCTGTCAGTCCATGCTGTTACGATTATATTTAAGAAATCTCTGTGTTAGCTCTGCATGACATTAACATATCCTGTGTGACCTTTTTTTATTTCACATTTTCTTTTTTCTGCAATTCTAGCACTTTTCACTAGAACCATTCCCACATGCAAAATGATGTGCGTGCAATGCATTTTGATTTGGCCTTTTCTTAATAGCATTATAGAATTCTGCTTTAAAAATTCTACATCTTTTTGTCTATCTGTTTTATTTGCCTTTCTTTTTGCTATGATCTTGGTTTCTTGCCGAGTGCAATGCAATGGCTTTGCTCAGCTTCAGGCAGGTAAGACCTCTTTGTCACCCAGGTGCCTGCTTTGTGCTGGTGCTTCTTCTGCAGTAAATCAGGTGTCAGGATGGACCTGGCTGAAAGCTGATCTTCTTGCTTGGTTGTTTCCTTGGGGCTACCTCAATTTTCCCTTGCTTCCTCCACCCAGGCAGTGGTGGAGGGTAGGGAAGGAATGAAAGCACCCCTTGCAGCACTGTCAGATCTGTTCTTGGTTGCTCTTGGTCACCCCACACACTCTGGGCATGGTTTTACAGCTATGGACGTGGCTGAATGGAGAAGTTAGAACAAGGGTGAGGTGATGTGATGCCTGTCAGCCTGAGGGTTACTGGTGGGCATGAGCTGGCACCATAACAGGCATGAGCGGGGAAAATGCCTGGGTGGAGGGAGCTTCTTATCTTTATAAACTGCTGAAGACTTTGTTTGAGAGAGACGCCGCGCAAGCGGCAAGGCAGAGGAGGCATATCTGGTACCCTCCGACTGCTGCCCTGCAGAGGACAGGATAGCTGCAGGGCTGGGGGGGAAACCTGCCACCTGCTGCTTGTGTGGGTGTTGGTTTGTCGCTGTATTTAAAGCAGAGATATTATAGGAAATTACAGTATTGGCCCTGTCTTTGCTCTGGTGCTTTTGGAAATACAAAGCGAATGTGGTAAAACCTTCTGCACCTTGGTGCTGGTGCTGGGGGTTCAGCCTAGACATGTTTTTCATTGGAACATATTTTAATGGCAGTGGGGTTTCCACTGCACCAGGAATTTGTTGCCTCTTATTGTAAGAAAAGAGTGGCTAAGTTTTAGAGGAAATTGACTTATTTTGCTGGAATACCCTTCCTGACTTCTGCAGCTACCCAAATTATTTATATTATGAGCTTGTATAAAACAGCTTGGCAGTTGCCAGATGTGTGGGCAGTGTAGGGTTTTTCTTTCCTCCAATAGTCTATTTAAAGTTCATAGGAAGAGCGAGTGATAAGATCACACCAAGCTTTACTGTTACAGTATTGCCTTTTAATTGGTTGGTTGGTTGGTCTTTCTCCCCTTAAAACAAAGAATAAACTACAAGGAACTGCAGTCCTGCCTCCTGGAGCAGGGTCTTCTGATGAAGTAACATTTAGGAACATGCTGCCAGCATCAAACCAAGGAAATGTACAGGTAGAAATGCTTTCTGTTCTGACTACCCCAGGAGTCAGTCCCCTGTTCCAGGGGCCCTTGTTACAGCGATTATTTGGTACCTTGATACTTGCTGATTCGCGGGAAGGGTTGGTTTAGCGTGAGTCTGCTGCAGGGAAGACTCCTCGGGACACACCAGGCTTTTCAGCCCTGAGCTTCTGTAGCAGAAATGCCATCAGCTAGCTGCGTGTTTTGGCAATACTTCCTTGACAGATGTGCTAAGTGTTGTACAGGAAAGGAAAGGAGGGGGAATGATCTGAGTGATGCACCTGTAATGATGATCCTGTCTCAGCATCTTCTGCTCCTATACCAGAAAATACAGTCTGCACTCTCAACATTCCTTGTCAGACCTGGGCAAGAAGAAAACAAGGTCACAATCTTGCCTTGCATAGCGTTAACTTCTTTATCCTTTGGAAAGGAGATTAGATCTTCAAAGGCTGTTGCTTTTCTGAATGATGAGCCTATTATTTTCATACTGTTTTGAAGGCAGGGGTTTAACAGGGTGTCTAATGGCAGCGTTTTGTCCTGAGCAGCATGGATCCATGGCATAACAGTTGTACCTGGAGTAAATTTTTTTTTCTTCTTTTCTCTTAATTATCAGAATGGTGGGGAAAAGAACATTTTTAGCACCTTCTACTTAATGCTAGCTGTTTATTCGTACTTGCTTGACTCTCTGTTAGTACTGTTCACTACGTGTGGTGGTACTGTCTGGCATGATGTTTAGCATCTTAAAATGAAGTCACCAAGTATTGGTGCAGCTGCAGCCGTACAGGATTAACTCGTGTCTCACAGGGGTGCAGCAGGAAAATACAGAAGTTTTAAGACTGACTTCTCGTAGCATGGCTGGCCATATGAAGAAATAGCAGCAAGGCAAGCTGTGGTATGCATCTATGTCAGTATGCGTCCTTTCTTCCTTTAAGTGTAGAAATTCACTTTTATTGAGGAATGTAGCTGACTCACTTACATATATTTTTTGTGCATTAGGGCCCACAAGGGAATTTCACTTTTCCCATAGCACTCCAGGTACTACCCCACGCTCATTGGAAATAAAAGTATACACACAGATAAATACTTAAAATACTGTAACTTGCCTAAGGGTGATTTGTGTGCTTTTCAGTGTGATCTGGTTTCCCAAACACAAAGGGTCCTCCAAAAAGTGTCGTTTACCTACTGGAACACAGGAGTTGTAGCTACGCATCTTAGCGGGATATCTTACTTTGGGTTTTGTGTGCACTATTATCCCTCTACTAGTCAGATTTGCATGGTGTAGCACTACCTTTGTGACCATCACCCTCAGGTTTCATGATCTTCCTCTAATTTTGCAGCTTTTTATTGGATCGCTGTATCTAGCCAGCATGTGAACCGCAGATAGCCTTTTTATAGCTAACTGCTGTTCACTGGACAGCTGCACACAGCCATTTCTTGCTTTGTACGGTGTTTCACATGTGCAGGGGAATTGCAGGTGCTTTTATGGGTCTGATAGCAAGCTTTCATGTGTCAAGCTAGCAAATGCAAAGAAGATAACCAAGAATTATAGATCTACCCTACGCTTTTGGTTGTTCTTGAGATGTCCCCGGGGTTCAGCCTTGACGCAAGAGGAGGGGGCAGGCTGGTGGCGGGTGACCTGTCAATGCTCAGACTTGGTGCCGCTGCTGCAGGATGTTGAAGGAAATGGGGGCTCACGCGGAAGGACGGCCCCGCTTGTAACTTCTTTTCGTATTTGTTGCTTTTTAAAGTTTAATATGCAATTTTGAGATGTGGGCATTTTAAAAAAATAAATAAATTGAAGCTTACGGTCTTGAGGCTACATGGTACTCTTTGAACTCTGCTGCTAGTAGTGGTCATGCAAGACTGGATTTCTGCATCCTTTGGACCTGTTGGTCTCATCAGCTCTCTTAGAAAATGCAGCCTTTTGATCAAGAAGGCTCATTAAAATAGGCTTTGGGGACGGTACCTTTGTTTTTCTCTTGTGGAAGTAAAAAGTTGGTTTGACTGAGGTGCACAGAGATTAGAGGAGCCCCTTTACTAAAGGGGAGAAGAGGATTTTTTCAGACCATCTTTCAGGTGGCACTTGAATAAGAGAAAGGAGACTTGAAATGAAAGCTGAAGTCCTTACAGCCCTCTGGACTTAGGTTTGGACTCCTTCATCCTCCCAGTGCGCTCTCTTTAGCTGCCTAGGCTTCCTCTGGCTAATTAGCCGTTGTAAGCTACAGCTAGCCACATTTTCCCAATTGCAATATCAGCACAGCTTTTGAAAGAAGAGAGGGAGCTCCAGATTAAAACAGTAGCTGTTAATAAACACTCACATACTGTTTCGGGAGGAGGGCTTTGGACCAAAGCAAGTGCTGTGCTTTGGCTTTCCTTCCAGAAACGTCAACTGTAGCTCTTGTGCCACATACATATTCTCTCTGTTTCCATTTAACCTGGTTTCCTACAGATCCTCTCTTCTGTTTCTTTCCTATAAAAAAGAAGAAAAGAAAGAAGAAGGGGGGGGGGGGGGGGGGAGCAAACAAAAAAACCCAGTTCTTTAACCTCCAGCTGGGAATTGTCTGTGCAGTGTCCTTGCACATTGCATAGTTGCATGCTATTACAAACACAGCAGTTGAATAAACCTGCGTGCTTTGCTTTTTCTTCCTCCCTGTTTTATTTCTGTAAATAGTTTAGCAATCTGCACTTTATTACTCTAACAGCACCATGCAATAAGCTGGCAGCAGTGAGGAAGTTTCCAATATCTTGATGCTGGGGTATGGGTGTAGCAGCTGGGTACAGGGTACCCCCTCAAACGTTTTCTTCCAGGAAAATGGATGCTGTTGCAAAAAGCATTTTGCCATAGTGCTGAGGGATGCTAGATCTGCTGCTGCTGAGGGGGGCTTCGCAGCATGAGAGATCCTTACTTGTAGTGGGATGCATCCTTCTGGGGTGGAGAGGAAGTGGCGTAGCATCTTTTTAAGATTCTTAGTACTTCCATGGGTGCATTTGTGTGTTTGCTTCCAGCTTGCTCTTCCTGCTTGACCGTCACACCTGGTGTTTTCCCTCTGGCTGAAGTTACCCTGTGGTGCAGCAAGAGCTGTTGACTTTGAGGGGATGAAATGCATGTCAATGTCCTAGGCCTTGGATGTGCAGGTCCTAATTTGAGCTCGTTTAGATCTGCTGAAAACATGAATAAAACTGCAAAGACCACAACGCCTATGGTTTGTCTTTACTCACCTATCTGAAGATCATTAGATTCTGGTTTAATGAGGTATTGGGTGTTGAGCACAATTAGTTATTCCATTTTGCAGTGTTCTTTCGTGTATTTGTTTCTGATCTGTAAAGTACTTTAATTACTACAACTGTGTTTATGCATGAAAGTAATCATTACTGAAGGATTTGAGAGAGTGGACTGATAGAAAAAGTAACAGCATGAAATGGCCCCCCTAGTTAACTGGCTAAAGTCTTCCTTTACCCCCAGCATTTTTGAACGTTTTGAAATACCATTAAGGTTAAACTGTTGGAGACTAGCTTCTCTCCTTTGTTCTGCATTTTTTACACTTCCTTGAGCTTTATACAAATCATTTATTTCTAAACTTCCTTACGCTGATGCTGCCGGTGAGTGTGAAAGCTCAGCATTGTGGGTCCTGCTGAGTCAGCAGCAGGCTGGAGGACTTGCCACTGATGCAAGGGGGGCCAAAAATCTGCACTGCTTTGCAAGAGATGCAGTTGCAAAATAAAGTTTAAAAATAGTTACTTTTATTTTTGTCAAAACTAAAGTGCAAAATCTACAGCACTCGTGCTTTACCTGGTTTCCTATGAAATAAATGTACTTGCACTTTCAGATCAATATGGACTGTGATTTATTCTAAGCTCCTTCTTATTGCTAATATTAAGCGTGCTTGGGGTCTAGGAGGATAGTCAGAAAGGACAAAAAAAGGGAATCTGGGGTTAGCAGCAAGTTGAAAGGCAAAGGGAATACATGCAAGGGACAGTTAAGGCTTTAGGAATAGAAAGGAGAAACTGGGCAGCTTTGGAAAATGGACAGAAAATGGTTGGTTGGCAGCTTTGGTTATCAGTGCGTCTTCCAGTTCTCAAGCCACTGAGCGTTTTCAATTCCAGTACGTTTACAAAAGCAAACAGCAGCGTGATTGTTGTGTTTTTGGAGGAGGGAAAAGAGGAGTCACCTCTGCAGTGGCAGGGACTGGGAAATATCACTTTAACAAGAAAACACAAATCAAATTTCCAAAATCAAGTGCCTAAAATTAAGCTTCAAAGTCCTAATTTAAGAACGGAGAAAGTGGATGTTTTCCAAGGAAGCTGAGCACCCAGGCCTGATGGTGCATTGCTCTCAGAAGCCAGCACAATTATTTAGATGCCTATTTTGGGGATTTGTTTGGAACTTAAGTGCAGGTACTTAAATGTAAAAACTGGGATCTGTTGTTTCATGGAGTACTTGAGCAGCAGAGTGAGAGCTGGAAGATCCTGCTGAAAGGGAACAAGTTACCAAAGCTTTGAGCTTTCAGCCCAAAATGTTTTGTTGCTGCTGTTTGGTTTGTTTGGAAAAGGTGGCATGGGACGGGGGGCAAACCTTTGTATTTTCACGCTTTATTTTTGCACATGGAAACTGAAGTTACTCCAAGAAGAAACTCAAGAAACAACATTAAAATGCGACCAAGAATTCTTAAATCGCTTTTTGGCATAAACTCCCCAGAATGTGTTTTCTGTGGAAAGCATACAAGAGAACTTCCTTTGAAGGACAGGAGCTGGTAAAGTACTTCAGTATTTACTAGCCCTTTCCTCAGAGAGTAGCGATGTGCGTTAGAAGAGCAGGTTATCACTGCTGGTAGCCTATGTGAAAAACTTACATAAATAAACCTTAATATATATATATATGTATACTGCAAGAAAAGCACGCTTCTGTGTAGCCTTTGGTCTGTATTTTCAGTTGTCACACCGAGGAGCACCAGGGCCATCCATGCTTGGACTGAGCAGCAGGGCAGAGCTCACATCTTCTGACCAAACACATGGGTGGCTGCTGGAGCATAGTGCATGTCCCAGCTCGTGGTGCATGTCCCAGCTCGTGGTGCCAGAGGTGGACTGAGATTGCAAAATGTTCTGTGGATGTCCAAAAAAACCCCGATCCTGTTTATCTAAATCCAGAGGACTTTTGAAAAAGTAATATTTTAACGATGGGGCTCGATGTTGTTGGGGCAAGGTGCAACGCTTGGTTTTCATTATGCTTGTTTTGCAGAGTTGGAAGTTCAGTAATCTTGTTTTGTTTAAAACGTCAGATATGCATTTTTCTAGATTAAATATTTGGACTTGAAGAAGTAAAGCATCCTTCAGGTTGTAAGCCTGAGTACTTCCAGACCCTGATCCAGCTTGTCCTAGTGTTCAGGGGCCTTACTGCATTGCTAAAATTTGGTATCAGAGGGGGTGTTTTCTTTCCTGTCCATTGTAGAAGGGCAGGTTAGGGAAAAAGAACTAGGTTATATAGAGGTACCTGTTTTAAAAAGCAATGTGTGGCATAATGGAGGGGGTGTTGTCTTTTTTTTCTTTTTTTCTTCCGACCATAGGTACTGAATAAGGCTATGGATGTCATCTCTCTGGACTTCTATAAGGCCTTTGACATGGTCCCCCACAACATCCTTCTCTCTAAACTGCAGAGATACAGATTTGGTGGGTGGAATATTTGATGGATGAGGAATACAGGGGTTTGTGCTGGGACTAGTACTATTTAATATCTTCATATATGACATAGTGGGATTGAGCGCACCTGACTGACTTGTGTTGGTTGACTTGTGTGGTTGACATAGCTGAGGGACAGGATGCCATCCAGAAGGACCTGGACAAGCTTGAGGAGTGGGTCCATGTGAACCTCATGAGGTTCAACAAGGTCATGTGCAAGGTCCTGCACCTGGATCGGGGCAACTTGCGGTATCAATACAGGCTGGGGGATGAAGGGATTGAGAGCAGCCTGGCAGAGGAGGACTTGGGGGTACTGGTGGATGAAAAGCTGGACATGAGGCAGCAGTGTGGACTCACAGCCCAGAAAGCTGACCATATCCTGGGCTACATCAAGAGAAACACGGCCATCAAGTTGAGGGAGGTGATGCTGTACCTCTGCTCTGCTCTGGTGACACCCCACCTGGAGTACTGTATCCAGCTCTGAGGTCCCCAGCACAGGGAAGACATGGACCTGTTCAACAGGTCCAGAGGAGGGCAACAAAAATGATCAGAGGGATGGAGCACATCTCCTGTGAGGACAGGCTGAGAGAGCTGGGGTTGTTCAGCCTGGAGAAGAGAAGGCTCCAGGGAGACCTTATTGCAGCTTTCCAGTACTTACAGGGGGACCTGTAAGAAAGACGGAGGCAGGCTTTTTAGCAGGCCACAAAGTGACAGGACAAGGCATAATGGTTTTAAGCTAAAAGTTGATGGATTTAGGCTAGATATAAGGAAGAAGTGTTTTACAGTGAGGGTAGTGAAACACTGGCACAGGCTGCCCAGAGCGGTGGTAGATGCCCCATCCCTGGAAACATTCCAGGTCAGGTTGGACAGGGCTCTGAGCAACCTGATCTAGTTGAAGATGTCCCTGCTCATTGCAGGTGGTTGGACTAGATGACCTTTAAAAGTCCCTTCCAGCCCAAACTGTTCTATGGTTCTATGATACTGTGAATAGCGTGCCTTGCTGTGGTATGGTCTAGGTAAAGGAGCGTTGCTAGAGATCCGCTCATCTATGTGGTGAGCCACAGAATTTGCTTACTTTCAGTATTAGGAAACATGCTCATTACAGCATTTCAAATGGCCACTGGTTTAATTTTTCTCGAGTCGATGTTCCTCTGAATTGGGAAACTATTCTAATTAAAAAAGAACCCTTGTAGTTGCTGCCGTTGAAGCAGTGTTTAATGTTGTGTGGCTGTTGGCAGGAGACTCGATGCATTTTCACATGACCCCCCCCCCCCTTGGAACAAAAGCAGATTGTTTCCCTCTGTTTTTCTGTTACACAAATGAGTTCCTTTTGAAACAATTTCTTTTTCTGCAAGTTCTGGAAATCGACACCAGGAGTAGTTCTTCCTTTGCTGTGCCTTTTACAATGTGCTGTCTGATAATGCTGGCGCAAAAAGCTGCTTTGGGGTAGCTGCCCAAAAAAGCTGAGACCTCTGCAGAAGCTTCCTCCTCTTGGGGAATCAGTTTTCCCTTCCAGTTTTATGGAAGGCTGAACATGGAGTTTCATTTCTTGCTGTCTTTGCTATAGCTAGTTGGAGTTTGTTTCTGCTCTCTTAATTGTTTTGTTTACATATCTGCATTTTTAATGACCAGCAACCAACAGTATATAGCAAGTCAGTTCTGAATTAGGCTTTTTTGTCTTTGTTTTTGAAACAAACTCTTGCATCTGAAGTCTTCCTCTGCAAAAAGGGAGTTGGAAGTCATTGAAGTTAGGCACAGATGCTGGGTTATTGGATGATGCAGTGCTGCGTAACTAAATCAACTGGTACTGGATCAAGGGAGCAACAGACAAATTGAGTAAGTGGGGATTTCAAGCAACAAAATTAATTATCGACTGGGGAGTGATTTTCCTGGCGATATTTAATAGCTGACAGGTAAAAAAAAAAAAAAAATGGGGGGAGGAGGGGGAAGAGCTTGCTCTGGATGTCTATCTGGCTTGTCCTTGGAAATCATATACTCATTTCTCACAGCCTTCCTGATGTTCGTGCTTCTGGTAGGACGGCATAAGCTTCTCAGTTTCATTTCCTTATTCCTAGGACACCAGCGTGCCGGTGCTGTGGCCATTCACGCAAGCGCTCACGGTTTGTGTGTCACGGCTGGTGAGGTGACCTAATCCCACAAATGCACCTTGTTGCAAACTGCTTATTTGGGCTGGGCAGCTTCAGTCGGAAAATAAAACTGGTATGAATCAGGACTGGAAAAGACTTTTTAACGCTCCCGATAATTTTAATCAAGCTTTTTCGTTTGTGCCTGGTGACCAGGTTCCAAGGAGTTTCTGTGCCTTTGTATAGTCCAAAGCTGTACAAAGACTTGATGCACATGGAGAGGAAAGTCCTTTTCTGCCCATTTCCCCAAGAGCCCCCTGGGAAACGATGGGCTGGGGATGCAGCTGGAAGTCCTTGATGAGCGTGTCAGCCTCCTGCCCAGGGCTCTGCGATGGAAGACCATGCGATGTAAATGCATATATCCAAGCCCGCTGTATTTTCTTGGTCCCAGCAAGAGGGAGGTCGAAGCTCCTGCGGAGGCTGGGTGGCTCCCAGTCCTGCTTTGGACCCGCAGTAGACTTCATTGCATCCTGCTTGGCTTTTCTTTGCAGGACTCGAAAGAAAGGAAGATGTCAGTTCCAGCTGACTAAAACCAGAGGACCTGCTTTTCATTTTACTTGCATCAATAAGAAATCCCCTAGAGGCAGGGCTTTCAGAGGTGGGAGAGAGGTGTTTCTTTAGCTAGAGCTGAAAAAAGTAGAGATGAACTTTGTTAGCAGCTATGCATAAACTCATGCAATTGTTTCAGTTTGTGCTGTGGGTATGTTGACAGCTTGTGTTGCTTATGTTATTCCCCCATAACTAAAAATTCTGTTAATATTATGAGTTCGGGGGCGGGAGAAACACCAAGAAGTGAAAACAGTGCTGTTAAAAATGGATAAAATTATTCTAGTGAAACTTAAGTACAGTTCTGGGTAGAAAAGAGGAAATTAGGGGGGAGATGTTTTGTTTTGGTTTTTCTCAATCAAGAAGAAAATTACTTCCTCTTCTCTTGAGAACAGCTTTGTCTATAATTGCCCCTGCTCGGGGAGGTGTTGCTGCTGCTTTCCTGCTTTAACCTGAGGGAGGTACAGCAACTTATATACTGCAGTATATGTACCAGGTGCTACCAATAAATACTGGCCGTGTGAGGAGCTGACAGATGACATTTGAATCACTCTGCTGTTCTGATGTTGCATGGATTTTATCTGGTAATGTCTTACCAGTAAGCATTCTGGAGCTGGAGGTACTCATACCATGAACTGCAGTTTTCTCCCTTGCCTCGGTAACTGTTGATCTCTTGGGTTTATGGGCTGTTAATCAGAGCTGTAATCAGTCACCTATCTGCAAAGGCCATAGCAGAGCCAGTTTTCATGTTTTTAGTTCCGTCCTCCTCCCCAGCTATCATTGCCAGCTATTGGAGGCTCTTTGTTAAAAGAGCTTCACAGTATTTATTTGAGAACGTCAATGTTGCTGACTTTCTCAGGGTGCAGTCCTCTTCCTCCTTGCAGAGGGGCGTTGCTTGTCATCCTGTGTTTGCACTTACAAAACAGAAGTAAAAAGAATTTTAGGTTAATCTGAACTCGCTGTTTTAAGCTTCTGTGTGTTAAATACTTCAGTAGTAAATAGTACGCTTACACCAGTGTGTCTCTGAGACTAGAATAAGCTTCGTTCACTTTATACACGCTAGGAATGTCCACTATGTCTGCTGCATATTAGTTTTTGCATATTAGTATTTTCTTTGTTAACCCTCACATACAGTCAGTATTCAGATGATTAAACTTGTTTTGTGAGCTGAAGAACTAACTTTCTCCTCTTCTTTCCATTTCAATAGATTGTAGAATGGAATTTCTGGATAAAACAATCAATAGCTACCTTGATGTTTGGCTTGGACCCAGAGGTAAGATTTGTCAAAGATTAAGTACAGAAATAAAACTGATACTAAAGAGCAGCTACATGAGAAACAGCTTCCTTCTAACATCCTGACTTTGACAGGTGACTACTTCCTTTAGTATCTGCAAAGCATCAAAATGTATGATTCTGTAATAAATAAGTCTGCTCAATGCTTCTTGTCTCTTGACTTGAAGAGCTGCTGATTTTTCAGCTATGACAGTCGTAGGTGCTATTCTTCTTACTATCAGTTAAGCTCCTGTTGTTAGCCTTAATGAATGACTTACCTCAGATCTTTGCTGCCTGTTTGTTTTTTTTTTTTTAAATTTACTAAGTTACTTTTAAAAGATATTTTTTACATTTGCATTTGATAAAATAAAAATACTCTTGCCCTCATAACTAGAGCTGCTAAGGAATTTCTCACTGAAAAAAGGCTGTATTTTTTTTAAAAGCATTGCTTCTTCTGAAACCATTCTTTTTAAAGAAACAATGGTTTTGGTAGTTTTTTCACTGGGAAAAGGTCTACAGGTGGAGAACAGCGATCCTGGTCAGTGTGAGGAAGGGAAAGGCAGTGGGACCGGGGCAGGCAGTGGCAGGTGAGGGTTTCCAGCTAGGGTAGGGATGGCCCTGTTCCACCTGGTCCTGGCCAGGGGGGATTAGATGCGTCCCGTACCGAGTGTACGTAGCAGTGCTTCACAGTGGTGTGTGCTTTCTTCCTCTGATCCCTTCAGTATCGTCTTTTCTACTTTGTCCCAGTGAAACTCTGGTGGTGGTGCTGCTTCCTCACAGGGCAAAGTCCACAGGAGTTGGAACAAGCCTCTGATCCTTCAGAGTGTGTTTTCTGTTTGGTTTTAGTAGCTCAGTGCCCTTGCTGTCCCCCTCTTTGTACTAAGCCCATTTAAATTAGTCTGGATGTCCTGATGTAATTTACTGCGTGTGCTGGCATATGGTCTGTCTTAAAAATAATGAACCATAAAGGTGGCAAATTCCTCGGTTTTCTTAACGGGTTCCCAACCTCATTGCTTACATGCAGGATCCTCATATGACTCATTTCAAATTGTCAGGGCTGTGAATGCCAGCAATACTTGGATTGTTCCTTTATGGTTTGGTAAACTTGGTTTCAATCCTTTGGGCTGCCTTCAGTGAGAGGAGTGAGATACCATACTGATGCTGAGTATGGACAACACAGTTGAGGTTCTGAAAGATCGTGCGCTTGTCCCAAGCGCTCCCCTGAAACTGCCCGGTTCTGAGTGGCTTACGTGCTTTTCCTGACAGTGTTGCCAACTGGACTGGTTAATCAGACTGGACTGAGTGCTCTGTGTTCCATTGCTTATACAAGAACTCCAAAATTTAATCCTTTTGAGTAGCACATATGTAAATTTAATTGTCTTAGTATTAATTAGAAGGTAATTATCAGGACCATCTACCAATAACCGCAGAGGTACCTGCTTCACTCTTAGCTTTGGCGCTGTGGGGAAATAAGATGTGTGCTACTGGGACGGGATGGTTTGAGAGAATAAGGGGGAGAGGGTCGTTGAAGCTTTTCTTTATAATTTGAGCGTATCTGTGGTGTTCAAGATGAACAACAATTCTGAATATAATGAGTATTTTAAAATAATAGCAGTAATAATTTAAGAATATTTATGCCTTAGGAAGAGAACTATTTCTGCTTTCTTTAACTGTATAACTAAAATCTTGTTGTTCGCAAAGGTTGGCTGTAATTAGTAATGTGGCCCTTAATAAAAGGGCTTGCTGCTATTCCTTCATCTTTCTGTAGTGTTCTGGCAATAGAAGCATTTTGGGTACAGTTTTTTTTCTGGATGCATTGAATTCTTCCCCTTACAAAATCTAAGTCTTCGCATGTTTTTGTTTGTTTCAGATCCCAGAGTAAAAGGATGGCTTCTTCTGGAGAACTATACACCTACCTTTATCTTCTCAGTCTTGTACTTGCTAATCGTATGGCTAGGACCAAAGTACATGCGGAATAAGCAGCCATTCTCATGCAGGGGTATTCTAGTGGTCTACAACCTTGGACTTACACTGCTTTCTCTGTATATGTTTTATGAGGTAGGAGAAAAGGGGTTGGGTTGGGGTTATTCTGCAGTATCTGCTTTAATTGTATTGGCTTGTGTTGAGAGTGATCTCTGAGGACAGTTCTCCTAAACCTGGGGAAACATCTGCAGAACACGTTGCAACTGTTCTTTAATGTCACTTCTCAGGGAAGAAAACCATACTTGTAATGTTACCCCTAAGGATGGTGTGAAACAAACCTTGCCTGAAACATTGCTGAACTTGGTTAGCAATGTTTCAAATGCACTTGTCTCGCCCAGGGCAAGTGAAGGTCTGACCTTTCAGCATGAAGCTGGCTACTCCCTCAGTAACTCCTCCTTTCCTAGAAGACGTGCTCAATGTGATTGTGCTGGTGGATGGTACAAAGTACTTTGTAGCAAAACTACAGCTTGATTTGGAGTGCAAAACATGTTTTATTTAAGTGTGATTAATCGTGCACACGCTCTTTGCATCCGTTTCTGTAAGCTTGCAGTAGCTTCTTTTGTGTCCTCTTAGTTTTGCTGAAACAATTGCATCAATGTCATTGTGATTCATCTGTTTCTTGGAACTTAAAATCTGAACATACAAATGTATTTCAAACTGAATGAGACTTTCTGTGGAGTTACATTCTTTCCTAACAAAACAAAGATTTAAGCAGTATAAAGTTTTCTGCTTCCCCGAGAGCACTTTTAGCTGCATCTACTCAGGATTATAGGTTTTTTAGTAAAGCGAAAATGAAGAAGTACGGCAGTGTAAATAAGAATGTGGTCAGAAAATTGAGTGTGTGGTTTTAATGTACACAATAATCTGACTTGCTTTTAACCAAAAGTGTTTCTCCTTTCCGTAAGGAGAGATTTCATTTTCAACAGGCAATTATTATTTTGTTGTTGTTGTTTGCTTAGAAGCATATGCACGCTGTAATTCTTCTTTAAGTTTGTAGTTAATTCTATAGTATTTTACAAGGTGAGTTTTTAGATAAGAAATTATTTAAACTTAAAGTAATTTCTGTTGTGTAGTGAATTGTCTAGTCAAAAAATACTGAGCTGAGTTATTAAGAACTTTGATACTTAATTTGGGGGGGGGGGGGGCAGGAAGAGGTTTGGATTGAGTAGGTACTTGGAACAACTTGTATTCTTGATATGTTTGCATTTCTAACTTCTCTGTCAGGTTGTTATAATCCAGAAAAATTAGTGTCTTCATCTGTTTAATTAGTCTGAAAGTAGTGTTGCTGTGGACTTCATGTGCATCATTGCATTATTTTACACAGATTCTATTTATAGTTATATACTAATCTATTATTTTAGCCTCCAGCTATGTTATTGAAGATTTACAAGTTCAGACTTTTCTTCAGTTGTACTAAGTGCGGGCAGATCAGGACAACCAATCTTTTTCCCTTAAATACTTGGAGTAATCCTCATAGTTTCCAAATGAAATTCACTGTAACATTCTGCTATGTTCCAAAACCTGATGATAAATTTAAAAAATAGAAAATATCCGAACTGTTGATCTTATGAATGTCTTTTTCTTGTCAATAATTAACTGGTTACCCAGAAAGGACTATTTATTGTATGCCGAAAAAGTCCTCGTACTTACAAAAGCTGTTCACCTGGTTACATTGTGAAGGAATGAGACAACTAAAACACAGCAAATATTAAGGCTTCTCCTTCCTATATAGCAAAATGCTTTACAGGAAAGTGAATATTGCTCTTAATTTAACATTATCTATGTGGAAGTGTTCATTGGTACTGTTGTAAATATATCTTCTCTTTATAAATGGGAATATAGAAAGCCACAGTTTTATAAAGACTCTTAAACTCCTAATAATTGCAACTAAATGTGTTTGACAGCACTTACATGCTAGATGTGAGGGCAGGCAACGTTCTGTGACGAGTGACTGATCCCACAAAAATGCTGCCAAGTAAAGAGCTGTGCTGACATAACACCGTGCTGCTTGATGCTTGCAGGGAGAGAGCCGAAGGGCTAGGTGATAGGGAAAAAAATCAGCCTCCTGCACCTCCAGGTATGTTCTCTGGCTGTAGTGCCTCCTCAATTACCTGTGTCAGTGCAAAGCAGGCGATACCCTCGCTCGGATCACAACAGTCATGGAAATTTGGCTTTGAAGGATTAGCCACACGTCAGTTGCGGTTTATAATACGTGTACTCAACTTTTAAGATGATGAAGAGCAGCACCGAAAAAAAGAGAAGTAACTCCCTGTTCTCTTCCTTGTTGTCACTTTGAATTTCAGCTGCATAAAACTTTTTTCAGTGCTAGTTTGAGAAGTCATAAAACATCACCACTTATGAACTTGTTTAGTAGCCTGTCTGAAAATAAGCTGCTTTAATAGCTTGTGTACAACACATCTGAAACCCTGCGTTGGAGTTTTTCCCAGTTACAGCTGTGGTCGCTCAGGTCGTGATTCATAGCATCACAGCTCAGTTTATGTGACCAAAACAAGATGTTCAAGTGAGGCATCCTCCCAGTTAGGATGAAAAAGGTGACCTACTTGGTTTTCTGACCTTACATCTGAATGTCTGTATGCAGTAACGTGGGGGGGAAAATTTTGCACTGTAGGATTTGTATAATTCTAGCTATTGTGTACTTGCACCGCTTGGTCTACTGATGTAATATAATATAACCTCATTTTAAAATCACTAGAAATCTTACACCTCTTATTTGGAATTCCAAAGATAGTAGTTTCTGTGGGTACTTGCTATAAATTATTTATTTGGGCATATAATGAGCGGGCTGGGTTCTGGTGTTAGCAGAACAGAGTAGTGGCCTGTGCTTGTCCCAGACAATACAAAAGGCAAGGCAGACCCCGGGGGGTGGGAGAGGTTTCTCCGGGCTGACCTGTCACTCCCATACTTCAGGAAGAGGGGACGCTCATTAGGGGCAAACAGCAAAGTTTTATTCTGTGTAAAGCTACGGTGCTTAGACTTTGAGGGGAAATAGCACTCCTGTCTCGGGCAGGAGCAGCCAGGGGTGGCCTCCTGCATGGTGGGCAGGGTGTGTAGCAGGGTGGCTGGCGGAGGGGTTACGGGATGCGGGTCAGTTGCCTGCTGGCTGCCGCAGCTGTATCTGAAAGCTGTGGGGGTAGTTAGAGCGGCAGGGGCGGCACTGCTTCCACCCCTGTCACTGCTCTGCATGGGACCAGCGGTCATGCGATGCTGTGGGTAGGGACCGTGCCTCTGCTCAGCTCTCGGCTGGGTGATCTGGACAAGCAGGGAGAGCGCAGGGCACCCAGCTGCACGGCATGCAGACCTGTTGTATTTTGGGGATGTTTGTTAGCAAAACTAGCCAAGTGGTCTGGACCACCCGGACTTAGATTTGAGAAAATTGGTCAGTGGTGAAGGCTCACTTCAACTGATCTCTTCACTGTCTTTTTTTCTTCGCTGAAAAACTAATTCCCTACTGAATCTGCTTGAGAGAAGTCTCAGATTTTCCTGATGAGGGAGGCGTTGTATGTGCTGTAGGAAAAGCATTCTAAGAGCTGCACCTTGTTTCAGGAAGGAGGGGACCTGGTGAAGAGGTGCCGTGGCACCTGAGCTGCGGGTGGTGACTTGCTGCCAGGCGGCTCTTTCCTCTCCCCTTTCTTTCTTTACAGGTCCCAAAGCCTTACCTCTGTCCTGAGGTGGTGGTGTTCATGTAAAGATAAAATTTTGTGTCTCTGCAGGCATTTGCTTTCTTTGATCAGAGGTGTGAACGTCTGTTTCTTTTCACTCTAATCTATCTCTGTTCTGAAGCTCGTAAACCCATCCTGCCTTGGCAGAGTGCTGCAGTGCTGGGACCCTTATCTGCCCTTTCCCAGCCAGTCTCAGACTTTGGTTCTATAAAAAAAATATCCTACAAAATCCTCCCCTATAACACCTCTCCTACAGCCCAGTCAGACTGGTGTTTGTGTGCCGGTTTATTTTGGTAGCAGAGTTGATAAAACCACATGCCACAGCATTTTAAAGAATTCAGCAACAGCATTACAAAACGAAAGCAATACCAAAAAAATGTCAGTGCAGGGGAAGGAGGTATGAGTTGCTTGAGCACAAGAGCAACTACAAGCTGCAGGGTTTTCTCCAGAGCTGAGAGACTTAACGCTGACTTTAAGTGCTATTTTAACTGGCTTGTGAAAGACCTGTCTCTCTTTGGGTCGCTTAAAAATCACATACTCTGGTGAAAATTATTATAGTCAGCCTTTTCTGGACAAGTTAATTTCTCGGGAGAAGATACGTCTGTGGTTGTGCATCGGCAATGCCATTAGCAAGCCTGGGCTCCTGCCAAGCTGAAGATGAAGGACTTCGTAGGGACAGCGAGCAGGGAAGGGTTGTCTCAAGCCTGGGGTGGCTGAGGAGCCACCAGCCTGTTGCTGGGCAAGTTGAGACCTGCTGTACGGTAGCTTTAAGGAGGGATTAGAAACTCTGGCCACCTTGGAAGCAGACCACAGCAAGCATGAGCCATGACTTAAACACGCTAGCTGGCAATTGAAGACGCCTCTGTTTATTGCTTTCTAGGTGGCACACAAGCAGCTCCCTGGTGCTGTGCACCCAGCCCTGTGCGTAACAGAGCCATTTGGGAACCGTTCGTGGTCAGGTCTCAGGGTGGCCCATTGGTTTTGTGTTCTGAAGCCTTCCAGCGTGTGCTGAAAGTATTGAGGGTGCAAGAAATAGTGGTGTCAGGCAGAGGAGCAGCTGGCTAACTCAGGAGGATTATCCGTCTTGTATGTTGCACCCAGCAAGGTTTATGGGCAGCAGTAGCACCTGTCACTATTTAGTTCCTTCTGGAAAGGGAGTGATTAAATTCTTTTTGTAACTATGCTAATTATTTATATGATAAAAGATGTTACCGTTTCCTACCAGTGTTGCTTTGCTTCTATCATTTAAACAAGCACCTGTGGCTGTGAGAGTACTACAGCTCCCAGCATATTATTATATGCTCTTCTGGAAACAAGGGAATACTGGGATTTAGCTGAAGCTCCAATGGCCACACTGATGCCTTTGTCCTTCAGAGAGGTGGGATCCATCCAGGCACCTGTGGTTGTGTTACGCTTTAGGTAGCGAACCTGTATCAAGTGCAAGGAAAATTCTTGGGGTTTCACTATGCTAGCCTTTACTTGGGAGAAGTTTATGGACCACAGCATTAGTGATGGATGCTATTTGGATTAATTACAATATAAACATTGTGATTTTCTCTCTATTCCTAACAGTTCCTTGAACTATGAGAACTGTATGAAAACATCTGTAAGCTCTTAACAACGTGATCACAGCACAATGTGGTCTTCTGTCTGAGGGACTGGCGGGCACTTGCAGAGCCACGCAGACGTTCCCTCAGTGCCCTAAGAGCGGTTTGGTGCAAGGCTTGCTCCGGGATGTAGCTGGTCCTTTAGCAGGGCACCACCTTTAAACTGCTGTGCTTTGCACAGCCATGCCTGCCTTATGGCTAGGAGGGTGCTCCTCCAGCGGTGTTCCCTTTGCTGCTTGGATAGAGAAAGTGCTTGAGTCTGCCACTGATGTGCACAGCTGCCTGGCTCTCACTGTGGCGGTGTGGTATTGATTTAGATCTAATACATGAGATAATTCCAGGTCTATATGTTATGGTATAACTGAATGTCTTTTTTTTGTCTTTTTTTTTTTTCCCTCTCCCTTAAATAGTGGGAATAATTCTATCTCAGAGGGTCAAAAATAATCACCTAGGCTTACTGGGTATTTTAAAAGCTAATTTAGGGGGGAAATGAGGCGTGAAAGAAATAACATTAGGAAAAGGTAGATCATTTAAGTGATAATCTTTATTGTACCTTTTAAAATTAGCTTCTCATTCACAGGTCTGAGCAGCATTGAATCGTACCAGTTATGTAGTTCCTTAATCAAATGATTATTTTAAATGGCTTATGGTACAGAGTTTTCCACTGTGGCTCTGCAAAGCTTTTTTTTTTTTTTTTTTTTTTTTTAAATTCTGCACAAGCATAGATAAGACCAAAAATGGGCAACTTGCTTGCACAGCATATCTGTCTCTGCCTTTAAAATGCTTTTGGGATCTCTAACAATTCTCTTTCTCACTTGGGATTTGTCTAAATTTGTTACTTCTCTCCTCATGCTATTCCCAAGAGGAAAAACTTTATAAACAACATCCAGTGATCCCTTCTGCTTTGATGTTAAAAGGGGGGCTTGGTCCCTCCATCTCCCACCTGTGAAAGGGTGGAATGTGGATGTCCAGCTTTGCCTCTTGCTTCTCTGGAGGTTTCAGCCAGCCTCTTGGCAGCAGGCTCTGTGTCATCCTTTCATGACTAATAGCTGGTTGTTACTCTTAAAAGTAATTCTGTCATGTTTGAGGTGTTACGTGTTACACCAGGAAGTCAGGCCGGCAAGGGTGTATCCTGTGGGGTCACTTGTACTGGGAGCGATGTAATGTTCTTGGGGGGAGTGAGGTATTTAAAAAGATCTTGAAGAATCGCAATACGGTAAAACATCAGTTGTTAGCTGTTAAGGATAGCAAAGCTGAAGATTTGTTCTGCTACATGGTTGAAAAAATTGTAGTCAGATCTCTGTGTATGAAACTTTTTAAAAATACAACTTTTTCTTTCCAAAAATAATCAGAAGAAAAATATTTTCACTTTACTTTGGTCATTCACTTTCTGCAATAAGACCATCAGCCAAGAAGGAAAGATCTTGAGAGTCTGCATGCAGTAGGACGCTGCAAACCACATATGCTACGTGGGATAAATTGGGGATAATGCTACCTCCGATTTTTATTCAGGTGTACCCCAACAGAAATAATTTAATTCACCCTCCACTGTGGTTCTGTTACTGCTTTGTGCTTGAATTCAACCCGATGCCACACGCGAGTGCCCACGAATCCTTCGTTCCCTCGACGCCACGTGTCTCGGCAGAGCCGCTGTGGAGGTTTGTGTGTGCTGCGGGGCGCAGCCTTCCGCCCAGATAACACTTTATTTTTTTGATCTTCTCAGCTGGTGACAGGAGTATGGGAAGGAGGATACAATTTCTTCTGTCAGGATACACACAGTGGAGGAGCAGCTGATATGAAGGTAACGTAATCAGGACTTCTAGCTAACAACGTTTCAAATTGTCCACTTGTGTGTAAGTGGAGAGCAGAACAGTATTGATTATGCAGATTTTGTCCAAACTATATGCTTTTTTCCCCCCTTTTACAATACAATGGCAACACATTGTCAAACATAGTAGTTAATCTACAACATATTCATGGTTGGTATTTTATTGAGCAATTATCTGTAAATTTTCAAGTGTTTTCAGGTCAAAAACCAAGGACTTGGTCTTCAGACTATATCCAACCACTGTGTGCTATGAGTCCCCTTATCTTCCTGAGATGTGGTGATGATTTCTTCTGGTCAGTCTTCAGACCTCTCCTTTACAGAGGGCACTGCAAGACCAACTCTGGTTAAATATTTTTTTATTTCTCCCAGGACGCACCAAGTGCACAGCAGTAGCCTTGTAAAAGTGTTTGTCATCCTGTTTTCAGCTGTAGCTATGGGTTTGTGCCTAGATCTCCTATAGAAAAACCTAAGGTGGAAGCATTACAGATGATTTCAGCAGGGTCTTCAAGCAGTGCAGGACAGAATCTGGATTTAAAATATTGAGACAGCTAAAGGGTTGAAAGCCCCCACAACATGCAATGCTTCTAAAACTTGTTTCCTCCTTTCTAGATCATACGTGTCCTCTGGTGGTACTATTTCTCCAAACTCATCGAGTTCATGGATACCTTCTTTTTCATTTTGCGGAAAAATAATCATCAGATCACTGTTCTGCATGTCTACCACCATGCAACAATGCTGAACATTTGGTGGTTTGTGATGAACTGGGTGCCTTGTGGTCACTGTAAGTACTGGGTTATGGTGGGGAAGACGTGCAACAGGGGCCTTGGTTTGATCTTCTTTTGGTCAAACCAGACATCTCTGGTACCTTCAGCTTCAGGATTTGTTCTGTCCCGTATTAAGCTGCTTTGCTGAATTGCAACTGTTGTAGATAGTTGCAGGAATTAAGCTGCTGACAAAGCTTCTAGAAAAGGTGTGCCTATGTAATTTGAAGAATTCATTCATGTGGCAATTGACGTTTATCAGCTGTAGTAGTCCAGGTCTGATACCCGTCAGCTTTGCTTTCTCTTTTTTGCAATGGTTGCAGACCCTCTAATGAAACAATAAACTTTTCAGTCAGGACCAGAAGCTTCTTTCAACTGCAAGATGGTTAATAGTGACTCTTGTCCGTGTATCTGTCAAGTTCACTTGAGCTGTTACTTTCTCAGTTTAATCTCATTATACCACTAGCCATAACAAATGATTTCAATTAAAATCTTGTCCCTGAGCGCTAATGAACTTGACCGAAGGCATCTGAAGTGGAAGATTTCCATGCCCCTCCTGTCTAAATCCTGCTAATCTCTGCTAATCTTGCTTTGATATTTAATTTCATTGCTTTTAGCTGACATCTAGTTTCCTAACTGCATTGGTGTGGCTTAGTTGTGGTTCAGATGTGCAGCTTGTAGATACTGGCTTTGTTGAACGCGCATCCAAGAGAAACCTTTCAAAATCCAGCGGATGTGAACTACTGGCAGTGCAGGCCAAGAGGCTGGGTTGCTCAGCATCTGCTTTCTGAGCCAAATAACATAGAAACTCGTATTTGTTTTCTGTTGTCAGCACAACGGTGAGTAGTGCTGAACTTATAAAGAGTGTGCATCTGGAACCACGTTCTCCAGGGAAGTCAGTCCCTGTTTATACAGTGGTCAAAAGTGGCGATATGTAAGATCTGTCTTGTGTTTGTGTGGTCCTGAAAATACTTTTGTGCTATTTCTAGTTATGTGTTTTTCTTCTTCCTTTCCAAGCTTTATGTTCTGCTTGGTCATCACAGTGCTATGCAGTTTGTTGTTAAACTAGAAGTTTCTTTAGTGACTAAAGGTGCTGTAAACAGGGACAAATAAAATGGCTAACTTGCAGTTTCTGAAGATACCTGTTGCTTTTGGTTATAAATGAGAAAATAGGCTTGTGCCTGAAAGGAAGTGCAATAAGCCTAAAATTAGATGGGTGAAGCTATGGATCGTTGGGCATGTTTACATGCCTTCTCTTTATCAGCTTCTTCAGTTCCCTTGAGAAGCCGCAATGTAGATGTAAAAAAGAATAAATCAAGGAATCAAAACCAGAAGGCTGGAATAAAGCATGCAGCTGCAAAGCAGCTCAGCCACTCCGTTGGGTGAACAGAAGAGCAGGAGAAAAGTTGGGGGAGGGAGTAAATCTCTTGCCTTTCTTCTAAGAGAAATTTTATTTTAAACGGTAACATTTTAAACAGTAACATTTTGAACTTGTTATTTTTGTAGATTGTAGACAGCGTGTTCCTGGTAATACAGTGTACTTGCTTTTTCCTTTGCCCCTTTTTTTAGCTTACTTTGGTGCCACACTGAACAGCTTTATCCATGTCCTCATGTACTCCTACTACGGGTTGTCTGCTGTGCCAGCAATGCGTCCTTATCTGTGGTGGAAGAAGTACATCACGCAAGGGCAGCTGGTGAGTGATGAGCTCTCCACTGTTTCAGCAGGCTCTTGTATTTGTGATGAGGTCCTCTTGTTTACCAAGTTACAAAATTTTGGCAGGGTGTAGAAGAAAGGAGAATGAAGGCTAGTACCTTCTACATTTTTAAGTGCCTAAATCACCCTAGAAATCTAGCTTCTGCACCTCTGCTCTGTTTTCAGAACAATGGGGACCTGAGGTCTGATGGTGTACATGAATCGGTGCCAAGATCAGTGGGATCTTTCTCCGCTTTGCCATGTTGGGTGACTAGATGTATTTGGGAGTTGCAGCGCTGGGTTTTCTGGGACTTGCTATCCAGGGAGAAGGAAGAAGCTTTTCTTCCAACCCACTCGACCTAGGATACTCTTCTCTCTGCTTGGTTGCTCAGCCTGATGTTGAGATGACGGACCAGAAGCAGAGTGCAACGCAGTCCACAGCTAACAAGGCCCGTCATTCTAGTCCTGCGGGACAATGGCTTTTCTGTCTCACTTTTGCATGCAGTTGTAAATGGCTTATTAAAAACTGTTCAATATTTCTAGTCTCCTCCTGCACTTTAAATGGGCAGATTTTTTTCTCTTGTAATTCTGTGTTGGACTCCTTGTATCCATTTGTATTGTTTCCTGTGTGTACAGTGATGAAGCCCAGAGTACACACTGGAGATGAAAGGGGCAACAAAATTAAGCAAAATGGCCCATGCTGTAGTGATACTGCATGAGAGCCAGGCTTCAATATGTATAATACGTCAGAAACCATAAGGAAATGTGCATGGGTGTTCTGGTGTTCTGTCTTCCCCATTTTGTAGGTGGGGAAACTGAAGCCTAGAGACGAACTTTTTTTGGTTATCTTCCCGCCCCTACCCCTCCAGTACTCCCTCGGAACTGTGAACAGTTTCACAACACGCTAATAACATTGGCTGCCAGCAATCCAGTGTTGATTCTCAAAATCTTCTTGTTTTAGCACCCTTCCTTACTGAGGAATGTCTAAGTACTGTGGCGGTGGGGATCATTGTTTTGGGGGGAGGTTTGTTGTGGGGTTTTTTTGTTGGGTTTTGTTTTGTGTTTTGGGGGGGGTTCTACTTCCAGATTCTATTCTTCATCCTGGTTGTTTGAGTGCTGCAGAGTGCAAGTGTCTCAGTGCTTCGGTTGCTCCCCCGGCTATCTAATAGCTGCTTTCACTTCCCTGCCTGCTCTGCATGCATAGCTGTAAGGGCAGCTAAATAACAGCAGAACACAGCAGTCTTTCCCTTTTTAAATAAACATTCCCTAATCTGGTAGCCTTCATGTAAGGATGAATTTTGCCTAAGGCCCTCTGCAGCACTTAAACCCAAACTCTGTTTTTCCAAAAGAGGTAATTGAAAGTAATTAAACCCTGGTCCTCTTCCCTGCCTTCCCAGCTTCCCTACAGCCTTTACCCCTAAAGTTCTTCCACTGGAGCCATATGTCAGGCAGTCCCTGTCAGAGGCAGAGGATTGCAGGGTCTCTGTGTAGACCCAGTGACCTTTTGCAGCTGGAGCAGTGAGATGCATACCTGCTCTGATAGGATGGTGGAGTCAAACCCCAGTGAGCTCTCACTAGGAAGATGGTGGTCTTTGTTCCTTTTATATTTATAAATCAGTTCTACGTAAGTTATTCTAATGCTCTAAAATAGAACAATATCAATCAAATAAACCCATTTAAACAACAGACTCCCACAACCTGAATGTCTACTAACTCAGGTTTACACTGTTAGAAGAGAGGGTAAACTTGTCAAAAGACACAGTATGGCATGTTTTTGACTTGTTTTGGAAATAACGAATGGCACTTTCGTCAATAATGGGGGTTTTACTGCCTGTATTAATGTGCTACTTCTCTCTCTCTGTTTTGGGTTTTTTTCTCTCCCCAGATTCAGTTTGTCCTGACAATCTTCCAGACCAGCTGTGGTGTTGTTTGGCCATGTGCATTTCCTCAGGGTTGGCTGTATTTCCAGATTTCTTATATGATTTCTTTGATTATCCTCTTCACAAATTTCTATATTCAGGTAAAAATAATATTCGTTGACTCTTTGTAGCATTCTGCTGGCTGTATCTCATTGGAAAGCTGTTTGCAGAAAGATACACTTGAAATATCCTTTTGCTGTCTTCCAGTAACATGCATGTGTTCCTAAAGTACTTTACTTGTTGGTCTGCCCTCCGGTTTCCTATCCTCTGATGTTTTGTATCTGTAATTCAGAATGATTAGTAGTTTCAGTGAGCAGAGCGGCACAAAACGGCATTTTACTAAAGCAATTTTAACAGCAGATGAGAGAGAGGAAGAGCTTTTAATAAGAAACAGCTTTCCAGTCTGAAATAAAACGGCAGCCTGTGAACCTGTGAAGCACTCAAAGGAATTTTTCGTTGGTGCTCTCACAAGGGGAAATGCTTGGTTTATATCCAGGGAAACTTCCCAAACTCCCAACATACAGAAATCTGGGTTTGACTTACCTTCACAGGCGTTTGTTTGTATTTTCATATGGAAAATTAGCACTTTGAGTTGTGTTTTTACAAAATTCATTTTGTCTCTGAGTGCAGCCAGACTTGGTGTGTGTTGTTCTGAGTAGTTCGTAGTTGGGCTCTGTGCAAAGATGTACCCATCCTCAGAAAACCAAACCAACACGGCCTACTGCCCCCAAACAAGCAAACTGTGTTCTGTTTTAAACGTCTCTTGAAAGATTTGAGGATTTCAGGTCTGGTAAGATCGATTCATGGGAGGAAACAGGCTTCCCTATCTGAACTGCCAGTACTACTTAAAATCAGTCCTGTGGTTCATACCACCTGCTGCATAGGAACGTGCTAATTAAATATGGTAGTATATTCCAAATATTACTTGACTTTTTTCATCAGTTTTACTCATATTTTATATTTTAACCATCTCGCTTCCTTTCACACAGTATTTCGGGAAACATGCTCTTGTCAGGCTACTGAGCCCCTTTGTCAGAGACTAATTCATGTATATTTTTTCACTTCCGTAAATATTTTTTTTTGGTGTATTGAGACTCGCTGCTCCTGTTAGGTTTTGCTTACCATGTTGGCCAGTGCAAGTTCCTTTCACGTTTCTGTCTCTGAACTTCCCTCAGTGTTCCCGTTTACCCACTTCTTGTTCTGGCTTTGTTTGAGGTACTGTCACCCGCAGTGCATCAAACCTCCTTCCTCGTCATTTTGAATATAGTCTTATGCCATAGTCTGCTCATAGAAGCACTTTCCTTGTTTCTAATTAACATAACACTACTGATGCTACCATCCTACTACCAAGCCTTTTTCTTTTCCAGTGAACTAACCCTCTTGCTGTGATGAATGGCAGGCATAGTATAGCCTCATACTCAAAAAACGGTTGAGCTTGTTAGACTCTGCCACCGGCACAAGGTCCTTAAAAACGGTGGATGAGAGTTTGCTTTTGTGTTTCTAGAGTTACTGTGAGGAAATGGTTATTTATTTAAGCAAAACCATGTGTCTTTTCGTATATTCTAGACTTACAACAAGAAGGCATCCTCGAGGAGGAAAGAGTATCAGAACGGCTCTACGGCCACTGTGAACGGGTACACAAACAGCTCTTCTTCCCTTGAGAACAATGTGAAACAAAGGAAACAAAGGAAGGATTGAAGACCAAACTGAAAAAACATTTTGATAACCCCAACAACAAAATCATCTGATTGTAAGCACAATAAGAGTTGTGCACTAATACTCTAACGGCTACTGTAACTATTCCTGCCTAGAATAGTGTGATTTATGTAGGACTTAACCAGTGCAAACACCCTAGAAACTGTATACAGAACATAAAAGTAGGTTAAAGTTTAAAAATAATTCTGGGCTGTCACTGACCCCGCTATAGACTGTGGAAGGGAGTATTATCATAGTATCCGACACTGCTGTTGCCTTACTAGTCAATATGATAGGTGCTGAATTATGATTCACAATTTGAAAACACTGTAATCTAAACCTCCATTTTTTTTACTGTAGGTCATGCATGTGATTGTAGAGGTAATTTGTACAATGCTGGTTTCAGTCGATAAACACACATGCCTTAAATTAAAAAGCAGGGCCCAAAGCTTATTACTGGTTTAAAAATTAGGGTATGTTTCAACTTTTCAGTTGACTGACTTTTTATTAAAAAGTCATGTAGAAGAATCCATTGATCATTTTGCTGTTCTGTATGTGATACATAATGTTACGTATCTCTTACGTGATACAGTGAAATTGGAAATGGCGCATTTAGTTTTGTATATTTGGCTTTAACTGACTAAACAGTCACAAACCAGATGGAAAACTTATTTTACCTTTTTAATAGATCTTATTTTTTTATTTGAAGTATGTCACTAATGTAAAACTAATTGGCGCTTACACAGTCCATTAAGATTTAAATATTGTCTCTAAGGTTTAGAGTATATACAGGGTGGACCCATCTTTTTTCTCTCTTTTTCTTTTTTTCTTATTTCTGAGAATTCGTAAATGCTAAATGATGAGAGTGGTTTTTAATATGGAAACTGGCAGAATTTCAAGTGTTATTACCATAGCCATATCCACATTTGAGGAGCTACTGTTTAAGTCTGTGACATATCCAAAAGTGTATTTAAAAACAAAGACAGAAAGATGCTTTTTCTGATGGAATTATCTGTATTTAAGTTGGTATCTGAACTGTTCTTCATGTAGCATATGTTCACATTTAAAATGTGCCTAACAAATGTGGTTTTTTCCCAAACAAGCGAAATTGAACAGTCAAAATCATACCTAATGTTTTTTAAATGTTACTGAAATGTGCTGGAAATGTCTGTTTCTGTAATGTGAGTTGTGTATATCACCAGTAATGTTTTGGCTTGTTATCTGACAATTTTGTTTGAGTCCTTGTTAAAGTTACTCCTTGTTGTAAAATCTCGCCTTGCACATATGAGGAGTCAGTTGCAAAGCCAGTATCTATTGCTGGTATTCTGGTATCTGCCGTGGTGAGGTATGACTTATGAATATTTTATTCATTAAGCTCTAAAAATTTGAATTGTGCAAGACATTCTGCTGGTCATTGCTCAAGTTTAACTATTTGTTTTTTGATATTTATATAAATGCCAGTTTAAACATGTTTGGTTTGGTTGGGTTTTTTTAATTAAATCTTTTTTAAAAAATTTGCACATCTTTTAGAGAATTAGTAAGTTCTACTAGCCTTGTGGGTTTTCATTCCTTGATTTGAAGGAGACAGTGTCTGTTATGTTTACATTATCAAAGCTTGTGCGTGTGTCTTCATTTCTAGGTACTGGTTTGCAGAGTCTTTACATAGCTCAGTACAGCAGCTATAATGTTCAAAATAGGCTGTCTAAATGTGCTAGAATTAAACACTTGGCTCATCTGAATATACCTACATTGTTAATGTTTGACATGGTTTAATCATTAAAACACTTTTGATGATCTCTGCCTGAATTCTGGTGGGTTTGTACAGTTCCCCATCCTGTGTCAGACCAAGGAGGAGCTGTCGTGATGGAAGGACAGCTGCGGGTACTCAGAGAAATGTAGTGTACCAGAGATTTGGTAACACATTCCTTACAGAAACCTTTGGCTGTTACTAAATGCTCTTCCCTTGCCTGGTTGTTGAAATACTTGTCAGTGTGAAGGATTAAACCTACTGGGATTACTGACTCACTGAATGCAGAGCAGCCCCAAAGGCTCTGAGATGATGAGTGCCAGGAGCAAAGCTTAATGTGGCTGAGGGGGACTTAGTGCCTCAGATATCCCGTCTATAAAATGGGAATAATACCTCTTTCCAGAACGGGAACATTTTTGCAATTTTCTTACAGCTCTCCTTGCCCTTAAGTGATGATTTCTGAGCTCTCTCTGATTCGAGTGTTTAATCAGCGTGTTGCAACAAGCCCAGATAGCCTGGTGACAGACTTAGTTAAAACAGAACTGCTTATGTAGCTGTCTGTCTTCTTACTTGCAGGCTCTTAAAACGAGAAACCTAGACCAGGGAAATGGGTTATGCACTTTGTGTGAAAGGCTCAGAGGTCTCATGCTATGCTGGTCTCTGGGAGGGGGCTCCAAATGCCCGAGATGGTTGCTACAACAGTTTGCTCTCCTGCACATGCATGTTCACCTTCAAAACTGAGTGGTTTTCTGAGCAGGGCTCAGTAAGGTGCAGTTTAAGCTACATCTACAGTGAATACCTAGAAGGCAGAAGCCACAGCACCAACATGTCCTTCCCAAGTGGGCCAGCAGAGATTGCATTGCTGCACTCCAGATCTAGCCTTCAAGGTCAGTGGCGCACAGTGACAAGGTGTGATGGCTTTATCATCGTTTGTCACCACGTAGGTCCAGTGACTTTGTCCAAAACTGGCAGGAGCTGCAGTCTTGGGAAGACATACAACATCAGTAGTGTTCACGCCTGCAGGTAGAAGACTGTGGCTCCTGGGTACTCTTCTACAGTCTCAGCAGCAACTGAAAAGTGTCTGGGAGCTGTAGAGGTTAGATCAGGCATCACTTTACCTTAACTGATGGACCGAGGCAGGATCCTTGGCTCTGCCTGCCTGAGTTGGCTTCCAGTGTGTTACCTGAACTGGGGCAAGTAACAGCCTTTGGATTGCCTCAATTCCCTGATCGCCTGCGGGTTTTCTAACAGAATTGTGATTGGTGCTTGGGATTGTAAGAGTCCTCCAAAAGGTCTTTTTGAGTTGTAAAGGCTGGCGAGATGAAAAAAGACAAGCTGCTGCCAGCGGGATGGAGAGGTTTCATGTAAAGTTAGCCAAGGAGAATGAAACGCTTCAGTACCTATTTGCAAAGAGTGAATGATGAAGCTTCAAACTGTTATGTCAAGATCTTGCACAGCTCATGAGCTGACCAAATCCCTTTCTGTACTCGGGCCCTACAGCCTGAGTCAGGGAGAGGGAAGTGAATACTTTTGTTGAGCTGTGGATGGGATAAGTAAGCTCAGGTGCCCGGAACACAGCTTACCTTACGGCGGAGCTGGTGTGAAGACCCTGAGTGCTGTGCCACGGACGTGCAAGCCACCCTGGCAGCCAGGGTTGCTCAGGCACTGGGATTCTGGAGTTGGCAAAGGGTAGTGCAAAAGCAGAGAGCAATTCTGGAAATCCAGAAAATCTTTGTGGTTGATCGTATATTTTACTTACTGCAAGGCAGATATTAAGGAAGTGCTGGAGCTTCTGATAGGACTTCGGCCACCAAAACTGGGGCAAAGAAAAGCCCCAAACCTAATGGAGAGCTTCTGGGGGTTGCCTGTACCTTTGATATTTGGTAACTGTCTTGAGGTGTAAGTTGAGGGAAATGCCCGTGTGTTGCATGATACTGGAATATATGTTGTTAAAAAGTATGCATTATTAAAAAAAAGAGAAGTAAAAGTAACCTAGATGCTGGAGAAAAGGATAAATAAAATCAGGGGCCAAATTACTTTGACAGTGTGGATTCTGCTGGGAATCCCCTTGAAGCACTGGGGAGAGTGATTAAAATATGGATAGAGATCTCGTGTTAGAGAAATGCTGTCAACAGTTGCGTTGGTAACTGAAGATTAACTTACATCATCACTGTCATCCTCTTGCCAAGAATTACTGAACCAACAAAGGTGATTAGTTGTAATCATCAGGATGTTGCACGAACTGGTTTTAAAAGCAAACCTGAATTAATTTTTCAACTTTCAATCCATTTAATTTAAATAGATGGATATTCAAAACAATATTTCTCAATTTTGGTAGAGCAAATCTGGTTAAGCAGGGGAAGCTAGAGTCCCTAGGGGTTTCCATGACGTGACAGTAGCAGAGGCCTTATATTTTGTCAGAGGTGCTAAAATCATCTCAAACACAAAGAGGGGAAATAAGTAACAAAGGTCCAGTTAAAAAAAAAAAAAAAAAAAAAAGTGTAATGTTTAAGCCAGTAAAGTTGTGGGGGATGAAGAAGAATTGCATGTCTTGTGTTTCAAGGATATATAATGTAGATACTATCTTTTCTATAGGAAGAATGTAAAAAGTGATACCTAGTAACTGGTAGCCTTGATAGTCTGATTTCAGTACAATTGAAGTTTCAGAATAAACGGGAAGAACGGTTGAGTACAAGGCAGTAAACAGAAAATGGGAGAAAATGTAACACAGCTTTTCTGGAAGTGATCACACCTGACTTACCTGTATTGTTGTTTGATAAAAAATACTGTGTAGACAAAGGAAATACATCTTACATCCATCTGGAATAGGTACTATTTTTAGTCTTGGAAATTATTATCTAAACCAGAGGGTGTGGTGACCAGCAACAGGATCTATGAACAAGCAAGGGTGACATTGATGAGAAGATCATTTGTCTCAAGGCTTTCAGTTTGAATGAAGCCCATTAATAACATTTTTAGTAATGACCTTGGTATAGAAAGTAGAAATATTTGCAGAGATGTTTGCAGATGACAACATTAGGAAGCACTGTCACTGCCAAGGAAGATTACATATCCTACAGCAACAGCCAGATGACCTTGATGGCTGGAGTAAGAGAGGCGGGATTAGCGCAAATCCTCCTTAGGGACAGTAACAGAATTTCAGCTGTTTCCGTGGGAGTTTAGTTGGAAACGACTTGAAGAGGAAAGAAGGAAAGATATTTGAGAGTCATCTGATGAACAGCTTAGAGCTGCTACTATGAAAAGAGAGAGGGAAAAGACCTGATTTGCTAATCATCTGTTTTCAGTAGAAAGAGGAATGTGCTAGAGCGGGAGGGCGAGGCTGAGGCTCTGAGGGGACTTCCTTCACATGAGTGCACGTTTTTCCCCCACTGCGGTCACTTGCTCTCATGAAAACTGATTCTAAAAGATTAACCGTACTGAGATGGTCAGAGAAATGGAGAAATGTTGCAAAATAGGAATGTAGCAGGAGCAAGGTTCGGAAGGAATGTAACGGCAGCCTACAGACATCACGACAGTAGGCAGCACGAAGGAAAATGAGCTATTTTATTTGTGTTGACACAAAACAAGTGGGTATAAGTTACCGAGAGTAAACTTGTGTTAGAAATGGGAAGAGGGCATTTGTTAGTGGAATATGGCTCTGGAGCAGTTTTCCGGTAAGAGTAGCATAGAGGTCTGGGTGATTGCTTGAAAACAAGGCACTGGCCACTTCTAAAGTTTGTAGGACCAAGGGATGAGACTCCCTGGTGTCCCGCCCTCTGTTCAGGCAAAAAGCAGCTGTTGGTGCCTCTGTGAAAGTATATTTAATAAAGAGCAAAATACTGCCCAGCAGAGAGAGGAGTGAGGACAAAAGTGTGAGCAACAACCCTGCAGATACCAAGGTCAGAGAAGAAAGGCAGGAGGTGCTCCAGGCACCAGAGCAGAGATTCCCCTGCAGCCTGTGGAGAGGAACACACCAGAGCAGGCATCCACAGTGCAGCCCGTGGAGGACCATATGGTGGAGCAAGTGAACGTGCCCTGAAGGTGGAGGGGCCCACGATGGGGCAAGTTTATCCTGAGGGACTGCAGCCCACAGGAGGGACCCATGCTGGAACATGAGGAGGAAGGAGCAGCAGAGAGGAGCTGTTGTGGACTGACCACAACCCTCCCACCGCACTTGGAGCAGGGAGGAGGTCAGGGGGTCAGGAACGGAGTGAAGCTGAGCCTTGGAAGAAGAGGGTAGAGGGAAAGTGGGGGGGGGGGGGTGTTGTCCTTGTTTCTCACCATTCAACTCTATTTTAATTGGTAATAAATTAAATTATTTTTCCCCATATCTGTTTTGCCCGTGACGATTATTGGTGAGTGACCTCCCTGTCTTCATCTTAACTCACAAGCTTGTCATCATATTTCCTCCTCCAGTCCTGTTGAGAAGGGGGAGAGAGCAGCTGGGTGGGTGTCTGGCAGTTGGCCAACGCCATTCCACCCCACCTGGGTACTTTTTCTTCTTACAAATCCAGCAGTTTGGGCAGGAGGCAGCTTCCTCAATTGTAAGGAAGATCTATCAAATGCCATGAGGTACCACGGCACCAGAAAGCATAGCCTAAATGGAATTAGCCATCGTGGTTCAGCTGAAACTCTTGTAGTCCGGGAAAACTTCATCCCTGGAGTGAAGCAATTGTTTTTCTGTTTTTATCTTGCTTCTTTCGAGTCTAATACATATTAAAGCAACACCTTTTCCAGGAATCTGGCCCATAATTCTGGGAAAGTTCCTAAAGGCAGTGGAGGAACCTTGTGTTTGCTGAGGGAAGGTACAGCTGTGGCACTATGTGTGGAGCAAGCCTGTGGTCATAAGAAAGGTCCTAAATTTCCTCATGAGAGGAATTGCCTCACACCTTCAGGAGCAGCTGGAGCTCTGGCTTTTCAAACAGGGATGGTCCAGCTGTGTGAGAGTGAGATATGCAAAATTGTTCTGGTTGCATTTCATTCAGGAACAGATAAAACTTCGAGGGAACTGAACCTGTTGACACAAAGATGCAATCCCACATGGGCATTTGCTGCTCCTGAGCTGCTGTAATGGGGCATGCACAACTCCTATGGCACAATTGTACTATTAGTCTTAGACTTGCCTAAGCAGGTATTCACAGCATTTCCACTAGGATTAACCAGCACCAGAGGTAATGCTATGTGGTGATTTTTTTTACTACCCAGTAAAAGTATTTAAAGTGAAACCAAGTAACGTTTCTTCCATGCGTACTGAAGCAAGGCATCATGGTGTTTGTGTAGCTGATCAGACACACACTGTCTCATCCCACTTAGCAAAATGCAGGAAGCATGTCTTCATAGACTGTTCTGTCTGCCGCTAGAAGCCAAATGTTTGCTAAATGCAACTAAATCAATTTTATCAGCTGTTATAGGAAATCAGAATCTCAGCTCACACAGCAGAAATAGGAACTTTTTGAAAAGAAAAAAATATAATAATCTTTAGCCTATGCAGTTACCTAAGTACCTTGCTGCCTTTAAAATCAACAGGATCTTGGTGCCTCAGGACCTAAGTTCCTAACACATTTCTGTATCTTTAGAAAGGATTGCCTCTCTGAAAGATCATCTGTTAATTTAACAGTTTGCTTTGCTTCCCACAGCTCTCAGGGTTGGGAGAGAGAGTGAGCAGCTCTTGGTGTGCTGAGCTGTTAGGGACTTGAGACATCTTTGATGCAAATGCACTTTTGCTCAGCAGAATAATGATGAGTTTGCCGAAAAGACCAGGAAATACCTCCCGTGCATACAGATGGCATAACTATTATCGGCTATTATCAGCTTTGTTTCCTTTTTAAATTGTTTGTACAGATATTTGCAAATCATCATGAAAAAGACCCTTCTGTCCTCAGAAGTTTAAATAAAGAGCTAAGAAGTCATCTTTACATCTGACTCCGGTTTCCATGAAAAGTAAATGGGAAGAATTGCTGCCCATTCCTGCTATTATAAAGCTGTACAAGCAGATTTTGAAATGAGTGGGAACTCATGAAACTAGATCAGGCGATTTGGTGATGGATGCTCTGGTTTGTCAACATCTTTTCAATATGCAACAGTTAGCTAAACTTCCTTTGCAACACAGGAAAATAAGAAAATTAACAACTAATTCTCGTTTGGTCAGAAAGAAGTGAGGTTTTCAGAAATCTCTGTGAGTGTGGGGCCAACTGCCTGGCTCCAGCTGGCCAGAGCACTAAGCAAAAATGATAGGCAATGTGAGATCTCACTTTATGAAGTAGCATTAAAAAACAGCCCCAAAACCAACCAACCAAATATGACCCCAAACCTCTCACAACCCAAAAACATCCATCCCACCCCGCCAAAACAATGACAAAACAAACAAAAAAAACCCCTCAGTCAACCCCCCAAAACACAACTGTGTTAAATTTTGCCTTCTGGCTTCGTAAGTGGGGAGAGCAGCTCTAAGCAGCATCTGTAACAGTGTTTTATCACTCATGCAGACAATTTTAAGGAGGTTTAAGAATGACATAAGCAAGCACTGGGATTTTAAACCAAGTCGTCCAAAAGCCAGGTCTGGTTAAACCCCGGACTGATGTCAGCCTTGCTGGCTGAGAAGAAGCAGAGGAGGTGGCTGTGAGACCCGGTAAATCGGGTGAGCATCACGCAGCAGGAGCGGGGAGGGGGATAATGGGGCTGTGCACCCGAGGGATGCGCTACAAACCGATGCCCTCTCCTGGCGGCACCTGTGCGGTGACAGCTGGGGACGGGCTGGTGCCTGCCCGCACGGTGGGACCAGAAGGATTTCGTAAAAAGCTGGCGCTGACACCAGTGACAAATATGCCAGCATTTAGTACAAGCGAGGGTGGCACGTAAATATTTACATTGTGATAAAGATTTCACAGCCGGAGACTTTTCCTTGCAATTGCACTGTAGTATGTTCTTCAACGACCATGTTTAGCCCCTTTTTAAAAGAGGAGGGCTGGACACAAAGATAAGTATTAGGTAAGCAGCTCCTGTCCTATATTAGAAACATCTGCACAGTAGTTCCTAGCAGTATGGATGAACAGACGATAATTAATTTTGCATAATGGAGACAAGAATAAAATAGCATGCTGCCCTTGATTTCACTGCTGCAAAGACTTTGTAATCAAGAGCTTTTCCTAGTGTGGAAACAGGGATCGTAAAGGAAGAGGAGATTAAAAGCAAGTATATCCTACGTAATAGCTTTTACAATGCATCTGACTGTGATTACACAAATAACCTTGGGAGTGCCGGCTTCCAGGGAAAAACAAGAGCTGTTTTGATTAAAATGATCAGAATGCAGATCTGTGTATCCTGATACCCAGGACTATTTCAGAGCGTTTGATAAGTAGAGGTGAGTGAATGTGTTTAAGCAGGGAAGGAAAAAAACCAAAATCACAAAATTCAGTCCAAGCACAAATCAAATGTATTTTTACTTTAAAGCTTAACCCGTAATGGTTATTAACATCATACATCACCAACTGTCCAGCACATACAAATGGCTGGTAATTATTTAACAGCATTCAGTATTTATCGTGCTTTATACTAGATAGAGTTGGGTGAGAAAGCCCAAAAATGTCTGGCGTTGGAAGAGGAGCAGGAAGGGCGGTGCTAGGACAGCAGCTCCTCTGTATTACGGAACAAAGCATCCTCCTCGCTCTGACACCTCAGAGCTGTGCAGATCAGACTGACTCACCTGCGAGTAAACATGAAAACGTACAGAATTATGGGAGTATGGAAAGAATGAGCTTCTAAAACAGCGTGGTGAGTGAGGGATGGAGGGATTTGGCTATGTGAATTAGAATTAGAATTAGTGATAATCAAGGTCCTACAGTTGTCCAGAGGTCACAGATGGAGCACTGGGGAAAGACCACTTTTGGCCCCTTTTGCTGATCAAAGCAGGAGGCTGTTTAGGAAAAAATGAGGGAACACAATTCAGTGGAAAACATTCGGAGGAAGCAGAACACACATAAACTAGCAGAAGAAAAAGCTAATGAGGAGAGAGGCCCTAAAGGGCAAGAAAGAAGGATGCCCTGGTGGCAGTTTTGAGAAGAGGGACGGGAAGAGAAACTGGAGAATATGAATTGCTCTCACTTTCAGCAAGGAGAAGGAGGTTCTGCATAGATGTGAACATGACACCAGATCAGTATTCTGATCAGCTGCATTTACTGTCTATCTCAGCAGTAGGCGCTTAATGAACACCCCGAACGATCCCTGCTCTCTGCAGAGCAGCTGCAGCTCAGGCTTGTTGCAAGGGTAGATTTCCTTCAAGCAGCACTAAGACAGGTGTTCTCTGTCTTTACTGCTTTATTCCTTTGGCCCTACGTCAAACAGCCACGTTCACTGTCAAGGCACAGTTTTGCTTCCCAGGGTGTTAGCCTAGGTCAAATGATGACCTGGTCAACTGCCAGTCAGGCTGCCTCTCTTCCTCTTACCTGTACAGAAACCTGGTGGTGGGCTTCAACTGCATATACTGATGTTGCTGTTTGCTGGTAGTGCCTTCTGAGTAGGCCACCTGGTAGTGCCTTGCTTATTGAAAGATCTTCTTCATCTTATAAGTCTTCTCCAGTCCTGATGGCTCTTGCTGAGTAGGATCATTTAAAATATCTGTAGAGGGAGAAGTAGGTTGACATTCAGAATAGCATGAATAGCATCCCAATACTGACACTGAAACAAGTGCCACAACTCTTGGTGGTCATGTTAACCCTTGACATCTTCCAGACAGAGCAGTCTGACTAGCTGTGGGTTGTGGGGGAGCACCTCTCTCCCGGCACCCAGCCTCCGTCCCGGGCAATTTAAGCTTAGCATGAACTGACACCCATCCTAGGGGAAAACTGAAATACAGTGGAGTATGGGGGCAATGGGAGAGGAATGAAAACGGTTGGTGGTCTTCCTCTTCTCCTCAGTCCCACTGCCATCCCCAGGGGCCATCTTCAGCGCTGTGCTCTGCCAGAGCACCCCAGCGGAGTGAGGATGGCCAGTGGCTGGGAGTGAGTTTTCACTCTCTCCTCTCTGTGATGCTCCTGTATCAAAATACCGTCCCTTTGGAAGCACTCACTTCCAGGAACCCTCCCCTGGGAATGCTGTGTCCATTACCTGAACACCAAGTGCCACTGAGGTCCTAAGACAACATTTCCTTGCTATTTGTTTTAGCTGATATTTTTCAGCTAAATTCAGAAAATATCACGGGTTTCCTCCCTATGGAAAAAATGCATGTTGCTGTTTCTGTCAGTGATCTATAGAAAAACACAACACAAAAATACTGTCCTACAAGCAGTATTAAAACATAAACTGAAAGAGAATACGCAGTCTGAGGTGTCTGGGAGCCTGCTTGATGTTTGCCATACTAAAGCAGCCACCCATAAAGCTGCTTGTCCTGTCAGCTGCTGAAAAATCAAATTGCTTCAGTGCAGCAACTTTTTCTGAGAATAATGAAAACAAATGTATTTGATAATTGGACCAGAAGTGCACTTTTGTTGCAGAACTGTAGTAACTGCTGGCTGTTGAAATGCAGGTTCCTTCTGAGGGAAAGATTAGACGTTAATCATTCATGGTAGAATGTGAAGAAACCAGGTCATAAGGAGACTGAATACATTCTAAAAATAATGTAATCTGGTGGGGAAATGAAGAGGTCTGCAAGATGCTAACTTAGAGGACACTCTGGCTTGACTCTTTTGTCCTCTGAAACCAAAGATCCCAGATCAAATCCTACCTGTGCCTTTAGCAGCAGAAGAACTGAATGAGTAAAGGCAGCATCCCATGTTTAACTTCTAATTGAGTGAGGCTGGATACCCAGCCCACTAATGTTCAGGGGGAGGGTGACCTTTTCCCCTGACTCCACAGGACTTTTAGGCAACCTGAGATACTTCGAAGTGGTTTGTCTGTACTTAAGATAGCTGAAATCTTTCAATTGTCCTCACTTTTTGAGGATGCCTATTGGCAAAACACCTGTCTTTCCAGGTCCTCTGTCTACTAAAGAGCACTGATGTTAAGAGAGCTGAAGAGTAAAGGGGGGATGCACCTCCTCGCTGTCCTCAGCTGCCTGGAGGGCGATACAGAGGAGGAAGAGTGCACTCTTCTTGAAGGGGCGTAGCAGAAGATAGAGAGGTACAATGAAACAACACAGTTGCAGCAAGGGAAATTCAGATTAAATACAAGGGAAAAATCCTTCACCGTGAGAGTGCTCAAAGACTGGCACAGGTTCCCAGAGAGTCTGTGACATCTCCATCCTTGGAGGTGTTCAAATTTTAACTGGTCAGGCCCTGAGCAGCCTGCTGTAACGTTGAAGTTAGCCTTGCTTTGAGCGGGGTGATCTCCAGAGGGCCCCTCTAACCCAAATTTTTCTGTGATTGTGGCAGTGCAGAGTGCAAGAGGAGATTTGCCAAACATGCCTGCACAGGAGTTGCTGCAGTGGAAAGCCAGTGACAAGTTTGTAGCATATGAACTTCATTGCATCAATGAACTCCAAAAGCAACTAAGAGAAGGAAGTAAAAGTCACCCTAAAGCAAATGGTTTGATATCTGAACTTTTAAAAAAGAGCTTTGCAATAATAGGACAAATAGCACAACCTTGTCCTCGTCCTCCCCCCACTACCCCAAACGAGCAGGGCTGAAACGCAAAGGCTGGCACTAAAGCGTTCCTGCTTCTCTTTCCTCTGGAGTTAGTTTCATGGGCTGTCTTGCTTCAGGATCCACCAACTCTCCTCTGGAGCTAGGCCTTCTCTTCCTGAATGTTTCAGCTGAGTCCAGTACAGAAGGGCTGAATTACAATTTTCAAAATACCTGAAACTTGGCCTGATTTTTACTAGCCTAGGTGCGTGTTCCATAGTTTTCAGGGTTTCTACCCTGGATCTTACCTACTGGACACAGCATAGCTTTTACCTTTTCTCTGGAGCTCAGGAAAGATGCTATCAAGAAAATGTGATGGTCGTAGCTTATGTTTCGTGCCCATTTGGTGCAAGTGTTTAGTTTATGTCTTTTGTTTATGTCAGGCTCCATCACTCAGACTTCTACATTTCTTCCACAGTCATTGCTAAATTAACTTGGTTTTCTTCTTATTAAATGGTAAGCAAACAAATAAATAAAAAAACGTATTGTACAAGCAGACCCATATTAATTTTGAGATGTTAAATGATCCATATTTGTTAATACCTGTCACTAGAAAAATTCACCCTCACTTCCTAAGTCCTTTACTCTTTTCCCTGTCTCTGTTCACCTGCCCGAACAATTTACCAAAGATTCAAGTTGTACTTCGTCCCTTTGATTCTTTATTCTGCACTCTGCTTCCTACAAGTAAGGAAAGACTTCCCCATTTGTAGTGGGTTTGCATGGCAATGTTTTGGGAGGGGGTGAGAGGGGGGGTTATAGGGGTGGCTTCTGTGAGAAGAAGCCAGAAGCTTCCCCCATGTCCTATGGAGCCAATACCAGCCGGCTGCAAGACAGACCCACTGCTGGCCAAGGCTGAGCTAATCGGTGACAGCGGTAGTGCCTCTTAATAGTAAATTAAGAAGGAAAAAAAAAATTCTGTGCCAGCAGAAGAGAGGAGTGAGACTATGTGAGAGGAGCAGCCCTGCAGCCCCCCAGGTCGGTGCAGGAGGAGGGGCAGGAGGGGCTGCAGGTGCCGGAGCAGAGATTCCCCTGCAGCCCGTGGTGAAGACCCGCGGTGAGGCAGGCTGTGCCCTGCAGCCGTGGAGGTTAACGCTGGAGCAGATCTCCACCTGCAGCCATGGAGGACCCCACGCTGGAGCAGGTGGATGCCTGAAGGAGGCTGTGAACCCGTGGGAAGCCCGTGCTGGAGCAGGTTCGCTGGCAGGTCCTGTGGCCCCGTGAGGGACCAAGGCTGGAGCAGTCTGTTCCTGAACAACTGCACCCCATGGAAAGGACCCACTCTGGAGCAGTATGTGAGGAATTACAGCCCGTGGGAAGGACTCACACTGGAGGAGTTCACGGAGGACTGTCTCCTGTGGGAGGGACCCCACAGTGGAGCAGGGGAGGAGTGTGAGGAGGAAGGCGCGGCAGAAACAATGTGTGATGAACTGACTGTAACCCCCATTCCCCAGCCCCCTGTGCTGCTCAGGGAGGATGCAGAGAAATCAGGAATTAAGTTAGGTCTGGGAAGAAGGGGGGGTGGGGAGTAGGGGAAGGCATTTATTTTCTGATTTGAATGGTTATTTCCCCAAGCTGTGTCTGTTTTGCCCGTGACGGCTGATTGCTGAGTGATCTCCCTGCCCTTACCTCCACCCACCAGCCGTTCATTGTGTTCTCTCTCCCCTGCCCAGCTGAGGAGGGGGAGTGATAGAGCAGCTTTGGGGGGCATCCAGCCACAGTCAACCCACCACACCGTTCACAGCCACTTTGCCTCCCAAGGACCACATCAAAGCTCACCTGTGCTATAATACATAGAAGAAAAAAGTGACGATAACCTGGTTTGTAGTCAGTGCTACTGAACTACCCAATTAGTGATGGAGCCCTGCTTACCTGTACTCATCTTCTACAAGGATTCATTCAAACAGGGAATTGAGCTTTAAAGAATGACAAGTTATAAAGATGAAATGGAAAGTAAAGCTGGAAGAGGAACATCTTGCATGCCTGAGAGTAAGGAGAGAAAATGTCACCAAGGACTTGTGGGTGATGTTTTTAGGATTTGTTTCACCAAAGGAACAGCCTGCTATCGCCCACAGAAGAAAATAAGGGCATTTATCAAAGATACATTGGTCTTCATCCATGCTCTGCTGGATTGCAGCTTGAACACGCCACTGCCCTCCCTGGTAGTCAAGGCTGATGGGACTTACTATTCCTTCTGTTACTGATTACATGGTGTGCCAAACCATGCATGTCACCTATTTAGTGTCCTGACTGTCCATACTTGCTGTCTCCAAGCTCTAAGTGGTGCGAAAGACAGCTTTGTTCCTGCCCCAGAACATTTAGTCCTCCTGCTCCATCAGGGCCCCATGGGAACATTGCTGACTTTTTCCTGTAATTGCCTACAAGTGGTAAAGCCAGAGTCCCAAGAGCAGGGAGGCTGAACCGTGCTTGGTGGGGTTTTGCATTTGTTTGAGAGGGGATTCGGTCTCTGTTCTCATTCTGTCTGCAGACTGTAAAATACACAGACCTCTGTCGGTTTAATGCTGTTAGGAAAGTAAAAGAACATGAAGGAGGACAAAGAAAACAGAAGGGGCAGGTTGGGTGCGGTGCATTCTCACCCATGAGCGCAGGGCTTGAAGTGACTCACTGATACATCAATGCTGAGGTGCCGAGAGCCTCTCCAACAATTTCCAGCTAGCGAGGTCATTTATTGTAGTGAAATGATTCAGTGACCTTAAGAAGCAGCCAGAGGCTCTCTCTGGAGACTGCTGGAGAGGCAGAGTAATCTCATAGATGGGAAACTGCACTGAATACATCTTTTCTTGGTCTTGTTAATGATCTCAGCACACACAGCTCATTTCAGCTCTGAAAATAGTTGGCAAGTTGTTCTTAAGATTTTTCAAATCATTCTAGGATTGGTACTCACCACTGGAAAGTATGAAGCATATTTTAGCTGTGTGGTGTTTACTTTCCAATGTAATTTTAAAGACCTTCCAGAACATAGGTGACCATTTCTTATTTATTAAGGTCACTACAAAGCACCTCCCCCTAAAAAAAAAAGTCCACCCTAAGGCAAAACTGGAAAAATATTGGGCATTGGGCACAAACTGCATACAGCTTGGGGCAGAAAGAAGCAATTAAGCCAAGCAGTGGGTTTAGATGACTTTCAAAGTTTGTTACTCCCAGTTTTTACAATTCTGGAACATTTTTTAAATTTCATGTAGCCGTGTTAAATATGAAGGCACATCACATGAAACATAAGCTAGTAACACCCAGAATGAGCAGATAATGTCTGCCTCCACAACAACCTGAGCACCTTATAAATATCCTTTCAAACTTGTGCTTAAGAATCGCTGCTTCCAGTTCCCACCCAATTCAACTGGGAATTTGCCCTCTGCACAGCTCAAGTGACATGGTGATTCCTGAAGTTATGCTGGAGCATCTGCAGCACTGTGGGGTCCTCCATGCCATCTCTGTGGAAACTGCTCATTTCTCAAGATCCCAAAAGTTAGGCCAAGTCTTCTGCTGTCTGTAGACTACGGCAAAGCTCTGGTTTGCATACAAATGAAGAGCCAGAATCAGGGAAGAAAGGGAACTAGCAAAATGTGTTTTGCTGCAGGTACTTACCAGGCCTGCTTAGCCAAGGATGGGTTTGAAGGTGGTTGGAAGTAATTTTAGTTTGTGAACCTTCTCTTGTTGTTTCAAAGGTTGTGTCAAAGACTGTGACAGAAAATGGACCAGGGCAACATGTAAGGACATATTTTGCATCCTGCACCTGCACGAAGCCCTTTCCCACCTTGTCCTCTGTTTTCCTTCCGTGTTGCATAACATGGTGGGTATGATCTCAACAGTAGATGTTTATTCCAAATCCAGCCATTTATTTGATTATTTTCCCTAAGAAGGTGTTTGTTCTGCACAAGATGACTAATTCAACATTCATTTTTCCTTTTGAAGAGTTTGCTGAATGGGAGTGAAAGAGGCAGCTTTCCCTGAGTGAGCAACCACTTAAAGTTTGCATTCCAAGTATTTTAATGTTTCTGCTCTTTTTTTTCACTATGTGACTAACAGATGTTGTAGTGGTTGTTAAAGTCATGGCTGAAAAGTCCTTTTGCACAAGTCCTTTATATACAAGTAAGTTAGTTTCATGGTTTTAAAAATAAGTCTCCGTGAGGTCACCTGTTGCCTGACAACATCAGTCTCCAGCCCTGGGACAATTACTCAGTAAAGACCTGATACCCAACCACAATCCCCACTTTCCACATGTCCCTCAGAAAGCTGTGGGACCAGGTCTTTATGCCAGCGGACACTACTGACCCTTTTCTTGATGTTGCTTTTCTCTTCTTCTGTATAAAAACTTCTAGACATTCATTTCAGTGACTGGACTGCCTTAAGGGACAGCACATATCAGAAATCTTGTGTTTCCCAAATATGCATAGTAGCAGCAGGATTAGGAGACATCATCTTTGTGTGCAAGGTAATTTATAAGAGCATCTCTTGCTTGTATCTACTTGAAACCTAGATATTTAAATTAATTTACATTTTAAATGAAGAGGATGATCAGCAAAATGAAGTGAGGAAACAGCAGCTAAGGATGGAAATCATCACTTGCAAAGCCAGAGGATTAAACCGTAGCCAATCCATGTGGAAAGGAGAGAGGACTCACCCAGTGAGGAGAGTGGGAATTCGTGTCTGACCAGGGTGCAGGCAGCATGCTTTCAAAGAAGGTATGAAAACTGCTGCCAGTTAGAGGCACTAGGACACCACTATTTTAGCAGCATTCCTGAAAATACAATTCCTCATATGGAGCTTTCCAGATCAATTTGCTGCCTTTGTCAAGGTGAACTGGAGTCATGCACATACTGTGGAAGAATAGACAAGAACATCGTGATTTTCTTTGTCTTTCTTATTTTGCAGAAACTTCTGCTTAGCAGGCTTGAGGTTATTGGCGGGGGGGGGGGGGGGGGCACACTTGTTAAAAGGAATTTTCACTTGTGTATCAACAACAATAAAAAAGGTATTTTTGCCACAAAATTAGACTATCCCCAAAGAAACAACTAGCTAAAATGCAGCTAGAAGAAAGGTAGTTCAGAAAGCAGCAGTAAAATTATTTTGGTTTCAGTGCTTTGGAGTGAGCTGTACAGCACCACAGGTACTTGTTTCCGCAAGGGTCAAGATGTATAAATAACAGCACATAGTCAGTAGTAGCTCCTGCCTGGCGGAGGCTGTGGGTATCCCCACAGGCTTCTGCCCGAACACATAATTTCCCTGTCTGCTGCCACTCCTCATGCATTGTCTTCCTCCTCCCGGTGGCCCCACAGAGGGGAACCAGTGTCAAGTTTTGGGATTTCAGGACAATGTCAATGACAACTCGTGTTTGTCAAATGCACGCCGTTCTGTACCTTCTGTCCCTGGTCTCTGCTTTTCTGTGTCAATGTTGACAGCAAGACCCCTCAATCTGTGGGGCCAGGCCTGCACTGTATGGTGCCCTCCCTGACTGCTGTCACAGCTACAAGTCCAGAGGCTTAGTTCAGTAATAGCCTGTGCAGAAAAAACCGTTGGGATTCATCTTCATGAAGGACAAATGGACGAGTGAAATGCAGAGAAAACAAAAGACAGGCTTGTCCTTCTGTGCTGGTAGGAGCATGAGGTGTAAGGAAACCCAGTGATAGTTACTAAACTCCCACTGCAGTTTGTGCTGCAGCACGATAGCAGATATGTAGGCAATCACTGGTGTGGGTCATCAGATTACCAGAAAATTGCTGCACCATGTCATAAGATATGCTGAAAACTGTACTGTATATAGTTTCAAATGCAGGGTCCATCTTCCAGGAGGGCAGTAGTTTGTTCAGAGCAGACTCATAACAGCCTGCAATACCATGCCGCTTGTGTGGACAGACTTTCTGTAGCAAGCTGGTCTGGCGTCCGTCAAACTGAGTGGAAAGGCAGAAAGAAATTCTCCATATCATGATGTAGTGCAAGACAGGAGCTAAGTTACCTTGGCAAAGCAACCTGGTAATGCAGCTGTACAGTTTCCACACCTAACCAACTACACCGCTTTATAGGGACATACCCAGCTTTCAGAGAGCTTGGGGTTCATGTTGCATGAGCGCTTGGCAAGGGAGTCAGACGTTCTGCAAATATGACTCAGTCAGGGCAAAATAGGGAAGGTCAGCCTTGGAGCTAAAGAACAAACCAGGCATTCTGGGCTACTAGGTTTGCTGCCTATTATTCCATAAGGAAAAACAATTGTGAAAAGCTGTAGGTCTTGTAGAAACTGTATCGTGCACTCTCTTGTTAGCCGGGGCATAGGTGGATGTGTGTGGATAAAGAAAGTGAGGCAAAGGATGTGACATGGGGAACAATGCTGCTGCCGTCACTTTTGGGATCTGATACTAAGTGAGGACTTTAGCTGCAGTAGAATCCATCAGAGTTTTAGAGAACAAGGTGTTGTCTTGTGCCATTGGATTATTTTATCAGCACTAGGGTTGTGTTATTATGAATCCACATTGCCAGTGAAACAAGGTCTGCAAAGTGTCTACCACATCTAGGACCAGGAGAAAACACAGGGAGGGTACACAGGCTTTTTGTAGAGGAAACCAAACCTGTGGGTGTCCTGCCCATGGGGATATTGTGGGCATTAGACACCAGCTCAGAAGCCTGAGAAACTCAGTTGTACACCCTGCTCCTGTGTGAGATCCGATAGCAAGGACAGGCAAAACTAAGAAGGTAGATTTTTTTCAAGCTACTCTTGAGAAAGAGATAAGCTTAGAAATGCACTGACATGACAGATGGACACTGAATGAGAAAAGAGTGTGCCGGTCATAATTTCGACAAAGAAAGAGGCAGTAGTTATCACCTCATCAGTACAGGCAGGGACTGCCCATGTGGGTGGACATATCTGTCCAGGTTTGGCTTGTTTCCAGTTCCCATAAGAAAGATGTGCAGCTGGCCTTCACCGAGTTTTTCTGGGGATCTACAGAAATAGATGTTGGGGACTGCTATGAAGGCTAAGGAGAAAATGTTTGAATAGAGGATACTGGAGCAGCTTTTTTTGAGTTAAATCACATCAGGCCAATGGCATGAAGGGAGCTGAGGGGTGACAGAAACCAGTTCAGGAGGCTGAACACCAGACTGCCAAGCCTAGGCTTATATATAGCTGAGATTCCTCTCTCCTAAGAGCAAAGAGATAGGACCTGCATAATCAACTATAATCTGGCACTGCCAAAACTGAAAAAGATCTGATCTTGTGTCACTGCTATAATTTCCACCGATCTTTTGGATACTGAGCCCAGACCAATTGGAAGAGCAGCTGTGCTTTCTCAGGAGTAAAGCAAACCATGCACTATTTCAAAGCAAGCAGAATGAAACTCAGTTTCTCCCACAAGAAGCCCCTTTCAGCTGCCCAGGCTATAGAAAAGTTCCTCTCATTTTTGAATGTATAGCAGACCAAAAAGCTTTATAATTCTACCTGAACATTTGACTCTGGGAGACTATGTAGTCTGCAGAAAGGGGAACATGGTGTGCATATATGGTCACCACAGCAGCTGATGATACCAGAAACAGTGACTGTTCTGAAGTTAGGGCATGATTAACTGATAGGAATGTCTTTTGGAATTACTTGCATCTGAGGATGAATTCAGTAGATATGATACTCCATCTAACCCTGGAGAAAAGCAAAGTGCTGTCAAAGATACCAGAAGTGAGGCAGTTCCTACAACATGAAAATTAGAATGCACATTGCGACAACAGAGAGGGAACAAGGAAAACAATAATCAAAGCAACATACCAAATTCCTGTTCTGAAGCAGATGGACATGAAAGGCAACTCATTTAGCAATTAGACATTCTTTAAATCACAAAAGGGAAAATTACAGAATTGCAAGGAAGAGAAAAACACCCTGTTCAATAAGCAAGTGTCAATCCATGAGATGAGATTTTGCATGCATATGATGTTCATGCCAGGCAGAACAAGGAAATTAAATGTATTTGCACCAGATGCAAAGGCAAGATGAGAAACTGAATGTCAGATCAAGAGATGACATGAGTGAATGCACTAGGTTTTGAAAACTAGCAAAGTAAGAAAGCAGAATGGCCATAAACTAAAGTAATTTTTATATTACATAATAATACTGCCACTAAGATATTGTAAATTTTAAGCATAAGGCTAACAAAAAGTGTTCCAACTAAAATTTTAGGTAATTCATAGAAGCGGGTGATTGCAGCTAAAGCATGTGAATTTATGATCTTAGTGGGAAAAAAAAAAAAAAAAAAAAGCCAACAAAACCCCAGGAAAGATAGTTTATACGGTCAGAAAGATGCACTAGCTGAAACAAAATTTTATCCAGACCTGAGTCTACCACAGCATCCCAACATTAATGCTGTTATGATATTACCATGATGGTTTTGCATCTGTGGAATAGCTACCATGAATTTTACCCCAAAAATAAATACGATGTCTAAAACATCGTGTTCTTTGCCAAGTACCTGATACGTTAAGAGAAAATATTAAAGAGATCAATGTAGTGAATAGAAAGCTAGACATAACTGCCAAAACATTAGGGCTCACAGCTTTAATAGTTACTGAGAAATAAAGAGGAACATCTATTTGCATACACTCAAGCATCCCAAATAGATGATTTAAAAAAAAGCTCAGGCTCCAAACATTTCAGCTGGAGCTATGTTCTTTGTGTAGCAGAAAAAGATATTCCAGCGTTTGATGCTAAAACACTGCCCTGGGGACAAAAAATAATAATATCTAAATAGATTATTTATGCTATCCTGTTCAATAGTAAGTCATGCAACTTCCAGGCTATCAGCTGAGAACACTGCTTGGGAGCTAACCCACAAGTGAACCAATATCAGTTTCCTCAAGAGGAGGGACTGAGAGGCCTGGAAGAGATATTTACTGTATGTGATACAAGTGTGTGGACATGAAGCTTATGCAGCAGAGCCTCTGGCAAATTCAAATTGTGCCCACAACAACATCTGTCTGCTGGAAATGGCCAGGGAAGTAAACAGAAAATGAAAAATGAGAATAATGCATCTGACTGAAGTATCGTTCAACTGACATAGAGGAAAACCTGAGATGTTTGCAAGATGTTGAGTTAGAGCTGTTCAAGAAATTACTATCCCATCATCAGGATTTTAATATCCCCTTAGATGGATGCTACAATGGTTTGTGAGTGTGCATCTCTGTTCTGTACAATACGGGTAGACAATACATAGTACCTCCCAAGCGATCTGACAAAGCTGCCCTGACAGTCTGTACTGAGTAGTGACCTAAGCCCATGAGGGCAAAAGTGGTGCAAACTACATATTTGTATTCTGAAAAAAAAAAAAAAGAATCCAAGACATTCACCAGTGTTTGAGCTCTGAGGTGAATTCTAGGCTAATCTGTCTGGTTTATAATCTGTGGTGTAGACATGTCTGTTTTATATGAGATGACTGTCAGAGAACCCTGCAGAATACGTCATTTCAAACAGGAATTCTAGAAAAAAAGATGTCTGGACAAGGTAGGAAATTAAAATTTTAAACAAAAAAATATTTTTAAAAGTGTTCAGTGAATGTGGCTGAAGCAGCAAAGCTAAAACTACGCTACCTACAACTGGCTTCTTATCCCGAGCAGTCCAGAATTCAGAAATACGGTAACTGAACACAAACATGAGATCATCAGCCAGTTCTGGTATCAAGGGCATTAACAATATTAGTTTCAAGAAAAGAGTTAAAGAGAAACAAAGGACAAACAAAACCAACCAAGGATATTAAAATACTTCCACCTCAAAATATGTCCATCTTTCTTTCAAAGAGCCAGACCACAGGTGACAGGCTTTCACTTTTGGATACTGAATGGTGAAGACAGCACAAGCATTTCAAATGATGTTGAGAGAGGCAGCCAATTTGAGGATACGTGAGGGCCATCTGGGAACAGAAACTTGTCTCCAGAAAATGAGCTGTATCCCCAGTGCACTTCTGCACAGGCCAAAACTGTCTTCTCATTAGAAATGACATGTCTATTTGTAGTGAGCTTATGCTCCATGTCTGGGAGTTTAATCATGCTGCTGCCACAGTTGATCAAATAGCAAGGCTGAACTGGAAGATAAAATTGTTATTTTAAAATCTGTAGAATGTATTTTAAATTTTTTTTTTTCAAAAGCTGTCAGGCCAATCCCGAGATGTATTCCACAAGGAGTATCAGTAGCACCTTCATACAATAGAGTTGTCTTCCAAACATGCATGTTCCTTGATTACTGTGGTGCAGCACCGTAAGAACTCTGCAGTAAAGAAAGGGGGACTAAAGAAGGATGAGAAGCAAAAAGCCAACACCTGCAGTGGAGAATCAGCAAGAGAGGTCCCATCAGCAGGGAGAACCTTTCGGTGTCAGGGAAAATCATGCACTTGAAGGCAGGGCACAAAGGCAGCCATGGAAGATGGTGAAACATGCTGTTGACAGGACAGGTAACTCAGCACATGTAAAGGGCCACCTACTGCACCTGAGATCAGTTAAAGGTTGTCATCACTGAAAGGTGACACCGAAGACAGAAAAAGGAAGACTGATGGGAGCACTGACAAAAGCACCTTCTGCATGTGGTGGTAAAACAATACAAGAAAGGAGCCTGACCTGGTGACTGCTCTGCAAAGCCTACAGCCACGCGTTCAGCCTCCAGCTGCTGTTCTGCAGCAGAGCCCTGCAGCCAGAGACAGCGCTGGGCAACCCCTGCAGCCACAGCTGCCTTCCCCAGGCGCAGCCATGCAGGGTTGCACAGCCCTCTCCAGAGCATGAGCCTGAACACAAGAAGCTTTGTAGGGCTCCAGGGCTTTTTCCAATCCTTGATCTCTTGTCACAAATGACTGTTGAAGCAATTCCTGACTATCTGCAGTTACAGTCTGCAATACTGTCCTTCCAAATAAGAGTTTGCAGATTTCATTGAGTTAATTTAACCTGTAGGCTCATGTAAATTGGTAATATACATAATCTTTTTTTAAAATTCATCATCCTTTTCTTAAGTGGTTAACACCAAGTACTTCTAAGGAAAATAGAAGAAACCTTCCTAATCCTTGCTAGTTAAAAATTTCCATAAATCATAAAATATAAGGCTTAATATCTCTTTCTAAATTTATTATATTTCAGATGGTAGGCATATTTAAATATTAAATATTAAATAACAGATCTTCAAATATTATTTCTTTCCTATGTTTTTGATCTCTTTTCCAGTCTTGCCTAGTGTTCAACCTTCATGACATACTACAGCAATACTAGTAGTAATGCTGTAGCACAAGAGTCTAAAGAAATAAGTGGGGCAAAGCCTGTAGGGAGATGAAATAGCTTTCATTAGACAAACCAATACTAAGTATGTAATGAATGAAAAAATATTTGCTTTGCCTCACTTTTGATTTTGCTAGCTGTTTTCACTCTGTGCCCTGGGCTGTTGGGTGGTTAAATGAGAAGCACCCCCTGCTTTCTCTACACCCCTCTGTATTTCAGGTTAATTTTTTAAAAAAAACCAAACCTGCTTATATGTCTCTTTTCTAGAGTGAACAGTCCCAGATTTTATGGATTTCCTTTGCCCTGAGCCCTTTCTTTTTCTGGGAGGGACTGGTCTTTTTGCACAGTATCATAAGTGAAAAATCAGTGATGGTCTGTGAATTGGTAATACCGCAGTTTATTTTATGGCCCTTCACTGCAGTCTTTCTGTATTACAACAGCTTGGTCACTTCTTGCCTGACAACTTATGTTTGTGCAACTGCCCATAGGGATCCCTCAGTCACTTCCATGAGTTAACTGAAAGCAGTTCTGTAAGATAAATAAATACTTTAACTATTACACTTCTAAACATGAATCATTTTGTCAGGGTGAAACATAAGTAAATTCTTCTAAAGGATTAATTCAGATACATTTTTGTAATCTCTGCAATTTTTTCCCCTTTCTGTTTTCTTCATGTCCAAATCATCAGCAGATACATTAAACACTGGACCAAAACCAGAACCTTGCTACACCCTGCTGTTTATCTTCTGTATCAATGAGCATTTACAAGGAATAAGAAAATAAAAATAAACCAAAGGGCAGGAGAAGAACTAGATTACTTTCACTGTTCTTCAAGCACAATTAACTACACCACATTCCAGTGCCAAACAGGTGCTACTTACGTTGTTCCTTCTTAATATAATAATTGCCATTTTTCTTACATGTATTTTTCCAGATCAAAATAAATAAATGTTGACATCTAAATTTTCACTTTTTATCTAAGAGGAGCAGAACACTTAGTTGTGGAGAAGGGAAGGGAAGGGAAGGGAAGGGAAGGGAAGGGAAGGGAAGGGAAGGGAAGGGAAGGGAAGGGAAGGGAAGGGAAGGGAAGGGAAGGGAAGGGAAGGGAAGGGAAGGGAAGGGAAGGGAAGGGAAGGGAAGGGAAGGGAAGGGAAGGGAAGGGAAGGGAAGGGAAGGGAAGGGAAGGGAAGGGAAGGGAAGGGAAGGGAAGGGAAGGGAAGGGAAGGGAAGGGAAGGGAAGGGAAGGGAAGGGAAGGGAAGGGAAGAAAAAAATTCAGAATTTACAACTTATAAAGCTGCTACACTTTAGTAATAATTAAAGCTATACAATAACGATCAGAAATTTAATATGCCACGTCATCGTGTAATTATCATTCTAAGCTTTTGCTAGTATTTCAGCCTTTACCTGCAAGTAGCTAGATATATATGATTCTCTGTAACTTCATTTTTTGAGCATATTATTATGAAATTATCTATGTCTTTCATTAATCTTTAAGGTAACATTTAATTATTGTTTTATCTCTATCAATATAACACAAAAGAAGAAATATCCCATTTTCTCTAACAAGAACAAAATTAAAAATCAATTTCTAAGCCATTCCATTTTGAAAAGCAATGAGACTATCATTCTGAATTATATAACAAATCATTTCATGTTTTAGAGCACACAATAGTCACGGGTCATGCGTTTACTAAATTCAACTCAGTTTTCCAATGCAGCTCATATTTCGTTTGTCCTGACTTTACTATCTCCATCGTCATTGTAGTAAATATGAAAATATACAAAGACCTGATGCTTCTTGCAGTGGTTTGTATTTCTGAGCAGTGATGTTCCCTTCTGTGGTCTAACATCTCATTTGACCCTTCGGTGGGTTAGTTGCCCGCCAAGAATCAGCCTCAGTTCAAATTACTGAGCACACTGGTGCTGACTACCAGACACCCCTCTGTGAGGTCTTTTTCCATGGGGGATGCTCCTCCATAGCTTTCTTTCTCCCCCACCTCCACACCCTGAGCCATAAAGTGCGGCACTGGGGCTCTGACTATGCTGCCAGAGCACCACACAGCCAAATGTCCCAAGTGCTCTGCAAATACCTGCAAACTTTTGCTTTAGAGGTGAAAATATAACATGAGAAATTAAGATCATAGGTATTTTATAAATGGGTAACCTAAGGGCATGGAGACTAAGTCACTTTCCAAGGGCCATGCATATGCAAAGCCAGAAATAACAATAGAATAAATTCTGTTTAATAAATTTAATTCTATTTCATAGAATCGCATCAAGTAGATTTTCCTTTTCCCACTATTCGGTAGTCTTTAACAAATCCTTAACTGAAATAAATTACAGTGACCTTCCTGAAACCATTGAAGCTGTCCCTGTTCCCAGAAAGAGAAAACTGGCTGGTTCATTTTCAGATTCACCTTTTCTCTCCTTGCCAAAAGAAATGAACCTCAAAACTTTTTCATGTGTGGGATCCCTGAGGATATGGTATTAAGCTTGGCTGGTACTGAAATTTGGAGTGGGACAACCATCTGCTTTACAAGATTTCAGGCAAGACCTGTTGGTTTTAACATACCTTGGTGGGACTTTTTTGCTTCAGTCTGCTGTTGAGATAGGGAAATGCAGGTAGCCTGACCTCCTTTTCTACACTTCCCTCATGCAAACAGTAAGCTTTTAGACATGCCAACAATTGTGAAATAGTTGAGCATGATTTTATCTGAAATGATGTAGCAGTCCCCTCTTGTTGCTCACCTTTGTCACGTGCAGTGTGTGAAATACCTAATGGGTAAGCAGTGATTCAAAGAGCCCGTAGCAGCCACCAAGCTGTTCAATCAGTTTGGATTTGGAAATACTGAACCAGAGTCAGATAGACATACAAAGAGCCTATAAGCATAGTTACATGACTATAAACTTGGTATGAGAGGACACTGAGCAAAACAGAACAGATGACAAAGGCACGATTTGCTTGCTGTTAATGATGCCTCTGCAACATCACAGGCTATCTCTAAGCTATATTTTCCACTCATTGCTGGCTTGCAAAACTTTTAATGGAACAAGTTTTTCTGGCAGAAGGACACTGATTTTTATCTTTAATGAGCAGCCTCTCTATCATTTAGCTTCAGGAAACGGCTTCCTGGTTGTAAGCTGCTTGAGAGTACTGACAGCCAGTCAACTTCAAAAGCAGCCAGGAGAAACTTTCTTGCTAATTTGGGGAAGGAATTAAAAAATGCTGAAAGGTGCAGATGATGTTGTTATGGAGCAGGAGGACTCTGCTTCCCAACATGGAGAAATTACAAGTTGGGATATCAATGACATCAAACTTCCCCAGGTATGTGTCTGTGTCTTAGAAATTTATTCGGTTCTACGGGTTGTCTCTGCTTTACTAATGAGCTTAAATGCTTCCTCAGTTACCTATCCCTCATTGCCTTTATTATCTTTGCCATCTCGAGGTATAGGACAGTGTTTTACTGAAAAGCTAGAAAATATTGAGCAAATATTGAATTTTCTATGCATTTTTGCTTAAACATATTACTGAAAGAGCTACTGATACATGAAAACCAGCAATGTTACAGATGTGTTGCCTTTCTAGTCCACTGTGGTGGATGAGGTGCAGAGAAAGCAAGGGGAAAAAATTATCTCTTGCTGTGGGTGCTCAGAAATGTCCAGGACTTGCTTTTTGCCCTGTGTAGTGCTTTATGAGAAGTTAGCACAGCACCTGCGACTGCCTTGCAATTCTGGGTCCTCAACCTTGCTGTAGATGGGGTCCAGGCAAGTGGGCTGGCTTTCCACAGAGGGCAACACTCCTTTCATGAGAACCTAGAAAAAGGCTGCTTGTGTTTGCAGAGATTTGCAGAGGCAGAATGGTGATCTTTCCCTCCCCCAGTCCTTTTCTAGTCCTCGTATCTAAAAATTTCCATCATGCTCTCCACTGAAAGCCCACAGCACACTGCACGCCAACATCATCTCCCTGTCCCTCACCTCAGCATGTTTGTGTTAGATTCCTCCTGCTGCGGTCCCTCAGGGTCCAGCTCTGCCTTTCACCTCCCAACCCTGTCTTCTTATCTGATCCCAGTCTCTTCCCTACTGTGCCACTGCTCTTTGCCCAAAGCCTCCATGTCTCAGGCTGCCTCCTTCCCTGCCCTCCACTCCAAGGTCACCTTCACTTGCATTTCAGCCTGGAGGCTCCCTTCACACTCTTCCCTATACTATCCGATGGCTCCTGTGGGAGCACAGGAGTTCTCTTCTCAGTTGATATTCTTGCTGCTGTAATGGCTCTCAGTGGCTGGGATCAGCAATTTCAAGGAAATTCCTACTATGTGTTTGTATTCCTGTAAGATCTTTTCTCTCAGAACCACCAGCAGTTCAGTAAGGTGCTTTACAGTTTATTGCATTTTACTGTGATGGCTGTACCCAATGAGATGATGTGTGTTTGGTCCTCTTTTCTTTTTCCCATCAAATTTTATTTTTATGTATTTATTATTCCTTAAAGTGTTGTTCTTGGGGTTTTTTTTTGCTTAGTCCATAGTAGTGAAAATAAAACCTGATCATGTTGTCAGGTTTCTTTGTTTTGGACTTCAGAAAAATCACCGTGGAAATCTTTCATGGCAGTTAGACCAAAACAAATGAAAGTCCAGAACTAAAGACCTACAAATGGGGGCATAATCTTAGTCTGATTCAGTATTTGCCCATTTTCCAGATAGCTGAGCCAAATAAGCTGAATGATTCAATGTAATGCTGCTGTGAATAGCCTGAAAGGCAAAGCAATCTCTCTGCCATGAAAGATAACAGAAGTCAGGCAGGCAGTGACCGCTGCCTGCAAGGAAACTATCTGCTATTTCATGTCAGGCACCCCACCTTCCCCTCCCAGGGAGGTGCTGCACCAAGCTGGACCCATGGATGAGTGAGAACAACCTCCTGGCCAGGCTTTCCTGATGCTTTGGGGCTCATGGGGAGCCATGGGGAGCTGTGATTTTTCTGCTTCCTCTCCACTGCTCCCTCGTGCCAACCAGCATCATCTGCTGAGGTGCTGGAGTCACCCAGGATAGAGGACAGACACCCAGCAGAGGACCAGGTCTGCTGGGTTCTTGCACAAGCTCTTCTCTCCCCCAGCCTAAAACATGGCTTGCTTTGGTATCTCCACAGGATGTAAGACAAATAGACTGGTTTCAAGAATGGCCAGATTCCTACATAAAACGTATCTATAGCTCAGAGGATAAAAATGCTCAGAAGCATCACAGCAGCTGGGCAATGAGAAACACCAACAACCACAACTCTCGCATCTTAAAAAAGTCCTGCCTTGGGGTGGTAGTCTGCGGCAATGACTGCTCGACTTTGGATGGGAGAAAGATCTACCTAAGACCAGCCATATGTGATAAAGCTAGGCAAAAACAACAGCGTGAGTATGAACATGGCTGCTCATTATATGGCAGTTCATAGGTGAGCACAACGTAAAAGAAATCAAAGTAGAGGATACCCTTTGCATTATCCAACCTTCCCACTGTCATTATACTCAAGTGCAACACTTGATTTTGGAAAAATGCATTTTGCATTTCTTACTGCTGTTGGGGAAGGAGTTGTTCACTTGTTTGTTTTCTTCTACTTTTTTTTTTTTTTAAATTCTCTGTTTCTGATGGTTAGAGATTGATTCTCAGCCATCTCAAGCCCATGAGTGAGGCTACTAAGGAAGCTGTGCAGTACTGGCAGCTTTCTGTTGACCTGAGTGTTGGCTTCATTACTGCACGTGCCCAAGAGTAATTCAAGAGGCAGGTCTTGCAGGAAAGAATTTGCTTATAAACTATGATGGCTGGGAAACAGGCCTTATAGTCATGTCACCAGAGCAAGACAATGCAAATAAAGAACATGAGCTGGACACACATTTTTAACGAGACCATTCCAAACAATTGCTGATTGCTCAGTAGAGCTAGCACGTACTGATTTCTGGATCTGATTAACATTTTGGCTAAAGAAAGGTATTACTCAAGCACTCACTGAGGTCAGAATTATGTCCTCTAGAAAAATCAGAGAACACATGACATTCCAGACACTGCGAAGTTAAGAACTACTAAAACTAACCATTATAATAATTGATAAAATGATAATAAAACTATAATATAAATAATTTTTCCAGTTACATTTAATAATGGAACAAAATAAAGGCAATTATTAGTTTGCTTATATTGATTTTTGCTTATGTTTGAAAGTTTTTTGCATAGTTTTTGTCAGTGTAGTTTCTGACCCCCAAACCAGAAGTGGCAATCTACCAGCAACGAACCCTTGTATCACATAGGACTCATCTGTTTGGTGGTGTATAGAAAATATTTCCACCATCTTTGCTCTAGGAAAATGCTGCCCAAACTGCAATGGACCCCTGCAGCTCCTTTCCTGCCGAGGCCATGGTGGTTACCCAGTTACCAACTTCTGGAGGCACGAAGGCCAATTCATATTTTTTCAGGTTGGTATAAAATTACCATACGTTATTCAATTTAATATTAAAGACTGTTTTAAAAGATTGATTAAGGAGATTTTTTGTTCCAACAAATAAGGGTCATTGAATATGACAAGGTCAAATGACTGTAAGGAGAAAAATTTTCACAATGAGTGGGCAAGGTCCTGAGCAACCTGATCTAACTCTGAAGTTAGTCCTGCCAGGTCCTGTTGAGCTAGACCTCCAGAGGTGCCTTCCAACCTAAATTAGCCTATGCTACTATGATTTTACAGCGTATTATATTTTTCGTTTAGGCTCCCTTGGAAACCTGTTGATTTTGAAGCACTTTGCTTCATGTACATAGGAACCAACGAATCCTCAGAAAGTCAGAAACGCTATGTTATCTCAGCCTCTTCTCCAAGGTACTACAAATAAGCATGAGGCTATCTTAGAGCAGGAAATGGTGGTACCCAAGGGACTGTCTATGGAAAATTCCATCTGTGCATTATATGTAACTGTATCTGGAAAACAGTGTATGTAAGTATTTAAATAATGGTCACTATTTCTGGACACCATAGTCCTAATTTAGTACCATAACCACTGAACTGTCTCCTGTTTTCCAGTCTTTCACTTATTCATAGGTTAAATAAAATTAATTCTTTGTGGAACCTAATGGAAGTTAATGTTCTGATAAACATGTCTAAAGTGTGAGAAGAATGGAAATGACTACAGGGACACTGTAGCCAGGCTGCAGAAGACCTTGTAGCTTCAACTGGGGCTCTAGTGTGGGGAGTCTCTTTTGCACATAAATGTGGTGCACTGGTTTTATGATTTCAGAGATTTTCTACCCCATCACACTTCATCTGAGATATGTTTGTTACCTGAGCTCACATTAAATAGGTCTTATTAAATAAAAAGCATTACATCAGGCCATGTGTGGTTTTGGCCTGTGCTACAAATTCTGCTCCCTTAAGATTAATAACAAGGTTGTTTCTAACATATCATAATTTATTTCAAAAGTCCAAAGGAGCTCATGACCATCCACGTCCAGAAACAAAAATAGAAGCAGAAGCAAGAAGATCAGTCCAAAAAGCACAGACAGCTTTTTCTCCATCTTATCCAAGATTAAAAAGAATCCAGGAGACTGAGGTAACTTTTATTACAGGTCAATGAAACTGTGGGGTCAGTGATCCATGGTTCCAGGCACGGTGGAAGCTGTCTGAGCTTTGGGTCTGGGTGGGAACAGGCTTCACATCTCTGCACTCTGCTTCCCTGTGATGGGGCCAAGGAGCAGGGTTGTTCTGAGCACCCTGCTCTGCTCAGCACCGCTATTCACTGCCAGCACCCCCTGTCTGGAGCCTCTGACTACATCTATACTGGCAAACAAAGTAGGGCTGGAGGGCAGGCTCAGTCATGTCACTATTCACATGACCTCTGCGATGGATTTGGCCAGCGCTAACTCGTGCTCACAGACAAAGTGCCCTGGCACGGGTCAGGAGGACAGCATGTGCCAGGGACCATCCCCTGGCAGGATTTTGGACAAGGTCCCTTCACTGTACACAGCTGGCTTTGAACCTACCTGTGTCCCTACATGCCATCACACTACAAGCCACAGGCAATCAGAATCTCAAGCTGATGCTGTGGGAAATAGCCCTTGGTGGGGTGCAGCACAGCCCTTGCAACATTTCACTTCAGGTCCAGAGGCTGCCCAAAGCCAGGATGTAGTGTGGGCACTGCCAGGGCATACCTTTTGGTCTGTGTTACCAACATCAGCCCTTGGCCTCATTTTATTTAGCAGCATGGACACAGCTTTAAAGCCCCAGCTCTTTCCTTTTTTAAGTGCCAGAGTTGCCTTTACAAAATTTCCTACAAGTTCTGTTTTAGTGCTGCTCCAGAAATTGAATTATTTACACAGAAATCTGGGAATAAAGTGATTAGATATTTAGCCTAATCAGTATTGACATTGAAGGAAAATATTAGAAGGCTTTAATTTGATTTAACTCATAGTATTGATTGCACCACCCCATGAGAAAATTGTAACAAATGAACACTTGAAAACTGCGAAATACTTTTGGCAATATTTGAACTCAGGAGGAATATTCATGTATGTGTGTATGTGCATGCACACACACACACTGTATACTATTTTAGTATAGAATACAATATATAACATTACCTATATAATATTATATACTGTGTATAGTATCCTAAACAAAACAAACTCATCATTAACAAGGCAAATCCAGAAATCCTTACTCCTTCTTCCTCCAGTCCCCCAGCATTTACTTAAGAAAACCTAATTACTTTAGCACCAGGTCTGGATTGTTTTATTCTCAGACTTAATGTCCATCAAGGAGAGAGATGCTTTCCTGCATGAAAGCTGCCCCTGAGCAGGATTTGGCCACCTGCAGACCATCAAGGGCTGTGAGGGCACCCTCAGGTGCAGGAGGCACTGCCCCATCCTTGAAAAGACAGCAGGTTGTTGTGTTTTCTTCACATTGATATGTGTCCCAAGGTCCTCCACTGATATGGAGGAGGTGCCACAGAAAAGTGAAGGCATCCTCCACCTCTGCTCATCCCCCATGGGCTTTGCCAGCGTTGATAAGGGGAAGGTGTATCACCTCTGCCTGGTGTGCCCTGCTTGCTCTTGGGGTCTCCAGGAGGGGGTTGAAGGCAGAAGAGTGCTTTGAAGTACTTACAGAAACACTGATGTTAAAACATCAGCTCTGCTGGGTGTGGAAACACTTGTGAAAGCATCTACAGAGATCCTGTGGACTGCTGCGTGCCTGATGGAGGGAACTGGGTAGGGCAGTGAGGGTTTTTCCAGTGATCTTCCTTGCAAAGGCTGTGTCACATGCAACTGTACACCACCAATCTTCACATGCAGTTTGTCTTTTGATGTGCATCCTCCCCAGCTTGGTGTTTGGGATAGTAATCAGTGTCCGTCAGCTACAGAGAAAAGGGATAATTGGGCTGGGTGGGGACAGAGTTCTTAAATGGGCCACATAGGGAAGCAGGGGGATCCAGTAGCCCAAGAAGTAGATTAAAAAAGTGAACAGAGGAAGTTAAACCCATTTGAATGGAATATGAGTTTAGGAGTTGCAGCTATTTCTACTGGAAATACTCAGGAGGACACTAAAAAAAAGAGCTTAGGAGTCACTTTTACGAAGACACACTGACTTAGGATGGGACAGTCAGACAGTATAGGATGGACTGATGGTGTCCTCTTGACACAAGTGCCTGGGAACACGAACGTAAGAAAAAGCAGTTGAGCCACTGTGTAAATCTCTAACAAATACAGAAACAATGATTTTCATACCACTGGTTTAATTCTGTCCCCATGAACACTAAACTAGTCTTCACTTAGGAAATGTTACTGAGCCACATGGCTTTTTTCTTGTATACCTGAGCCTACTGGTCTTACTGAGGTCAAGTTCCCTCTAGACATGTCCTTCCTACACCACCTTCCTGGTGTTTTCACTTCAAATTGTGTGGGAGTAGGAACAGATCAAAGATGTGATAAATATCTGCTTGTAGAGCCTGCTCTTCAGCTGGTCTCATTCGGTGCAGTTGGAGTGACACCATTCACCCTCAGCAGGCTTTCCAGTTCATGGCTCACCAGGAGGTTTTTCCTGGGAATCGTAGTTGTGTTTTGAAAGACCAGCTATGATACAACTAACTCAGGAGTCTGATTTGGCACATGGAACCCATGTCAGTGAACCTGTAAAAAGTCTTCTGAAAAGATTCCATTTTAATATGCTTACAAGAGACCAGGGAGGAGAAGTTTAGAAACACGTATGAACCCAAAATAGAGCAAGTGATACATAGGAAGTTTTCTTCAATGGTGTCAGCGGGCCTTTAGCTGAAGGTGGGCTGGGTCCTACATCAGGCTGTTGGAATTTCTTCTCATGTGGTGAACAGCTGAAAGGAGCTTTGCTACTCTGGCAGTCAGCAAAATCACTATAATTAAATGCATGCAAAAGCAGAATTACAAAGAAGACAGACCTGTAAGTATTCATCAGAAATGGTAACACAGAATGAGTGTCCTGAAAGGAAGTGAAGCTTGCAAAATTATAATCTAATAATTAGGGCAGTTAAAGGAGTTGTGAAATATCTAGAACAAAAGACCCAGAAGAATAATTCTTGTGTGCTCCTCCCTCGCTGAATAAAATTTCTGTTTGTGGGGTAAAAAAAGTAAAGGTAGGAAAATTTATGAATTAGAAATAGGAGTCTTCAAAAACTGAAGCATAATATTATGATAGTGAAAAAAAGACTTTAAAACAATCAGTTCAAAAAAATCATACTTAACTTTTCCAAACTCCATAGGGTAAAAAAAAAATAATCTGTGGTGTCAAATGTATTAGCATAATTTCGTTTTCAGGCGCTTCTTCAGTATATGCTGGCAGTGGACCCCGAGGGCTATGAATGTGAGGTCTAACAATTCTCTCAGCGTAGAACAGGATTTGGGCAAAAACTGCTGAAACAAACCCAGACCCGCCATATCTGGGAGCCCTGTTTGGTTTGCCCCTAGAGCCCACCGGCACTGCCCTACAGGGAGGCTCTACTACGGTGTCTGCTTCATTACTGGTATTAATTGAATGCATTCACGAGGTGTCATACAGGACAGTGTTTATTTCATGCTGCTAGAGAACATCTTGTTTTACTAAACCACACCTTGCTTTCCCAAGTCTCTGACAGGTGCAATGCCGACGCAGAAGGCTTTGCCTTTGCTCCTTTCCAAGCCAGACGCTTACATGCTACCCGCTAATTTCAGGGGATATTTAAGCAAAAGCTCCCGGGAGCCCATGCTGGACAGCTGCTGCGGGCGGCCGCCATACCCAGGGGCAGCTGGGGAGGACGGGGGCTCCGGAGAGGCATCGACCTGGAGCAGGAGCCCAGCCCTTGGGAGGACCCCCAGCGCCGGGAGGCCTGGCCGTGGCCCTGCCATCCCCGTGGCCAACCCGCTCTGTGCAGCCCCTTCCCCCCAGCACTGCGCCCACCCCGGCACCCAGCACGTCCTGCCCGTGACAAAGAGTAGCCATCACCCCTTCAGGCCTAGTGCTGGCCCTTTGGGGGATGAATCCTGTGAGGAGACCCCCCCGCTGGCCCACAGCAGCAGCGGCCTCCCTCTGCCGCCCTACCCCGCGCCTCAGGGAAGCCCCTGCCCCAGGGCCAGCGGGGCACCACACCACCGCCCCTTCTGGGCACCTGCAAGGGGAAGTGGAGGAGAAGGGGGCGAGGGAGGGTGCTGTATGGGTCTCAGCCACTGCAACGATGACATGGCTTTTAACCTGTACCCATTATGGTGACCAGGTTTAAATGTCTGCTCTCCCCTCTCCTCTGGCAACGGACACAATTCTCCATCCCTGTTGCAGCGTGGATGTGAAACTGCTACCCAGCCGATCCCCTCTTTAGCTCCTCTTGCAGGCCTCAGGAGAGGCTTTCATACTTGAAGACATGTCTTTGTTTGTTATTTTTAACTGTTACCTTTCCCCCTGCTACTTCATTGACCTAATAAAAGGTATCGGCTCTTCTTACAGACTACCTCGCTGCCATTCTGGTTTGGTAGCATTTCAATCCCCCTTGATACTCAGTTTGTTCAAGCCTGTGAGACTGTGGAAAGTGCAGGTGGATGACCTCAAGGACAGCAGCTGTTGTGTGCTATTCTCTGCACTCTTCCAGCTCCTTCAGGCAGTGATCTAAATCCCTCCACTGCACCAGCCCTGTGAACGTATGGTATGGAATCATCACAGAACAGTTTGGGTTGGAGGGGACCTTCAAAAATTATTTAGTCCAACCCCTCTGCCACAGGCAGGGTCATCCTTCACTAGACCAGGTTGCTCAAAGCCCCATTCAACCTTACTTTGAACACTTCCACGGATGGGGCATCCACAGCTTCTCTGGGCAACCTATTTCACTGTCTCACAACCCTTGTAAAATAATTTCCTCCTTAAGTCCAATTTAAATCTACCCTCTCAATTTAAAACCCTTGAACCTTGTCCTATCACTACAGGCCATAGTAAAAATTTGTTGTCTTTCTTACATTGAAAGGCTGCAATAAGGTCTCCCTGGAGTCTTCTCTTCACAGGCTGAACAACCCCAACCCTTTCTTCATGGGAAGTGTTACAGTCCCCAGCCATCTTCATGGCCCTCCTCTGGGCCCACTCCAACAGGTCCATTCTTCCCCGTGCTGGGAGCCCCAGGGCTGGACCCAGTACTCCAGGTGGCATCTCACCAGAGCAGAGTAGAAGGGCAGAATCACCTCCCTCGACACGCTGGCCACACTTCTTTTGACATAGCCCAGGATACAGTTGGCTTTCTGGGCTGAAAGTGCACGCTGCCAGCTCATGTCCAATTTTTCATCCACCAGTATCCCTAAGTCCTTTCTCTGCAGGGCTGAACACAGTTTCATACATGTATGTATTTAAGGTGCCTTGCTGGTTTTTCCAGCCACTTTTCTTTCATTGCAGACTGTTACAAATCCTTCAGCATCCTTTCCATACATCACACCCTTTTCTGACCACTACCATAAGATATGTTTCAGCAGGAGCTATCGGTTCCTTACTTTTGTTTAAAAAAGTAGGATGCCAAATACGAATTTTCTTGCCTGAACTTAGTGGCCAGCTCAGAGAGCTTTGGCAAAGATTCCTTTCTCTTTCCCCATAATTCACATCTGCATGATTTTCCTGTTTCCTGATTTTCCCTGCTGCTCTCTGGACCAGGTTTCAGGGGCTGTTGACCCTCACCCCACAGAGGGGTGAGGGCACTGACACACGTCCCTGCTGCCACCTCTGCAAGGAAGAGCTGAGGGATGTCATGTCTGGAGCCAGATTTCATGAGGTTCCTTTAACCATCATGAAGGTAGAGAGCCTGGGTTCCATAGGCTGCCCAGCTGGAGGTCCTAACCGTGTCCTGCCCTGCCTGTGGAGCAAGCCGTGCCCCCATGGACTGAGGTGAAATAAACCTTTTATTGGGATGGGTCTGGGAGGACAGTATTATGAAACAAGTGGCAATAAAAACTTCACAGTACCTCAGACTGTGGTGTATCTTGTGTCCATCAAACAGGTTCAGTCTTATCATCTGTCTTTTTTTTTGGGGGGGGGGGGGACGACTTGTTTTTTCTTTTTAGATTCCCTTTTTTTTAAAAAATCTTTGGAATATATTAGTTACCAGAGAAACCAGTCTCGTTGCAACGGGTGGAGTTCAGAGACATTTATGAGACATGAGCAAATTATATTTATAGCTTCAAAATGTTTATTGCAATTTATTAAACAGGGGATGCATAGTGACTTGTTTTATGTGGAAAAAATCTAAATGTAGATCACAAAACGACAGTCCGTTGTTGTATGTGAAGGTCAGTTCACCAAACTTCTATTTAGTCTGTGAGTTACTCCCACGCCAATACCAAACCTTGTGTGTTGTTTGATTCTTTGGATCAGTAGCTTGTGATCAAGGGTAATGACAACCTCCACTCTAAGACAGAAAAAGTGGAATCAACAGAAGCGATAAGCACTTGTGCATGGGGAGGTGAGTTGCAGGAAAAGGGACGGACAAGTTCCCTGGGGCTGCATGTCCCATAGCTGAAATTCCTCTGCTACTGCCAAACCAGTTGCACCAGGGAGGGACTGCACAGGGCATGGACCCTGCCCACTGCCATCCTGCTCTGTCTCATCTCGCCTCTCCTCTACATTCCGTACCTCTCTGCTGCACTGCTGCCAGCATTGTCTTTCAGCAATGGTACCATACCGATGTGTGGCTGTGAGACTCCTCAGACACTGTCCCCACACCAAAGTACCATCAGTTCCCTTTACACTCACCAATCCCTTCCTCTGTTTTAAAAACATGCCAGCAAAGGGGTTTTGATAACCAATCCCCATCCCAACTGTTAGCATTTTTTCCTCATGTCTGATTTGCTTTCCTGCAGATGAACCTTTTCTTCAAGTCTTTGAAGATGGGTAGCATCCAGTTACTGAGTTTTACAGTCTTCCTAAAGGACTATTACTACCAAATCTCCCTAAAAAGGCAATTACTACCAAACCTGGTTTACTGCCTGAGAAGCAGGAAGCTTTTTGTTGGTTTGCCTTTTAAGTCTGAACCAAAAGGTTTCCAAAACGGAACCCATTCCTGTGAGCACAGTTCCACTCAGCAGCTACCTGCCATAGCAGGGACGTGCCTTCTTGCAGGTCCCGTACTTGTATTGCTGTGCACCCAGGACTGTCCTGCCGTTCGGGGGAGCCCCCAGCCCCCGCTCATGCAGCATTCATTGCACCCAGTATGTTTCCAAGAGGAACACATTTCAGGCTCCAGTAGGACAGGTTATTCCTTTTTAAAAAGGAGGAAACTAAGACTTCATTATTTTTCTAAGGTTAAATGAAGAAAGGCTTTCCAGATTTACAAGCTGCCAGGGTCAGTTTGACCTTTCCATGTTCTTGCAGTGACTTCTGTGCTGGCAGTAACTCCCTTCACTTTGGGTACAATCTCACCACGGTGGGTCAATATAATGCCAAATTTATATCTCTTTGGCTCAGAATATAAAGATACCAATCCCAGCTCTGACCTTCACAAAAATGACTTTTTGCAATGTATCTGGGATACATGAAAGAAAATGTATTTATGTTGCTGCTTTAAGCCTCTTCTAACCAGATCTAAGATACTGTGCCCAACTGGGTGATGGTAAGAATCAGAAGTGAAAAAAGGTACTGGATGCATAATCCTCTGCAATTTTACAAAAATATACTGGACACTGAGGTTATTCAGGGTAGGCTAATGAAGAAACAGCAACTGATATATGAGGATCCACCCATAGGTAACTCTCTAACCTTATTCTCTGTTGCAGAAAATGGTTTTCTGCAAGGCACAGCTGCAGTAAAATCTTAGGAAAGTGGCAGAGATGCAAGGAGGTCAGGATGTGGTTGATTACACAGGCAAAACGTTTTGTTCTGGCTTATCAGTGTTTCAGATGGCTGTAGAACCTGCCAAAGCTTGCGCAAATGTCCCTACACGGTGTGGATGGTCTACGCTTACTGCTTTCCCAAGGTCTTAGCTCTGAAAGTACTGGCCTCAATATTCTTTGGGAGTAATCCCTGCGCTTCTGTAATGGCTCTTCTGAGGCCACCAGAGAACCACAGTAATGTTGCTCAGAATGATACATTAGCCAGACTGTATCTTACAGAAACACAGTTTTTATGGTTGTTTTTTTTGAGTCATTCAGCATTTAAAGATGAAATCTAGACATATAATCAGAAGGAGTATCTTAATAATACAAGGCAGCAGCTGGATACCTCAATTTTTTAGTGTGCTTATCCTCAGAATGTCATTGTGAGAAAGGGAAGTCAAAACAGGGATTTGCCCCACATCCCTCCAGCCCTGGGCACATACCCTGCATTTCTTCTGGCCTTCCTTTCCCCGGAGGCCTCTGCCTTTGCATGCAAACAGAACTGCAGGTTAGACTGAGCACAGCCAGATGTTTTCGTTTTCAACCCTTTGTACAAAGCCCCTGCCCTTTAGCTGACTGAGGCTATAAACTATTTTATATAAACTGCAGAGTTATGGACTATTTTTTAAAATATGGTACTAAATGCATTCTCTATATTTTTAAACAAAACAAGTGTGTCAAACTGCTGCTAGTAGAAAGGACTCCAGCTGAGGAAGCTTTAGGGGATAGTCTACGCGTGACTGTATAAAGCTTTTCTTTCCTCATGGCCTTTGGGAGGTTTAATAATCTGTGTGTCTGGTACTTAAGGCGATTTTGCCCTGCTTCCCCTCAGTGTAGCCATTTGGGGCTTTTTAAGTAATTATGGTCAGGGAGTTAGAATGGGATCATCGAATGTGTTTTACTTCATTGCAAGCAAAATGTAGAAGTGGCCCCTGTGGCAGACCTCAGCAGGGGTACGGCTTCTCTGAGCCAGGAACAGGCTTTACCTGACAGGGCAGCAACTGGTGTGGGGGCCCAGGGGAGGCAGAGGAGGACGGGGAGGTGGTGCAGTTTATTTAAGAAGAAAAATGAAGGAAGTCTGCTGGGTCAGAGTAAAAATAGATGCAATCAGTAATCAAAGCAGAGCGTGAATAGGATATTAACATTGCATATCCGAACACCTTAAGCAGACTGGCCCTGGCTCTCATGCAAGCTATGCAGACTGGCCCTGATTCAATGCAGACTGCCCCTTTCTCCCCGAGTTGCTGCAGTCCCCAGGCACTGTGGGGTTTTGTCTTTCACAAGGTAAACTTCACTGACATTGCTCACTTTCTGGAGCAAGGAAGACTCACAATGGATGCAGGAGAACCAGGTTAGGGAGCACTTAAACAAACCCAACATACATAAGTCCATGGGCCCTGATGGGATGCACCCATGAGTGCTGAGGGAGATTGCAGGTGCCATTGTGAGGCCACTTTTGGTAAACTTTGATCCATCATGGTGACTAGGAGAGGTGCCTGAAGACTGGAAGAAAGTGATGTCACTCCTGTCTTCAAGGAGAACAAGAAGGAAGATCTGGGGAACTACAAGTCAACCAGCCCCACCCCAAAATCTGCAAAAATGATGGAGAAAATCCTCATGGAAACAGTTTACAAACACATGAAAGCCTAGAAAGTGATTTGAAGCAGTCAGCATGGTTTTGTGAAGGGGAAATTTTGCTTAGCCAACCTGATAGCCTTCTACAGCCTTGGTGGATGAGGGGAGAACAGTGTATGGTTTTTGTCTTGACTTTAGCCAGGCTTTCAACACTGTCTTCTATAACAATCTCAGAGACATCCTGATGAAATATGGGCTTGCTAAGTGGACAGTGAGGCGGACTGAAACCTCAGCTATTTTGTGATTCTGGGAACACTTAGGATCACCCATAGCTGTTACCAACCAGATAGTTGCAGTCTCCAGATGCCTTTACTTGAATTAACTGTGTACTGTGTGGCACAACCAGAAAGTCATCCAAAGACCTGACGTACTAGGAACACCCTGGAGCAGCAGCACACAGCCTTTGTGGCCCTGCAGACAACAGCAGCAGCAATCTGAATGCCACAAGCATCCTTTGCTCTCCGTGTTGGATTATTTGATTTCTGTGAGCAATATGAGATGATCTCCTGTATGGCAAGTAGTTCCTGGGGCACAGATAACCTTTTCAGAGGACACGGCAAGCCAGGAAGGACTTTGGCCAGCTTTTCACTCTGAGCTTATTCCTTCTGTTTCCAGTTAGTAATTGAAGAAGCAAAACTGCCTCGGAGGGCTTGCCTCAAACAAGTGTTTTTCATTTCTTAAAACCAGTTACATCAAGGTTCAAGATCACTTGGCAATTGTATCATCAGTGACGTGGTTTAGGTCTTCTGTTACCAAGGGTTGCCCAATCTATTTGCTGTTCTAAAAACAGACAATCATAAATAATACAAACCACAGCATGAGAGTGTCCTCTTTGCTTACTGCTTTCTGTGCCAAATGGAAACTGTTAAGCAAAGGCCAAAGCCATACAGCAACTGGGCATCAAGCTCCTTTTTGCTTCTAAAGGAGATAGCATATGCCTGTGGCAGAATCAGGTGCCTCACTCTGTTGCCCCCAACAGAACATTACTGCCAGGACACAGCAGGGAGCAGCTGGCGGGGCCTTCTCCTGCCCCAAATGCCAGCTGAGGAGCGGAGGGCAATGACATGCTGCTGTCACCATGTCTGCAGTCTCTCCCCTAGCACCTGTGGGCGGCAAGGTGAGCTGGTGGCATCTCAGCCTTACACTGGACTCAGGCACCTTCAGCAATGAGCAACAGCTGCCACATGAACAGCTGTGACTAACCTAATATCTGTGGATAGTGTAAACATTGGGTGTTGTGAAAAGCTGTTTGCCAAACATCCAGATTTCCTCTGCTCAAGTCACAGCTAAGACAGGAGGAAACCATGATCTTCAGCCCAGCCAGCAATGGCCCTGGGCAGAACAGGATCCCTGGAGGCAAGACGCTCCAAGCTGACAGCAAAAGCAGCAATGTATTTCAGACAAAAGGGGTGGCTCACGGTCACTGCCTCTGGACTTCCCTGATTCTTTGCAGACAGGAGTGGGATTCCCTGTCTCAAAGGACAGGGATGGTGAGGACAAGGTGGTATCCATGTAAATGGTATGACTGGAGACCCAGTGACCCCCATGCTCGAAGGAAAGTCAGGGGGGCAGGATGAAACCAGGAGAAAAAAGAACAAGTGTCTGGCCTTAGGGTGGGTGAAACATAGGACGAATGAACAGACCCTGGCCAAAGTGAGTTAAAATAAAAAGTAAATTGATGTTGTCTTGCTGGTTTATTCCACTGAGTAAACCTTATTGGTTTGATCCTCATTGGTCTTTGTATGCACTAAGGAGAAAACTTCAGGCCAGACTGAAATTCTGCCCCAACCTTACTGCACTTTTATGCACTAAATCACCCTACCAAGAAGGACCGAACTTCCCAGAGGCCCCGCTTACCTGCCAAAAGCCACCCCTGGAGAAATGAAAAAAGCTGTTCCTCTTCATACAGGTGGGCTAGGGAAAGCACCAGCTCTGTCCAGGCAGGGTGATGCTATGCACTGAGGGGCTGCTTCTCGCTTTCCGTCTCCCACTCATGCAGCCTAGGGGTGGGCCGGGGGTCCCTTTGCCATGGGGCTTTTGGTGCTCAGGGGCGGTGACCCAGAGGAAAGTCTCAGCCAGCGGAGCAAGTAGGGCTGCACCCTGCTGACGGGGGATTTGTGGCAGAGCACAGGATCACCCATGCAGACCACCATCGTGCCACCAAAATTACAAGCAGCAGTACATCAGTGCAATGAAACACCAAGCTCACCTGCAGAGCACCACCCAGCAGGCTATCGGGCTGCCAGTAACCTGCTCTCCTCTCCTCCTTTTGGCCAACAGGACAACCTACCACTAGGAATTGGCAGGGAAGGGTTTTCCCTCCAGTTCAAGTGAGGTTTTGGTTCTGGTTTTATTTTATTTTACAGCTCGTTAGTTAATAATAGTTGTACAGCTAATTTAACAGGGAGTTCTGATGTGACTTGACAAGCTCTAACAACCGAAGCACGCAGACAAGGCACTCATTGAGTACTTCATTGCAATGACACTGAAACTCTTGCCATGCACCAGCCTCCTCTGGCAAACTTCCAGAAAGATACTATCTCATGTACAGCTTAACCCTGCTCCCTCCCAGTGCTTTGTGGTGCCCTTTTTTTGGGAGCGGAGAAGGTTTGCCTGACTTTGTTAAATTACCGCATTCATTGTTAACTCCTTCACACACAGCAGTACTGCCAAATGTAAGGAAGAAACATTTATCTTCAGCCAGATGAAACTATTCTCCATAACCATGATTTCCATGAGAATCCTGCTCACAAACATGCCTGTGGTCTTCCTGTGGTGTGGCTGTGAGCTCCAGCACCCACAGTGCCAGCTCCCAGCCATGGCTGCAGGAGGGAGAGCTCTGCCCTGCAGCATGCAGCTGCCAGGCTGTGGTGGCTTTGGTTCTACATACAGCGGAGATCATGAAATCTTTGAATTGCTGATATTGGAAAAGACCTTTTAAGATCATCACGTCCAACCATTAACCTAGCACTGCCGAGTCCACCACTAAACCATGTCCCTAAGAACCATGTCCCTAAATGCCACATCTTCTGAATACCTCCAGGGATGGTGAGTCAACCACTTCCATGGGCAGCCCGTTCCAATGCTTGACAGCCCTTTTGGGGAAGAAATTCTTCCCAATATCCAATCTAAACCTGCCCTGCTGCAACTTGAGGCCATTTTCTCCTGTCCCATCGCTCGTTACTTGGGAGAAGAGACTGACACCCACCTCACTACAGCCTCCTTTCAGGTAGTTGTAGAGTGTGACAAGGTCTCCCCTGAGCCTCCTTTTTTCCAGGCTAAACAACCCCCGTTCCCTCAGCCACTCCTCGTAAGCCTTGTGCTCCAGACCCTTCACCAGTTTTGTTGCCCTTCTCTGGACACGCTCCAGCACATCAATGTCTTTCCTGCAGTGAGGGGCCCAAAACTGAGCACAGGATTTGATGTGCGAGCTCACCAGTGCCAAGTACAGGGGGTCCATCACTTCCCTGCTGACCACACTGTTTCTGACACAAGCCAGGGTGCACCTGGCCTAGCAGTCAGCCTCCCTGCCAGGTTCTCATTCTGTGTTCCCTGATGTCACCTAATGCCATGATAAAGCATGTGATTTTCTCTTTCCTGTAAAACTAATGATTTCTTGAAAAGTCCCTCTTGGATGCCTAGGGAATGAATGCTTCGGTATTTTTAAGTGCGTGGGTTTCTGGAAGCCCTATTCCAGTAGAAGAAGAAAGCCTCATGATACAGCAAGAAGTTTAAAGTTTTTCTAAGTAGATCCTTTTAACAGAGGGTTTTTCTTGGCCGCACGCTCCCTCAGGCAGTGTATGGCTACACTCCTCCAAGCCTGACCACTCCATCATGGCAATATGGTGTCCTGAAATCCAGAGAGCCTTCTCCTTCCCTCCTGTCATTGCACAGAGTAGATTTATGTTTTTCCAAACTCACCCTTGGAGGTAAATTTCACTTAAAAAAACTCTTCAGAACTTCTGCCTACTTGATTGAAACCACAGTCTTCCATGGTAGAAATTATGAAGCTGGGGTTTTGCTTCCTCTGCCTGTCTCCCTCATGAATTCTTTGGGGTCTAATAATGGAACAGTATAAGAAAAACTACTGAAGCACTAGAAGATAGTTTGTGACAATATAACAGCTGAAAATAGACATCATATGGTAGGCTTTCTCTCCAAGGAGATACTAGCAGCATCTCTTTCCTACTTTCATCAAACCTGTCAGAAGTTGGTAGGATTGAATCTTTGGTCCCTCTGTCAAATTTATTTGGAAACTGGTCAGTGAGTTCAAAAGTTATTGGTGGAAACTGTCAGGCTGACAAGATGGCTGCTTAATACTCCATTTCATTAGGGAACTGGCTAAAAATTGACCTGCAGCTGTCACAGGGCTTAGAATCCAGGTAGGCTTTGATGGGGGTTCACTGGATGGTGAGGGTAGCACAGGTTTATTTGCTGCTGCACGTAGTTGTTATTATCCAGGTAAGCTATAACATGTCTTTTTTTTAATACGATTAGTCTCTCTGTGTCTCCCAAGATGACCATACCAGCTGTTATCCCGTCCTAGTCCTGTTGATGAATGCAGATTTATAGCAAGGGAGTAAAAGTCCTGTTTCACCTTATCCTAACCATGCAGCCCAGCTGCATGTATTTAGTAGGCAGAGACTTGTGGGAACTTGGAACTACCTCCGTGGAGTTCAGCTCCTCCACGCTATGGGCTCTACCTGCGTAACCACAACATAACCCTTCCTCCTATTCAGAAACTAGCGTCTTTCCCTCTGTCTGGCTCTTGCCCATTCAGTGGATGAAGCCTGCTCCCAGGTCTGGGCTTCAAGAAAGCTTAAGCTCACACCCAGCTTTGCACAGGCCAAGATCACTTCTACGTGAAATGCGGGTGCTTTGGGCATAGCTACAGTTAGGAGTGCCTGGCCAGGTTCTCCCATCATTAACCCCAAATGCCTACTGATGAAGGCACACAGCCAGTGCCAGGGCGATGGGTCAGCCAGCCTCCTCCCAAGAACAGCCTGGGCTCTTCTATATCAAAAGAGTGAGCCCCACCATTTGGGCTGTCCCCACAACTGTGTGGCCGCTCTGTCCCCAGGCCAAGTAGCACAGAAAGATGTAGTTTGCGTCACCATGCTTCAGCCCACCCTGCATTTAGCCATACAGACACTGTCCGAACCACGAGGCATACTCTACCCATCCCTGAAACGCAAGGGCTCCTGAAAAACTTGCAGACTTCTACTTTTATCCACATTTTCAACCTCTCACACTCCGACACCTCTGTATTTCAGTAGTCCTGAAGTATTACAGCAGGGCAAAGAGCACTAATTGAAGCAGAGCACAGTGACTAGTTCTCTTAGATCTTTTGGAAAACCTTAACTCAGGCTTGACTCTAAAACTGGGGTAATAGTAATCTTTTCTCTGTTCATATGCTGTAAGCTTAAACTTTGTTTAGGTTATAATTGTTCTACAGCAAATCATCTTCCATGCCTGAACAGAAGCAGAAATGCAATTTTAGCTTAAAATGAGCAGGAATGCTCCTGTGCTGAAGTTCAGTGACCACCAGCTGATCAACAGTGTGTCCCATTGTTGTTGTTTTTTTAATTCTTGTGAACAACAGTAACCACATGCTGCCAACACACTGTATGATTTTGGTCTCATAAAAGACTCTTAGAGTCCTTCAAGAAGAAAGAAGAAAAACTTGATTCACTGCGTTGTACATACCCAGACAAATACGCATCTTATCATCAGATTACTGTTTGTTGTAGTTTTTCAGGTTCTACAGACTTCGGTCGGTTTTTATGTGAAATGTTTAAAAAGGCACACTTCTTAAAGAGGGAGCAGGTTCCAAACAAAACTGCTGGCAACTGTTTTGTCAGCTGCTATGAAAGTTAACCCCCCAATCTTCCCACTTTATTAGCGCTGGGAAATGCAGCTGACTTTAATATCTGTAAGTTTATTTTTCCCAGACTTTAATTTCCAGATCACCATCTGTCTAGACACTGTCAATTACTAAAAAGTGTACGCAAGGTGAGTTTAAGGGTACTCAATATTTTTTCTCCATGTGATTAAATTTCCAGGCAGCACTGAACCAACCCAATATATTCACATTTGTCATTTAAGGCAGATGTCACATTATCCAGAACAAATTAAAGACCTTTTCATTTATTTTACTGAAACCAAAGTACAGAAGTTGTGGAAAGTACCCTGAATTTCAAAGGTCTTCTTGAGGTTGTACAATAGGAACAATCTTTTCCTTAGGTATCCCCCGCAAAAAAAATAAAATAAAAAAAATATCTGTGAGGTGTGGGAAGGATTCAGCTGAAATGAGTTGTGAGTTAACATTGCTTACTATAAAGAGAAAATGGAAACGCTTTTGAGAAGCAATCAGACCAATGATACCCATCCCTATATTAATTTGTACAGGAAACAATTTGTCTATGCTGGAAAAAGCACAATTACTTCTAGCTTAAATACCATTTCCACTAAGTAACTTCTACTGCTGGCAGCCCTTTCTGTACACGCGGGTTACCAAGCTCCAGCCAGCAATCCCCGGCCGGTGCAGAGCCAGCTCTGCAGGCATTGGTGCAGACATCACCTGGGAACAAGCACTTTCATTCTGCACGTTGTGTCAGACACGGTGGCAAAAAGAACAAGCTCAGTCTATGCTTTGATCTCCAGTATTGCTGCCCGTGGAGAGGATGCCACAGCCATTGGGAAAGATCAGCCACAAGAAAAAAACAAAACTAAAATCCCTGATAACATACGCTCTTAGTGAAAACTGATTATAACTGATTCTTACATACATGTTTACCAAATTTCCTTCATAATGTGAAGAGATTTGTGCCTTTTCCTCTGCACTAAGCCACTGGATCCCATTCCCCACCCACCCTGAGGCATCTGTTCCCCCAGCTGTCTTAAAAGCAAAGTCAGCTGTTTGTGTGACCACCGTTCAAACCAGGAGGCAAGGACACTGGGCTTCAGGGAAAAGAGGAGAAAAAGGACCAATGTTTTGTACTTCTTTTGTTTCTTCAAACATGGAACTGAGAGCTGATAAAAAATTAACATTCCTATAAACATATTTTAATTGGCCAACCCAGGTTAATAAACACTGAAGTGTGAAATACTAGACCTAAACCCAATTTCTTAGGAGTGCTGTAGCTTCCTGAACTTCCCTTACCGTGAGACATCCCTGCAGTATCTTCTTAAACTATCAGGAAGGCTCACTCCTTTTGCTTCCCAAAGACAGCAGGCGATGCAACATCCAAGTCTAGGGGAGATCCATATAGAACATAAACACACTTTCAGCTCAGGGGTTCCCTCCTCTAGCTGAGGTACTCCATTCACACCCATGTTTACCAGTTTCTAGGGTTTCTGGGGAGAAACATTCAGTCTGCCTTGTTAAAGCTGCTCTACAAGAAGCAAGAGTCACTTACACACTGCAAGACAGGATGACCAAAACGCCCCAAAACCATGTCTGCCTGGCCCTGGCTAGGACCAATCACCTTGCCCTAGCAAACCTGGACTGCGAGCAGAAACGCTCCGAGCATGGCAGCGACTGAAACAATGATCACTGCTTTCAGACCGTATGCTCTCCAAACGGCAGTTAGTTGATTCTCTTTTGTCACACAAGGATGTTAAATGTTGGGTGCTTCAGATCCCATTTGGAGGCCATCCCCCTGGAGTCCAGGAAGCACACTCAGGACTGAAGGCTCCACTGAGATTCAGATACTTAAAATCCCCGTGAAGAACTGGCCTTTCTGTTTATTCCCATTCAACCATGTTCTTGTGGATGTCTTAACAGTGCAGAAACCTAAGGGGCTGAACGTTTGGCAGGCTAAACATAATGCTAAACTATTGCTGTTGTGTTTTCTCTGTTTTTTCCTGGAAGGTTCTCTAATTTTAAATAAGCTGTAGGGAAAAATAAATATAGTTTATTAAGTACAAAAGAACACTTCAAACTGCGGCATGCCACCTAACGGCAGAACAGCAACACGGTGCACTGCTGCCAGTCAACATACATTAGGAAGCCACAACACAAAACTCTTGTTTATTACTGAGCTGCAACAACCTGTGGGGTCAGCACTACTTTGGGGAAAAATAGAAAAGCAAACGAAAAAAAACACAATCAAGGAAATTCCTTCACACACACAAAAAAAAACCCAACGAAAAAACCCAAACACATTTGCAAACTAAACCAGGCAGAACTTCTGTTTTAGCAACTTTAGCAGTATCTTACCATTATGGAAGTAGAATTATATGAAAAGAAATTTACTTCAGGTGTAAATTTATCATGGAAACATACAGGGGTCACACTGCATGTACACATCTTCTCAAGAGAAGATTCATTCATTCAGAAATAAAATGCGTGGTAAAAATGTCTACTCATCTTGGCTTTCCACATTAAAGAAGAATGTAATATGGCAGGATCTACTCGTCTTACTTTTCTTAGCTCTGCATCACATCCAGCTATTTCTGAGCATTCTGAGGCTAAATTAATAAACGTGCTACAGACATCTTAAAAAAAGTCAGAATACCTGCAGTTGCCAAGGTAGGAAGGCTGTCAATCCTAAAAGATGCAGGAATATTATCTTCAGAAGCAGTCATGTTTCATCTTTTTTTTTTTTCTATTCATACTCGGAATATGTGTTCCATAAAATCACATCACACTGTAATTTTAGCACCTATCTCATACTGCCTTGAATGATAGGTACACATCAGCATGGTGCATCTAGACACCTTCAGATGGGCAATGCGACCAGAGCTGAAAGCAGCTTTAGCTAAGAGAGAATGTCACATCTCCAAATTACACATTACACATCCTAGTTTCTCTTCCAAATCCTTTGTTTCAGCCAACAATATCTAGGACTTCTGGTTTTAAGAATTATTTTCAGGATTCAGGAACTATAGTCTGGACAAGACAGAGGTAAGGTAAAGCGCCAACTGCTCCTTTTAAGCAAAAAAATTATCCAAGTCATTTTACTGAGAAAGCTGCTGGTCTTAGCATAAAGGACAAAGCTTGAATCCAGACCGAGTGACTATCGAATGACAGTCTTTGATTTCTTTACAGATGCTAATACTAAATAACGTATGTAACATTAATTTCTGAAATCCAAACTGTTTTGCAAATGTATATAAACTTTTATATTTTTCTCACCTTGGACAGCAGAAAAAACAAAATGGAAAAGCACCGCAGTAGTTCAGCCATTTTAACAATGACAGAAGTTCCCAACTACACTGGCACACATTCCAGGAGAATTTTCTTGCATTAAAAAAATCAGAACAGACTCTATTGAATATTTTCTTTCTTTAAACAAAAAACCTTGTGGAAACACCACATAGTTTTGAAATTCTGACCAGCTTGGTTCACGGTTACAGACTGAGTCAGGAGCTGAACTTGGCAGCTGGAAAACGTCTACTGCTGGCCCTTTGCTCGGGGCACTGAATCACACCACCTACCTCCTCCCCCCACCTACAGCCCAGCATTATGCACAAAGGTTTAAGTGGTGCTAATGTCCAATTAGACTGGGTCAAATGAGCATAACATTTGAACACCTGAGCATCTTCTTGCCACAAAACTGTGCACTCTGCTGTCTGTAACACAATGCGTAAAAAGAGATCTACAGCTCCAAGAACAATGTTTCTGTCACCTCTTAGTAGTCCTCCTTCCATTTTTCTAAGTGAACTTGTCTCAACTCATACAATGAACTCTTGGGAAAAAGGACTGCATAGGTGTATACATTATTCTATTATTCAAATTACTAATATAATTAGTAAAGGACAATTTCCCAGCAGTAAACCAGTTATAGCAACTAATGTCTTTATATGGTAATTAAAAGGGCAATAAAACTGAATTATAAGAACAGAGCCTCTAGCAATTAAAGCCTTGGACTCTTGAAAAACACTAGAGAGAATGAAGGAAGAGCGAGCAACTAGCCATCTATTTCTTTGCTGAAACAAGCACCATTTTAATAGTGGCACGTGAAGAGACAGTGACAGTACCTGCCAATAAACCGTTTCAAAAGACAAAAAGAATTATGTATTTCTAGAAATATATATTTATACAAAATTTATTTATTTATATAAAATTGTATGTTTATATAAATATATAATATATATTATCTAAGCAATAATCTTATATTGCTAAATGCAGAGGAACAAGCACATTAATCACAGCTCAGTCTCACAGACAGAAGGCTCACATACTTTTCTTGGTGAAGGAACACTTGATATAATCTTAAACAATCATTGCCTGAGGCTTCTGTTGAATCAACATCCGAATTTACCACAGGACATTAGCTAGCTTTTCCTTTACACCCTGAGTGTATGCCAAACACAGAAGCTGGTAAGTCAGATATGAAAAGAGCTTTCAATTGAAAGGCTCCCCTATTCCATCCAACTTGGTTACTGGACAAGACTATACCTAAACAAATAATCGGTATACTCTTCTGATTCTTGTGACAAAAGCTGCTGACATTTCGCAGCAGACAGAATCAAATGTTTAACTTTCAACCTCAACAAAAGTGTAGGTAATTAACATCTTTCCCTGTTTACAAACTTGGCAACATTTCAAAACAAGAAGCTGATATTCTAAGCAATCATTTTTCCCTTCAGCAAGGGGAAAACAATACATTGCTAATTCAACATTCTGTTGTTACAAAGCAGTAGTGCAACTGCAGTCTAAGGACATAGGCCAAAGAAGGGCTGTAGGCAGTCTTACTAGACTAGCTAGAAAAAACACCAAGTTTCAGACATACACATCCTTATTCAGAACTCATGTACCTGAAAGCTTCTGTACTTTTGTCAGATAACCTGCAAGTAGTGTAATTAAAAAAGTCATTAAGAGGTTAATTCTACCTGTCGATCTTGCCTAGCATGTAATTTATGCATGGTAGCTCCTAACTAATCATCTTTAACTATAGGAAAATAATGATTTCTTGGCAAAATAAGAAATTGCAAGGGATTGCATGTTCAAAATAATGATTTATTGATGTATTTTTAATCATGTAGCTCCTTGCAAAGATACACATTATAAATTATGGAACAAGTATAGTTCTTTCCACAGCTTTCACATTTTAGTCCTCAAGTCCAGGTTAGTATTTTGAAATGAGATGTTCAAAGGTAAGTTATGCAAAATGGCTTTAAAAAACTACACTAAAAAGCTTCAGTTCTTTCAGAATTCAAAATACATATATAATAAGCGGCATTACAGTGTCTGCACTACACCCCCAAGCGATATATGCAGGAGAAGCAGCGTACAGTACCTGCAACACACCTCAAGGTACACTTCATGATTAGCAGTATACAGCACCTGAACATCTACAGCAGCCTCAAAATTTATCTTAGTACAACAAATGCTCAAAGGGTTTACAGCATCTGTAGCAAGGTTAGATGAATGATAACACATTACAATCACGTGCAAGTGAGCCCTGCTTACCTGTGCATTCAGACCAATTGCACTGTGACGCTCCCCAAGCAGAGCCACATACCCTGCAAACTTGTCCCACAGTACACGAGAACAACTCATTGCCCATATCCCTCTCCCCTTCATGCCCACTCTGTCAAGAAGGCAGGCTCCACTGAACTTCCATCAAGATTAAATTACATTTATGACCAACTGACATCACTGCATTAGTGGGGATGTACCTCTGCAGTTAAATTTTATACTTCATGCTTGCTTGCCCTAGACTCTTTTCTTAAGCTTGATGTTGACAAAATGCCAGACCTTAAAGGCAAACAAAATAAGTTTAATTACGTTTTTAAAGAAGACATTTATTCAAAGTTCTTTTGAGTCACACAGTTTAACAGATATAAGACAACTTTCTCCCCTTCACATTTCAAGCCCTCACCAGAGACCACACACACTGTCCCATGGACAGTGAGATTTTCCTGTAACAATTCCATTTGGACAAACCAGTGTCCAGGCAGATGAAGACTGATATTTTAAGCAGACTGATTTATAAAATCTGTTTAAAAAAACCAAACCAAAACAAACAACAAAACTTTGCTATCAAATTCTTGTCACAAAGGATTTTAATAGCCATAGACTTGATCTCAAAATAAAACCCCAGCCAATCACAATCAAACAGAACATACTGCCTTCAAGAGTTTCCCCAGAATTTTAAAATGTTCCAAATATATACACATTTATAACTTAAGTGCTCATAAGCTACAACCTTTTATTCATGCAAGAGTTGTGAGAGGAATAGGTGTTTCTTAGAGCGGCTTTTCTGAAAATGCAGTAAAACTCTTCACTCGTGCAAAGAACAAAGGGGTGTACATTTTGTCAATGTCGAAAGTAGTAACAGCTGTCTCACCAGTCGATCTGCAAAGGGTATTGTAAAAGTTAAATTAGGCACAAATTGCTGTTAAGTCCCTCAATAATACAATCATGTTCCACAATACAGTGTGTACACCATACTACAGCTGAATGTGTCTTTCATACTGCCTCATTCTGAAAGCATCTGAACGTTGGCCAAATCACACTACATAGAATACGCTTCTATTTTAATATCAAAGAAACCAATTTCCCCTTACATTCTTATTATTAGCTTGAACACTTGAAACAGCGCAGGATGGCACTCAAATCATGACATTAATATCAAAGTAAAAAAATCCCCTTTCATTTGTTTTTACTTTGAACCCTGATTCAGAATACAGAGTGACAGCAAAAACTTGTGTTTATAAAACTTTTAAAAGAAACCTAAGTATGTCCAAACATCAGTGACAAAAAGCATACTTCCTCCTAGCTGTGCCGTATACTTATCTTAATTCTAGTTTCCAAAGGACACCAGTATACTGAGAGGTACAACAGAACCTGAGCAGTACAGAGACTTCATTCTGAAAGGAATATGTGTGATACTGCCACTTCTCCGTAAATCAGGTATGAAAATATTAGGTTTTATAAAAGCCATTTTTCTGTTTATGGAATTTACCTATACTCCCAACCAGCAGTAGTTTACTTCCTAGATTTTATATACTTACAGCTCAATAGCTGAGCTATGCCCCTGTAAGAACACTGAATATAGAGATTAAGACTGGAAGACAAGGCCTAAATCCATCGTAAATGCCAACATCAAACATCTGCACAGCCAACTTGCCAGTAATTTATAGGGTGTCAGGTGCACGAACAGTGGCTATGGCTCTTGCTTGGTTAGTATCAGAACAGCTGGTCACACGCCCACATTTTGCACTTCTGGATTATAGTTTGTAAATGTTACAGTTCACACATGATGGCTGCAGACACTTCTACCCTGCACATCCACACAGGAAAAGAAATATACCTTAATGAATGTATGTTTTCCACTCACCTTTACTAGCACCACACTAAGTCATTTAACCCTGATTTAGTTCTGAGGTCATTCAAACACTGTGCATAAATCCTTTAAATGGCTAAAATGCTGCAGTTCCACCACTCAGGAAACTTCCCATACCATTATAAAAAGTTACCAAACCTTGGGATTTCTTAAAGTAAAAGTTCATTGCAATTTATCAAATCAGGACCAGTTACTGTTTTCAGAACATTTTGTTGAAGCCTCCTAAGTCTCACAGTCCTTATATCTTCTGTACTTAGTATCGGGCAAACTAATGTCACCTGTGTTTCTATAGTTAAGTATCCTTCTTTGAACTTAATCTCCATTTACTTACTTGTAAGTTATGTGACAAGAATGATGTATCCAGACAAGTTTGTTGAACCTCTGGCGCCCACTGGAGCACAGCTGCAGTCCTACATGAAAACTGTGATCTGTTTCTTGCGCAGGAACACGGCGGAAATACCTGTATTTGTGGTAGTCAACTGGTTTCTGTGCAAAGAGAAAAGAAGTTTCGTGACCTACAAAGAGCAAACACATTGTGCAACTATTTATCCTGAGGCCTAAGTAACTGTGAGAACAGATTGTTAAACATTCACACGTAAAAGCAAGTGCTGGTATTCCTTGAAAACACATCAATTTAGATGTTAATTATGGAAGAAGTTTTCACAGAAAGTAAGGTAAGCATGGAGGACACCACCCAAACTACGCAAACTCACTGTAAAGTAATGTTAAGACTTCTACATCTTCACAACTTTCTCTTGACAGACACTTTGTTAGTCAGAAAATTTTGTGATATGTTTGTTGACCAAATCAGAGTTCAATTAATGAGCACAGCTTATTTAGTTCTATTTAATGCTGTGTAACATAAGTGCACACAGTCAAAAGTGATCTACAGAAGCGACCTCTTCATCCTTCCCTCCTGTTAACAATGTTAACAAATTACCTAATAGTACCCTGCATGGCGATTAAGTCTAAGAGGGAGGAGAACCGCTGCTCAAATGCAAACCAGATACTTATCTGTGTTAATAAAAAGATTATTAACATATAATCTTTTAATAAACAATAAACACAGATTTGGGGAAAAAAGGTAAGACAAATCACCATGCCTGTTTCTATTTTACTTTTAAACCATTAAAAAAAATTAATTCCATTTTTCAATCCTCTGGTATAATCTTCAGGTGACTTTAAAATATTCAGTCTGAGAAAAGAACTTATTAAAAAGCCCCCTCCGTAAACTATTTTTCCTCTATTCTATTCTGTTACCTACCTCTTCCTTTTTCTTCATTATTACAGCAAATACTTTGGTTTGATTGTCTGTTTCCTGGGAAAGGCGATAATGGCCAAGCAAGATTGCATCTGTTCTGGAAGGTTAAGAGGAGGACAGTGTCAAGGACACAAAAATATTCTCTGTCACAAACATCAGCAATGAAAAGAAGACGGGCTGCATATCATAATTAAGGGAACCATTTTTTATTTCCATTTAGTAAAGTACCAGCCTCATTGACGATATCAAGTGACGAAAACATTTTTGAAAGTTGCTTTTAATTTTGCCGGATGGACAGTGAAGGTAAGTTAGCCAGTTCTACCCAGCCTACTGCTAAATGTTTTCGGACTTTGGGTGAACAGCTCAAACCTGTTCTGAAGTTGCAAACAATTTTATATGGTTTTAACAAGCCTGTGCAAACATCAAAAAGAAATCAAGCAGTAATTCAGTCATATCCCACCAAAATCTTCACTTTCTTTCAAAAAGTCATGGAAGTGTGAGAAGGCAGTCAAAAATAAAAAGACCATTTTTAAAAGGATTCTAAAACCACCAAGGTAATAGCATGTATTCTTTCATCTACTTCCTTTAAAAGTTTAAGATCACATAACCCGCAAAGGAAATCTAATTACAGTACCAGGACCTTAAAATGAAAGATACCTTTGCGTAAAGACCAAAATTTTTCTAGTTCTCAGAAGAGAACTATAAACATCTGTAACACAATACAAATAACATTGTACGTTTACTTTTATTTTGCTAAGCCAGGACACAGAGTCCAAGACAAAAGTAAATAGAAATTGCCAGGTAAAAGTGAGAGGAAGACTGTACAGCAAAGTATTTTATTTCAATAACCTTGTATTTTTAGTCCGTAAGCGAGGAACTATAGATGGAGGATCTTCAGGAGTTGTTAGCATCATAACTTGACCATCTGGAAAGAATCTCAAATATCTGCAAAAAATAATTATACAATACAAACCTAGAAAACATATCCTTTTTCTGTTGTGGTGTTGTTTGTTTTTTTTTTTTTTAATTACAGGATGTTTCCCAGAAAGATACAAAACTTACTAAGTAATAGGATTTGAAAACGCATTTCTTCACACGTGATATAACAAAGGGATCAGAAATCAAAAGAGAGTTTTGAAGATTAAGAGATCAAGTTATGAACAGTTATGAAAGAGGACAGAAGTTCAAGAGTTTTGTCAAGCAAGGCAGCTTGTGACAGCAAGGCAGCTATCCTGGAATCAGAACTGACCTCAAATAAGAGTCTCCATTCCCAGCATGGATTGACACAAATCCAACAAAACCTTAAGTACAGTATCAGTACAGAATGGACAATGTTATAAGGACTTTTCCAGGTTCTGGGATCTGATCAGTTTTTACAGTACTTTGATATTCTGCTGATGATGCTTGTGAGACTACAGAAATAGCCACAAGATTCGATGACATCTATTAACAGTTTCCAGCCTCAGAAGTGACAACAGAATGGAACAATATAACGCTGGGAACAGCAAGATGAAGAACGGCAAAAAAACAGGCTAAGGAAACAAATGGCGAAGTATTTACAGCAAATTAAGAAAGCCTAGCCTCTTTATTATTTACAGTTGGTTACAAGTAAGTTAAAAGACAATTCTTGTATAACCACTTGTTTCCTCTTTACTGAAAAGAATTCTTATATCAGAAATTTAAAGCAGAAATGATTTGGGGAAAGAAATCTGTAGATCAGTATTACTGTTGTTACTGTTTAAGTTTTATCCGCATTAAATTGTGCAACCAAGGATGAAATGTGTTTCCAAGTCCATCTCTAATTATCACAATAAATCCTATTTATTAAGACCAATTCTGAAAAACTACACATAGCTTTACACACAGTAGTAGTTCCATTGAGTTTTACAGTATGATTAATGTTTGTGATATCAGGGATTGGATTTAAAGAACTTAAGAGAGAGAAACATTTCACTCACTCATTGTACTACAGTTCTACCTGTAATATTCCACTTGGTGCCACGCTCTATAGAAACCATCAAGAGATTGTTCTCCTTGACGTATGTATTTTGTCTTGCTGATATATACACCTATAGGAAAGGAAGATACAAGTATATGAACAGAATAAAGTACACAAAATATTTAAGATGGAAAAAACCAGTAATCACTTTGAGTTTACTTTTGTTACTCAGATATGTGAAAGTTATTTTCCTCCCTTGCACCTTTCCCTTCTCTTTACAAATATTCTACAGCCCTAACAAATTCAGATTAAGTCTAACAACGTCATAACATCATACCCTTCTTGGTTACTTTTGTCATGGGTTACATGCAGTAAACGAATGACAAAACTATTTCCAGAAGTACACCTTACCATCAAATCGAACGCGAGGCCTTTCCAAAAACATTTCCCTCCAAGAGGCATATGGAACAAGTTTATTGCAGCTCCTGCCCCATATTTTCAAACAGACTTGATGCCAGATTTCCGGATCTCTAGTGAAAATGAGAAAAAAAGCAAATCCCGTAACTTTCCTGCAAACCTTTTTTAGCTTTTATATAGTAAAGTAAAACTCCCATTATTTAGTCTGGATGCAACCAAAAGAAACTTCCTTGAACAACAGTAGTTCATAATTTAAAATCATTATTTTACTTAATCCTGGAGTGTTTCAAGCCACTTCCTCCTCCCAGTGAAATTCAAGAACACAATGCCATTTTCAGCCAAGTACAGAACAACATTGCAGCAGCCTGGCACTTTTGTGTGAGCATATGAGGATGACAACACAACAGACGTTATTTTTGAGACTTTGGAACTCTTGACTTTCGAACAAGGTAAAGCAAGTAAGACTTTCAGCAACATTTTTTATTACAGTGAAGTCATCCATCTAACATACCATCTAGTGGTGTATTCAAAAGCTGATTAATGCTGTGGGGGGCGTAACAGGAAAACTCCCATGGGAAGAAAAAGCAGGACATAGTCCTACGTGTACTGTTTAGCAGCTTAACAGCAAAAAAAAAAAAAAACAAAAAAACCCAACAAAAAAAATCCACCTTTCCAACACAGACAGTTTTGCTCTACTGACTTATTATTCATCTCTACATACTGTTCAAATACGCTTGAGCATAAAAAGCTCTTTTGTCTTCCTTACAGCAGAAAGAAGCTTCACTTTCGATAAGTTATCTACAATACCTGGCGCAAATGTAAAATCCTCGACAAACAAGTGATAATTGCTCTAATGATCTTAGGTCCAAGTCACTCGAAACCACCCATCGGAAAATGTACATTAGTACTTCCATAGGCAACACTGCAAAGAGTAAACAAATCCTTGTTAGATGGTAACCCACAGATCAACAGGTTATCTAAAATTCCAGGTTTGACAATTACTGAAATTCTGACTTTCCATAAAAAATCCTGTTTTTTCACACTGTAGCCAAATGTCAGCGAACAAAAAAATGTATCTTTAATTTTAAAAGTCACTATATATTAGAAAAAAGTTGCATAACAAAAGAACAAAAATCAAGAGCTGAAAGTGCATTATGGTAAGGTGACAGGAAGACTACAAATATCCAGAACTGTAAGATGTTATACCAAAAATTCCACATAGACATTGCACATCCACAGTGCCTGTGAAGCAGTATTTTCTTCAAACTGACCTAGTGTGTTAACATTACCTCAAAGCACACTGCTTTTGCATGACATGCTAAATAAGCTCTGGTCAGGTTCAGTATTGCATAGGAGGTCCTAAAACAACATAGCCACTATGAAATTTATATGATATCACACTGTTTTGTGGCGCAGATCCAGTGGTTGGGAATGGTATAACACAGCTTTGTCGTATTGAAAGATTTTTTCTAATGTAATGCAAGATAATGACAGAATCTTTATCAAAGCACCACCACAAGATCATATGATAATTTTCCTAGCACTAAAAATTCAGCAAAAAAAGTTATGGAATACTAAGCCGTATTTTGTCTAGTAGCTTTCTGCCTCCCTAAGTTTCCTCTGTTGTTTCAGCTGGGTATAGTTTGTTTACTGATCTTATACCATCAGGAATTACACTTCATTTATTTTCAACTACTGCTGCTTTCCAGAGCCTACAGCTTCAACTGTATCACCACATGCACTAAAGACTTGATGATTTTACTCAGTATAACTGAATAAACTGCTTTGAGATCAAATGGAGAAAACAGCAAGAGTAGTGCAAAGGTACATTAAACGGTAACTAGCTAAAAAAAACATGGTAGAGACTGCAATTTAACAGAATTCTTATTTTTACTGAAAAAATATGCTTCTTAAAAAAACCTGCATTGCTGCACTCCCACAAATCCAACAAGACTGTTTTTGCTAAAAATCTGATGAAACTTGAGTTTCACATTACACAATACGAACATGGTAAAAAATACAGACATTACATGGGCCACCAGTTTCTGTATTCATTTAATACACATTTTGTTTCATGAATCTCACTTAATTTATGTTTTATTATTGAGAAGTCACAAATTTGCTATATTGCCTATATTTGCAACCATTAAATTAATGTTCCAGTATAAACAAAAGTTGTGCAGATTATTGCTACAAGGTACAAAACAATCTCTGTCAACTGAGGAGCTCTTCGGTATATGAACTCTCGGTGCCTTGCAGAATGGGAGAAACAAAGGCTTAAAAATCTTTTATTAATGCTAGCAGGTCTACATCTTCCATTTTGATAGTTACGAGTCAGTAATGATCAAAAATCAAAAAGCCTTTGATTGTTTATTTCATCATCCATGTTTCTAAGTTTCTAATAAACCAGGGATTGTGAAGACACTTTGCTTCAGATACTTGACGCACCCTGTAAAAAAATATTACAGTATTTCTGGTGAAGAATACTATCTTGGTCCTAAGCTTTACTCATGTAAAAGAAAACTGCTAAGAAAAATTGCTCATATGCTAGGGAGAGGAAGTAAATATATTCAGTATGTCAGTTACATAGCAGAGGTTCGATTCTGTCCTGTACTAATGATTAACCAGTATTCTAAGATTATGAATGTCAATAAAATGTAAAATGGAACAGAGGAAATCAGTTCAGCCAAATCCGCTGCTTCACATTGTTTCAGTTTTCCTTGGGCTGCTGAGTTCCGTGACTATTGCACTACTGTGGTGACCAAGGGGGATGTTTTCCAGCCTACTAACTTTTGAAGCAGACATCATGATTTTAACAGTTTTCATTCCACTATAAAAGAGTCAGTAAACAAGACACTGTAGCACAGGACTGGCAGGAAGGCATAAAATAAAACTAGAAAGAGACCTAAGATTGCTGCTCAAAAGAGACATCTCCTGAGATCATTTTATAGTAATGTTTGTAACATCTTGACTTTACTGGCAAAAAAACCAAAAATGCTTTCTCAAGCGTACAACGTCACAGTTGTTAAAATAAAAATAAAATTTTAAAAAACTTGTATATGCTTCTACTTGAACAGCGTGCTACATTTATTTTATTTTCCTTCCTTGAAGCAGAAGAGGAGATCAGGCCAAGATTTCCAAGAGCAACTCATAATTTGGGATGCAAAACACACATGTTTTAAGGCATCTGATTTTAAGAGAGTTTATAGCTTATATACGCTCTCTACAATTTAGATATCATAAGGAAGTCTCAGTATGACTGCCCTAGAACTAAAGCACTGAAAATCATTAACCTTCAAAAGCCTTTCTAGCTATACTATATAGTCTTGCCGAACCTGAAAACATATTTGTTGTAAAAATCTGATACAGAATCAGATAAAAATAGGAAATGCAAATATGTGTATTATTCACAGGACAATTGTCTCTTATTCACACTGCAGAATTGTTGTAAGTATTTGCAAACCAAAGAGGAAAAAACCCACATTTCACTTTTCCAAATATGAACTGGAATGAAAACTGGAATATGCTTACTTTAGCAAGTCTGTTCCTAGAAGTTGCATACTTTGAAGTATGACTCTGATCCTGAAAAATTCTATATAGTAGTAGCACTATATGGAAAAGCTTGTGTGACAAAGGCAGATTCATGTATGAGAAAAAGATATGTTCAGCTGATGATCCTTCTTCCTTCACATCTAACTATAACAGTAAATAAAGACATACTGTGTGCATTTCTTTAAAGGTGGCTTTACAATGAAGGAGATAAACGTTGTAGTAGAGTGAACATCTCCATAAATTTTGCCTCTGAACTCTTACAGTGTATCTTAACTCATACCTGAGATATGGGTCTGGCTGACATCAACCTCAGGCTGACAAAGTTTGACTGAAGATTCCTGAAGAGTTAACTGCTGCTGGAAATCCGACAGGAGATCAGCCATTTTGTCATCCTCTTTGTTATCCTCAACACTAGAAAAGGGGGAATGCCAACACTGTGATACTGGACAAAACATACCAACAGATGTCGTTATCTTGGCATCAATCCACTGTCTTACCCTCAATCAATATAGTTGTTTCCTGTATGGTTTTAAAGCAATCTCCTTTTATCACACAACAAAAGAACTACTGCAATCTTATGAAGTTCATTTAGATTTTCCTGGAATCCATCTGACAGCAACAACTTTTTATTTCATGTAATTCCAATTTCAGTTTCTTTTCGGCTTTTAAAGTACACTCTTTTTAGTGAAGTCACTGAAGAATTGCTTCACCACAAGAAAAGTCAAACCTCATCCTTTACTTTGTCTGAGATAAACTGCATGCAGGAAATAAATTATCACTGATGGAAAGTTATGTTTTGTAATCCTTGTCACGATGTAAGATACTGAAAACAATGAAGGAATTTCTAATTTTTTTTACTTTTGTGTTATTCACTGAAGCGTGATCTTCAGTGAATTTATTCATCAATAACTTTTCACGAATCCTGTAAACAGGCAGAGAAAAAAAATTTCAGGAGCAAGAACAAGGTAGCAGAACAGAAACAATACACTTGCTATTGGGCAGTAAACTTGAAAGATTACTAAGTGATAAAAGAACATTACCACATTCAAAAAAACCTAAATCTAAGTTGTATGCCATAATATGATCCTTTAATAGCTGCATGCTTGCTTGCACCAAGTAACCACAAACTACACAACTCTCCTTGATCTCATTACAAAACATTTTTCCTCTGACTTGGTATATAAGCTAGCTAAGAAATCTTCCAGTCACTTTTTAATATTATTCAGTTCTCCTCTAAACAAGCTTAATAGAATGAGCTGAGAATATAAGCAAGCAAATAGCAGACCTACCAATGGGTTTTACGGTATTATAGAGAAGACAATTATGTTTGGGCCTGTCATAACTAAGACTACAGTAAGATGCTGCACTCAATATACACCTTTATTTTGATGGAATGCAACAGCCAGTCCCAGTACCTACAGGCCACGTTATAAATTGTTTTTTTCAGATAAATTGTGTATTTTTTTTTTCTTCCCAAGATTGTATTAAACACCTAAAATAGTAATTCAGACAGCAAAACCACCACAAGTAGAATCTCTTCAAAAAACACACCTCTACAAATACTGCTTTATAGACAACTAAGAGCACTGGCTGGTTTTCCCTCACTGTCACATAGTTCTGGGAACATTTACAAAACTGAATGAAAATTCATAGCATCATAAAATCATTTACGTTGGAGAAGACCTTTTAAGATCGAGTCCAACCATTAACCTAGCACTGCCAAGTCCACCATTAAACCATGTCCCTAAGTGCCACATCTACACGTCTTTTAAATACCTCCAGGGATGGTGACTCAACCACTTCCATGGGCAGCCTGTTCCAATGCTTGACAGCCCTTTTGGGGAAGAAATTCTTCCCAATATCCAATCTAAATCTCCCCTGGTGCAACTTGAGGCCATTTTCTCCTGTCCCATCGCTTGTTACTTGGGAGAAGAGACTGACACCCACCTCACTACAGCCTCCTTTCAGGAAGTTGTAGAGAGTGACAAGGTCTCCCCTGAGCCTCCTCCTCTCCAGACTAAACAGCCCCCGTTCCCTCAGCCGCTCCTTATAAGCCTTGTGCTCCAGACCCTTCACCAGTTTTGTTGCCCTTCTCTGGACACGCTCCAGCACCTCAAGGTCTTTCCTGTAGTGCGGGGCCCAAAGCTGAGCACATTATTCAAGGTGTGGCCTCACCAGTGCCAAGTACAGGGGGATGATCACTGCCCCAGCGCTGCTGGCCACACTGTTTCTGATACAAGCCAGGGTGCTCTTGGCCCTCTTGGCCACCTGGGCCACTGCTGGCTCATATTCAGCTGGCTGTCAACCAATGCCTCCAGTTCCTTTTCTGCCAGGCAGCTTTCCAGCCACTCTTCCCTAAACCTGTAGCATTGCAACGGCTTGTTTTGACCCAAGTGCACAACCTGGCACCGAGTCTTGTTGAACCCCATACAATAGCCTCAGCCTATTGATCCAGCCTGTCCAGATCCCTCTGCAGAGCCTTCCTGCCCTCAAGCAGATCAACACTCCCACCCAACTTGGTGTCAGATAGGCTTGATGAAGGGAGTATGGAAAAGGACGCTAAAATACAAAAATAATCCTATGAAAAACAAGATTTTTACATGGCTGTATTTTGTCATCCAGTGCTTTTCCTAGTGCACAAATGCACAGCAAAGATTTCATGCTAGCAATGCATTCAGAACCTGAAGTAACAGATGTGAATAAAGCACTTGGCTCATCTTACTCTTTTTTTTAATACTGAGTCAACAACTGCATTGAAGCTGTCCTGCCCTGGGTCAACACAACTGAGCTAGTAATACCACACAGACAGGGGTGTACTTTCCTCTTATTTTCAGTTTTAAATTTTTGATTTCTCATGGCTATCAGCAGCATCTATGGCTGCTATCAGTAAGCACTGAATTGGGAAGCTGTTTTTCATAAGCTTGTCTTCACTACACTATCTGAGCTATAACAAGTTTTGGGCCTAACGTGAAGCAAGTTAGGCCAACCTTAAACGGCTACACATCTGGTGTGCTGAGGCTAGGAGTATTCTGATGTTTGTAATGATGACAGGCTAGACTACTCAGTTTACAGTCTATGAGCTTCCAAATATATTGCTCTACTTGTTGGAAATGCTCCCACTTGGCTGTGTTAGCACAAGAACAGTAGTATATTCCCCTGCTTAATTATGACACTTATTCCATGGTAGCAATCTTTTTCCTAATCTTTTCTCCATTTGCAATTTTGTTGATGATTGTAAATGTATAACTCATAAATATGAAAATCAGAAATCAAAATTAATAAACTGACTGGTGCTTCTTTTTCTTAAGAAACAATCTAACTATCTGTAATCCTGCCACTTGAATTTAACTAGTTCCAAACAAGCCTGTTACCTTCTTTGAACTAGACTACAGAAAAACCCTCCTTGGACTAATGCATCTGTAAACTTTCTATGAAGCATTCTATTCAAATGAAAGCAGACAAGTTTTCCAAATGTTAAGAGACTTACAACTGTGTTATCACAGTACAGAATTCTTATGTTTTAGAAACAAAATTTCAAGTTTTAGTACTCTTATGCACTTAATTAGCAAACTTTCATACTTACCACCTCTTTCCAACCCCATCACCATCTGGGGACCTTGTATAGGTGATCTTAAACTCTATGTCAGGTACAAGCTGCATGGCTAGACGATAAAACTTGATAGCTGAAAATAAAGATTTAATGTTTAAACATGTCTGATGCCTATACTGGCTTATTAAGGCAGATTTTTTTTTTAGAGAGATGACTTCAGCTAAAAGCACTAAAAAGGTGGAAAATGCCTTTGCCTAGTAGTAAATCTTACTTAGTCTAAACTGATTAGGTTTCAAATCAATACAGAAGAGAGGCACATAAGCACCTATTTTCAAAACTAAAAACTTCATGTACTCTTTCAGAGTAAAGAACTCTCTCAGTAGTGTTTCAACTTTTACAGATTTACCTTAACTACTATAAATTCAATTACAAAATACAAAATTTTACATTAAAATATTGTGAAGTCCTGATTTTGTTTGTTGCGCAGCACTTACAAAGCATTCCTAACAAGCCATAAAGATTTTAGGCATTATATTCAGAAGTAACGATGAGGAACATGAAAGAGAACTTTAAAGATGATGCAGGTACTTTAAATCCCCAGTACAGTACAAACAGTCATTCAGACATACACAACATTATAAAGGTGAGAAAGATCAACAAAATACTATTGTAATTTTAAAATTTCAACAACAGACACAAACCAAGTAAATTTTACTGTGGCAAAACCCTGGAAACTACAGAAGGCACAGAAGCAAGCCCACGCAAAACAGTGAGTGAGGAACCTGACTGGAGGAAAGCAGCCTTTTCAAAAAGCTATGTAGCAAGCACAAGACTATGGGGCATGAGAGAAAAAGTGACAGATTGGGTTTCTTCCAGCATGCAGAGAAAGTACTTCTGCCTTTAACATTCCAAAGATGCTACGAAAACTGAGCAGAGAAATAGACTCAGGAAAATCACCCTGTGGGAACAAACTGTTATTTAAACTGTAGAATGTCTTTCTTGAGTTAACTCTGTGGGTCCCTCTTAATTTAAGCAGATTCATTGTATACACAGTCTCTTTTAATACCACTGTTAAGATGTACTTATACATCTGTTTGTATTCCCGCATGGAAATGCCAAGATCAGAGGGCAACTCTCCCTCAGTTTGGACATTAAAAACCAAACCCAAAGTAAAACACCAGTGAGATGGAGCTCAGAATATGACACAGTAATGAGTCTCAGAAGCCTGAGCTTGGGCAAGTATTTCCTTAAATTTTAAATATTGGGCATTTCTATTTCCTTAAATTTATGTCAGGGCTGCTGACTGACAAGTAATATCCTTTGGCTGGGGAGGATGAGGAATACCAGCAGCCAGCTAAACAGAGATCAGTCTCAACTTTAGCATTTAATCTTGCAGGAAGACCTGTACTGTACTTAAACATGAGCAAGCTGGTGCACATAACTGTCTCACAAATGTCAAGTATCAGCAGATTTCAGAAGCAGGCTGAAATGCCAGCTGGATTCTGGTGACATGGGCCAGGTCAGCAGATAAAAGTTTGGTCTGAAAACAGGTGTCCCAACACATGCTCAGCAATGTATCTGTGTCTGGCTTAGGACCTTGTCTCTAAGGTCTCATATAGATGTATGTGTAGAAACATTTTAGTTTTGTTTCTTTAAGTCTCAAACCAAATTTAACTAAGAAAGAATGGATTCGTATTCAAGCAATCCAAATGCCTAATACGCCTTTGTGAATGCAACTGTTAGATGTTAATACTTGTCTACTGCTATGTTTAACACACAAGAAACACACTCAAGCAGATGAATCTATAGCTTTCATTTTATACACACATGTTTATATACACAATGTTTAAATAGACTGCTTTCCTTCCATATTTTTTAAAATCATTTGGAAATTTTTGATATGAAAGAACCTTCACCACCTACTGCATGATTTCCAAAATGGTAGATTACATATCTGATTTAGTCCTGAAGTCTTTTTTTTTACTGCGCAGTTAATTTTACACCCAACACACAAAATATCTTAGCCCAAAGTCATTCTGCCTTGTAAAAACATGTAATAAATTAGAAACTGAAATAACTAATTTTATTACCTACTGGGGACTCATATTTTTCTCAGTTCATTTGAGATCTGGAACAACCACCAGAAATCCCTTGCAAGGGAAGGAAAACTCCCATGATAGAGAGGAAATTTTGTATTCAACAGGTGGCTGAATTCAGGAGTTTCCAGAGTACTCTCCGTTCTGCTTATCTTGACATATTTTGCACCTGCACTTCGACCAAGGTAGCCAAAGCCTTTAGTGGATGAGCAGGATGGCACAGATGCTCTGTGTTCATTTTTATTTTTTTTTCATGAAAGAAACAGAAAACTGGTATCTCCACTGTTGACCTATAGGACTTGAAGTTAGGATGGACTTCTTGCTCTATACATTCTGAAAAATACCGATGAGGAACAAAACTTTGAATTTCCATTTCTACGAGTGCTGACAGCAAGAGGACAAGCAAGCTCAGCATCTCAAGTATTTATGGCAAACCTCACAAAGTAATTTAAACATTCACTTCAGGAATTATTAAACAAGCCATACTGTGTAAATTAAAAGAATAAAACCAAAAGTCAAAGTCAAACAACAAAACATTCCATGGATTAAGTAGTTCTGTTTAAAGTGGAATGAAGAAAACTGTGAGCACAGAAAATATACTATATTACCTTGATTAATTACTATGCTTATTCCATGTTATAAAAGTCATATAAAGAAGCATGCTATATGAAGAAGCAATTCAGTGCTTGATTAAATTACTAGATTTCAAAATGCCTGAAAGTTCAAAGTTCTTTCTTTGATCTCACTTCAGCTTCTCTTCAACCTCAGAATTGTGATATGATGGTTCCTATTAGCCAGTCTGTCTGCTTATCCAAACAACTGAGCTCTCAAATGACCATTAGCCTGCAGTTTAAGTTCACTGGCATCATACAGGCTTGCACATAAATCAGTGGTAGACTCCACTGCAATAAGGGTGTTTATTGTAGACTTCCATATTACCTTCATAAAGGGCTCCATTTTGTTCTTCTTCCACGGCCTTCAGGAAAAGTTCTTTTGCCTGTGTAACAAATCACACAGAACACTCATAAATTTCTTACGAATACAAGCACAATGTCACTTGACTTAGAATTATTTTTCATCTTACCTACTGTACTCTATGAAGGAGATAGAATAATTCCATAGAGTGAGAAGACATATTCATGTGCTACAAGCCATAACTGAAACTCCCAATCAACAAACTATCCATGTTCCTGTTGCTCACCCCTTAGCTAGTCTTTCAGAAAGCAGACTGGGAAGGTGACATAAAGCCAAGCGTAAAAACTAGAAAAATCAGTGCGGGACTAAAGTAAGACATCAGTATGGAGACAACGGGTGTCTTGGTTTTGGCTGGGATAGAGCTAATTTTCTTCTTGGTGGCTAATGCAGTGCTGTGTTTGGGATTTGGTATGGGAACAGTGTGGTCTGGGACTTCTTGGTTTCTCTGGTCTTGCCAGTGAGAGGGCTGGAGGGGCACAGGGAATTGGGAGGGGACACAGCACAGCCGGGTCAGCTGACCTGAACTAGCTGAAGAGGTATTCTATACCACGGGACATCAAGCTCATACATAATCTGGGGCGGCGGGGTGGCCGGGGCCTGCAGATCACTGCGTAGGGACTGGCTGGGCATCAGTCAGCGGGTGGTGAGCAGCTGTGCTGTGCGTCACTAGTCTTCTGTCTCCCTTCCCTTTGGATTTCATTCCTCTCCCCTTCTCCCTCTTTTTCATTGTAACTATTATTGTTGTTATTAAAATTATTGGTCTTTAGTTTTTATTTTATCTCAGTTGTTAAACTGTTCTTATCTCACAACCCTAGAGCTTTACATTCCTTTAACCCCTTGGGTGAGGGGGGAGTGAGCAAGCAGCTGTATGGTACTTAATTACCAGCTGGGGTTAAACCACGACAACAGGTTAATCACCTCTGTTGTTCCTCTAGATTAGCTTTTAGGGTAGTTATACTGCAACACTAACACACACACAAAAATCCCCAAATTACACATTATTTTTCTGTACCTTTTCCTCTTTTGCTATCTCCTGTTTCCCTGTGGCATCTACAGACTTTACTCCAGGTCCTCTTGAAGATGCTCTGCATGGCAGAGGTTCCAACCCACTAGAACTCATACCAGGGGCAAGCTCAAACATCCACTGAGCTCTGAACATCTGAAGCTCTGCCTAAAAAAATCCCATTAATTCTGACTTAATACCACATATTCACATGGTAAAACTTCTAAGGAGAAATTATGAAGTACAAACACAAAAAAAGAACTTCAAAATTATGATTTACACTTCTAACTTAAATAGTTTCAGTGAGTCTAGACACAGCTGCTTTTACAGTAAATTGAACAAAAAGTGCACAAGTACTTGTTCAATCTCATTCAATAACATACATAAGTGCTTTTATCTATACTAGAAGAAAAAGCGATGTTTCAAGAAGTGGGTGTTAGTACTACAGTTATGACCTAAGACTCCATTAAAAAGTATTATTTCTGGACATGATGTTTGTTCTTGTTTATGTAGTTATCTTCAGCAAGAAGTCAACTAGCTCTTGAAATTAAAATTTAGAAAACCTGATTTTTTGTATATAAGGATACTGAGCTTTATGACAATCAAGACTGTATATAATCTACAAATAAGATCTTACATTCCTTTCTCTTTTAAAAAGAAAGGACTATGCTCTGTGAAACAATACAAGTTGTAATTCTTGCCATGCATTTTTTTCAGCACCTTTGAAGCTACACTTTACATGTCTTTTGCAATCTTCATGACTTCTGGGGAGCAACTACACAGAAATCTAGTATCCTAAGAGAACACACTTTTTCTGTTAGACTGCCTTTATCAACTTTCTGCTCCAGAAGACAGTGACAACTTAAACTTGAATTTGATCCACACAGAAACTGCTGTCTGATTTCTGTAGTTCATCAAATTCCAAATCTGACACAAATTTTCTTTTCATCTACACAGATAAATGAAAACTGAATCTAACACTTGGAACACAGTGCAAAGAGGGGCAGACAGATTAAGCGTTTGTCAGATCAACAATGCGTGGTAACTGAATGAGCATAAGTAATGCAGCTTAAATTGCAGCAGCACTATGTTTGTAAAAACACATGAGACATACCTGAAGATTTGCTTCACTGGATCTTTCATTGTCATCAGTTCTTACCAAATCAGAGTGACAATCTTCTTCTGCTTCTGCCTAGTAGAGAGCAGTCAGATGTGATTATAGAGTCTGCATAAGTCCCTGCAGCACATTCACAAAGCACAACTGTCACGGACACACACCTAAAAAATTCTAAGCATACTCCCCTTTTCCACATTCTGTCCACTACTCCACAGATCAATCTTAATTGATGATAAAAATTAATTTTACAATTACTGGTATTGTTTGCACTTTCCTCTTAACCCAATGAAGTTTGGCTTTGCAGTTCAGTCACACCAATCCAACACAGGTTCATTATGTATCACTTGAAGGCTTACATGCATCAGAACGCTGCCACAACACCTGAATAAATACACTCAGCGTCCAAGCCAAAGCACAGAACCAAAGCTTCATTAAGATTAAAGTCGTGTGCTTCATACAAGAAACTAAAATTTAATCACTATCTTCTCATTGTAAAGATAACCAGTAGTTTTGATTTGTTTAATATTTACAGAAGCACAAAAGACTAACAATAGATGCTTTATGAAAACTGTGGGACAATACAAGCATTCTCAAAACTACATGTGAAACTAAAGAAAAAATGTATTGTAAAAGAAAATAAAAAGCTAGCATGAGAGCTTGACAGCTGCTTTTATTTACAGTACTGCTGTGAGACAGGATAAACAAGTAAGACTTTAATACCTTTGAACAAACTTAACAGGGCTCTACATAGAATTTAGACTGCTAGTTTCAGAGCAAAACTTAAAAAGATGCAAATAAATTCTCATTTTGAAATATACTGGGATTTATGGAATCTATACTAAAACAAAGGAAAACTTATTCTGAGCATCAATAAGATATTCAATGACAACCACTGCAAGATGCCAGTAAGGAAAAATAAAACCTCAAGACAAACTAAAACGTTTGTTTAAATTTCTTCCTGCAGCTGAAGCATCCCAGGTTTTCTACCATTCTACACTGAAATTGACATCTATAGTTCTGCAAGTACACAATGCAAAGTGAAATTTTAAGAAGGTAAACCTGGCATTAAGATTACCACAACTAACTTAGAGAACTTTTGTTTCCCACTCCTTCCTATTGTAAGCAGTGCACAAAGACTTCAAGTAACATTCTGTCAGTGAGATTCTTCTGAGTTCTCGTAAAGAAATCTCTATCCCCTACACAATCAAAGTGCAGAAATCAAAGCATTCTTGTATTCAGAAAACGTACAAAATTTTTATAGCATCTGGAAGTTCATGATCAAACTACACAATATTGGCAAACTTGATGGGATGGCAACATTTAATCTCTTTGTCTTGGTGACAAACACCTCTCTGGAGTTCAGCTGTAGCAGTTGTCTCAGGTTCCAAAACAGCTACAAACTTACTGACTTGCCATCAGTAAAGGTGTTTTCACTGATGTCTCAGTCAATTTATCTTTTTCAATTGATAATGCAGACAGTGTTGGTTGGTCAAAGTAAACAGATACTGCATCTGTTTCTACACTTTTATTTTAAGGCTGCACATTTTTTATTTTTCTGTGGAGAAAACAGGTAAACCAGAGCACTGTAAAACACCAGCAGCATTAAACCTGAGCAAGGAGTAAGTAACTTAGAAGTTTCATGGGTTTTGATTCCAGAATTTGCAGGCAGTTAACATTCTATGAGTTACCATGTTATTATAGCATCCAGGGATTACATCTACGCTGCCTGAACAGAGATAGCCTAGGAACCAGTTAGCACTGAAATGGATGTCTGGAAGGGCATTATTATGGCACTGGGCTGACACAAGTAAGGCCCACCTCTGCCTGTGCAGAGTGCAAGGCTTCTGGTTTGCAGATGAATTATGCCCAGTCAGCTCTCAGTCTGGGAAGAATAAGCCTGGTTTTATCTGCAAAATGCAGAAACCAGTAATTCCTAACCTAAATCAACAACACACTATCTTCATGTGCATAAAGGCACACCCATTAAAACCCTTAGCTCATTAAGACTGTAAATAAACTAATTTAAGAGTAAGAGTTATTTCTAAGGTTAAGAAGCTGGCTGAAGTTTAACTCATGTTCAAAAAGTTTCTGTTTCAGTAATCTGTTCAAGAGTCTTGATTTCCATCCCCTCATCTCTGTTCAGCTGCCCTGCTTCTCCTCTATTTCTGAGTCACAGTCAGTCATGATTCTGGACCAACTGCTTCCAAAATATCATTCAACGCTCTTTAAAATTTGAGTGTGCTCTCAATCCAAACAGAAAATACATACTATACACTATGAAGACCTAGTCCACAGCCTAAAAGCTGTCAAAAAACATCATGAAGTTGATTACAACTGAAGTTCTTACTTTTGTCATTACCTCCTCTATACCAAGTGCATGTGTGGTCTGAAGTCTCTCACATCACAGGTTTGTCTTCTGACAGCAGTGTCAGCGTAAGTGACCATCCCTCTAAATTTACCAGTAATGCAATTCATTCACATGGCTACTGTATGACTAACTGGACTGGATTAACAAACTTTCCACTATTTACTTGAATGCTGAAACACTATGGCTTTGCTAGAATAAATGAGTAAACACAGGCATCCCTGAAGCAAGGATATTCACTAGCATACAGCTTACGAGACCACAGCTAGATCAGTTTGTAACTTGTAAAAATTGGCTCCTTGCCCCCACTCAGACAATATTTAAATTGCAGTTATAGTTTCTGAAGCTCACAGAATACTGTACTGTAATAGCTATGCAGTGGATAAATCTAGCTTGTTCCATCTTTACACTGTTGGCCTTCCTCCTGCTAAAAACAAGCTGTCATACGGAACAGTGACTTGATCCTGCTTGAAAGTGAGACATCCTCAGTGTGTGTACTGATCAGCTCAAATAAATTTCCATGAGAAAAGTGGTAGCCAGGCAAGTCAAAAGGTCAACATGTCAAAAGTAAACACCTGACTTAGGCTGCAACCTGTAAAAAGAAGTCAGCAGAGTAGGTTCGATTCTGATTCGTTTGCAAAGCTTTAGAAATCATTTGCCAAATGCAAGACTAGTTTATTTGCACAGCTTCGTTTTAACTGTTTTGCAATCAAAAATTGCATGCTGATTTCCTCAGAGCACAACAATCACTTGCTAAAGTGTTTGTAATGTCAAACCCTTTAATAGTTCAGATGTTTCAGCAAAACAAAGCCAAGATCAGAAACGGTTCGAAGTTGACCGTCACCATTTGAACAGGGCTACGTGTGAACTGCACAGAACCAAGGGACAAGCAAACATGACATAGCGGAACAGTGACTGACAGCTAACATTTTTCATGTTTTATAAGAAAATTAGTAAGTCTCTCCATTTTTCTGTCAATGTGGTAGAAGCAACACTGTGTTGAAAAATAACGAGTTTTAATCGTGGTGGTAAGGCATTTTAAGAGCTTCTGAATGACATAAATAGTTTGAATGACCAAGCTCTCATCATGGATGCTTGAATCGATACTGAGGTGCTGTGAGAACAGCAATACTGAATCAAACAGTATTTCTGAGATGTTAAGACACAAACTAAAATAAGTAGAGTGCCTGGCCAACGGAGCCGTTTACCAGATGACTTTATGCCATCTACCTTTTCAGGGAAGAAAGAGAAACGTAGGGCAGGCTCCTCTGTAATGACACAGTGGTGGCACGTTCAGGTTTTTCTACGGACAGCTAGATCGCTCCTCAATCAAGCAGCCTCACTCACTCTTCAGCCCAAAATCCCCCGCGGAAGGGACCGGGATCACGGCACACTCCCCACCGGCACTGCCCGGTCCCGGTGCCCGCGGACAGGGCAGGGTGCGGGGCAGCAAGCACGGCTTTGAGGGGCCGCCCCTCCCGCCGCCGGGCACACACCCCTTGCCGCTGCCACCGCCCCCTCCCAACCCCCGTCACGGCGGCCTCGCCCCCACTGCCGCCGCCTGCCCGCGGGGCGCCTGGCACCCCCCCCGCCCGCCCCAGGCCGCGCTGCCGCGGGGAGCCCGGCGCGACGGGCCCGGCCCGGCTCACCATGCTGCCGGCGCTCGGGCGGCGCTGTCCCCTCCCGGGGGTCTCTGCCCCCCCTGCTCGATCCGTGCGTCCTCCCCGCGGGGGGAAATTAGCAGAGTTCTCGGTCGGAGAAGCGCACCACGCAGCGGGAGTAACTGCGGGCCCTGCGTACGGCAGCCATCTTCCCGGCGAGTGAGGGGCAGGCGGGCGGGAGCGGCGGAGACGCGCCCAGACAAACCCGCAAGGTCAGAGCGCCGCCTGACGCACGGGCCGCTCGGAGGCGCGGGCGCCGGCCGCGCGGACTACCCGCCCCAGCGCGCGCCGCAGCCCGCCGCGGCTCTGCCGCCTGCAGCGGAGCGCCGCGCTGCACGCCGGGAAATGTAGTCCGCGGGCGGCACCCCCTCGGGCCAGGGCCGCGCCCGGCGCCTCCACGGGCCGATCCCGCCCGGCGGCGGGGCAGAGCCTGCCGGGAAAAGTAGTCCGTGCCCCCAGGCGGCGAGCCCCGCGGACGCCGCTGAGCCTGTCCGGCCCCAGCGGTGGAGGCCGAGCCTAGCACTCCGCTGTGGGAGCCGAGGGAAGGCGGCGGTGTCCGCGCACCGGGGGCGGCCTCCTGCCGCCTTGGTGCGGCCCCTCGGCCCGGCGTCAGCAGCAGCAGGGCCCAGCGCCGGAGCCGCCATTCCCGCTGTGACCGCGGGCAAACCGGGGCCTCGTTACAGACAAATTAATAACCAGGCAGCAAGGGAGCACTTAGTGCTGTAGCTGTATAGATAGCAACGTTGCTGAGGTCGTGTGACTCTCACGACTACCTGCCCTGCGCCCAGGGCACTCTCCAGCTCGGTGGAGAGAGCTGTTAGTGCCGCTGGGACACCCCGTTAGGTTTTCTAAAACAGGGCTGAATGTAAAAACTGGCCTCGATTTAGGTAGGGGGAGGGCTGGGCAGCCACAGTTCCCTCACACCTTTTTTAAGGTACCAAGTTCTTAACAAGTGTGTGTTTCGCAGTAGGATTCACTGAGGTAAAACCCTCCTCCCCGAGGCGGGGAGCTGGGCCCCCCAGGCTCCGAGTTACACCGACTCACCCCACCTTGCAAGCCCCGGGAAGTAACTCTGTGTTGTGTAACTTTTAAAATGTAAATGAGGGAGCACAGAAAAGAAGGTAAAACTTAATCATTATTACTGTCAGATCTGATGATCAATTGTTTGAGGGTAATTTTTTTGTTGCCTTTTTCCTGCCCCCGGCCCTGCCGCAGCCGGGCAGGGTGGCGGTGCTCTGGTGAGGGGTGTCCGCCCCGCCCCCCCCCGCGGCGCGGCAGGTGTCGGTACCCTTTGCCGCTAGCTCGTAGCTCGGTATTTCTGCGTCTCTGTTTTATTATTTACACTCCTCTCGGGGACGTGAGACAAGCCAGTCACCAGGGGATTTTTATTCTCTTTTCAGTTACGTTAAAGCCCACCTCAGCTGTATGTAATCACCCCTCGGGTAGCCGCGGTGCTGCGCCGTCGTCTCTCGCCTCCCCCGCCGACAGCCGCCTGCTTTTGGGGCGACCCCTAAGCCCTCCCCGCGGCCGAAGCCGCGCCGGGGCCCGCAGGCCCTCGCTGCCCACCCTCCCGCGAGGGGACCAGCCGGGCGGCGCGGAGGCGAGCACCGCCGGCTTGACGGCCCTCCCGGCTGCTGTCGTGGGGCGTTATCCCCCCGCGGGGAGCCCCGCCGCCGTCGGGCGGGGAGCGCCAAAGGCCGGGGCCGGGGCGGGGGGCGCGGCGGCCGGCGGCGCCCTGAGCGAGGCCCGCGGTCGGCGTGGGCCGCAGCTGGGCTGAGGCGGCGCGAGGGGGCCGCGGCGGCGCCGCCATTAGGGACCTCTGCCGCTTCGGCGGGCCGGGGCTCGGCTGGAGGAGGGCGCGCCCGCGCACCGTGAGTACCGCCGCGCCCGGGGAGCGCCGCGGGGGGGACCCGCCGGCGTGGCGGGGGTGCTGCGTCTCGGTGCGAGAAGTGGCTGGAGCTGGTTACTCGCGTGTGGCGGGGCCGAGGCTGGGAATCGGCCGCCGCCGCAGCGTGAAGGCCGGGCGGGAGCCACGACTTAGCCTGCCGTGCGGGCAGGGCCCCGCGGCTCGCCTCCCCGCCGTCGCGTAAATGCCGCGGGTCCTTCTGCTGCCGAGGGACTGGTGCCTCCCGCTGCCCCTGCCTTTACTTTCAGCTCGTGGGGCACCTCCCAGTGCCTTCACAAACACACATAAACACCGGCTGCTGGGACAACAAAGATCGCAACCCGCGGCTTTACGCCAGGCCTTTCTCTGTGCATCCTGCTAGTAACGCCTTAGGGTTATTGCCAAAGCACTGAACGGATTTTGAAAGGCAGTTGCCGATTGTTTACTGTTTGCGTTTCTCAGTTGTGGCAGAGGGTGAGCCAGTTTCACTTTCAGTTCTCAGTGCTGCAGCCCTTCAAATGGGAGAGGATGCTTATTTAAGGCATACAAGTTTGAGCTATGCCGTGAATCAGAAAGTAGCCTTGATACATTAAATCTGGCTTGCTTTTAAAGGGTATTTGCTGGTTGATTTCTATGGGGGGGAAAACCATGTTTACAGGTGAGGCAGAGTTTGAACATCATTGACAATATTGTGAAAATAAGGCTTTTATGTTTTTCTATTTAGTATCAACACACTCTTTTACTCCAAGACAGTTTTGTAGTTTGTATTCACATGCTCTAACGATGTGACCAGCTGGAGTAACCAAAGCTTTTTAGCATAGAAACAGAACATTGCCTAAACGTAGCTTTATGCTATGCAGGTACACAGCGTGAAAACCAGCCAAAAAGAAACTGGTACTCCAAAGTGCCATTCTTACGGACAGGCTCTGTGTTCCTTGGCAAGTAGAACAAAATGTGGGTTTAGGTCTCTTAATAAGGTGCTCAGTCATGGTTCTCTGTAGTAGTGTGTGGAGATAAATGGGTGCTGCTAGGTGGCAATTCCTCCTGCCTGTCTGAGATGCTACCCAGTGTCTAAGACAGTGTTAGAGACATGTTGTTTCTTACTTATACACAGTGCTTGTTAAGGTGCATTAACATCATGTTTCCTAATTTTTGTTTGTTCCTGTATTGGTATTAGTGGGGCTAATGGGCTTAGAAGACTGAAAACAAAAGGATCCTTACAACATCTTGCATCCACAGGATTGTGGCACTGCATTGATGTCACTTCAGAGTACAAGAAACATAATCCCATTACTTTTAAAAAACATAATTTGGCTTTGTGAAATAAGGCAAGATGGAGGACGGATTTAAGGCTGTGACAAAAAAATAAAAAAACCTAAACCCAAACTGTGAAATTATAGTTTAAATGCAGGTTACAGAAGGCAAAGGTCACCAGCCATGAATATTGCTGTCGTCTTGGAGCTGGAAAAAAAGGGAATGCAGGGACCAAACCCTCACTGCAGGGGAATTCTGTTTTATTCCAAATATATGGTTAATTTGCATAGAACGGATAACAGTTATTCTAAACTGAAGTCTAAGAAATACTAGCAAGAATTAGATTAAATGAGGGAATAAGGACTTTTTGGCTTTGTTATCTAGCATGCTGTTCATGCAGTGTCAGGACAAAAGGTGGGATAGATAGTCTGATGTAGCAACTGCTTCTGTAGACTGATTCATGCTTAGGGCTACTGTCGTGAGATACATCTGATCTTATCTGACACTAATATAATATGCTTCCTCTGGAGGCTTTGTTTAAGGGGCTACATATGGCGTATCGCTAGCATAGGACCTTATGTAAAGTCAGGAAATTCGTTTAACTGATGGCAGGATGACATGTGAGATGGTAACTTATGTATCTGATAATTTGGCTATAATAGGTTCCCTCCTGTATTACTGTAACACTTCATTTTTCTGACAGCAAACTCTTTTCTCCAAGCTATGAGGCTTTATCCTCTGCTTTTGGTAGTAGTTTCTCCCGTTTGGGCTACCATTGAGCTTGCTGTGAAGTACATCTAGCTTTAGTGTTAGAGTGGATTTGGGGAACATACCCACTTAGCCCCGGTACAGGCTGGCCCTTTCAGATGAGAGACCAAGACAAGTGTTTGTGTATAGCTTAGAAGGAATATATCTTGGAGCAGAATGGAGTCTGCAAACAAGCAATCTTGGAAGAGTATGGGATTCAAACGGATTATGTTCTGTGCTTTCAGACCAAAGGCTAAGTCTTGAAAACATGATTCCTGCAACTGTTCACACTGTCCTGAGTGCTCTATATTTATGCTGCCACAGAAAGAACTGGTTACACTCGGAGGAGAAACACAAGAAACACTAAGGACTGAAATGCGTTTGCGGCTAAAGTATCGTCATCATGAATAGGTATACAACCATCAGACAGCTTGGAGATGGGACCTATGGCTCTGTCCTCCTAGGGAGAAGCATTGAATCTGGAGAGCTAATAGCCATTAAAAAGTAAGTATTTTCATTTGTTATTTAACAGTGGATGGTTCAGGTTTTTTCATTCTATGGTCCACTTGGTCGTGCTTGTTTTGAGTACTTCACATTCCAGTTCCACACAGTGTTTGTATTGAGCATTTGCATGCTACCCCAGTACAAATCCAAAGTTCCTTGTATTCTCCAAAGCCTCAGCAGAAGATAAAGAGGTTGAGATATATAGGCTTATTGTAACAGTGCTCTGCTGCTAGGTGCAGTCATACGTGTATTATGTGTATTATTTAGAGTATTCTGCAATGCTGCTTACATGGAACATAGGTTTCATGGGCTAATGTCCAGTGTAATGTTAACGCTGAAGTCATAATTAACACGATGGATCTCATTATCCATAATCTGTATCTTTATATTCTACTACATATTGGTCTTTTCAGCTAAGGTTTTCTTAACATTTCTTGAAAAATCCAAAATTTTCTCTGACACTTCAGTAATGGTTTCAGTTTGTAAACGGCTTATTTGTCCTAGCTGTGGTAAGAAACAACAGTAAAGCATTGCAGGCACCTTCCTGAAATACCAACCATGACCCAGGGACATACTTGTCAAAAGAGTTTTCAGTACAATGCTGGTTTGTATGAACAGTCAATAGCTAGCTTTAGGAACTTTCTAAATCCTCTGTGCTGAGGGTATTTTTCCTGTATCAAATCTTGGCAGAAGCACCTTTCATTTTCATTTTGCAACATGGTAGGAACTCAAAACTTTCAGAACAAACCAGAAGATGGTACTGTTTTAGCTTACACATTAATGCCAATCCATTTGGAACAGAAATGGCCTGGTGGCTGAACACACAAGATGGCAGTTGCAAAAAACTGCTTAAAAAAAAAAAAACAGACCCCTTGAAGGGCTTGTAGTTCTTAAACTATTGTAACTATAAGAGCTGATTTCAGATTAGAAACTTGCTACAATAATAAGTAATGTTGAATTATTACTTAAGTCTGACAAAGACTCCGATCTTCAAAGGGTATCCTAACTCCCTCTGAAATCCAGACTCTAAACAGTTGGGTATTTTTGTAAGTTTAATATATGCTCTTGCGTGGGTGTGCCTTCATCCTGTTGGTCCTAAAGCATAAGAGTTATGTGTGAAAGAACTGAGTCATAATCAAAATGCATGTGAATAAATAGGACCATACATTACACACAAATAGTATGTTCAGAGTTATAGTCTGGCTTAGGAGAAAACAGATCTGCCACACAATTTGTTTCTGTTAGAGCAGAGTTGCTTGTAAGCTTGAAAGGAAAGGCCGAATTTGAAAATAAGTTGGTATGATAGATGCAACTGGCAAGGGAGAGAGAAACATGGGAGCAGTGGACACTGAAAACTGAAGAAATACAACTTAGATGGGAAAAGTATTGAAATTACAGAGGAAGAATACAGAGAAGAGGAGCAAGAAGAATATGATAAAATTTGAGACACGGTGATTTACTTTAATTTTTCATTAGGTTTGTTTCAAAACTTGGTCTGAGTTGTTCATAACTGTCACAACCCTTGTTCTTTTTACAGTTAGGCTGTACTTCACCACATTGTATACTGGAAGGAAAAATAACATGCCCTGATTTACTGAAGGCTCTGAAATTTTTCAGCAAGATACATATAGGAAAAAGACAATCCTGTGTAATAGTAGTGCTTTTAAATTCTATTAGAATGTACCTTATCCGGACATGTAAAGTTTTTTGACAAAGGAGATAACACCTTATAATTTGATAGAACTGAACTGTTAAGATATAATGAGACCTATGGGTCTAAGACCAGATGATGTCGATCATGTATTAATTGGCTTTTTCCCTTCTACTATTGTAGAATGAAGAGAAAGTTTTATTCCTGGGAGGAGTGCATGAACCTTCGAGAGGTTAAGGTATTTGTCTCATTCAATCATTGTCTTTAAAGTAGATGATCCCTGTAACATTTTTGAGGTAACATCGCATTCTTTCTACCCCTTTTACCAAAAACATCCCCCAACATGAGCTGTGGCATATGGCATTACAGTTCTGTTTTCCTGGCTCTGCAAGTGAACAAGGTGTCTATAGTCTTACAAAAAATCATTTGGTTGCAGAGAGCTGCTTCCTCCTTGCAGTGAGTGGTGTGTGAGAGCGCCTCATATCACAAAACCTGGAGCTGATGGGTGTTTCAAAGCTTGATAAATAAACACATGCCCTTTGAACAGCAGTAGCCTTTGTACATGCAGTTGTTTCTGGATAGTTGGTTTGGTGGCAGATATATGACATGAAATTTTGACACCTGCAGAGCTTTAGGGGTGTGTTCTAAAGACCTCTCTTAATTTCTAGTCCTTGCTATTACTGTTGCAAACATGCAAAAAAACTTAGGTCACTTTTCTTAAGTACTATGAGTTAGTACTGTGCTGCTACAGCAAGAATGAATGTGGAATACACTGAAGATGTAAGAAGAAGGAAGAATGAAGACCCAAGTATGCTGGTTTTGGCTTGGATAGAGTTATTTTTTTTTCACAGTAGCTCATAAGAGTCTGTGTTTTGGATTTTTTTGGATTTGTGACCAAAACAGTACTGAAGACAAGGCAGGGATGTTTTAGTTACTGCTCAGCAGTGCTTGCTCAACCTCAAGCCACCTGTTTTAGGGTGGGCAAGAGGCTGGGAGGGGACACAGCCAGAACAGCTGACCCAAACTGACCAAACTACCAAACTGTTCAGCAGTAAAAACTGGGATAAGGAGGAGGAAGGGGGAGCATTGGGAATTACAGCATTTGTCTTCCCAAGCAGCCATTAATGCATGATGGAGCCCTGCTTTCCTGGAGATGGCTGAACACCTGCCTGCCAATGGGAAGTGGTGAATGAACTCCTTATTTTGTTTTGCTCATGTACTTAGCTTTTTCTTTACCTATTAAACTGCCTTTATCTGAACCCATGAGTTTGCTCACTTTCTGCCCTTTTAATTCTCTTCTCCATCCCACCTGGGGGGATGAGCAATCTCAACTGTCTGGCAGGGTTAATCCACAATACTAAGGAAGAATTTCCAGGTTTGTGTTTAGTCATGAGTCTAACCTGACTATTGCCAGTTCAAGTTCTAGAAGAGTGTGAATTCTGCCAGTAGGAAGTTACTTACAGAGAAAATGCAATTGTTATGGTGGTTGCTGTGACACCAGGTAGCTGGCTTTCGAATGACCAGCACATCAAATTGATATGTATACTGTATATGTATCTGGTAATACTTGGAGATCTGGTCGTTGTTCTCAGAGCTGTCTGATTATTTAAGATATTGAAGAAGATTTGAAGCCAAGTCTTCTGCATCAGTGAAATGTTTTTTCTTTCTCATTAGAGTAAGACCCTCGTAAGATCTGTTTGTATTTTCTGTTTCTAGTCTTTGAAGAAATTAAACCATGCCAATGTAGTAAAGCTGAAAGAAGTTATCAGAGAAAATGATCATCTGTATTTTGTGTTTGAATACATGAAGGAAAATCTTTACCAGTTAATGAAAGAAAGGTATGTAAGCACATCACCCATTCCTACTACAAATTAATTTCTTGTGTAATGTGCTTTTAACACCCTTGTTACTTTTCAAAGAACTTTGGATCATTTATTTAGGTTTAGATGACTATGACTTAAGGCTGCGTGCTGCAGTCGGAGCTGTGGCTGTCACCTTTGAGCATATCTCAGACAGTTTAGTGGGAGTTTCCAGTGTTGCTGCCTGTATTAACCTAGCAGATAAGTGAGGCACTCTTTTGACAGTTAGGAACTGTGAACTTTTAACAGCCATCACACCTAGGAAGTATTGAACCTAGAACTTCTGATTTCTAGATAAGTACCCCAATCAGCAGTGCTTTTCCTATTAGAGGGTGGTATCTCCACCTCTTCTGTTACACCTTCCTCAGATAAATGAATGAATAAAAAGTGATTGAAACAGTAATCAGGAAGGGTCAAATTCCGGATTGCTTCTAAGATATTTTTTTTTAACTTGGAATTTGAACTGATGTCCAAAGGACTGTCTATTTTATGTGTCAACCTTCTCAATAAAATATAGCTTTTTGATATTGCCTGGAGCGTTAATAGTCTTAATTTTACCCTTTGGGCCACGATAGCATCCTTCAGAGGATAATTTGGGGCAGAATAACTCCCTGCTTTGAATTGTTCTCTGAGGAGGCTGTTTTCTTTCTATGGACCATAGAATCAGCCCAGGAGGTGACAGTAATCTTACTTGATTTAACAAAGTAAGGTTATTGTTATAACGTAACTCTGTGAATACTACAAAAAATGCCCTTTTAAGCATAAAAATACTTATTATGCATGCAAAGGTATAGAACAACTTTAACTAAATTGGGTACCTATATATGGATGCTGATTTTTAATCATGAAATAAGGAACCTTGAGAAAATTTTTCAAGTGCGTAACATACAAACCAATTATCTTTAGGAATTCTGTAGAAATGCATGATGGTATCCTACCTCCTTAAGAAAACAACAAGGGCAGATGTCTGTAAAGTGTGCTATATATCAGATTCTCTACAGTTTAGCTAGGCCTTGGACTAATTAGGCATTGTATAAATCAAACCTTTAAGATTGTGATTTATTTGCTTAAGTCTTAGTGAAAATTGCCAGTCTTACTGGAAGGGACTGTAGAAGAAATACGACTCTTTCTGCTGTAATTAAAAAATAAGCAAGCAAATATGAAAAACTTACTCTGGTAGCTGATCTCACTTCTGAAATGTGTGACGGTCAGTTTTTGTGAGAGAAATAAGCTCAGAAAATTGAATAAGTCCCAGGCCATCATCTTCATTCACTGTTAGGCTCTTTCTGAATACCATTGTCACTAATTTCCACTCCAGCCCATCTCTCCTGTGTTTTGATATGTGCAGAGGCAGCTGGTGCAGAGCTGTTTGATCAGAAACCTCTCTTGGTAAGAGGAGCTATCATAAAACCACCTGCCATGGTTGATTTTCTTGCTTGAATATTGTGAGGAGAAGAGCCTCTTTGTTTTCAGTAGTAGCAGATGAGTCTATTTTTTCAGGTAACAGGAGAGAAGGGAGTAGTACATCAGCTGTTAGATAATAATAAGGGAAAGAAAAAAATATGGCTTGTATATCCTTTAGAAGAGAGTCCAGAAGAAACTGTTGCATGAAAAGCACTAAATTAACATGAATTCTCACTGTTGTGAGGAGCGTGCCTCATGACCTGTACATGTCATGAAGCAAAATACATGCATAAATACAGGCTGCATGGAAAACGGATTGCGAGCACCCCTGAGGAGAATGACTTGGGGATGCTGGTAGTAGACAAGAAGCTCAAGATGAGCCAGCAATGTGCACTTGCAGCCCAGAAAGCCAACCATATCCTCAGCTGCATCAAAAAAAGCATGGCCAGTAGGTTCAGGGAGGTGATTCTCCCCTCTACTCCACTCTTACGAGACCCCACCTGGAGTATTGCTGGGGCCCCCAACATAAGAAGGACATTGACCTGTTGGAGTGAGTCCACAGGAGGGCCATGAAGATGATCAAAGGGCTGGAGCACCTCTCCTATGAAGAAGAGCTGGGGTTATTCAGCCTGGAGAAGAGAAGGCTCTGGGGAGACCTTTTATCAGCCTTCCAGTACCTAAAGGTAGCATACAAGAAAGCCGGAGAGGAACTTTTTACAAGGGCATGTAGTGAGAAGGGAGGGAATGGCTTTAAACTGATTGAGATTGGATATTGGGAAGAAATTCTTGACTTTGAGGATGGTTATTTGCTGGAACAGGTTGCCCAGGGAAGCTGTGGATTCCTCATCCCTGGAAGTGTTCAAGGCCAGGCTGGATGGGGCTTTGAGCAACCTGGTCTAGTGGAAGGTGTCCCTGCCTGTGGCAGGGGGGTGGAACTAGATGATCTTTAAGGTCCACTCCAACCCAAACCATTCTATGATTCTTTGTTAAGGTTTGTTCAGTTTGGCCAACTCTCTTTTTTTCTTTCTTTTCATTTTTTCCCATTTTTAGTTCAGTGTCCCACATAGTCTTGATATCACATAGTCTTAATATGATGTGTCACTTATGGAAATACTGTCTGAATTTTATTGGAGAAATGAACTACATGAGAGTGTTGTTATTTTTACCTTTTATCTTTGGTCATTAGGTAGCATAAGCTAATGTGTGAACTTAAGGTATGAAACAAGTATTAATGATTTTCTTTTATCCCACAGAAACAAACTGTTTCCAGAGTCTACAGTTAGGAATATTATGTATCAGATCCTGCAAGGCCTTGCATTTATTCATAAGCATGGTAGGTTACATTTTAGCTGTAAACATTTTGTCTTGAAGCAAGATAGTGGCTGTTTAAGTTTTTTAATGAGTATGCTATTACATTACTAACTTTACTGAAGGCAGTGATCAAAAGAATGGCACTATATGAGAAGAGTCAGATTACTGAAAATAACTGTATTTTATAATTGCCTGATACTGTAGTCTAGAGGTTCGCTCACTTCCTTTTCTATAGATTTCTACTTTCTCATACTAGCAGCTGCCACTTGCTAAAACTCATCTGACGTTAATGGGCACATTTCTTGAAAGTTTTAGAGGCCCCCTGAGATTGAAAATAAAGGAAAAATTATGCTTTTTCTTAAGGTACACACAGATACTGAAATCATACATTCTCTGTAAGCTATGCTTAAAGTAATGAAGTCTGAGTGACAAACAACTTTCATTTGCATGGCCTTCAAACTAATTTTTACAATGATAAAAGCTAAAGCTGATGTACCAGCCAGTACTAACAAGACCCATTTAACTAATAAAAAAATTAATGATAAATTCCTCACCACATTTTGCTGCCCTGTTCAATTCTGCCTGCTAAATGTACTGTAGTATATGTTGCTGGTCAGCTCTCAGGGTTATCAGAAGAGAAATAACATCAGTGGCCAAAGTTCTGGAAGTGAAAGGCTGGTAGGACCAGCATTTCAGTTCACTTGAAGAACACATGTAATTTTGTTTTACAAAATATTTTCAAGCTAATGGCTTTATTCTCTATTCTAATAGTGCTTGGATACTCTTCTGAAACCAAGCTAGAAATTCCAGTCTGTTCCAGTGAGATACAAATAAACTGTATTTTTTTTCTGTCTTAAAATATTTTGTAAAAATTTAAGCCACCTTTTTTAATATATAAATTGTCAAATGGTTCACAACCTTTCAGAATACCTTCTACTACTATTTAACTTACTATAGCTTTAAATAATGAACAATTTTGTGCTGAAACTGTCTTGTTCACTGACCTGCTACACCCTAGACTGGTATTTCTGTGAACATGTTGCAAATCCATAGTTGCAAAGATCTGAAAATTCTTGGCAAGTCTGACAGGATGGTCTTGATGGTCTTGCGGCTTACAGTGTATTACTGGGTGTCCCAAGATTCTCCCTTCAACAGTTCTGCAAAAATCACATGATTTTTTTTTTTCCTCTCAATTTCTGTATTCTACTCCTGTATGGCATAGAAATGCTTGTCAAGTAAACTTTTTATGTTCTTTATCTATCCAAACTCTAAGCATCTTTTCCATATCTGAATACACAATCAGTTGCTCTTTTTACACGTTTGCCATGAAATAAATTGCCTCAAAAGTATTCTATTGATGCACTGCACATCTGTTCAGCAAAATACAGAAGTACTAAATGCTACAAACAACATTAATTGCTCTGGTACCTTCCAGAGGCAGTAGTTCAAGCTGGCACCAGAACATCTATTTAATATACTTAGGAAGAACATAATCTGCTGGTTGGTAGATACCTACAGCACTATGTCTTTGATGCTGTCATGCATTAATCTTAACAAACAAAAGTTAATATACTGGACAACATAGACACATTCTATGTGAATATTTATTCTGTCCTCTGTGGGAGCATATTCAAGGCCAGGGAAAAAATGAAGCTTGTTGGAAAGCCTCTGAAAAGGAGGTCCTAGAGCTCTAGAGAGGTACTACAGAGAGTGCTGTATATAGGAAACTGTCATCTTAGATGCCTGCAAAAAAGAATCATAATTACAGTTTTCCAGACTAAGGGTGGAAGCAGATTTCAGAGATGGTAGTCAGTAATATTCTAGCCTTGTTCTCTCATTTGTATTGAAAGAGCTCCTGCCAAATGTTCATTTGTGATCAAGTTCTGCTGAATGCAGATAATACTAAAAAAGCACACTGAGATCCTCTGACAGGACAATGGGTAACTGAGTGCTTGCAGATTATTATGTTCTCAGATTTAAAAAGAGGTTTCAAGGTGCAAAAAAAATTGCCTCATATTTTAATTTGTATTCTGTTTAAAGGAACTTCTAAAGTAATTTTTTTGATGTCTTCATTGCAGTTTCCAATACAATTAGAATGAAATTAAAATTAAAGTGGTGTATTTTTTTTATGTTAAAGAAGCATCACTTAAAAGGGAGCTATCTGACTGAATACTCTGAATTTTTATAAGATAGTCAACTTACATATACTGTTCTTCACAGTCTGACTGAATAACCATTATATTGACTAGCTCTGTTGATCATAAAAAACTTTGCACTCTGTGTTGTGCTATTCAGACTTCAGCAATAAAGACTAAAGCAAAAGAATCCAGGTCGAAAATAAAGGCTACAGCTTGGGGTGGCATTGCAACGCACATCAATATTTCATTTGAATTTTAGGGTTCTTTCACAGAGACTTGAAACCTGAAAATCTCCTTTGCATGGGACCAGAACTTGTGAAAATAGCAGACTTTGGCTTAGCCCGAGAAATCCGATCTAGACCTCCTTATACCGATTATGTATCCACAAGATGGTAAGTGCTGGTATTCACCTATGTTGTGTGAAACTTATAATCGAACCTTTAAAGAAGTAAAGTACTGTATTTGTGCTGGATGTAATACCACTTTTGGTGCCTCCTTTTTATAAAAAAATTATTTAAGCTTAGCATAATTTGAAGAGTTTCAGTTAGTACAAGACAGTTTACAGATGACAGCAGCACAGGAACAAAAAAGGAGCCTGGTAAGGCCAATGGGACGTGCTGGGATTGCTGCATGTCAGAAGAGTGTAAGAGAGCTTATAAAAGTGTATGTAGGTTTTAATTCTTCATTCTAGAAAAAAAAAAAAAGTCGTCTTATGTATAGGATAAGAGAGGATAGGAACTTTTTAAGAGGTGTTTGCTCTCAACAGCAAAGAGCGAAGAACTGAATGGTTTCATGTATGTCTGCTTGAATTGTGTTGATTGTTGAGATATGTTTAGCTTTTTTTTTTTCCTCTCTTACAGGTACAGGGCTCCTGAAGTCCTTCTGCGATCCACCAGCTATAGCTCTCCAATAGATATTTGGGCTGTTGGTTGTATAATGGCAGAAGTTTACACACTGAGGCCTCTCTTCCCAGGCGCCAGTGAAATTGATACTATATTCAAAATTTGCCAAGTCTTGGGGACACCAAAGAAGGTAGCTAAAGTAACATTCCACACTGCAATAGTACTAGAGCTGTTCTACAATACAGAATGGCACAATAGCAGTAAGCATAAAAATAATCAATTTTCACACTTACTGCTATTGTATGGCATTGATCTCAGATATAGTAAACTAAACTAAAACTTAATTTCTGTGAAATAAGGATTATGTATTTATGCTATAAAGCCTGACATATGGAGGAGAAATGGACCCCTGAACACCTAAGTCCTTAGACTGTGATTTCATTAGGTGGAAATTTCATTATCTCTTGCACATTGTGTATAAACTTATGGTTTAAGAGGCTAGAAACTGGAATCATAGCAAGACTCCTGTCTCCTGATTCCATTTGTGCCTTTGACTTGGCTGGATTTAAAGCAAGACTAATCTCTCACCAGAGGTTTTATGTGAAAATTTCTACTGAAATCTTTAATATAGTCTATTACAGTATTATATATATTATATATTTATATTGTATATATTATATACTATATATATTATTACAGTAAGCTGTCTATTACTGATAGGAAAATATATGGTAGTGTACTTAGGCATTGTGATATTTTACCACTGAACTTTATTTGTGACTGGAAATCTCATTCTTCCAGAATGACTGGCCTGAAGGCTACCAGCTTTCAGCCTCCATGAATTTTCGCTGGCCTCAGTGTGTACCTAACAACCTAAAAACTCTCATACCTAATGCTAGCAGTGAAGCGGTGCAGCTCATGAGAGACATGCTGCAGTGGGACCCCAAAAAGCGGCCAACAGCTAGTCAGGTTTGGTTTTGTTTTCTTTTTCTCACACCTGCATATGACACTTCCTTTCACTGCAAGACACCTTTTATAGACAGTCTTTTAACAGTTGCTCAGGGGTGCATCTCTTAGAAGGGAGAAGAGCAGAAGCCAAGAATAATTTGAAAGACAAAGGGGAGTAATTAAAAGAGAGTAATCAGTGTTTTGCATACAGCATCAACTGCATGGGGTGTGTGCTCAATGATCAAATCTGTGGCTGCAGTGTGTATAAGTATACCTGAATTAGGTATAGTCCAGTCACTGTGAACAGCAGCAGAGTGAAGGTAGGATGTATGGCTGAAGGCTGTGATGCTGTTCTTTCATTGTTGTTGGGGCGAACCGCAGAATCACGGAATAGCTGAGGTTGGAAGAAGCCTCTGGAGGTCATCTGGTCCAGCCCCACTGCCCTAGGCAACAAGTGACAGTGCTCTGTCACCCTCACAGTAAAAAAGTGTTTCCTCATGTTCAGAGAGAACATCCTGTGTTTCAGTTTGTACTCATTGCCTCTGGTCCTATCACTGGGCACCACTGAAAAGAGCCTTGCTCCATCTTATTTGCACCTTCTGTTTGGGTATTTGTATCCTTTGGTAAGGTCCCCGTGAACCTTCTCTTCTCCAGGCTGAACAGTCCCAGTCTGTTAGTCTTTCCTCATACATGACATGTTCCAGTTCCTTAATCATCTTTGTGGCCCTTTTCTGGACTCTGTCCATTACGTCCGTCTCTTTCTCCTGAGCCCAAAACTGGACACAGCTCCAGGTGTGGCCTCACCAGTGCTGAGCAGAGGGGAAAGATCACTGCCCTTGAGCTGCTGGCAACACTCCCACTATAATGCAGCCCAGGATACCATTAGCTTTATTTGCTGCAGGGGCATATTGATAGCTCGTGTCCAGTTTGGTGTCTATCAGGTCCTTTTCAGCAAAGCTGCTTTCCAGATGGTTGACCCCAGCATCTACTGGTGCATGGGGTTGTTTCTCTCCAGGTGCAGGTCATGGTATTTACCCTTGTTGACTTTGATGGTCAACGCAATCCTGTCTGCGCATTTCTCCAGCCTGTCAACATCCCTTTGGATGGCAGCACAACCCTCTGGTATATCAGCCATTCCTTCCCATTTTGTGTCATTAGTAAACTTCCCGAGGGTGCACTCTGCACCACCATTGACATAATTAATTGGGATGTTGAACAGCATTTGCCCCAGTATTGACCTCTGGGGTACACTGGTACCTACTGGCCTCCAACCGGACTTTGTTCCTTTGATCAGCACCCTCTGGGCCTGGCCGTTTAGCCAGATTTCAGTCCACCTCACTGTCTGTTCATCCAGCCCACTGTTGGCTGGGTAAAAAGCTAGCTTATGCAGGGCAATCTCAGATCATTTGCTCTGTAGATATGTCCCACCATCCTGTACGTAAGCATAGCATATGTGTTGCATGTACAATGGTCCAGTTGATGTTGATGATGGTAGCCACTGATTGCAGATACCAGTACTGTAGTGGTAGTACCCAACTAATGAAATGAGCAGGGCACTTTCTGAAAAACAGATGTGATCCTGGGTTCAAATTTGTCTTTAGTTCAGTAGGACCATAGCTGAACCTTTGTGATTATATCAGGCCTTCAGTACCAATTGTAATAAAAAGCTTTAAAGCTAATTAAAGCAGTTAAAATAGATGGAAAACTCTCAAAGGTGTTGAAAAGCAAAAAATACTAACTTCGGTATTAAGTCCTGGTAAGTTGATATCTGTTGAAACTTTTCTACTATTGCAGCATTATTCTGAATTGGATTGTGCTCAGTAGAATCTGGTGTTGAAAGACAGGTCTTCTGCTTTTTCACACCCCAGAGAAAGTTAAATTTGCACTGTCACATAGGGCTAGGGTAAGTTAAAAACTTGCATTTTCTAAGTTGGATCCTAACATCTTCATTATGTTTTAGGCACTTCGATATCCATACTTCCAGGTTGGGCATGCTCTGGGCATTCAGGAACTGGGGAAACAAAAGGAACTGCATAATAAATCATCTCTGCATATTAAACCTGTCCCCCCAGCACAGCCGCCTCTGAAACCTCACACTCGCATTTCATCAAGGCCTTTTCAACAAAGCCAGTCTTCTCAGCTCCTGGTGTACCCATATAGGACAGACAACTCTGGGGCTGAGCACAGTAACTACTTACAGGAGGACAAGTCTAACCAGGTTCTTCTGCCTGCAATTCACAATAAGGTTCCTCAGCAGGTAAAGGTCCATCTAGCATAAGATACACTTCCTGATTTTTCCTTGATTGTGTTTCTTTTTCTTGTTCTCTTTCAAGGTTCTTATACTTACTAAAATGACAGGAAATGGGAATAAAGAATAGCTATAACTTCCTGCTAGAAAGTGGAATTAACTCTGTTGAAATCTAAATCCAGTTGCTATAAAACAAGCAAGTTGATTTCTCATTTCAAAGCCATTTTATTCTTCCCTTTGTTGTAAAGCAGCACTTAAAGGATGTTACTGTGATTTCATACGGGTAGAAAGGATGTACAGTGGTCAGAATATTAATGAGATCGATGCCAGAGAGAAAAGTATTAAGCTAAACAGTATTGAAATGAGGGAGAGGGGGGATTCTGCCTTCACCCATTTAAGGCATCCAGTTTGTGTGACTGGGAATAGTAGTCCCTTTGGGCTTCTACACTGGCCGTGGAAAACAACAGTTTCTTCTTTCAGCATAAAAACCTACCATTTCTGTTGATAGTACAAGGAGGCGGTATTCATGAGATAGATTACAAGAGCAGAGAGTGTGAATGCTGCTGCTAAGACATTGGTCTTAAATAGGGTCTGTACTGGCCACATACAGAGTCACACAAGGTTGAAATGTACTGATACTTTAAGTGGCTGAAGAGACACAAATTTGTACCTGTGCTGTCCTGCAAGAAAAATAGATTTCGTAAATGTCTAGGCACAGGCTTGTGGAAACAGGAACATGTATGCCATTTTGTACTCCCAAGATGGGTCAGGGAATAAAAACTGAGCATGAGCTAATTGGTTGGGAGTTTGTATAGTGAAATATAAATAGAATTAGAATTGAGACCTGAGAAATTTATTCTGTCAGTGCAAGTTACTTTATTATAAGATGAAATGCAGAAGATAGGTAGTAGTGTCTACAGGCTACAGGTTGTGTTCTTAGCACGTTTATTGAAAGATTAGGATTCTGCTGTTAGAGCACTACTACCACTATTACTCTTTGAGACAGGAAAAAAAGTCCTCTTTGTTTCTGTCACCTGGTTTATGGTGTCGGTGCATGGTTTTGTTTCTTTTCAATCTTTATAACAGAAAACATCTGCTGGGACTGAGAATATAAATGGTGAACTTAAACCAAAAACTAGGCGAAGATGGGGACATCTTGCTAGAACAGTGAAGAGTTCTGAAGACTGGGATGACTTGGAAGACCTTGATTTCAGCTCTTCCATCACCAGGGTGGACTTGAAAAACAAGAAGAGGCAGAGTGATGAAACTCTTTGTAGGTAAGTTGTTTCTTTTATGTCCATGTGCTGTTTGGTCTTATTTCCTTAGGCTTCACTTCTCTCATCATGTTGCTCTTTATGCTTTCTATGGATCCAGAAACATATATCCAGGCAAGTAAAGGACATGCAGCTTGTCTCTTTCCTGCTTTGCCTTGGCTGCTTGTTGGATGCTGACCTTTGAATTGCAAGACATTTTTTGATGGGCAGTGCACCCTTCTATACAATTCCTTGTTCATTTTTTCCCCACTGAAAATTATGTTTAGCTTAAGTCTTCCCAAGTTGATCTTTTGAGTATCTACTTTTATTTCACATATGAACCATTTTGACATATTCCATGCCTATAAACTAGTTTTGGTGACTCTAAGCTGCAGTTTCCATGGATCATACACAGTAGAGAAAAAACAAGTGACTTATAAAACCTTTAAAATGTATTTATAAGGGAACAAGAGGTGTGAATCTGATTTTCAGGGGCACTTACATGTCTTCAGGCTGAAAATATTCCCTGTTGTCTGTATGTTTATGCTGTAGCAAACACAGTATGAGGAAATGATTCCTGGAGATGGGAAGGCCTGTGGCTAAACATATGCTATAAGGATTGGACTAAGTGTAGCAATTTTGGGGTTACAGATTTGAAAGCATTTTGGACCTGAAGCCTGTGGATGCTGTAGGCTCTGGCAGCAGTGCACCTTCCCATGTGACCTTTCCACGGCAGGACACTCCCACCTTGCGAGTTTCTGCAGCAAAGCAACACTACTTGAGACATTCTAGGTATCTGCCTGGTTAGTAAAAAATACTTATTTCTTTTTCTTCCTATAATTTCAACAGCAATATGAAATAGTCATTGGTACACGAGGCTTTATCCTTTGAGCTTGTGGAGTGGGGCTACTGCTTAAAGAAAATGAGGAGAGCAAGAGCTTTGCTAATGTAGATGGCAATGATACAAACTACATTCTAGCAACTGAGATAAATTCTGCTTACAAGAAGGGGGCAGGATTCATGGTACTTCTTCCTGCTGGATACTCTTATTCTTTGAAGTGTGTTAGAAAATATGCCAAAGTATTCCCTGTTTCCCTAAGAAGGATAAGACTGGTCTTTTAGACTGGGAAAGAAAGTGCCCTATGTTTACCTCATGAGTATATAATATTATGAACAGAAGCTAACTGATAGTGGGAGTATGCTCTGCTGTAGCTTGGAGTTAAGTAGAATGCAAATCCATGTCTCTGTAGAGGAATTGCCTGCCAGTCTTCATGTCAACCTCTGCTATACTGAGACCAGCGCTGAGGCAGGATGAGTACGGGAGGTGGGCAACATGTCTGCCTGTATTTAAAATGAGCTGAATATGAATGTATCCTCTTTCATCATTTCTGTTTATAAAGAAAGTGTTATCTGTTCCTTCACTTGTAGTACTCATACTTCAAAATAAATTAAGTAAACAAGAAGGTATCATGATTGTAAAATCAGTCTTTTTTCCTGAAACAATTAATTGCAATGACTTTCAAATTGGATCACTTATGTAAGAGTTTTGGTAGCTAAAAGTTGTATTACTGGAGGAGGTTGTAAAACACGTGATCCCAAGCCTACTTTTGCTTTACCATAAATTGTGAGTGCATCCTTGCATGTTAGGTACCCTGCCACAGTCTGTGGTTTCAGTAGATACACCAAAGAAGAGTCCAGTACTACGACAAATGTAATTTACTGTTATTTACTCTCAAGTTTTCTTGTCACTGTTAGGTTAAAGCTGTAAAATGCTGTGTTTGATGCAAAGCATAATTTCATTTACATAGCAAGGTTTACCTTCTACAACTTGAGAATATTTATGGCCTTAGTGTAAGGGTCTTGTCCCTTGATATCAGCAGCCATTGATGCTAGCAGAACTACTCACACTGTTATCTTTGCAGGATTAGGGCCTATGTCAAGTCACAGTGTTCCCATATGAGCGGATGGGAAGTAACCCAGAGGCGTGTTAAGAGTGAGAAGGTTTTAGTTAAGTTCGCTGAATTGAACATCTGCTCTAAGATTGTGCATCAGATGGAATGAATGCAAGCCTGAGTAACAACAGAGATTTCAGCATGGTAATTTTTGTGTTTTTGCAATAGGAATAAGCACAAGGAATACCATAGTCTCCACTTCAAACAAAGAGTCTGTTCTGTCTAATCCCTGGCCTAGTTCTGGTTTGCCTGGGAAAGCATCTGGTTTGGGAGGAAGTATTAACAGGATGAATTCAGGTAAGAAGCTGTGCTTAGGTGATGTTCCCGTAATTCCAGACAGCTATTTTTCAGGGCTGCCCATTTCTGATACATTGTCAGCTCCAAAGATACTTGCTACCATGCCTGGTCTTTCTGTCAAAATATGTTATGAGCACTGTTCCTTGGATTTGGAGACTACCTTAAACTGAAACATAGACATTTCTTCTAATGAATCCCCAAAAGTCTGGTTTGAAGTACAATATGCATAGAAGGTTGGACAGCTTAGGTCTGTCCTGACAGCTTAGGTTTGACCTGAAATACTTCATCTTGCCTTCAGTTTCCTTCATCTGTTTGTGTAAGTCCTATTTTCAGGTTTCCGTGTTATTTTAGCCCAGCTGGTGCATAAATGGCTGTCATGGAGGAGGAAGCTGGTCTAAGTTAAACTAGCCATATACACCAGTCTTGTTATGTGAATAAAGCAAATCAGTCATCTGTTATCATGTCTTTTAATTGATGCTGTTTAAAATAGGGATATAATTGTAGCTTTGAAAAACTAAGGTGAAAAGCAAAACTCTTCAGTGTTTCCTCTTCATGTTTTTGGGGCATTTGGTATTTCAGGTGTTTAATCCCTGTTATTTCATTGTAGATTTTTACATTAGATTTTACCAGATAAACATATTGATGTTTTAAGATTGTGTCTATGTATTTCCTGTCTAACTCTTGCCTTCAGGTTTTCATGTGATACAGTTCTGCAGTGCAGTACTTGTTTTGCATATGTTGTTTCTTTGGTCCAAGATTCAACAGAAATGTTTTGGGCCTTTAGAAACTGGTTTAAAAAGAAAAAAACTTAAAATTTTGGATGTGAATTAATCAGAAAATTGTTCTTTGAAGAGTGAAGGTGGGAGGATGTTGTAAATGGCTAAACTACCTGAGAGCCTTTATATACATAGCACAAGTTGCCTTCCTGGCTCTTTTACAAGTTTTTGCTTCTTCTGTAGCAGCATCATATATCATTAGATTTTCCCTTTTTAACTTGCAACCATCATTTCCCACAATATGCTTTGGCACTGCTCTAGTGTTCTAGTATGTTACAGGCATACATGCAGTGGATCTGATCTGTGCATGCTAACTTGTTTATAGTGTCCATCTGCACTGTTTCATTTATACGTATTTTTGTTCCAATTTCTATGGCTTATCCTACAGGTTGGTCAAATCTGTTCCTGCTCATCTTAGGGACAAATATTTTAGTTGACTTTATGAATTTGGAACATTAATCTATCCCAGTTAAGCTGGGTTCTTACTGGCTTCAGTAAGAGCTTTGAGTGGCACCAGAGCCCCAGACTCACTGCGTAGAAATCAGGAGTGAGTATATCCATAGGACCCAGCTGCTGAAAGTCAAACAAGACAATTCCAGCTGAACTCCTAAGTTCAGAAAGCTCTGAGAAACCTTGGAAAAGCTGAGATGTTAGGGAGAACAGAAATTGCCCTTCTAGTAGTACAATTTGTACCCTTTTTCCCTTTCATCTTTAAATGCAGTCTGATGATTGCAGGTATATATAGGATCTGTGGATTTCTAGTGTCTTCAATGAAGTTCTCGTTTTCATCAGTCTGTGATGAGGCTTGATCTTGAGTATGACCCCTCTGTGCACACCTTTGTCATCTGTTGATAGTATGGGAGATCCATTGTGTTGAGCTCAGGTGTTCCTTGCCATTTCTTTCAGGGCCCTTAGGATCAAGTGGTCTAACTAGTGGTTATATCCCTTCATTTCTGAAGAAGGAAGTAGGCTCTGCTGGGCAGAGGGTTCAGTTAGCACCAGTTGTGGATCCATCGTCTAGTAAGTATAGTACCAAAGTTGTCTTGGTCCCTTGCTCATTACTCTGGTAATGCTGTATATATGCAGCACTGAACTATTTATCTTTGCTTTACTTTGTTTGTAAATATTTGACTGACTGGAACTACAGTTTGTAATCTTGCAGAACTCCATAGGGAGAAGGATTTGGTTTATTTCTACTTTGTTTATGAAATACGTGGGTTTATCCACAGCATATTTCAGTGGGACCTAGAGGTTGCTGTGAGAGCTGGCACAGAATTCACATTTGTGAGATCCATGATATAGATACTCCTTGTCTGATAAGGTTTTAGGGATTGGATCCACTATTGTTTCACATCAACAAATTCTATTAAAAAAGGAGGCGTATATCCTGAAGAACTAAGGATCTGGACCTGCATCCACTTATTGCTCAATATGAACAGCTACTCACTGAACTGTTACGGCATTTTCTTTTGTCCTTTAGATTATTCTTCTCTGAAGTCAGTAAGAGCGCACCTTGGGCGGCCATCATTCAACTCGCCTACAAAAAGCACACCAAGGTTAATGCCTCTCCCCCCACCAGCTCAGCCAATCCATGGGCGTGTTGACTGGTCTGCAAAGTATGGTGCTCACCGGTGACGTGTGGAAATACTCTCTGAACCAGTGCGTGTTTCCCGTTAAATGGTTGTTAACATGAGACAATTTGATACTGATTTATATACCTGTAAATTTGAAAGAAACAGATCTTCTATGAATGAGTCATTTTGAAGGGTTTTTTACTTTTATTTGTATTAATTTGAATGCAGTCTTGTACCTTTTTGTATAAATTGTTTTGTTATATAATTGGGTCCGGTTATTTTCATAAATCTGATACATTTTGTATATATGGCTTAGGGGGTTTGGCATTTTTATATGATAAATTTTTATAATGAACTTTTTAAAAATTGAACTTTTCCTTTATTAGAATCAATTTTTTTATAAAAGTGGATAAAAAAAAGCAAAGTGGTGCAATATTGCAGTGGAAGAGAGGTACTGAGGAAGGGGCATTCATTAGACATTTTCTGAAGTTTATGTGCTAAATAAGGCTGTATAATTTCAGCGATGCCACATCTTGATGCCATGCTTCTGTTGTCGTGTACTCATTTGCTTTGTACTGACATCAAAGGAATGAGTGACTAACAGTCTAAACTCTCATTTGCACTCAGAGACTGCTGAAGGTCGGGGGAGGGGGCTTCTTATTTTTCATTTATTTTGCCTTTAAAGGATTTTTTGGACTGCTTCCAGCGTTCCAGCTCCATTCTTGGGCTTTAACCAAATTTGGGGAATCTCCTTGTTTGGTGAAGGGTGAAAACCCTTCTGTAGATCTGTGTTCTGACACAGCGCTCTTTTGTCCTGCTTCAGAGTTGCTTCTTGGCATTGTTCACTTTGAAATAGAATGTGGACCTACCTCTGTTAAATTCGTTTAAATGTTCTGATGATTTATAAGGAGAAAAATCAGATTGTTTTTTCTTTTTTTCTTGTTGGGAATATAAGATCTGAAGACATCTTTAGACAGTATTAACAATTATAAAGCTGGTTTCAGAGTAACAAAGTATTAGTGATATACCAGCAGCAGAGTTTAAGGAACCAATATCTATGCAGCTGACTTAATTTTCACAACCGCTTTAAATCACTTGTGGGGAAAAAAAATCCAAAGGAAATTAGTCAGTTTAAGATAGTTCTTCTCTTCAATACATCTTCACTTACAATGTGAAGAGTATGTCAGCTTCTGTAAATTAGTCCTCCAGGCTCTACTGCAAAAAATGGAACCTTACCTGGTCCTGCTAAAAAACATTCTAAAATTGTAGTTGATTTCACAGAAACTGATACAGCTGTTTAAAGAGTAGTTTAACTCAGTTTATGAGAGAAAATTATTTATCAGGTTATAGGGAAGAGAAAATCGCCGCATTGCCTGGTTTAATGCTGCTCTGGAAAGGAATGCCAGAGTCCAGCCGTCAGCAAAAAGATTAGTTTAGATCACAGCCAGAATTTGGATGTTCCTGCACATCCTTCCACAGAAGAAAGAACAGTTCTGTGGGAGAACACCTTTTATAGTTGTGTTTTGGAACAGCACCACCAAAGTTAAAGTGTGCGTAAAAATGCATCTTCCTGCAGAAGCGTACAGAAATGCTCACCTGTCTGAGCTCATTTTATGAACAGATCAGGCAAATTGTATATTTGTCAGACTTAAACCTAGTCTAAAGGGATCTGAACAGGTATGGTTCTCAGCATCCAGCCATTTGAAAGGAGCTGAATGACAGTGTGTTAGTGAGACCCTCTCCGTGGGATCTGCTGGCACCCCACAAGGGGCAGCCACTGTGGACTGGAGACTGGTAATGCACGCTGGCCTTTTCAGTACTCCTGTAGAGAACCTGTGGGACTTCGAGGAAACTGTACCCTAGAGTAGGCTGCTGGCTCAGTGCTACGGGGGGAACCGTGAGGAGCACTGCTCACTGTTTGCTGTTATGGGCTCGGTCCACAGTGAGACAGACAGTACAAGTCAAAAAGGGAGCAAAAGGGTCTATGCATTAAAAAAAAGTACGCATGTAAGACTTACATATGCCAAGGATGTGTTATGTGTCGAGCTACTCCGTTATTTGTTCATAGCAAGTAGACTCCAAACCATACCTAACTGTTTCCAAAGCAGTGATGCCAATGCATAGCAGTAAATTAAAGCAGCCATTTGATTTCTATGGCACACACTGATGGTGCCTTTGGGTAAATGGAAAGGGAAATATGTAAATTTGTGTTAGAACTGGAAAGTAAGTTGCTTCTCTTGGTGGAAATAAATATCTGTATTTATGTCTAGATATCATTTAATTTATTTTATCACTGAATAATTTGTCTCAAGAGGGGAACACCCTGAACCTGTCCTAAGTTTTCCTAGACCTAAGTAGGTAATTTAACTGTTGCATACACTGAATTTCTACTACTGGAAGCAGGAGATGAACAAGTCACAAGAACAGGCTGCTGAGGCTTGTATTCATCCTACCTAGCTGCAGGCACCTAAGCATCAGCTCCTTTGTTGTGAGCTAACTCTTTAAACCAGTGGTGAGTGAGAACCATCTCGAGAGAAATTTGGTTCACCTGAGAACTTAGTAACCCTCTTGAGATGCCTGGATCTCTGCACTAAGGATGGGGGCTACTCCATGTGTTTAAAGTGATACAGGATGAATCTGAGCCTGGCCTGTAATCTCTGAACCTTTATCAGCCCTGCAGAGATTTTCTTGACAACAGCATTCAGGGTTTGGTCGGTCCGGCAAACAGACTGGAAAAAGTAGTAGTGCTTTTTTATTTTGGCTTATCTCCTCCTCTCCCAAATTAAAGCCTTTATTTTGGAAAAAGGCTAATAATCTTGATATTCAGAATCACTTCTGCTAGGTTTAACTTGGTGGGACAGAAAATTAGCAAAGTATAATGGCAGCACTTGTAGCCTTTACTCAAGAAAATTCATAATGAAGTTGGAAAAAATCATTTTCGAGTAAGGTCTGAGTTGACTGAGCTATGTATTTTACTGTGCTGTCTGTGTGTGCAATATAGATATGGAAAAGATGTAGGTCTCATACTGAAATCTGGACAAGCAGCGCTATCTGAGAATTTATCCTATGTAACCTGCTACTTTGTGCTTTAATATTTAGCAGCATCTTTATGCAAAATGTTTTTAGAATCCTGCTGTTTACATTTTCTCAGGCTTATGCATAATGTGTAATAATGACTGTTGGAAGTAAAGGAGCCTGGCAGTGGACTCATTCAGCTCTGTAATCCAGATTTTTGTAAAAGAATTGTGTAAGTGCCATGATGTTAGAAAAAAAAACCCCAAAAAAAACCAAAAAACCCCAAACCAAGCCAGAAAACCCACTTCTATGTTGATGTGAGTAGGTTGCCATAATGTGAGGAGGAAAACAAATACTAAAAGAACATTTTTGTACATATGTGGAAGGAGAGGGTGGAATTGTCAGAGTTGAGTAAAGAAATAATGGCTTTTGTTTATTCAGTGGTTTTGTTCGAATATGTATAAATGTTTGGTTTTGTTCCTTCTCTGTCACGTCTCCTGCCCAGAATAAAGTTACTCTTGAAGAAATACTGACAGACAAGAGTCCTGCTTTTAACCAGTTTTAATAGAAGCACTTCAGTTTGGCTTTTTTAATTAGATTAATTAAGACTTCCACATTGCATGCACTGCCCACCCTCGCGCCCCGCAGTGCCGTAAAGAACCGTAAAGAACGTTAGAAACTGGGTCATTTCCGTGGGTGCGGCTCACAAAACAATGGCAGACTGCCCCATGCAGTGCCTCACTTGGATGTGTCTGCAGTCTTGGAAGCTTGACTACCCTACGTTCTCCTACAAATGGACCTTGAGCTTGTTTGGAGGTTCTAGCAGGGGAGCGCAGCTACCGTATACCCTTGACCGATGAACGGTACGTCTCTATCGGGGAAGGTCGTCCTCTTCGACCGAGCGCGCAGCTTCGGGAGGGACGCACATGGAGCGGTGAGGGAGGAAGGGGACACCCGCCTAGCCAGCCAGATCAGCCGAATCAACCCTGGCGATCAATGGGGTGACAGATGTCGCAGCCAGATCGCCCTCACATCCAGAATACGAGTTAGCCCCAAACGCTATATAAGGGTCAGAATCTAAAATATCTTTAGATCATGGCGACAAGTCGAGACTGACAATTCCTTGACCCACGCCATGCAACCACCTCTTACACTATAAGCAGTTTCGGTCTAAAATAGTTTGAAATCCGATTATTGTTGACTTTTTTTGTTTCATGTTTCTCCCAGAAGCCTTTGCGAAATATGCAAAATGAACTCTTGCTATTGGCGGCTGTCCCGCTGGAGGCGGTGCCCTGGCTGTGTGAGCGGGCAGGTGGGTGTGTGCCGGCCTCCGGCCCGGCTGGGCCCGGCTCCTTCCCTCACGGGGTGGCAGCCCCGCGGCGGGAACCGCTGCTGGCTCGCTCGTTAAAAGCCGTGTATGTTCGCTTGCTTTTAGGTTTTCATTTATTTATTTATTAATACTCGGTGTGAATACCGTGGGTTTCTGTGTCTTCTCTTTTCCTATTACCACCCTGGTGTCCCCTGGTTCGCTTGGCTCTGGTGGCATGGGGGGCCGGGCTGGCAGTGGGGTGGCTGATCGGGGAGAACCTCCCTGGCCACAGGCTGCCTGCCCTGGGCTTAAGGAGCACTTGTGCAAGGAGCGCTTACTGCAGCACTTCCCATCCCGTGGGAGCTCGCTTTCTTCTGCTTTGGCCTTCAGGCCCTCACCCCACCACCACCAGCATGGCAGCTTCCCCCTCTAATAGCACGAGCCGCGCTTCATCCCGTGTCTACACAGAACTTGCCGCGAATGGGCAGGGTTGTAGCCCATGGCCCGGGAGGTTACTGCCTGTCGTAGCTGAGCGGGGGGCTTTCCCCCGGTGGCTGGTGTTCCGTGGGAGGGGGTGGAACAGGGCGGCTGAAGGCAAGCAGTGACAATCGGGTCCTGGAGTCCTGGATCTGCAGGATGTGCCAGGCACAGCTGGTCTCCAGGCCCTCTTCACCAATGTTCTTGTGGTCTGTGTGGCTAGGGTGGCAGCAATGACTTCTTGCACAGATACTCATGTTCCCTCTTTCCCCCTGTTAGCCCAGGCAGCCTTCATAAATCACAACAAAGGTGTAAATTCAGATCCTTTCTTCCCAAAGTCCTTCTGCTGATGAGATACCAGGCTGAGGGGAATGGCCAGCAGCCTACCTGCAATAGCAGCTCCTTACTGCAAATTGCCGTTTTCTCTCCTTCTGGCAAGAAGAGCTGGGAAAGAAGCAGCTCTTTGCCCATCCCAAGAGGGGGCTGCTGTCTTTCCATCAGATTTCAGTTAACACATTGGACTTTCTATTCCAATATTGCATGGCAGGCTGAGTCTTAGGAACCAGAATGCTACAGCTGTCTTCAAAGTTTGCTGCTCCCCCTGTATTTACAAGATAAACATCCACCATGTCTGTACTTTCTGTTTGTCTCTGCTGCCTTGGTGTGTGCTTGGCAAAAGCAACTTGCTGATCTCCTGTGACGTGTCAGTTGGCCTGCTAGGAGCATGTCTTAGGAAGGTGCGCTGAAGAAAAGTGACTTTTGTTCGTTTAAATTTTTAATCTTCATATGAAAAATAACCTTTAGTTTCTTTTTTCTTCTGTCAATTTGGTTGTATTACAAGCAACTCCTGTTTCGTTCTGTTCTTACTTGCAGTTCACACCAATACTTTCCTGTAGTCCTTTTTTCCTGTTTCTCATGCACTGCTAAATTTGTTAGCAGTATAGATACTACTCAGCAATGTTTTAGTTCCCAGTGACTTACCCAAGAAGAAATGGAGGCCACTAAGCAGACATGAAGGGCCAAATAGCCTGGACCCTTTGAATTCCCATGGCCAGATGCAGTCTTGTATTTTGTGTTCTGTTTTCAGGCCTATTGGCTAACAAGTTGATTGCTTGCCTCATGTGCTCAAGGTCTTTCAAAGGTCACTTTTTCCTTCTGTTTATGAAGGAGCTCTTGCAACATTGGGGACTGCAGATTATTGTTTGCATGCCAACAGCCTGTTTTCCAGTTCTTGAACTGTGGATTGGAGTGACAAGAAATCTCCCCACAGACAGAAAACAGCTCTCAGTTGCAGCAAGGAGTTGCTATTACAGAGTTCTGCATATGAAATACCAGTATGATTAAATTTAATGCTCCTTTGGTTTATGGCTCTACAGTGGACCCAATTCCTGCTGAGACCTAAACACTAGTCTATTCAAAAAATAACAATTAATAGCCTTGTTTATTAAGCCATTCAAGAACTAAAATGTTGCTTGCAAAGCATGGTGTATTTGGTTAACTGAAAAGTCTATAAAAGTTTTGCTTAGCAACAGGTTTATTACTAGAGAGAAATGCAACCAGTAGAAGTAGTGTAACAGTCTGAATTTTCATATTTTAATCTGGATTATTACAGACAAAACTGCTCATTCTTTTGAAGGAAGCTTCTGCCGATTCTGTATCACATACCCTGGATCACCCCAGCTGGAAAGAAAAGCAAGAGGCTTTGAAAATAGGTTCCCATACTTCAACTCAGTATGCATAGAGTTAATGTTTAGATACTTTTGGCATTCTTTGATATAAGGGCTGCCAGATTTGTAACTTCCTCTTCTCCCTTTTGATCAAAACTTGGCTTTCAGTGCTGATTGAGTAACTCTAGTGCTAAAACTTATATCTTCTAAAAGTTTTAAGGACTTCCTTAGGGGTGACTATTTTTTTCTGTTATCTCCTACTTAGCAACTTGATACTTACTTTTCCTGACTTTCAGGGGTATGAAAACACTATGAAATACTGTGACTTTATGTGCAGCATAAAACCAAATCAGTGTAGACTGAAACTTTACTGAAGTGTTTTGTCAAACATAGACTTAAATTTTTATCATGAGTGACCTGTGAACCTTTATCTCAGCTGCCATCAGATTTTTGTGTCATTACTAACATTATCTTTTATAACACTTCTAGGAAGTTTGAAGTCACGGCTGGAAAACCAAAACTTTACTACTTTGATGGAAGAGGCAAGACGAAGTCAGTTCGTTGGTTGTTAGCTGCAGTTGGCGTTGAGGTTTGGTTTAGTGTTTTTTACTTTAAGTTGCACATTGGTAAGCTTGTCTTTGAGGCAGATCACAGCTTACTAACCAAAAATGAAAAGGTATCCCAAGATACAATAGTAAATGAGCATTGGCTATTCAGTGTAATTAAACACTCTTAGGCACACAAAAGTATGGCCTCAAGTTACATGTCTTCTGAGCAATGACACTGTAATCCAGTTTCTTGCTTAATGCAAGAATGTGCAATGCTTAATTAAGCGTTCAATTACTGACCCAGAGCTGTTGAGCTGAATGATAGATGTGTTCCTGCATAACAAGTATTATCTGCGCCAAATAAAACAGCAACAAATATGTTTTCTCTAGTCTTTCTGTTTTCAGTTGGATGCTCACACAGATTTTTATTTTATTTTTACCTCCACTGGCTGCATCCTCCATAGTAAGCTATAGCATGAAATATATTTTTGTCTTACTTGCATCATTTAGATGAAGCTTAACAGGGTGAAGTGGCCCACATGTGTAAGGAAATTAAAAATTTTAGAGCAGGAAGAAATACATTTGGGTAAACCAGAGAAGCAAGACACCACTTTAAAATATTTTTTTTTAATGGGATATAATTTATTTATTCATTTGTCATCTATCTTGGTGATAAATTGATAATTCAGTTTGAGGATGGAAAGGACTAGTAGCTGCTCCGAGTGTCCTCTTTTATGCAATAGACTGGTGCGCTTCATACAGTTACCCCTTTTGTGAGCCAAGGAATAAGAGTTTTTCAAAAAGATCACTAGTCCTTATTTGAAGGCCTTACAGAAGGTATAACTGGCTACTTCCCTGCATCATTTGTTCCTATGTTTTAATTCCCTCTCTCTTTTTTTTTTTTTTTTAATATTAAAAAATCCCCACCTGTTGATAGCTGCCAATTATTACATTTTTCCTTGAGATAATCTTTTCCTGGCTTTTCACCAGAAGAAACCCAGGTTCTGTATTTCAGATTCTGTGATCACTCTTACTATAGTTGGACATTGGCATTGTATTATTATGCCCGATCTTCTGGGGTTTCCCTAATATAGCAATTCTTAATAATTAACATAAGTTGTGCAGATGTTCTGAGAGAGGTTAACTGAGGAAGGTTCCTTGGGACTCCATAGCTAGGTGTCTAGAAATTGGTAAGCTCAATCATTTTCTAGCCTCCGTGGCCTACATTGCCTATAGACATGCATGGCACATGCAAACACGTACATGTAGACATCTAATTTTGGTGTCTTATTCTTGAACTCAGTTCCTCCATAAATATCAGTGATTGGACCAGCCATTGTCATCCATATCAAATATAACTACATCATTCTGATTACAGGCCATTCTGTACCTTTTTGTTTCTCATTTAGTGGATAATTCATCTTCAGGTATCCTAAACATGCTTCTATACTAAACTTCCTGCTGGAAGTTTATTTACATTATTTTGTAAAAGTTTTGTTTTAACTTCCTAAGAATTTGTTCCTGTCTAGCTCCCAAATCAAAATATCCCACAACTGAGGTCTTTTTTTCACATACTAGAAAGCATTTTAAGGACAGCCTAGTCTGTATTGTTGACTATTTCACATTAAATTACCTGTTCAATACCAAACAAGCCATCCTCACTCCAGTTCTTTTGGCCTGTTTTTCTGCTAGGGTAGCCTTTAGCAGCCCAGTCCAAGAGGTTTGGCCAGTGCTTCTGCCCTTGGTACTTTCTCCCTTAGAGCCATATCTGGAATGGAAGGAATCATGATATATATTCTCTCCCTTTTACGATGCTTTAAAAGTTTATCTGTTCTAGAAATGTGAAAAAAACACTCATTTCCTCTTCTTCGTCATTCCCTTTTTTCAGTTTGAAAAAGAGTTTTTGGAAACCCAAGAACAGTATGAGAAGCTCCTGTAAGGTGAGTCCGCATAAAACCTCAAGTGTGACCAGACTTAGTCTCAGAGAAGACACGTGAAGAGAAGACTTGGAAGACTGTGTGTGACTTTCTTTCCACACAGCAGAGAGGGGAGTAAGACTGAGAGCTGTTAACAGCTGCAGATGCTGCTTTTTTTCCTATATGTGGACAGATGCAATTGAAAATTGAATGTCTTTCCAACCCAGAGAGTTTCCCATGCCTCTGGTTTGTTCTGTTCTCCATTTGTTTACGTGTCCCATCTGGTGCCACAAACTTACCCTGGGCTTCAGGAGCTTGGAAAAAACATATCTTTAAACCTTCACTGAATGTCCTGATTTAGCTTAAGATACTGGTTATAAGAGAGGAATTTGGGAATATGATATTTGCTTCAACTGTGTTCTAAATAATGGAACAGATTTTTTTTTAATGTATTTAGAATTAGACACTTTTTACTCGGTGTTTAGTGTGATTGTCTTCACTGTATTGTTTCAATTTCAGCATAAAAGTTGCTGTACGTTGTCCTGACTGCAACTTCAGTGACTGCTACTTCAACTGACTGACTGCAACTTCAACTAATCCAAAATAATTGTGTTCTGCAGTTTAATTTGTCTGCACCACTGTAATTTATTGTTTGCATGGAAGAACTCCAGTTTAATATAATGACTACCTACAGCAAGCTAACCATAAAAGTAATGATCTGAAGACAGCAAGAAATCTGACGTGGAGTTACTAGATCCAGTAGAATAATGTGTGTTTTTCCCTATAGGTGGATGCCTGCTGTTTCAGCAAGTGCCCATGGTGGTTGATGGGGGTGAAGATGGTGCAGACTAGAGCCGTCTTCAGCTACATAGCAGCGAAGTACAACCTCTACAGGAAGGACCTGAGGGAGCGAGCCCTGTACTGTAACAGTATTACTCTTCTTGAATTTATTATAGTAGCTTAGATACATCTAGAATTAATTGCGTACTTGCACACCCAGAGAATCACCTGTGTGCCTCAGTGACACAATTTGCAGTGAGCATGACAGGCCAGTTAGACACAAGCCAACTGATTTGTTCCAAATTAATTATTTTTACACAAAAATATTTGAGGCAGAGGTTTATTGATCTTTAGTAAAAGATTAATACACATATTCAAGAGGTGACTGGCATGTAAATGTTAAACTACTTCTGTAAACAGAAAACTTTCTGGAAAGCAATGGTTAGTTTTTAACTTTTCGCTGCAAAATAAGATCTGCCATTGATGTTATCTGTGATTGCATGGTGTTCCACAGCCCTGCAAAAAGTGCATGGTTTAGAAGCTGGGGGAAGAACAACTAAAAGCTGTTGGAAAACTTCTGGTTTCATGTGAAATTAAATCCAAGTCTTAATGTTGTGTCTGTGTCAAGGGGAAAAAATGTGATTGGGCTATCTCAATACATAGCCTTTAAATGTCCACTTCCTATAGTTTTTCAAAAGAAGGAAAACTAATCGTCAGCTAGTGAAGTATCTGACTTTAACGGTTACTTTACAATAACCTGCTTTTAAATGGTGCAAATGATTGGAAGAATCGGTTGAAGCGGGTTCAAGGAAGAAAAAGTATCAGTATGCATACTGGGAATGAATAAACAAGATACATTTGCATTTACTGTAGCTAAATTCCCTTTCCCTAAATTCCCATTGAGGGGAGAAGCAGGAACTCAGAGGAGGAGGAGCTGAAGGACATGGTGGATAATCAACCATATACCATCTCCCAGTGTGGCACTGGCATCCAAGAAAGTTAATGTAACTTTGACGTCCAATGGAAATTTCAAAATAGCATAGTTGTATAACTCAGCGTCCAGCTCTGACATTGACCCATGAAGTACCTAGCTATAGGCATCACTTCTAATGCAGAACTGGGGACAATTTTCTGGTTATGCTGCAGGTTGCAATTCATTTATGTTGCTTGCCCTACAACTACTGCTATTTCAGACCAATTTCTACACTGCAGCAGAACCATTGGATCTCAGGCCTGGAAACATCATCCAAGAGAAGATGGAATGGAAACGTTATCCTTTCTGGCAAGAGAAAAATATCTTCACCTCTTTCAGCCTTAAATGCTATAGCTTAGCACATATGATCCCAACTGTGCTAGCATACTCGGATAAACATTAGTTTAAGCATAGATCATGCCCCTGCTTGCTTTTTCAAGCAAGGAAGTAACTACTTGATTTAATTCTTGCTATTATTCAGCAGACAGTTTTGCTGTAGGAGAACTTTACTGAAGGTGTGATCTAGCAGACAACTGTTTGTTCTGGATTCCTCTGAAAACTTGCTTTGAACAATTATTTCTGAGAAAGTTTCTCTAAGAAGGGGTTGCACAGGGACAGCTTTGAAATGAACAGCATTAACTCTCACACTTTGCAGAGTATCTCATTCTAAGTTTAAGTTCTCACAAAGTCGGCACACACAACAAAACAATGGTGTAACAGGAGTATCTTAACCTCAATCAAACAAGCACAGTGTTTATTTTTCTTGGGCCATGTAGAAGAATGAAGCTGGGTTAATTAGCACTGATAATATACAACTGTGGGCTGGCTTCAGGGGCCGTGGGTTGGCTGATGGAGATAAGGTGCAGCTGTGGCTGGTTAAGTGAAGTGGTTGAGAGCCAATGAAGAGGGAGGAGCTGAGGGAGAAGTAGAGAGAGGAAGAATCAAGAGAAAAGAGAGTGTGCTCTGGATGAGGCTATATGAGGAGAAGGCTGCAGAGGGGCTGGATGGAGAGTGTGCTGGTATGAGATGGGGAAAGACCTTGTTGCTGCTTGATAGTTTGGAGAGTGCTGTGACAGGGCCATGGTACTTTCTTGCTAATAGCAATAGGCGCTAATATGAAGCAGTGCAGGGTTGAGGCTAGAGAACGTACATCTCCAGGATCCAGAGGTCATTTTTGTCCTACAAAAGGGATGGAGTTAGACTTCACTAGTTATATAGTGTCCTGGTTCCCCTTGAAGCAAGAGGGATGCCTCTTCAAGCCAGACTACTGAAGACACTGCAGTGTATAGGTTTCAGTCCTAAAGACTGATCTGTCTTTTCTGCTTTTTCCTGTGTAGAAGATTAGGAGTCTCCACATTCAGCAGTGAAACATAGCCCCGTGAACATTTTTCTAACATGAGTGTATTTACTGTATTTTACTTATTACAACTTCATTATCTTGTATGTAAAGACTGTTCACTGTTTCAATATGGTTCTCAAGCACATCAAAGCCTTCTTTTAATATTCCTGCTATGGCAAAGGCAGTTCAGTTCTCTGTATGCTTACATTCAATTTAACCTCCCACTGCGCAGACTGATGAAAAGAGGCTTATGTACAAGTGAGATGTTGCTTTTGTGGAGTGAGCACCGAGCCTATAGTCTCTAGTGCTGCTAACGAGCTGGGCAAGATGAACCAGATTCCTATTCCATTATCAAACTTGCACTGAAAACCTCTCCTTGAGAACAAGTGAACAAAAGCAAGTGGAGATTCGTATCTGACCCAGCGCACATATGACTAACCACGTTTCTTTCCCTCCACTTTTAATGTATCTTATACCATACCTACTGTTTCTTCTGATCATTTTTTATTTGTAGTTTTTATGGAAATGTAGCAGCTAGTGTACATATGCAATTTATAAAACTGTCCAGGGATGCAGAAATAAACCTGAAATGTAGGTTTAGGTCATTAATATCTCCATCAACTCTGTACTGGGGCAAAACTGTAAAATGTTTTTTAATTCCTGTAAGCCTTTTTCCTCTTGAATCAAGCTACTTACCCATCTTTCATGTCTGTTAAACTTCTGTGGGTGGAAGTCCAGCAACTGATTGAAGCTATCCTGATGTAGAAGAGAAAGTGCCCTCCATTCCCTCAGAGTTGCCTTTTCTGTAAGTAATTAAATGAAATAGTAATATACCCATATTCATTGGAAGTTTTGAGGAAGAAAACTTAAAATGCACTCTTATGCAATGCAGAAGTAATAAAGTGAGCGTAGGGAAACACACCCAACAAAGTAAAATACGAAAGGAAGAAAATGAAAAAGCAAAGCTGAGAAATGCATGTGAGCAGTGAATTACAGTTCAATTTGTTAAAAGAAATGTTAGATAAAATTATTAGATATTTCTTATGCGTGAGGTCAAAGTAGGAGAGATGGAGAAGGACTCGTACTTCAGTGAAAACAAAAGTGTTTTATAATAGAAGAAATAAAACCTATTTCTCCCTGTCTAAGATGTATAAATAAGTCTGTTTTTATTTAAAAAAGGACCAAAACAAACAAAAAATGTTTTACAGAATAAGAGATTATATTAAATTTATTCAAGGGATCAATTTTAATATTTTTTATTGCAAAACACCCTTTTTTACTGGGAAAAAACCCCAAATTGTTGTCTAGCTATATAGTTGGTCAACAGCAGATAAAAATAGGACTGCAATATCTGCTTTGCTTCTTTACACTCTCTTTTGAAAATAAAAGGATTATTTAAACCTAAGCTTAGATTATTATTAGTTGTAGTTGTAACAACACACAAACTGAGAGTCCTAGAAAGTTTCACAGCACACACCAGAGACCAAATAGGGGAAACATACACAAGTTTCTATCAAAAGATGAAGTCATTATGAGTTATTTAAGAAGAATATTTCACAATGAAATTTGTACTAAGTACAACTGTTTTCCAGTTGGCTTTGAAGCCTTGATATTGCCTGTCTTGCACCTATATAAATCATTCTCTTGACCACGTTGAGATATTTATATTTATATCAATAATGACTAGACAATCCAAATAACGTTCTGTAAACACAGACACTCCATTTAAGCTCTCCCTGCCAGCAGCACAATGGGTGTAAATCAGAATTAGGATTACAGTGTTCAGACTTCTCCGTGCCAGTGGTGCAGGTAAGTGCCAAACAGCTCACAGAAATACGTGCGAGGGTCAATACAAGCTTGATTAACTTTGTCCTTGGGTGTAAAGTAAACCAGTAAAGCTCCCAGGACAGAAACAGAGCAGTTGCTGAAGTTTTGCAGCAAGTCTAGGTTTGAGTGATGCATGACTTGTTCTAACTATTTATGTGGACTCTAATTTTTTATCACAATGGTGGTATGCTTCCGGTTAGGAGCTTGATAAGCAGCATGGGGAGGATCCTAACCGCCCTTGTTTAATTCCCTAGTGGCAGTCAGTCATATAACCTGTCCTCGCCTCTGAGATGACACTGCTGGAAGCTGACATCAGGTGGTCCCCCAGGCCAGTTTAGTGGTTTGTGAGGACTGCAGGCAAGTACGTTCAAGAAGACTTTGGACTTGTTTAACCTACAGCACAATGAAGTGTGTCTGCAGAGCACAGTGGGAGCCTGACATACCAGGGCATGGTTTATGTACTATTTAAGTTCTGCCTATGCCAATCCCAAGATCACTTAAGTGGCATCTGGGCTCCATGCCACCTGCCTGAATACTCACAGGTGTGGCTTAACAAATTATTAATAAAAGAAACTTCTTTTCTTTTCTACTCTAGAGGTTTACAGACCAGCTATTCAAGTTATAGATGATAGTAACCTCATTGGTGCAATACCTTTAGATGTCAAGTCGAGGGAGCTTTACAGTTACATTATGAAAGGCTGTGCTGGAAGCAAAATAAAGAGAGAACAAGGGGGAAGGTTTCTGGCAAATAGGAGTGTGTGGAAGGGGAACAACAGTTAAAGTTGGATGTGGCCAAATTCAGAAAATCCAAAAAGGATCAGAATGCTTTTCTTGACCACTCATCTCTGAGCATCAAATCAGAGACCTCTTCTTCCCCTTCTTCTTTGCCATCAAGCCTATTGCTGCCATTGGCAGATTTGAGACTGCAGAAAAGACAAGGAGACAATGGTTACTTGCATGCTTTTCTGTGGTCACTGCTCCTGAACCAGCTTTTGCACTCAGGTATATGCTGTTATCAAAGACCTCAAAAGGAGGAATAGATTAATCTTGATTCAGTGCTGCCATCATGGACAAATATGCAAAAATGCTCCTTTCTTACTCAGCTGTCCTGTCCTGCATGTGCCACACTCCTACTGTAGCTGCATCTACATTAGTGCTTTAGGCATATGGGGACCGTTGGCTGGCACCGCTGCCAGCTAGCGTGATGCAGCATGCATTTACACTACAGCCCTAGCTTCCAGAATAGGGTGCTGTACCCATCTGCCTGCTGGGAACAGTTCTGGGCCTATGCTGGGCTTCCAACCCATACCTGGGGAATTTTCTGGGGGTGGTAACTGGCCTTGACATAGACACAGTACAGAAATGTACATTTAGTGTGGTGCTTTATTCAGTGAATGATGGACCTGAGAGAGTTAAAATTAGGCAAAGTATAAAGAAGCACCATGCAGTAAGTTTTTTTCTGACATCATCAACCTTTGAAGCATGTAAATTACAAATTTGTGAGAAGCCACTAGTGGAAATGCATCCTCTAGATGAGTCCGCCAGCAACTGCCAGACAGAGAAACCATAACCAAACTCCAACTGTGGGGAAAAAAGAAAGTAGCAGCTTTGGAGGGATTTCCTCAAGGTAGTCACTAGAGATTTTTGTCCTGAGATTCCCCACCTTGAGATGCTGTGTTAGTACAGCCATGGCTTTAGACTGATAAACGCAATTTTTGATGACAGCATGGGTTCTGTGAGCAGATTTTCAGATTAGCTGTGCTGACATCTGCTGCAGGGATGTAAAGTGATGCCCAGCATCACAAATGGGTCTATGTTAGAGGTGAGAACCTGATCTTTGCCACCAAAAACCCATTTCCCATTCACACCCACTTTCAGTTTTCATATTTTCCCCTGAAATGTCTGTAACAAATCTGAAGCAGTTACTTTTCTTGGAAACAGGGTAGGAAAATCATAGTTCATTTCATGTCTAACTGAGCATTAGCCACATACACTCAATTTCCAAAATTAATGCCGTTGCCTTAAGACATGGGGTGATTAGTGACATAAACTACTCATCTATTTTTTATTCCAACTTTAAGTTTGACACCAGCAAACTGTACTTCTAAGTAATTGAACATTGTTATCCTATTCTTTGGGTATCTTTTCTGTGGAAATAAAAACCTGGGTTGCTGTTAAATAGTGAAATATGCCTAGAAATGTCAGCAGTTAGTCTTTAAATGGTTACTATTACCCTAAAAATGACCCAGAAAAATCTGTAATTTTCTTAGTATATTAAAGTGTCTCGCTCTAGTATTTGGGTAAAAAGCTCCAGTAATTCCAAGACAGTAGTTTGGATAGATGGCTACTGTAGAAACTATGAGGCTACCCCCATGGCATAGTCAAATCGGCAAACTGAAAAAGAAAGTCTCTGCCTTGGATGGCAATTTTCAGAGACATATGTCTTTAAGCGGGATAGTGCCAGCTTAACAGCCATGGGAGATTCTCTCTCTAATTGGGTATAGCTGGAAACTCCCCCAAGCTCCAAAGTTTAATCACCCGGAGGGAACCTGCCTGTGCTGGGTGGAAGCTGAGTTGAGGCCAGAAGGTAAGTACTAACTTAAAAGTTCCTTTTTCTTAAAGCATTTGAGCAACTGTTTATAGTGAAGTGACTTCCAAATGTATTAGGGCATCTACCGGGGTAATGTAGATTCTCTGCTCTCTTTAGTTCGTGTGCCAGGTATACTAAGCGTGGTCTCAATAGTTACTCACCAGCTAGAAGCTGCAATAGAGAGAGAGCAAGAGAAAGAAATTTTTTAACCAGGGCATGAATCCTGCAGTGCAGTTCAGAGCTGAGCAAGGTAGCTATGAAACTGCTCCTAAAAAGGCTTGAGTTTGTTTTTAGTACCTGCTCATGGTAGATTTTGAATGGTTTTAATATGGTTTTCAGATAAACACTGTTCCTCTTGTTGGAGAATGTAACTTGGGTGTTCTGTACTTCTGTTATAAAAATTGTAACTTATGTGGAGAGTCCCAATGGCCTTTTTCAGCTGAGGCAAACAGTGAGGAATGGGTGTCAGTTATAAAGATTCCTTGGCTACCAATAATTCATCAATATATTGTATCAAAAACACAACATTTTTTTTAACAAAACATCCTGAAAATCTCTTGCTAGAATTTTAGAAAAATAGTGGAGAACCAAGTGAAGTTCTGGGGGAGCCTTGTCTGTGTTAGCTGTACCTTTCCCCAAATAAATGCAAAAAGGCATTGAGAGTCTAGATGAATAAGTATACTGATTTAAGGTAGAAAAAGTTGTCCTGTCTCTGGTAAGTCAAGGGTTGTGTCTGCCCACCTTTAGGGAATCTCAGGTGTCAGTAGTCACATAGGAATGGGCAACTAAACTGAGCCTTCAGGGCACTCCTCAGGTCCAGACCCAGGCACTGAAATGTCAATGTCGCAGTCTTAATGTGAGCTACCTGTGTCAAGTCTGTATAGTCAATGGAGATACACTCAGTGGACCTGAAGATTGAGGAGACTTTACCAAAAAACAAGGGTTTTTTTCTGTGTTAGAAGCTTAAGGCAACTAAAATCTACTTACAACTGACAGACTTATTCTTAAAAAAAAAAAAAGGTAGCTGATGACAGGTTTTTATTCTCTATTTCTCATTATTCTTCTCACATTATATAATGCCATATAGAATTTCTTATTCATGTAAAACGATAATATGATACCTACCTAAGGCTTTTCACTCTATTTTTGTTCTACAAACAATAGATAAATTGTCCAGTAATTTAAAATTTTAACTTTCATATTCTTGGTATTGAAGTCTTTGGTTTTTCTTGTTAAAGGAAAAGTCTTATTTACTGTAAGTTTCTGCACATTACAAGTTCAGGCAATGTGTGTTGAAATGATTTGGGTGTGATGTATGTTTTGAACTATACAGATAAGCTGCAGTGCCATATAGTGAAAGCTAATCACACAACATGCAGAAACTATTAAAACCATTGTCCTAGAGGCAAAACATTGTGATTAGCAACAGCTATTTGCACTTTAAAACTGGAGGTGATCATTTTTCCCTTTATTGTGTATTTGGATTATATTGTCTAAATTACCCAAAATATCCCTATTTATTGTGATGACATGACTTGGTTCTTACCAGAAATGTTCAAGGGAGAACTCTCAATCTGATTGTTCTTTAAAATCAGGTTTTGGCAAAATATGTTCCAAACGTACTTCATTTTCCGTATGCTTACAAAGCATTGTAACTTGAAGAAAACACATAACTGGACCATACTGAATCTCATTCGAATGGGAAACATCATGTGGATGCAGAGTGTGACAGACATGATGTTGTGCCCTTGGCTTTTAGCTCTGAGAAAACTGGGCTCATCTGTAAAAATATTTTCTTAAATCAGGCACTCAGGTTTCTGAGCCATTGGAACATGATTAGGATACCCATTTTAAAGCATTTTTCTCCCCATCATTTGTGTATGATAGTAACATCTTAGTGAAGGGGGAATAGTAGTCCTTTTTTTTTTTTTTTTAAGCAATCAGGGTAATGAAGCACAGAGAAATTAAGGCCTTGATTTGCAAACACTTTTATTCGTGTCAGCACAAGTACTCCAGCTCGTTCCTACGTATGAAACTGCTCGACACAGACATGCTCTCTCTGCCAGGAGCTCTGTTGCTCATGGTGCAGAGAGGTGCTGTTACAGCAAGCTTCAGACAGCCTCCGATGTGCCCACCCCCTGGGCGCGCAGGTCCCTGGTGCCCTAGGGGATACTTTTGGGGGGCACCTGAAGCAACGCAGCTAGATTCAGATCTACGTTCCAGGCTCTGAGGGACACCTCAAGGGTGCCATAAGCAGCAATGAAACAGGCTGTAGCCATTCAATAGGACTGCCAAGGAAGCTCAGCCTGTTTCATGGAACAAAGGGAAGATTAACAATTCATTTGCCCCTAAATGAGGAAAGAAGTGGATGCAGTTGAAGCTGCAAAATGTGCTCCCACATCTGGCAAACAAAGCTAGACTATTTCAGCCTTCTAGTACAACATGTTTTGTTTTCTTCTCTTCATCTTTTCAATGAGGATGAGGGCAAGGAGGGTGAGTGAATAACTTCCCTGAGGATGTGGTAGACTTTTCGGTGGCTTCGTATAATTGTGTTAAAATACAGCAAGGTTCCCCCTGTAGCTTGGGATTCATACCACATGTTTAAACATGTCTGTGTTTGCTTATAATCATACCAAACCTCTGTACGAGCACTGGGGAAGGCTTTACAGATCTGCGCATCTTTCCTTTCCTAGCACAGCCTGTAGTGTCACTGGCACATCTCTCATCTTCTGTTTTAAACCAGATGGAGTTGAAACATCAGCAGGCATAGTGAGAATAAAAAAGGCTCTCTCTCACATCAAAATAATGGTACTTTACACCAGTTTTATGAGATGTTGTTTTCTGCTTCATATTTTTCAGGGAACCGGGAGCTCAGAAGCATGTCAGGGAAGCCTAGGCTTACCTACCTTAATGGAAGGGGGCGAATGGAGACCATACGATGGCTGCTGGCAGCAGCTGGTGTGGAGGTTAGTTGACTACAGTGTTCCACACTGGTGTTTCCAACTGGCCTCAGCAAGGCACAATTTAACATGCACATAAAGGATAAATGGCTGCAAGGGGGTGACTAAATTAATTTGGCCAGTGGCACTGCATGTTTGTAACGACTTTGTTTGGTGTTAATACTTTGGGTGCAAACACAGTGGAGCTTGGAGTTTATTAGAGCTAGTATCAGTTCCATGAAGCAATTAATCATATTGGGGATTTACTTAAAGGTCCTTAATTAGTCTGAGGTTTCCGCTGTGCAAAACCACCTTAACTCAGTCTTACTCTGCCTGCAGTTGCACTGTGTGTAAACAAAAGAGCTTTGTTGACTTGCATGCCCTGGGGTGGGGTTAGAAATAGTTGCTTTACCTCGTGCTTCCCTTGGCACTAGCTATAACCCGTCTCCCTCCTCTAGATGTCCCCACACTTAGGTTGTTTTTGAATCAGTGCTGAGGCAGAAGCGGCCAGGACCTTCTGCTCCTCCCCGTCTGTGAGGACACATGGGGGATCCTCAGGACATCTGTGGCCAAACAGCGCAGTTGAAGATGCAGCCCACTATCTTTTGCTTGGTTCGACCCTTCTGCATACGGTTATGTGTAGTCACTTGCAGAAGAAAAACGCTAAAATACAGCAGTGTAACACTTGTGTCTCCTTTTCCAGTTTGAGGAAAATTTTTTGGAAACAAGAGAACAGTATGAAAAGTTAATCAAAGGTAAGAATCCTAACATCTGAGGCTTAGCACCTCAGAAAATTGCTCCAATTTAGCTAAATTTGTGGTTTAAAATTAGTTTATTTAAACCAGTGCAAACTTCCAGGTGCACACCTAGAATACCGAAATGCTGAGTTTGAGTAACCTGTTCTTTCCAGTGCCAAACAAATCCTATAAGCTAAAAGCCATAGCTTCTGTGACTCATTTATTGTATCACATTAAACAGGAGCAGCAAATATACCTATTTAATGGAACTTAATTATGTATGCTGTTGAACTGTTAGCATGGTTCCTGGCACGTTTTTGGTCCAGGGTGAATAGCACTCCCCAAAGCAATTCCTAGGCATCATTTGGGAGTTGTCCCAGGCCAAGGGCCATTTCCAAGTTGTCATTTAGATGTGACCGCCATGCTCTATAGGCAGAGAGCACTGCATAGAATGAAGATGGCCACTCTGTGCCAGCTGGCCTGAGCTCTTGTTGAGATGACTAGAACAGATAGATGTACCTATATGTTGGTTCTGAACCTCAGTGAGATAAGCCTTTAAATGAAAGGCTGACATAGCATCAAAATCCCCAGGAAAGCGTTTTCCTTTGTGCTAGGCTGTCTGCAAACACACTAGTGACAGTCCTAAGCAGGACAAGACTGAGCTGTGAAGCTTCTGCCAGTTAAAAAACAGGGACCCAGCAGGGAGACCTGTGGAAAGTCTGACATGGTCAAACCAGCAAGCCACAAAGGCTTCATGTCAGCTGTGGGAGTGAGACCAGTTCCCAAACACCAGTGCATATCCACAGCCACTGCCCTTGATATTTGGCTAGACCAAATCCCTCTGCAGCCACCCTAGAAGGAGAAGACCTTGCTGCCAGGGTGGAGAAGGAGTTGGGACTATGAGGAGCACTACAGAGTGCACCTGCCCTACAGTTTACCTGCTGCCCAGGAGATCTAAGAGAAACCTCACCGCAGGCTGAGCTTGTGAAATCATGCTGGGAGACTTGGGAGAGGACTTGGCTGCATTCTGGCTGCTTGGTCAGAAAGGACAAGCTGTGTTTAAAGAAATTCTGACAGAAAAATTAATATTAAATATATATATTTTGTTTTTTTAAAAAAAGGGTATAATGAAGAGCAGAATTAAAATAGCAGGTCCAGCTGTCTGGGAAACTGATGTGGGAGAGCAGTGCAGTGTAAAGATACCAGGTATAGCTCTAAGTGTGATAGTTTAGATACTGAAAGCCCAAATCTGAATTTGCTTCACAGGGCTAATTAATCCAGACCAAGTGGTACAATCCTGGATACAGCATCCAAGCTTATCCATACTCAGAGAGAAGAACTAAATGGTGATGAAAGGGATAGGGAGGTTTTATAAAGAAGATCAAGGGCTTTTTTATATATAGAGAGAGAGATTAAGATAGTGAGAACTCAAAGAAAAATGTGGGATTTAATATGATGGGTTTAAGAAAGACAAACTAGTTAGTCATCTTGATAAAGCAACCTCTGGAATGCTGCCGGTCCTGCAGGGCAGGTCTGAACACAGAATAACCCCACATTACCTCTTCCTTCCAAAATGCTTTTTGTTAGCTTATTTTGTGTTTAAACACCAGCACATTGTTAGAATGGTCCAGATGTGACTTCAGCAGGTGCCAGCTGATGATCTTCTAAGCAATGCCCCAGCAGTGTCCAGGATGAAGCCTGGGACAGGGGCTGTTCCCAACAGGCAGCTTGCTGACAGACAGCTGTTTTGGAGGCCTGGAGAATTAAATCACATCAGCCTGGCCAGACCTGTACCATGTTGGCCTGAGAGATTGCTAGCTTGGCTCAATCTGTATAGCCACAGGTTGCCCAGGTTGCAACCTGAATATCAACAAAGTCTGCTGGTAATTGATGAAAAGTAGGTCTAAGTGATTGGTTTTTAAGGTATGTTCCACAGAACACCTTCTGACAGCACAATCCCGTCTGTAAAACCACTGGCAAACTGCTTTTAATCCTGCATATATATTCTGTGCAGTGGTTATGTGAAGTGGTTCTCACTGCAAAGCAAGGAGAAGCGGTCCACTGCTGGTCATAAGAGAGAAATCCCTCTTTTCTGTAGATAAGAAACAAACCATGCATTCAGTTCATTCACATTTGCTGGATCACTTTTTGTCAGGGGCCAGAAAGTGAGATTTTATTGTTTCACATCTTCCTGCTGAAAAAGTTCCCTTGCAGAACTGTTAGTTTTCCCATTCTACTTTGTTTCTGCTAGATAGATATCAAGCTGCAGAGGTGTGTCCTGGAAAGACATGAAGACACATGATCTTTCAGTGAATGTTTACAAGAAAAAAAGGCTATTCATTGCTGCAGATGGAACGACTCTTTGAATTTAAACTGTAAAATAATAATATAGAATGAATGAAGAATGTTTATTAATTCTAGACTAGCAAAGTATTTTAATAGCTCTGTGGAGCTATTGAACAGTGCAAACAGATGTGTCTGTTAAAATGAACTTTTACACCTGAAAGGAGGACGCATTGAACAGATTAAAACAAATTATTAACTTTGACCAATGCAAAGTGACAGCTGCCTAGTTGGATTTCGAGTGTTGCTGTGATTTGAACAGGGCGGGATTGTTCTCTGGATGCCCTTAATGTGTAAATGGAGGAGGGAGTATCGCCAAAGACCATGAAAGAATCCAGCAGAAAACTGGTCTAGAAAAGGCTGACTTTGCTGTTCTGAATCTCGTCAGCCTAGCTCTCAGAGCTGCCTCACTGAAGGCTTCCACAAATGCTCCTACCAGCACCAGGAGAAAATAACTACGAAGACGTATCTAAATAGGTCTGAATTGTTGTGGAATGACAGTGAGGATAGGCCTGTAATGAAAATCTATGTGTACTCTCAAACTTTTGTCCCTGGGGGGATTGTTAAAACTTAAACAGCAACTCCTGTTAGAGTCCCTGCCTTCAACTCTGTAGTTTAGAATCATAGAATCATTTAGGTTGGAAAAGACCTTTGAGATAACTAAGTTCAGCCATTTACCCAGGACTGCCAAGCTGGAGAGCTTCACAATGTTTAAGTGGCCTGACCTCTTCTGTTATCCTGGTAGCTCACCCTTGCTGCAGTACTACCCCTCTCGTTCTTTCTACTTATGTGTGTATGTCTGTGACAGGGAACTGATCTGCATTCAAAATAATTGGATTTTTTTTTTTAAGTTCAGATTTAACACAGACCTTTATTCTCCTCTAGTCCCTTGGGTTGAAAGTGCTGGCTCAGGCTTTTCCTGCCAGCATGAGGCAGGGTCCAGAAGCCCAAAGGAGCAAGCAGTGCCAGCTCCCATCAGCCAGTGAAGCTCTGGCAATGCTGTAAAGCAAGGGGCCCAGTGCACTGTAATGACCTAGCTACAAAAGCGTGGTGCAAGCTAGTCCGTATTTGATCTTTCCCATAATGTTAGTTTACCGCATGGAGTTTTACGGTAGGGCAAGATATCAATAATCTGCTACACTGCAAAGAAATGTGCTTAGTCTCTTGCTCTCCTGTAAAGATAGCAGTCTAGGAAGAACTAACAAGCTTTCCCTCAACTCTCCACCCTAGATGGAGTCCTGATGTTCCAGCAAGTGCCCCTGGTTGAGATCGATGGAATGAAGATGGTGCAGACCAGAGCCATCCTCAGCTACATAGCAGGGAAATACAATCTCTATGGGAAAGACTTGAAGGAGAGAGCCCTGTACTGTAACACCTCCTTTCACTTAATGAGCAATCTGTTATTTGATAGCTGCATTATATATAACAAAGTAAATCCTGTAAATCCAGTAGAAAGGCATGATAAAGGCTAACACAATAAAAAGCAAGGATTCTAGCCTTTGCTTAGGTTTTAGCAGAAACACTGCTTCTGAAATGCTGCTGAACAGAAACAGGCTTTTAGTCCTTTAAAAAATATTTAGCTTATGTTTCGTTTTGGCTGTGAAAATTGGCACTATGGTGGAGATACAAAATTCGTCTACGTAGTTTTAGTCAATTGGAAAACAGATGAAATAACTTCTGCGTTCTTTTCTACTGTCTCCCCCCACCAATAGGATTGATATGTATGTGGAAGGAATAACAGATCTGATGCAAATGATTTTGATGTTTCCTTTCTCTCCACCTGAGGCAAAGGAGAAAAATCTTCACTCAATTAAGGACAGGGCAACTAACAGGTACTTTCCAGTCTTTGAAAAGGTAAGTGACAGTAGGGATGTGTCTATAAAACTTGTATTGCAAATTATCAGAAGTTTCCCCAAAATAAGAATGTGCTTGTAGTGCACGTCAGTTCCAAATCCCCAGCTTTCTTGGCTCTCCCAAAGGGAAACACACAGCACATTTTCTTTATTTGTTGACTTGTGTTGTCAGGGCTGTGGTATTTGAACATCTACAAAGTCGTATGTTCTCAGCTATGCAGTAAAACTTTCCACTAAAGTAAAAGCAAGCAGGTATGATTTCTTTTTTGCTTGAGGGGATAGTTCCACACTTACCTTTGTTTAGAGCACATCTCTCTGCTATACTTAATTTCAGTTGGAACATTTTCATTAGACAAATGCAAAAATTGCTTGCAAATACATCAGGTGGAGAGATTAGGAGTATTTTAGTAGAACATAGATTTCTGCACATCCCACTTTCAAAAACAACAAACAAAGCCCATGTGACTTGGGCATCTGGAAACATTTCTTACTTTTGTAACGTTCATCTACTGTTGATGGAAAACAATAATAAAGGCTGAACATCCTAGAAGTTCTTACAATAATTTATTCCCAAAGGCAGGGATTTGCTTTGGTTAGCTATTGTAATTCTGTATTTCTAAGTTTGCTTCCCTGGTATCAACATGGGACATAAATTTCAATGAAATATCTGAATGGCAGTTTTAGAAGTTCTCCAAGTTACTTGTTAGTTCCTCCAATATCTCTATGTTTAATTCTATGACTGTTAACTAATCTACTTAAGCGTATAGTTTTGTCCCTGTTCCCAGTACCTATTATCATTCAACATTACTAAGTGACCAAAGTTTGCAGCCTGTGTATTACAATAGTTCAGATTTCTTCCCAGCAATAATGAAGTGATTTAGGCTCACAGCTTCCAGCTGGAAACTCCACCCTGAAATATCAGACATAGTTGCTGTTCAGCTCTACAGCTGTGCTGTGAGACTTAGCTGCCAGAGATCACATGTCCCATTCTCATCTGCAGCCCACATTCTCTTGTATTCTACAGGTTTTAAAACAACATGGCCAAGACTTTCTCGTGGGCAACAAATTCAGCTGGGCAGATGTTCAGCTAATTGAAGCCATTTTAGCAGTGGAGGAGAAAATACCTGCTGTGCTGTCGGGGTTTCCTCAGTTGCAGGTAATGTTGTTATGGAGCATGCCTGTGTTCAGGAGCTAGAGGGCAATCCTAAAGTGATCATCTCTTCATGCTATGTAAATCACGAGTGTGGGCAATTTGAGGAACAGTCGCTATCATATGTATGCTTAACATCAAGCACAAGAGGGAATTGATTTAGCTGGTTTGTTGTAAGGCACTGTGCTCCTGATGAACTCTGTTCAGGTATGCCTATATACCTCATATACCCGAGTGGTATATGCCTTCTCAATAGAAATAAATTAATGTCATCCTAAGGGAATCGCTGACCTAAGCTGCCCTGTTTTCATTTTCCTGCTTCCTGCCAGTAGATGCTATCTAACGCCAGGTAACAAATGCTGTCTGTGGTACAGATTGACATGTTACAATAAGGTACAGTGTGCCATTTTTTGTACTGGCTGGTATTACAATTTTGGGATCCCAGTAACCTCACTTCACTTCTGCCTTCTACAAACTGAAGCCTTAGTATCGACACAGTTAGCTGTCAGTAATCAGCTTGATACAATTGAAGAGGAATTCTCTGCCTTTGTGTCACATACAAAGTCTGAAACTAAGCAGAAGTGAGGCACTTCTGCTGTGAGCCTTGACCAGAAATCAGAAGCATGCAGCATGCTATAGAGCATGGTGCGTGGGCAAGCCTGGGGCATGACCTGCAGGAGTCATTAAGTATTGAGATGCAGTGGACCCAAGTAGTCTGTGACTGGAAAGAAGCAGATAGTGTTCATTAGTCCTCTCATGTGCCTGTAATCAAGGTAATAAAGCAGTGTAGGCAATGCAAATTTGGGTTGAGGATGCAAGGCTTGAGGTCATGCTTCTTTGTGCTTACAGACAGTTAATTTAAGGGGTGTACTCAAAGACTTTGCCTTTATTCCCTTCAACAAAACAAACAAACAAAAAAAAAACCAGCAACAACCAACAGTTCAGCATCAGACTATCACAGTTAGGTTTTCTGCATGGAACTGATGAGGAAAAGGGCTTTGACGGTTTTTTTCTAATTACTTTTACAAAAATTTTTAGATCTCAACCCCAACAGTTTAAGCCTGAATTTAGTGTGAAAGAATGAGGCACTTTAGCCACAAAGTGGGCAGTTACATGTGTCAGGTTTTATCGCATAAGCAGTTTTGCAGCCTTGGGTAATTCTTGTCTCTAACTTCCGTCTTCTAGCAAGGTACCATAGCCACTAGGCATGGGCACAGTTACATTGAAGCCATGCCTGGAATTATGGAGGGATTCCTTTACTGCTGGAAGGGAAGATGTTTCTAAAAGTGGTGGCTACTTATTTTATTTTTCTTGCTCCTTCTTGTATTTCCCCCTTATCCTTCCAGCAAGGAAAAGGGAATTAAGTTCATACATCTGCCAGCAAGACTGGCTGTTGCTCTGTAAAGCTTTTCTCCCTTAGCCCCACTGTTAGAAGGTTCTTGTGCATTAAGGTTGCTCAGCTAACCATGGGGTCTCCAGCTGGCTGCAATCTGCATCAGTGAGTCTTTCTGACTGCACGATGAGATGTTTCAGGATCCTCAGTTGCCTTAACACAGGCATCTCTTGCCACCTGAGATGCCTAGCTCTTCCTTAATCCTAGTCCTGGCCTACAGCCACCGCTCCAGAAGGAAATAGTTCTTCCTGAGGGGCTCTGTTATATCTGCTAGCCCTATATAGATATTTTGGCTACTGTAGGCTACAACACAGCATCAGAAGCCTCTACTGGACAGCTGAGTTGAGCCAAGGATGCCTTCAGTCATTTCACCTTCAGCCACGCAATCCTAGAAATGCTGGGACAGTGGGACAACAGTGGGCATACTAGACACAGAGCTCATCATTTTACTACATAATGTAATTCTGTTCAACTTATGCATCAATGACCTGGATGAAGGGACAGAGTGTACCCTCAGCAAGTTTGCTGGTGATACAGAACTGGGAGGAGTGGCTTATACACCAGAGAAGGACCTGGGAATTCTGGTGGACAGCAAGGTGGCCATGAGCCAGCAGTGTGCCCTGGTGGCCAAGAAGGCCAGTGGGACCCTGGGGTGCATTAGGAGAAGCGTGGCCAGCAGGTGGAGGGAGGTGATCCTGCCCCTCTGCTCTGCCCTGGTGAGGCAGCATGTGGAGTGCTGTGTCCAGTGCTGGGCTGCCCAGCTCAAGAGAGACTGGGAACTGCTGGAGAGGGCCCAGCGGAGGGCTACACAGATAATGAGGGGACAGGAACATCTCCCTTATGAGGGAAGACTGCGAGAGCTGGGCCTGTGTAGCCTGGAGAAGAGAAGACTGAGAGGGGATCTTATGAATGTCTGCAGTTAAGGGCAAGTGTCCAGGAGGATGGGGCCGGGCTCTTTTCAGTGGTGCCCAGTGACAAGACAAAGGGCAACGGACACAAACTGCAACACTAGAAGTTCCTTCTGAATATGAGGAAGAACTTCTTTCCCTTGAGGGTGACTGAGCACTGGGAGAGGCTTCCCAGAGAGGTTGTAGAGTCTCCTTCTCTGGAGACATTCAAAACCCATTCTGTGATTCTGTAGTAAAAATGTAAATCATGTTAACATATATAATTGTTTGCCTACATAGCGGTTTGCAACATCAGAACCAGCAAAGAAAGAAAAAAAGCTCACAAGCTGGGTCAGTGTATTTGTACCTTCAAATCTAGTCCCTGGTGCTCCCAGACACTGAATTTTTGCCTTCAGTTTCTTTCACACAGCAGAGATTTAGATATTGTCTGCTCCAATACTGCCTTCGTTGGTAAGAACAGGCTTTTTGCAGCAGCAAGGTCCTCCTCCTCCTGTTGGACAGAAGACGACTGTGTAGATGGCAAGAAATCTGAATGAATGTTAGGGTCTCTTCTAGCATCGGGGGGAAGCAGTTGTTCTGTGCAGGGAGCACTGTTTGCTACTGAAGTAGCTGGAATTTCTCTCTTACTCTGTTGTTTTCGTTTTTTAGGCTTTTAAAATAAGAATGAGCAATATGCCTACAATTAAGAAGTTCCTGCAGCCTGGCAGCCCAAGGAAACCCCCACCAGATGAATCTTATGTTGAAACTGTGTTGAAGATTTTTAAGAAATGAATGCCTTCTACCTTCATTGAGACTCAAAATGCTGAAAAAAAACCCCCAAACTCAGAAGCTCAAACCAAAGGAAGTAGTAAGCTCAGTAAATTGTTACTGTTGCAGTTAAAATCAATGGTTAAAAAAAAAAAAAAAAGCCCCAAAATGGAAATAAAGCATTCTGATTACCCTGGCAATGTGACAGTAGATTTGTCTTTATTGATATCAAATGCTTAGTAAAACATGAAAACAAAGGAGTGTGGGAGCAAAGAATTATTTGTATAGTAGAGAATTTATTCATTTGGAAAAAAAACAATGCAGTGTTAGTATTGTCAGAATGTAGCTTGTTGAAGAAGATACTTTCTGGATGAAAATAGGTTCAGTATAAGAGCTATGGAAGAGAAGAAAGAGAAGAAGACTCACTGAATCACTTCTTTAAAGAAGTAGACTTGTTTCAAGAGCAATTTTGGTAAGTACTTACATTATTTTTATATTTTGTGTATTGTGTGAGTGAAACTTCTAATTTAGTCATGGTTTCATCCGTTGTTACCAAAGCCAAATCTCTTTTGTTTCTTACACTTCCTAGGTCTTGCCTAGGAACCAGCTCTTATAATGTTCCATTATTTTCTTCCTCTGATTCTTCCAAGCACCTTAGTTTGTTGTTCCCAGTGCACTGGATTCTGCACCTTTTCACGTGATAAACCTTTTCAAAGGATGGGGAGGGCAGAGCCACATCCTCAAACAGATGAGCACTCGGGTTCAATGTTTGTTCATGCTTCTTTCTGTGCATTCATCTGCCAATCTGGGGACCCTCAGCTGCCTCCTAGCCCCAGTTCTGGACACCAATGGCCAGCTACATCTTCTTCCTAGTAAAACAAGAAGCACCAGGCTCCATTGCCTGGCTCTGAGGAAATTAGATTATAATACCCACTATTAAATAATTCATGCTATTAAACTCTCTTATTACCCAATGTTGTGTGACCACATCCAAGCAGCTTGTTGCAGCTGGGCCCTGGATTGGACTGGGCGAGAGCAGCAGGTGCAGACCAATAAGCCCTGAGCGAGCCAACATCAATTCAGTAACATAGATGGCATCTTCCAGTGCCCGTGACCTGGCACTGCCTCGTGTTTGATGTGATCTTTGGAGAGGTCCAGAGCGCAAAAGCTGAGCCTGAGCTGCCACTTTGCACAGAGTGAAATGATGGCAGCCTAGGGGTGCTACTGCTTTGGCGGCACAGTGGGGCACCACCTGCCCTTCTGGCCATGTGCTGGGACCAGTGACACCAAGGTGGCCACAGCTCCTCGCAGCAAGGCCTGTCTGCAGCGGTGAAGGTGATTCACAGAGTGGCAATGGGGAAGGGAGGAGTGGGGTCACAGAGCAGCAGAGGTTTCATGGCTAGAACAGCTCAGGTGCATTAAAGGTGTAATAAAGTCGCCCAAATTTCTCTTCCCAGTCTCTCCTTGTGCAGGAAAGTTCACTAATCATTTAGTGTGCTGTGCTCATTATCTCTATCCTGAAAAACTATTTAAGGTTTCTTGGAAAGTGACTTTGGTGCAATGTGAGCAAGGAAGAATGTGCCACACAAAAGGCTCCCAGGTCTGATGTCAGAGTCGGCTGAGGCTGAAGGGAGCAATGGATCTGCCCTGCTTTCACCCTGGATCTCTGCTCCAAATACGGAGCCACTGGGCTCAGCAATGGCAGCCGTTGTGGATGGCATCGGCACCTGGATCCACAGGACTGTCAGTCCTGTTTGGTGGGGACTACCTAACCCTCTGGGAGTCACAGGAGGTCTTGGAAAGATCTCTAGACATGGCTCCTTACATAGCCAGTTTGCCAGCACATGAGATCTGTGCTGGCCTGCCTCACCCTCGCCAGGTGCCCTGCGCCATCATTCCCCAGGCCACCCAAGTGCTCAGCTTGGAGATACCAGCCTCCCCGTGCCACCCACGCTGTTGGCGCTTTGTCTCTTCCTGGTTCTGTAGTAAGTGAAAGCAGCAGGTCTCAAGCAGTTGCTGGAAGAAGTTGCTTTTGCTGTAAAATCCCGAAGGTGGAGAAGTACCCGAACTTATTTGTTAATGGCTGGCAATGCCATAGGTGAACCACGTGTGTAGCTGCTGGGCAGCAGTGCAACCTGCCTCCTTGTGTCACCAGGCACCTCTGCGCTGTCCCAAGAAGAAAGCCACTGCATATCTGCCTGTGCAGGAACACCACCTTCCTAGTAGCTGCCACCACAGTAACGTACATCTCCGTGCCATCTGTGCGGCTGCTACCCCTCCATGCTGAGCAACAAGGTGGGCTTTGAATGTGGAACAGGAATTCCTGTGAGCTGGTTGGTACATCACTTGCTTACATACCTGTAAAAGGTCAAAATGTAGCCAATGTTGCCATCTTTAAATTAAGGCCTATGGGTGAATTGGATTTCTTAAGATCTCTCTGCAAAGTTTTCCTTGCAAAACTGATTATTTTTCTTCATAAATTGTTTCAAACCTTGTGTATGATCTTACTAACATTTCACATGCAGGTTACAAATATATTATCTGTTGAGAAGGAAGCATTGTGGAAGAAACACGTAATCTGTTTTGCAGACTCAGGTAAAGCAGAGGTGGTTTATTTCTATAGCTGTGGGACAGAATACAGAGCAACAGAGGTTCAGCTTCTGTTGATTTAAAAAAGAAAATATTAGGGCTTTTATACATTTACAGTAGGCAATAACTGCCTTGTGAAGGGGCCTGATGTGGCAGAGCAACATCTGCATAGAAGTAAACTTGTTCCAGCAGATGTCAGTAATCAAATCTGATGCTTAATACTGCCATTACAAAACTGTAGAAAAAAGGAAATTAGAAAAAAAATATAGGAAAAGGAACCTGGTAGGGAGAAAGCAGAACAATCTTCCTTTTCAGATTGCTTGCTCTCCAGTATTCCCCCACACCTCTCCTGTGCAGCAGACTACAAAAGAACAATTAATTATTTCTGTTGGGATGCAACTAGATGAAATGGGGTTTACAACTGAATATACTCTGCATTTTGTCAGAGGCAACCTACTCTTTTACGACTATGTCCAATACAATTGTGTAGCTTTTTGACTATGACCTGCAAACACTGAAACTCATCTTTATTCACCTAACGGCAAGTGTGTGCTTATGCACTTAACTCAGAGAGTGAGTGCTAGCAAGCTGTGGACTCAAGTGCACCTTTGTGCTTTAAGCATAAACAGAATGGAAGCAGAAAATATATTTATGGTGGTTATCCACATATGTGTGTAAGCTAAGGCCCTCCTGTAAAATTTTATTACTTTTGTAACCAGGATGTAAAGAAAAAAAAAAAGGTGCATCCCTTACTGTTGTCAAGCTTTTAGGCAAGCTAAACTAGAGAGTAAGTGTAAGGGTGCAGGAAAAATGCTAATGTACCCTATTTGCAGCTTAACCCTGTAAGAGTTATAAAAAACTGTTAAAAACAACTGCATTTCCCACTGGTATAGGACACACATTGGCTTAAACTGTAGGGGCAGAGAACACAAGCAGTTTAACAAGCCATATGGCATGTTCCAGGCTCCACGGAGCAAGAAGGCTGAAGGTCACTGTTGGGAGAAGGCAGATAAATACAGACTCCTAGTACTTGGTGTGCAAGTCTTCCTTTCCATGCCCACTTTGGGTTTCAAAACAAGTTGTATTTCCCATCGGTTTTCCACTTTAAATTGACAACAGCTGCTGGAGGAACAGCTTGCAGAGTGAAGTGTCTGGGATCTCTCACTCTAGAATAGTGAGGACCTGCAGGTCAGATGTTGAAATGGTCAATGCACCTTCACATCAGGCCATAAGTGGTCTCAGAGTGGAGTTGTACTGGTTTGTGTCACGTTACCGCTTGAGCGCGCTTGGAGCGATACTTGCAGAGGAAGTTAATCCCTTAACCCTGGTTTCAGAGAGGAGTCTGAAATCATTACTAGCAGCGATCTAAGAAACCCTTGAATTTCTGTAAATATTAGGATCCTTTCTGTGCTGGCTGATGGAAAGCTGAGAAAAGAAGAGGAAAGACACTAAAGAGAAAGTTTTCAGGTGTGAAATGCTCTGAAAGTCCTGATGCTGCCTGCGGGTCAATGGCATGCTACTTTCTGTTCTTACATACCGACCGTCTCCATGGGAAGAGAATCACATCCAGAAAGGAGAAAGGTCCAGAGGCTGGAAGCGTGGAGGGGAAAATAGGGAATAATCACAGGTAAGTGAGACAGTTCGGAATTTGCCAAGAAGACACAAACTAAGCAGTGGGGAGAGAGAGAGAGAGAGAGAGAGAGAGAGAGAGGGAGCCAGCTAGAGGGAACTAGAAGAAAATCTAAAAGCTTAATGTGCTCTCACGTGGTAAGAGAGCTCTAAAAGCAACGGTGAGCAGGTAACGCCCCATTCACAACCTTCGCTTTGCCTCACATTGGGATGGCAGGAGCTGCTGATGTTAGCCAGTGTTGATCACTAATTTTCACTGAATATCACAGCGCTGGTTTGGTTTTGCTTAGGCAAGGTCTCACATTTGTTATTCAAACCATCTTGTAAGGAACTGCCGGCAAAAAAACATAATGGTAACAAAAAGTACAAGCTCAGGAGGAGCACTGAGAATACCTGCCGGCTTCTAGGTAACCCACTTGCTCTTCAAAATGTCTGGGAAAAACATCTAATGGCCTTCACATACCTGAAACCAAGTCTTAAGTCAGCATGAGGATCACTGGAGAAAAAGATATTTTCTTTCATTTAATTTCTCCCTTCCCTCTGCAAAGCTATGTTTTGTAAACATATTCCTGGGTTTATAAGACTGTTACATTGCACACTTACCCTGCAAGGTTTGGAGGGTGTAATGCAGTGTGAGGAAATGTTTCATGGGACATAATGTGTGAGCTGCACTTTTCAACTGTGCTGAACACAGGCAGTGCCAGCTTGGAAAAACAACAACAAATGGGACCTTTGTTTGGAATTGCATGAATCACCAGAGCTGCACTTTATTTCTGCAGCAAGGCAGGACTGGATATATCCCAACAGGTCTCATTAGCCACAGATGAGGCTCCCTTCTCTTCTGTCCCTATTCCTCCTGCTGATACAGTAAGGCATAGCAGTTTGTGCATGCACCTGCCTCCCTTGCAAATACATTTTAAATATCGGCTCATCATTTTGAACACAGCTCCAATTCAAATTAACATAATTCTGATATGTTTTATATAGAGAGGAAAGTTAACAAAGGCTGATGACACAAACCATTTTCTAATGCTTTGTCAACAGTATCACGTTTGAAACAAACCAACAAACATTTTATACCTTATTGTTTTAAAGGAAGAGGCTAAATGGAAAGAAGCAGGTGGCCAACAGAAGCCACTGAGGTGAATATTCACTTCTAAGTTATTAAGGTATCTTTAACATTTCCCCTAGTTTTAACTCCTGGATGGTCAAGCTGAACCTAAATGTTCTTAGGAGATCAGATGCTTTCAGGCATGCAAGATATAAATAATACTTCCATAGCATTTTCAAAAATACTTCACAAGCTCAGTAAAGTGACATTTCCAAAAGTCCTGTTAGGTTAGGAGACATATGCACCAAGGTACATCTGGTAGCGTTTCACAAATCAGACTCACTCTTAGGTAGCTTGGCTGGATTAATCATTTGTGGTAGTAATTGTGTTGACAAGGACTTGCCATAAATCTTGATGGGTATCTCTGATAGGGTAAGAAATGTCAGTGTTGCAATAAATCACCCTCTGAAGACTTTTACTCCTCTCCCCTACCCCTAAGGGAAGGCTGAAGAGACTGGCTTCATCTAAACTTTTAACTGTCTCAGTTGAGACGGCATCCTTTCAAGTAGTTTGGATATCAGCTGTAGCTCGACTGCATGATGAGGGATTCCTCCTGAATTTAGACCTATTTAAAGGAGACTAGACAACTAGACTAGATGTAGATGTCTACAGAGTTTCCAGGAGATGAGTTTTCCCAAGTTGTCTACACTGATTAACTTTCATGCGTGAAATCATGTTTTGTTACCTTGCAGTCGTCTGATACAGTGGATGTCAAGTCCTTAGTTTATCATGGCCAGGTCTACAAATGATTAATCCAGCCAAGCTACCTAAGAGTGAGTCTGATTTGTGAAACGCTACCAGATGTACCTTGGTGCATATGTTTCCACAGGGACAACTTATCGCCTACATTATCCTAGACTCTGGGTCATACATCACCTCTGTCCAACAATTCCAGAAACACTGTTTCCAGCAGTGTAGTTTGATCTTTAACTCTTAAAAAACTCTGTGCTAACAGCAGAAATCAGCACTCCCAGAAGCCTAGAGGGGAAAGCAGTAACTTCTCCAGGAAGCAAGCAAATCAAACATTTGTATGCAGAGTTCTGTTTCATTAGAAAGTATGAACAAATTATTTTGGGTTGGATGTTAACAGAAAACAAAATGTGGGCAGCTTGTGCTTCTACAGCAGTACCAACAGTCTGCTGCTGCTGCGCTTAGCACAGACGTCGGGGTTCTCTGCGACACCTCTGCAGGGCTGACATGTGGCACGTGCTGCAGAGCTGGGCTCTCTGGAGCAGCAGCTGGAGGCCAGCAGATGCCCTGGAACATGCATAGCAGCATGGATACCTCTGCATAGGTAACTGAGCCCCGCTGCAAGCTTTCACTAGACAGAACCTCCCGAAATGTAAGAGGGGGACAGAGGGAAATAAGAAAGAAAAGAGCCTGAACCAGAAGGTGGAGGCTATGGGATGTGCTATCCGTGAGAAGTCCCCTTCTGTGAAGCCTAGCTCTCCCCATGTGCTGTATAGGGTACAGAGTGTTCCATTTGGGGACTAGATACTTCCTAAAAGACAAGACATTGCAGTGATGACTGTTTTGATGTCTTGTCCTTCTCTGGTTCTAGCTTTAAATAAATGATCAAGCTTATTTTATTGTCAAACAGGGAACACATTGGTCTAACAGGTACCAGTGGTGGAGCCAAATGGGATGAGGATCATTTTCAGCTACATAGCAGCAAAGTCAGTCTACAGGAAGAACCTGAAGGAGAGAGCCCCCATGTACTGTAACAATTAATTGTTTTGTTTGATAGACATAAGTTCATACAATCTCCCTGTATAATACCAGAAGAGTATGCCAGCTCACAGTTACATAGCTCAGGGTGATTCAGCAGATTTTAATATAGGACGTTAACCTTGCCAGTAGATAATGTCTGCAACAGTATTAACCAGCTAGATTAGACAGGCAGGGTAGTGCATGGGAGTTCATGCTGTATTGGCTCTGTGAAGTCAACAGAGTTATCAGAAGAAAGCAGTCAGGAGTACAGAGAGCAGTTTGCTTTCTGATGCCAGTCTTCATTCATTGTCTCCTACAGTTGTCCTTGGCATGCATTTTCACTAGGTCAAATTTAGGGAAAAAGTTTTGGCAGAAACAGAAAAAAAGCTTCTATGTTCATGAATGAAATTCAGCAGAAAAAATGTCCTAAAGTATTATCCCCCATCATTAAGGAAAGGAAGGAAACCTATGAAGGACTCAAGCTGAATTAGTTGGTGTGACTTATGTAAAGTTTCAGTCCTTTAAAAAAAAGTAAAGTAAAAACCCATAAAATATTACAATAAAATTTTGATTGCCATCACAGTATGTTTTTAAATCATGGGAGCTTTTCAGCTGTTCAGATTATTTTTAACTGGTAGGTTGCCAAACAATGAAAATAGGAAGCATACAATTTTCTGCTGTCAGAGATGTCCCAATGATCATGACCTCTTGTGAACCTTACATTTGTACATAGTAATCATTAGTCAGGAATTTATTTTCTGTAGGTGAGAAGGGACTAAACAGACCTAACTGATTTTATTTGTTTAAGAAATAGGAGTTTCCCATCAGCAGAGGGCTGTTTGCACTCCTCTTTGTAGGAGGGACTACAGACCTATATAATCTCAAGGCACAGCTACTGTGAGCTCAGAGTGATTTACACTGTGCAGAAGGTAAGCTTTTTGCATTTTGGACATGCATAGGGAATTAGTTACTTGAAACTAAGTGAACAGGTTTTGTGGATTAAATACTTGTATGTACTTTCTTTACTAACATGGTTATGTGCGTCAAATGTTGAATTATTAATCAACGGCTTTCTAGGTGTACAAATTTAAGAAAAAGCAATGTAGATCTCAGAAATGTGGAGTGCTTCCTCTCACTCCCTTATTCCTACTGTAGAGAAGATGACATGTTATTTACAAAGGCAATATAGTGGGTTTTTAGTAATTTTATTTTTGCTGCTCTTAATGCTTCAGCTTTATTGTTGACACGGTGTTAATAACTGTGAAGCTAGTAGAAACTAGGTACTGTCTACATGTTTGCCGCTGATGTCAGTGCATTGGTTCTTAATAGGGTGGTTGTCAGTCTGGCTAGAAAATATTGTTGCTTTAAATTCTGGCAGAGTTGGAACTGGACCAAGCAGGTATTGCACTTTGGCTCTGCCTGTGATAAAGGCAAATCCAATGTTACCAGAGATTAATTAAGTTCCACATCTTCAGGTGCTTCCCTAAAGATAAGAGAGAAGTGTCGTAAATGAGATTGAACGTTTACAAAGGGAAAAAAGATCTTTCCTGTCACTTTATTATGGAGAAGCTGCTGAAGAAAGCACAGCAATTGCTGAGTTTATATTGTACATATGATTAAATAGTAAACTGTATCCTGAGATAATGTCAAAGTAAACAGAACAGTGTGTCTCCCACAACCTTCTTTTGGGTCAGAGCAGAACACTTTGGGATGCAAATGAGTTTTGGTTTGCTTGTTCTCCAACATGGGCCAATTGGTCTCAGTACAGAGTTCTGTTTAACTAACCTGCACATATAAAAGACATTTTAAGGCAAAATGACACAATGTACTCTCTCAATATAGTTTAACTGTTACCTTCTCTATGAATCTGATGAGAGTCTTGGACCATAAATCATTGGTTTCAAGCAAGACAACTTTGAACAATACTTGAGAACCAGTTAGAGCCTCAAAATCAGTATTCTGAATCTTAATTTTGCAAAACTTGCTTCTTTATTCCAGAGAGCAGGCACGTGGAAATATGTCTGGGAAGCCCAAGCTGCACTACTTCAATGGACGAGGCCGAATGGAATCAATACGGTGGCTACTAGCAGCAGCCGGGGTTGAGGTTTGCCTCTGTTTTTTATACTAAAAGCATGTGACAAATACATATTTTTACTGTTCCTTATAAAAAATGTGACAGGCTAGCAGCTGCAAGCTCTGCATTTAGTGCATTGCTGACCAAGCCAACAATGACCACTAGCTTACCCTAAGCAGCGGGGCAAGTTCCTGTTTCACTTCCCAGTATCATGTGCCAAGCCTACTGGTAGCACCACAAACTCCTCTCCCCCCACCCCCACCCCCCCCACACCCCGTAGCTAGTGAAAGACAAAAAATTAAACTACAGCAGCAGAAACTGGCTTCATATTTTCTGATCACGGGGTTGAGCACTTTCAATTCTGAAGACCTTCAGTTAAATTCCAATGTCCAAAATAGCAAAAAATTATGCCTACTACAGTGTAGCTTACTCCTGAAGGTACTGTATGCTACTGGCCAGCCCTGACAACAGAAGTGGCATGGTCATTGTTTGCTCAGCAGACAGGGTTTTGTGCCTTTCAGTCACCTCAGCTTACCTATGCAAAAACATGAATCACATGTGAGAGGGAGGAGGAGAGGATTCAACAGAGGCAAAATACATTTTTAAAGATGTCACTTCCAAATCTGATTTATTTTTTTAAAAATAAAGTTCTCCAAAACACAGCTTTTTGTGCTCTCATTGTCTCATGCAAAGCTAAAACATGCGGTGACAACATAACTTTTCTTCTGTATTTCCTGCAGTTTGAAGAATGTTTTCTGGAAACAAAGGATGATCTGACAAAGTTACAGAAGGGTAAATTTCCTTCACTTTTTAATAATTAGTTGATAATAATAATGATAATGATAATCATAATTAGAAGAAGAATTGTTTGTCTTAGAATACCTAAGAAGTCTTATGTCTCTTAAAAAGAAAATCTAGACTGGATTGTACATGAGGTATCATCCACCCAGTTGCTTCAGTCTTCATTGAATCACAGAAGGGTTGAGGTCAAAAGGGACCTCTTGAGATCATCTGCTCCACCCCCCTTCTTCAAGCAAGGCCACCTAGAGCCAGTTGCCCAGGACAGTGTCCAGCTGGGTTTTGAATATCTCCAAGGTTGGAGATTCCACAGCCTCTCTGGGCAATCCATGCCAGTGTTCAGTAATTCTCTCAGTAAAAAGCCTTTCCTTAAGTTCACATGATTTACTGTCCTCTGTTTCAGTCTGTGCCCATTGCCTCCTGCCCTATGACAATACAGGTTTTTGTCATCAGATCATCTTGAAATTCAGTAGCATTTTAGCCTACAAAGTTGTTGCTTTATAATCCATATGAAATCAGAGTTTCAGATTTCTGAGTTTAAAGTGTACCTCTGATGCCTTCCTGTTTCCCAAGGCAACTATTCACCTTTCTATGTTTAGCTTCCATCTTTGTGAACATGATATTCACATTTCCTACAAATCTAATTACGCATGTGCTCTTCTAGTTCACTTGGCTTTTCAAAGAACTCTGAGCTAGGGTTGGCATTTGCAGTCCTGCTCTCCTTTAGGAACAATAACTTGATCCTCCTGCCACCTTTCAAAAAGCATTTTGAGATGCGAGCGTAAACGAAAATGCGCCTTTAATAGCAGATAAGTTTCTCTGCGTGATTGCCTTACAGTGGATACAAAGGCAGACGTAGCTGATCAGTTATCTGAGTTGAGAAATATGATTCCATAAAGCAAAGACTCTGACTTGTTTCTCCGATCAGTTCCTGGAGGTATTTTGACTTCTTCCTTGTTGGAATAGAACTCCTGCAGATCAGTAAGGGATTTACATGGCTACAGTCTCAGACCAAGTGGTATTTGGCTCTTGCAGGAAACTCATGAAACCCACCCATTATCTCCTGCTTCATGCCTGTAAAGATGTATGCCATTGTATAAAGTCAATATAGTAGTCACAAAGTTATTATATGCATGTATGTTCACATTATAAGTTGGCAAGCCCTTAAATAGTCTAGATTTCTGTAATACTTGCCAAAGCATGACAGAAACGGGCTGGGTCAGATCCTTCAGTCCTTCTCATCTGTATTAACCTCCATGAGAATCATCTGAGTTAGGGCCATGCAGCGCAGGACTTGTCTTTTTCAATGTATGACTGCTGAAAGTCCTGCATTTGGGTGCTTCCTCAGATCTGAAGAAAATTCAAGAAGCTAAGTGCTATAATATTATTAACAAGTCATTAAGAAATGGTTCTTGTTTTCATGGTACTTTGCTGTGAGAGTGAGGAAGACTGCCACCGAAAGGGTTGTCAACCATTGGAACAGGCTGCCCAGGGAATTGGTTGAGTCACCACCCCTGGAAGCACGTAGACATAGTGCTCAGGGACATGGTTTAGCGGTGGACTTGGCTGTGTTTGCAGTTGGACTCGATGATCTTAACGGTCTTTTCCAACCTAAATGATTCAATGATTCTAAATAAAAAATAATATGTGTGGCTACTTTGCCAAACACCCACTAATGGTTCTCATTCAGAGACTGAATGTCTCTTTGTCTTGTCCCCTTTTCCCTAGACGGATCCCTGCTGTTTCAGCAAGTGCCAATGGTGGAGATCGATGGAATGAAGATGGCACAGAGCAGAGCCATTGGCAACTACATAGCAGCGAAGTACAACCTCTATGGGAAGGACCTGAAGGAGAGAGCCCTGTACTGTAACAGTACCATCTTTGTTAGACTGCAGTTCACACTACCTCTCTGTGTAACACAAGAATGCTCCAGCTCACAGATTCAGCCTGATACGGCAGCTTTTCATGCAGCACGTGTGGACCATGGCTGTGGGTTATATCTATAACAGGAATAACCAACTAGATTAGATAGGCATCATGGTGCAAGGGAGTTCATGAAGATCAAAGGTCAATACAGTTATCAGAAGAAAGTAGTCAGGAGCACAGAGGGCAGACTGTCTTACTGATGCTGCTTTTCATTTTCTCCTGCAGTTGTCAGCAGCAGGCATTTTCACCACATCAAAGATGGAAAGAAAATATTTCTCTCATTTAACCAAGAATTAGAATTAATAACTGGTTATTAAAGGACAGGGCTCTTAGGGCACATGTTTTGACCTGAAATATTTTTAAATTCTTCAAGTTAATTAGTGCTAGTAAATATGTCAAGATACTTGTTAGGAATTGTATAGATCCACTGTTTAATTTACCACACCTGACCAGATTTTTAACACAAGTTTGGATGGTACACATGCCAATTTTGTACTCAGGTTCAGAAAAACTTAATACAAAGAAGTATCATCCCTCCTTAGTGAAAAATGGAAGGGGTACAGTCTTTTAGTTTTTGGCTAGGCACTTGGCACTTGTCTTTCACCCTGCTCCCCCCTGAAGCTGCTGCACTCTGGGGGGCACTGCTCCAAGCTATGCATGCTGGATAGAAGAGGCAGAGAGTTCCCAACATCTCAGTGGGGTTGTGCAGGTAGCTAACATGCTATTCAGACCTACTGTGTTTGACTTTTCCAACTGTATCTGTTCTTTTCAGAATTGATATGTATGTGGAAGCAATAATAGATCTGAACGAGTTGCTCATGACCCATCCTTTCCAACCGGCAGATAAAAAGGAGCAACATTTTGCTACTATTGTGGACAAGGCCACAAACAGATACTTCCCGGTCTATGAGAAGGTATGTAGCAAAGATGCAGTAACTTAATTAATATTGTTTTCCTGAAACTCCATCCTGGCTCTACACAAAAACATTTTATTGAGCAAAATGGAGAAGAAAAATTACGACTTCGATACAAATGTTATGGTTTTGGTGTTGCTAGGATGAGGATGGAGACAGGACATTACAGAGGGGACAGAAGACACTACAAATCTGGGAGAGATGCAGTGCTGCAAAAACCCAGGACACACCGAGCTCCCCAAATGTCCATGTTCTAGCCTATATGTTGTTTCAGACAAAAGACACTATAGCATCAGCTTTTATATAAAGTTTCCTCACAAATGCACAACCCCCTCTACCATCCATGCTATGTAAAAGCATTTCAGCTCCTTCTGGAACAAGAGAGGATGGATTAGCTGGGTGTCAAGACTATGACGGACAGGTTATACCTGGAGAGCTCTCAATGCACATTCCCAAAGTTGAAGAGGAGAGCCGGTGAGAAGTAAAGGAGAACGAGTCCAAGATACTCTTAATATGCCCTGGGCTGAAGAGTCTTAAGCCTCTTGTAAATTTTGTATAGGCATTTGCAGTGGTGGCTGTATCCCATAAAGTTCAGCCTTCAACACAACAGCACTGATTACATGAGCTAGAGAAGTGAAGGCAAGAGGGGTACAACTGAGCTGCCAGAAAGAAATGCAGAAGAGAAAGGACTGATGAATTATGCCTAGGATGACAGTGTGGTCAGATAATTTGTTTGTACTACAGATACTCTTACTGCATTTCCTTCTTTCAAGGATAACTCCATGCAGCGTATGACCTTGCTTTGAAGATATCATATTAAGTCACACAGAGAAAAAAAAATCACATCTGCTTCTGGTTCTGTTTTTAGGTTTTGAAAGACCATGGACAAGACTTTCTTGTTGGCAACCGGTTTAGCAGGGCAGATGTGCAATTACTTGAAACCATTTTAATGGCAGAAGAGTGCAAGCCTGATATACTTGCCAAATTTCCTCTCTTGCAGGTAATAGAATGGACGGTTTTAATGGACAATGAGTCAAAGCAGGACCCCTGATTTACACTGGCTGAGAAATACAGGAGAGTGGGAGGGTGAGGAAAGAAGTGAAAAACAAAATCAAACTCAAATGTCCTAAATAGTTTTAGCTGGCCTTGAATACTAATGTTATTGCTGCCTTCTGTCACTATAGCCACAAAAGCATAATAGGATGGAGTATAAAGATTCTTCTGCAGGATTAACCCATAACATTACTTAAAGAGCATAGATAACATCTAAATGCCTGACAGTTACCATGGCTCTTAACAGCACAGTGCTGTTTTGTTTTTGTTTTGTAGAGTTTTAAAGCAAGAATAAGCAATATCCCCACAATAAAGAAATTCCTCCAGCCTGGCAGCCAGAGGAAACCACCGCTACAAGAAAAAGACGTACCAAAACTGATGAAAATTTTCCACTGAGCAGCAACCTAAACCCACAGAAACTCTTTCATTGTCTTTGTGTTTGCTGATAGTGACGAAGTGAAATTAATGAAAATAGTAAAAAGGTTTTTGATCTCTCTCTCCTTAGCTACAGGACTGGTTTTAGCCTATTGCAAACATCTCCAAGGTGAGCATACCAGCAAATGAAATAGTTCACTGAAGTAGGGGGTACACTGGACAACATAGTATGTCTTAAATTACTTAAGAGAACATCTAAAATAAAGCCTTACTATTGACACTCAAAACCAGTTTGTTCAATGACTTCTTGCTGCTACATACCTAAGGGCTCTCTGGTTCTGTCTTTCCAGCATTCCCAAGAGTTGCTGGAAAATGAAGAGAGCTGAGCCCAAACGGCAGTCAATATATCTGTTCTGGGAAACGCCAGGAAAAGCCTGCAGGTTGTGGTTTGATGGGGGTGATGGGTTTGGATTCAGCTTTCCTCCAAAATTAACTTGGGAGTATGCTGGGATCAGAGATCCTGCTGCACCTCTGTTTTGTTGTTAAACTGCGGTACCATAGCTGCGCCAGTATTTCCTTTAACAAAAGGTCTACTGTAGCAGTAAGAGCACTTTACAGGCTCAGCTGAGAAATGAATGTTTGTCACCAACGGTAAAGTTGAAAATTAATTGTTTGAGGAAGGAGTCATCACATTGGAGTCATGCACTAGCGGACCTTGAAATGTTGGACCTCATGTTGACTTACATTATATCAAACTTAAGTTAAATATAAGTTGTACCTAAGTTGAACAGTATAATCACTCAGGTCAAGCTCTACTACTGATAGCCTAGCAAGGCAGTTGAACACGTAAATGTGTATGTTAATTAAACACCAAATCAACCAAGTACGTAAATGCAACAGCCAGTGCCCTAAAACCAACCAATGCTCTAGTGCTGGAAGTTTTAAGCTGGGCAGAGTCAGGGCACTAAAACTCTTGCTAACACAGATAGTTCCGTTGTAAGAGCTGTCATGCAGCTGGAACCAGTTTTTAGCATCAAGAAAGGAAAAAACCACAATGTTTTTCCGCAGCAGAGTGTGTATTTGGAGCTGTTACAAGAGCCGCTTCCCTCCCACCCCACCGGGGCACTCCCGCAGCCCCTGCAGCTGACGAGCGCTGTCAGAAACTCGGGCTGCAAACCCTGGCCGCGGCTGCCGACCCCCCGCCACGGGAGCCCCCCGGGGCGGCTGCCGACCCCCGCCTTCAGCCACGCAGGGCCAGAGCCCCCGCACACCGCCGGCCCGGCACCTCGCCCGGGGGCCGCGGGCGCTGCCTCTCGCCCCCTCACGCCGCCGCCGGGCCTGAGGCGGGGCGGGGCAGCCCGTCAGCCCGCCCCGGCCGCCGAGGGGAGGAGCGGCCCCGTCGCGGCGGGCCGGGAGGCGGGGGCAGTCGGCGCGGAGCTGGCCGGGTCGGGGCACCTGTTGGCGGTGCGGCGGGTACTGGCGGCGGCGGGCCGGGGGGCTGCGGCGGCGGCGGCCCCGCGGGCGTGCGGGGTGGGGTAGGGCGAGGGGCGGCCCGGCGCGGGGCGTGGGTTTGGCCGCGGAGCGCGGCGTGTGGCCGCGGGGCGCAGGGGCTGGCAGCGGCTCCCGGGCAGAGCTCCGGCCCGCCGGCCGCGGGGCTCTGTGCCACCCCTTGCCGCCCTCTCTGCCGCCCGGCGCCGGTCGCTCGGCGCGCTCCCCGCCGCGGCTAGGTGCGGGGAGGGCGGCGCAGGGCAGCCGGCCCCGGGAAGGAGCCCCCTGCGGGGCTAGGGGCGGCCAGCCGCGGCCGCTGCCGGGAGGGCGGTGGGCCAGGTGCGTGACAGCCGGTGTTGGCTCCAGGGATGGCCCGAGCGCCCGGCCGCTGCCGGGGGTGTTCGGCCGGCGTTACCCAGCCCGCTGCCTTGCCGGGGCACCCGTCCGCGCCGGGTGGGAGCGCAGGGAGGGAGCGTGTGTCTGGCTCTGCGTGCGGTCAGCAGGGAGCCCGAGGAGGGATTGCTGTTTGGAGTTAAAGTTTTAAAATCTCTTGGCGTAATTTGCCTTTCACCTTGTTCAAACGCCCCTCCTGGCTCGGGTGGTGGAAGAACGGTTTATGCATCGGGACTTGGCCGGGGTCCCAGCGGCAGCCACGCCACGGGCTGGCCAGCAGTGACGGCCTTAAGGTGGCCTGGGGCTGGGCCGGGCCGTGCAGCGCAGGCCCGTGTGTAAGGGCGTTCTGCTCGGGCCGCCCGGTGTGGGCTGTGCTGGAGGAACAGCGCGGGGCGGAGAGCTGCCTTGGGGTCCGCATTCAGTTGAGAAGAAGGATTAAGATCTTGCATCAGGATACGAGCTTGCTGTTAAATTCACTTGCTTGTTTCTCACTGTGAGGACAGTGCTGAGTTCTGAGGAAGGTCTGATGCCCTAGAACATCAAGGAAGTTAGTGATTTATTTTCAGGTCTGTTACTGCTGTTCAAGAAAGATAATTTACCAATTTTGCTACTCTTTAATGGCTCACTGCTTTACCAAGGGCTATTCATCGCAGAGCAGCAGCAGAGTTACCCAAGTACTTTGCAACCCTATATAAGCATTCAGCTGAAACCCCCAAGTCAGTCCTTAAGCGCAGTTCCAGGAAAATGTGAGCTTTTTCTTACTTGCGCAAAAATCCTCAACCCTTGGCCAATCCCTGTAAGGAACTGTGATGAACAAGTACAGGTTGTGTTGGTACCTGGAATTTTTTCCACGGACGCTTGCTCTGCTCCTCAGCTTTCCCAGCTGTTTGGAGTGGGGCACTGAGCTGATGCTAGCAAGCAGGGCTCTGGCTGGGCTGGTTTTTATCAGCTCTGCCTCTCATTTGGGGAGAGGTCAGGGAGGTTTGTTCTTTCTGCTCAACGCTACCCTGTCCTTGTAGTGTGTTTCCCAGCTTTGATCCTACGTGCTGGAGGTGTGCTTGTCCGTCCTGTGAGCACGGCCCAAGCACAGTTCTTTGGTGGAACTATCGTCTACTTGCTGAGTGCCAGGGAATTAAGTATTTTTGAAGTACGGAAGGTTGAGAGCTCTTTCACTTGGTATGAAGCAGCTCACGCTTATGGGAACTAGGTCGTGGAGCACAGGTCATGGCCTTCTGTGTGTAGGGCCTGGTAAGGTAGATAAGGCATTTCTCTAAATGCCTTGTTTATGCGCCCTTTTGCTATTCAGGTATTAGGAATCTAGCTCAGCATCCAGCAGCTCTGGACTAGATGCCAACTCTAAACTGTCAAGATATAATAAACTCTTTATTATCAAGCATATATTTATGTATAATGCGAACTTTGTTGCAAGAGACTGAGGTGTCTGGGGATATAGGCATTGTCAGGGCTAGGTGGAATCTGAGCAGCGGTTTTGAAGACCTGTATTAGACTGGGGCACCAGGTTTCTTCTGTGAGTCCAGCCCGTAGTACAGCAGTGGCTGCCTATTGAAAATACCACCCAACACAAAGGACTTCAGTGGAGAAGGCTGGGGATATAGTCTCCTCTCTCACTGTTGTACTTTCTGTTTGTGCCTCTTCATTGATGCCGTTGGGATTATGGCCAAAGTTTCCGCTTTGTGACTTAATTACATACTGTGAAGTCTGTGCGAGAATAAATAAGCCTGCCTGTAAACAGATAAAACCTTAGCTTAATGGTGAGGCACTCTTGTTAGTCTGTGACTCTGTCGTCTTATTAAACCTGCTTCGTTCTTCTGGGATCCATTAGTGATGAGGACAGTGTTAGCTTTGTTTTCAGCACCAAGCAAGCTCACATCAGCTGCTGAGTTCATACATGCTGAGTTCAAGTGCATGTGACTACACTTGTTAGTGAAATTGGAAAGGATTAAATGTTTCATCCCAGTGCCATGATTCGGTGGGCTGACTTCAGTCCCCTGCTGCTGGGGACATTGACCAGGCAGTATCTGCCCAACAGAGGTCATGGGCTCGTTTGTTTGGGTTTGATTTTAAAGTTGAATTTTCAGGGCAAATAGGATATAAAGCCCTGTTACAGTTTAACTGTTGGTTGTAAAATTGGAGTGGGTTTTAAGTCGGTCTGCATTCTCTACAATGGATGTATTGTGATTTGGTTAATGGTCAAAACAGAACTAGCTAAATATGGAAGTCAGCAGGCCTGGTGAAATACATGCTGGAATATATATTGCTGTTATAAGCTTGTGTTTGTAAAGTTACAGGACCATGGGGCTCTGAAATGTCATAATGAGACAGGTGAAAATAGTGCTGCTGTCTCTGGGTTGATGTTCTTATGAAGCAATTAATTCGACATAAATGTTTTCAAGTCTGGTATGACACGGATGCTGTCACAAAACCCAATGCCAACTAAAGAGGTTGCATCACTACAGGGTTAAAAATGTATTTCTTCAGGAATACCATACAGTTCTGCTTTGGATGTAAAACTCTTGTGAGCTCTTAAAGCTATGTTAATATTTTAAAAGATATGTATAGGATTTAGTAGATGCTTTTTACATTCTGTCATGATTCGTTTTTGAATTGCTGCATATGCGCTGGTAGTGTGTACTTCTTGGTTATTTCCACTGATCCACAGGAAACTTGGTTGCATCAAACCCAAGTATCTAGGCTTTGACTGCACTTCTGCTTTCACATTCATCTAACTGTAGTAATTTGGATTGGAACATTTTAAATGCTAAGTTAAATGATGCTTCCTATAAGATTATAATCTTGAATTTATCAGGAAACAAGAACTCTGAAATCATGGCAGGGAAACCCAAGCTGCACTACACCAATGGAAGGGGGAAGATGGAGTCAATCCGATGGCTGTTAGCAGCAGCCGGGGTTGAGGTTTGTACTTTTTTATAAAGTGATCAGATTAATCTGTGATAAGAATAGGTATTCTTTGGAAAGGTTTCCCAGTTATGTCTATGCTTAGAGATACGCATAACATTGCATATTATGATGCAGAATGCTTAGCTCCAGTGATACGCTCTCCTATATTGTGTTTAACGTGTGCCTTGGGCAATGGCTGCACAGTAGAAGGATTTTAACATGCAAAGAGAATTGAACATTTTTTAAACATACTTTAAGCTGAGATCAAAAATTGTTGCTACAGACCAAACCTGTGTATCTCTGACTTTTTCTGAACACTCATTACTTCCCTGTGCCTCATGATTGTTCTTTACTGCAAGACCATGGTACCACATGAAACACTTGAGAACGTTATCTCCAAACAAGGTGCTTTTCATTCTTTGGGTCAGGATCTCAGTGGGATAAATCAACAGAGCTGCTCTGAAGGCAGTAGGGGAGCTATCTAGATTCACAGGTGAAAACCATCCTGTCTTTAATCTTAATTTCTACATTCATTTTTTGTTTGATTATAGTGCTTTGAAACTATTTTCTCAAACTATTTAGACTTCATTGGAAATAAAAGGCTTTTTTAATAGTGCTTACTTGTGAATGTTGCTGACAGAGAAGCTGCAGAGCACGAGTGCTGAGGAAACAAAGATCTTGCTGTCATTTGAATGTCCTTCTCATTAAAAAATAAAAATGCCAGAGGGGGAAAGAGGGAGATAAATGCTGTCTGATAGAGGCATAAGATATTTAAAATTTCTCAATATTTCATGTGGCATCAGCTGCTTTTAAGTGAATGATTTGGTGTCTTAATCGTTCATGCAGGCAAATAGACTGGTCTTTATAATGAGGGAAACTTACTATGGGGCTGGGGACACTGTAGTCCTGGGTTATTTGCTGTAGCAGAGATGAATAGGAGTAGGGGGTCAACACAATCATGAGAAGTATGGGGGATAGTGTGGAGACGTAGAGTCCAACTTCCATACTTCTTTCCACTTCTCAGTTGCCTTTGGAGTGAAACAGTGTTGTTTTCTATTGTTGCCTTTCAGTTTGAGGAAGAATTCATAGAAACAAAGGAAGACCTAGAAAAATTACGCAATGGTGAGTTTGTAAACTGTACCCTAAACATAAATTCACACCAGTATAACAGAAGGACAACAGGTGATATTTTTGTAAGACCTCCAATACAATGTGACCTGTAAAGAAAAGATTTGAAACTCCCGCTTGCTTGTGGATGCTTTCATTGGAAATGTCTTGGTGTGTTACCAGGTCTCTTTCTCATATTCAGTGTGGTATTGCAGCAGTCTGAGTAGTTTGCTCCTCTTTCTTCCCAAGATGGATCCCTGCTATTCCAGCAAGTGCCCATGGTGGAGATCGATGGGATGAAGATGGTGCAGACCAGAGCCATCCTCAGCTACATAGCAGCGAAGTACAACCTCTATGGAAAAGACCTGAAGGAGAGAGCCTGGTACGGTAACAGTGCATACTATCCTTACTAATACTCTTCCATGATTTTTAATATTTATGAGAAGAATATTACTGTGAAATAGCTGCCTGTAAGGGTGCATATACATCTGCCAGTGCTTTGACTCCTCAGATTCAGGGATTAGGTGAATGGTCCTTGTGATTGATGAATGACTGTTAATTGTCAACATAGTGAGAATGTTGTAGCAGAGACCATAAGTGCATTAAGTTCCTGGGCAACTGCAGGACCTTAAAACAATAATAAAGGCTAAGTATGCCCTTTTCCCCCTCTCTCTTTAAATGGGAAAGCAGTAGGGGAAAAACTACAGCTACCTGCAAAAAATATGAAGTGTCTTTAAGTGTTCTAATTTCCTTTTTTCAAAATGAAAAGAATCTTTCACAGCTGATTTAAAAAAAGACATCCAGTGGCTTAATGCTACTGAAAGTTAAACCACTATTTTCCTAATATCACTTTAGTGTGTAAGCTGTGGATACTTTCTGTGCTCATAATTAAAGGGCTAATGCAAAAGCAAAATCCTTATTTACTCTTTTCTTTAAAAAAAGTCACCCAAAAGTTCAGTTAAGTCCTTAACTGACTGCCACTTACTGTAAAGGGTTTATTCTGTGATAATGGAGGGAAAACTACAGAGATTGTGGGGATTATTATGGACTGGCATGTCTGAACAGACAGTTGGTAGCTCTGGGATCCTTTCATGATTAGACCTCAAAAATATTTTTTTTCCCTCTAGCATGGTTTGCATATGGGATCTTTCCTCCCATGGCATAGATGAATAGATTATCAATGGAAAACAGTGTGAACTCTGCTTCAGATACATTAGTTGCAGACTGTTTTTTATACCTTGCCTTGTTGCAGACACTGTAAGCCTGTTTATAAAGATAGGTACTTTGAAAAAAATCAAAGTGGAAGAACAAGTTGGAAACAAACTAGTGTCTTACGTTACATTCACTTATAAGCATTTAACTCAGTGATCACTTCAGCATTGTATTTCAGGAAAATAACCAAAATGGAATGTTCAAACGGTAAATGTAAAATAGAAGTATTTGTTTCAGGATTGATATGTATGTGGAGGGAACAACAGACCTGATGGGAATGATCATGTATCTCCCTTTTCAACCAGCTGACACAAAAGAAAAGAATCTTGCCTTAATCATTGAACGAGCTTCAAGCAGGTACTTCCCTGTTTATGAAAAGGTAAGTGGTAAATCACCAGTAGTCCACAAAGACAGTAAAGTGGGGCAACTCTGGAACTTTATGATGGAGCCAGTATGCAGCAGTGTGAAGAGGGCCACAAAGTAGTTTCTGGGTGGTTTCAGTTCTGAGTATCTTTGATTCTTTTTAAGACTCCTCAAAGAGCAGATCCTACTTTTTAAACCTAGCTTAGTGACTGATAGCTTCTAGCATTTTGCATAAATGCACCATTTAAATGCGTGTGCCAGCCTTCAGAACTTGTTGCCTGAGAATGTAATATACTCTTGTCCTGGTTTTGGCTGGGATTATTTTCGTTTTAGTAGCTGGTGCAGTGCTGTGTTTGGGGGTTGGTGTGAGAACAGTGTTGACAGCACACGAATGGTTTTGGTTGTTGCTTGGGAATGTTTATGCTAAGTCAGGGGCTTTTCAGTTTCTCAGGCCCTGCCAGAGAGAAGGCTGGAGGGGCACGGGGAATGGGGGGAGGGCACAGCCAGGACAGCTGACCCAAACTAGCCAGAGGGGTATGCCATGCCATAGAAAGTCATGCTGAGTATATAAACTGGGGGGAGTTGGCTGGGAGCTGCCGATCACTGCTTGGGGACTGGCTGGGCATTGGTTAGTGAGTGATGAACAACTGTATTGTGCATCCCTTGGGATTTTTTCCCTCTTCCCATTGGATTTAATTCCTCTCCCTTTTTCTCTCCTTTTCATTACAATTGCTGCTGATGTTGTTTATTATTTTTATTTTATTTCAGTTACTAAATTATTCTTACCTCAACTCTTTGAGTTTTACTTTTTTCCTGATTCTCCTCCCCATCCTGCTGGCGGGGGCAGGGAGTGAGTGAGCAAGCGGCTGCATGGTACTTACTTGCTGGCTGGGGTTAAACCACAACAACTCTTGCGGTTCAAAGTTAAATATAATTGTGCTTTATAATTAAGGACCTGATTCTGCGGTCTTTCTAAATCCCATTGCTTACATATTTTATACTTAGACTATTACTGTCTTTTTCTGAATTGCTATTTGGACATCCTTAGGTGTGCACAAAGAGGCTCTGCAAACAGGATGTATTTAGCTTAAAAGCATAAACCGTTTATTTACTGGCTAGCGTGCCTCAAAGAGTTAGCCTATAATGAGCTACGAGGTAAGGCATTGCCACCCCTGTAGAGCACATGAAGAGTCTTTCTTAGCTAGGCAGGAGTTGGTCTGGAGGGGACCAGCTGTTCTTTTCTTCTCCCTGGAACATAGGCTGGATGTTACCGAGTTGCCATTTTCTACCAGCTTGCTGTTTGTTCTGTTGTTTTGTTTTGGTTTTCCCTTTACGATATTTTATATTTTTTTTGGTGTTAACATTTTCCTGTTCAAATTGAGCCAGCTGTGATCCTTATCTCACTAGTGTACTTCTGTTTGTAACTTTATCTTTTGTACTTTGTATGCTTGTACTATACAGACTTCCTCACAGTGCTTTTTCAGAGCATGGCAGTTGTCTCAGAAGTCTCTGCCAAGGGTACAGAGCCGTGTTGTTTGAGAGCTGAGCCAGGTTTCTAGCTTGAATCCTTAGTTCACAGGCAGCTGAAGTCCATTCAGAAAGTACAGGACTTGATGCAATTTCATGTGCCTCTATTAGTCTTAAACTGCAGAAGCGAAACCCACAGAGGCTGCCCTGTGAAAAAAAATGTGCACATGAACAACATAAGCCAACACTCCTGTAATATGAGTTCATACGGATCCACTGCCACAGCAATGGAAGGCTGTGCTGAGAGACATTGATTGCACACATTAATCTTCCAGAGATTTGAAGATTATATTATATGAATATAACATAAATATTTATAAATAACCAAAAAAGCAAATTTATGTACATACATACTCTCTGAACCTGTGCCTAGGTGGCAGAAATTCCTGTTACGTTTTAGTGTGTATACTCACTGCAGGGAAGTCTTGAAGGTAACCCTTGTTTACTTACAGTGAAAACACAACTAAACTTTTCCGTGATTTTTAGCCTAATTAATTTTGTTAGAATGATGAACAATTTTCCTCCTGTACCAGCTGTTTAAGTTGACCATTGATTCGGTTTAGCAGGGTTTGTAGTCCATGTGTTACGCCAGCCTGACAGAAAATAGCACTAGCTGTGTGAGTGTTCACTTTAAACACTCAGCAGCCAGGCAGAGCGGCAAAAGGGACTGTAGGGCACTGCAGGCTGTCTGGTTCTGATGCTCAGTTTGGGAGTTCCCATATGGCTTTGACAGACAAGCTGGGCTGGATGTTGTTAGAGCAGTATAAGAAATAACTACATGTAGTTATCATCTTTGTCTGTGTCAGAGTTTACTGCCTCTGTTACAGTGAAATTGGCAGGTGGACTGGAGAAGGAATCAGCTTCCAAAGTCATAGACTGTTGTCATACTTCTAGCGCACATTTGGTCGTTGTGTCTGTGCCTAAGCTACTCTAATGCTGCACTAAAACATTTCCTTCTCTTGCTCCTGCTCTAAGTGTCACAGTCTTCAAGAAAAAGGTAGGCTGGAGCGCTGGTAACTGCTCTGAAGCTGTGTTGCAACATTCAGCACAACTTGTTTGTTACAGCTCTTGGTAGCCTTGGAAGACTGTGATTCTTGCATCAGCAGTTTGCCATGAAAGAATCCTTCCATACAGGATGAAGGATGGAAAGGCTGTGTTCCTTCATTCCTGACCTATTTCAGCTATAATCAGCAATCTCAAATTTTGCTGAAACATCTGGGAATTCACTTGACTTTTTTTACAAAAATCAAAGCATGCTACAGGTAAACTGTCCTTGCTACCTCTTCCAATTACTATATCCTCTCTATCCTGTTTCTTTTGTATGATTTAAGTATTTCTTATGATAGTGGACTTGCTACAGTTACCTGGTGCAGTAGGTTAGAGTGAGTGATAGGTCTGTGCACACTGAAACATGAGTTCTGGTTTGATTTTTTTGTTGTGAGAACATCTATCACTTCCCGACTTTATAGGTTCTTGCATGGATTTGCTGTGCTGTGTGTTTTTGTAGAAATCTGTCTGTAATTAAATATCTAGATCAAATTGTTACATCCTATATGACTTCTGTTATTTGTTTGTATTTTGTAGGCCTTAAAAGACCATGGGCATGATTATCTTGTTGGCAACAAATTAAGCTGGGCAGACATACATCTGCTGGAAGCCATTTTAATGGCAGAAGAATGCAAGCCTGATATACTGTCTGCGTTCCCTCTGCTACAGGTTGGTAATCATCTGATCTCAACATAGAATATAACATACAAATTTCACTGCCCAGTTTTAAAAGCTAGCTGATGGTTAAATCTTTTGAACCATCGTACTGTTACTGACAGTTCTCTGGTCCACTTCTGTGGGCTACAACCACCTGAAAACAGGTGCACTGCCTTGCTCCCAGAGCTGCTGGGGGCTCACCTTTCTCCAGCTCTGCTTTTCCCAGCTGTTGTCAGCTGGCAGGAATTCACTTACTAACGCTACCAGTTTGGTCCTGTAAACTGCTGCTTCTATGTCTTCAAACACAGAGTGAGCATCAGGAGGGGAAGCCTGCAGCCTGCTGTGTCTGCAGTTCTTGTTATTCTCTTTTTGCTAGCAAAATTATATTTTGAAGAAATCATACACAAAACTTGTTGAATTTCTTATGTCTTGTCTTCCATTGTGCTTTGCACTGAAGTATTGCTGCTTTTGCCGCTTTTTTTGTCCAAATGTATCTTTTTTTGCTTTTTTTTCCTTTTTTCTTCCACTTTTTCTAGATGAACCTTAACTCTTCAATATTAATCTCTCCCATACCCATCTGGGAAACCAAGCTAAACTTCATAGCACCAGCATTGCCAATCAGAATATTCACACCTGAATTTTCCAATTCAGTAGTATGTTGGGGTTTTGTGGTTTGTTTTTTTTTTTAAATGGAAAATGCTGAGGGCTGAGCTGGCTATAAGGAGCTGCTACCTTTCTCAGTTTAATAAATAGGAATGACAAGTAAATATCCAGGTCACCTGATTTTTAAGTTATAAAGGATGGAATTACAATTTCCTTACTGTCATTGGTTTTACTGCTGCCCCTTACAGGCTTTTAAGGGAAGAACAAGCAACATTCCAACAATCAAAAAATTCTTGCAGCCTGGCAGCCAGAGGAAGCCACCAGCAGATGAGAAGTTTATTGCCAATGTGAGGAAGATATTCAATATCTAATCATTTGGCTGCCGAAGATCATACAACTGTAGTTAGTATATTGCCAGAGCTGTGCCTTGTAAGTGTAAACTGCATACATGTATTCTGTAGCTTGCATTATAATTGTTGAAACATAATACACTTTTAAATTAGCGTAAAAGGCTGATTTGGACCTGTTGAGTCCAGAAAGTGATATTTCATGGAGCAGTTACATGAAATAAAATATGCTGATACTTTGTGTTTAATTACAGTACATGCCTGGTAGGGTAAAATGTTTCAGCTATAGCTTGCAGAGTACTGTAGAAAGCCCCCACCACTTCATAGAGTGCAGGAGAGAAGAGACACTCCATAAAAATGGGGAAGTTATTTAAATTCAGGCCTAGATCTTTTTGTTTTCTCTCTAGGTGGTCTCCTCAATCAAAGTTCACTGCCCCCCTGCTGTATTTCACTGCTGTCTCTGTTACTTTCAGAGCAGCAGTTTAATAAATAAATAAATAAACCCTAAAACTCACAAGCCTGGTGAGTTTATGGCAAAAGTAAGAAACTTTTTTAATCACCACATGAATCTTTTGGAAGCGGTTTTGTTCACTGAAAGATCAAAGTACTTGTGTTTAATTAGCCTGATGGTGTTTCCATCTACTGAAAGCGCCTATTCCCTTGCTCTTCTTGCTGCTTGGCTAGATGGTAACAGTGAGGAAAATAACCACTTGACTGTTTTTTTTTTATAAGGTTTTACATTCTCCAGCCCCTTCCCAAGTAGTTGTCAAGAGAACTGCACTGGCTGTTTACCTTTTCATTAAAAGGGTTAGGTTTATCTCAACAGTGATTAAAGCATTCGCTACTCTTTCAGATTCTTTACCCTAATTTCATGGGAACCATCACTGTTCCCTTTAAGAACAGTGCCATAAACTATTCTTTCTTTCAGTTAGGTGTTTTTCTCAGCAGGACTTGAACTGATTGGGCAGAGAAAACGGTCAGCCAGTGTATATACAGAATTGTTGCCTAGTAAAGTTAATTCTTTCTAACTTGAGCCACAGAACACATCTGAGAGGTACAAACTGAAAACACCCCAATTGCCTAGGCACTCCCCAGATGAGGTCCTAAAAATCTTACATTAAAATTACCAAGGTAGCAGTATTTGCTATGTCCACTATAGTACTCCGATGTCATTGAGCTTTACCTCTGCTCCAAACAAGTGCTGATTGCTGAACCATGACAGAAACTGACACAGGACATCACTTTACATTTTGTGAGTCCTCAGGCCCACAGGGATATGTTGGACTTGCTAAGAATGCTACTTGTTTGGGCAGCTCAGGAATTTCTCCAAAAGCGTCTGGATTACAGTTGGGCTGGGAAGGTAGTCCCAGCTCCCCCCCCCCCCCCCCCCCCCCCCCCCCCAACCAAGGGCTAATTCAGAGAATGCCCCAAAGGCCCAGCTCTGGATGTGCTCAAAAATAACATCTTGTTGCATTTAGGATACGGGGTAGCCGCAACTGCAGGATGGCTTCTGCATTTCAGTGCTAGCTTGCCTAAACTTTTCATTGGAGCTTAATCTATAAGGCAGGATTCACCTTGTCTGCAGTACAGATATGCAAATTGGCACTGGTTACTCAAGCCTGTTAGGGTACATGGCAATTAATTCCTCTGATGTGCCTTGAAGTTCTGCCTCAGGATGAAATGAACCACATCTTCTGTGTCCAGCTGTCATCCCAGCCAGCTCAGTCACTGGCAATACCTGTGTGTGACTGATACCAACATTTGTTAGCAAAAGATTCCAGAGCTGGAGGCTGTGGTTTGGGGCTGGTGGTTTTTTTGGTTTTGTTTTGGTTTGGTTTTTTTTTGGCGGGGGGGGGGTGGGGTGGGTGGGGGTTGCCCTTTTTCTTGGTCAGTTATACTTAGACACCTGAGTTGCTCACAACACCTTGTGACCACCTAAGCCTCTGCCAAGAATAATCTCTGTATTCTGCGGATGGATTTGCGTAGCATTAAGATCTGATACATGATAGCCTTTATAAGCAAGCTCTGTATGAAAAAGATGAAAAGAAATAAAATTTCTCTTTGTCTTCAGTAGTGCACTCACCCATATTCAGTTTCCTAATGATTAGGGCTGCACAGTCCTGTGCACCAGAAGATAGTTTTAGCCAAGCTTTGAGACCCAGGGAGTATTTCAATTATTTTCTAAGCAAACCAAAGCAACTTCAGTCCCTGAATCGTTTGTCTGAATAGTCTCTTTTGCGGATGGGGAGGACTTCAGGAAGATAATCTGTGTAAGACCACAACAGCAAACCTGTTAAAAAGAATATTAAGACTGAGAGTTCAGAACCTATATTGTGCAAGATGGTGAACCTTGCTCAGTTGTCTCATGTCAGTGGGAAATTACAGCACGGTGCATGTTTTAAACGAGTACCAAGTACAATGCAGAGCACCAGACCCTTCATTGACAAAACGGCTCGCTAGTCTGCATAAAATAGTGAGAAGCTTCAAACTTTTTCCATTTTATTTGATCACTGAAAACAGTTTTTACATTTGGAAGCAGCAGAACAAGAACGTATGTTTCAAAGGAAGGTGGGTTTTCTAGTGCAACCCAGTACAGGCCTGAGCCTTTGATTAGTAATTGACACTATGATTAGAATTGATTACTTAATCTCAGAAGCTACAAAATTATGGTCCAATACAATATACCTTTTTAGCATAAACATGTATTTATATATATTCTTCTCTCAGTGATACAGTGCAAGACTAACTCAATTTCTTGGGGTGCTCAGCACGCCTAAAAGATAGCAAACAGAAAAGATCCCTTGAGTTAACAGACTGCTTAGCAGAAGTAGATCAAAATAGATCATCAACAAAACACTTGTTTTAGTTTAAAAAAAAAAGCCTGCAAAATATCGGTAAATGTCAATAATCAAATAACAGGTATAGATCTTTTACAGAAAAGATAAATGCAATGTAAGACTTGTGTTTGAACTTGTCTTTCAGGTATGCAGAGCTTGCCTGTTCGGTGGGCATGGCAGTCATGCTTAGGTTAAGTTGCTGAATTCTCCTACAGCAGCATAAAAACAAGCCTCAAAATCATCAAAAGGCTGCAAAAAAAAAAATCCAGAAAAAAACCCATAAATATGGTTGTGCATGAATAAAACCAGTGAAAGTCATCATTAAATAAAAGTGCAATCATAAATACCTGATGCTAGAGCCTCTAGTAAGCAATCTTTTTAAAATTCTAAATCTACAGCCTCGGTGTCTGTTGAAACACGCAGTCCACCGAGGCTTGAAAAGAGATCCACAATGGAAAATAACATTTTCCAGTTTAAGTCCTGCATCTTGACTACTTGCGTATAATTTTTTCCTCCCTGTATGTAACTGCAGTAAAACACTTAATGGTGTTATATTAAATCTGGTAACAATGAAGCAACAGTTACTATTCCTTCAGAAGATGGAGATTATGACTTACAGTTGAAAAATGTTTTGAGTTGCAGACTCACTGGAAAAGAAGTTTTTACTTACTTCATAATTCAATTCCAAAATAATAAGTACAGAAAATAATGTTTTCCAGAATGCCAAAATAAACAGCAGCAATAAAGCAGTCAGAATGGTTAGAAACATCATAATTTGCAGTAATAATAATGAAAGTTCTTAGGTCAGGTCAAAAACATCCTAGTTTTCAAAGGTGCTGTGTTTCCAGTAGTTCTGAATGCAGCACTTCTAAACCAAAACATTGTTCTTTTTTAAGATGACTGTGTTACATGAAATTAGATGACTACTTTTACACGTATGTGTTTGAAAACACTGAGGCTTACCTCAGGTTCTTCCAAGAGCCTTATCAATATGCATTAATATTTAATTGCAGATCTTTCCTTTCTGTGCTGAGAAAGTCAGTCCATATCAGATGTATCCGCCTAGTGAGATGAAAAAGCTGTTCACTGGAAACAGGACTGTGACCTCCAAGCTAATTTCATTTAAACCATACAGTTGTTGGATGATGGTAACTTCCACTGATACTGGCTTGAATCAGATGTCAAATAGCAACTATTTGAAAACCAGTGAAATCTTTAAAAGATCCTCAATATAGGTTTACCTCAGGCATGCTACTAGTCCGGCTGGCATTAATTTCTTGGACCTCTTGAACCTCATTCCCATTATAATGGTCAAAAGAAAAGCTGAAACTGTAAGAGACAATTTAATATATTTATTTTCTCACTTCTCCCAGTGGACCATTCAGGAACATGGAGAGTTATCAAAGGTCACTGCTAGTTTTGCTATGAACTGTAGTTTAATAAAACATTAGATCAGAGATAAGGTCTATAAAAACATTCTTGCTTTTCCAAAATACACTGCTATGATTTCTTTCAGCTACAAATAAGGTTTCCACATGCAGCAGAATGCTAAACCCTATTCCACAGATCCTAAGTAAGTTTGTCAGACAGTGACTTCTACTCCCCTGTATCTACATTCCTGGGAATACAAATAAAGTAGGAAGACTCTTCATCATAACAGTAACATGTTTGCTGAATTACAGGAATAGTGTCTCATAAATCCCACCGCCCTAGATCACTGCAGCTGTTTTCTAACTAGTCAAGAAGCTAGAGTATCCAACTTTATCCGTTTTCTTTTTAGAATGCTAGCTCTTTATTTGCTAAGCCTTAAAAACAAGATTGGAAGGTTTGCCACTTGTTTCAGCTACAGAATATGGCTATCAGCATCTCCTTCACCATGACCAGAAGTCCCCTTGTTTCCTTTTGCTACGAGGGAACCGTCCTTGTCTGTGGCACAAGGTGGGCAGCCCAAGAGGGCAACAAATGCAGTGCAAGCAGCAGAAAACAAACATCATGAAAGGAACTGCATCTTCTTCCTGGAGCAGTTTAACCTAAAAATGGAGGTAGCAATGAACTGGTCAGGCTTGGGGATTTCATATCGAACTATGGCTGCAGAGCACTACATAAATGAGAAGACTGATGAGAATACATAAAACTGCAAATACAGCTAGCTTCGGTAAAGAACTGTCACCTGAAATGCTTCCTAGAAGTGGGCAGAAGGCAGGACCTCTTGTGGGCAGCTAGGCTTTATCACTCTTGCAGCCAAAGTAATGGCAGTTACACAAATCTTTTCCTTTTTTATGAAGCGGTTAAACCATCTGGCTAATTATCTTCAAACTCCATTGTCTCCTCCTGTGGACAGTCCTGTGCTCACAACTGTCAAGAATTAGTCATAAACTCACTCCAGCATTAACAAGCAAGCTCTGACAGTTACCAGCATCTTACAAAACTCTACTAGCTATGCATGTGCACTCATTAAAGACACCCTGCAAAAAAACTGTTATGCTCCATTATCCATTGCTCTTATTTTTCTGGTCCCATAGCCTTGATCCTCTCAGGAATGTCTGAAGAATGGACTGTTCCACAGTATGCATCTTGCCAGAGCCCCGAGTATATTTACAATTAATTACAAGCTACAAAGCATGTTCACTCCGTAATGCCAGTTACTAGTATCTGGCTTTTTGCATGTGTCAGCAAGTTTTTAAGATGTTCAACTTTTAGACCTGATTTTCAAAAGTGCTAGATAGTCACTATTTCACCTTGAATCAAAGAAATTCAATAAATCAAGCCAAATTCAATTCAATAAACCAGGCTCAAATCAGAAATTCAGTAGACAGGTGCATCAACTTGCACTCTGAACAGCACTAACTTGCATAACTGAAGTCTGAATTTCTACTCCTACTCCAAACATAAAATTGCATTAAAGTATTTAAGAAAGCGATATTTAATTTCAGGGGGAGTGCAAGAATGCCTGAAAGAATAATTTCTAAAACAACCAAGAATTTTCCTAGGGTATCTGTATGCTACATATTTTCTGTATGTAGGGAAAGTTACAAAACCCCTGCTATCAAGGTCTCGTACTAAAATACTACCTAGGTTATTGTAGGAGACTCTTGCATAGATGATAAATACTACAGATAATTATGGGTTTGGAGAGGGTATTTTTTTTTTTTTAATTTCCTAACCTTTAAAAGCTTGGGTATTTGCTTCATTTTACCTTGCAATTTACTGGTTTCTAAGTTCAGAGCAGTCACTTTCTTCCATGCACTTAACTGTCCTTCTTTCATTTGTGCTCTAGTTGCTTTTGGCACTTCAGAAGGTTAGGCATAAGTGAAAACACTATGATTTTCTACCAAAGCAATACACATTTATTATAGAAAGCCTTATTATAGATACAGTAGCCATCAAAGGTTTTTAAGAGGTGGACCTGTAGATGTTCCTGAGTATGTCTAATTCTCCCTTCCTCTGAAGTCTTCCTACTAAGTTCTTTATTCGTTTACAGCAGGGGTCCTCAAACTACGGCCCGCGGGCCAGATACAGCCCCCCAGGGTCCTCAATCCGGCCCCTGGTATTTACAGAACCCCCCCGCCGGGGGTTGGGGGGGAAACCAAGCAGCCGCAGATGACTGCCTGCCACTTCATCCGCGCGCCGGCCCCCTGGTTAAAAAGTTTGAAGACCCCTGGTTTATGGTATCTATGTATATAGAAGCCAGAAAACGCCCTCTTCCAGACTGAGATACATCAGCCTGGAAGAGATTTAAAACCAGCCTGACTGGTGCTGGCAGCATACTTTGTATGAAACTTCCTAACTCACTTCAGGCAAAAATTACTACAGTTAGTTCAGACCACCTTCTCTGTTTCCTTCAGCACAGGTGGATGTTGAAGAGGCCACCCATTCATTGCCAACATTAAATACATGTTTAGGTTTTAAGCAATTAGAACATTACCTTGTAAACATTCTAAACTAAGACTGCTCTAAAAAGTCTTTGTTCCTTTTACTCTACATAACAAGAACCTTCTAAGGCAGGTATATATCTCATCTGTACTGCTATAATTTCTATTAAATTGGTACACATTTCTCCAGTGCAAAGTCCGCACATGCCTACACCTACATGAACCGCACAACACTCACAATATTTTAGTGTATCAGATGTTCATAAGCAGATTAGTAGAAATTTTGTATTAGTCCTTTCAAAATCAGGGCATTGGGAAACAGGCAACAGTTATTAAGCTTTAATTTGTCTTCTTTTCCGCAAATTCTGTATACAAAATTAGTGATTTAGTTGACTCATAAAAGTACAGTATCATATGCTACTTAAAAGCACCTCACACTGGATGACAAAAATACACATATACCTAAGGCTGTCATCATTCCACAAAAGGGTGTTTTTTTTAACAGTGGGATAACTTAATTTGAACAAGGTCGTGCTGGCAAAGTGGAATATCCAATTTTAGGCCATCTAGGGGCAGATCAGGTATGCCATTACCACCTTTATTGAAGAACTCAGTTGGTGGAACATATCTTGCTAACAACGCTATTCCAACACTTTTTTTAAATGGAAATTTTTACAGCTGTGGCTGGTGTAAAGCACAGCGCCAGCATGAACAGTATACCATAAATTCTAACTAACAGAAAAAGTGATTGTGTACTCACACAATCTGGATTAAATGTATTTTAAATGCACTTCTGCATGTGAAACCACAGCCTAAGCTATCTTTGCTAAAACCATGAGTGAGACAAGTTCCCAATAGCTCTTACTGCAATTCAGTTGTGTGAGGATAACGTCCCTCTTAAAGATTGTAGCTCCTTGCCTCCAGGAGGGTTTCATGGCAAACTAGCTAATGTGACCATTATTGCACACTTTGTATTCTGTCTTTCTTAGCAGCAAAGAAAAAAAACCACGACCAAATCAAACTATTTGTTTCATTGAGAGCTAAGGAGACATTACATTATGCATGACTGGATCCCACACCTACTTTTCTTCTCAAAAGTACGTTCCAATCTGTAGCACTAATTATTTTATTCTAGTACTCTCCCATGTTTCTCAGCTGGATTTCACAGTATTTGCAATGTTAGGTAACCATCTAATAAAAGGAGACATTGCCAGGTGGTAACACACACCTGCAAGCTTTGTGTGAATGGTCTGCCTTACCTTGCAAATAGTTCCACAGTTAAGCTCTTGAATTTTGCAAGTGGAATTGAAGTGCCAATCTCTATTTAAAAACTATCATTTAAACCAAAGCAATACTCAAAATTTAAAAGAGAGAATTCTACATACAGTTAAGGAAATTGCTTTTTGGGAGCTTTTCCTGTTCATTTGTTTACTGTAGTAAAACACTTACACAATGATATCTTCACATTTCTCGGATCACGTGTTATGCAGTAAGCTCCATAACCAGCCACAGAACCAAAGGTAAGACCAGCAGCTAAAGAGATTTTACTACCTGCAAGAAACCATTCAAGTGTTATTTCTCAATACAGTGTCTTTAAGATCAACTTTTATACAGTAGTTTTTCCTACACAGTATTATCCAAATATTTAAAAAATAAAACCAATTTTGCCACGGTGCAGCTAGCTCACCCAGTGTGAATAAACAGGTGATGTTTCTGTAACTGGGTCATTCTCTTACATGACATTAGGGCCAATGTTGACTAAATTAGAGGGAGATGATCAGGATCTATTAATACTTGCTATTTGGGAGAAAAAAACACTTTTGAAGCACAACCCCAAATTTAGTTATTTTCTCTACCCATATATACCTTTAGAAGCATTTTTGTAATTTCTCTGTCTGTTGATTTTAACCATATCTTATAGCACTTGAGAGCCTCCAAAAACGGTAGAAATGTGTCAATATATATAAAGGGTAAACTGGACAACACATGTAGTCATAGGCCTTTTGGTCTGACATCAGTCCTGGACAAAGAAATGGTATCACCAGCATTACATTTAATTAATAAAGGATTAAAACCCAAGCAGATGGTAATGAGGACAAAAATATGGCTTTAAAAAGTAACTTGATGTCTTCTTGCAGTGCTATTACAAAATTGGTTCATAAATCCTGGAGTTTCAGTAATATTATTAGGTTTCTGAATAGACATATGACTCAGTAACATCTGATAAAAGCATAGAATCAGAACAGCAGGCATTATCTGGATTAATCCAGATAATCCCAAAATGCTTATAAATAAAGAATCCAGAACCCCAGATGTCATTTAGCTCCCAGTCCTGTAATACTGAATATTTTTAATCAAGACTTTGCAAGAAAACAGAAATCATTACCAATAAAAAAGTAATCTAGATTTGCCACAAGGACTGACCAACTATTAAAACAGTGACGACAACAAGCAAATGTGACAGTCAGTGAGCGCAGCTAGGTGCAAACAGAAAAACCACAGCAAGTGTTTTCAGAAAGCCATGTCTCCATGAGCAAAGTATGCGCACACTATGCAAGGAAACAGCAACTCTGAATCACAAGACTCGGGATGGCTGACGGCCACAGTGTAAAAGACGGATGCGCTGCAGGGATGCGCACGTCGTGGGGGAGCCAAGAGGGACCGGCCCGGAGAGCCGCCAGCCGGTCCTCGCTGCTACTGCGACCTCTGCCGGGACGCTGCGCTCGGCTCCGCAGGGCGCTACCTGGAAAGGACTGCAGAAACGGCAGACGGCCTGAAATACAGTGCGGTATGTAATAACCTAAATCCTGCCTGATTATCTTAAAGTGAAAATGCACGATTCTAACAGCATGAGATAATTAACCACCAAATCAGAATACACAAGTAAAGGTTTTTCTTTCCAGTGTGCAACTGGAAATCTCAGAATTCAAGCCTGGATGCCTCTGTAGAAACGAAGATTTAATCAAAGATTATCTGCTGTGCTTAACACAGGAATGATTAAAGGAAATGAGAAGGTCCATAATACACTGAAGGTCAAAGATAACGTGACAGCCCCTTTTTGCTCTGAAAACAAACTCATCAATTAGATTAACAGAAAAAAGTGACCACTTAAATGCTTAAGGTGACCCAAGTAAATCTCATGAGACTCAGCTCATTTATAGTAGCGCTGGATGGATTTAATATGCAGTCATGTTCATTACATTAAAAGTTTAACGTCTCACATCATTTTTTTTTTTTACAAAGCATAGTGGAGAGGAAACAAATACTTCATTTCCAAATCCTGCAGTCCCAATCTTTACCTTTACGCGTATAACCCACAACACCTCCAACAGCCAGCAATGCAGCATATGCAAACCCAATCCAGTCAATAGCCATGGTCCCAACTCTGGAAAAGAAAACACACTGCAACTGAAGACAAACAAGTTCCTTCATCCCGCTAAAAAAAAAATATATCATTACTTAGTGTGTTCTAAATAACACTACACTCTCTTGAGTTGTGTTTGATTACTGTGTCAAAAATTCAAAAGGTAAAGATGTGCCTATTGGCTACTGTATCATATTTTCACTAACTGCTGCCCTTCCTTACACCTCACTATAGAGATATACCATATTTCCATTAGGGGAAACTGTTTTTTTTTGGGATGTATGTGGCGTGCATTTTTCCCAGTCAAAAATACAGGTATGCAAGCAAAAAGCTTGACATCACTCAAACCATCAGTTTTGTTGCACTTGTGCCATATGGCTGGTCCGGGCACACGCTATGGATACATACAGGACTTGTGAGTGCACTGCTTAGTGGCCTTTCAACCAGGCTGTACCTGGTGTGCTACGAGTGGAGTGTCACAGGCCCAGCGACACCAGGAAAAACAGGAATTTTCAGAGTGTACCCAAAACTTCGAGACAGAAACCTAGGCTGTCTTAGTAAGCTCTACATACAGTAACTTTACCTGACTGTGTCTATGCCCCTTGTGTCTCACCTTTACATTTGGTGCGTTGTCTCAAGTTAGGCATCTGTCCTCCAAAAAGCACTGAGGTTACTGCTGTGACACTGATCCCTGCCTCCCTGGCTGTGCTTTGTAAAGGCGCCAGTGGCAGTGGCTTGCAGGTGGGAGACACCTTTCCCCTCCTCCTCCTCCCAAACCAAGTGTACACTTAATTAAGCGCATCCTTCTTTCTACCTCAGCAGGTGCTTCCTTGCTCACAGTGTTAAAGCACCAGCACGAAAGAGCACACACTCATTTCACATCAAGCCTTTAATATTAAAGGGAGTAACTCACAGTGACTCCCCCCCGCCCCAGCTGTAACCCCTCAGCAAGACAGGTGGCTTTAGAGGGCCATGGACACCCGAAAACGGGGCCTGCGGGGCTGGGAGCCAGACTCAAAGCCCGACCTTTGATCCCCCCGACTCCGCGGCCCAGGCAGGCCGGCAGGCCAAGGCCCAGCGCGGCCGGCCGCCCTCCCGCGGGGGGAGCCTCCCTCTCCCGCCCCGGGGTCGCGGGGCCCGGCCCCGCTGCCCCCGCCCCTCGCCCCGCTGCCCCCGCTCCGCGCCCGCTGCCGCCGCCCGCCGCGCCGGAGCCCCCGCCAGAAGGCCGGTGGCTGCGCAGGGGACCCCACCGCGCTCTCCGCGGCCCGCTCACCCTCAGCCGCCCCCCCCCCGCGCCTCATCCCTGCTGGAGCCAGCGCCCTCCGCCGCCCCGCCGTACCTCGGCCCGCCGCGCCCGGCCCGCCGCCCTCCGACCTCCCCCGGCCCCGCCTCCCGCGCCCGGCGGGCACCGTGAGGCTTCGCGGTGCCGGCGCTACGGCCTCGCCTCACCGCCGGCCGCGCCTCTCCGCCCCCGCCCTGGCTTCTGCCCCTCGGCGGGCCCGGGCCCGGGCGAGGAGGAGCGGAGGGCGCCTGCCGCTACCAGGGCGGCCCCGCGCCGCGGCCCGGCCGTGCTGCCGCTCGCGGAGCGCCCTGCGCGGGGGCGCGGCGTCGTGTGGCACTTGGCTGAGGGGGCGGCGGGGACACGGGCCAGTGCCGGCGGGGGCGGCGGAGCTTCGCGCCGTGGCTGGCGGGGCCCAGCTCCGGGGCTGGCGTCTCCTGCCGCATGCACTCGTCCTGCCCTCCGGCTGCTCGTCTGCCAGGGCTCCACGGGCAGCGGAGAGATCCGTGGCTCATTGTAGCCTTCTAAGCCTAAAAACCCCTGCCCGGCCACGCTGGGGATAGAAGAACTCATGAAGGAGAGTGAGGCATGCCTGCTGAGCTCCTTGTCCCCAGATGGCCACCTCCCATAGAGACATGGGCAGGGGCTGGGCCGAGGGTCTCCTGCCTGCACCACCCAGACACCCTGCACCCCAGCGGCAGGTGCTCACTGCTGTGCCGGGCACCCCCCTGCCCCTCACGGGGGGCAGTTCCTCTCCTCGCCTGCAGCTTTGCAACCGTGAGGGGGGCGGCCCGTATGAAGTCGGATGCACAGACTGAGCGCTGGTGTTATCTGTGTGTTGAGGGAAACCAACAGGTGCAAACCCCAAGGCTCGGGATGCCGCACAGCATAGCTCATGTACGAAACTGCTTGGCGTGGTTATTCTAACACCTTGACTTCTCTGCTATCCCTCTTCGCTGGAGCTATACCACTACAAGTTATTTTTGTGTATATTTTGTCACCCACTGCAGTATTTAGCTTACTCTCAAGTGAGACGTTCTGGACCAGCCCAGGATGTGTCCTTCAAAGTAATTTGGGGTGCCTCTCTGTGACGTTCCCCACGCTTCCCGTGTTCCTGCAAACAGGCTGAGCATAAACACGGCCACAACAGGGAGAGACGCACAATGCTGTGTGATGGGACTTGGATACCTGCCGCCTTTCAGGGGTCATTTGAAAACCCCTGCCAAAATCTTCTGTTTCCTTTAGATTTCTTTGCCTAAAGGTGTGGGAGTTTTCCGCTCTGAAGAGCTTGCTGGAAAGCGGAATCAGTATTCTCATTAGGGTTAACGTATTTAATTTCCACTCCTAATGTTCCGTTTGTTTTTTCTGTTAGTGTTTAACTGCTCTGACAAAACCCCACTTCATATGAGCTGTCCAAGTCTGTCTGCTTAGTGGAAAACAACCATTCTCCTTATCTTACCCTCATCTGTGGGAAGGAAGACTGAAGGTATAGCAACTTTGGAAAACAAACATAGGACACTTGAGGGCAGGACAGCTCCAAAATGCAAATGAAAAGCAGATTCATAAGCTGAAATCCAGAAATTTTGGATTTCTTTATGAAGTATTCTGAGACTTGTGGCTCTTATAAAGCACAGTTAAATAAACAATGGATTAAATAGAACAAAACCATGCAATTCTATTTGAGGGGGCTCCAAAGTCGAACAAATACAGTGTCTTTGGCACCTCTAGGATCATGACCAGTTGTGGTTACTGATTCAATGATACTCCTTGCTAAAGGAGACTGGATAGCCCTGAAGTCTGGGCTAAATTTGAATTCACGTAATTATATGCTTCTTGTTGTGTTCCCTTCCATTTTCAATTACAAAAAGTATTTGGTATCGTTTTCCCTAAACTGTTACTTAAACTATTGCCTGATGTGAAATAGTTGCTGTATTTTACAGCACAGGTAGTCTCCTGTGGGAGATTTTTAATGAGAGGAGAATTCATTAAATTAGTTTGTTGGTAGCATGGTAAATCAACTCCCTCAGCCCTAACAGTGAGGTATAACAGAGCTAGTAGCAAAGCTAGTGTTAGTGCTGCTAAGCACTTTCTATTCTAGTTTTCAGTTGTTCGTAACGGCCAGTCTGAACTGAAACTGCCCCTGCTGGGTATCTGCTTCCAGCTGTTTTATTTTAGCTTGTTTTGGTTGTTTTGCCTTTTATTGTGATTTGTTTGCTTTGTTTTTAGAAAGTTCCATTTACAACAATCAAGCCAACTACAAGGATGAATTTAGGGGATAATACACGGTTTTGTCCATTATAAACATAACCATTTCACTGAACAGCCTCTAGCATCTCTCTGGTTTGTAAAAACAGCTTTCAGATTTGGCAAGTAAATTGCTTTTATTTCAGGGATATATTTTTCCATCTTCATGAAAATGTGATCTGAAGAGAAAAAAGCTTAAAAATGTGGAGTGGAGGCTTGTTAAAATTGTGCAGCCCAGTCCCCAGAAAGTTCCACCCATGTTGATCATGTGTGATCTTTTGTTAGGCCCACCTCCATTCACATCTGAATGTATGCATACTCTCCAGGGAAGGGCTGAGCTTGTGCCTTGCGTTGTTAAGTGTAAAACAAGGAGCCTCTAAGGGGCTTGTATAACACAGCCCATCTCTCTCCCTTTGAACACTTTTACTCAGGCTGCCTGTAGTTAGACAGGGTGTTGGCAGCATGAATCACATAAAACACCAGTCTTCTGCTGTGAGCTGTTTGTGGGTTTTGTTGGTCTTCCTGTATTAACACTAAAGGCTACTCAGAGTTGTAAACTCCAAGTAAAATTTAATGCTAAGTGCTATCGTAAACCATAATGTGATTCTAGAAGGGATCTGTAGAGTGGAGGAGTGCCTCTGAAGTACCACAGACAGAAGAAAATGTTGTGGGTGAGGGGAAAAAGGAGCAGCTAAGCACCGTGAGACAACTGTAATTCTGGAAGATTTTTGTGCAAAAGATTGTTCTCTTCATCGGGTGGGACTATGGAAAAGGAAGAGGAGCAAAATACAGGTTTTTACAATGCTGATTCAGAGGCATCAGGTTTAATAATCTGTAGTTGAATAAGGAAGTCAGTTACCATGTTCCGGTACAAAAAGGTGACTGTTAGAAATAAATAAGCTTTCATATGCATACACATGTGTGTATAAGCAGTGAGAAGGACAGTGGTGTTAAAGTGATGGAAGGTTGTTTTAAAGGCTCTGAGGAGAGTGATCTACAGCCTCATTGGGCCGTCTTTATGGGTCGTTACCCTTCAGCCCTGACGTGTCACTTCCTTGAAAATTTAGTATGAAAGTCTAGATCCAGAATCATCCCTGACAGTTCAATCAAATGGTAAAAAGCAGAGATACTGCTCTTTATAATAACCATGAAGTTATCTGGCAGAACATACACATTAATGAACAGCTACACAAACTAAGGCCTTTTCTATGAATGAAACATATACGAACATGGAATAAAGCTTGCAAAGGAAAAAGAGGTGGGTTCTTGGGCAATGATTTCATGGGAGATGGTACTCAAATTTAACAGCACACTGCTGCTGAAAGCACCTTTTCATTTCAAAATCTGCTTTTCAGTGCCTTATTTTGTGCAGTAATTGTTGAATATTGCTCCTTCTCTCCCAATCTGCAATGGCTGCATCAACTCAGTAGCCCAGCAGAAACATAACCAGGCAGAAAAATACACAGCTTTCTGCTGAATTAGTTCAGTCAGTTACTTGTTTCAGTTAGTTAGGTCAGAAGGCTCTAAAAAGCATCAGGGCATAAAGGAAGAACTGGGACTGCATCAGGGGGTGGGAGGCTGGGGAGAGCCTCTGCAGGCATCAGCAAAAAAAGAGTGAGATAACCTGAAGCTGTGCATTTCCTCTGACTTTGTGAGAAAGCATTATGGTATAGCACCAGCTGAAATTTGTGGTAAATACAGTGAAATGCAACTCAGAATTATGGTTGGTCAGTGGTATCTCAGGAATCTTCCCAGATGCTGAATCCAGCAAACTAGTATTTCTGGAAGCTAGCAAATGGTGAAATAAGGGACACGCTCACAGAAACCTACCTGTGGGCCCTGGGAGCTGGCAATATCCAGTTTTACTGTGAGCTGATAATATCCATGATTTTAATGTGAGGTCTCCAGGAAAATTAGGCTCTAGCTACAGTTAATAGTGGAAAGATTAATGGGAACAAAATGCAAGAATGTGATTGTGATATGCAGTGATTTGGGAGAGCATATGTAAAACTGTTTCTGTCCACCAGGCATGATCAAAGGACTGCAGCAGATGTTAAGAGCAAATGATTAAACTGCCTTGGGTTCTGCTCAGTGTAGTGATTTGGTTTTCTTAACTGAGTTCTCAATAGCTGATAGACTCCATCTTCTGAAGAAATGGAGGTTTTTATCTTCACTATCATAGAAATCTTTGGTCTACATAAATCCAGATTAGGACCACTAGCTGTGCTCTGCTTCCAAGATATCCCAAATTTCCCATCTTTCTTAATAAGTATGTGGATTTTAAAGCAGTTCAAGAAGTCAGAGTGAAGCCCTGAGGGATTTCAGTGACATTTGAAGCGGCTTGTTTGTCATTGTGTGATGTTTTCAGCTGGTTGAAAACAACTCATGAAGATGAAAGTTTCTTGGGGTGGAGGGGGGATTTTTGTGTATGTGTGTATTTTTAGACCCTTTCCCTAATATTTGTCATCCTATGATAGATGTCAGATCTCTGATACCTGTCACCCCTATGTACTCAGTACAGAAGGGTCTGTTTTCAGCTGCACACACTGAGAGACAACAGTTTTCCAGACAACATCGCACTGAAGGACAGAGGCACAGGATCCCTTGCCTTCTCCAAATTCTAGCAGATGCACCATGGCATACTGAAAACCTGTACATGCCTCAAAGCACCTTCCTGGGTTGAAAAATAGTTCGAAGCTAGGAAAGCTGTAGGATGAAAGTTCATATATGCATGATCCTAGACATCAGTTCATGCCCACTGTTCTTGCTGTTCATGTTCATGAACACTGTTCATGTTTCTGTCCTACCTGTGGCCATTGACTGAGACAGGAGCGTGAGCTGGCTGCACCTTTGTTCAGGTCCAGGATGGGCAAGCTTATGGACAGGAGTATCCAAATCATAAGCACCTTTGGATCATTCTCACACCAGAAATGAAAGGAAAGTAAAATACAACATCTGTCCCAGAAGGAAAAGGTCTGTGAGATCCTGGCTTTTATGGGGTGCACAGAGAGTGGCTAAAGCTGTGAATTTGCAATAACTTACTTCAGTTGCTGGCTTCCCCATTCTCAGTCCCTTCCTTGAACCACCTCTGGCACTCAGTGAACTCTGTGCTGAGTCATGATGATAAATAGTCAGAAAATTTAGCTTGCTGTTGATGTTTCTCTTCTGGAACTGCAGTCTTAAGAGAGCTGATTCTTGCACATGTTTTGAAGAGGGGGAGAAAGGTGGAGGGACAGTCCCTTTCAGACCCACGTGCCATAGCGTCGGGGGGCAAACAGAAGGGAGTGAGCCTATCCACAGCATGAGCTTCAATTTGGAGAGAGTGGATACGATCAGGATTTATAAAATCAAGGCAGTGGGTACAGTGAATGCAGATTGTTGTTCTCCAAATCCTGCAGTACTAGAGCTAGGGGGCAGCCACTGAAACCAATAGGCGATTGGTTTAGGAAAGATAAAAGGGAATACTTTTTTAAGTAGCAGGTATAGCGGACTTGGGGATTTTGCAGAGGGTTTGGAAGCAGATAGGTCAGTGGCCTGGAAAGGAGACAAAACGATTAAATGGACTATAGGTTCATGAAGAGACTCTAAAAGGAATGGGTAGGGATGTGCTCCCTAACATCCCTAATGCAATGATTGTGGATACTGGAGGAGAACAAAGGAAATGTATATGCCCGGCTTGCACGTTCTCTTTAAATAGCATCTCTTATTATTGGAGATAGGATACCGGCGGTAACTGGATGTTGGTCCGACTCACCAGGGCATCCCTTGTGTTCTTTTCAGGTCCCTGGTTTTGTGTCCACAGGTATGTAAGGACAAATGTGATGTTGCTAGGAGTTTGTAATTTATTTGGGAGATTGTGTTTTATATTTTGAAGGTGATATCTCAGGGTTCTGTTACCTCAGTGAAACCTGATGCTTAGATCACTAACACTGCATTGTACCCTATTGAGGAAACATGCAGTTTTACAACGATTGACATAGAATTAGCACTTGGAAAGGGACCCTTAGACTAAACTATAGTCCTTTTCTCCTGGGATCCTTCTATTCTGTCTGCACAGAACTTGATGGATACTCATGTCTCAGGAAAGATTTTGTAAGCTATGGTAGGATTTCCCCCCAGAATATTGGTGTATTTTGGATATAATATTTGAGAGTCTTCTGCTGGAAAACATTTAGTGCAGCTGAAGGAGAGGGAGTGCCAGATAAGACAGATTGCTAGGCATGAATCCCAACCCTTATTTGTATGAGTATTCCTTCTGCCTTTAGATAATCACATTACCATCAGGAGTATTGCTTATACAAGTACTACTGAGAAAAAGTGGTGAGCCGGCTTGGGCTCTCAAAGCAGTGTTCTTGTTCCAGCACTTTCCCAGTGAGATTCTGACCTTGTTTCCTCGTCAGAGCTCATTAGAGTTGGGACATCCAAGTAAGGAGGACCACCCACTACTAAGCAGCCTTCAGTAATGATTACCAACCCATCTTTTAGACCTATCAGAAGTAACATTTTTAACAGTCCAGACATCGTTTTCTTTCCCCTTCCAAAGCTCATCCCACACTTAGATACACGAGGGTGTAATAGACAGTACTGTATTTCATGCTTGGTTGATTATGGAGCCAGATCTTTGGTCTCTGCTGAGGGTTTTTTTGCTGCTCCTCCAGTGCAGATGAGCCAGAAACCTTCCACAACGATGTGGTAAAGGAGCCTCTTGTGGGTGTAAAACTGGTATCTCTTGGTGATTATGATCAGGCAGCGTGGGTTAAGATACGTCTCCTGCCAAGCCAGCCTGGAGGAGCACAGCTCAGTAAGACCTCAGGGATCTTGCCTAATAACAGTAGTGACCTAATTTGAAAAAAGAAAAAAAAAATCTTCATTTTTTTGTGGCTGATAATACTCAAAGGAGTACCACTGTGGGTGCAAAGGGAGGATTCTAAACATCAAATGATAGAAAGTGTTTACATGTCTACTTTTACATGCGATCAATCAGGCTTGGAAATAATGAAGTAATATTTATTTGTACACCTAAAATGAGGAGCCAAGTTAAAGCACTTACAGAAATCAGCCCCCAAAAATGAAAACATGAGAAAAATAATGCCAACGACACTGCAACTTAAACGGCAGATTTCAAGCCAAACATCTATGAAGGAAGAAGTATTCCATGGAAAAATATCACATTCTTGCCATCTTCCTGACCACAGAGTTAACACTCATTATGGTAAAGCTAGAATTACAGCAATATGAATACAATGCTGCGGACAATGGCCTGTCAGTGGTTTTCCACTATAAACTCGCATGTGAGGTTTGCAATTTTGTGAAATACAATTATCTTTGGCAGGGATATCCAACTACAATATCAGCCCAGAAACAGAGATTTTTTAATTTGTTTATTTCCTTTACCAAGTTGTTCAAAGTTCATTGTTTGGTAAGTGTTAGAGCCTTCCTGGCTGATTGCCTTCTTGTGCCCTATCTGTACTATGAGGATGTGTGGAGAGTTTGTACTGGTAGTGCATCAATGCTGGGCAATGTTCAGAGCTGTGAGGCTATTACAAAGTCCACACTTCGGACCAAACTGCTTACATTTGTTATCAGTGAGGTCTGGGAAAGTCAGGACAGCACGGTTATAGCAAATTAGCACTGAGTAACATATCCAGGCATGCACAGCAAAACATGCTTTAGGGAATACTAGAGTATGTTATTACAGCTATGGAAGGAGAGAGAACTGGCCAGGACGATTAAATGGGTAAAACTGAAAAGATTTGTCTCTCTTACAGAAAAAGAAAATTCTGAGTCGATGTTACAAAAAAACCCCAAAACCCTATAGGATCAGTGAAACTGCAACACATGAAAGCCACTTGTAGAATTACAATTTTGATTCTTTAGTAAGGTTTAGCTAAGGCTCTTCTCTATCAGAGTGTGGTAATTGAAATCCAAATCCCAAGCCCGGTTTGTTCTTTTCACAGACAACTCAAAGGAAAATATGGTGCAAACAGTGAGTGCTGATCCCCAAATTGAAGTATAACAGCATGTTTAACTACAAATGCTAACCATGTAACATCTGCGTATAAACTTCTGGGAATTAGGTTTGAAATAACCATATGTGTAATGACTTACTTAAAAATAATTATTTTGAGACAAATATTGCATGCATTTAAGGGATCTCACATATGTTTAGATGTGACTCACTAAACATGAACATATATTTTACATGGATTTATTCCGTGTCAATGCTCTGGAAGAAAACATAAAATCCTTGTGCTACAGAGATCTCTGGTTGCTTCAGCAACTTGTTAGATGTTGCAGGGAAAAACTGCTGAGTTTACATAGTTTAAAATAAATATGCATCAAAGCAGTTTATTGCTTTATTGACAGTATATAATGAACCAGCAATCAGTGAACTCTGAATACAAGATCAGTAATACAATAGGCAAATCGTACTGGAAATTTCTGAACAGTCTCCCGTAACTAATCCCAAAGTCTTCTTAGTGTACATACACACACACACACGCATGCACGCACAGAGTTGTATGCACCCCCTCACTTGTTGGCAGTATGGGTTATAAAAACACCCCCCTTTCCAAAGGTTGCAGGTCTCCCTATTTACATGTGCCTCCTGTGGCAGATGTGGGTCCTGTACCTTAATGCAGACCCCTGCGGCTCCCTACAAGTTGGTGACTGAACCACATGCCCTTGAGAAAGCTGTTTCCCCTCCAAGGTCTCTCCCTCCTGTTAAGTTTTCATGCATCTTTTATACTTCTTTTCAGTCTGGCTCCTGCTTAGTGTCAAGCCTCTTTGTATTGCCCCAGTAACTGTTTAATCTGGTTGATGGTCACCTTCTGTAACATGATCAGTTGTTTGGGCAAATGCTGATCAGGCGTTTGGTGTATTTGACACCCCCCACCCATCCCCACCCCCAGCAATTATCTGTGCCGTTTGTCAAGGCGGGGGCTGTTCATCCTGCCAGGTCCATAGTGAGGGAGAGCCATCCTTGGGAGACAGGTGGGCCGCAGGAGCAGGAAGAGCAGTGGGCACAGCGAAGTGGCGGCTTGCAGCCGTGTGGCTGACACTGCTCAGACCAGAGCGCTGTGATGTTCTGGATGCATCCCACACAGTTGAAGGTAATAAGTGGGCAAGCAAACCTATTTCCAGACTCTCTTCAGGCTCCAAAATCCAAAAATAGTTGCTTTACTAAATGTCTTTTGAACACCTATTATGATTCTCAATAAAGGGATCATAAATGGGACGGAAGCAGCAAATTGGATCATTGGAAAAACTGCACAGAGAGGCCATCTGGGCCTGGTGCTTTACTGGATGGTGAAGAATTCACATTTCACACTCCCACGGTTTACATTTTCCGAGGTGATAAAGACATTTGGATCATTTTATTTTTTGGATGTTTTACATGAAATGAAGAGCCGTGATTGAAACTGGAACTGGAGTCAGGAAATAACCAGACTGTGTACAATGTGGTAAAGTGCTAACAAATGCCACGTGTTACATGATTAATTTAGTATAAATGCCAGTTATAGATTTGGTTTGTCAGCAGTTGGCTCAGGTTTTGTGATTACTGGCCAATAGTTTTAACTGATGATTTGATCTATAACAGAATCTTCAACTTTGGGGAATGAAAGAGAGTTGCATTGATAGTTTAATGCATTAAGTGTATGCAGAGCTGTTAGCTTCTAGAAAGGGTACAGATAAGTTCTGGAGTTTTAATGTAACTGGTGAATAGCCTTTAGTTTCAATACAGTATGATTTATGGTGGTAAATCAGGGCCGGGGGGATAGAACTCTGTGACTGCTATTGTTTCAATATGTCTTCAGGTGACATTTTTGAATTGCAGTAAGACATGCAAAGAAGACTCTGGGTCTGACTGGAAATACAGCTGTAAAGTATGGCACCGCTCTTGCCTCTGAGTCGATCCCTAATCGCTGTTCTTGGCGTGTCAGTGCTGGGCCGCAGGGAAGGGCCGTCTGTCAGAGGAATTGAAAATGGAGGCACTGACCATCTGTAGGTATTTAAAGTCTCCTGACATTTTTTACAAGCTGAAGGATAATCCAGTGTTACAATTTATAGTGTGTCTACCTATTATCCTCTACATTTTTCAAGGGAATACAGTATTCTTTCACTTCTGTGGCCTATCTCTTTGTGTCACAAACCTATTTCCCCCATCCCCGCAGTTCACTGTTGGCTGAAATGACTCCCGTAAATCTTTGTAAATTGGAGGTGTTTTCAAAAGATGTGCTATGTAAATTACAGCTCACTCTTACTGCTGGAGCTAAAATGCAAGCAGAAGCCTGCCCTAAAGCCTTGGAATTTTGAGTGGCCTAAAATGGAATTCAGATCTAGTTTCTCCTTTGAAAAAGTCAATAAACACTTTATTCCCTTTCTTTATCTTCTAAGTTTGGTGTAGATCATTTGGCAAATGCAAATGTCAGCTCTGTTCCAGAGAAGAGATGTATAGATGTGTAAAGGTACTGTGCTTGCAGGCTTCCTTTATGTGCACAGCTTTAGCCGGTTAACACTAAATCATAGTATATGCTATTTGTAGAATCAAAATTTTGATTGCATTAAGAAATTAAGAAAGATTTTTAATGGTTACTTCGCACATTGAACAGTTGAATTTGACATACACATTTCTATTTAAACATTTATTGGGCTGTGTCAGTGTGAAGGAAACCAGCTCTGTCACACGCATGAGCATGCACACACACACAAAGTTTGGCTTCTTCCAGCAACAACAACAAAAAAAGGTTATTTGAATATTTTGGTTAATTATCTTTCTAATCCAGCCATTCAAATACTGTACATGTGCCGAGCTCACATGGAGAGAAAGGAAAGATACAGAGAATTTTTAATAAAAATGCAGTCCCAGCAGGATTTGAAGCACACTGCTTTGAAATACAAAGCCAGAACTTTATTATCCAAGCTAAGCAAATTTTCTGAACATATTGAAGGTGTTGTTATGGTAAGTGAAGGAAGCCTGTGAAGTTGCTTGGAGTTGTTTGAGAATAAAAAATAAAACACATTTACATTTCAACAGATGGTTGGCAGAAATCAGAACAGAGTCCATTTTTCTGAGCAGGATCTGCATGCATGCAGACTGCAGAGGGATGAGACTGATGGCTCCTTTGCTGCACAACCTTGTGCTCTTTATATGCATCACATCAGTGTTAGAGAATGGAGAGGTGAATATGGGATGCGATATGGAGCGCAGACCAGCTGAGTGGGAAAAGCTATGCACTTGTGTCACAGGGAGGAAAGGCAGGGAATATGAAAGGGTATTTCACCCTTTCCACACAGCATCCTCCTCTCCCATTTTCTCTTAATACAGTAGTACTAGGAGAAGAGTGGATATGGAAGTTTCTGAGTAGAGAAACTGGAGACTGCCTGTGGCATGCTCAGCCCCTGCAACTTAGAGTAATGGTGGGTTTGGCATTCCTGGGTGCCACAGCATGCTGGGGCTGCGATGCTCTGCACATCTGCATGAAGCAGTCTTTTGGACCAGGAGAGCTGTGACCATCTACCTGTTTATTTTCAGAGCTGGAAGCTGGCAGCTGGCTGTAGTGCTGCGAGAAAGGTCCCTTTGTCACCTGCCTGTTCCTGCCACCCCAAGAGCCTGCCTCTAAAGGCTTGAAGTGACCTGCTATAAAACATCTATGAAAGACTTACTCTTTCTTAGGGTGGAAGTGTTCTTCAAGACGGTACCACCAGAGGATTTGGACCAACTGGTTTTTGCTTTCCAGCAGAAAAAAAAAAAAAAAGGTCCGTCTGGATTCTAGTGATACCCTCCCTAAGGAGCCTTTTATGGTGGAAATGACTGTGTGTATCCTGTGTTACAATAATTAATCTGGCACCAATTAGCTATCAAACTCATCACTAGAGTATCTGAGCAAGTCTTGGGTACAATATTGCCTCATAGAAGCTACTGCTGTCTGTCACATTCCTACTACTGTTCACTGGTTCCAAGGGAAGGAGTTTGCATTTTTCTTTTTTAGGGTTGGTTCAGAGCCTTCATAGAGGGAGGAGGTAAAACTGGTTCAGAGCCTTAAACCACACACTATACAAAATGCTTGTATTTCCAGCATGGACATGGTGTTCCTGGCCAGATTCACACTTCTAATACTAGAGCTATGTTATCTCTAAGTCACCATTTTCTTTTGAGACTATGTCTAACCTTAGCCCAGTCTATTAAAAGCTCAGGTGATCTGAATTCCCTTTTTCTGGCTTTCCAAAGAGCAACGTTTTAGCTGTTTCTGATGGCAGTGGTTTTGTGAGGGGGAAAATAAGGAAGCAAATTGTCACTCTTGTTTATGATTTCAGACTCTTTTTGAGAAAAGTTTTAGTGCACCCACATTTAAATGTAACTTAAGGTTCTTCCTTCCTATTTTTGAAGCTTACTGTTCATATATTTTATGGAAGATGGATGTTACTAGCACAGAACAGTGTGGTTGTTATCTATTATACCATGATATATTTACTGAGAAAATTTTAATAAATAAACCACAGGCTTCAACCTCTGAACCCTTCTAAACCAGCCGATTCCCATGGGGGGTTCAGGAGTTTTTATGGACGGATACTGTGTTCTCATGAGAATTTTATTAGAGCTCATAGACTCGAGACTGACTAGCAAGAGAATTTATGAGGTTACATGGGAAATATCACATCTTTCATCCCAACACCCTATGAGTTTATAAAATGAACCCTTCCTTAAACTGTGTTATTAAATAGAAGAGTTTTAATGCAACTTTAATAGAATATCTAATGTTATCAATGATTTCTCATCAGTCAGTACAGCTGGTTAATTTTGCCAGCTTTTCAGTTTTCAATTATCCTGGGTTAGGGAGTTGGGTAAAGGGTTTTTGCTAAAAATTGAAAAAAAAGGCAAAGGAGTGGAGGACATAAGTTACTAAATGCATCAAAGAAGTTTGTCAAGATAGATAATAAGAAGGGTGAATAGTGTCTGCTATATATTTGCTTAGCCTCTATTCTGTTTACTCTGTTGAATACTCTCTAAAATTCCTCTTGCTGTTCTGTTTAAATTTAGAACAATGTTGAAGTTCTTTAGCTGCTCATTATCCCACTTGAAATTTAACTTAAAATGTTATTTTGCATCATGTAGTTCAGCTGGAAAGCTGCCCAAGCCAAGAATTGAGGTCTGTGGTAGTGAACTACAGAGGAAGTGGTCTAAGCAAGTCTCCCTTCTGGGGATATTCCAACATTTTATTACATTGTGTGCACTAATGAGTAGAGCAAAGGACTGAGAGCCAGGAAGGGCAGAGTTTTAATCAAATGACTTATGCTACAGCCCTCAGCAAAATACGTGACCTTGTAATTCGGCCATCTTAGCTATAACAGTGGATAGAAATAGGGACTCAGTGTAGTGTTCAGGCAGAGATAAAGATGTTCTGTTTCAGCTGCGTTCATGGTCTGCAGTTTTTTTCCTCAGCTTTCAAATAGAGACAATGGGAAGACAGAAGATCTCCTTTCAGCTACTCCAGAGAAGCTCAAATCAATGTTGACATGTATTCTTCCTTGAACAAGAGCTTTTACAACTGTCAGATGGAGGTCAGTCAGTCCTTTGATCAGTCTGATTCACTTGTGAATGATCAAATTTGTTGGTCGTGGTGGTGATCAGGTACCAGGGAGACCAGACACAAGGAGGATGAAGACACACGTTTGGTGGGTTCAAATTGGATATGCTCCTGGTGCAGTTTGCCCAACAAGTAGAGCTGGGAGACTGTCAGGGCTGCACAGTTTGGGACACTGAAGTCCAAAGAATGTTCTTTAATTGGTATGTGAAGCACATCAGATTTCAAAGTGGCACTGGAAACGCTGCCTTGGCCATCATGCCAACAAACTATGGTTGTTTAAGATGTCACAGGCTTTGTTTTAAATCAAGGGTAGATCTTTGGTACTTAGCTAGCTCTGATGTAGTTAAGAGCAGCCTGCTCCTGCTGCTGTTCCCTGCAGCTCCAGCTATGTGTGTTAGTCCTTACGGCCGTCTCCGATCATGGCCCTAGAACTCCACCTGGGGAGCTTCAGGCTCTCAGCAGTGTGTGAAAGCATTCACCTGTCCCCAAGATTCCTTTGAAGTATTAAGAAGAGCTACCTACCCTACTTCTATATATTTCAGGCCCTAAAAAATGAAAAGGACTGGCTCACTTTACCGAATGTGAAGCCGTCCCTTTTATTTCAGTATTACATTACACATATATTTGTCTGCCCTTCAGAAATGGAAGAAAACCCAGTGGGGTTTGACTGCTTACCTGATCAGCTTTCATACATTAAAGGCCTGTTGTGACGGCAAAGCACAGGGAATCAAAGTATCCTTGGTTCTTAGTCTACGGACTTAGCAGAACTGCATTTTTATGATGATTGATCAAGCATAGGGAAAACATAATAAAAAAAGTATTGTGTCTCTAATCTGTACTATCTCAGGACAGGAAGGAGTGGGCAAGTTAGATACTGTACTGCCATTCGTAAATCAATTGATCTATGTATTTCCAGATTTTTTTGCAGAACAGGTTGACTAAGTCTCTTGTGCTTCAGAGAGAAAGTATCCCTAAGCTAACATTTCACTGATCCTGTGAAGGTTAAAATAGGAGGAAACAGCATACAAGCAGCACTACAAATCATTGAAGTTATTTAATAAGAGAAAAGCACTAGGTTGGCCCAGAACCAGTCTGGACAGGCTCTTTGTTGAAGTTATCAAGGTGACCACATACCCAGATATAATTTCTGGCCTCATTTTTTATATCTTATGTATTTGTATGAATTTGTTATTCTTCTGTTTGACATTTCACATTCACCGGATTTGTTCTTTTTCTGTTGTGGTTCATGTGAGCACAGCAGTTTGGAGTTGGATCATTATTCCTCAAGTTCTGCGGCAGTTAAGATGAAAATATAGAGACAATTTCCATGTCCATGACCCTAGAAGAGAAAAAGCTTTGAAGGTACAGGGAACTTACGAACTCTACTCCTGGCACTTTTAGTGGAGGTTGCATGATTTTGAACATCTCCATAATATAGAGTTACTGTATGGGTGTTTTTCCATCTCCGTAAAGATTTGCGTCATACCCTGCTTGGTTCTCTGTGCAGTGCTAGCTATTCCTATTACATAAAATTTTCTTAACATAAACAAGGACCAATCAATGTAAGTCCAAATATTTTTCCCACCAAAATATGTTCGTATAAAACAAATACAAATTTAGTCACTGGTACAATGTCAGGCCTCTGAGTTAATGAAAACATTCTGGTTTTCCTTTATTCTTTAACATGAGCTTTATGTTTGTCTCTTTTTATCAGCCCATAGTATAACATGAACAAGCAAAGAGGCTCATTTTGTATCTCTGAATGACCATCAGGTTCTCATTGGAGTACATTGCAAACAATGCCATAAACTATTAGGAATGGGTGCACAACAGTTTTTTATGGGGATATTTGCTGCCTCTGGCAAATAAAAAATTGTTCCCCTCATAACAGATAGTCATATCGCTCACTGGTTATCTGTAGCCTCTTCCTGCCAGCCGATGCCCTAGCAGGGGTGGTGGCTACTGAGGCCATCTCTCCACTAGAATGCCCTGCTTTGTGCTCTGAACAATTATTTCAGGCTCTTGTGAATGTGTTTCCACAAATATGTGGCCTGTGAAGTGTGCCTGCTGACACAGAGACACACTTTTATTTCCCTGTTCAGCTTATCATCCTGCCTTGCTGCATCTTTGCCAGCCCTGACTCTGCCAGCTTGTTAAGCTTCTTCAACCAGTGCTACAAAACACAGCTTACTAATAATTGTTTAGTATTTTAGAGTTAGTATTAAATGTAGGAAAATAGATGTTAGTGCTGTGACCTGACCAGGAATTCTGAGTGCAACTTGTGCTTCCAAGTGTGCTTCACTGTTTTAGATATTTTCTAGTAAGAAATTATTTGACCTTTGTCCTGTCCGTCCATGATGAATCTCAGTCCTAATCTAAGATTCGGGTGCCCTGTTCATCCACCCTGGTTTTCTGCTAGCGGGAAAAGCACTGTTTTTGTCCTGTCCATCCACAAAGAAGAAAAACACCGAAGACCTCCTCATTAGCAAAGTTCAAGTTGGGAGAAGGGATGATCTGAGCATCCTTTCAATGTGGAACACTTCAAATGAAAAAACAAAAATTGAGGAACGCACAAAAGAATGTTTTCAAATTATGTGTTTTTCAGTTGGAGTTTGGATTAAAATAATAGGAGAAGGAACCTCCTTCTGTTGTGCTAATTGATATTGTGGAATAGCACAGAAATGTTCTGGAAATACTAACTAGCCATTTTCCTTCACAGCCAAAGAAGGAAAACCCAAGGGAACTGTTGCCTTCCTAATTGTGGAAAAGTGCAGGAGTGCAACTCAAACATGTATTTTACATTTTGATTTTAATTATGCATTATGGTTTAAATTTACTTCCACAGTGTGCAAAACAGTCAAGAAATTTGAACTCTAGGTCATGAAATAAATACACATGGATATTGGCAGAAAACGTCCTCATTGGGTGCTGCTTCAGACTATCATTTACATTTTTAAATCACCCATCCTTAGGACAGTTACTCTGTAGAAAGTCCATTTCAGCAGATGTACTTCAAGTTTATTAAATGTTCATTAGATATGTTTAAAAATATAGTGTGAGAAAAACCTGTTTCTGTTGGCACTGCCATTTTATTTGTTTGTCTTTTCAGACATGTTTTTATTGGCATTTCCATCTATGTTTGACCTCATTTTTAATGAACTTTTAACTGCTAAATAGCAGTTATCTGGGACAGAAGAATCAAAAGTAGTTAAAGTTCCACAAAGCTAAGAAGAATAGACAGAAGTACTGCTCAGCATTTTACACAGTAAGCTGTGGAACAATGAGCTATAATTATCTCCTGTTAAAAACAGCAAAATGAGAAATATGCCAGTTTAGATTTGAAGTTGGCAGCAGTTCAGAAGGTTGAGAGAATGAGAAATTGTGGAAATTTACTGCTTTATTTTTCCCTCCATGCCTCTTCTATGTGAGCTTTTTAGGTTGTGTGTAGACGCTCAAAGTTTATTTGCTCTGGAAGCTCCATCTTCTATACCCTCATCATTAATAGTGGTAGCATGAAGCCAACAAGAGAGGCTCCAAAATATGTCGGTTGTCATTATTCCAGACACCAGGCAAAACACCTTTCGGACTAACTTAGTAGTTACATACAGTTCAAATAGGTGTGAGGAACAAGGAAGCATTACCATCCTCATTTTACAGATAGGGAGTTAAGTGTATGATTCATCTCACTGACCTGAGCCACATGCAAGTTCGATGTTTAATACTGAAGTAGTTGCATAAGCTCCTTCCTTAGTGGAGATGGATAGCCCTCAGTGATTTACTGCATCTGTCTTAAAAATCTGTTTTAGAGTGGGTAGAATGGGTTATTCTTTCTTAAAGCTCTTGTTCTCTCTCTCCGCTGACTATAAGGGAAGCCACATATGAAAATTCCTCTAGGCAATTCTGCCACTGGTGGTAATGATCAAAATTATTATAACTGAAACCTCAGATCTTCATGAATCAATCTTGATCAGTCTGATCTTCTTGGTCACTTTCAGAAGCAGATTGGCCAACCTGTGCTTGTAAGATTTTCCTAAACCTTCAGATGGAAATTTTAAGCATTCTTCAGTCTGGAAAGAAACCGGTTGGATGCTCAGGTTCGGCAGGTAGTAGTGGATCATTGGTACTTTTCCTGGAGGTCAGTAACAAGTGGGGTACTACATTGGTCTGTCCTGGGACCTGCCCTGTTTAACATCTTCATCAATGACCTGGGGGAGGTGAGGGAGGCAGGGCATTCTTATTAGGTTTGCAGATTGACAACAAAGTGAGGTTAAGGGAATGACCACCTGGTACACCTGAGGGCAGGACTGCCATTCACAAAGACCTAGACAGCCTGGAGAAATGGACCGACAGGAACAATATGAGATTCAATAAAAACGAATGCGAAGTTGTGCACCTGGGATGGCAAACATGAGCCAGCAATGTGTCCTTGCAGCAAAGGTGGCTAATGATATCCTGGGCTGCATAAGCAGGAGTGCTACCAGCAGGTTGAGGGAAAGGATCCTTCCACTCTGCTCGGCACTGGTAAGGCCAGACTGGAGTGCTGTGTCCATTTCTGGGCTCCTCGTTACAAAAGAGACATGGACATACTGGAGCAAGTCCAATGAAGGTCCAATGAAGGGCCACAAAGATGATTAAGAAGCATCTCTCCTATAAGGAGAAGCTGGGAGAGCTGGGATTGTTCAGCCTGGACAAGCGACGGCACTGGGGCATCTCATCAATCGGTGTAAGTACTTGAAGAAAGGGTATAAAAAAGAGGGAACCAGGCTCTTTTCAGTGGTGCCCAGTGACAGAACAAGGGGCAATGGCCAAAAACTGAAACACAGGAGGTTTTAGCTGAACATCAGGAAACACTTTTCCACTGTGAGGATGGCCGATCGCTGGCACAGGTTGTCCGATACGTTGTGGAATCTCCGTCTCTGGGGATACTCAAAAGCCATCTGGAACAATCTGGACATGTCCCTGGGCAGCCCCCTTTAGGTAATCCTGCTTGAGCAGGGGGTTTGGCCTAGAGGACTTCCAGAGGCCCGTTTGAACCTCAATAATTTCGTGATTCTGGGAAAAAAACCCTTTCAGCAATTCAGGCCAGAGCCCGAGTGTCTGGGGCACAGCTCTGCTGAAGAGGTCCTGGGGGTCCTGGTGGGCAGTGAGCTTAGCCTGAGCCAGCAGTGAGCCCTGGCAGCAGGGATGGCCAACAGCATCTGGGCTTATAATAATAGGAGCATGGTCAGCTGATTTGGGGGAATGCACCCATTAGACCTCATCTACATTAGGATGGCCAGTTTTGCCCCCAGTCCTCCCCTTGCAACACACAGATAAACTGGAGCAACTTCAGTGGAGGCTGCCAAGATGGTCAAGGCTGGAGCATATGCCCTGTGAGGAGAGGCTGAGGGAGCTGGGCTTGTTCCATCTGCAGAAGACATGGCTTCAGAGGGACCTAGCAGCAGCCCCCAGTGCCTACAGGGAGGTTGTCAAGGAGATGGAACTAAGCTCTTCACAGTGGTGCATGGTTGAAGGATGAAAGACAATGCTGTAAGTTGAAAAGAGAGAGGTTCATAGTGAGTATGAGGAGAAGCCTTTCCCCACAACAACAGCCCAGCAGTGGAACAGATTGACTAGAGAGGTTGTGTATTCTCCATCCTTGGAGATTTTCAAGAACCGCCTGAGCAACCTGGTCTGACCCCATAGCTGACACTGCTTTAAGGACAAGGTTGGGCTAGAAGCCTCCTGGGGTCTCTTCCAACCTGAAAGGTTTGTGACTCTCAGCTGACTATGCACTTACTCTTCATGCCATTTCTTCTCGTTGAGGCCAACAATGTCAGATGCTGTGAAGAGAGGAGCTCAGAACAAAACTGACATAGCATTATGTCGTTCTCCTAACCTACATTGCCCCTGGGTTACTGAATGCCCTGCTTAGTTCCACTCACCACACTACAGAATAGATGTAGGAGAGTCAGAAAAGATACAGAAAAGAGCACTGTGAGGAAAGACTAAACAGGTTAGGTTCTGCAACTTGAAGAGAGATTACTGGGTCTGGATGCACTATGGGGCTAGGAAGTAATGATTATTGAAGAGATGCTAAAAAGGAAATGATTAGTCACTGTTTCACGGAACACAAGAAGTAGAGAACACTCAACAAAATCAGGCAGCAAGTTTAAAAACAAACAAGGCTTGTTCATGAGTATATAACAACATTGTGCAATTTTTTGTGGAAGCCAAAAGTACAAGTAGATTCAAGAAGCGATTAGATGAGCTAATGTAAAATATATGCATTGGTACACGGGGATTTGGATGAAACTGTCACCTCAGGAAGTTCCTAAATGGCTGTTTGTTGGAGGTCAAGAGGACGTCAGGAGAAAGTTCAGGGTATGCATGGCCTTGGTCATGCCCCTGTGCATCTGCTGCTGTAGACCATAAAGGAGAGTCCTATGCTGGATGGACATTGGCCAGTCTGACAGTTCTCATTACTACCTCACCAGCAGCAACCATAGCCTGCTCCTACTCCCTGATAAGGGTGGATGAAACGGGAAGTTAAAGGAAGAGACAGCCCAAGTTCTGAAGGAAAAGGTACCATGTGAGAGGAAGGCAGGGAATTAGGAGACCACATTTGCTATTGACCTGGGGCTGCTGCATAACTCCAGACTAGCAATTATTTTTTTCTTTTAGTGACACATTATCCCCATCTATAAAATTTATCTTTTGGAATCTTCTATAAGGTTTATTAGCACTAAAATATTAGTAAATATGAAACACAGGAGGTGACAGCTGAACATAAGGAAATACCTTTTCACTGTGAAGGTGACTGAGCACTGGCACAGGTTACCCAGAAAGGCTGGGGAGCCTTCATCCTTGGAGATTTTAATAAGCCAGCTGTAGTGGAATGAAGCTGGGCTAATTAGCATTGATAATATACAACTGTGGGCTGGCTTCAGGGCCGTGGGTTGGCTGATGGAGATAAGGTGCAGCTGTGGCTGGTTAAGTGAAGTGGTTGAGAGCCAATGAAGAGGGAGCAGCTGAGGGGGAAGTAGAGAGAGGAAGAAGCAAGAGAAGAGAGAGTGTGCTCTGGATGAGGTGAGATGAGAAGGCTGCAGAGGGGCTGGATGGAGAGTGTGCTGGTATGAAGTGGTGAAAGACCTTGTTGCTGCTTGGTAGTTTGGAGAGTGCTATGACAGCCAGCTGGACATGCTTCTGGGCAGCTGGCTCTAGGTCACCCTGCTTGAGCAGGCAGGTTGGACCAGAGGTCCCTTTGAACTTCAGATGCTCTCTGATTCTGTGAAACAGCAACACTAATAAATATTAAGTATAGCTTAAATGTCAGGGCTATTCATGTTAAACTATTGAACCTGCCTGGAGGTTCAACAATATGCCTGAGAAAGAAGGGGAGTGGCTCTCTGTTTAGAGGGAGATTTTATTCATGTTTTCTGATGTGACTAATATTGCAGTGCTCTATGTAACCTACTTTTTTATGAGGCTTGTTTTGCACTGTATTTGGATGCTTCTTGAGGCACACATGGGTGAAATCACAGCTGCCATCCACCAATGTCATTTTTAAAATATCTCAGCAGGGCAGAATACTCCTAATCAAGTATCTTAGGGACTAGGTGGCCACCTTATGTTCAAAGACATAATGCTGTTTTTATACAACCATATCTTCCTCTCCAGCACACTGGGCACACAGCTACTTTCACTATCTGTATCGTCAACAACTTCCATACTTGGAGCTCTGTCTTTGTTCAGCTTTGATGCATTTATCTGGGCAGATGCCATTAGCTGAGCTCACAAAACAGCTGTAACCAGACATGAATTTTACCCCACAGAGGAAACGGAAGTGTTTGGTGTGTCAGTAACGGGTTGCCAGCTGTGGAGTCTTCAGGTTACACCTGTCTGTGGCTGCTGCTCTGTGCTGGTGCAGAGCCAGTCTGCGCTGCAAACACTTTGACTAGCCATTGCAATGGTACCCAAGCCATAAGTGCAGTGTTGCTAATTTATCTTTCTTATTACATGAGGTTTGCAACCTCAGTACACAGAGTTGTCACACCTGGTTGCTTCTAAAACGCAGGTTTACATGACTACCTCTTTATTACACTGCAATCCATACAGCAGGTAGCCCCAGGTGTATGTACAGCATGCCCTTACTGCTGGCCAGGGTGGGTGTTTTGCAACAGCAGTGAGACTGCTGTGCAGTTGGGAGAATATACGGCAATGCTGGCTTATGCAAAATAGACGGGAAGAAAAAAGATGCTTTTTATCGCTACTCATTAACAGAATGAGTCCCTGAAACGCTGCAATTTTCCATTGTCCATTTTTTAAGATTTTCCATTGCCAGTTAACCTTTTAATTTTATTCTTCCCTAAACAAAAAGGGTCAGGAGGATGAGAGAAAAATTTGCTTATCCCAGGCTCTACTCCAAAGCAGTGTTACTGTGTTACCATACAAAATAAATACCTTGGATACTAAGGCATAGAGATTCAGGTCCAGAGAAAAAGAAGACACAGACAAGTTTTAGGTGTGTCTGTGTGAAGCTACAATTCTGAAAATTTCTCTCTGCCCCTATATTTGGAGGATTCAACAGGATTGTAGCTTTATTAATTTCAAAGCATTACCTATATACAGGCAGATATACATGTATGTACCTCCAAACACACACACACACATATGTATAGAAAGAGATACATATGCAGAGACTTGACAGACTTGAGCAGCATCACGTTTGGCTCACAAAGAGTGGGAGCGGTGGTCCCTTCCACATCAGCTCCAGTGGGGAGTCCTACAGCATTCCCTGGCATGGAGTGAGCTTCTTGCAGCAAAGAGAGGTAACTGCTTTTTCCTTGAGAAACTCCTCCTGTATTTGACACAAACTAATTAAGGTTAGTTGGAATTTGTGTATTTTATGTGAAATGTATCCACCGTATTTCAAGGCAGAGTTTCGTCCTTATGCCATTTTCAGGTTTTAGCATGTAAAATATATGAGGCCTGTGTGAGATGGCAAGCTGGTGACAGTCTAAAAAGACAATGTGTAGACAAAGAGGGAAGGGGAGGGTTAAAGATAAAATGCTGTTTCTCTGTGTGTTTGACCCCGTGCTGAGCTGTAAGGTTTTGTTTCTTGCTTTAACCTTTGCTTGGTATCTCACTTGTTATTGTAACTTTGCCTAATTTTTCTCTCTCTTTTCTTTCTTTATGCTATTTCTTCACATAAATACAAAAAGCACAGCAGTAAGCATTAAAAACAGTGAGATCAGAATGACTTCAGTTGGCTTACTGCAGCGGTGAATCTTCCCCCTTGCCTTAGGCCGAGCAAAGGAGAGAGGTGAGGGGAATGGATTTCTTTAAAGTAGTAACATGGAGACTTCCCACATTTGTGCAGCTTTTAAATCATCAAAGCCATGGTGGTTATCTGTCCATTCTTTCTCAGTGTCCATTGCTCTCATGACTGATGCTTTGGTTTTGTTGAGACGTACTTTACATCACGTTGAAATGATTGAGAGGTGGTTTTCTTGGTGCAATTCAGTGATTAGGAAATTAACGCTACAGGCACGGTTCTCTATGGATTTACATGTTGCTTTGGAAAGCAGAAATGAAACTCCACAAAAACGGCCCAGTAGCATTATAAACCTATCTGGCAGCAGTAGTTTCCCAGCTTGAAGCGAACAGCAGCAGTGAATTAGGCCCTGGAGTTTAATGACCTGAGCAGGCCGGGGAGAGCGAGCGCCCTTTGTATGCAGTCCAGGAATCAGTTGCCTGGACACTCAGTGAAAGGCAGATCAAAAGGCTGTTTGAAAACCCAGGCTTTTAGAAGCAAAGATGGGAAACAGGATCTTTCTTTTCTAGCTCTGGAGCTGGGAGATAGAGGAAACAATAGCTACTGTATAGATAGAGAGTTATTTGAATTCTCCCTGCTACCTCTGTGCACCTGATCAAACAGCTGGTGGTTGACAGGATGGTGTACCGTCAGGCTTCCTGCCTGATACGAGTGTGATACAAACGGTTGCAGCTGAAACATCTAAAAGCACAAAGCTTAGAAAAAAAAAACAGATCCCAGGGAGAAAAAGTGAGGCAACACAGAAAGAACCCTAAGTTAGGACCCTATTGTTCTGGCCTGCAAAGGCTGCAGAGGGAAGACCAAGAGAAGAGGAGACAAAATGGCTTTTCTCTAAATACGCCTTGGATGGGCTGTACACAAGCACTAAACCCTACCTTTTCTTTAAAACAATCTTATCCCACTACACTAGTACATCAACCCCATGTACCCCTCTCCTATTAACAACCCCCTCTTGGTCCAGGATCCTACTCTCCCTACCTGCTACTCTGGGACCCCAAACATACCCCAGCCTCCCTCTCTCACTTCAGCAGCTAGGATCCTTTATCTCGCCTCTCTCTACCCTTTTTTTCCCCTACATTAGTCCACATTTCCTACTTTTTCTGCCTCATACCTTCCCCTGTGGCCAGACCCAGGGCACAGCTGCAATGTTGGTGGCCTCCTGCCACAGAAGCAGGGTGGAAGACAGGGGTGTCTCTACTGCTGACCTGCATGCAGGGAATCACCAAGCAGTTCAGCAACTCAGCGCCAGAGTTGCCACCGAAGTGGTATGCTAAACCCTAGCACCCTATGAACCAGCCTTAGAGATATCAAACCCCCAGCTGTACAGGGAGGGTCCTGGGAATCCTGCTATGGGTGGCTCTGCTAGGTGACCTTGGGTTTGGGCTGGATGAGCTCCTGAGGTTCTTTCCCACCTCAACCTTTCTGTGGGTATGTAAGCACTGACCTCCATGCTGAGAGAGGCAAGAGGAGAAATGAAGCTAAAACTGCCCTGTTCAGAGTCATGAAGGTTGAGTTTGAACTGCATTGTCAAGTGCCAGGCCTGTTTTTCAACCACTTGAGCACATTTGCTGCCTAAATTAAGTCTCTGTGCAAACCTTGATATAATTTTCCTCTGAGAAAAGGCAGACAGGAGAAAACACTACCTTCCCTGAAATACTTGGCCAAGGACAGCACCCAGCGACCTAGGTGGCTGGGCAGCAGGAGTGAGATGCAGAGGACTGCTGACCCGGACATAAGAAGTCATGTGAACTGATGGAGGGATGCGAAATGGTGAGGACATGCATGGGGATAGGTGAAAAGCTGGAAGCAAAATTCCAGTTCAGCCAGCACATACGATCCTGACAGCTCTGGACAACAAAATGTAAGTCAATACTGCATCTCAGGGCAGAGTGGGAAAGCCATGCTACTGTCTGTGTTCATTAGGAAAATTAAACATGCCTGCTATGAAAAATACATCCATTATAAAATGCAATGGAGCAATTTATTTCATATCCCCACTGTAGTCTGCTCTAGGTAAAACAGATAAAATTACTGCATTTTCACTAGGAGTGTTGTCAAGATAAATTTTAGTGCAGCTATTTTAAGAAATTTGTAATTTAAACAGACATGAGTTAACATACTTTTACATTGTATCCACTTCCTCAAGGGCTTTAGCCAGTCACAAAGCAATTTCATTGTTGACAGCAATTCCAACTGCGTGCTAGTAGCAGTGTGAAATGCAGAGCGTGATCTCTGCTAGTTCTTGTCACCACTGAGGAGGGCTGTGCTCTGCCTTTGCAGTGCTTGGAGGTTGACGGAGATCTGTGGCAGGGCCAGCATCCATTGGGCTGAGCTGTGGCACCAAAGGCCATTCAGCAGGTCGGCTTTGTAAAGTCAGCCTTACAGGGCATACCTACCGGTTTGTTTTGGTCTTTTGCTTTTGGTTTTCTTCTGATTTTTAAATCACTGCGTTGGAGAGAGCATTTGAACACTTCAAAATTATTCTTCAACTGGAGCCAAAAAAGAACAGCCATACGCTGCAGAAACGGTGAGGGGGTATGTTTATCCCAGTGGCCCGGGGACTTTGAAAGAGCTTTGAATGATATAAGGAGTTTTGAACGTTATCTAATGGGAATTGTATAGGATGAGCATGTTTCAGATATTAAATCATTAGGACTAAATAAGGATGGACTAGGCGCAACTTTTTATGAATACATACTAATAAGCTGCTGTTTGGAAGTCTTAGGCTATTTGCAGTGATGCTGCTGGCAGCATTGCCAGCCCTGCAAGCTCAGTCGTTGGGAAGGTGCCTGAAATAACTGACAGCCTGGCTTAGATACTCATTGTTATTAGGTCTGGTCCTTTAATTTTGCTCTCACAGTTTCTTTTGCACAGTCTGGCAATTAAGTTGCAGTCCTGCTGACTAAAGTACAAGCCAGGGAGTAAACTAAGGTGATGTAAGGTGCTGCTGTGCCGTATAACTGCCTCACACTAGGGACTGGACTGATAGTGCTGTTTTCATAAACAGGAATCATCTCCCTAATCCCAGTACTTCTCTGTCTTTAACAAATAGCATCAGCAGATTCTTTGAACAAATGGATAGATATTTGTTGCGTTTCATAGCCCAGAGACAGATAATGTGGGAAAAAGAAGAGCTTTCCATCATTGATCATGGGGGGAAAAGGCAGTATGAATGCGGGTTGTATAGCACAAGTTTCCCCAGATATCTGTAGCCCCAAATTCACTCCTAGTACCTAATGCGGGACTGTGGCTAGTGGAGGAATACACTGCTGTTCTGTAAGGATGCTGGGAAGTTGTGCAGGTGACCTGACCCTTTATTTGCTTGGTTCTGGAAAGCTCAGGTGAGTTTACAGCATGCCGAGCCTGTGCATTGCAGTTGTGCTAGCAGGGCTTCTGCTGCTCCTGAGTCTCGCAAATCCATACACCTGGCAGAGTTTCCCCCTTGCAACACAGGAGCATCTAGCTTAAGGAGTATTGTAAGCCTTCTATTTGTCATTTTGCCACTTTGTACTATGTGAGTCCTGATCTCTTCCAAATTGGATTATCTTCTTACTCTTTCCAGTGCCCCTGAAATCAATTACATCAATGTTCTGTAAGTAATGGTGAGACTATACTAGAGAAAAGACATGCAATGGGTTTTACATGCAAAAATAAAGAACCAGTCCAAGTAATGTATGTAAGCCAGGACACAAAAAGCACAAGGTAAAAACAGATGGGAAAAAGGGTACCCCAAAGTGAAGAGAGGTAAAAGACAGAGGGAAGGGGCAACATTAAGAGACTTAGCAAGGATACAAGAAAACAGCACACAAAAAAAAAAAATACACAGTATATCTGACTAAGCAGTGATCTAGAAAACAGAAGGAAGGGAACAAAAAGAGGGAAGACAGCGCGAAGCAAGGAGGATAGAAACCTTCAGGACAACTGAACAACAGAGACATGAAAGCTGAAAGTGTGGGAGGCTTGTCCATAAAAATACAAGTACAGAAAAATGTAATGAAGTTGTGTGCTAAATTCATCCTGTTCAGGCTCGTTTTCTCAGCAGCATAGATGACTGCAGCAACCAGCAATGGAGGAGCTCTCAAGGTCATCTCTCTGACTGCCTGCAGAGCAGAGAGCTTCTCAGAGCCAATAGTGTCTTTTATTTGCTTCCCCAGGCTTTTAATAACCACTAAATATAAACTGAGCTGTTGGCAATGTAAGTTATGTTCTTTGTGAACAGTAAAAGCATGTGTTAGATCCTAATGATAAAGGGGTACAGTGTGGAGGTGAGAGAGATTGTAGGTTGCAGTAAGTGTATTAGCAAGGACAGAAGTTACAACGATTGCCTGTTTCTACAGAGGTGATTCTGTTTTGTCTGTCCTTCCAAAGTTCACTTGAGAAGACAGGCCCCAGGCTGTTCTGCCAATAAACCTGGTTCTGTCATAGTGCCCAGTCCTCTAATGCGAGACTAGATTAATTCCTCCATTTTCTGCTCTTCAGTTTTCATTGACCATGGGCTGCACAGACAGAAATATGCACAGCTGCATATGGTATGTTGTTGAATACACACCAGGAAGCCTCGGACATTCTGGCTCCGCTGCAGGTATTCCATTATATCAGTTTGAGAAACACTATTATAATGTAATATAATACAGCCCCACTCTCATCATGCATCACTCTGCATGGAAAGTTAAACAACAGGAATGCTTCGGAGATCATTAACACCATAGAGCAAGTGATCTTGCCTGAGAGGAGAAATAAAACTTTAAACTGTCCAGTGACTCAAATGTTTAATGCAAGCTTGCTGAAAACTGGATAGGAGCAATTCACTCTGAACCCAATGGGAATGACGTGCCACAGCTCAACACCGTGCAGAATCATGGCCCCAGCCATTCTACTGTGCTGAGCCTTCAGCTTGGGTAATGGTGGTAAGCTTTGTGGGTTTTTTCTTGGTCATCCTGTAAATGTACCACTGACTGTCCTGAAATGCATTTTAGAAGTTTCCAAAGGTAGGAAACTTTTCCTTCTAAAAGTAGGCACGTAATTGCCCTTTCTGGGCTTCCTGTTTGCTTGGGCAATAGGAATTTCTGGATTAGTACATGGCATTTAGCCATGTACTTCACCAGATGCAGTGCATCAAACATTGCCTGACAAGACTAATCTTTTGTATGGGAACACTGCTAAATATAACTCAGCTTCTGTCGTTCTTCATGGTACGACACAAGTAGCTCCATATCAGCTGGATATCAAAAAACCAAAGAGACGGAGAAAGCAGAACCTACAAGAGGGCAGATCTCTCCCCAGGCTCATCCCCAAAAGAGAGGAAGGTGGGATACCCTGTGTGAGGATGTCAAGACACATCACAGGTGCTTAAGTGTGGTGCTTTGGCAGCTCAGCTATTGTTTTCAACAGCCCCCGGGAGGGTGGCATCTCCATGTCAGCTTCTCCACCCCAGGCCAGGAGCAGAGGACAGTGGGAGGGGAGGTGACCCCTCTGCTTAGGGGTGGCTGCACTGCCTAAAGCCCTTTCTTTTGGACTGCACGTGCTGAGACATCTCCTGTGCCCCAGTGGAGGCAGAGAAGGACCAGCATCCACCTGGCTCAATGTAGGCAACTGCCAGCACAGACATCTGTGCCTGAGCTGCTCAGGCTGTGCTCACCTTATAGCCAGCAGACATATAGTCAATATAATGGAATCGCAGTAGGCTCTGCTTCATCTTGTCTTGGAATCAATCTCTAAAATCGTTCAGATGAAGGAAACACTGGACATGCATTTATCTCCCAGGTGACAGTACAGAGAAGTAAAAAGGTCTGGGCTCCTCTGTGTCCTATAAGGGAGTCCAGATCAGCTGTAGCTGCATATATTCTGGGTGTCTTAAGTTGGGACGAGTGTGATGCCAAATACTTTGCTCAGCTATAGCTCACAGGCCTGCTGATCACCACCCATAAATTTAAATCAGATGCTCTCTTTCTAGCTGGGACAGCCAAGAAGTGAGCGGAGGAATGCAGGGAGCTTGACACAGGATCCACAGGCAAAACAGTCCACACTAGGAATCCCTCAAAAACTGGAGGAGATGAAAGTCAGAGCACAGGGATCTCTCCTCTTCTCCCTGGTTTTGCTGCAAAGTGCAGGAGATGGAGGGGAGAAAATAGGTCGTTTATTCCTGTAGGCCACAGGTTAGTCAATACATTGAACCTGAGGTCCAGCTGACTAGGCTCTGTGTGGGTACACCAGATGTAAAACACCCGGCTCATGAAATGAACATTTGTTTAGATACTTCCTTTGTTTCCTGAGGGTGCTCAGTAAGCACCACTGGGCTTGCATCGCCTTATTCCTCAGCTCCCTTCCATCTGGTTCAGATTGCAGCTTGCTAAGTGCCACACCACATGAACCTGAGACCTTTTCTGATTTATTATCAGGCTGGGGAGAATCTCAAATGTAGAAATTAGTTGACGGTGCATTAAATGAGTTTCCTACATAAAGCATAGTGCATTACGGCTTATTACCGTGTCACTGTTTTCTGAAAGCACCTAAAACAAAGCTCTGAACTGCTTCACATATTTTTAGTAGGAAATCATAAATCTTCCCTGACGTTTTGGCAGCCCTCTTCCTCCTCTGCCCTCCCATTAAATTCTATTTTCTAAACTGATTTCCATAATTTCTTTCACTGTGAACCTAACTTGCTGCCATTGCTGGTTTCATGAATTTTACTATCCCACAGGAAAAACAGTAGGGAGGATGGTGGATTTTTTTTTTTTTTCCTGCCTCCAAAAGTAGAGGATTTATGCCAGTGTTGGAGGAGAAGCATCATGTCCTCTTGCACCACCCCTCAGGACTGAGGGCTCCTTGGAAGGCAGGACTCTAGTACTATAGTTTTGTGAGCCTGGTGAGTGTAGGTGAGTGCAGGTCTGCTGTACAGACTTTCTCAGGCCTGGCCTGGGCTGCATACATGTTGCACGTCACCTGTGATCTCCAGGGAATGAAGCTGGTGATGCTTCTCTCACCCTTGGTCAGTCCCGTTCAGTGAGTTCCCAGCATCTCCTCTCTGCTGGGGGCGACCAGACACAGCACTGAGTGTGTAAAACGTGAGGAACTATTCACTGCTCCTTCCCACTGCTGTTAGTAAGCGGAAATGGCACAGAGCTGGTATCTCCTGGTTCACCACGAGATGGTGGTACATGCTAACGCTGGGCTGGTGCCGGAGCATCTCCTGGCGAGCACCGGCTTCGCTTTCCCTCCCTGAGCAAAACTGTACCGGAGCGACAGATTTATGCTGGGCATCTGCAAATGCTGGCAATGCACTCTATTTTCATTATAGTTTTATTTTCTCTGCTTCTGACTCCTTTAAATTTTTATGTTATCGTCCATACCCTGGGTGTTCAGACTTAGCCTCCTGATTTGGTCTACTGGAGTTAAAACTAGAGTTAGGGGTTTGCTGCAGAGGTCCCTTCCAGCCTTGTTTGAAGGGAAGAAAAGATGGCAGCTCTCACCAGTAGCTACACCTGGGATTTGCTGGGGGCAAAGCAGGATTATCTGCAAAGAGACTCCATCTCACAGCCTGGGCTCCCCACTGCTTTGGCACAGGACTCCTTGGGGAATATGTGTCTTACAGAAAGTGCCTTAATATGTATGGACTACCTTAGAGTAGCCACTTCATTACAAAAGCTGTGCAGGCAAGACAACTTGGGTTTGAAACTTCATTATAAACCGCACAGAAGGATCTGGGGTTGACTTTTTCACCACAATGAAAACTAGTATGTTCCTTCTGCATTTGCACTTCAATGTGGAAAAACATGGAAGAAATGGAAGAAAAAAACACCAGTCCTTACGCCTAAGTATGTGTAGTCCCCCATATGTTGGTGTGCCCTACTCTGGGCATGTGAGGCATGTGATGGCTGGAGTCCCCCGGGCAGATGCCATGAGGTGACTGCCGCAGTCTGCAGCATGCTTGGCATTGGCATGTGCTTGCTGCTGAATAATAAATACCTGTCTACAGCTCTAACTCCTAGGCTTATAACTGTAGTATCTCTCCCAGTCCTTCTGTGTAGCTTGATATAGGATCTTTACCCATGTAAGTATTTGATGTGAAATGTTTTTTTAAAAAAACAGGTAGCCCAGATCACTGCAGGGGCCCAGGGGACAGGGAGTAGGATCAGATGGGGTGTCCAGCCCCAGGCACCTGCCTCCAGAGGAGGCTGAGCGTGCAGGGACAGGCTGTCACCCACTGGTGACTGTGGGTGACTTGCTGAGAGGCCAGGCGAGTTTGAGTTCGTTTGCACAGGTATCCCAGTGCTCATGCTGCAGCCTGGTCAGTGACAACTTCAGAGGTGACATGAAGTCAAGTTTCCTGTGGCAGAGGAAAGGAGAGAGGGTGCCCGGCAGGACTGTGCTAGCCGAGCACCTCAGGAGTGAATGTGCGTAAGGGGAGGCTCTTGTCAGGCAACCTGTAAGACACAACCTGTAAGCATCCACATCGCATGTGGTAGCTGGGCCCAGATTCTGGGGTTTAATCCAAGATGCTGGCTGAGCCACTGCTGTTGTGAACAAATTAGGTGCTAACAAACACTGGACAATCCTCTTGGCTTGTACTTAATCCTCCAGACCGAGACCTCTACTGTTTGCGTGAAGCTGCTCCTTGGCTCTGCTCCTGTGCAAACTCAACAGTCGCTTAGATGGCAGGTCGTTCAAGAGGACCTCTTTGATCCAGAAAAGAGAAGAACACGAGACTTGGCAGATCCTTGGGAACTTACAGCCCTGCCTCTCACAACTGACTTGCACAGCATAAAGATGCAAAACTCCAGGTGCATTGGCAGGCCAGCTGCTTGTCTTAGGGGCTACATGGGATGCTGGAGCCCCATGAGCCTGAACATACAAGCCATGTGGCTGTTGCAGAACACATAGTACTGGCATACTGTATGACTGAGGAACTGTGTGCTGCAGGGTCCACTTAATGACAGAAGTCTTTTTCCTTTTCAATGAAGGGCTGAATTCTTCCCCCAGCCTTAAGTCTGATGTTTCTAATGCATTTTATATTCATGCTATCAAACTTCTTCCAGCCAGTTTGGTTATAGCAACACTGACCTCACCTGGATGGCAGGACCGATTCTGAGCACCTTAGAGAGGCATCAGTGCTGGACAACGAAGATACACTCAGGAACAGCTGTTAGAAATTAATACTCAGTGAACAAAGGACAGTATTTAATTACATGAGGAAGAAAAATACTTAGATATTCTGTACGTGACTTAGCTGCTCCCTGCTTCAGCCCTTTGGTTTGGTCAAACCTCTATAATCTCATTTGTATAGCCAAGCTATCTTGGCATATTATTGAGTTTGGCTCAAGTAGCCAAACTTCATTACACAGAAAGCAGAATCTGAGATGTGCGCAGCCATAAAATGGAGACACTGAAGACATCCAGTTAAAAACAAAGACTGAGCCAAATGCGGTTCAGACTACAACCAATCCCACATCAGTTCTTGAGTCCAAATTTTCTCAGAGTTCAAGGTGGAGGGAGGGAAAGATGCAAGTTACATACATGGCTGGTAGTGCAGCCTATGGTTAGGACTCCCCAGTGCATCCTGCTGTCTCGATCCTGGGTTTATTTGCATATATGTTTACCTAATCAGCAAATATTTATGCCAAAGCTTTCCTTGCCAGGTGTGTGTTGAAGGCTGAGTTTTCTGCAAAGTTTTCTGCCAAAACAGTTCCACATTTCTGAGAGCATCCTTCTTCCTTAACATTATCATGGCCAGGTTTAAGACAAACAAAATCCCACAACCACCTCCCAATGTTCTGGCAATCTTCTTCGAAAAGCTGTGGTGCTTTTTTTATTGGAAGAGGGACTTGGCATTGCACAAAAAAGTAACCTCACTGCTGAGATAGAATTTTTCTAATCTCAGTGAAAAGTCTGTCTCAATTTGGCTAATTCATAAGGCTTTGGAAAAATACCAAGCCAGCTGTAGTTCACAAATGCTCGCCAGAGGCCATCTAGAGCTTGCAGGCTTCGTTCTCTGATGAGTTCATGAGCACGGGACATGCTCCAGGGCCCAGAGTGGGACTTCTCTAGCAATTGCAATTCCTAACTGCTTCAGGCGAGAGCAGTTCCAAATTCAGATACTCAGAGTTGAAATCATGGATTTTTAATTTTTTGTTTTTACCTGTTTGTTTCCAGGCTCCATGAAGAACATTAGCTGAACTGCATGCTGAGGAGGTGAGACATGCAAGAGGAGGAGACAGTTTGGAAAAGGAGGCTTAGAGCAGACAGAATGAACCCTGGCAGAGAGCTGGGGTACCCAAAGGGCGTAGAGACTGGGGGAAAATCAGAGGATGGAGAGAACACTGAGGCACGACAAAGTGCAGAGTGTGGCAAGGCAAGTGGGAAACGGCACGTGGGGAAAGGATGTGAGTGACCTCATTTCAACCTCTCTTTGCACGTTATTCTGAGCTCACTTAGGAACCGTTGAGCTCACTTAGAAGGCCTTCCCATAGCTTACTGACTGTACATTAAATAAACCTGGTTATGAAGACAGAATCACACATTTCCACCTGATATTAAAAAAGCTCCAAAACTTCCCAAAACAAAGTGCTTGCTGAACACACCCGAAATGCAAGGAAGGGCATTACCATCATATTACAAACAGAAAACCAGAGCCTGGAAGTATTTCCTGATTATTCAATCTAAGAAGTAGATTTGTTCTACCAGAAGACTGTATAGTGCTGTGTGGGTGTACTTCACATATTCCTGTTACCCTCTACAGCAGATGCAAGTCCTAGATTTTTCTGCAAACTAGGCTTGACTAATGTCAGACATCTAAGGAATAAGGGATGCAAAACTCATAACTGCATGTGGAAGAATTTGGCCTGAGCTGAGGAAGAAGGGAGGGGTCAGAATCTGCAGCCTGGCAGACCCTTAGCCAATTATTCTACAGTATCATTTGATATCAAAGTTACTCCAAGCCTGAAGGGTTCGGGAGCACTCCTTCCCTTCCAGGTGTCATAAAATTTGGAGAGAATTTTCATTCTAAAGCTTCAAATTTGTCCTACTAAAAAAAAAAAGGGGTGGGGGGGTGGAATTCAAAATCCCTATGTACTTCAGCTGAGCCTGGTCTGGCCCTGGAGACACTGCCTTTGCCATGAACACTGCGTAACAGAGCGGTGCTGCCAGTGCCCACTACTTGCTCTGAGATACCCTGTTCAAACAGGCACTTTGTCATCTCACTGTGAGGGCAGCTCCACCGTTTGGCTCACATTCCCATTCCCAGTTTCTTTAGGGCTCGCTGACAGGCCACCTAGGTTTTATCACTGTGACCTGCATTCTTGGTGATTGAACGTGTTGCTTTTAGACATGTTGCACTGCCAAGAGTAATTGTTAGTTTTAAACCGGCTTTGAAAGCAGCAGCCAGCTTGCCGAAGGGATGCAGAGGATGAGTTAGTGATGGCAGCCACTTGGCATTTCCAACCCTGTGGTGTGAAGGAGGATGTGTTTTAAATATTGTGACTTCTTGAATCTCCCATTATCTTGTCAGAGAAGAGGAATGCAATTGACAGTATCAGGATACGTACACATGATCTCTTGTTACTGTTTAAACATAGAAAACAAACTCCTGAGCTGACAGGATCACTATTAGCTATGCAAAATTATTTGTCAGCTCTTTGGAATATGTTTACTTTTCTGGACAGTAAAAACACTGTTTCTTCAGCAACTTCTACTTTTTTGTCCTTAAACAGCAGTGTGAATTATGTTAGTCACCTATATTTATTTCTTTCTTGTTACAAAAGCAGGTGGGCCTACAACTGCAATTGAGTCCCATCTACAAGTGCATAGTTCCAGAAAGAAGTAATTCTGCATTTTAAATTATCCTCCCTGGCTATAAAAACCTGTGTGTTTTTAAAAAATCTTTTCAACATTTGTCAGTATGTCACCATACTAATGCAATCCTTTGTGGTCATCAGGAATTTATTAAAGCACCTTCATGTCAAACCAACTTTGTTTATACCTCACGTGACAAGAAGTGAAGACTTCTTAATTTATAGAAGCCCAAAAATGCTCATAGATTCTACAGATTTAGAGGCAATTTTTAATAGTCTTTTTTATCACACAAGACTTTAAAACACTCAGATGTAAAGTAACATAAAGGCCGTGCCATTTTCTGAACCTATAATATTTCAACTAAGTGCAGTGTTAGACTATACATGTAAATGCCTGGTAAACTATAAGTGGAAACCTAAAGCAGGGGCTGTTATGCACACAGCATGAAAAGTAATTTAACTTAATAACTCCAGTTCAGGTTTCAACCTTGAGAACTCTGCATATTCTTTTATTTGTGCCTAACGATGTTGTACAGCATTTGATACTTTTGGGATCATTACAATGTTAAGTCTCCCATCTTGTCCAACTGCAAATTAAATTCTCTCTAGCTCTGTTTCCCCTGTGGGCCCAACTGCATGAAACAGTTGCACAGCTGAGTAAGGCAAGGGGCTGACTGCATCCAGAAATTCAAAACGGCTTTGGCAATTTCAGCTCTTTTGGGTGTCTCTGAAGAGGACAGGGAAGGAGGGACTTGGTGCAGAGTGTGGGATCACAACAGGCATAGGAGCAACCAGGTCTGCTAGCACCCGTGATGTGCCAGGCTCACTCCTAACACGGAAAGGCACTTCAAAAATACAGCACTTTAGAGCAGAACCTTCTGCTCTTCCTTATTTTGTAATCACAGTCTGGAGGCTACAGCTGCCTGCACACTGGTGTGAGCTGCTGGGGCCATCTCTGGTTCCACTTTGTCCCTAGTGCAGTTCAATTTTGGGTGCAGAAATGCTCCAGGGCTGAAGCTGAATGCAGTACCCAGCCAATGCCTTCAGCACCAGTCAGTCATGCTGGGCCTACAAATCTTGCAATCTTTTCTGACCTTTGCCAGAGCACCCAAGAGGTGAAAAGCAGCACTGGTACACCCTCCTGAAGACATGGGGTGGTGGGAAAAGTATGGTAGCTCTGGTCTTCCTCAGGCCAGGAGATGTTGAGACCGTTCTCCTACTTCCCATTCCAGTGACTGGGCTTTCATGCCCTGAAGTAGGCATCACCCTCCAACTTGTCGCCCACCCATACTTCAGAGCACCAAAGAGCCCCAGCTCACCTTTCAGAAGGGCCCTCTGGAGAGCATCCAGGTCCTGGATACTTTGCAAAAAAGCTATGTGGGTTTTAGGACCTACCTCTCTCTGAAACCCTTTGTACTGGCAACCCATGGTGATGCCTCAGTCTATGGCGGTGGGACTGGAATTTGAGGGGACTGTTTACTGCAAGGGCTTTTATGGAGAGCCTGGCAGATGACACCAGCAGCTCCATCTGCCACTGCATGGCCAAAGGACCAACAGGAACTTCTGCCCTTGAACATCTGCATCCTCTGCAGTATCTCTGGGCCAATCGGGCAAACAGGTTGAAATAGCTCTGGTTCAGATTAGTTACACAGGGAACACAAACAGAAGCATCAACATGACCTTCGAAAACTGAGTTCCCACACAAGATGAAAGGGAGGCAGAATGGCTGCGAAAGTTTGTACAAGCATAACTAATTAAGTTTTCATATTACAAATACAACTCAGGAACAAATAATTATTTTTTGGAGTAGCATCCAGTCTTTGCATTTACTTATGGCCATGCAAGCTGTCCATCAGTGAAAGAACATGCCCCAGCAGAGGTGGGAGTGAGATCCATCTCAGATGTCCGATACAGACCAGTAACCCCTCTCTCGTCAGCAACATCTCCTTCCAGCCCCCCAGCAACAGACCCCAGCCTCTTCACTGGCATTTGCTCACCGAATGCCAGTCTTCAAACATAGCTTGAAGGAGGCAGATTATCAGTGGTCTACTTGTCAGCAGTTTGTCAGGCTGAGCACAAATAGGAAGGTTCAGGAGAAGAATGGAGGAACCCAAGATTCGCATCAGTCTGAAAAGTAATGAGGGACTCCTTGTTAGGAAAATAACAGACCAGTCAGTCCAGGGTAGAGCTGCAGATCTGGGACTGAAATAGGACAGGTAGGAGAAATACTCACCACGCTGACAGAGAAATTGGCCCACACACAGAAAACAAGTCTTCCCTGGAACTAATCCGCTGTGGTCGCGCCTGAATGCAGCTGATGTTTCTAATCTTTTCCTCTGTATTAGATTATCACTGCTTTTCCTTCTCTGGATTTGCTCTGTGTTTCATTTTACTTGCATGACTTTTGCCATTATACAAACTTAAAGTAACATTTTTTTTTTGTCTTGCGCTTAGCAAATTGTGAAACATGCTTCACTGGGAACACAGAGCTCCAAACTGATGAGACAGGCAAGAACATGAAAATAAGGACAAGAGAAATCCCATTGTGTTCACTTCAAGCCCTGTCATCAGAGTAACTCTGCCAAAAAGTGACCTAGAACTGCAGGTTAGGTCTGAACTGTGGTTTACATATTTATAAAGGAAAAGGCTTTACAAAGCAGGTGCCAAGATTTTGAATCTATTAACTGCTTTTCTAATGCTTTTCTGGGTCTCATTGAAATTTCTGCTATTGAAAGTGTTATTTATTTGGAGGTGGTGAGGGCAGGTTTTTTTTTTTATTTTTAACACCATGCCAAAAATCCCAAACCTGCTCCTGGTCCTCTTCATCATCCAAACCTAAAATACCTTTCTTTCCCCCAAAGTAAGTCTATATGTTCTATGCATACTAAAATGCCTAAATTATTAGGGGCCAATTTTTAAGTACTAAAATGTTTTACAGGTATGCTATGTTGTACTGAAAGGAAAAAAACATGCTTCAGAGGAGTTCGCAAAAGACTGCATCAGGCTGGACCCCTCACGTGTCCTACTCAGTCATTTCTTCACAGTAGCATCATTCCGTGCTTTAGTTTTCTGTCTCACTTTTTGTGTTCTCCATTATTTAAGTTAATGCTTCCTTACTAGTCCAATTCCTTCCGCAAAAGTAAACACAAGAATAATATTGTGGAAGTAGCACATAGTGGTGGTGCTGCTGACTGTAAAAGCACATAGTTCATGCACGCTAACAGAGCAGTACTTGTGTGGAGGGAAATCACTATTATCAGAGGCACCGATACAGCTGGAAAACCAAGTTGTTGAACATACAGGTCCCTCTCAGATTTAACACATCACTAAAACTTAGGTGGCATTTGCTACTGAGATATGCCTCTGGTGTTTGTTTGCAATAGCTCTTCCCATCCCCTGGCTCTGTCCACACTGTCAGAGTTGTCTCTGCAAGGCCTATCGCCACAGAGCCTGATTCCTGGCCAGAATTGTGGTACTGCACACTAATGAACGTTATTAACAAGCAACAAGTGGTGCAGGTGTTCATGGGCTAAAAGCTATTGCAATCTGACCGACCTGGTGGTGTGTTGCATTGGAACAAGCACAAACCGATTCTAACACATTTTTTAGCTGCATGGAAGAAAAAGACAGTTGTTTTCATTGACTGCTTCTCAAACAAATCCTTCCATCAAGGACTTAAACCCACACTTGTAGGTTTTCTCTAAGCAGTTCCTGCTAACCAAGTTACAAACACAAAAGTGCAGAAAAAACTAAACAAGTAGACAGGACAGAAAAGTTGAATGAGCATTGGCTCTTCTTATTTTAATGACGAAATATTTTAAGTTAATATCAGTGCATATTTAGAAATAGCATGTGATACTCCCAATGCCAAATACATCAGCAAATTACAGTTTCAAAACTTTATAAATTAATGGCAAGAAAAAAAAAATAATTAAGATTAACATAGAGAATAAGGTTCAAAATAAACATCCTGTTTGTTTGTCGCACTGTGTCAATTATATTCCTGGTACTTAAACAGCAAGGTAGATCCAATATTTCATGGTAATTAGGCTCTCCAAAATAGCAGTTAAATGAATTAAGCTGTTTGCATTTATTTTTGATGTATCATTTAATGTTATTCTTAGCTGTTACAAAGAAATTTAGTCATATCAGAGTAAAATTTCATTCTATGACTGATAAATCACACTAGCATAGGAACACTGCCTTCTGGTTATACCCACTGGAAACAGTCAGCTGAGAATAGGAAGAACTACACGTGAGCACATTTGGCTGTTACATAAAATGGCTTTTTTTTTTTTCTGGTTTCACAGCCTCATAACAATACTGTTTTTCAACATTGTTCCCAGTCATTGTTTTTAAAATGGTTCATCAACATATCCTGAATCAATCACTGATATAAATAACTCCAGTGACAAAATCTATTATGGAAGAACACAGAACTGCAAACTGAAAGTTGTACCAAATGATTTTAAAGTGGAACTGTACTTAATCTATAAAATCCTGTTAAAAAACCCAACCAACCAAACAAAAAACATCACACAGTAAAAGCAATGTCTTTAATTAACTGGCAACAGTGGAATCTGAAAAACTGAGTTACAATTTTTAGAGACAGTTAACTCACAATGGACTCTAATGCAAGCCAAATTGTACTGAAGCTAGAGAGATGCACATTTAAAGCTTGCAAGTGTGATAAAAAAATATTCTCTAGTTCTTTCATTTTGATACAGGGAGTCCAATTCCCTAATGGAAGAAGATAAAATACATCCTCTTTCCAACTCCATCGCTGTACATATATATTCCCTTGATATCAGGAAATGGCATTTCCTTAACAAAAATACCTGCCATGGGAATTGCAGACTTTCTGGTAGTAAGGATTTGTTGATTTTGCTTTTTAAAGTATGTTTTCAAGCAGGTGAAATACTGATAGGATACGCATTTCTTTCACTACTAGTCTATTGCCTAAATCATATACATCAATCCATAACTTCAATCCAACTGCAGTCTACATTGCCTAGAACGATTTGAGAACCTAGTGTGATACTACGGCATGGAGATGACTGCCAGATTATGAAATACCAGGCTAAATCAGATTAGTAGGAAAAGGCACATGCTTCGGATTTAGCAGGAACATCTGCAGGCTCCTCGTTACCATACCCTTACACTCCTGAAGTTACAGTAATTCTGTGCATTACCCAAACAACAGAGTTTGCTTCCAGAAAATCGTGAGGTAACAGGAAACTTCTGCTTATGGCACATACACATGAAAGTCTGTGAACTCAGCTGAAACTCTCGAGGTGCTTGGGACAACGCAGACACAAGGTAGGCTACAGTCTGGTTAGGCCAGAAACAAAAACTTAACGTATCATTATACTGCATACATTCCTTTTATGCACAAATACAGGGTGCGCAAAATAAGCTGTTTGCTCAGTAAAATTTAATGTTTTGCATATGTAAAATAATCAGTTAATACTGCAATATAATGAAAAAACATGCATTAGATAAACAGAGCTTCTTCCCCATGAACAGGAGTTCTCAGGAACATTTTATTCTGCTTCAGGTAACATCTCATGATTTGCCAGCTTACAGTCCCTTTTAAAGAACACAGTATTTAGCTAAAACTGAAAAGCAAAATTAAAAAACAAAAACAAAGGAAAAAAGTTTTGATTTTAGTTGCAATACAGCTGGGATAGATGCAACTGCGCTGTTGCAATGCACCAAAGAGTAATGAAAATTCAACATGAATATCAGAAGAATAAATAGATACCCTAAATTAATCTCTGTAAATACATTCAAAGGTCCACTTAAGACACCCTTATGCGTAACTCACACTTCACTGAATCTGCAGATAGAGATGGATGTTAGTTCATGGGGAAAGCAATTTATCATGTGACTCGGTTTATCCGTCATTATTTCAGCAAAAATCAGTAGCAAATTTGAAAATTTACATTTATTTTCCCCAGACCGACCACACAGAGGCTTGTCATAAAGTCTATTATTTCCAATGTTCAATCAATAAGGCTTTATTTACACTTTTTTATTATAAAGTCAGGAAAAAGTTTGGTGCAATGTGCAAGAAAAGACTGCACATTTCACTGACTGGAGACTAACATCTGCTTATGGTTTAATGCTAACCCACAGGCAGCCAATTAAAGTCCCATATATCCATGTTTTTACATAAAGTTTCCTTCCAGATTCTGTCAGAAGCATACTAGCAGTCAGGCCACCTAAAAACAGCAAAGATGGCAAAGTTTTCTTGAGGCTTAGTTTGGAATGAACACTTTTCCCAGGGAACTTATTTCTTCTTTTGGAATCCTTTGCATCATAAAACTCTATTAGTAACCTATAAGCAGACAAAAGGACATGGTCAAAGTTACACATTAGCGCACCAGTAACTACCTCTAATCACACATTGTTTAACAATTGATTTCACAATATGCAGCAGCTCATCTGTATCAAGTTTAAATTCTCAGTATGGCTTAAGAATATGATGCATTCAAAGTAACATGGCACGTCAGAGTACTCAGCCTGAACCCTTGTAAGCAATAAAAGCAGATTTTCCTTGGGGACCAATTTTAACACTGAATATAAAAGTTGAAAAGAGTCCTTTTCATTCAGCATTTAGCAGGTACTGGGCAGTATCGTAGGACAAACCAGCACACAGTTAATCACTGAACACCAAAGGAGGGAGGAAAAAGTATCTTCGTAAAACAGGCTAATAAATAACAAGGGCTCTCAAGACACTAAATATTTTGGAAGCCATAGGTGCAAGAGTAAAATGCTATGCCACTGGTTTAACTTTCTTCCTCCTATTTTTGAAAACCAGTAATAAATGGATTTGAAAATTTTGGGTTTTTTTTTTAAGTATCTCTAAATTCGCCTGACAGACTGCTTTGGTCCCAGGAAAGATGTTCCAGTTAACAGGAGTCTACAACGAGACAGATGACCTGGGTTCAGTTTTGCTGGTCTTCACCAGAAGACTACTTCAGGGATACTGGACAGCCCTTTACTGTATGCATCAGTTCCTTATCTATAAAATCAAATTCAGACCTTCTTCCTCTCAAAATTGAAGAAAAATTACTTAGTGATCCTAAACTTCTAAGACACTTCAGTAACAGTGCCATTTTTACAGATAGTCATGTTAAGTTTTACATGGATTTGAAGTTCACATGACAAATTAATCTAGTTTTACTTCCACGGACTATGAGACTGGTGGAACAATTTTAAAGCAGAACATACTTGAAGAACCAGGGAAATTTCTGTCTCACACAATGTATTCAAAGATCTGGGAATTAAACAGATTAATCTCCCTTAAACTGGACTTCAGATGTGGCAAAGCAAACCATCATCTCTCAAACAATATTTAAATCCCACATTTAGGCATGGAGTCCTTCCGGAGCACAAGGTCACCCAGGATCTGCTGCATATGCTCACTAGTGACCTTATCAGGAGATACTGGAGGGAGCCAGTCACTTCAGTTCTGCCACGATTCAAAGACAGACAGATGAAACTTTCACTTCACCTAATTTTCCCAGCGAAGGTAGGGATCTCGTGTTTTTATCCAGTCACTATCTGATGGAAGATGCATAAACAGTTTCGGCAGATTAGATCAAGATCTGCCCCTTTCTAACTGTAACCTAACACTGATTACGAGGCTAGAATCAGCTTTTTGCTTTCTTGCCTACCATGGGCATATTACGTTCATGGCTGCATTTGACTCAGCTACAAGAAGATACATGGCGAGTATTCAGATGAATATGAGTCTTGCCTGGAACATGGACTCACACTTCTTCAGTGTAAGGAAGCTCTGAAACCCAAGAATCCCAACCTCTTGAACAAAAGGTTTAACCACAAGGTTATTATACAAAGCATGCACAGGACTACCAACACCACCTCTCTTCTGAGAGCCTTACAGCTTGCACTGCTGGTAACACAGAAATCATGGGTATATCTGTTAACATGAGACAGCTTGAAACAGAAAATCCTGCATATTGCTACTCACTTATCCTTTATTTCAAAACGTTCATGAAGCCACCTTCTCATATACATCTGCTCTTCTGGAATGTCCTTCAGTTCAATTCGATCAATGAAAATATGAACTCTTGGGCATTCCTTGCAAAGAAACTCTAAAAGGAGAGCAAAACAACAGAACTGAGTTAGAAAAACACCGTAGGACGTTTATTTGTCTAAACTACACCAGAAATCTGACCTTGTAGCTTTAAGTGCCTTGAAAGTCTAACTTCAGTTCTCAAAAGCCTCCCTTCTTCATGTTCAGACCCTGAGCACTTCACTAAACTTGGAAGCCATCTGGCCTAAATACTTTTGAGATGGTGGCCCATTATCATGTACAGCATGGAAAAGCTGTCCTAAAATGCACCCTGCTAACTATAAAATGCTGTGTTAGAAAATGTTATACTTCCACCTCAGCAGCAATTTACTCATTCTGTAGCATGGGATGCAATAACTTTGATGTCATAAAGTTACCCACCCCGCAGTTTTGATTAAAGTTAGTAATCCTCTTTGCTCATCCTTTTTGAAATCTAAATTTTGTTTGCTCCTGGATGACAAAATCAGAATTACAGTGATTTCCTGAAGTATGTCAAGAAGGAAGTAGGCTTCAGTTTAAATAATAACCTATAATTAAAAAGTATAATAGTTCAAAAGACTCAGAAAAAAATGCTGCCTTCCATTTTGCATCCCTTCATTTTTCCTCTGTCTTACAAAGCTTGAGACAGTCCTATTGCTATCCTCTTCTCCCATTTCCTCAATTTGTCCCTAGAAAAATTTAGCGAGCAAGCCTTAATTACAAACAAAACTCCATTACTCAAATAGCCTTGTGGAATTTCTTACAACTAACAAGTGGTAAGAATACTGCTCATGGGATGAAAATCCAACCAGTATTTGTGTATTAGTAATAATTTGCATTTATCAGTAGCAAGGGTATTGCAATAGCCATAGCATCCCTGTGAAGAGATGTATGATGTGAGGATGGAAATGCTTAGAAATTTGGACAGTTCATATTTTGAAAAGGGACCAGAAGTGCCTTCCTACAATACCGACAGGCAACAAATGTAACACAGACTGGGTGGTCCTTTATCTTGTTGACATTCTTTGGACAGCTGTGCAGATGTATGGAAGACTTTGACCCCTAACTGTTAGGGGTATCTTGAGGAATGACTATGTGCAACATAATTGTTGCTGCCTGTACATCTTTATTATTGTCTGTCAAAGCAGATATCCCCCTATTTGTTTTTCTGCTTTACAGGATTATTGATTGTTAAGGACTCTGCTGTAAAAGCAATCCTTATCGTATACTAGAAATTGCCTCACAGATTTTCAAAAGCCTATTCGTACAAATGTATTTGTGGGCTTGTAGAGGGAGAAGGAAGGAGAACAGCTAAAGAAATCAGCAAAGTCTTACAGCATTTTGAAGCAGAAATCTGTAAGGTGCTGTGTGCGGTTTTGTCTAGTCACCACGGGGTAAAGGGAGCAACATGGGCCACACACCACCAACTGAAGAAATGGCTGAGGGCTCTAACCAGAAACAAGTCCACCTCTTCACCACAGAGCAGCAAACACAACTGTTGCTAAAAAGTTTCTGGTACAATAATCTGCTAGCTACAGCTATTAGGTGGCAGACAAGTTAAGTACTTGGGAGTCCAGAATGATGGTACGTATAGACATCACCTTGAGGTTTATGTGCGTGCTTTTGCTAACCACAAAGAAATCAGTGGTTCTCTCCAACCTCCCCCCTGCCCACCACCAAAGGCTAGGGGTGGGCAAGATCTTGGGAGGGGACACAGCCAGGACAGCTGACCCAAAGTGACCAAGGGGATATTCCATACCATATGATGTCTACTCAGATATAATAGCTAAGAAAAAGGGGGAGGAAGGGGGGAGGCATTCATTGTTTATGACATTTGTCTTCCAGAACAGTGGCTACACGTACTGAAGCCCTGCTTCCCGGGAAGTGGCTGAACCTCACCTGCTGATGGGATGTACAGAATAACGTCTTTCGATTTCCTTCACTTCCACACGCATGACTTTTGCTATTCTTTCATTAAACTGCCTTTATCTTGACCCACAAGGGGTTTTTTTTCCCCATCTTACTTTCCTCCCTCCTTGTTCTGCTGAGGAGGGGAGTGACAGAGTGGCTTGGTGGGCACCTGGCACCCAGTTCAAGTCAACCCACCACAACAGTATTTTCCAGATCTGTTTCTCTTAGGATACTATCTAGGCACATGAATGAAGGTCATTCACTATATGAGCACCTAAAAGCATACTATTAATATTTTAAAATGACAGATGTATCATCCCTGTCTTAAATGCTTATAATGTCCACTGATGTGCAAATCCTCTTTTTGAGTGCCATTACCTACGAAGTGGAACATTCTAACAATATGCAAAACTGTATCTAAAAAAACCCGTGCATGGAAGCCAGATTATAGTCTTTTTTGTACTAGACTCCTAAACAAAACATCTGTGCTATGCAAATTTAGCTAGGGCTGAAGATCTAGTTTTAAAAGATGTTAGACACATTCTGTGCATTACATAGTGTATGTTTCTTTTGCTTCACCGCACATAGGCTGTTCTGTATAGGAACAAACAACTCTTTCCTGATGTTATTTATAATCTCAGTTATAAATTATTAAGCAAAGTTACAAACCAAACAAAATTCTAAGCCAGATGAGATACCATTATTAATAGCTATATGGTATTTTTAAAACTAATGTTAAGCTGCTTAAAAAAATACTGATATTTGGTCATTTAAAGACAGCAACAGAGTAAATTATCAATAATAAGCTCTAGTTAACAAAACACAAATAAGGCATTAGTATTTGAAAATTAACACCTTCCACCACCAAAGCTGAAATGTAGCAACTCTACAAATCTTAGAAAGCAAAAAATCCTCCACAAAAATTGAAGCGTTGCTGCTGGGTTTCTACCTTATGCCCAAGTTCCAAAACAAGTTGACCCTTACTACTTCCCACACTAGTCATCTCCGAAGAGTCTAAACCAAGTCCCCATATGTGAAGATCCTAAGACTTTGTTTTAATTTCTCACCTTTGTTAATCCCAATGCCCATCTCCACAGCCTTTCTCTCCCTTGCAGCTTGACTTAGTAGAGCCTTGCCAAAGACTGTGTAATTTGCAGCTGCAGGTGCTCCCCTAAAGAGGATCATGATGGATGGCTATAAACTCTTCAGAAGGGATGGGCAAGGAAGGAGAGGCGGTAGGGTCACCTTGTATGTTGGAAAGTGTTTTGATTGTCTAGAGCTTAATGGTGATGATGACAGGGTTGAGTGTTTATGGATAAGAATTGAGGGAAGGCCAACGAGGCAGATATCATGGTGGGAGTTTGTTACAGACCACTGAACCAGGATGAAGAGGCAGACTAAATATTCTACAAGCAGCTCGGAGAAGTCGCACAGTTGCTAGCCCTTGTTCTCATGGGAGACTTCAACTTACCAGGTGTCAGCTGGAAATACAATACAGCAGAGAGGAAACAGTGTAGGAGGTGCCTGCTGTGTGTGGAAGAGAGCTTCCTGACACAGCTGGTGAGGGAGCCAACTGGGGAAGGCACCCTGCTGGACCCGCTGTTGGTGAACAGAGAAGGACCTGTGGGTGATGTGGTGGTTGGAGGCCATCTTGGGCAGGGGAGCCCAAGATGTTATGGAGCAGATCATCCTAGGCTCCATCACAAGGCACATACAAGACAACGAGATCAGGCCCAGTCAGCACGGGTTTATGAAAGGCAGTTCCTGCTTGACTGACCTGATCTCCTTTTTCAAGGTAACCCACTTAGCGGATGAGGGAGAGGCTGTGGATGTTGTCTACCTTGACTTTAGTAAAGCCTTTGAGACAGTTTCCACAGCGTTCTCCTGGAGAAACTGGCTGCTCATGGCTTGGACAAGTGTACTGTTTGCTGGGTAGAAATCTGGCTGGGTGGCTGAGCCCAAAGTGTGGTGGTGAATGGAGTTACATCCACTTGGCAGATGGTCACAAGTGGTGTTCCCCAGGGCTCTGTATTGGGGCTGGTTCCGTTTAGTATCTTTATCAGTGATCTGGATGAGAGGATTAAGTTCACCCTCAGGAATTTCGCATAAACACCAAGCTGGGTGGGAGCGTTGATCTGCCTGAGGGCAGGAAGGCTCTGCAGAGGGATCTGGACAGGCTGGATTCATGGGCCGAGGCCAGTTGTATGAGGTTCAACAAGGCTCAGTGCTGGGTCCTGCGCTGGGGTCACAACAACCCCACACAGTGCTATAGGTTTGGGGAAGTGTCTGGAAAACTGCCTGGTGAAAAAGACCTGGGGGTGGTGGTTAACAGTCGGCTGATATGAGCCAGCAGTGGCCCAGGTGGCCAGGAGGGCCAAGAGCACCCTGGCCTGTATCAGAAACAGTGTGGCCAGCAGGGCTGGGGCAGTGATCGTCCCCCCGTACTCGGCACTGGTGAGGCCACACCTCGAATCCTGTGCTCAGTTTTGGGCCCCTCACTACAGGAAAGACGTTGATGTGCTGGAGCGTGTCCAGAGAAGGGCAACAAAACTGGTGAAGGGTCTGGAGCACAAGTCTTATGAGGAGCGGCTGAGGGAACGGGGGCTGTTTAGTCTGGAGAGGAGGAGGCTCAGGGGAGACCTTGTCACTCTCTACAACTTCCTGAAAGGAGGCTGTAGTGAGGTGGGTGTCAGTCTCTTCTCCCAAGTAACAAGCGATGGGACAGGAGAAAATGGCCTCAAGTTGCACCAGGGGAGATTTAGATTGGATATTAGGAAGAATTTCTTCCCCAAAAGGGCTGTCAAGCATTGGAACAGGCTGCCCATGGAAGTGGTTGAGTCACCATCCCTGGAGGTATTTAAAAGACATGTAGATGTGGCACTTAGGGACATCCGTGGTTTAGTAGTGGACTTGGCAGTGCTGGGTTGATGACCGGACTCTATGATCCAAAAAGGTCTTTTCCAACCTAAATGATTCTATTAGTCTATGATTTCCATCCATCGAATCAAAGCCATTTTATCAAAAGCCTGGGCACTCAGGACATCTGCAGATGACTTTATAATGTATGCAATCAAGCTACTCAGGCAATCTGACGAGTCTTTAATTATCCAATTCATGTCAGGGTTTAATGCAACTAATCCCAATTTTTTTTCTCTAGACGGACAATGTCACTGCAATCACATAAGAACACCAGTGGGTAAGAACAATATATTGAGAGGTTGTTTTTGAGAAGAAACAGCTGGATTTTATCACCACAACCTTTAAAGGATTGTGGTGGTCCCACGACTATTAATTTCACATTAGCTTAACTCCCAGAAGACTTACGTAATTAAGCTCAGAAATAAAATCTTATTGAAGCAATTTATTATGTGCAAATTATATCCAACTTCAGGGACACTAGCCCTCAAGCCAACATCTGACAGGCTTTTCAGATCCTTAAACTTGCCAGAATTCCTTATAATTAACAGCAGGAACAAGGAGGCCTGAACTTTCCTTCAAGACAAAACTTAAGTGCAAATCACACATTATAATCAAACATTGTACCAGGGACAGCATTAGTCAATCAAGAACTGAGCACAATTTGGGTTAAATGAACACTAACAAGCTGTGTGGGAGCCAAGTGGACTGACTTTTGTGCGGGAGATAATTTCCTAATAACACTTTCTATCTGGCTAAATAACAGATGCAAGTGCAGAATGTTTATAATGCTTCTAGTGACCAACCATTGCAGAAGGAAGGAACTGAATGTAACGCAGTGGATTGGGCATTTTTTGTTCTTAAACTGTGACACTGGGGCCTTCCTTCTGTGGGACAAGATTCACACTAACACAGGACTGAAATATTCAGTGCTGAATTAGGATTAATGAACAAGGTGCAACAGCCTGCAGAAAAGGAATCTGGTCTACAGTTTTTAATTCCAAACAAATGTTTTGGGAGGGTGTTTTGCTTGCTGGGGCTTCCACAAGGTTGTACCAGTTTTCAATTTCTCACCTTCAAAAGCCAATTAATTCTGTTTTCAATTATCAGCATTACCAGGGAAAGTAAGGGAAGGAGAGAAGCTCTAAAGCACAGCCATACCTGTAACTGAGAAGGGACACACAAATGGCCTCAGACCACCTTCCTCTTAACTCTACCACAGAAGTTCATTCCACAACTCCAAATTATTTGCCTTGCCCCTTAAGAAAGTTGTGACAGGGGCGTTACACTTAAACAGATATTCCAGTTTTCAATTACTAATGAAGTCTATTTTTATATGCACTTTAAATATGACAGCAATAAAGTAGCTCAGATTTCAACCTCCTACATCAGCTCTTTTACTGCAATGTAATTATTGCCAAAGTCCTTCAAAATTAAGGAAGGACAAACTGTAGCCTGACATAGCAGTGTCTGCTTAAAGAGTCCCTGGTTCTCTCCTGTTTGTGATAAACTGAAAGTGATTATCACAGGAAACTGAAATCTGAATAACCTTTATTATTCTAAATAAGTAGCATTTCAAACATATAAGAGTATGTCTCTTCAGGAATAGAACACTGCATGTTGTGGTGCTTATAGTTTCACTGGCAAAACAGTGATAGCAAAGACATTCATTCCTCTCTGAACTGTAGATGCTTTCTCCACCCTTTTAAAATGTCCATTTTTCTGGACTTAAGTGTGCAGCTACCGAAGCAGCTGGTAAACTATCCCCCTCCTCAAAGAAAGAAATCCCATCTCTCCACCTTCATTTACTTGGTACACCAAAGTAACAACCCATTGGCAAAACAAACTAATTTAAGTGCTGTGTTGTTTCTCTGCCTGAGACCTTCCGTCACCTCAAGTTGAGCTGACAGGAAACTATTTCACGGCTTGCTCTAACAAAACAGAGCAGTGCTACAGCAAAGCGGAACTAGATGGGAAAGCAAACATCCAGGGTACAGCACAGGTTGTTTAGATGGATTAACCTGGGGAGCAGTGGAGGAGTAGGCAGCACTAGCACCTGCTGGTACTGCTGATGTAGGGAAGCGTGGAGGGGATGTTGTGCAGGCTACGTGGAAGCTTGCCTGGGACCTGAGGAACAGCATTTTCAGAAATACTGCTAATCCCCTGTGCAAGGCCTGAGCGGCACACTGAGACCAGAGCCTCCATGCATGCACGAGGGGCACAGCGTATGGAGTAAGCACCTCAGGAGCTGGGGGACCTTCTGAGATGAGAAATGGGATGCACCTGAATCATTATTAAACCAGGGTGCTGGCAATGAAAACTAAAAAAAGTTAGGGCGCATTTCAACTAGCAGCTGGGGAAAGCTGGAGGTCAGGAAAAGCAATCTGTTCAGAGGGACGTAACCTATGAGGTGGATGTGGCTAAAATTCAATGTGAGGGCAAAACTCAGAAGCGCCTCTGTACCAGCATAAGAAGCCTAACCATGAAGACAGAAGAAAAATAATTATTGGCACCAAGAGATTACCCCTGTAAGGCAGGTATCCCAGTGGTCTTGAAGGATCATGCAATGTCATCAGGCTACCACGTTTATAGGAATGGCATAATAGGATGTACAGGTGAGGGAACGGCAGAGTGTGTGAAGGGTTATATAAAGTGTAATAGCCTTATATAATAATGAGACAGAAGCACAATGAAATCCTTGTGGACAGAAATCCCAGTGGATGGAAATCCCAGGCCCTAATAAAACATATCTTAGACAGATTTTTAAATTACTTCTTGATAAGTGTGATAACAGTGACCAGAAATTGTCAAGCCAGACTGAGAGCTGCAAGTTCAGGACTGACAGCAAGAGCGTGTGATTCCAGCTACCTTTTATCAAACTGCATCAACACTTCATCAGGATGAGGCATATGCAGTGGGGTGGGGTGGGGTGTGTGGGACACAGACACCAAACCAACCCAAACCAAAACCAACTAACCGAATGAAAAAAACAGAAAGAAAAAAAAAAAAAAAAAGACAAAAAAAGACGACATTGTTTCCTGGAACAACTAGCAGCAAAACCCACAAGAAAAGATACATTCCCGATGTGGTCTTCAGTGGTGCACAGTGTTAGTGAGAACTGCACTGGAACCACTGTACAATTAATTTAAGCAATGTAGAGAAAGAGACCTAATGAATCCAGTGCACAAACACAGAATTAAAGAACTATGTAATAAGGGAGGGAGGGAAAGAAAAAAACCCAAAGTGCAGAAACAGTGCAAAAGGAGGCAGCCTAGAGGCTGTGAAAAAAGACCCCCTAAATACCAAATCCCAGGAAAACTCTTATTAGAAACCCAGGTAAAAGATGTATAATACTGCAAAAGAAGTAGTCTGGGTGGGTCTGAAACCCATCTGTATGGCTTAAAGAGAAAATTAAGGAGGCTACCACTACACTCCTACCTTCTCTTTGAGGAATGGAAATCTTGTCCAAACAAAGGAAAAGCCACAAACCACTCACACCAAATATAAACATAAAATTATGAGGAATAAAAAGGACTTGAAAAATGCAAAGGATGCACTTACCATTTTAACTTTTCTGAATAAATTAAAAGCAGTAAACCGGGTAAGGCACTGGTGGAACTGCTGGATGACAAAGGTGTGAAGAGCAGCACTCATGGTAAAGTATAAGCCAATGCAAGAGAAGCTCAAAAATTTATTTGTATTATTTTTTCTTGCTGAAAATGTTTGATTCCTACACCCATTGCATTCTTTGTACCAGATCCCTCAAAGGAAGTAGATCAATAAGTAAACAGACAGCAAGTATTAGACTAAATAAACAAGTTAGATGTCAGGAAGTCACCAAGTCCAGACAGCAATCATTCAAAAGCTCTCAAATGTGGAATTTAAAAACAAAGATGTGTAACCTATCATCACAAACACCCACTGTCCCATAAAAATGGAACCCTTCTACAAACGAGGGCTTTAGAGATGATGCTAGGAAATACAAACCAAAGAGTCTTACCACCCTGGGTAAGATAGCAGGGTCTATAATAACATCACTACACGCAGAGATAATCACAGTCTGTCGGCAAAAAGTTGGCATGGATTCTGTAAAGGGAAATTCTGTCTCACCCATTTGATGGATTTCTACAACAGTGTCAAGGAGCAGGCGGATAAAGGGAATTCACTGGACATGACATATTTAAATTTCCATAAAGTCTCTGAGAGGGTTCCACATTGAAGGCTATTAAAGAAATTAAGCTGCCATGGGATTAGAGGAAATGATGCTTTATAGACTGAAAGCTGCTTAAAGGAGAGGAAGCAAATGGAAGGACTTAATGGTCACTTTTCAGGATGGAAAAAACCCAGCAAATGATGTCCTCCAGGGACTGATGCGAGGACTGGTTTTATTCTGTGTCATGACCAATGAGCTGAAGAAGAGAGCAAACAGTGAAAAACAGTTTTTCACATCTTTTTCAGGACCTCAAGCTCTTCTGGGTAGTCAAATGCTGGCTGAACTCCAACAGGACCTCAAAGCTGAACAAACTGGGTGAAAATGTGGCAGCCAAGCTTCAGCATAAACAAACACGGGGAAAAAAAACCTGAAAACCTAATCACACGACGCTTAACTTGGAACTGGTGCTTACAATTTGGGAGTTGCGGCCGTTCTCTGAAACCATCCTCTCAACTGTGCAGCAGCAGCCCAAATCACCCCAGATAGTGGGTGGCATCAGCAAGGACACTGAGAACAGGGCAAGTGAGTCACTTTGTAGATATATAGAAAGATTGTGAACCCACATTTTAAATACCATGTGCAGTTCTGGTCCCTGTATCCACAGGAGGCTGTACTGGACTCAGAGAAAGCCAAAGAAAAGGCCAACTAAAAGGAGATTTAAGGAGAAAAAGCACTTGCATTACAAACAAGGAGAGAGATTAAAAAGCCAGAATTCTCAGTTTGGAGAAGGGAAGCAGAGGGAATGATATGACATCTTAAAAAATAATATTAAAAAATCCTGAAGATGACAGGTAAGAATTAATCCTGCAAATTCGAGGGTAAATAATCACATTTCTGTACCTTCCAAAAGATGCCCAGATCTAAAGACTCTCTTAAAATTATTATCAGAAAATAGTACATATGGGTTTTTTATACCAGTATTAGCACTGGAGAACAGCAGAGTGTCATTGTAAGATGTTGCTGAAACTAGATGGTATTTGACGAAGACCCATAGTACTTGCACTGAAACAATCTTCAAGTGCTTTAATCTGTTATTCTAACAGATGCATTCTGGCCTTTGTACTGCTCTGTAAGAATTTGTAAATATTGTATGTGGCCCAAGTTAGCAGGAGGTTTCCTACAAAAGCATAATGGTTTTGATCAATAGGCTGCCAGCAACAGAACCTTGATCAGGTTAGGTCTGTGGATTACTGCATCTAAAGGGTACCCCACTGCTGGTAACTGGAAAGGAGCAAATTTAGATAATCTGTGTCTGTCTTGGAACATTTTTAAAGTTTCAGAAGTGGAAAAAAGAAGTTGAACTTAGAATTAAAAAAAAAAAAGGGGGGGGGGCAAGAAAAGATACGAGGATTGGACCAGTTCAAAACAATGCTCCAGCAAATAAACAGGATCTGTTCGGAACTACGCCAGCACTGCTAGTATTGATGTTTTTGCCTTTCCTTCAGCCAGTCTGTTTTGATAAATACAGAACAGAGTAGAAGAAACAGACTCTGATCAACAAAAAAGGCAAAAATAAACACAGGCTCTCTAAGCAGCAACATATTTCTGGCCAAACCTGATAGTGTGAAGAAATTAAAGTTGTTATTGTTATCCTCAGGGTTTAGATACACTTTTGAGTAAAGATCAGGAGTTCCTCGAGCTGTTGTACATAAATGCTGCCTAGGGAGCTGAATGCTTCTTATGTGCGTGAGGCCCAGTGTGCAGGGTAATTTTATGAATCTCCAGTGTAAATACTTCCAAAATCCTCTTTGTGTAGCAGAGGTTTTTGATGACCGTGTGCTTTCTGATCACTAATTCCCAAAGGGAAGCTACAGATATCTACCTTCAGTAGGAGCTGCTTGAGAGTAACAGAGATACACAACGTCCTAGTTTACAGAGGCACACACACTCTAGGCTCAAAGGGATGGTGTAGGGGGTTATTACTCCCATTGTGGTGGGTGTTAATAACACTCAGATGCAGCACCCACAGGTGTTTGTGATGTGGGAAAAGGAAGAATCATTTGTGCTTGCCTTATTCTTACACTGCTCCTTAGGCAGTTTTTTGACTGTTGGTGGAGGCAAAAAACTGGGCTACAGGGACTCTGAATAGTGTCATCTTTACCGCCTTGTTCTGAGATATGTAAAGAAACAGAGATGCCACTCATACTCAGACTGATAGTAATTTCTCTTATTTTTTTGGAGTCCTGTGAAGAACTACAGCAAGACCTGCATACGTTCCCATAACCTGATGCTGCTCTTCAGTGAAACATCATTATTTTTGAGAAGTAAAATGTTTATTTGTTACAGTACGAAAATACTTTGTGTTTACCCAGACGGTCCTTATCTGCAGAATATTGATGCATATGTCCACATCTGTGTTCAAAGTGCCATTTCAAATAAGCCATCCACAAATTAACAGATAGGCTTTCATCTTATCCAAACTATTTTTACTAGGAAATTACAGGGGCTCTAAAATGACAGATCTAGTCCTACGGAGGACAAGTTAAAATGCATTCAGTTTTAAACGGAATGATAGTTTATTTACTTTGTGGTACTTGGTGAAATCATGTTATCAAAAAAAGTTGTATTTTAATATTTTACACAAAATAAAACCAGGGTTTTCCTTTAAAGGAAAAATGAATGATAGAATATCACAGAACTATGTTGTCGACTAGTACTGTTATCAAAATTCCTCCAAGTATTTAAATGGAAATTTACATTTTGAAATATGAAAGGTAGTTACCTAAATATTGCTTGAACAGATGCGGAATTACAAGTTCTTGATATGAGATCTACTATACATGTTAAAATGCAAATTTCACCAGTGCTGACATCCAGCCTCAGTTCTAATCTACACCCTTTCTTCAGTTGCTCTAAAATAATTGCCATTTACTTTTCCATATTCTTTCATGCAGTAAGAACACAACAGCTAGCAGAGATCTGAACAGATTATTAGTCATTTCATCACGGTAAATCTTACTTTGGACAGTTTTACATTCCTGTTACTGTATATCAGTTTATTATCAACATATCTGTAACCATCTACTTCTTATCATTCTTTGAACCTTGAAAGACAATGGATGTGATCAAATCTGGGCCACGGCCCAGACCAAAGACTGGTTTCTATTGCTCCAGCTTCTTTTCCATTGTCCTGTACTTCACTGTCTAACTGGGTCCTAACAAAAATGCAAGCATTTGGAAAAGTGTAATTTCCCCTAGGGAAGTTAGGCTAGTCTGACCTCCTCAAATTATACTGATCAAGTGATGTACAGATTTTCAGAAATGTACACAATACACATGCTTTCAAAGTGTTTGCTCTGGAAATTATATACAGCAGAGTCAATAATTCTAAGGAATTCTTCTGACTTCTTTAAGACAGAGTCTACATGTACTTGCTATTTTTATTCAGTGTTTACCGTTGTCACATGCTGCTATTTCACACAGTCTTTCATCTACAACGGCCAGATGAATACCATCTGGTTATGTTAAAGCCTTCAGGCAGAATAATAAAGATGCAGATGTACATAATGCTCTTTCAGGTGCAAGAATGACAACGGTTCCCATGTCCCACGAGACCTACCTCCTAACACCAGGCAAAGCTGGATGGAACACTTAGGACATTCATTCAGAAGGGGGAACACTAGGTTGTAATTTTTTTTCCCCAAGCTTATTTCTACTTTTTACTTAATGACAGGGTAGTAAATATCAACAAATCCAGCACAAGAGTTTCCCCCCCACCCCTTTTCCCTTCTAAATAGTTTTTCCAGAATTCAGTACCTGAGATGCACTTCAGCTATGCCCATATGTCTATTTACAACTTATCCTAATGACCACAAATAAATACTGTCTAGCAGGATGGTCCTCCCTAAGCAGGACCATCACGTTCTTTCATTAACAATCTGGACAAAGCATCTTCAGTAGCGATAGGGGAGAAATCTGTGGGAAATCGCTGTTCTTTGGAAAGACTACCATGTGCAGGATAAGCTTTCATTGGAAATGTACCAAGATCCAAACTTCTTGGAATCAAAAGGAAAAAATAACAAATAAATGGCAGGAAAAAAAATTCATCCATTGGTCACAACTGAATGTGAAGCAATAGCAAAAAGCAACATCCCTGTCTAAAGCTAATCTTAGTAGTCCCTGTCTAAGACTAATCAAATTGACGTCTTCTAAACCAAACAACTTGCAGCTGGAAAGTGCCAACAGAACATTAAAATGCATAAATACTGACAAAAAGTTCAACGCATTTGAAAGCATATACTATAGTAATTTGCCTGCTCTAAAAAGGTACTATGTTACCAGGTGTGCCTAGCATTCACCCCTCTTCTCAAAGCACTAATGCAGAAAAGATGGTGAATATCCATTTTCCATTGGCTAGTATACTATGTTGTGGTTTAATCCTGTTAAGCAAGTCAACATTGTGATATTTAAGCTTGTTGGAATGAAAAAAAATTAAAACCCTGATTTTGCTAAGAAAGTCTATTTACACTAAGAGTTTCATATTACAAAATTTAAAATGCAATTCATTTTTTCTTCAGACTTTTTACCCATTTACAGTTTACTACCATAATTTCTCAGATAAAGCATGGTAGTACAATTCACAGTCACTAAAATGTTCTGTTTAACCTGCTCTGTTTACTGCTGGAGACAGCAGCCGAGAGCTGACCAGATCCCTGGGTAAGTATGGGTTTTTCCAGAAGTGGTAGAGGCTCTTCTGAGGAATTGAGATTTATAGAACTGAAAGTAAAATGCATTTCAAGAAACACATTATATCTGTGTGGAATTCAGATTTCATTCACATGGGAAATGTCATACTATGGGAAATACAGTCCTCAAGTAAAGTTGTGTTTATCAGAAGTTTGTTTTCCATGCAATAAATTTCAATCAGAGTTGCTAGATTGAAAAAGACACGTCGACCTTATCTTTTAAAAATTACCAGGATCACACTGCCATTTTATTCCGATGAGAATGAAACCCAAAATTCTCATTCAGCATTGGCACAAATATGAAATGTTCATATGAAATGCACACATGAAAATGGCATTTTATAACTCATTTTAGTATGGTAAAAGAGCAATAATGCTAAAAAATGTCAGATCCAAAACAACATGTAATTCAATTCTTGTTATATTATATCCCTGGACAGACCAATTGTTGGACTTCTGCATAACAAATGGTGAAATGATCTTGATCTCTTAGAACAGAAATGTTTTTCTTCCACTTTATGACTGGAGGGCCTAAAAGAATGACAGCTATGTTCCACACTGTCATTTCTAAAGTGTCCTTAATCTACATAATTTATATTATATGGAATACACGTGACTGCCACACTAGCATAGATATCCTACATGGATATTTCATCTACCTATTCTGTAATGGGTAACAACTGGTTGGCTGCACTTCATTCTATGTTACTGAACTTATTTTTACCCAAGGCTGAAACAGTGATTACCCCAGCCCTAATAGTAAGGGTGGCTGAAAGATACGCCTGGGCTGCCCCACTGTGAGTCTCCAAAGGCTGGATGTGGGGTAGCCACCCCAAACCGCCTAATTAACACTTGACACTGGATGCAAGAAATAGCCAACAAGGAAATTAAATTTGTTAGTTCCCTTTCTGTAATGATATCATGCTTCATGCAAACTGGAAGGTTCAAGAGGTGAAGAGGTCTTATAAGGAATTTGAACATTTGCCATCTTATCATTAGGTAATGACATTTTAATAGTTTAATTAACCATCAGGCAGTGAAAATTCCAGCATGAAAATGGTTGAAACTGCCTAATAATTAAGTCAGGAAACAAGATATGCTGCAGGGAAGGGGAAATGGTCCTATTTGTTTTGAAGGGGGTCTTCAGAAGGGTTGAGTAACAGGACAAGAAGGAGGCTGCCCAGTCTTCAAGTAAGTCTGTAAGAGGGTCATAAGGTATTTAAAAAAAATAAAATTAAAGATTTAAATAATAAAATCTGTAAAATCAGGTTAAAAAGAAAATTATAAATAAAAAATGTTAAATCATGAAAAGCACTTTTGAAATTTAGCCATAAAAAAAATTCCTGTTGGGAACAAAACGTACATAAAATAAAACCATCCTAAGACCTTACGGTACAACACAAATGTTAAGTCAATACACAGTGTTGTGGCTCACCTATCCAAAAGAATTTTAAACAGGGTAAAAATATAAACCCACACAATTCCAGAACTTCTAAACAACTAGCAGCTGGAAGGAGTTCATGTGAACTTTACACCATCTCAAAGAGTTACATCTGCTAATGAAGTGACATGGAAACAGCCACTCTACAAACTATTTCTAGCAGCAGAAGTAACAAGTCCCACTGACACCAGGCCAGAAAAGGAGCGGTAAGATAGCTAAGAAATTCCCTGCAGGTCCCTCAGCCAACACTGATCCCAAAAGTTTGAACAGCTCTGCGGAACTACGGTGGCATTTTTTCCCCGCTCTGTATCAGTAATGCAGAAGACTCAAAAGTGCCACTTTGAGCCAACTAGCAACAGACAGTTGTGCACAGATATGGCTGAATAACACATCAACTACAACTGGAAAAAAGATGTCTGGCTCTCCAGTGACAATGCAGGTAAATGAATTACTATAAATAAATAAATAAGTAACTCCACCACCAAGTGTAATCAAAAACCAGCAAACCCTGAAGCTCTCTGTCCCAGAGTTTTCCCCAACAGAACCCCCCCAAACTTATTTTCTGGTTAGATTACTTGGGGAACACACCACTGACTGACCCCATTCTCTTAAGGTGCTATAGGTGTTTTAAAATACTACACCAAGTGAAGCCCACTTGCACAAAATGCTGTTAAGCATTTGTAAGGTTACGGGGTATGTGTAGTAATTTTGAAAATTGCCAGTAAAAAACTATTACTACGTATTTTCCTTTTAAAATACATGCATTTCAGCAATTAGATCACATGTACACATATGTAGCACAGAAGAGGGAAAGAGACAGAGGGAGAATTTACAAGGATGCCAAATCCCAGTGCTAGAAAAAAACATGAAAGTAAATGGCACCTGCTGCCTATGGCCCCAAGTTCATTTTAACTGCAAAGAGCACCTGTATGCAGAATTTGAGTACAGAATATTCTCTGCAAGGAACAGGGAAGGGAAGGAGATGGCAGGAATGTCATAGGTAACTATTGTAAAGCCTAGACACTGGTGAACAATGCCCTTCCAAGGTATCACAAGATGACTGAAGCACTGTGGAGATTATCTCCAGGGCATTACAAAGCAACTGAAGTTGGTTCTGTATATTAACAAGCATATGGCTGTACCACATCTAACATACATCAACTCACCTGTCATAGATGGTGCCAGTTTTCTTTGCCCTTTGTGGTCCACAGTACCTTCATAAGCTACAGTCACATCATACACTGCATCCAGATAGTCTTTCATTGTGTCAATGGCTACATGAGTAGCCTTCACGCGTGGTGTCAGCACATGCTTTAATATAGCAAGTCCTAGAGGGGAGGGGAAAAAAAAATAAATTACAGTGCTTGAAAGTAAACCAGACCACATTCACAAAAGGAATATCATGGCAAGGAACTTTAGCACACCTGTTCAAAATCACAAAGGGTTTATTTTTAATCTCAGTTCTCGTTGAGAGGGAGCATGTGTGCGTATGCACATTGCATATGCTCTACTGAGCACATGTAGAGGATGAAACAGAAATACTAAACAGTATTAATGACAAAAAAGCTGCTCAACAAGAGCCCTTTTTATAGCTCCTGCTCTAGAAGCAGTGATGATTTTAATGTGGCTCAGAAGCCTGGCATTTTACTTCCAAAGGACAAACTAATTTTGTCTGAATACTGAATCCTAATACTGCCCCACGGTAACAAAAAACTGGTTGTCTTAAACTACACATACTTAAACAGGATGCTGTATTTCTCCAAAGCTACCATGCTGTTAGAAGTTCCAATATTTTATTATTTCCTACCACCGATTCTAGCTTTCTCTGCTTTTGCTTCCTTCTAATGGCACATTCTGGGATGTTAGATATGGTTACTCTCACGGTCCTCACTTCAGGGAAGGATGGGGGAAAGCAGTTAGACTCAAGACAGCTTCAGCTCACTGCAATGACTTGCTGCTACAGAAAACAGGACATTCCACTTTATCCTCACAGTTGTTTCCCCTTACTGCTTTCTTCTGTAGGCTTTTTCCTGCTAACTTTGTATCGCCCTGGCACCCCTCCCCCACCAGCTGATTCATCTCACCATCCCAGCAGAAAACTAAGCAGGGAGGGGGAAAATACAGCACCAAGCTCTGGCAGCAAGGAGGAAGTCCCCATTGCCCGGCAAACAAGCTTTTACAACTGACTCGGCTACTAAAAAATCCATAGTCACAGAAATTAACCGTTGTCTTTAACCATCCAGGCCAAGACACAGAGACTGATATGTCAAGGACAGAAGTATGTCAGGCTGAACAGCACTCTGCAACTCCTAACAACTGCGTTTCATATCCGTGTGTGCTTCTGCTGACCACTTCCACCTTCACAAATACACTGGGTTCAAGGGTATAAACTTTATTCTGTAATTCTAGAATATATTCTAGAATTCTAATACACAATGACTTTCAATATGAAAACAAATAAACAAAAAAAACCCTAAACTTTTTCACGTTCTGAACAGAGCTCTTCCACACTTACTTGAAAGTGCTTCTAGGAAAAAAAAAACATATTAAGGATTTTTGTTTTTTTGCCTTAAGATGTGTGACTTTCTCAAAGAGAAGTATCAGAATAAAACTGCAATTCCTTTCTAGCCTTATTTTCTGTTGGCTTATGCTTCAGTCCATTTTTAAAGAACCATCCATTGGTGCTACTGGTTCCTGATAGATGAAGCAGAATTTTTTCTAAACCAATGTATTGTGTATTGCTTTTGATATCTTTCTGCTTGCCAAATCAATTCAAAAGATATTGTATTATGTCACAATTTTGTACTGAACTTCTCTCCCTCATTGGGCAAAGGATACTTTGATCTGAAGTTATGAAACTATCTACTGAACACTGAGAGATAATGCTAGTTTCTAAACTGCTCTAACAGTCTTAGAGTTGAATATTTCAGTATAAATAATAATCTTGATTTCTTAACATTTGCTAAGTATCTCCTTGTCTGAACACTGAGATAAAAGGTTATTTCCTAGCACTCCTTCTGAAGTCACTGTTCTAAGCCTTACCAGCAAAAGCGGTAACTGTCTATGTGAAACGTTATATGGATCGTGTAAATATTTTGAAGCATAACATGGTGGTAGTGTTTTCTTAGCTTGTGAACTATTACATCAAACAGATAATTATGTTATGTTTCCAAATGTTTACTCTGTAAATGAAGCACTGAATATTCTAGTGTTGTGTTAGCAACAACATTAGTGTGGACATCACGCTCAACACAACTCTTGTTGAGCCGAACTTCCAAGCATATTCTGAAAACACTATCATTCCTTTCCTGCCCAACTTGTCTTCACCCTAACCAAACTATCACTGTGGGGAAGAAGAAGGGAAAACAGGTTTCATCAGGGAAAAATGAATCCTCCAGACAAATTAATTTAGTTATCTAAGACTATTCAGTGCTGATTTTTGTGAACGCGTGGCCAATTTTGGTGATGAAGATGGTCAGTGACAACCTGTGAAGTGCAAATGTAGAATAAACTCCTCTTACTCCACATGCTATCAGTGAACTCTTGAAGGTTTCAGTACAAAATGAGTATGCATCTAATTAAATAAATTTAAAAGTCCATAATCCATTATTCAGAAACGCTCCAGTGCATGACAAACAAGCAGCAACACCAGGAGTTCAGCACATCCTTTTAAAGAATCTGTTTTATAAAAACATTAACCACACATTCTTGCAATTACTTGATGATCTCTGCTAAAATCAACAGAACAGAATTTAAACCCAAGTAGTTACAGTATAGTTACCTTGGCAAGCTGCCTGCATCCAATTCACAAAACACACTGCTTAAACTGTTTTTAATGTTGTGCAATACTAGGTTAGGACTCTCTGTCAAAGTATTTAAGGTCATGAGATTTTATTTTAAATGCCAAAGAAAATGAATTAGATGTCTAATAATGTAATAGTCTACCTTAAAATGCTATAGCTTTTCTCTTCTACGTTAGCTAACTTTTAAATGATAAACAGACATTAAAAAATATGAAAATAATGTGAAAATCTTAAATACAGTGAGCAATGACACTTCAAATATCATCAATTTACTAGACTACTGTAAGATGATGAATTACTTCAGAAAGTCTGCAAGAAAACTAAATTGAATGAAGGTTTTAGCTTAAGAGTGCAAAGGCCTCAGTCATTAACGTCTATAAGAATTTAATTTTTTATCTAAAGACAAAAGAACAAAAACCAACAAACAAAACATCATTTATCTAACCTCTCAGGGTGAAGTTACATATATAATAGTTGAGTACAACCCTATGGAGAAGACTGCCTTTCCTCTTCCCTTCATCCAGGCCAAAAGCCCGCAGAGCTGTTCAGTGCAGGCAGGCCATCCACATTTTCAGACTTGGTCTGCATTAGTTATATTTTCACCCCTGACATGCACACACCACATTTTTAAATGAGAACAATGAAAAAAACCAGCTCTGAATTAAGAATACCCTCTGTGTATTACATTAGCATTACCACATTGCATCAACAAAAGTTACGTGCTCACTGAAAGTGAATGTCAGAATTAGTTTGAGTTTTTCCCCACCTATAAAAACACACAACTTGACAGTAATACAAAAACTGAAAGCAGGGTGAAAACAATTAATTTATTTTGATAACAATTAGATCTTTCTTTCCTTCCTTTTCCTTTTGTGTGTGTGTATGTTCAGTAGTGATATTAGACTGAAAGCTTTGCCGCTATCTGGTGTGTCCCAAGCACTCGCCCAACACTGAGGTCCCACCAGCCTTCTGGAATGCCCCCAGTGATCGAAGCCTTACTTATTGAAACAGAGTCCAGACTTAAAAAAATTACATACGGTGGGCGAGCTCATCCATTTGTGTGCTAGTATCCATTGACTTACATATGAAGGACTCAGCTGATGACTATTAAAAAATCGCATGCTCTTGTAAAAAAGTGTTTTCTGTTAGTGTGAACTGAAGCACAAGAATTACAGGTAATCCTCTCAAAAAGAGTATGACCATTCCGTAGCAAAACACGAGAGACACCACACTTTGGTACACTTACTGCTGTGACAGGCATCTACAGAAACACAAGGTAGCTTCTTGCTTTCCTCAACTTAATTTCCTAAGGATGACTTTTAACAACAGAAATCCTTTCTTCATCCTAATGGATGGTATACCCCTCCAACGTCACTTAAGGTCCATATCCCACCCTTTTAAAAGATTATATTCTCCTTTCCACATCTCACTGTGCACTTTTACATCAAGCTTGCTTACGTGAAAGTGTGTGGAAAAAATATCACCAAAAGCTATTTTCTTTAGAGACAGTCCCAAATAACATCTATGGATACTGAATACTTCAGATTGCTTTAAAATACAATCTAAAACCAATGCCAAGATCTAGAAGGGAAACATTTTCAATTAGCTCAGTTGAAATACCTCTTTTTTACATAACCTGTAAAAGCAATTTTGAGATAAGCATATCCTGCATGTACAAACATCTTAGCAGAAAGCACAATACTAGTCAAGATAAACTTAGCATTAAAAAACATTTACATTTGCAACTTTTCTGCATAAAAACAAGGGAGATAATAAATGAATACCCAAAATGTTTGCTTGATTAAGTGACCTTGGTTAGAAATCAAGCATCTCCATAAATACCTTTCACCAGGAAAACTGTTTTGTCTTTATTCAGCAAAAGCAAGCCAAGTTATATTTAACAAGCTTCTTACCCCTTTCTCTTTGACTTTTCAGATTTAGTTACATTAGGAGGAGGACGACTTTGGATTACTCCTGTTTATTTTCAGATATTTAAAATGCCATTTCTTAACATTTGGATAAAATACCTGATCTATAAACCTAAGAAATTTGGGTTGTTTGGAACTTTATAGAGGTCTAACTACTAGAAAATAGTCAGGAATCTATACATGCATATGTTGGGAACATATAAATGGAACAAATTTTATACCAGAAGCTGGTACCAAAAAAAAAAATAATCGTGTATTTTGTGGGTTTTATAGAAAGGTTGTTCTATAGTCCAGTACCATTTAAAAGGCCCAGTCTTGCAAGACTTAACAGTTTGAAATAAATATCTAAAATAAAAAATGCCACTTCTAACATGAAAAGATTAGAGTTAAATCCCTATGAAAATATTAGTGCCACCTACGTAATATAATTCCCTGGACTCATCAACTCAAGCCCACTAACTAGCTGGAAAGAATTGCTGCACTTTTAAGATGCCTAAACTCATAGACTGGAGCTGAAAAAGGGCCACCAATACGTAAATCAGCTGAATGACTGCATCAGATTTTGAAGATGGGAATCACATTGGCTGACTACTCTTATACAATGGGAAACTAAAGCAAACCCTGAGCTAAGAGTTACTGACATAAATATTGGAATTTGGAAGGCAAAAGCTCAGGAGACAAGGAGCAAAACACATGCTGCGACATTCTTAGTTCTTCAACAGAGCAGAGGAAGAAATATTTGATTACGAGGATCTTACAAAATGTCTCATTAGAAATACGAGTCACCAACCATACTGAAACACGGAGAGAGCGCCCGTCCTGGTAACAATTGCTGGAATCATCTCACACACCAGCTATTTCCCATCAGGTGAGGACCACTGGGTGTATCAGGTTCAAATCCAGATGGCACATATCCCCATCAGCTTGGAAGTGGGGGCTTTCATTTGCCTCCGGGAGAAAAGAGAAAACCTGGAGGCACATCTTCATTTGATATTCTGGCAACACTGCTTACATGGCTTACTGTGACTGTGAAACCCCTGCAAATATTGCTATTTTGGCCAACAAAGATAAATACCGGATTAATTTTCTCAACCCCACAGGATTTAACTTCTATGAATAACTCCTGCATTAATCCTACCACAAATAATCAAACAACTTAGTTTTAGAGACGTAATTTTTGCTTTTGGTTTTAAACTTTAGGAAGTGCATTTTTCCTTCCCCAAGGCAATCAAACAAATGTTTTTTGAGTTTAAAATGCTCCCTCTTCTATCCTGGGTTAGAAGCTGATCTGACTGGAATTTTCTGCCACTTGTAAAATGTGTAGAATAAGTAATCTTCAGTTTCTGAGGGTACTAGCATTACCCTTAGATGACAACATTCTCAATTCATCACCATAAAACTAGTATTCCTGAAAGTAAGCAACTTTCTGCATCTCATTGAATGAAACTTTGGACAGAACTTACAACAGAGTTCAAATTGATTAGAATAGTGTCAAATCTATCAGTGCTGAAGGCTGATCCGCGTGTCTCAGTCTCCAGCATGAAACCCACGAATATTAATGCCCTAATTTTATCAGTTTTACCTCTAGATGTTTTTGGCATTCTTTGGTTTTAATAAACAAAAAGCTGGCAGCACATTAAACTTAAACTTGATAAGGTAGTTAATGACAACTTTGAAAGATCAGTCTATGGACTTAATTTTTAAACTGCGTAATATCCTCTATTTCTTTCTAAAAATAGTAAGAAAGTACACAGTCCTACTCCTTCCCTAGAAATTTCTCTGTGCTTTATAGCCTTCAGTCTCAATGTACTCATGTCCAGATCTACCCAGATCTATCGGATTTACCCTGTGTGTCTGATTTGCCCATGTTTCAGAAAAAGGAAAAACTTGCTCTTGCTAGGAGTCAAGATTTTGGTAGAACCCAAGTTCTGTGGCAGAGCATACTATAACATGAAGTATTGTCAGTATTTTAAAAAGTTCTCTTTCAAGGGTGACCTCCACCACCTTTAAATTTTTTCGCTGTTTGACATCCTTCCATCCTATTCATAGTCAGGTAAGATTTACTTATATATTCATATCAATGAGGAAAGACGTAACAGTTGAAACCAGCAATGTCAGAATATTCCTTTGGATGTCAACCTAAACTTTTTTGTTGGGTTATTTTTAATTTCTTTTTATTGAACTGGTCCTAGAACCAACTGTAAAGAGGGAGTAACAGTGTCCAAAACTGGCATTTACTTAAAAAGAACATCAAGATATGAGATGCAGCTCATCAGCTGGTCACATGAAGGCCAGGTAATTAAGTTCAGCCCGATAATTCTGCTCAAATCAATGAACCTTCTCTAGAAGAGAATCAAGCCCATGGAGAGTAAAAGTAAACACAAACCCCACAAAACCTTTTCATAGTACCTCTCTGCAGAACCACTAGAACATACACACATACATATCAAAAACAGTATTTCAGACATCATGATAAGCATGAGTTATGCTTGTGCTCTAGGAGTAGCTTTGTTATCTTTAGACATAATATCTCTGGTCCTAACATCAATGTGAAGTTTAAATCTTATTAATTAAACCACTTTTTCCAATATTACACTTGCACTATTTTCTCAACAAAAAACTTTCTGTGCAAAAATGTAGGGAAAAAATCATTATAAAACTTACCTTTCAAGGTATAAAACAAACTAAGACATTTCCCTGTATGTCTGTGAATCATTGTGCTCTGCAACAAATATACTAAGATGACAAGATGAAATTATCACGCTTCTTTACAACCCCATGAGGAATGAAGTGCAAATTTTAAACTGGAAGTCACAGTACATCCTTAATCCTCTGTGTGGCAGAACTACTGGGCATTATTTACTACCTTTCCTAAAACTGTAGGAAATAGGAAACCTCCGGAATCTTTTAGACAAGCATGCACTTGTGACTTTTCAGTTCAGCTCAGCAGCGTCACGTAAGAGCCCCTGCATGCTTACAAGGAGCACAGCCAGCACTCAATCTACACACACCCAGCTGGTGAGGCACTTGGTCACGGCTTTCATGGTGCAGCTCCAGCACGCAGCCAGCAGCCAGGACTGTGGTGGCACTGGGGCTGCTCAGAGGAAGCCATGAGCCAGGGCCAGCAGTGCTGCACAGCAGCGTGGTGGGACCCTGGGGAGTTGTTGTCATCTCCTGCTGGAGGCCACGCAGAGCTCCCCGTCCTCACAGTTCCCCGATGTACTGGTATGTGCCTCGTACCTCTTAGCCATCAGAATAGTTTGGTGTGCAGTTTCCAGTGTCAGCCATCCCTGCTTCTCAGTAAACTTGTGTGAGGGATGCTCTAATCCAAGTAAGTATCAATTTTTGCATGAACATGCAGGGGAGCAGGGTCCCATGCAGACTTCTTCCCATTCTCTCCATATAAAACGTTGAGGAGACACCATCGACAAAACAATTTAGCAGTGGGGAAAAGCCAATCAAGAGAATTCTTGCACTAAAATTGGAGATGCTTCTTGTTTAATAAATACTTGTCTTGACCATTTTTAAAAGGAGTAACCCTTACAAAACAAAAGCAGACCAACACTGGAGAGAAAAGCACTAGAAGAAACAAACAGGTGCTCTGAAAGCACAAAAGCAGTGTTTCACTGTTTTTCAGATTGTGCAGTTATAATTAAGAGGTTTACTAAAATAATAATAAGAATGATAAGAAGAGCCCTTTCTTTTCCATGAAAGAGGAGGAGGGAGGGGGAAAAAACCTATCAAACACCCCCTCTGAACTCTCAAAGAACCACCAACCTAAATGAAACATTTGACTTTCATTTCCGACAGGAAATTGAAGCAATGAATAAATACATTATGACTTAAGCACTCCTGCTCATACACGCAAACAAATTCCATTCTTCCCAAGGAGGAAAAGAAAAGCATGTATCCTTTTGGACATGAGCTAACAATACTTAATAGCTTGATGATATCAACAGGCTGATTCACAGACTTGTGAATTCATTTCAGTATGTCACAGAAATGAATTTACCAGACCTATTTGTTATTCTTTGTTTACCTTCAGCGTGAATTATTTCACTTTTGGTCAACAGGAAAAAAACAAAACCAGGAAACATGTTCACTGAACTGCTGGACTTAAAAGTTTACGTGTATCGTGCATATAATGTGAGAAAAAAATGAAAAAGCATGGGACCCTTAGATTTTTTGCAAGCCTTTCTAAAGATGAAGTAATTCCACCTGTGGTTATAGAGACAACACCAACAATCAAAGCGACTACAGAATAAAGTTCAACCAAGGAAGGGTGAGACTGTAAGTTAAGAGAGGAACAAAACCAAAAAGCCATGGTAGTACAAACACTAATTAAAAATTAAGTGATGGAAGATTGTTAAGGCATAATCTCTATGCAAAATATTTTTTATATCGAGTAACAACTGTAATTGGAGTTATAATGTCAACTTAGAACAGTGCCCTGGATCCAGTGTAAGTAATTCTAATGCCCCTGAAGGAGCAAGAAAAGAAGTATCGATAAATATATAGAGACAGAAACGAAAGAGCTTTTTTGAGAATTGATACTCTTGCACAACGTGAAATGCATGAAATGTCTGTACATAAGCAACTCTCATCTTACTTTGTGGTAAGAGAAACTGGTTTATGCTATTCTAAACCTTAAGTATCAATCAGGCAGGGGCTTAACAGTCTAGTTAAGGCGAGATCATCTTCATATTATATAACATTTTATATAACAGGTTTACACCATACCGAAAGAATGATTTCAGAACTTTTTTTTGCTTACCTTCCTTTTCAGCAAATGATTGACTATCTGCAATGACTTTTGGTATTTCTGGATTGTAACGAGTTCCCTCTGGAAAAATCACTAAATACATCTGTGGGATTAAAAAGAAACAAAACAGACAAGTTCTCATAATGAATGTAAGCTGATGTCTTTTATAGAAATTGTCACCACTTGATAGGTCCATATTATATTTAGTTCACATCATCAATTACTGTTAAGGATCCAAAGAAAATCAGAGTACTTGAGCTAAAATTTCTTAGCTCTAAGAAACTTACTGTTTGAGGTTCAAAATAATGTTTTTTGAATATGCACCACAGAAAGCTGCCCAGGTGATTTAGGAAAGGAGATAGCATGTGTGAGCAAGTCAGGTGCAGCTGATACTAACTAGAGTATCAGTTTTGCTAAGCGGAATAAGAGGAGATTTTGAAAGGACAGTCAAGTATGCCACAGATGACCTATATTATAATTTTTTCTTTAATACTGATCTTGCATCTAGTCTTTCCTTATATTGAAATACACATTTAAATCTATTCATAATGAGGAATACTATTAATTGTAATTATGATAGATGAGCTACCTTAAGCGCCTTTATACATCTCACTATATGAGATATTAAATATATTATGAACTTAAACTCACATTTCAGCATAACTTGAACTTTAAAGTCACATTCCTTTAAGCATGCATGTCTGCAAGGTTAGATTTTCCCCAAGTAAATTAGTTTGCTTGCCTATTCAGCAACAACTGTCTGTGGCTTCTCAAATCACTACACAGGTAAAGGTTGCCTAAGTATCTGCGTATCTGACTGTAAAATTAGAAGGAGTCACATTTGATGGATTTTCCATTTGTTTTTGAAACAGAACAGAGGTTTCCATCTCCCTCTCTTTTTTTTCCGTGTGTCTTACATAATCTCCTACATAAAAGTTGATGCAAAACATCACTTAAGCAAGGAAAATTTCATTTTGGGGGTTCATGTGCAGAAGAAAAGGCTACGGCCACAAACAGTAACCAGTGTGGAGTTGAACATGACACATTTGCAGTAAAATCATGCCTACTGTGCCGAGACTAACTACTTAATGTTATCTTTGCAGAAATGAGTCTCAAGAAATATTTGAAAGAAGAAGTAGTAGTGGATTTACAAAACAGTCCAAAGAGGATTATCAGTGAGTACAGGAAGACATGACAAGTGGGAATGCACCTCATGAAAAGATGCAAAATTGAATAAAAACTCAGAAAGAGACACACAGGAATGTAACTTTGTGCTTCTGGCCCACAAAACATCACTGCGTGCTGGTATTTGCACTTAATGATTGCAGGACAGCTAGAGTGCAGAAAGACAGGACCCAGCAAATGAACTCTCCAGAATCACCCCACAGTGTGGAAGGTTGAAAAATGTGCTAAAATGCAGAGGAGGGAAGAAATCTAGGAACTGTGCCAACAGTGAAGCCAGCAGGAGATCAAGAAAGAGGAAAACTGAGTACATAGCCTAGAATCTGGCAGGGGAAAAAGAAAAGAAAATATTAAGCATGGCAGAACCAGTAGCAGTAGAATAAAAAGAGCTAGAGGAAAGGCTGTACTTCTCATGGCATGTTTGGGGATGAGGAGAACTGGCAGATTGCAGAGGCAGGTGAAGTCCAAGAATATTCAAGGGCTGGCAGAAACCCAAGATGTATCCTGATTTGGTGGGAAAAAAACAAAAGAAAATGGGTTTAAGAGTCAAGGTGCTTACTGTTTATAACATGACAGTAGCAAAAGCACAGGGACGAGTACAGGAATCCTTAGACCCAGCTGCAGTCCACACCTCCCCCGGTCACGTACACATTTCATCTATGAAGTACACTGCTGAAATATTTCAGTGAATGAGTAAAACTTTTCAGAGTTAGCTGGAAAGGCCATAATATTCAAATCCAGGTGCATTTTTTTTCTTTTCATAAATGTGCTTGCATTAAAATCATGTAATTTGGATCCTTAAAATGGTACTTCAAGATGAGGTTACTTCCCCCCTCCTCATTAAAGACTGAATGTTCAGCTAATACAGTGGCTGTAACAGGTATTGACAGAGCAAAGAAAGTGAAGCACACAGGACAGGAATGCCATTCTTGGTACACGGGTCAGCACTTAAAAGCATGCAATGACATTACGGGTTTTCAAAGCAGATAATCAGCCACTGAAAGCTGATTACACAGAGGATAGTATCTACTTACTCCAGTCCTACGTGTGTAATACCAAGCAGGAGTTGAAATTGTATCTTAATTATTCCTGTAAACCTCTAAAATGCAAGCAGCCCAACAGGTTTGTTGACCAAAAATCTGAATCTCTCTGAACTGAAAGCATACCAACAAGGCAGAGAACTGGCCTTTACATCAAATTCAGCATATATAAACCTAGTATGTAGCTCATTAGGAGTACTTTACCAAGTAAAATTAATGAATGTAAACTGATGTCCTACTTACACTCATGTACAGTCCTGCACAAGACAAAGATACTCTACCACTGCAATTCAGCCTACCACATCTTCTTGCATGACTGGCTTCTCTCTTCTCCAACCATGGGCAGCAGAAGCTAAATCCTTAAGTACTATTTCCAATCTAAGATTTCAAATAAGCTCCCCTGAGTTTGGCTTAAGAATTGTTGAATTACAGAAGCATTTTAATTACCTAGAAACACCAGGGGCTGCTAAGGCAATTTTTTATACAGACTTTTTTCATTTAAGGCAATTAGCTACACAAAAGTTACACACTTTATTGTGGTGACTGCAAAATACACTGCTCATGTTCAAAATGGCACAGAAAATTATGCATTACCGTAGTACCCAATTCATTGAAACAGCAGTTTTAATCCAAGCAGAGTAGGTCCCCTATGTTCAGTTACATAGTATTTTCACACCCGTTTCTGTGTCATGGGTGGGTGTCAATACACTCGCTATCTCTCATCAATTTGAACGCTTCAAGGAGTGGATCAGGATTCATTTAGCAGAACCCTACTGATTCTTGTTAGAGACAGAAAACCAGAAAAGAGGCAGGTGTTACCCAGAGTCCCCAGCGTAATGTCCGTGAACTTGCCACAGTCCACAGATGAAATGAATGGATGATGGTAATCGCTTTCACCCAAGTAACAACGCTATTCATTTCCCCAGTGTTGTGAAGGTCTCCCAGGAAAAAAGAAATAGCAACAGCACCAAGAGGGGCTGTGCTTCCAGAGGGGGGAGTGGGGCAGCCAAGGAAGTCCTTGAGATAGATCAGAGTGCCACAAAAGGATCTGGTATAGGTGGAGCAGGGGAAAGGGTCATGAATCACCACAAGTTCCTGGAGTACAGAACAAAGTTTGCCCAGATACCATCAGCATACAGCAAGAAGAGGTGATAAAGATAAAACCTGGCCAAGGACAGGGCTTTGGAGGGTGTCCTGGAGACAGCAGCTGCCACTCTGTAGAAGAACATAGGGTGTCAAGAAGTGGTAGCTACTGACTAAAGGTCTCTTGCATTTACTGTGCTGCTCCCAGATGGGTGACAAGGAGAAAACAATTAAATATTTTTATTTACTACGTTCAAAATTATATTAAACAATGCATTTGCTTAGTTTAAATATTATTATTATTATTACATCCTGACAACTAGACTGATTCATATCTGAATCCATTTAGACGACTGCCTAGAACACATGCTTCTGGTGAACTGGATGACAAACATTAACAGTCAGATCAATTACTGAAAAAGATATGGTATGAGAAAGCCTATCTGGTATAATTGGAATGAAATACAAAAGGTGATGTGAGGAAAGCAGCAAGGACATTCAGGATTTACAAAGAAGTTGCTGGGGATTTGCAAATTAGTAACTATATAACACAATTATTACATTAAGCCTTATAGCAGTTGTATTAATATATCTACCCTCTCCAGGTTTTCAGTGTTTGACTGGTACTGTTTCACACGACAAAGATTTATTTTGTGACTGAATGAATGACGAAACCAAAACACATAGTAACCAGTTAAATATTGGCTGTACTGGGTTAAATCCCACATCTCAGAATGCAGGATTCCTCTCTCTATGCATGATAAAAAGAAATATAAGCTACATTTTCAGTTATCAAACTGAGTAGTTGGTGTTCACGAGAGTGACCTTTCTTTATAATACAAGCAGATTGAGCATATCAAGTGTCAGCTGTATATATTGTTATATTTAGAAATGCAGTTTATCTTGTTATGGCTTACATTTAAACAACATTGGCTCAAAAGTGTCTTTCAAACCATGTGATAGTCTCTGTTCCCACAAGACATAAGATTGGAATTTGTTACCAAGATTCTATGGAATTTAAAACAAAATCACATCATTTCAAGTGAGTTTTGCCAACAAAAGGCCCAATATTGAACCACTTGAGTGTATATTTCACTGAGTTTGAGAAGCAAAGTAATTTCCAGAAGTAAATAAGAAAATTTATTAGTTCAGGATCCCCACTAAGAAAACAAAGGTGCAACAGTTTTTCAGTCTAGCATCACAGCGCTTTTTTTGCGTGTCTAATATTGCTGCGCCGCATCGGGAAAGAAGGTGTGAACAGCAGGGCAGGCAAAGGGGCTGTTTAAGGCAGCAGGCCAGTAGAAGTTGTAAGAAAAGGCAAGCAAGGAGCATCATGCAGTCCACTGTCCCTACATAAAATGAGGCATACCAGATCACTAATCCAGTTCTTCTGTCAATGTAAGAGGTCAAGAGGCAGCCTTATTTTTTCCTGTCTGCATTCCACCTGCAATTTACTTCTCATTACAAAAAAATAAAAGACCACAGTAAAACAGTAAAGGGCTTGCTACACTGACAAGAACAGAAAACCGCTTCTGCCTTTCTACACATCTTCAGTTTCATAATGGGAACAGGGATGGCTCCAGACAGACTGAACATTAATCATTTGGATTCTTTTGTTTAAACTGTATGTGGAGAGAAACTGTAAATAACAAAGTGACCCTTAACACAGACTCCCATCTATCTCCTCTCTATTGGCATATAATTCTTTCCTTAGCAGATGACAGGCAAGCTTTTTTCTAATGTTACATTAAAGAAAGAACTCCACCATGTATGCACAGAATGACTAAGCAACAACAGCTGCTCACTAAACTGAAGAAAAAGCCACCCTAAGCTGTAGCATCCAGTGCATAACTTTGAATAAAAATCCCAGAATAGTAAATTAATTATTTTCACATGAAGCTGATGAGTTCAGGGCAACTTCCTTTACTGATTAAAATGTCTTCATTTTAAAAGCAACATGATTGGTCATGACTGTCATGCAAAGTTGCAGAACTTCAAAGTTTCTTCATGAATAATGCACTAAGGACACAGGTTATCATGTTCTTCTCCCAGTAGTAACTGTAGGTTGAAGGGCATTTACAACATCTACATTTAAATTCTCAGATAAAGGGGATTGTAGGAAGTTTAGTCTTCCCTCAAATGACTACTCAGCGGTCTGTGTCTTTTACTCCAATAGATATAGACATCTGTCTCAAAAAACAGGCTTTTGACAACTTTGGTTTTGTAAAACTTAAAATTGTCACTCCCTATGTGATTTGGCTGAAAGCGATTTAAAACAGAATGTATTTCTGCAGCTTTTACACTTATTTCTCTTCTATACTGCTACTCTAGATAATATGAGAAACACGGGAACAACTGCCGGGGAAGCACATCCAGGTTCTGTGCCCATTTCCCACACCACCAAACTTGCAGATAGCCAAATTACATCAAAAATAAACGTACCCAAGTGGTGCCAAATTCATTTGGCATTAGTTTAGATAGGTTAGGTATAGGCTTTTGATCCACAAGCAACTGAGAAGGGAGAAGAAAGATTATTCCAGAAAAAAAACCAAACCTTCTGGATTTATTTCATGAATCATGTGTAGACGTCCACCATGGAAAGCAGAACCCACAGTGGATGTAGCTTTAAAGAAAAGCTTTATGTTTAAACCACCCCTTACATGCCAGTTGGGCTAAAAATCACACACTAGCCTGTCCAGTCAATTTATAGCATTGCAGGACCACTGAACATCATTTGCAGGTTTCCAAAGACACGCAGAATTAGATTAATGTCTAGGCACATCTTCCTAAGATTGTATTAAAAAAAATCCATGTTTCTACAAAGGAGACTAATTTAATGCAAAGTTCAAATCAACTCTTACCACAAACCCTTGTTATTACAACAAACCACTGCATCTTAAGGCATGCAGAGGAAGCCAGAAAGCCAGACTCAACTACAAGCTCCTCTTTGAGTAGGAAGAAATCCATGGGCCTACGCAGGAAAACACCCTGCTAGGGTATTTCATCTGGACTAACAAGCAAACTTCACCAGCATTCTGCAGGGGGAGGAATTGCTTAGACTGATGACTCCAAGTATGTTTCACACATCCTGCAATTTTTCTTTGCTTATTCCATTACACCACAAGTTGTACAGAAAGTAGAATCTTTGCCACTGACATACAGAAAATAAGCTGATGCAATGCAACCTTTTAATATCCCAGGACCTTCCCTGGTAATGTGGGCACAAGCTACCACTATTGAGTATGACCATCTTCTCCATGTGGACATCATTATATTAGACACTGGACAGCAAACATTTAATTGTCGTAATGTATTTCTGGCCTTTGTAACTTACATGCTAAAAACTAGAAACAGATCCACTTTCTTATCTTAATTAAAAACAGAAAAAAAACTGTTCATGTTACATCTTAGACTAGGACAAATGAGTTTGAGCACAGTCTTAAACTGAGATGCTTTAGTCATTTAAGCCTCTCAGTAAATGTGAGGCCAGTTTACTTTTTCAACACAGACACATGAGCAAACATAAACACAGTAGCCTCCCCCCACACCCCCAAAAAACCCCACCAACTATTATGAAGATCAAACCAAACAATGCACCACACACCACCTCTACCCAAGCCTCTGCTTATAAAAGGTTTGACACTTGTATTTGGAGTGGCAAATTCTAATCACATCATTTTAAATAAGATGAAAGTGTAACTGTTCTATGTCAAGGCCTGCTGAGTTGGTTTTCTTAAGTCTAGCCAAAAAGGCTGAATACATTTTAATACACAGCAAGCAGTGGAAGCGAAGCACAGTCATTCTAACCACTGAGCCACAAACCATACAGGGAGTCATGAGAAAAGTCACTTGGCACTAACAATCATTCTTCAAATAGAAAATTATCAAGAGTTTGGGTTTTTTTTGTGTTTTTTTTTTCTCCTCCAGGCGTAGCAGACCAAGTTCTAAGATGTCACTGCCACTAAAAAGGATTGATCATTGGGATGACTAATTAAGATTTGGTAGGAATGGTTCTTCACTTTCAGAAGTCAGGAACACCAGTCTCTGACAACCACACAGTAGTCAAAATATCATCTTTTGAAACACAGGGAACAGGAACAGTGGTTTCTCAAGGAAGGTGCTATAGACCATGTTCTCAGATTTAGTTTAGATCTCCCCTGCCCCCTAAAGACAGAATCACAAAGTTCGTATCATTCGTATCACAACAAGGACTAGTTAAATCTTCCCAAGTTTAATTAGTGGTATCCTAATCACAGAAAGTTACTGTAAAAATACAGAAAGAAAACAATTCCATGATTACCATCTTGTAGTTTGTAGGTATCAGACACAGCTCATTTCTTTAATAAGCCTTTTCCATTAAAAACACAAAGAAATGAGAAGAAAGGTATAATCTTACCGGAGTCTCAGCTTTCACCTGGGCCCGCAACTTCTCCCTCATTTCTTTTTCATTGAATTTGGCACTTCTTCTTACATAGACTCCTCCATGCTATGAGAGGAAAAGAAAGAAGTATTAAATATTTAAATAGTTTAATGTAGAAGAGTTGATAGAACAAACAAGAGACAATGACAAGTTGCCTTTGTGACTCATGCTGCAAATTGCCCACAAGACATTTTCTCCTAGGATGAAAGCACCTGAAACTAATTGTGCATTTGCATGTACTTAGTTCACAAAATCTGTTTAAATAAAGATCAGATGGAAAAAAAAAAAAAGGGCATAAGACACTTGAAGTGTCTTGTTTAAAGGTGTTAAATAATTAATTGGAAGGTGGCACTGAATCTGACCCCAGGGATCTATCTATTCACGACAACACTGACAAGCAGCATAGCTTGTATATCAAGGGAAAAATCACACAACTGAAGTTACTCACATACAAGTACTTATAGATCAATGTTTTCAATTTGGTGTGCCCACTCCTAAATACTGACTAATGCAAACACTGGAACTACAAATATCATACCTCTACATACAAAATTTATGAATAGCACAAAAGTAACTAGCATCAGTCTTGAAAACTTCTATGCATTTTATTAGAGAATCAAACTTAACAAAGAAGATAATAAATGAGTAAGTAACACAAAATCTTTATAAGGCAAAAGATTTTATAAAAGTATTTTTACTGAAAACCGTTAAAACTTGGATCATTTCCTGGAAAAGATTAGTTTTATAACTTGTTCCACAGAGTTTATGACAAAAACTCCAGTAAAAGGGCTATGGCAATGTACACACAAAGAAAGAGGGTTATAAAGAAATATAATTTGCCTCATCATTTCCCTATTACATCACTTTGTTTTATCTACCGCACAGCTACACAAGAGGATGTAAATGAACATGCTCCAAAATGAACTACTGAACTACTGATACAATGAATTCAGGGTGGGTGGGTGAAATAAATAAATAAATAGCTTCCAAAGAACAAAATTTTGTTTTTCTAACTGATTCCCTAGCTTGGTAATACTCTTTTCTGCCCACCCTGAATCGTGGCATTAGGATTTGTCAGATTATTTCTGTCCATTTATGGTTTTACACGCTCTTAACAGAAAGGTGACAGCAAGATTAAAACTACTAAGAGCTGAACCTCATTCAAATGTCTTATCTCAGGAAGATACAGTACATTTTAGAAACAGGGGTAGGGGTGTGTGGGGAGCTATTATTTTATTTGCATGGCATAGACAGGTAAAAAGTTTGAGGGGTCAGGAGGAGGCAGGCAGATGAGGCAGTTATGCAAAGTGCTTTCAGGCTTTGCTTTTCATGGCATGGCAACGGCCATGCAGCTGCTTAGCTAGTGGTATTTGATGTGACTTTTACGTTGTTCTCCAAAAGCTGCAATGAAAAGGAACAGAAAGTCAATGATGCATTAACTCCTTATTAAATATTCTATCTTAACATTATGGTCTGTGGTTCCCTTCCAAGTTGTGCTGCTGTGGCTGGCAGGGGACCAAAACCAAGAACAGAATCCTCCAGTCCACCGAGCTTGGCCTTTAGCAGGATGGAGCATCGTATCAGCATCCCACAAGCAGTTTACCAGTCCTGGATAGATAACGGCATAAAACCAAAAAATGTTTCATGAGCTGTGCAGCAGAGCGCCACATGTTATCTACACACTCCATATGCAAGACCATTTTTAAGATGTGACACCATTAAAGGGAAGTAGAAGTCTTATTCTGTACAGTAATACTCACCACCACAACTGCTTTCAGGAAGGGCAAACTCAGTTTGGTATGAGAAATAACACATCTGCTATACAAAACTTCCACATCATTGGTAAGTCATCCTTCTGTGTGAGCTCAGCTAGGTCAAGCTTTGATAAACGAGAGAAGGCTGGAATCAAAGTCTTCCCTTATTTATCAAACTACAAACCAGCTTCAGTAAACTGGAAGAACACTGAACCACCTTTTCCTTGTTTAATTTGTGAACTTGGAGAAATCAAATTACTACTGCACGGTTTGCTTAGGACACAATATCAAAGACAGGTTTGGTGTCCCCACCTCAGACTTCTTAATGGTCAGAAACAGATTTTTACTTCTCAAGTAAGTATAGTCATGTAACATAAGAACAAATTACATAATGTAAGATCACCATTTGCTGCATAAAACCCAACTACACAAAAATGTCAGCTGCCCTATGGCACAAAGCTAAAGAGAGGCAAGGTGCCATACCAGCTAAATATTTGACTAAAATTGAGTAACAACCAGAAGGGTACACAAGCCGACGCTGAATAACAGAAGACATACTTCCTATGTTAAAAAGTCAAGCAAACTCTAGCGTATCAAAAATATTTATGGATATTACATTCCAGCCTCACCAGGTGCTGTAAGATGAATAGGAGCTAGTTGCATTTTGGTGGAGAAAGATAGGGCAAAAAAAATTTCAGATCCACCCAAAAATAATAAAGCCTCATTTTTATGAAAAGAAATAGTTCTACCTAATAAATCAAACCTGAAACATAACAGGTTAATTTAAGTGGTTCTTTTCTTTTCTTGCTATTAGATAGCTGCCTCCCAAGAAGAATGCTATTTATGCAGTTGTATATAACTCAAATTCCCCAATTTGTATTGCATTTCCTTTTCAGTAAGAGATCAAATATATGAATGCTTTTCAAAACAGATTTCTGGAAGTACTGTTTTTAAAGTTGTACTTTTTTTCCGCTGTACTTTAAAAGCCCCCCTCTTAGTCAACAATGGATTATGTTTACAAATATACTTCCTTTGTGCCTGAATTTCGCTCTCCTGGACATCCAGACCACGTTTATTTCCAAACAGGATGTTTACGTGAGGTAGGGAATATGAATTCCACAAACATGGCGTAATTACGTGGCTCTGGAAACTTTTAGTGGAGTGTAAGTGACATCACTGACAGAACATCAACAGGAAGGGCAGGAAGTGTTTTATGTTTTTGCACTGTTTGGTGTGATAAAAACAATAAAAATACCTATTAGCTTGCACTGCAGGCCTGCTGCATCCCGTCTCAGTCATTTAAACACACACGCATCACCTCCGTAAGCTGCCTTTCATTTGTGTCACTGAATATATATAGATAACTAAATGTAATTATCCCCTACTACGTTTTGTAAAGTTCAATGTTTTGAGGAATCAAAAAAAAAAAAAAAACAAACCCAAAGATTTTATTTAATATATATGTTTTGATTAAAAAACGTAGGCTACATTCAGATTAATTTCCACAGGAACCTTCTTTTAACAGTCAATATAGCAGTCAGGAAACTGAGAGCCGGATATTCCAGATAGCAATAGTCATTTTCCAAAATCTTGAAAAATATCATTTCTGGACAGCTAGTGATAGCGGATGGAATATATATCCTGCCTGTATTTTAATTAAAGCAGACTTAACACACCATCAATGTAATGACTACAGGCAAGGACAAAGAGCAAAATATTTCCATGCAGCAGACTGGCCACTTTAGTGGAAGAAAAATGTAAAGAACCAGATTCTTTAGTAGGGACAAACACTAGACAACAGAGAAGTCCATTTTTCTCCCAGTGGATACCCTCAGTGAGTTAGGACAGTCTATACTTATTTAGCGGACTGGGACAGCAAATCCACCAATAAAAAGAAACTGTGAACAGTTTTCTTATTTTGTCTGCACATATTCTTTTCTTAACATAGTGATTTTAGAAGAAAGGATGGCAACCACCCATGCTCCAGCCTAGATTTATGTGACACGATCCAAGACCCTGAACCTCTGTTCAAGTTCTGTACCCACACCCAAGCCAGAAGGCAACATCTGATGGCTGGGAAAGGCTGCTGCTTAAGGCAGTCCCTATTCTTCAGCATATTCATTAGGCAGTTCATGGATCTGTACCTCCCCTTGCTCAATGCTCTCTCAACCCAATCTAACATTAGCTTCTTGGAGGCAAAGTTTCAGTGTCAACGGCCACACAAGGGCTATCCTGCCTCCTCCCCTCTTCCCACCCACGGCTGTATACTCAAAACTTGCCCCCTTTTGTTGTTTCTAGCAATCAATTGATCTGACTACAGATGCAAAAGTGCACGCAGTGAGAGAGAGAGGAATGTGCAGCCAAGGATGAGGGAGAGAGTAAAGCCTCCTATTCAGACACATGTCTGTAGTTGCCCAATCTTCATATATTCCTTTACAAACTAGCATATAGTTCACATCATACCCAGCGTAGTATTTCTCTCAGTATCCCCCATCCTCTCGGGAAGGGCTGACAGTCAGTTCAAGGAAACTGCCTAATTGTATTAGAAGTATTTTTCTAAGTGTTTTTTGCCTTTTTTTTTTTTTTTGGCCTAGGCAGTGTGAGGGAGTGGGGGGTAGAAAGTAGATTAACGTTCAGGGAACAGGTAAAGACAGAAGCCAAGGAGAAAAATCTTGCTGAACTGGCACTTTAGAACAGTTACCCAAACTTAATCCATTTCTATTCTAACAGCTAAGCACCCATCTAAATGCTGAAATAAATACTGTGAAGCCATTTCTGATCACCTAGCAGAACATACCATACTTCCAAAAACATGCCCCTCTATGTTTTATTTCACTTGTATATATAAAGTCCTGCTTTCAGAAAAAGGAAAGAACAGACGTGACAAATTCAGAAAGGATTTTAGAGAGGCAAAGCCATCTCCACCGTTTCAGGCTAAAGATCACATCCACTCAGTATGTTGGCTGTACAGTGACCATGGCCCACTGTACTTCAGGAACTGTGTAATTTTGAGTCACATCAGGTTGAGCTCTCAAACGAAAAGGAACAAGAGCAGCATTACGCCGGAAGAGGAGAAAGTAAAAGGCCATAATAAGAATACTGCTAGACTAAGGTTTTTGCTTAACTAAAGTCCAAAGCAAAACCATCAACACTTTCAGAGGCTGGGATCTGCTTTTCCTCCACGCTAAGTTACTAAGGTCCAATTTTCCTCTTTTATATCGTGCTAAAATAAAACAACTGAAAAGTAAGTAAGTACACCACAGCAGTGTCAATTTACTCACAATTTGTAGCATGATAAAAAAACCCCATACATAAAAAAATAAGGCTGTGTACACCTGTTGCTAACTGGGGTTTTGGACTGTAGAAAGAACAAAGTTATGGAAATATTCTGATATGCTTCTAACAGACTCAACAGTTTTGATTCTAGTAATAAACACCATCGATAAGAAGTATTCACTTAGAAAAGTAAACTGCTTCTTTAATAACTGTCCTTCCACTAAGCTACACATCTAACTACGCAGAGTGAAACCTGCTCTTTTCATGTTCAAATAAACAAGTGCCAGCTCAGAACTACATCTTTCCAGCATGGATGATAAAGAGAGGGAAGGTACCTCTTACATATTTGACCCACAAACAGCAAGGCAAAAGTGAATGGGCTTACCTGTGAAAAATACCACCCGTACAACGGCAGCCATTTTAACCCATCTTTCAAGACATACCGGACATGCCCGAGAGCATTCTGCCTGATTGCCAGCATGTCTGCAATAATCCAATCAACTGCAAAGACAAAAGCCCAAAATGTTTAGTTAAATTAGTTTCTAACTGCCACTGATGAAACAAAAAGCGCATGTCGTACATATAAATATCATTAAAGGTTTCTGAACTAGAAGTTCTTGCTTATTAGGGCAAGGCTGGAAAGATAGTACACAGACAAGCAGATTTTTAAAATCAAGAAAAGTGCTAAAACAACAATAAAAGAATACAAACCTGTACACTGATGATTCGATAAATATATTACATTTTCTTTATTTTTTGGCAAATCCCCATAGATTATTACCTAAAAAAAATAAATAAATATGTGTTACTTCATTATTTATTTTCATTGCATTTGGCAGTGATGAGATCCAATGCAGTAATTAGCTATTTACTGGGAAAACTGCCAGCAAGTTAGCACCATTAACAGAAAAACACTCCATCACTGCATCAGTACCCACCACGCATATAAGAGACTTATCACCAAAGCAGTGAATACTAATTAATAAGGGCTTGAAAAAGCTATTCTGTTCTTGCGCCTCAGCCCCAGACCTGGATCCACAGAAGCTGACCTACATCCACAAGATCACTGCATAAATATAATTAAAGGTAAAGATAAATTGTAGACATGTACAAACCCACCATTTAACTTTATACATCTAATAGATAAGACAAGCTTCAGCCAGACACTCACCATCATTCAACTTAAAATGGTGAATTCTCCTGGATTAGATCAAGAATAAAATCTCAACCATCTGCCATGATTTTAACCATCAAGAACAAACAAAAAAACACGAGGCTGAGGCGTGTCTTACATTAGTCTTCAGCTTCCAGCCAGAAGGTTTTGCTCTTTCCCTCTGTTACATTAAAGATACCATTTAAACTTGTAGTTTCCTGCTCCTGAAAGTGAGTGAAATAACCTTCTGAGAGCATGACTACAAAGCAAGGTGCTGAAGCAGTAATCCAAGTCACCTTTTAGTCACCTTTGAAAACAGATTAATTACTTCTATTTCAAATATAAAACGAGAAATTAATTAAACCATTTCAATTCTGAATTGAAGAATCCATGCATCCATTTAATCATTTTTAATAAATATTTTCATTATCTAATGAAGCTTAGTTTTTCTAACCTGTACATTCTAGGTAGCACTCCCCCCGCCCTCTGCCAACACCAATGGCTGTACTCTTTGTTTCTTCTTCTTCAAAGTGACTCCATTCACCAAAACCTGAAGTGCTATTTGGAAGGTTTACACGCTTACTATCACCACTTCCCTAGTCTGGACCATCTGGGGGAGTTTTATTACGAAGATCTAACTAATATTCAGAACTTGATTAATATCATTTAGTATGCCAAGTCTTGCATTGATCCTTACAAAAGGTCTCTACAAGCATCTCTGGAAAATCTACCCGCACCTCTGTTCACCTGTGATACTGGATGGGTAATGCCTTGTATTGTAATGCTACGCAAAACCCACACATAAAGCTGTATGTTTCACACTCATTCTCTTCCTCTCCTTTTGAAAATGCAACTGCAGTGCTGATCATATTTTGTTTACAAGGCAAGAAACCTGATATTGGCAAACTGAGATAGTCAGTAAATTTGGGAACAAGACCACAATAAATTTTAACTGAATATTCTTTGCAACAAGTCAGTTGACAAGTTTATTCTGAAGAGAATCCAAGTAGTTAAAACAAGATTTTGCTGCAGGAGTAATTTTCTCCTTAAAGTTCCAGGAGAATTTACAACCTTACTGCTGACACTCCAGGTCCCACACACCAGTGCAAAGTAGCAGTCAGAGCATCTGATCTTACAGTTCTGGTGCAAAAATTCCACTGAAATAAAAAATTATCTTCCTAATCTCACTTACGGAATTAAAGCTTCATTTTTCAAGTGTGTATTTTCTTGGCAGTGTTATGCACTAGGCGCAGAAGCACTGTTATCTTTAATTTCAAGTTAAGACTCCACTATGCAGTTTCTGGCAAAGACTGTTTTAGAGGAAGGGAAAAGGCCCAATACAACAAATCACTAAACCAGAAGGTCCTGAGTGCTGCCTGTGCTTTTTTAAAATACAAGAAAACAAGAACAAGAGGAAAACAAAACCTGCCCTTGACACTGTAAGAGCTACCACACACAAGAAACAGGGTTTGAAATACAGTTTATAACTTCAATTTGTAAAAATTTCCACTTTAGTGTACAAAGTCAAAACCTCAGTGTAATCAGACCCACAATTCAAAGCATTCACTTGTGATTATTTTATTAAGTTAGAACAAATATTAAGGATCATTCCCTTAAAAAAAAAAAAGTAGGATTGTGCCTGCCAAATGTAACAGTTAATCTGTTTAATTTTTTATTTCAGTAAAACTGGATCTAGTTCACTTTTTAATCCCAGAGGAACACTCACTTATCATTACCGTAAGCAATGTCAATGTACAACATTATGTCTTACCGTAACAGTTACATGTTACATGTAACAGACCAAAATCTTTTTACTCATGATAAAACAGTCATACTGTTGTACAGAACTAAAAAAAAAATTAAAATAAAATATTATTTCCCCCATTTATAATTAGTTCTCATTAAACACAACAAATGGATATTCTATTTCAAAGCAAAGGAAGGAATGAGAAAATCTGGAAATTCTATGTTGATCGCTCAGATGGCTCAGCCTAAGAGGATGCAACAGCTTTAACTGCAGCATCATCCACTTCAGCACTGCCCATTTCATTATCTCAAGAAACGGCTTATTACAATTCACGATAGGCCAGCAAACAGCTATTCAGATATTAGACATTCACAGGTAAGATCTGAGAGTTACAAACTTACGATACAACTGTTACTACAACCAGGTAAGAATGGCAACTTCTGACCTACATTCCCACACAGCTCTCCTCCTGAGAACAAAGCACTTTCACTTTGTTGTTTTTTCTGGAAATTTTCATAGACTTTACACAATATAGAGGGCTAACAGTTAAGAGCTTTAAATCCTGCAGAAACACTGCCCTTTTCCCTTCCAGATGATGTCTGAAGAATTCACCTGCTTGTGGATAAATTGGGAAAGAGTCCCATCATGGCAAGCCTTCAATTTCTGGCAGTCCGATGCTTTTGGTAAACCAGAGCACCTATGTATATTATAGCTGCAGAAGGAAATTACACAGTACTCTCCTTCGTGGTCTCCAGAAAACCTCTGATTCCCTGCTGCTTTTTGTAGCTAACTTCGCAGAATCCCCTGCTGCAGGCACTGTGCAGTCTCTGGCTCCTTCTCAGTCTGCTGGTGCAGAAGAGATCTGGGGACCACAGTGAAGGCAAGCACTTGAGTGATCTACCAGGGACAGCAATGCAGAAGAAGCAAGTGCCCACAGTGCCAGCTTGCGTGCATGCCCCTTCTGAAGCAACCCGAAGAGATCACGGTAGCCAGGACACTCCAGGTCCTCCTCAGAACAGTGCTGTTCCTGGGATCTGCTGAGCACCAGGGGGGATGGTCTTCCCCTCTGCAGGGCACTCACCAGCCAGCACCAGGGAAGCAGTGCAGGACATGCTTGGGAGGCAATTTTCAGTTTCAGAAGCTAATGTACCTAGTGTTTCAGATATTTTATGCTGCTTTCCAAATGCCACAGCATACATACACCCTACCTATGTGTCAGCTTTGAAAGACTCTGAGAATTTAAGTGTCCTGCCTGCACAATGAAGCACAGGAGGAACCTATTCAGTTGAATAGGTGCTGCTTTGTGGTTTTGTTTGTTTTTTTTTTTTAAAGGCACAATTAAGTCAAGAAAAGAAAACAAATTAAAAAGAAGAGCAACACAGCAAGCCAAAGTAAGCAGAGATTTGAGGGAAAATATTTAAAATACAGATTTACAGTCTAACATTACAAATGTTACTTGGGTACAGAACATTAAAATGTGTGCTTTTAACCATGTTTTGGTTGCTTCACAGCCCAGTTCACAGTAACGGGTAATACAGTTACTGTTAGTTTGGGTCTTTCACAGCTGTTTACATAGCAGTGCTGTCAAACTCAATTCAGTGAGGTCTCAAATAAAGAAAACTCGATGCTATTAGACTCCCTTCTGTGGGAAAGCCAGTACCCAGCTTCCCTGGATGCCATATACCAAACTGTTCACATGCTCAGGAGGTACAAGACACACCTCACAGTGCTGTGGCCAGAGTAAGCCCTGACTCACTGGCAGGAGGTTACAACTTCTGATGAGAGAATTTACTAATTCAGTGATCGGCTGATCTAGGCATGAAAATAGCAGCTCCTGGGTAATCTGGTATTTCAGCTTCCCTAGCAGTTTCTTCCAGTGCAACACATTAAACTATGGCCCTACTAACATGGTAGGTCAAGTAGCAACGTAAAACAGTCCTGCATGGCAGCCACACCTGAGTTAACTTGTAGTTTGCATAGATTTTCATTGCAACAAGGTTGATACTCCCAATTTAGAGGTTGAGTTTTACTTCCTGCTTATGAAATCTGTACATACCAAAGAAAATTAAACAGAACATTTAATCGTATCCTAACTACATCAGCTCAGTAAATAGGGCCATGACAAAAATAACTCAAGAGATACACTATCAGAAGACTGCTGGCAGGTCAACTGGCAAGCACATCAAACTCTAAGCAAAGAGATTACCTTTATATGATAATCGGATGTGGCTGATAACGGGAGCAGTTCAGGAACTGACCTGCAAGCAGATCTGGCACTTCTGCTTGAGTGGCCAAAAGGCAACACAGCTAGATACTGGTGGTAAAAATTAGGGCCATCTCATCTGATGTCCTATCACATGCCTACCAGGCACACTCATTCTTGGTTCCTTACAGGACTTAACCCTCCTCTCTTCTCTGTTCAAAGAAACGAGGTGTGAATTGCAGAATGCTCCCATCCTTGCTGTTACTTCAACAAACCCGATATGCACGGGGACACTGTGCAGAGAGCATTCTGATCAGGAAAAAGTCAGCTTTAGGCACAGGCAATAGCAACTGGAAAGAAGCATAAAAGCAGTAGGATAGCAGCAGGAGAACGTTCCTTCCCACTCCTGGAGGAAGAGAGAAGCAGAACATACAAGACATCAACACTTCAGTTAAAAAACACCACACAAACTTCGTATACTCAGCTATCCCCACAACATGCTCTTCTCTCCATTTTGCTATTTCTTCATGCCTAGTTTTGTAACTGGGACCGCATGAAGTTTGGGACAACAGCGTCATTTTTAGCTGGGCACTACTACAATATGAGTGCTTATTAAAATCAGTAGTATCCTAGGATGTATTCCTCATATGTTTGTTAAAAAGTCTGGATATAATTTTGTGGTGAAAGGGTGGAACTTGCATCAACAAACCACCAGAAGCAACTACCAGATACGGCTTGTGAAGTCAATGTGTAACCCTGTGCAAGCTGACTTCTGCAGCACTGCTGCAGGCATCTTATGAGAAGTTGTTTAAATTCTGTCTTTGTCTAAAAACCTGCCTGTTGACACAACCAGTCCTTTGAGCTTCTAGAGAAAGTACCTCAGATCACAGAATCTATTTACCCTGTTTGACAAGAAGCAGGCTCAAGACAGGATACAAATGGGTAAATTGTACATGGTGCTGACAAATTTCTCAGGTTTTCAGATGTCCTACTATAATAAGAATTTCAAATGTTTCTTTTTCTTTACAGAAGACAGAAGCACTTTTATTCACATTTAACAGATACGGGTTTCACTTGCTTACAGCATAAGGAATATAAATAGAACAGGAGACTTCTATGGTTTAGGTTTTAGTTGCTTTTTCTCTAGATGTAAAAAATGTTTACCATTCATTATCATTTTTCTCAAAATACCTTTAGAGTCACATACAGTTTTTAGGTAATGGTTGTATTATTGGTCATACCTCATAACCTCTTTAGTTAAAGAGACTTATCTGCTCAATACGTAACTGCACAAATCTGAAGTCTGCTGCTCAGGCTGAGCATCAAACCATAAAATCACAATGCAATCCATTTTACTGAAGCAGAGAGTTCAAATATTCTGCAGCTATGTGTTTCACTGGGGTTTAGTGAAGAAAACCACTGCCAAGAGACTGAGCTCTGAAGAATGTCGAGAAGATTCCTATATGTAATTACATTTTATTATTTTTAAAAATCATTCAACTGATTGAGCCAGAAAGCAGAGAACTTCAAGAAGCAGTTACTCCATTTTATTTCCTTTTTGTTAAGAAGACTATATTAGCAACCTATATGGATTATGCAGGACTGAACCATACCATTTGATGTTAAGTATCAAGTGTGTACATTTTTGCTTTCATACTAACTTTTAGTCTTATGGTTTAATTTGCAAACTTACAAACACGAGTGGTTCTCCTTCATTCAGTGGCACTAGCTGCATGTATAGAAGTATAGTTCTAATGATGACTGTAAAGGCTTTACAGTTTCTAGCTCAATTAAACATAACTGACCCCTGAATGAAGGGAAAGGTCCTTCTGGAAGAATCAGAATCACTAAAATCTTAAAAGAAACGTGGTTACCTTGGAAACTAATGAAAACATATTAATATTTATAATAAAATTCATAATATCTATGTCAGTAAAAATACAGCTTTAGTCTTTTATTCTGTGCATATTTGACTACTTTCTGTATTTAAGCATAAAAAAGACTTGCAAATATTTAGGCTATAACACATTAGTTGCCTTATTTTCTAAAATTTTACAACAAATTAAATAATTTTCACTGCAGGCAGGCTGTCTGAAGGAAAATCCTGATAGTTTCAGTGCCGGCAGCTTATTGCAGGAAATCAAATAGACAGCAATAACTACCACACTTACATTTTAGAGCAAAAGCTCAAAGAGTTTCACATAGAGAGGTTAACTAAAAAAGTACGTACTCAGAATGTCTAGTTACTGCAGCAGGCTAAATGACGCCAGCATTCCCTGTTACTCTGAATACTCTAACAGGATTACTGTAATTCTAAAAAAAAACCCCAAATCCAAAAAAACCCACAACCCTGTAAAAGGAAGGAGACCTTTATCAACAGATGCACAATATTACGTGTTTAACCAGGCTAGTTCTGTTTTCAGTGCCTGCCTGCCTGCAACTTTCACAGATGCTGCTGAGAGGACTTAGATGTGAAGGACTGAATCCTACAGCAGTGTTACGCACTTTTCCTTACAGCCCTGCCCACAGCCTCAGGTGGCAATTTTGAGCAGACCATTACAAACCATTTTATTCACACCAGTCTACCATTACCTCAAGAGTGATGTGTATAGTTTCACAAGTTCTATTTAGAGGGTGATTCAGGTGGTGATTATTGTTTAGAGAAGGGGCATGTGGTAAAGAGGTTTGGGAAGTATCTGTAATAACTGGAATATCCAATATGAGCAAAAGGCTAATTTCAGAGAATAAGTTTTCACAATACCAAGTATGTTGGGGCAATTTAAGTTAGTTTACGCTTATTTAAACAGTCTCAGACTAGATTCAACAAAACCTCTCTGGTAGTTACCCATGGCACATCAACCAGAAGCAGGAGCCCTTGGCTTTGAGGGGAGCTCAGTGCTGCAGAAGGGGATTTACAGAATCTCTGATTCTGAGCCTGCCAGCTTTGAGTTGCCACAATTTAGCTCACTGAAAGCAGATGCAGACTTTAAATTGTATCCCACCCTAACACACTGCTCACTGCTGTCAGAAGGTGCATCTATGGAGTGGGGATTCTCTCTTCTGAAAACAAACTGCCAAATCACCTTTTTCAAAGCAGCAGTGGAGACGTGTATGAAGAAAGAACTGATGCATCCTGTAGGTTGAGTTTGTGCTCCAACTCATTAAGTTAAAGAGAGGCACCATAATTTATTCCTTTTTGGGTTTGGTTTGTTTGTTTAAATAGAAAAAAAAAGAAAAAAAAAAAAAAAAAAAAAAAAGCCAAACCTTTTATTGAGGTCCCCAGTCCTGCCAGCACATGTTTAATACCAATACCATTTGACAGTACTACACACATCTGTATTACTTAACTCTTTCAGTCCTGGTGACAAAACATGAACATAATGTTAAGATTTTGGCATCTAAATTCTGAATAAAACCTATTTCCAGTGTCTAAATAATTTACTGGATCTTTCTGCAAATGACTTGCTTTTGTTAACAGAGCAGTTCTACAGCATGGACCATGGAGCAGCCCACAATTACAACCAGTGACCACTTGCGAAAGTCAAAGTTAGAGCATCTAAATACCTTTTATTATAAATCACCAGTAATTATATATTTTTTACAAGTACTGCACGTATTTCCAATATATATAGCACATGTGAAAGGAGATTATTTATAAGATGAGATTTCAACAGCAGGGCTTTTCAGAACATCTGGCATCTTGCTATTACACAAAACCTGAACATGCCTTCTAGCACAAGAGTGGAAGGAAGTATTCCACCTGTTTCATCAGGAAAGAAATTGTTCCCCCTCATAAGCTTTTGGCACCTCTGAAGATCTCTTCTCACAGATTTCTGCAATTTCCTTAAAAGAAAGGAAAAAGCGACCCACATTCAATGTAGCTATTGTTTACTTTATTACTCTTCTGTAGTGGAAAATACATAATGTTCATGTCCCATCTCATCCACCCCCCAAAAATAACAGCTACAGTGCCTTGGTACATTAAGCACATTGTGGAAATGCTATCCTTTGTACACCCCAGGCCAGCCAGAAGCAGGAAACCGCATGGCAGTTTGCAGTGTTCTTCTAGTTAGTGCTCTTTATAATAGGCCCTTTGCTTCTAAATGCCAAGGACTCCAAGGAGTTGATTGTATCTCTGTAATACTCTTAGAAGCATTTGTATCAAGTACAGGCAGAACTGGTGTGAAGTTATCAGTGAGTCAACACGCAAGGGAAAGGGGATGATTAGGAAACCTCTGTGTCCTGTGATTGTGGAATAAGGTTTTTGAAAGCTCCTACACACATAATTTTCAGTAAGCATTTAGAATTTAAGCACTATGGACTTTCAAGGTGAGGCAAAGGAATCATTACACAGCGAAAGAGAACATGCAGGGAGGTATGTGAGCTAGCTGTAACTAATCTAGCACCAGACCTGAACACAGTGAACTTGAATCAGCTTTGAAAAACAGCCACTGTTAAAATCACTCTAATATCTGCGCACAACCACAGCCTGTGAATGAGCCAGCTCACCTGCAGTTTGCTTGTGACCATGCACTACACTCCCTTATGCAAAAACGAAGCAAGTGTGCCCTCATATTTCCAAGTAGCATTAGAAAATGGGATGGCATAACTCTTCAAGTCTGAAGTTCCAGAGGAAAAATTACTGCAACTACCACAATACTGTTCAAAGTCACCCAAAATAATTATTTTTCTTCACATCTATTATATGCCCAAATACAGATTCAACCAAATAACACAGGTAGCTAATTTTACGTTTAAAAAAATCAAACTGGCATAAACTCTGATTTCCTAGTCACACACTGAGGAGCTAGTTATAACAGAGAAGACGACAAGTAGCATGTGACAGAAATGAAATGAACAAAAGAAGAAAATAATTTCCCTGGGTTTTTTATCACAAATCTCTTCACAGCATAAATTCAAATTGACAGAACAAAGATTAAGGAGTATTTTTCCTCTGAGAAAATTACACTTCCTCATAATTGTAATGTCAAAATCCCTGACATCTGAGCCTACTTCATCTAACACAACTAAAACTTAAGAAAAAAAGGATACCCTGTAAGCCTGAGGTAAATAGTTTGAAGCAACTGGAGTCAAACGTTTAGTTACGACTAGAATCTTCTCTTAGCAAGAACAGTGTCTGATGGTAGAGCACCAGGAGAAAAAACTTCTCAATTAACAATCATCCTTACATAAAGTACCTGGACATATTATGTAAGCAGAAGGAAAGGGCATGGAATAGCACTGTAAAACTCCATGGCCCAGTATCTACCAAAACACAATTAAATGCAAAAAGGGAAAAGTATATAAAACTCATGCAGGTTAAAAAAAATAAATACAAAGAAGTGGTTTTAGAAAAAGTGATAAATACTATTTGTATCTTCAAATGTAAGAAATTATTCAAAATCAGGACAATTATATTAAGAATGGAATATACTAAAAATCTTAAGATATTAAAATTAAAATATATTTAAACAGACAATTCAGGAGATTGTAAAACTTACTGACCAAATACATGGAATCTGCATTTTTAAGCGCATTCAAACTTGCCCTTTGACTCCTTAGCTTTTCCTACCTGACAAATGCTCGACTGTTTAGGACTTTCATAAAATATATGCAGCCAACTTCAAAACGTGAACATACATACTACTTCTAAACTGCAGACTGCATTAGATAAGGCTGATATAAAATTCAGATTGTTGTGACTTGCCAATTAAATAACACATGCTAGGCAAATCTCTACACAAAGCTTCTAATTTATGAACCCAAACAGCAGTTTCGGTTTATGTAGCTGATACTCAATCTTTAAAAATGCTAACAGACCTCTGTTTCAGTTTATTGGTTTTATTTTTCATATATTGGGCAAGAGGTTGGGGATGATCAGGACCAGCACCAAATGCAGACCCTCACCATACTAAATTTCCTCCAGAAATTTGGCCCCAGAGCCAAATCTGCAGCACAGAACTACAGCTGATACCCCAGATAAATTGGAGTCATGAAGGACTTCATTTTCACCTTCCGAATGACAACCAAAGGCAGACGTAACAAAAATGAAGATTACACAAATATGTATTTTGCAATAACTGAAAAAGTAAGAGCACAAAGCTTACACACCTAATGTAGCTATTTTTGCTGCCTCACACCACAGTTGAACGTAAGAGTCTAAAATTAGGCATCCATCCCAATTTGAAAGTTGCATCCCTCAGGCTTAGCAGGTATCACTTAATTTCTGCCACAATAACACACAGGATTTTGTAGTATACTATACAAGACATATGCCTGGAGACAGCTGTGCACTGAAATCTCTAATTAGATGAGCCAGGGTAAACCACCTTCATGGAGCCAGTATAACTGCAGAAAAATTTCACCGGACTTCTTTCAAAAGTTTACTACACAAAAGTGATTCACTTCACTATGTTCTCCAGTTTCTTTTCAATCTTTGCACTGCAGCAATCCCCAAATTTCTATCACTCCCCCAAGACCTTTATTTCATTATTTCTACCATTGCAAATACATGGCAAGTTATGATTATCTTAACCTCTCTGCATGCCCCACAGCAGCTAACAGTTTCACAAAGCACCAACATGAGCGGGGTACTGACAAGCGTTGCTGCTGCAAGCTGCACGTTCCATGCAAGCCCTTGGAGGCTGCTCAGCTACCATCTGAGCTTGGAGGTTTGCCTCGCATGCAGCTCTGCACATTCCCACTCAGCTCCTATACCATCCAGTACTCTCCCACTCCTGAGCTACCAGACTGGGAGGAGAGCTCAGGAAACTCAAGCACAGGTTCATAAAATCAGGCTCATGCCAAAATGCAACCGCCAGCACTTTCTTTCCAAACACAGCTAGAGAAGGGTGAAAAGTGACTTCTTTTGACCTTCTGGTTATGGCGTTTGTCAGGGAAATGGGTCCTCACCTTGGGGGACTCAGACCCCATCCCTCACATCTGCCGACAGAAAGCACCTGGAAGACCTTCATCCTGCCTTGCTGAAGTCTGGTTATGATGCCTCCTTCACTGTGGAGAGGGGAGAACCAGGTTCCTGAGAGATGATAACCCGCCTCATCAACAGCAACGAGAAGTATCTCCCTGTGAGTATGCTGCAGCTTGGCCATTATTGACTTGGACTGCCTCTTGTGCTTCCCACCTCCACCTTGGGCCCTCCTGAATTACCTGTTGGATGGCTCAACAGCTTCAAAAGGGAAAGCAGGGAGCAAAGGTAACCTTGCCTGGGAAAGCTTCCGTCCTAGGAACAGAAATGGGCAGAGACTTCGCAACCCTCACTTCCACTGCAGATTGGCCAGTAGCTAGAAGACTATCTATCCCAAGCTCAGACACAGAGCTCTCCTCACAGATTTCCTAGGAAGCCAAGACATGAAGCACAGCCCAGGCTCTACTCCACTGGAAAGCACTGTCAAGAGTTCAGCAGCATTGTCTCCTCAAAGTTCTGATATGCTCGAACCCCAAGTAGTTTTCAACCTAGTGGAGACACAGCAATTCCAAGCCTCAATATCAATCCAGAAAGCACACTGCATTGTTCAACAGGGATCTCTTGTCCTTCCTAAAATTAAGAAATACTACAGCTCTGCTAAACAACACCGAGGTAGCTTCTGATTCTCACAGCCCTTCCACAGTTCCGTAATGACAATGAAAACCAGAATTTCGTAACGTCTTTAATGAAAGCACCACTTCCAAAACCTGCTATTCAGCAGGAAGTGGGGGTAGGGAGGACAGCTGACACAAGCAGTGAGCAAAATCCATGCACATTAATTCACTCATGGATTTTAATTGTCAAAACCTTTCAGATGGAAAATGATCCTCTAGGAAGCAGTCCGAGTGATGATTTCTTTATTATTTCTTCACTGCCACTCAATACAAAATATCAAACACACAAAAAAAAAGTTAAAGAACACTTAGTCCTCATCTGATCTGAAACGTGCACAAACCCAATAGGCATTAATTTAATCACCCTGACAGCAACTGGGATAAAATTCTAAGGGTCACAGAAGGAAGACAGCATTCATCATACTGAATTACTAGTCCTTTCAGCCCTTCAAACATCCTAATCACAGGCATTATTTGCAGTCATTTTGGTTTTTGCATCCTATTAAGATGCAACTGTTTATTATCTGTATGAAATGTAAGCGATCAGACTTCCCTAACACAGTAAAGACAAAAGTAGTAACACAACCACAGCTCACAGCCTACTTGAAGATTTAGAAACCTGGGGCCAAATGAACTATTAGTACAAGCAAATGCAAGCCTCTGAAGTGCTTGAATTGCACCTGTTTCTGTCAGTGACTGCTTTGGCTCATCGCTGATGAAATTAACATCCCCTCCATAAGACTTTCTACTTACTTTACACAGAGTTCAAGCATCTTGTATACATTCTTCCTAGAAAACAGCACTGTAGCACTTCTGCAGCTTGTAGCAGGACAGGTGGGAAGCAACACAACAGCATTTGCATTAAAAGCAACACAGGGCCAAAGCAGGGACATTTTCTCTATGCCAATTTCCAACAGACTACATTTACAGAATTTCATTACTAAGAGTTTATAACCCTGGAGATTGTCAAAGAGCGCTGTGACAATGCCACATGTGGATTACTTCTATGTATTTATAGCTCCTTAATAAAATTCACGGATATCTGCTAACCTGCAATTGCACTAATGAACTTACAGAGCATTATAGGACTTCACTTTATAGTCATACTGGCTTTGTCCAGTTTACCTCACTGACAGGACTGGCTGTGAGCTGCTTTTTGTACTCTACATACTTGATCTTTGATCTTCTACAACCAGCTCTTGCACGACAGTCAGCAAAAGGGCTATTTTTGGCAATTCATTAACAGAATTCTAATATTATTGGAAAACCTAAACTGATTCTATCATAGCTCAAGTTCTCTTAGGCTTTGTAAAACAAATTATCTTGGTGGAAAAAAACAGGTCTGACCCAAAATTTTAACAGGGCAAGTATGAGCCACTCTCTAGAACATAAATACTCAGCAAGGGTTCACAGCAATTATAGTTCTGTAATTATTTTAGATCTCAAGTCAAATACTTAAGAGAAAGGGAATTATTAGTCTTTCAAGATTTTCTGTCATGCAGATGAGGTTATCACCTTATTTAGTTACATTTCACAACTGAAAAGAATTTGCTAAAGATAAAATGCCTTCCCAGCATGAACCAGAGCTTTTGTTTTCATAAACTTGGTTAAAAATGCTCAAGTCATGAAGAACAAAAAAAAGAAGAAAAATACAATTGTGCATATGGTCATGAGCAGGAGACAGATTTACATATTTGATGGCCTAACAGCAGATGACTTACAGATATACATCACTTCCTGACAGCTAAATACAACATAAATATAGATACATTAGTATTTCATTCAGTCAAAAAATAATCTACATTTATGACCAAACCCAACTTTATCCTATGAAGGCCCCACTCACATTACTGGGAATTTCAGCAAAATTATTATTTTAAGATCAGACTTCTCAAAGTCACGACTGCCATCATATTGAAAAAACACAAATATTCTAAGCGTAACAAACCAAAGAACGCCAACTACCTAACACTGAAGACTTTTTATGTATGGTAAGATGGTGGCAGTCACTTAAGGCTTTGGTTCGTAAGTCAGTTAAGCAACGGTATAATCCCAATGACTTCAGTGAGACTCCGCAAGAAGTTCCAGTATTCTGATGTCTGAGGTTGTTGGCCTCCATTTAACCAGCTATAAAAAAAATCCCAATATACTTCAGTCAACTGAATAAATTAACAAACCTGGAGGAGATGCTGAATGCCTCCCTCCCATGGCTACTACGATGCCTTAATGCTGGCAAAGCCCTACAGCTGCCTTTATGAAACCACACAAGTTACTATTCTCACACTATTTTGTGGGATTAAGTTATAAATTTAATGCTACTACACTTCTGTATCTAATTACATGCCTTAAAACAGCAAATTCACAGTAGCTCTCAGGTTACCATCCCAGTCTCAAAGTTGGACACGTGCTTAACTTTCCATTGAGTTTCAAGTTTTAAGTGCTCAGTGTTTGCAAGAGTAGGTCTGAAAGGATACCCTGTTTCTTCTCCTTAAACAAGTGGGGGATATCTTCTAATTAAACAACACATGAATTTTAAGGATCCTGCCTCTTACCTCTCTACACATGTATCATATTTTCCAAGTTTTTATTTACTTTTCAGTCTCAGTTACTATTTTACTTATCCTGTGACAATATGCCACATTGATTTTGAGGACTCTTTTTGTTAGTTATCCTTTATTTCAGCTTTGCATGTATCATCTCCTCTTAACATAACTTGTTGCTTACTGTGACAAAGCATCTCTATTTTAATACTGTCCTAAAAGACCACCTGTACCATTTCCTACCATTTTTTTTTTGGTGTGTGGATGACGTTCTGTGAATGCAATAAAAGAAAACAGAGGTCAACAGATGATGGCTGCCTTTTTGTTTCTTTTTGTTAGCATTTTCCCTTCTGTACCTTTATGTCACAGGCATTTTTTTGATAAAACTTCTCACCAGAAGTTCAAAGTGGTTGCTACTCTGTACACACTATGGGAAATTAGAGAAATTTTTCTATTAGAACTTGTGTCTCGAGTTTTGGCTCTCCTTAGAATGGGTTGAATCAAACTACAATACTGCTACTTTCAGCAGCTAATGACCAAGACGCGATATTACACATCAAGATACCTGCATTAATGATGGTACATAAAAAAGAAGGCAGATAAAACATCAAGCACTTACTCTCTGAACTACTGCTCTCTCCTACCTTTTTTATTTTTTTTCTTTTTTTAATTAAAAGAACAGATATGTACATTGCAACACCCATTAACTAATTTGGAAAAGAACAAGGGTGAAGTTACATGAGTTACAAGCTGGATCAAACACTAAATACCACTAAAAGAAGATCTCACTTCCATTTTGCATTTTTTTTATTTACCCTGATGTCAAACGGTGAAATTCTTCTATCTTTAGCTGGCTTTGGGGGTTTGTATGAGAGTCGGTATGAAGTGAGGCCTACAACCGCAGCTCAAGAACGGAAATTAAAGGAAACCTAGCCTGACCTTGAAATAAACACTTCGTAAGACTGGATGAATGCTTTAGTGTGAATATGAAGAAGGGCATATTTGTACCTGCTCTGACACCTGACAGTCAACATGCAAGCACTTGTTATTCTTTACTCTCAAGCACCTTCACCTGATACTAACTTCAAATACACTGCTGTATATTCAGATGACTTCTGAAAGTCAGGTTTAGTCGCAGTAAGCGCCTGTCATTTACGTAATTATTTTTCCATGTAGAATTAAAAGCCTCCTTCTTTACTTTTAGAATTACCGACCGATATGTTACCTTTCAAACATTTAATGCTTTGTGAGACAAGTGAAGCATTATTATTCGAACGCAAATACCCCTCTGGTCACAGAAGAGAGGCCTCCAATTCCAACTGAGTAGCCTGCAACCTCGCACTTCAGCATCTGAGCCACTGCATAATGACAATCTATGGCTGGCCCAAGAACAAGGGCCAAGGAGTGACAGCGGATGGAGTGCGTGAAAACTGAGAAGCTGTAATAATTTAGAGGTTAAGTAATCTATTTATTGATAGCTTGTACGTGTATTAAGTACAATTATAGTTGGTTATAGCTTTCTCATCTGCTGCCAATTTAATACTACGGACGCACAAGCCAGGCCACAGGGTTCAAGTGTGCAAGGGAGGCTGCCATTCAATGCTGACAGAGCACGACCGCTGTCGCATCCTTTCCGTTTCCCCGACCTGCGAAATGAACACAACACCAGAACTCCATGAGAAGCATCACCAGAGGCGCAACAGCGGCTGCGAAGCGAGACCGTCCTCTGCGGCGGCGGCGGCGCCCCCCGGGACGGGGCCAGGCCCGGTCCGTACCTGCCGGCGGCGGCTGCTTCCTCGCCGCCGACCTCGCATGGCGGCGGGCGGGCCCTGCGCGGCGCGCTGCCTCCGCCGGCCGGGGCGGCCCGAGGGGAGGGGAGCGAGGCGAGCCGGCAGCCCGGGGCCGACACCACCGACGGCCGCTGCCCAGCGGCTGCTGGCTCCCGGGGGCACGCCAGGCCGGAGATCACCCCCCCCTCCCGGCTCACCTGCACACCCGTGTAGTTCTCGAAGAAGAAGAGCACCATGCTCTGGTAGATGGTGTACAGGCGGTCGTCCACCTCGCGGTAGAAGCGGGCGGGCAGCACGGCGGAGAGCAGGCGCCAGGCGCCCCAGGCCAGCACGTAGGTGGGCGCCGTGCCCATCATGACGGCGGCGGGCAGGACATAGCGCATGGAGTAGGTGTGCAGCACCAGCGACAGCAGCATCTTCCCGCTGCGGCCCCGGCCTCACCGGGACACCCACATGGGCAGCACACTCACACGCAGCCCGGCGGCCCCGCCGACCGCATCGCCCGCCGCGCCGGGCAGCCCCGCCAGGCGGGCGGGCGGGCAAGCAGCAGCGGCGACGGCCGCCGCCGGCAGGGAGAGGGGGAGGGAGACGGGCACGGGAGCGGGCACCGGCTCCAGCTTACGGCTCCCCCCGCGCCGCCTCCACCACCATATTGCCCGGCCGGAGGAGGAGCCGCGCCGGCAGGAAGGCGGCCCCTCGGCGGCCGCGGGGGGACTTCCGGGGCGGGCGGGGCGGCTGCGGCTCCGCCTCGACCGCGACCGGAGCGGCCGCGCCTCGCCCCGCCGCGCCGCCGAGGCCGCCCGCTGCCCGTCACCCGCAGGCCCGGCCGCCGGCGGGGCTCCCCCGGGCAGACACGGGGCTGCGTCCCCGTCCCGCTGAACCGGCTACTGCAGCTCCCCGGGGCGGGGGGATGCGGGCTGCGCCCTCGTGCTCTGGTGGAGCTCGGGAGCATGCAAAATGGTAACTGATGAGCTGCAATTAGCGTTAATTTTAACCCAGCATCGGTTAGGAAAAAAATTAGTTCCCCCTCCACATCCCCCGCCTTCTGCCGTGAGTCCGAAGTGGAGCGCTAAGAAAACTGCGCTCCCCTTTGCCAGCTACCGCCACAGCGCTGGGCAGGCCCCGCTCCGCGCCCCAGCTGTGACACCGCGCTGTGACCCCCCGGTTCCCAAAGGCAGGTAGTCGCCTGCCCCGCGCCGCTCCCAGTGCCCCAGCTGTCACACTGCGAGGTGACTCCCCCAGGTTCCCAAAGGCAGCCGCCCGCCCCGCGCCCCCCGCCCCCCCCGTGACTTGGTGACAGCAGCAGCCAGATGCTCCAGCTGCTTTTGAGGAAAATGTGAGAAGTCTTGTAGAAAACAGCAGCGTAACAACCTTCCCAGAGGGAGCTGCTTATTGAGCTTGAGCCCATAGTGAAACATCCATTCCTTGTTTTTAAAAAAGTTGTATCCTGAAGCCTGTGAAGAGCTCATTGTTTTTAAAGAAGCGGATGCTCGATACCTTCGGCGAAGTTCTGTTTCCTTTGCCAGGCTTTAACTGGGACGAGCTTTGTCCTTTGCTGTTGTTACCTTGTGCTATCTCTTTCTAAACGTGTGCTGAAAATAATTGTATCCTGAATAGTTCAGCACAATAAGGCTGGGGAGTGACACTGTGCGGCAGTACTGTGGCCGTGTTCTCCTCCAGCCCCCTCGGGGGGCCTGAGCTCTGCAATGAGAACTCACTTTTGACATGCATCATAGCTTCTGCGTCCCCAATGAGACTCAATGGTTGTTGTTTCCTTTCCCCCTCCGTGAAGGAGGGGGGCAGGAGATGTCACGGCAGCTCTTCTGTCAGGGCTTCCCCCATCCTGATCCTGATCCCATACTTCTGTCCTCGTTGAGTAGCTGCATACGCTGCCCTCAGCTCAGGACTACCAGCACAGAGGCACTTTCCCCACCGTGGCCCCTTTCAGCAGTGAATTTTTCTGCTCTAAACCAGGTAGAGCTAGGTTGGACAGAAAACTGGGGAGGAAGCTTTGTTTTGTGATGCCTATGACATGGCCACATGGAAAAGCAATTCATTCACCATGATACAGGCAGGAGAAAGCAGCCCAACACAACACAGGGAAGCTAAAACTGGTGCCAGCAGAGCAGAGCCAGGCATGCAGGAACCAGCGCTCTGCTGTGGCTGGAACATCGGGACGAGCTGGAGAGCGGATCGAGACCTGCTGCTCCGCACAGGCGACTGCAGTGAGAGGCTGGGATTCACAGCAGCTCGGTGTGCTTGGCTAGTGGGACTGCCACCAGCAGCGGGGAGTGTAGGTCAGCAGTCTGTAAAATAAACTGTGAATGGGGAATGGGAAATGGCAGCGGATTGGGGAAAATACAGCAAAATTAAGCCGACTGGATTTAAGGGCAGAGTGTGAGCTTGTGGGATGAGGGTAAAGACTCAGTCAACGGCCTCAAGAGGAGTTGCAATGAAAAGAACGTGAAGGGAATAAAAGATATCAAGGAATGAACTTGAGGCCTCTGATAAAACTGTATCGTTCCTTACAGGACTATGAATTCACTCATACTTTTGAAGAACCTGCACATTAAATAATTAAAAAAATATGTATTCTACATTCCACATTTTTAACAACCCCTCTTTTATTACTCTAATATTTGAATTATAGTTTTTTCTTCCATTTGATGCTTTTTCACATTCTTAATCTGTTACCATCCCACACCACACAGACATGCACGTGTTCACATACTTTGTTTCTGTATTTGATAATTTGTTATTTTCAACAGGCTCTTTTAATAAATTTCTTCACTTTGTTAAGTATATGTTATCAAATGTATAGATACTGCTTTAGTTTTTAGTCACACGGAAGGTACAGAGTCTAGTGTAGTATGGCTTAGGTCTTAATTTAGTAGTATAATTCTATCAGTATGATATGGTAATATGGTGTTGAAATGTCTGCAACTGAAGCTCAAACTTTTCAATTCAAGAAATGAGTATGCCACAGTGATCAGATCTGGGACAATGCCACAGAGGTTTAGCTTCTCTTGATTTATAGGCACTTTTAATCCTACATTATTGTTAATTGTGCTGCAGAAATTTGAATATTGGTCTTTCACACTCTAGACTACAGAGGAAAACTAAGAAAAATGCTCTAATCTTTGCTACAATTTGTAATTTCTAGTCCTATGAAAGCACAGGCCCTAATTACACCTCCTTTAACTGATACATCAGCAGAATTGCTTCCTAGACATTTTACTTTCAGCTGGAAGAAGCAAAATCACCCCATCTAGGGCGATTGGGACACCATTTAGGAAATTAAAACTTCAAACCTGTTAAGGTATTGTTTTCTTCTATAGAACAGACTTGGAATTTAAAAGAATAAAAAAGCATCAGTCTGCCACGCCTAAGAAGCTCAGTCTGTTTGATGTGAGCATAATTATTTGGTGTGAACCTGATTATGCTATTGTTAGGTTCTTCTGCCAGTGGCTGTAACCTCTAAAGTGGCCAAACTCACCAAAATCTGGAAAAGTATTAGATTTTCATCTTTTACTGAAAAATACCAGTGACTGTACCTCTAGAAGGAACCACAAACTGTGTTGCTGAGCACCAACAGTGAACCTTAAGGGATTTTCTCATACTGCTAGTCACAAAATGGTGTTTCACAATTCTGTCACCCAGTCACTGTAGTTATCAGTTAGACTAAGCAAACCCAAATAACATTAGATACAAATCAAACTGCCTTGAGGTTTAGAATCTAAACCTTTTACAGATGGTCTTATCTTCAACAACATCCTGGGAGATGATTATTGCTATTACTTCTGTTTATATACGTTGAGAAATGAGGCACCGATATTAAGGCCAAAGGACTAGATTAAATAAGGATTTAAGCAACTGAATTCCTGGAGTCCAGGACTCTGAGGGGATGCCTAGGCTTTCTGTGCAGTGCATATCGTATACAGAGCTAAGCAGTGCAGAACAGGATCCACAGCGTTCATCGGTCTGAGCAGGAACTTGATTAAAATCAGCAGGCTGAATGTGTATTTGTGTAAGGTCGGGTGAAAGGAAATGCTGAGGATGGTGTTGTGGCCTACGTATGGTCTTGCAGGACCTTATTCTGGATTTCAGAAACACGTCTGTCAACTTGAGATTCACAACTCAAAGATATCTCTCTGAGTTTGATAACACATTTTTTAAAATGTGTCCAGAGAAGACACCATCATCACCTCCTACTTCAGAGAACTGTATTAGACGTGGATTCAGTTTGTTGAGGGCATCAGAGTCATACCTCCCATCACCAAGGTGGGTGACCTGCAGAGTAAGAATAGTGAGCATCTCTCATGCTGAAGATCCATTCACTTAGCGATTGTTTAATGTAACATATAAAAATAATCAGATTAGATTACTGGTAGATTAGTTTAGATAGCAGACTAGTTTAGACAAGTAGGCTAGTTTAGATTACAGGTCTTCTAGCTTGTGCCTTTTCTCTAGCAGCAGCCATAACCTTCTGCATCTCACTGTGTTTTCTCTAGGAGGTAAAGGCTTCCTTGAATCGTGCAATCCTCTCCAACCTCAGGTGAGACTTGCAATAATTCCTGTCCCTTTCTGACTCTGGCCTTGCGGGGTTCCTTCTTGTGTCTCTCCCATTGGACTCCTTGCTTGCCCCTCATACAGAATATGATACGGCTCTACAACATCTAGCTAGTCCACCTCAGAAACACATCTGCCTGCCTGTGCTTTGCTTGTTTCATTCCTCATTCTTATGTCCTGTCCATAGACTGTGTCTCTCTTACCACCTGAAAATGATGAGGAACACCAGTGGACCTGTGTTCTGAGCTAATTCCGTGTCCCATAAGAGGATTTTCCATCTTATGTCCCTGGGTGGCAGTGGGCATGGATGTGTTTATGGTGTGATTTATACAGTCTTCTACATCATGCCTTTGCAGTGAAAGGGAAACTCAGGTTCAACTGTGCATTAATTGAGGCAGGTTCCAGTTCTTCTCTGCCTCCTATGAAATTTCTTCTTGAGGATTTGGCTATAATTTTAATCTCTACAAGTCAGTAAGAATGACAGAAACAGAAGTAGTGAGGACAGGGCAAACTTCTCCCATGCTCTCCCAGCCTTCTCCAAGCCTCCCATTTGTGGCTCAGGGTCTACAGCCAGGTAATCACAGACAGATTAATCCTACATGTACCTATCCATTCCTCCCTTTATCCATATTGGCTTTTAGCCTCCACAACATCCTTTGGCAAACAGTAGAATCATCTCCTTTCGTTTTGAACATGCCTCATTGTAGTTTCATTGTATGTACCTTAGAGTTTGTCTTGAAAGAGACAGAAAATCCCTTTCCACTCTCTTATTTCTGCCACTCATGATTTTTACAGATCTCTATAATAACCCCCCTAGGCAGTCTGTTTTCCAGACTGAATTTTACTCAGTTTTGACCTGTATGAAAGCTGTTCTGTAACTTTGGTCTTGCAGGCATAGCCAGCATTACCTATGACATTTGTTAATTTTTAAACTTTCACTTCACAAGTGATTCTTCCTTTACAAAAAATAAATCCTGACATTATGTTCATTCTCACAGGATTTATCCATAAAACTAACATTCATATTCTCTGTTGTATAACTATATATACAGTTTTAGTATAATATGTCACCATTTAATAAACCAAAATGGTAAAGGAGGAGAAACGCACTTTGTTAATGGTTAAACGTATTTGATGACTCTAGAGAAACGGTTGTTCTCAAGACACTTTACATACTGTGGAGGAAGGAGTGTTTTAGTGAACACAGACTCTTTTGCATCAAGATGGGTCCTTATCACCTTTCATCTGCCTCCAAGTTTTCTCCTTCCCATTTCCAGCCTTCATCCACCAAACTCAGTCTAGTTTCCAAAATGCGTCCTTTGTTCTCAGCTCTGCTCTTGTCTCTACATGTTTTTTTCCAATCTCCTTCCCAGGCAAACCTAGCTAATTCTACTCCCATGACTCCTGTGCATCCCATTCACATTTCTCACACAATGTCAGTCTCTTTTTTTCCTACCAAATCCTAGTTTGCTCTTGATTTCCCATGAGAGCTCCTAATCCTGTTATCCAGTCTTCTGTATGTCAAAGTCTCCTTGCTCGAGCGATTCCAATTTTTACTTCCTGCCTACTTGGTCACAGTCCAGTCTTGCCTCAACAATTCTCAGCCACAGCTTCACCCTCAACCAGCAGTTCCAGCTTTGCCTGTTTCCCTTCCATTGGTCAAGCTCATTCCCTCTGTATGTAACTTAGGTGGCCTTTTCCTCCAGGGCACTTGGGTGCAGGCAGAGAGGGCACGGAGCAAATGGCAGAAATAAGGTACCGTGGCCCTCCAGCTGGTCCTTGGAGTGCCCAAAGGGACAAAGCATGCTGTCTCTCAGAGAGGACAGCATCTATACAGCCTGTTCAGTGAGAACAGAATTTGTGCGTTTAAGTAGGCAAACTCTGGGTTCTTTATTATGCACTTGCAAACAGACTTATCAAAGGTCTGTGACTTTGCTGAATTTGAGCTGATTTTCACAGTAGCAGCAGAAGACACGTTCATAGCTTAAATGCGACTTGCTGTCTTATCAAATCTGAAATTCCTGTTCAAAGGCCAAAAGTAGTAGAAGAGGAAAAGGTTATGAGGATATCAACACCAGTAGAATAACATATTTTCCATAGCTATGTTCCCTAAAAGAATGTAGTTTAGGACATTTCAACCCCAGATTTTAAAACAGACAAAGACACAACAACAAAGAAAAGACCTCTGACATTTGAAATGAAAATCTATTACCAAAACCTGAACTGACTTTAATACTAGCTGATGCTACAGTTCTTGTCTACAATTAGGGCTGTGTTCAAAGCGGAAATCTAGCTGAAGGACAAGTTAGTATTTACATACAGAAGCCTCAGAAACCTGGGGTCATAAAAGACTTCGGAAAAGAGCCTGTGTGGTGTGCCTAGGTGTAGTTATAGCTGCTCATGTTTAGCAGAACCAGGAAAGCCAGTTGAACTGTATATATGAATGTTTAGGGAAGCATTAGTTACCTCCTTCTATCTAAAGTTTTAGTTCTTTACTACCCACAACCACATATGAGGGCTTTATTCGTAGTAAACCAGCACTTTTGTAGGGACAGAATGGCTTCAGTATAACAAGACTGTAGCAGTAGGAATCTATACCATTGCTGCAATTACTATGATTAAGTGAGTAAGGTCATCCAATACTGACTGTATCTTGTCTGTGTACCTTGTCCATGAAAGAAACAGGTAGGCTTGCTACTAAAGCTTAGCAGATTGAGGAACATCGGGTTCAAGTCCTGGCTCAGATACAGGCTTCCTATCTGCTGTTGTACAAGGTATTTTGGTTTCCCGTTTATAAAATGAAAGTAATACTTATCTCACAAGGTCATTGTAATGGCAAATTAATTAAGTTTAGAGGAAGGATACTCTTGTGATTAAGGGACAGCATGGAATCTAAGTTTGCCTCCTGACTGCTGACTTTCTGTAGCACCTGGCATAAGTTACTTCGTATCTGTGCCTCGGTCCCTCTGGTGTAAAATAAGGACAGTATTTCCTCCCCACACCCTTTATTTGTTTAGATTGTGAGCAGAGCTGGTTGGAAAAATTCTAACATGTTTTTAATTGAGCTTTTGCTGACTCATCAAAATCTAGTGTTTCAATGAGAACCCTACCCAGCTTCCTGGCGGCTTGCTGACCTGGTTCCTTGGCAGAGATCTGGGAAGTGCTGGGAGCCGTGGCTCTCAGGGCTTCCAGGCTCATTCTTCCTTGATAGCTGGAGCTCTCAGCATCCACAGCTGTGGGGCAGCCTGCTGCGTGGGGACTCCCATGGCTCATGGTTCTGGGGCAGTCCACCTCCAGTTCCCTGGAGCTGCAGTTTCACGCCTTTTTTTTTCTAAATAGGGTATTGTTCCCAACAGAAAGAAACCATATTCTGAAATAACACAGTCTTCTGCAAAACATAGTTACCCTCTGTTCAGCTTTTCAGAGCAGGACTGTCTGTTGCTTTAATACTCATGCGTTGCATAAGACAAGGAGAAGTACAGCCCCCTGTTTAAGAAGCAATAAACCATGTAGAAAGAAGCCCAACACAGCAGTTACAGTTAGTCCTTTCACTGCCTCCCACAAAACTTTCATCACAGTTTCCCATCTCAGAACACTAGACACATTGTTGAAGCCATTCACCTACGGATGGGACCCTGGTGTAAGAACAGAGCTGGAAGTAGTTGGCTGATCTTCACTCTACCTACTCCTCTTCATGTAAAGGGCAAGTGATATCCTTACCTGAAATTTTAACACCAAAGAAAAAAGATAGTATACATAATGTTTTAATATTATATCCAGCATCTGTTAACCTCTGTTCATCAGCAAAGGAATAATCTTAGACGTACAGTAGTCAAAGACTTCACAGGAGATGCACACATGCAATCACAATTCTATGTATGTTCACCTGTAATTTGTGAATGAATAGATGTAACAGGGTAGAGGTTTGCCTTCTCTTTGGCTACAGGCCATCTTTATCTCTGTATCCTGAAAAGAATTACTCAAGAAAAGAAAACCAAAACAGTTTATATACACATATATGCATGAAAACAACAATCTCAATGCTCAAAGGCACTGATGGTGAAACTGTCAGGCCCAAAATGTCTGTTGGTGACATTAGACCTTGTGTCTTGAGACAAAAGCATAGAAATGCAAAACTGACACATCTCAAGAGATTATCAACTTCAGTCCCCTTGCATTAAGAAAAGCTCAAACATACCTAGTTAGTCTTTTACATCAAAGGTTATTACCAGACTTCTTCCCTGAAGTCTCCTCAGTCTTTACCATGGAGCAAACGAATCTACTTTCTTCAATCTTTTGTTTCTATGCCACAATTTCTAAATCTCTTCTCCTATTACTTGTTTTTTTCTTGACTCTCTGTGTTTTGTAAAGTTCTTCTTAAAGCTCAGGTTTGAAAACCTCCCCTAAACAGAACAGAACAGAGCAGAGCAGAGCAGAGCAGAACAGAACAGAACAGAACAGAGAGAGCAGAACAGAATAATTATTTCATGTTTTACAAATGCTTTTGCTTGCAGAGGTAAGAACCAAGCAACCAGAAAGGGAGAATCAAAATTATAAACCATGTGTGAGCACCAAGGACCACTGGTATTCTACCTGAGAAGACATTCTCAAAGGAACAGCATGTAAAAAAAAAAAACAAACCAAAAAAACCCCCAAAAGGAGCAGTGTTGTTCTCTGTTCTCTTAAAGGTGACGGCAGTATAGTCATAATCTCCCATATGTACTGGGGACTGTAAAACTGGGGACATAATATGCCATAGAGCTACTCTTTGTGAGATACACATAGCTCCTCTTCTCAGACGTAATAATTTCAAGTATCTGTTCAAAGTTCGGTAGAAGAGACATTAGAAATGTAGCTGGGAATCAACATCACAGACTGCAGAAATTACATTCTTACTCCACAGGGGCCTGTGGGGATCTGCCACACTGTTGCGACAGGGATGGCTAGTATAACCCAGAGTAAATGCAAATAAGTCATCCAATACTACTTTGGGCAATATAAAATTTATTAATTTCTCATTAACCTACTTGAAATGCCTGATGGAGGAATTTATTGACTTTTTAAATTACTGCTCATCTACAAGCAGTGCTTTCATGGTCTACTGGGGTTAGGCAAAATGTGCTGCTTGCATGAAGAAAACAGATAACAGTGATTCTGCAGCTTGCAAGGTTTCAAGTATATCATCAATACATGGTGCTATATTTAGGAAAGGTATTCTAGATAGTCCTTCAGTCTGACTTCACAGGACTTTAAAATCTATTTTTGATTGAAAAAATTATTAAAGAGACTAAAGTTGCTGTAAAAGAGGACAAAATGCAAATTGTATTTGGCAGCACTAGCTCATGCCAGACAAACTTGGGTTCTTTCTTTAATAAGGTAACTGAAAAAATGCAATAGTGTTGTCAGTTGCTGTAGAGGCCTGATACAGCGCCAAATGGAAAATTATTAATTAAGGTGGAGAACCTGAAGATCAGCATTAAAACAGTAGGCAAGGTGAGGAACTGGCTAAAAAGAAAAGAGAACTGGCATGAAACTGGAGTTCCCCAAGGACTGGTCTTGAGTCTGATACTGTTAAATGTTTTCTGTAATGACTGCCACAAAAAGTAGGTCTGTGGTATTGTCATTTCTTAATGACACTACGATGAGTATCTGGGTGAGGACAGGAGGTAGGAACATCTGCCAGTGATGGCAACGGCCCATCGGACTAGTGCCTGGGGTGTGCTGGTTCACGTGTGGACATGATGAAATTATTATCAACGCTACAGGCCTAATTAAAAGGAAATAAAGTTACTACTCCTGTTTTTCTAAGTTGCTTACCTTGTTCATTTTCACATGGCTGACAGTTAAGCTAGAGGCAGATGTTCCAGAAACATGGCAGAGGGAAGGCTGCAGAAAATTAGCCTTACTTATGATTTTATCTGTTATCTGCCTTGCCAGTTCTTTTTCTAAGTATTTCATAAACATACTGATTCTTACATTAATATATAGGTTATAATTATATCACTTAATATAGTGCAATTCTCTTTGGCTATGCAATTACATTTGTGAAAATTATCTCAACACTCCTTTTGTAATTCTGTAGTGATGTATTATTGCAGTTTAACTTTCCACTTCACTTCTAGCAGAAGATGCCGGCACACTCACTTAATGGAATGAATGTGCATATTTTCCTTTTTGAACTAAAAAGCAAGATCACTGTAATCTTGCTAGGATAGTAGAGCATTTTCTGTTTATCAGCAGAACGATAATGCAGTTCTTGCGTATCAAATAAACTTACATAATTCCCAATGTAGTCTGTAAAGGCAAAACATGGAAGGTTAATAAAGCAGGTAAGAAAAAAAGAAATTGAAGTGGGATTAAATGCGTTTGTGCAAAATGCAAGTCAATGTGCTGAAGGATTAATACTAGGTAATTCTGTTAGATGACAGAAGTTTATCTCTTGGAAATGAGAGCTTTCCAACAGGTGTACAGAGGCAACAAAGCCCAAGTCATTTTAAGATGGAGCTTGATAACTTTAAAAATGGATTACATGACATGGTTCTGAGATAGCAGATGACTGGGATTTGATGACCCAGGTAGTCCTGTCCTAGTCTGTGCTCCTTTTTTTGGTGCTGCTGCTGCTGAGGGAAGAGCCAGTTGGCTCCAGTAAGATGGAGAGGTGCATATGGGAAGCTGCAAATTACACTAGCAAATACAGGTTTCACATGTTTTTCTAAAGGACTGGGGGCTACTCAAAACCTCAAAGAAACAAAGTTTTCAGACATGCGAAAGAAAAGCTTTCCAGTCTTATAAATTAGGTCTATGTTGTGCTTGTGACCCATGTTAAGGAGTGGGTCTTGGTCCTTAGGCCAAACTATCTGGGAAAGCAAATTAGCGATCCTTGGTGATGAGCACCTGGTGTGGTGCTTGCTACAGGAAAGCTGAGTGGGTAGTGGGAGAACCGTGTTCTGCATCTCTGTGGTGTTGTGCACAATTAAAGGTTTTTCTAAATCAAGTGTTTGCAAAATCGGGCTCTCCTTAGGTAAAAGGGATAGTGAGATCAAAGAGTCTATTTCCAGAGATACACAGGTTGTTAAAAAATGTCTGACTGACAACCAAGGGATCAAAATGTCTGGGTCACAGGGACGGGAGTTGTATGTGGCACATACATAAGCTCTTAAAAACCCAGAAACTCAATCTCCTAATTACTTGGGGCAAAAACAGGAGAAGGAAGTCAGGAATCACATTCAGAACTAGAAAATCCTAACATGCAGACAGAACTGTAGGATTAAGATCTGCTTTCTGAAGTATAACCACCATTTATCCAAATTTACCCTAGGACATTTGCTAGTGGGCTGTCATAGCCAACTACAGTATCAACAAAAATATACACATGAGATTTCCTGTTTTATAAAATATTTTTTGATGTAAAAAATAAAGGACAGTATTACATTAATAGATATCTGAAGCCAGGCATTTATTTCCATATAAATCCACCTTATTTTAGTCAAGCAATCATTTAAACAACTTGGGTATCCTTTTAAAGTAAGAATCAAAATACTTTGCCTCAAAACTGAGGAATACTATAACTCTCATTACTCTCCCATTTGAAAGCAAATAGTATTATATATCTCTTTCACAGACAGACCTTTTAGGAGAATACATTGCCTAACATTCACAAATGTAAAACATTTAAATGAAGAAAAGAATGAATGGAATTCCTTTCACACAATTATAGCACCGTAATTAAAGACAGAATATATATTAATCATTTCCTTTAAAACCAAAAAGGAACTTTGAAATCCCACAGGTCATTAAGTTGGCAACTCATTAAAAACAAGACATTTCCCATGCAGCAGCACAAGTGTACTCCTTAGTTTCACAGAACACAGTCCTGTAAAACTAAAGTTAGAATCATAAGAAACAGAATGGCTATATAAGTCTGAACACAGTTAAATCTCCATCCTTCTCTTGCAGTAAGCATATAGGTATACGAGCAGATAATTTCCAAAATGTTTTGTCAGTGCTAGCACAGCAGATACGTACAATTCATCCAACTTTGCTTTGAAAATATAAAGAAAGAAACAAATATTTGCAGATAATGTAATATCATGTTTCCAGCTGGAAGGATCCATTTCCAGTATTATCTTGTGATTTCTTACGTTCTGTCACTGCAAGGAATATTGTCATCATATTCCAGCCTGAACAATTTACGAGTCCTGAAACCTTACCCAGAAACCCTTTTCTCGTGGGGAACTTGTTTAGGGAATCTCCAAAGTCCTAATTATTTCAGTGTAGAGAGCCTCTGTGGTTACACTAGCTACGAGAAAATGACAAAGGCTATTAATGTATTTTTGGCCAAATCCCACGTACAGTCAGGAAGACACTTCTACTTGTTCATATGATTGCAGGAATTTATGTCAGTGATGGCCTTTTCTCGGATGTGTTTGGCGCTGGTCACAGACACCGATGATGAATTGAACTAGATGTTGACTGAGTTATTCTGGGGGGTTTCCTTGCAAGCAGTTCTACAGAGGCAATCATTGTAAGAAGGATTTGGTTAGAAGTACTGTGACATGTTTTGATTGTGTTCACACTGGGTGAGGAATGCCCCTTTTCCCCCTGGTGGGTTGAAGCTCTGAATGCCTGGCTCAGAGGGGAAGTGGCAGTGGGAAGTGGTGGCATTTGCTGTAGTTCAGTTATTAGTCCTCCATGTGAGCTGGGTGGCAAGGATGCGGCAGGTAGAGTAAACTCATTGAAAAAATGCAGACAGAGCAACCTTTCCATGGGTTTTGTGGAGTCAGATGGATCATCATGTCAGCCACCATGCTGACTGACAAGGCTTACCTTGCCTCCCTGCCTGGTCTACCCAGTCTGGCAGGTTTCAAGAACTTTGCAGCTCCAGGGAAGCCAGCACACATCCCTCCTCCAGAGTCTTTCATGGAGACTTTCTCACTGCCAAGGTGAGGTGGGAGGACAAATGCACTCTGAAGCAATACAAACCTCCAAGAAATTGAATTAATTTTCCCCATCCAGTTTTCAATAGCAGGCTTGACACTTAGGAGAAAGGATGTTCAGTGGTGTCATTAATTGCACCCTGTAGAAACTCCCACCCTAGTCCTTCACAGTCTAGTGCTGAGGCTTCTGATCATACTTTACTTACAGGACAAATTCACAGCACACCTCACTGGGGCGTGGAGCGCGCCCACTCCTCACAGCCCTATGCTCACACACTGCTTCCCTGAGGTGGGATTTAGATGTTGTGTGACAAGAAGTTGAACCTGATCAAGCAGATGACTCTACAGCAAACTGACCCATCGAAGCAAGAAACACAGGGTAATCATTCTCCCAAATCAGCAAACTGATCCATCTCAGTGTGCCCATCCTGGTTTGGGTCCCCTGCAGAGGAGGTGGTGGAGTCGCCTTTTTTGGCAACAGTCAGCAATCACAGCAGCTCGGTGTAGTCTCATTCCTCTGGTTCATGGTTTCCTTTGAAGAGGCAAGAGGTTTAGGTTCCTTCCCACTTGCTGCAGATTTTCCAGGGAGGCTGGTGTCCATGTTCCCATTTTAATGAAAGTATCAACAAAATCCCCACTGGTGACAATAGGAAAGGATTTGAGTTCTCAGACAGCATTTCTTATAACACAGATGAGTGAGGAAGAAGTGACTGACCTTCCTCCCTTGGAGTGTGAAACAGGAGAGTGAGACGTGACAGAAAGCATTACAAATTAAATAAAAAATGAATACAAATTACAGCAATTTAAAAAAAAATACTATGAAATTGCTGGGGTTTCACCTTGACTGTATTGTAAGATGAGATCTTTGACAGTGCCCATGCTGAAATTCATGGAGATTCTCCTTGTATTAAGGGAAATTTGTATTCTGTCAGTTTGCTATCACCCAGATTCATTTTCCTTGCCCCATTTTGCCAATTTGAGTTTCCTTTTTGCATTCAGACAAAGATTTCTTTCTCTCTAAACATTGCTTTTACTGCCTTAGGAACATTGCCAAGCTTGTGCCCTTTTTTATTCTTTGCAGCTAGGCTGGAACTTTTAATTCATGATATTTAAATAACATTTCAGCTTGATCATTTAACACTTTCCTAGCTCATTCAGTTGCATAGCAGAGCTTACCTAGAATAGTGTTAAGGCTTAAACCTCGAACCAAGCCCTTCCAGCATATTACTTCCCTTCCAAAAACATGTGTTTGGCTTTCGGGTTCTGTAAGAACTTATTCCATGCCAAACGGGAGCAGTATTTTGGATTGAATCCATTAAAGTGAATTGCATTGTACCCTACAGAGATAGGGACATGCAAAAGAAAAACACTGCACAGAAGGGCGATGAATGAAATTGCTAGTTCAGAGGCCATGGCTCATACTATGACTATTTAAATGAATGCTTACTAGTAAAGGAGTTCCACTTGAAAAACAGGATTGGAAGGAAAAGAAACTGGGCTAAGGAGCATGAGTGTTTACAGAGTACTTTGTGACAATAAGACAGAGCTATAACATTTCTTTTTTTTTAAAAAAAAATATTTAAAGAAATTACTGGGATTATTCCATGTAACTGCAAGTGCAACATGCTGCCTGGTGCATTCTCAGTGCTCTTTCCGAGAAGAAACGAGTGTTGTGTATCAAAGTTGTGGCTATTTCTCTAGCTTTGTTTGGGGCTTACAGTTCTGCTGTCATAACAGTAGAATAATTTTACTGGTCTGCTGGTATAGGCATCTCATTTCTGATTCAAAAATACCCTGAATGAGTGTATATCCTGGCCATCACCTACTCTCCCTGATCAAGTGATCAGGCTTGTCTTTCATCGTTAGCCATGGAGCTGTTGCTTCTTTTTACTCACAATTAGCTTAATATAGAGGTAATCTGTGATGAGCAGAGTGTTTCTAAGTGCACCACAGAGCACTCAGTGATTGGATGATTTCTTTTTGGTTGATCAGCTGTGACAGAAAGGTTTGTTATGTTCCTATGTTCTATCAGCAATGGATTAAAGAAAGAAATATCCAGTCCCCTCCACAATGTGCAACTGCCAAAGTCTTCAACAATGTTGTGAAAGGTGGCCATGCGGAGAGCTCTCTGCTCCTGCGTGCAGTCAGATCTCCTCCATTATGAGGAATTTTTCATTATCTCAACACTTTTTTTTATCTGGGCCAACTAAAAGTGAGTCAATGAAAAAAGGAGGTATTTTTGAAGTGAGCCTTACTTTGTTCAGTGCTTGAGCATGTAAGTGGGTGCAGAGTTTGCATACCATTTTGCATACATGCATACCATGTAACAAACCAGTGAACAGGCTGCGGTAGTAACACTTGTGGAAGCTTTGGCTCTTTTTAAGGAATCAGCATTTTGGTTTTGCTTACATCACAGACAATTTGCATTCATTTTGTATACAGCTTTTCCACTGCATTGGTAGACATTCAAAACTATTTTGATTTAAAGCATCAAAATAAAGCAAGTTTGAATTCCTGGAGGCATCTCAGCTTGATTTTATCTATGCTAAACCTGCTCTTAGTATTAGCCATCCCACGCTTTACACCTTACACTACAAGGTTCTCTGAGTTGCTGGAGTCCTATGGGGTTAGGACTTTCTCTTCTCATGCTCCTTGTTTACAGAAGTCATTGCCATCTAATATTAGGAACTCAGCATCCCTGCCAGTTCCTAGGCCCGATTTAAAAATGTTTGTTTTGAATCAGGTCTTTCATTACTGCTCATCTAGATTTTGGTATATGTGTAAGCCATGCATAAAATGGTCTTAACAAACCGCTCTGTATTTTGGAAGGATACAATGCTGTAATGGGATTTTTCTGGTTTTACACAAATGTTTTTCTGTGCTACTCAGAATGAATGGTCTGGGTCTCTGAACTGAGTGTTCTACTGGTCTGTGCTTCCTAAATTTCTTGTGTGAAGCCATTCCCTGTAGCTCCATCTTGCAAATACCTGCTCATTAGGACAGACATGATCTGCTGCCCCTGAGCAAGTAACTTGCTATCCTTGGTAGTGACGACTTCCAGTCTTTTCTGATCATCAACTTCAACGATCCTCACATCAAGGGTAAAATAGATATCTGAGGTTTTAGAGCTTTCTAAGGGAAAGGACTGTGGGGACTTAAGGCAAGATAAAAAAGGCAACATGGCAGAAACAAAGGACAGACTGGCAGAAGGACGTAATTTGCCACTAGGTCAGGCCCTTTTTTTTCTCCTTTTTTCCTTCTCCTTCGGAAACCTCCGCTCCCGAGCTGCAGGCTGACCGGCTTTCCCGCTCCTAGCTCGTTCCAGAACTGCCTTACTCTTCGCAAAAAGGGGATTCCTATTCGTTCTCGCCGCCCCTCGGTGCAGCGGCTTGGCCGGGTGCAGCGGCCCCGGATCGGCAGCCTTGCAGGGCGGGGGCCGCCGCGGCGCCGGGCGCGCCAGCAGGGGGCGCAGCGCGGGCAGGGGGCGCAGCGCGGGCAGGGGGCGCAGCGCGGGCAGGGGGCGCAGCGCGGGCAGGGGGCGCAGCGCGGGCAGCCGGCCCTGCCCCGCGGAGCGCTGCCACCGCCGCCCGCCCGCGGCCGCCCTGGGAAAGGCTCCGCGGAGCCGCGATCGGCTGGTACCGGCCCTTGCCGGGCCGTGGGGCTCGGGCCGCGCCGCGCCGAGCAGGCAGGCGCCTGCGGGGGGCTGCTGAAGTCGTGCGCAAAAATAAGCCGAGGGGACGTGTCCTGCTTTTAGCGTCTGAAATACCAAACGCTGAACACACACGCACTTCAAGTAAATACAAATAAATCCTGCCATTGCTTGCGAGGCTTGGAGAACAACGAATTCCTTGCAAAAACAAACAACCCCTCAAAATACCCTGATGGGCTGAGTGAATAGAGACATACCACAAATGGCTGGTTCGAGCGCCCTGGGGTGAATTATGAATATGAACTTGCTGCAAAGGACGCCTGACCCTTTCCTTATGCGAAATTAGTTTGAGAGCTGCCGTTAGCAACTTTGTTAGCTCTGTTTTGCTAAACTCTCCTAATATACATATTTTCTGAGCTGTGATCTAGCCTTATTCCCAGGGGTTCTCCAAGAAAGGAAGTGGAGAATGTTCTTTTCAAAAGCATGAAGTGGGAAAATGTTTAGAACTATTTATAGCTGCACTTAGGCTGTGGAAATCCCAGACATTATAAACTATTTATAGTTATTCTTTGGGTTAAAAGGGTGAAGTCAGAAATCTTATTGAAAAAGTTACATAGGCTTTTTATCCTTTGGTTACATTAAATGTGACTTTTGGGTGTGGGATGGAGCTAGCTGAGACTGGTGAAGTCAAAGACGAGGTAAAGACACTTACTGGGCAAAATGCACGTGCCGTGTTGTGCGAGCAGGAAGGGCCTCCTGTGCGGGGCCCTGTGGCAGCCGAGGCTGCCCCTTAGCACCTGCAGACTTCTCCTGATGCCAGAGGGTGGTCAGGCCCCGCACGCTTGCTCTTCAGCTGTGGATGTTGACAGCGAGTTAGTGTCTTCCACAGAGGCTTATCCATACTGGCTGTTAGAGGAGACCCACACCAGCTGCCACTGTGTTAGAGCCATATCTTTACCTGTTTTGGTGTATCGAGCCTTTTTACACTTTCACTCCTTGGAAGTCTGTGCATGAGCTGTTTCTTCAGTGAGCTCCCCTAGGCATCAGCAGGAGCCGGGTATCACCAGGAGTGTTATTTTGTATGTTCCCAGCTGTGCTTTGTGGCAGGGATTCCCCTGAAGCTCCAGCAGCTGGGATTGACTGCACGTGGATAGCAGTGGGCTGGGTTGCAGTGGTGGTTCCTTGGACGGGCCGGCACCCCCTATCCTCACAGCACCTGTGTGACTAACATTTCAGAAATAAATCATGTCTAAAGCTTTTCATGCTTTTGTCAAAATTGTCTGGAACAAGCCTGGATTTGCCATAGTAATTAAAGATCGCTGCTGCATCTCTTTACCAATCTACTGACAGTTGAACACAACCAGCAGATGCAAGCTGACATTTAATCATAAAGGTCCTGTACAACCTGAGAAAGTCAATGAAATGCAGCTCATTACTACAAAAACATCATATCAAAGAACACAATGTAAGTAAACATTTAAGGGGAAGCTTTTCCTACTGTAACCTGCAAAATGTCAAACATGAAATCACTGTGATGCATGCTTTCCCACTGCTGTGCTTCATTGATGAAGTCAGTGTGCAAAATCAACTCTGTCTCTTTAAAAATCCCCAAACCCAAACCTCATAAAGTATTACTATTATTATTAAAACCCCCTTTGCTATCTTCCAACACTTATTACTCTGCCTGACTAGAAAATCTTCCAATTAATATCACTGAAAAATTGATTATTTCAAGTATTGAAAGAGCTATCTTTTAGTTAAATCTTCAGAAATACTCACTTTTTGTTCTTTGAATAGTGGATTTAAATGTCTTGTTTCAAATGAGAGTTGTCTATTATTTTTGCTGTAGGCCAAGCTTCTCCTTGGTCCTGCCTAATACTGAAATTTGTGCAAGTGTCTTTAAATGTTGTATGATTTGCAGTTTGCCATGGTTTTAGCGTCAGCAAAGAGCTGCTGCATGGTGATGCCACTACTCAGGTAAGTGATAATCTCTTACTTAAAATGGATTTTTGCTTGCTGGTGCTTTTGTGGGTCCTTCCAGCCTTTGGGAGAAGCATGTTTGCACTGGGTGTCAAGATTGTCTTACCTTGTGATTGCAATCTCTTTGAATAGCAACATGGGGTGGGTATGTGCATGTGCAAACTACCTGCCTATTTCTCTGTTATCTTACCTTACTTCCCACAACTTGGCTATATTTCTGTAGCAACCCACACCGGAGTGGACAAAGAGGTTTCCTGGGGTAAAAAGTACCCTTTGAAGTAAGGTATCCTTTTTTCCCCCCACCTTCCCCTTCTTCAGGTATAACAGGTTTCACAGATGCAATTGCAATCACATGCTGATGTATGCACAGAATAACTCCCCCAGGTCAGACCCCAGCCTTCACTGTTGGAAGAAGAAAGCCATCAGAGCCTGACTTGATGCATTCATGCTTCTACTACCCTTCATGGTATGAAGGGCTGGTGACCAAAGCTGGGGTGAAAGTTTGACAAAGTCAAAGCCCAGTTTAGGAGTGGCTTGAGTCTAGGATCTAATCTATCACAACTGGCCTTTTGATAACTTCATAAATAATTTTATTAACACTGCCATGATTCTTTAAATGATTCAGCAACCTCCCACAGCAAGAAAAAACAGACTTAAAAGGTTGCAGACGAACCTGTTTTAATAAGCAGACCTACCAGATGGCATCTTTTATTGGCAGTAATGCAGCCATTTACAGCCTTATTAGCAGCCATATGTATATTACTCCAAGCATTCTCTAAGACAACGCTAGGTGTTTTTAAAGGGTATTTTCAAACTCATTTCTCCTATTGCAGTGTGCCTCCTTTTTTTGAAACTTTAAATTCATCAAAAGTTGAGATCATTTTTTGCCCCCTGAAAAGACAGAAAAATGTTTTACAGCAACATATTTAAAAAACAGAATGGACAATAAATAGTATCATTTGTCCATAAGTCGACCACCAGCCTGTTTTGCAGGAGCTGTGGACTGACAGAGCCTGTGCTGATCCAGTTCAGATGTTGGTCTTTCCCCTTAGTAAGGAGACCATAGGCAATGGCCAAGGATGAAGCATGTCTGACCCTCTCTGGTGCAACAAAATAAAGTATGGAGGGAAGTCACCTCACGAATTTATTTTGGAACTTTCTGACTTGCGAAATGTAGCTATCAGTTTTTCAGGTATTCAGTTACCTGAACCATGAGCAGTAACAATGGGATAGAACATACCTGTGAAGAGGCAGGTATTAGAACTTCCCTTGCGCAGGTCATACAAAAAAGCACAGCTCTGCTAGTTAGAAAGAAACATTGCTTCTAGGTACTCATATTGATATTCTGCAGAGTTTATTAAGTCTGTAAATATAGCTGTATTCATAGCTCATTTTACAAATTATCTCAATATCAAGCCCACAGCAAAGCAGTGTTTTACGTCACTGACTACCAGTAATAGCAGCACAGAAGCAGAGGTGTTGAGTTTAAATGTCAGCCATGACCTGAAGCTCTTAGCATTTTCCCACACTTGATTTGCACGATCCAGACTTCCAGAGAGACCCCTGTATTTGTACTTTCCTTGCATAACTTGGGATCATACATTTGTACACAATTTTTTCTCTGCATTGGAAGTTGAAAGTCTGCATATGGAGTGTAGCTTAAGAATATCTATCCTGTCTTACTAGGGAGTAAAGTAGTAACCACCTCAGTGAATTGCTGGTTTTACAGAGCCCAGCTACTAAGATAGAATTGGAAAAACAATTAAGGCCACTGAGCACTTGATCCTGATTTGCAAAAAGAAAGGATTTTCTTACCTCAGTAACTGAAGCTAATTCTGCCAAAAATACAAAAGCAAGAAGTTATCAAGTTGATAAACCTGGCTTCAGTTATTTATTGATAAGTTCAAGCATTTCTGCTGCCTAAAGGTACCTAGAACAATATTCTTCGATTAAATGGAAAGAATTCTCATACTATTTTAGATATAAGGAGCAGTATTAATCAGTAGCTACCATTAACTACTGAGAAAATGGCTCTGGGGGTGGTGGGTGGTGTGGTGGAGAACTGTAATTCAAGCACTGAATGGTTCCTAGCCATTACTAGGAATGTGTAAATAACTAAGAAGCCATGTAGACAGGAAAACTGTTCTTTCCAAAGCTGATTCATTGTGGGTGCAATTCCTCAAGCTGTAGCACTGAATCTGAGCACTTCATAGCAGAGGCTCAGCTATAAGGGAAACACTACCAGTGAACAGCAGCAAATCAAAAAAGCACCTGGTAGTGATTTCTCAGCCAGATGCTTCTTGCTCGTGTTGCAGGACTGCACATGTGCTCAGCCTGAGCCCGTGTGCTGTGGAATGGCTTACACTACAGGTAAGTCTGGGCTAAAATCAGCCACTGCAAGGAACAGCATTGCAGAATGTGCCAGGCTGCCTCTGAGCACAGTGAGAGCAATATGCCATTTTCCGCTTTCCCTGGGACAGCTGTAGTTGCAGCAGCAGCACATACCCCTTTCTGACTAAAGACATGGAGATGGTTGGCAACTGTATTGGGAGTCCTTGTAAGTGAGCAAGCTTTCCTACTCATTGTATGCCACAAAGAACAGCTCATGGCATCTGTGCCAGGAGAGTTAGAGGAGGCAGAGGCGACTACTTTGCTAGTCATTTCCTATGGTTATACACCCATTGCATTAGTCTCTGGTCCATGAAGGGTGACAGGTTTGTGCCTGGGATATGAGAAGGCATGGTCTTTCAGCAGTGTGGGAAGAACTGCAAAAAAGGGAAGGCACCCCTTACTTCATGCAGTAATGATAAGACCACAAATATAGCTTGCAAAGATTATTTGGATGCTGACTTCCACATCCAGGGTTGGTAGTATGACATTCATAAGATTCTACCCGTGCTATTTCAGGGTGACAGTCACAAACAAAGCCATAGCAGACTTAGCAATCATTAGCTTCCTTGAACTGTGTCATAGTCACGGATGCATAATACATCGCTGCCCCGACCAGATGTAATGGTTCATAATCAGGAAGGATATTGTCTTTCTGCAGTATTGCAAACCATTGTAGCTCATCATATGCATCGCTTCCAACTAGTTTTGGAAGGTGCATAATATCTTGTATAGCTGCTGCACCTGGAACTGGTCCCATCAAGATCAAGGGAGTCACCATGCCATTCACCAGAGTTGTTCACCCTCCAACAAATCCTAACTCAGGAACTTCCTGAGCTAGAATATTTTGATTTAAATGTGACCAGTTGTTTTTAAATCTGTATAAACCTTTAACAGCCAGTATGTTCCGTAGCTTGATTATATTTTGTGTGAAGAGCAACATCACCCTCTCAGCCATCTCTTTTCAAGGCAGGAGAATCCCAGTCTATGCAATCACTTCTCATACAGAGACCACTTTGTGTGTTTGACTTTGCTGCCCCTCTCTAAGCCTTTTCAACATGTACTGTACCCATTTATGATACAGGGAGATCAGAACTGCATATCTGCATGCTTGGAAATGCAAAGGAAGCTGCTGCTGGTCCGACAGGAAGTAAAGAACTTTTCTTGAATTCTATGGGCAGATACCTTTTGGGTTACTTGTACCTTTAGCTCTCTAACTTAGGCACATGGGGAAGCTTTCAGAGATACACACTATGGGGAAGCTTTCAGAGATACACACTTCTCTTCATTGGTATAATCTCCTGGAAAACTTCAGTTGGATATTCAGACAACCTTTATTAGGAGTCTTCCTGCTTCTTCTGTCTTCATGCTCACCTAGGCTTTTAATTTAGGTGCTCTAAATTGCACGTCAGATAGCAAAGTAGATGGTATGAGTAACTCTTATAAAGGCATCTAAGAACTGAAGGCTGGGGTACAAAGCCCTTGTTAGCCTGGGCAGATTCAAGCTTATATCTCCCATGAGATTTCTATAGCTTTGTAGTTTGTGTGTGGCTCATCGCTGCTGTTCTATGTATAGAAAAGTTTTCAAATGGGAAGGCAGAAAAGGAGATCTGATTCTGTAGCTAAGTGACCATGATACTGTTCAGGACAGTACTGTTTAGAGACTGTGAGTTCCAGTCTCTCATACAATTTTTTAATAAAATAGACATGAAATGCCACTACTCATAACAGAGCAGGGGGTGCGGGTGTGTGTCGGGGTGGGTGTGAGGTGGGGAGGACAAGAATGCACAGAAGGAGAAAAGGCTGGATAAAGTCAGGGAAAAGTGAATCTCAAGTTGGATCACTCTGTAACTCCAGATTCTTTTATTTGCTTCTTCATGCCCTCTACTAGCATTTGTATGGGTCATCAAAATATATTCAACATCCCTGCAGCTATGAAGGACATTCTTCTCTTCGTCAAGTAGGATACTGAATGTAGCTGGGAATAAAACAACAGTGTTGATTCCCAGACTAGAGAACTCTGCTTTTAGCGTCAATTTTTTATTCAAGACTGTGTTGCCTGGGCAATGTCAGGGAAAATATAAATTCTCTTCTGTAGGAGGAAATGCTCTGCCTCCAAACTTCTAAAATGCTTATCTTTGTGTACAGCTGAAATATGATGAAGCATGTGTCCAAAAAAGTGTATTCCCAAGTCAGCATTTCAAGTGGGTGTGAATTTCAAGTTATTCAGAAATATCCAGTCATCAGTGTGTGTGTGGGGGGGAAGAGGAGCACCAGATTTCAAGTGCACATTAAAAGTGGCAGAGGGACCAGTCAGACTCTTCACAGAGGTCAAGTATCTGCGAGCTTGTAGTACTGTTTCCAAGTGCCTGAATTTTCATATGAATTGACAAATTAGGCTATAATCAGAGCAGGTCCATATTTTCTCATTTATTGAACTAAAACCTTTATCCTCCCTGCAGCTGTTAAAATGAAAAACCCTGGGTTTGCTCAACTTAACATTTAAAGGGTATAATGCAGCACTTCGGATGCTGGTTTATTTTTACCCATGTGTTGCACAGAACATTTAAGTTCATGCCACCTTCCATACTGCCACCTTGGCTTTAGGCTTACCTCCAGATCTCAGGGACTACTTACTTAGCAAAACTTTCCCTGACTGAACTTCTGGTTTGTGAGTGAATGAGCTGGAATGCTTTACCCCAGAGCAGAAAATCTGGAAAGTGTTTTTTCTTTACTTCTCCCCATACTTGTAGCCAAGTTAACAACTAAAAATGATCTAAAGAAAAAACAGCCTTACCTGAATTGAAAGAAAGCCTGAAAAGTAACTTAAGGCTCAAGCATGTAACGTTATGTTGCATACAGCTTGAGTCTACGTAGTCTTTCTGGCATAACACGTAGTGTTTGCTGTTTGTTGAAAAGAGGCACAGGGCTGTGCAAAGTACATATCCTGTGCCTTACCTTAATATGACGGGAATCACTTCTGTTATGACTCTTCTTCCATTTTGATGGCAAGGCAGAGCCTGGTGGTCCCAGGCACTTGTCCGGTCACAAATACATCAGTGTGCTGGAGAGCTTCCTCTGGGAAGATGTGAAGGAGGCAGATGAACCAGAGGGCTGGAATAGATGTAACATCATGTAAATACAACAGCAAATATACAGTTCTTGACCCATCAGAAGCTCATAGTATAGCTTTCTACCTGCCTAGCCCTAGCCAGGTAGTTGTAGTGTACTACATGTGGTAAAGAAGAGGAGAGCTTTGAAGTAGGACAAGCAGAGGATGAAGGACTGCACAATGGATACCTACAGTAACTTGTAAAAGGGATGTCTGAAAAAAAGAAACATGAAATGGTTATTACCCATCCCATCCCATTGTCTTCTCCCAAGATTTAATGTTTAAGGCTGGTATCCTTTAATTAAAAAAGAGTTAGAATAAAAAAGCAGGTACATGTCAGATCTGATAGGGAAGCTGGGATTACAGTGATGAGAGCTCAGAAGAGAAAGGAAGGTTTTGGTTGATGAACTGGAAGAATGAAACAAGGGGAAGGAAACGAGGGGAATGAAATAGGAAAGATGACAAAGAACTGCACAAATAATCTTCGGAAAGGAGTTTGGTGGATAAGAGGAACTGATATTGCAAGTGTTGACTGAGGGAAGGTTAACAGCAGTCAAGATGAAAACTAATTCTGGGCTTGGGCAGCAGTTCTGGCAGAGAGGGAAGGATACATCTTGAAGTTTCTGTTAGACAGACGATGTTTTATGAACTTGATTGACATAAGACTAAGGAATCTGTAGGCACTATATAAGAAATAGTTATTTCTGAAGACTAGGAAAGAGGAAAAGATGATGCCCAGTCACTGTGTATTATGAAAGGTGTGCTGCTTCTTGATTTGAATGAAAGGATTTTTCTTGTTTCTGTTCATCAGAAGACAGTACTTTACTGCCTAGTAGCAAGGTCCTTATCAAGGAAATTTTTTCCATCTTTGACAAGGCTATTTCATCCTTACTTACGCCATGCTCCAGGCTGCATGCTTTTGATTTTTGTGTGTAAACATCCTGCATTGTAATTTAGACATGAGATAATCTCTGTAACAGTTTTCAATCGTAAAGCTATCTCCTCCTGCAATTTTTAAAGTATATTTCTTTAATTATCCAATGTTTTGAACTATTAGGGTCTTAAGAGAGACCTATGTACTGCAGAAAGTAACCACTTACAAAAGACTTTCCAGGTTTCAGCTTCAGCTGCTTTGCCTGTTACCAAAAGATTGTGTCACAGCAATAATATTGTGAAACCACCTTCCTTTGCACACTCCTCCCTAAAGACCTAGTTTTCTTTTTCTTAAAAGCCTTACATAGTTCCATAAAATCGGTCATGAAGAAGGAAAAAGCAAACCCCAAGCAAACCCCAAACCTGCCTGGACTGGTAGTATCAATCCTTTCCCCACCTCACATGTAGCTGCACTTTTTTTTTTTTAGTATCGAAGAACAACATGAAAGACATTGTGGGCATTGATAAATCCCCTTGGGAAATAAACCTGCCAGGGTGGTTCTGTCTGTAGTGATAGTTGGTGCTTTCCAGACAACAGAAGCGACTAGGCAAACAAGACAAGCTGGCACGGAAAAGCCGTAGGAAGGTTCAGCTAGCATGACCTCGTGATTCCCAGGGGCGAGGAAGGTGTGGGCATGTCGGCAGGCTGGGAGAGGTTTGCATTCAGCACTATGCCACAAATCACCCTCTGAAGGATGCTGACTCAGGCGGTTCAAGGAAAGTTGCAGTCCTGCACCACACCTGGCTGCTACCCATCAACCCCTCAGCCCTGCACAGGAGTTTGAGCCACTCCTGGGTGCTTAAAGGGTTGCTTAACATCTGTATCAACAGAAGAAAAACTGCTTTGCTAGCTCCCAGCAAAAGCTCATAGCAAGCACTTGTGCTGATAACCTCAACACCAGCTGTTATTTATTTACTACTGGCAGTTTTAAACCACCTTATTGTCAGCTGCTGTATGATGCTGTAGTAAAGGTGATGCTGTTCCAGAGCCCACTATTTGGTTGTATCATGCAAAGAGCTCATTCTGAAATACAGCAATAAAAGGAGATCAGAAATAAAAGGAGATGGGAGGTAAACCTGCTTAATGCAGTAGGACTACATCTATTTGGTTTTCTGTTATTAGATGTGTCATTAAAGAAGTTCAGACTGCTGGCACAAACACAGGCTTCTTTATGCTTTTCAGTTTTCAGTCTGAGCAAATACTCACTTTTTTTCCCAGGGTTGTATGGCATTCTTGAGCACAAAATTAGTTTAATCAGCTTTCTAGACATTGTTTCTGGGATACCTCCATTTTATGCTCTAGAGGTATTAGAAACACAGCTCCACATAGCTACAGTTCCTGCTCAGAAATACTAATTTAAAGCACCTTTGCCTTACCATCCCTCAGCTGATTATAGTTTTCACCAAAAAAATGCATGTGTGCTAGCAGCTTCCCAGTGCTGTGTGTGCTGGTAACACTTTACCACATAATGCAGTCATGCCTAAATTACATTCTATACAGATCAATTAAGATAACACAAGTTTATTATAGTGGAGCTATAAACACACAAAATCAAGTGATGCAATACTTTTAACCAGTTATTTTTATTTAAAAAGTAACAATCTCCAAAAAGTTGCCTATAGTTGAGTCAGGAGAATATCCAGAAATATAAAACCAGCTCAAGAAATCTATAGTTTAAAAATTCAATACCAGGTGGCTGATATACTAGAATCACTGTAAAGTTTTAGAGGCTTTTTACTCACTAGATGTACACACCCCAAATGCAGCTGCAATCCAAAAGTGATTACAAAAGCAGAGAAAGGGCAAAAAAGAGATTCACGCACTTACAAGTTTCTGGCAGTCTTGCTTTCCAACACATCCTTAGTCAATCTCACATTATTAGTCACTATACAGAAATTATTTGGGATCCCATTTTATTTTTAAGGATATACCCCTTGAAGAGGACACCAATTCTGCCACCATTCTGACACAGCTTAAGCAACGTATTCTCCAAGGTCATGCTTGCATTTGTCCTCAGTATTTCTGCATCTGCTAATGTGAATCCCCAGTAAATTATGCAGAGGGTGGTAAAACCTCTTCTTATCTCTGGGAGAGGAAAGAGGGGAAGGATATTGGTGGTCTGGGCATCCCAGCGATATCACCTATACTGCTGATGCAAGTAAAATGAGTTAAAATAGGATGTGCACTGGAGTTAAATGGCTTTTTAAAAGTAACTCACCTAATGTGAATCTAAGGAAGGAATGATACTTATTTGGGGATCTCAATTTATTTTGGTTTAAACAGATTCCTAATCAAATGAAGTTAATTTAGAAAGATCATGCCAATGTGATTTTGTTAGAGGTAGCCTTTAGCAGGGGTGCAGGAGCAGTCTGAAAAGGAGAGACAGCAGCTAAGGTAAGTAATTTTTACAAATGAGTGGCAAAAATATTTACGCAGGATAAAAAAGGTAAGGTTAAGACAATCTCTCCTCCACAAAAAAAAAAGATTAAGAGAAAAAAAGGAATGAATAAAAAAAGTAGATTCCTGATAAGGTGAGCAAGGTACCGTTTTGCAGAGGAGAGAGCACGCGGCTCTGCTGTTCTGTGGCAGAACACCTGTGAAGCGCTGTATGTTGCAAAGATCTTAGCGCTGATTGATTTGAAACTGCCCACGAATCACTGATGCTTCATGTTGCTGAGTGTTCTGCATTTTCTTCTGAGTGTTCCTGTCCTTAGGACCTTTGTATCAAGTACAAGTGTTTTTTTGGTTGGCACATTTCTTCTGACAAATGAATCATTTGATGACTTTTCATCCTCCCCCTGGTGCTGGTTTACTGAGGGGATGACCAGAGCTGGCACCTTTTCCTGTTGAGGTCTTGGGTAGAAAGGCGCCTTCCAACTTCCGAGCCGAGGGGGCTGAGAACCTGCACTAGGGTACGTAGGTCAGAAGCTGTTCATGTGAAAGACTCCAGGCTATAAACTTGAAATAGTATTTCTTTTTTGCTGCCTGTACAACATGCTAGGCTTTGGATTTCGTTTTAACCTCTTCTGTATTCACTATGTGCTATTACACAGCAACAGTCGGTACGGATGGACAGCACTCCTATTGCCCTTAATCTCAGACCAAAACTAGGCATTTAATTTCCTGCTGGCTGTATCTACCTGTGTATTATAAATTTCGCAAGAATAGCCGATAGACAGGGATTTCTATCAAACCATATAATTTAAGATGAAATTACCTAAATTGACAGATTGTTTTGTCTGAAACATTTTAATTTAGAAAAACGTATATTAGACTTTTCATTTTCAAGTCTGTTACACGTGTGACTAATAAAGACCAACAAGTTGATCCAAGATTTTACAATTTTAATAGCTGAGATTAATTTTAAGAAGCTTTATGAGAAAGCTGATTTGGAGTCTTATATTATATAAATCAATAATGACAGATTTTTATGGGTAGTACGCTTAGGAAATGACTACAAAAGAAACTAGGAGGCTGTAATATTCAAAGTTAAGAAATATAAGGCAAATAAATTACTCTGTTATCTACTGAGAAGCATGTGTTCACATGTCACAACCTATTTAAGTATTTATATTTTAGTCTGTACTACTTGGAAACCAGTTTCTTAGTAAAAGGGCTCATGAGGTTAAGGGTGAAGAGTGATACCATGTTACCAGTGCTCTGCAGTAAATAGGTAAATAATTTCAATTATAAACTGTACAATTTGTAGATAGACCTGATTACCAACTTTTCTACAAACATAACAATTTTTGTATCAAACATACTTTTTCTAGCCAAGAAGCTGTTAAAAATGTGCATGTCAGAAAACTAAGCAAGGAAAAGACCTCAGTAAATTATATTTTCTAATTAATATACTAAAACCAGGTATATAGCACTTAGATATTGAGAATGAGATCTTAAGCTTTTGAGTCACAGGTGCTCATATTTCTGAAAGTAAGGTCAGTTAATTTTCCATAAAATAACCATAACTTGGAGCTTTTCCATTAAGTACGTTTAACATTTTACAGAGCAACTATACAAATGCAATGCATGCCTGAAACAAGCCTGCCACCCAGATATTGCTGAACTTGTTTTGAGGAAAAGATTTGTATAAACCTCAAGTTTACAGAAATCGTACATCCAAATCCCTAAAAGCCCAAGAGTTAGAACAATGCAACAGAACGGCAATATTTATAAACCATTGTACCTTGATTGTTCCATAATATTAACTTGAAGTCATTATTTTTAGTACAGAGTTTCCATTGCCTTACACTGACAGTACTCTGAGGGGAGCACTGAGTTTGAAAGGTGTGAGTTACGTGCTGCCACTAAGTTACATGATAATATGTTAATCTCTATGAGGATGACACATCATTTTGATGGACCTTGCAGATATTTAAAGTAGGTTGTACATTTATAGATGAACAAGTGTTACACAACATACTTTACATACAAATCTTACTTGGTACCTGCTAAAAACAAAACCAGAGGTTGAAGAGGAATTTAACATTGAAGACATTTGCATACATTTTTCAAGCATACCTAAAGGATTTAATCAGATGTTTCATTTTCAACAGATTTTACCACTTAAGTGATGTGCTATCTTAATTCATTTGAGTCAGAATCAGTAACTGTTTATGGTATCAGCCTAGATGTAAGGTAGATACGGACTGAAACTCAATTAAAGGCACTGAAATAAATACCTTAACTATGCATCTGAGCATAATTACTGAGCTTCAATTACTTTTGAAAACCCAATTTAGAAGTGCAAGTTTACACCAGGAGATGAGTTGAGCATGATGGACAACCTTATCCTTTTACCAAAGAAACGTAATTAGCAATGGTCATGAAGATGTGGCAACATGGGCCTTCAGCTGCCCTCCGAGACAGGATCCCTGCATCTGCACTGGTATCACAGCTCCTGCTGGCTACACCAGATCTAGCTCAGGCACCCTCAGCCACACTGAATCCACATCTTTTAATTGCACTGCAACACAATCAACTTTGCTTAGAGACTAGAAAATATTTTTCCATCTCTTCCCAGTGAATAATTATTCAATCAACTTTTAGGTCCAAAGGTCTTCACCAAATAAATAAAAGCAAGATGACTTTTATTAGGGAAATGCATTATTAAAAAAACCTTAAGATTTCACAAGGTGAACACTTGTACAAATAATAAAAATGTAGAAAACATTTCCCTGTATTTATAAATATTTAACTTGCATTTTCTTCGAAATTTTGTTTGCAGCTTATTTTTTTGTTGTTGACTCCAAACTAGGCTTGTTGCCTTACAACCATATGGAAGCTCCTGAGTTACCTCACAGCTGAAAAATGTAGTTTTCTGTGGGACATATTGTATGCTGAGTGATTGAATCTACAAGAAATAGAAAACCAGGATTATTTAAGATAAAATGTAAAAGAAACAGATTATAAAGCAACAATATACTTCAGAGCATTTTCTGGTATAAAACAGAATTGGTGAAGCTGAGAACCCAGAGAAAGAGACAATACATGCAGTCAAATGATATTACCGCAAGCACTTACCATTTACATAGGTTTAACAAAGGTGCTGTAGTGTCTGCCTATATGCTTTTTATTGTGGTCAGCTTTGAGTAAATTAATTGGCAGCTGGTATTAGCAGCAGAAAGCAGCCACAAACCAACTGGGTTGCAACAGTGAATTGTCAAAGAACAGACAAAATTTCAGATCTGGTTCGATTTATTTGATTATGATGGCAATTTATAGGTGACACTGTTTATATGTTCATACTATTACATAAAGAGTTGCTGAGAAAGGGGCTGAGGGCCTGTATTCTTCCTTTAAAGTACCATATAGAAATACTTCTTTTTTTCTGAGTTTTGTTGATAAAATCCTTCATTTTAACATTAATCAGTAAAATTACCTGGAGCTTGCTTAACTGTGCCTCATGAGCAGGACATAACAATCAGAAAAGGCACCATCAGACTGCAAAAGAGAACTGAGAAATTTGTAAAGGGCACCAAGAATTCAAAGTCCTTTTTCATTAGCAGCCAGATACACAAGATACAGGCTGTGCGTGGCCCGTCCAGCTGCAGGTACCTCATGAGATGCTGGAGCTGGGTTGAGGCAGAACTCGGTGAGACCAGTAAAAGAGTGGGATATGCCACATGAGTTGCATACCACTTTAGATCATTACCTTTGTCCATCTGGAATTTATGACTGGAGTACTACTATGCGAGCCTTTTGTGTTTCATTTGCTACCTCATATTTTACATCTTGCACAAACCTCTCTTTTCCTCATCTGGTTACATTTTTTTGGCCACACTTGCTCTTTCAGTCTTCTTTGAAGCTACAGAAAGGCACAATAAACAGTGCTGCCTTCTTACGCCCCTCTCTCAAATCCTCACATTTTATCTTATACTTTAAGAAAGTATCAAACAGCAGTTGCATTGAGTATTTCTCCTTTATGGCTCACTTTTCCTTTCTTTAGTAGTATTTCCTTTCAGGTTTTAAGTCGTTATGATCTGATAGCATTAATGGTCAAGAGATTAGGACTTGCTTGGCTAGTCCCATATAATATCAATTCATGTAGTACATTTATTGCTGGAGTTTGGGTGAGACACTATCTAGAGGAGTTTGACATAGCGTGTGCTGAAAATGTAATCTTCTTACTTCCAGCATGTAAAAGGTCCCTTTTTGAAAAACATCCTTATCTTGTCTGAAAGAGAGACTGAGTGTCAGCCTGGAAGCTGTGAATCCTACACGGATTATCAAAAGCTTTTCTCTGAGGGTGTGGACATTGCAGTTTTATGTCTGATTCCCTGCAGACAGGTAACTGCTAGCACGGTGGTGTCCATAATGGAAAGACAATGGACTAACAACCCTTAGAAAATTAACAGCAGATTTTAAAAATAAACTTTTCACAAGTGAAATAGTGACTGCAGAAAACTGACTTTCAGACGTAAGATATATAACAAGTACCATATTTCAGTACTGGTGTGCCAGTTTATACCAGTTAAAAATCTTCCTCACTACATCTAAAATTGAAATGCTATTTAGAAAAGAAATTATTCTATGGGGATTTCCCCACAATTTAGTTTGCTCTTAAATGAAACAATCATAAAAAAGATAAATTTGAAAATCTTTGCATGAAATTTGTCCTTGGTAAAATTACAATGGTGAGTACCAGGACCACCATGAAGCACTCAGCTGTAAGAGAAAGTCTTCACCATGGAGATAACCTTCCTGAAAACCTAACCGTAGCAGTCTGTTCCATTTTCTTCTCTCCATAACCTCAGTTTAGTGAACTATTTACAGTCAATTTTTAATACATATTACACAATATTTTATATGACTTGAAATTCAGTGTCTTACCTAATACCCATTTTTCTGATAAACATTTTATTTCCCGGTACTTCTTTCCTGTATTTTGTCCTATACAGATTGTTGCCTGATGTAAGGCTTTGCATGTTTTCCCTCCTGACAGCTGTATAAGTTCAATTAGCTTTTTGCAGGGTGGCTGACTGGTAGGAGACACAAACATGACAGGCTGATTGGAAAAGAGATTCTGTTGGTATTTTCCTCTTGATAAGTGACCTGAAGTCTGCAGATCTGTGTTTGAGGAAACAAGGAAATTAATTAAGCAATATGTTGCATTTCTACCCAAAGTAAAACAAATCCTTGTATTCTTTAATTCAGAAAAGAAGAATTATAGTATATGAGTATGAACTTGACTTTTTCAGGTGTATCAGAAACTCTTGGGTAAACTATAAAAACAGTTTGCTGTACTTGACCAATATAATTCCCAAACCAGAACTGAGACTATTTTGTTATAGCTCAGTTGGTTTATCTATAAAACTTCTCAAAGCACGTGACAATATTATTTTTCACCTTTATTACATTTATAACACTGGCCATCACACCGATATATTAAAGGGTATTATAAATAATTATAGTCTTGCAGCACAAATACAAACTGTGAAAGCCTTCACAATAAATAGTGTTCATCAGTTTGTATTGGGGAGCTTTACAAATGTATCTAATTCAGAGTTTAAACTGCTTTAGAACCTCTTCTTTCCCTCCTGTGCTTCACAGATACAAACTGAATTTTCTCGCAGATGTATGAAGTGACACAAATACATCAGAAGTCAGAGCAAAGCATTTCATAGAAACCCTTTCGTCTCCACAAAAACATAAACATAAGTCCTGTGTGAAGGCTGTGCAGTCTGTAGCACTGCATCACTATAATAAAAACCTGTGTGATCTATATGAGGCAAATTTTCTTCTCCGTATATAACAGGCAGGACAGTGGTTCAGCACTTAAAGCCACGTCCTTTAGCTATAATGTGCATAAAAGTAGTGCATACAAGTGTACTCATCAAAATATGCAATACAAAGTTTTAACACTAAAATAATAAAAAACCCCAACCGATCTTCTATTTCTTAGAGCGAGGTTGCTATTGACCTGCCAAATTCATGTATGTAACAAGTCTGATTCCGCATCTATTGTAAAAGTTTGGAAAATTTATAATGAGACCGGAGTTAACAGTAATATGAGAACAAGAATAAATGTTTCATATTACAGATGATCAACATGAGCACATTCCATAAAGGAAAGGTCGCTCGGTATATATCTGGTTTATATGAGACATCTGAATGTGAAACTGTAGTCAGTGAGGAGGAACAGGGGATGAAATCGCTTGCTGAGTGGATTCTTTCCTCCAGTCCTGCCACAAACCTGCTGTGAAACCATAGGCACTTAAGAATTTAATACAATAATATATGTGCTTGGCAGATGTGCAGCCAAAGTAAGAGTCTTCACCTGGTTTACAGGGCTTTCTAAAACCAAACAGTTCCACAGCCTGTTCACAGATCCCTAGATAAAGTGAACTGCCTTAGCACTTCTGATCAATTAGCTAAATGAAGCACCTGAAAAGTGTGAAGCCCACGCTGACATGACACTTCATAGCTCTGATTCTGTGCCCCTGCCCTCTGCTATTATTGGACAAGTCAATCCCAATCTGAATTTTGATATCTCCTCCATCAATAAATAATTCACCTTTCTCTGGTAGTTAATTCCATGGCTGCTCTCCTGAGAATAAAATGAAGTTGACTCTTTGTGTTCTGAATTTGGCAAGTTATAAAGACAGTGACTGTTATGGATGAAGCAGGCCAAAAAGACTCAAGCACAATCTAAGAAATACCCTTTATTTTCTATTCTTCTGTGAATTTAGGTTTATGAATGACGGAGTACCTAATCCTGTCTCATGGAAATCAAAACAGCTGCTAAATAATTTTGTTGATCACAGTATCAAAGCAGAGCTATATTGCAGGTTTTGGAGGACCCAAACTCATTAAATATATTTTATGTCACTTCTTGTACTTAAGTTGGCACCTGATACTTTACACATGCAGAAGATCTGGTTTTGGACTCAGCAGAATACTCCTTACCTCCACCTGAGCAGAATTCTCTTCTATGAATATCTGTCTGCTGGGCATCTTGATGTCATGAAAACCAGAAAACTAATCATTGCACAGTTTTAATATATGGTATCAGATTTAGAATTTTCTAAGAGTCCCACTTGCTGATGGATCTTGTGAGGCTTAGAGGCCATGATCGGTGTCTTAAAATGGGACTAGCTCAAGAATGTAAACCGGGTACTTTGCAATCTCCGATATACAGAGCAGTGTTGTGATTTTGGTATTACTTGGATGGCAATCATTCATTTTAATGAATTAAAAAACTGCAGTTGTGAAACTACAGAAGTGCTTGTAGTAAGCAAGGTCAGCAAATTAAAGAATGCACTACAGTGAAAAATAACAATCAACCTCAGAACAGACTCATGACAGACGCAATGCCATCTTAGATGATCTGACACAGAGTGCTCTCTCATTGTTTATTAGCACAAATAAGTGGCAACTGACAGAAGAGAGAGAATTATCATGAGACTTTAATGCTAGTTTATCTAAAATAAATAAGATTTAACTAGAAAAGACAGAATTTACACTGTTTTTGTAAACCCGGAACTCTAAGATTTTAAAAATGAAAATTACTAGGATTGAGAAGATTTTATTTTAAAAATGCAATAGGACTTGTGTTAGATAGAAAACACCAAATATAAATTGTTGCAATCTGCTATTTCACACATTTTAGGGAATATGATTTAAAAGGGCTTATTGTATACCCCCTTCTTCAAATGTTTCCCTTGAAAGGATTTGCTGCCACTGTAATGGAAACTCATTTATGTGATATATCTGCCTATAGAAATAATTGTTGGATTAAATTAATATCAAAATCAAATGTGTACACAGCTAATCGTTAGATCAGGAAATTGAAATTTTAAGGACCCAACAGCACTCCATTCAGCTGATGTCCATAAACAGCATGGTTCATTCTATACATTTAGTACATATTAAGAGAACCCAGGCAAGTGAAAAGCTGACATGCTATAGAAAGGATTTCCTTAAACTGCCTTTAGAATTCCAGCTCGGTGCATTTGAGAGGAGGACAGGGTAAGAACACAGTACATCTCGGTGGTATCATCAAAGGAAAGCTTCAGCATGGAATGCCACATTTATGTACGAGCTTTTGTCTGGATCACCACCACCACCACCGCAGCTTTCCCGACAGGCTGTGCTTGGATTTGCTCAAGCACACTGGGTCCATGCACAGGTCTTAGAGACAGCGAAAAACCACAGCATTTATGCTCAGAGCTCAGGGAGTAGTCTGAAAGGCTAACATTGCTTTCCAGCCCACTAACCTGAAAGAACCACCACTAGCCAGCTGCTGAAAAGGCAGCTCACTGACCACGGAGGCTTTGGCGGTGGGATGAGAGGGCACAATCTAGCTATTAGCCCTGAATTGACTCAGCTGCCTTTGCAACATCAAAGCCTTCACGGCACTCCAGGGGTGCTCCCAGCCCTTTGAAACCATACACATTTTGTGTAAGCTTTTACAAATAAATAAATAATTCCTCAGCAGAGACCAAGCCTGGGAAAATATCAGACCCCAAAAGTGACTGTTTCCACAAATTGTGTATGTATCAGTAGTTACGGTTACAATTGTGTCAGTCTCTATTATAACAGACAGCACCAGTTTTCCTTTCAAATTATATTCGTTAGCAGATGGACAGAAGAACAGAATGTTGTAAAAGCATCTATGTACCCTTCTTGGTGAGATCCTAAGTACTCCATTCTTTCACTAGCTGAATGGGCGGCAGGAAGATGCCTCTTATACGTATGCATTTCTCATAAATGTACCATTTGTTTAAACCTAAGTTTTGAAAGGGAAAGAAAAATCAGTCTTGACAGAAGTAAAACTTAGGGAGAATGTATGATAAAGAAATAGAGCCTTTCTTCATTATACGCACACATACCGCCCCCCCCCCCCCCCCCCCCGAAAACATTTCACCAACTATTGTCCCTCCTGTGACTGATTTTCAAGCCCCACAATCCAAAAAAGCATATATTATAAAAAAATCCAAAACTTTGTATCTTTGCCTAGAACATTATTAAAATAGCTCATGCTGGGTGGGGTGCGGGAACAAACACAAAACCCCATAAAAGTGCAAAAATGTGATCTTTTCATGAGGCTTAGGAGACAGCCATCAAGTCCCACAAAAGTATAATCTCTGAATGGATACCTGAATTCATGCAATAGAAAATGTAAGAAAATAATTTTTCTGGATGTACTTGGAAATTTTTCAGCATTGAAACTACTAATGTCCTTTATACAGCACACAATTTTCAGTGTACTTCCAGATAATGACATGAAGAAATTTCCAGTCTAAAATGCTATTAGAATAATAATACTTCACAAAACCTGAATGCAGAATATGGTTATGATTTATTACAATTGATGTATTTCTAGGCTAGAATTGAAAATGTGAAGTACTAGCTTCAAAAATATATAAAATGTAGCCATCTGTAATAATTATACATGTTTGAATATTTGTGCTTGCATTACACAATCAGCGTATGCATTACGGTAAATCTTTAATCTTAATTTCATTCATTCACCAGAGATAAATAAATCTAAAAAAATAAATGTACTATTTATTTTATCATTACTATTTGAACATTTAATATAGAATTGGAAAACTTACCAACACATATACGAAAAGGCTATATTTAATGAAGTATTTACTGAACTTACGGAAAGCTGTAATAATATCTTGGTTATTGTTACTTGCAAAAATAATAAATACATTTTATTAAATGCAAACAGCAGAAGGAAAAACTGAACATAACATTTTGAAGAGAGAAGACTGTATATTTTATAGTTTATATCCATCCAAAACCCAAGTATTGTTTTATTTGCAGTTGATGAGAAATTGCTTATTTTCACTAAAAAGAAAAGGATCTGATTGTTGAAGTCCTATTTCATCACTCTGCAACTATTAAACCACAGAAAACCATAAAACTGATAAAACACACCTCACCCCACCCCACCTCCGACTTTATGGTTCGATAATGTACAAGTTTAACAAAAAGAGACACATAAAATAGCACATTCATTTAATATAGTTGGGTGATGTTGCTGGGGAAACATTAAGCTCTAAGATTTTAATATTCATATGATTTCAGTATGGATAAATGGCCAAGCAATGTTTACATTTTCAGTTACTGTAATTCTGTACAAAGACTTTGTGAAGAACACACTCAAAACTACAACACTGTAAGGAAATATTACACTTGCATGGTTATATGCATTTTCAGACAGTCCATCATTTAGTAACAATTTAAAAGAAAAATACATATGTGGAACCCCATGTACACGTAAAGATCAAGGGCTCACACACATCCACACAAGTGGAACATCAGCCTGCTTCTGATAAAGAGGAGAGTGTTGCAGTGTGCAGGCTTCTGACAGTACAGTTATCCTGCAGTGAGGAATCTGCAGAATCTGCAAAAGTTTACAGGGATCAAGGAAGTTTGTGTTAACAATGCAGTATTCCTGCAGGACAAAGAAGAAATGCTTTCTTTTTCATCTTTCTAAATACCAGGTTTAATAGGAGAACAGAAGCAACCAACCAAACAGCAATTCTATTTTTGTAGGAACAATGTGTGACATGTATTTTCTACTTCAATTAAAAGCTCATAGTTTTAGTTTGATTCCTTATGATTTATTTTAGTAGTTTTCTGATTTTTTTAATACCTTGAGAATACTGGAATTGGAATAGTATTCACTAAACACTTAAAAATCACATTGGAATGCTGTACTACAGAAATAAATTGGTGCTCTCCTTTATAAAAGAGCACGTTAAGAGCTGGAAACGACTTCCTTCAGCAGTGTGTTTCACAAAGAAATAGATCCTCAGCTTTGAAGAATCTTACCTAAGTGAATGGAACATCACGTAGATGCAAGACCCCCGGTGGTTCCAGCTGTACCATCATACTATTATTTTAACAGCACCCAGAACCTTATTCCACCCTTTGGCATGAGATGCATTTGTTATTGCTAGCGATGTTTTTCATTCTCAGAGCAAAACTCAGCTTGCTACATTCATGCAATTTATTTACAAATATTGCATCCTTATTTTTGAATATTTATTGAAACAGAACTTTCTTATTGGCAATCAATATAATTTGGCTAAAACAGAAGCTCTCTTTCTGCCAAATTACAGAAGCATAGGCCTTCAGACAGACAGGAGTGAGAACATACTTTTTGAATGCTTGATAAGGCTACATTAGCACCCAAGCACACGCACACAAATGGAGATTACATACAAGCACACTTTGTATATGTTTGTGTGGTAGAAGACAACTGGTGCACAGAGCCAGGAGCCAGAAGCGGAGGAAGGTAGAGTGGAAAATTTGGTTTAGAAAAAAAGAAACCTTCAGTGTCTGGTCTTGAAAAATAAAAAAGAAAGTAAAAGAAGCAGAAATGGCATACAGTCAAGATTATATTATCTGGAAAATTCTTCAAAACACAGTTTCTTCCCCTCCTCTTTATAGTCCTTCATGTGTTTCCTGGCCAAGATGAGGGCGAAGGGAAGAACACTTGAATCCAGACAATTTAGCTGATATTGTTTCTTTCCACTGCGTGTTGGCAGACAACCTTGCTTCTCTCAAATCCCGTAGACTGATAAGAAAAGTTAATTTCACCAATTTATTCTCTGAAAGACTGAGTCCCAATGGGAATATTGTATGAAAATGTTTGGCAAATAAATCTACTGTTTGGCGGATATTCAAAATTATGCTGGAAGACGTTTGAACCATTTTTTCCGGCATAGCAAATTTTTGCAGGAAAAAAGATAACAAATTCACTTATTTTTAGTTTAATTTCCTTATTTTCCAGAGGTAGGACTATTTTTAAATACTATTTAATATCAACATTATCAACTATAGATTAATAAACCTGAAATTAGGGTAAAACAATAAGTCTTTTCGCTTTTTGAGAGTAAGTATGATTTCTAAATCAAGGAGCTGTATTTCTAATATACATCGCTTAAAACCACTCTGCTAAGATTGTAAGATGTGGTCACTTTACTGTAACTATTTATTAATAACTTCAAAAAGATTCTGAATTAAACATATTTGGTTTCAACACAAACTAATTATTTTTGAAATTTAAAAAAATCCTTCCATTAAAAATTTGCTAGCAAAGGAAGGGTTTTTCAGGATTAGAAACTTAAACCTTGCTTCAGAAATACCTCAAGAACCTGTCCATCCTTGTTCTTGTCTTATTTCAGGAGAGTTAAACTCAAGTGACTATGAAGCAGTGATAAGACTGCAAACTGCAATTGCAAATTCATTTCAAAATTCTGCAAATAATTACCAATTACAATTGGGAAGTGTCTTCCTTACCCGAATGCCAATAAAGCAGCACTGTGCCACGCATCGCTTCAAAGCAGTATACAACTGTGGCACATAGGACTCTGAGCCCTGCATCACTGGTATACCGTGAGGGGTACATATGCTACATGTGACAAGCCCCCAAGAATCCCAGTAAAATTCAAAGGCAGACATTCTCCATCCCTGTACACAAGCTAGTCCAATGCTTATCTTCTCTTGCAGTTAGAAAGCTTTTCTTAATAATATAACCTAAACTGCCTCTGCTGCATTTTCAGCCCATTACTTCTTGTCCTAGTGCCACTTCTCTTCCTATTTGCAGCAACCTTTTAAATACTTGAAGACAGTTATCATGTCTCCCCTCAGTCTTCTCTTCTCTAGACTAAACAAACACAGTTCTTTCAGTCTTTCTTTGCTCATGGGTCATATTTTTTTAGACCTCTGATCATTTTGTTATTCTTCCCTGGATTCTCTCCAATGGATCCACATCTTTCCTGAAGTGCAGTGCCCAAAGCCAGACAGAGTGTTCCGGCTCAGGCCCCACCACTGCTCTGCACACTGCAGATAATTAATGCATTTTATGCACAACATGCCTGTTAACACAACCTAGTACGCCCGCTTCCGTTATCAGAGTATGATATAGGTGACGTATATTGGTTTGGATTCTCTAAAATATTGAGCTGCTCTTTTGGCAGAAATATTGCATTGTTAATCTCCAGGTGATTATTTCTCTCTCCTTTGCACTTGTCCTTACTGAACTCCATCATACTTATTTCTGATCATTCCTTATATGTCTCGAGGTTATTTCAATTCCAGTCTACTGTGATTTAGTCCTGGTAGGCAGCTAAGCACCACACAGCCGCCCGCTCCCCTCCTCAGCAGGATGGAGGGAAAATTCAGAAGGGTGAAAGCAAGAAAAATCATGGGTTGAGATGAAGACAGTTTAGTAATTAAAAAACTGACAGTCAGCCTATAGTTCTACTCCTTTAGGTCATGATTGATCAGGTTTTCCAGCCTGGTAGCTTAGCACAAGTGCAGTGTATGGATGGGATAGCTGTACATTTTATGTCAACAATCCCTATGTGTGCTGGTGTGGTGGCCTCGTTATGTGTATGACAAAGAGCTGATCTGACTATATATGGGTCCTCTGTGGAGCAGAACTAAGCGAGTCATGTTGAATCCACCATTTTGTATCTGGCATTATCGGTAGGACTCTCCATCTAACTCAGTTTTTAAATGCATGCAATTTGATGTCTCAAAAACACAAGGGAAGTAAAGTAAATTCAGAAAGTATTTTCCCTTACCTCTGCTGACTGTTGAATAAATGCAACTGAGCCAATGTACACACCAAGAACATCTCAGATTCCAAATAATTTGCTTCAGACAACCAGCCATGACTTCAAAAGGTATGTAATATATATACATGGACATGTTTCTCCTCACAGCTGACAAAGATCTAGTCTTTCTGGATATATCCTCACAAGACCTGTGGCAAAAAAGTCACTTACATCCTTACTAATTTAGTTTAGTACACTTTTGAATCTAATCTCTTGGCCATTCCTACTGAGTGTACTTTTGGTTCCCACTGTGGAGCAGCCATCAAGGGCACAGACTGTACTCCATTTGGATGAAATAGCGTTGGAAGATGTGCTCAGTTCAGGGAGTTGGGTTGGGCCGAGCCCAGACCTCTCGGCACTAGCTCACACACTCTTCAGATCAGTAGGCACAAGGGAACATGGAGTGACTTCTGGCGGATGTAGTGGGGTAGTGATATAGGTATGGGGTGCTTCTTTCAAACCTAATTATTACCTGCACAAAAATAACGACCTTAACTAAATCTAGCCTATGATTTTTATAACAGTTGCAGCTTGCCCTTATTGTTATCTCATAGTGCATTCTCACATGGCAAAAAGAAGGAGGAACATTAGTTGCATCTTGGCATTTATCCCCTCATATTGCAACCATTTACCCATATTTTATATATAGTATCCTCTAAGCTTACTGAACTCACATAAGGCCAATTGTTTGTTGGGTTTTTTTGAGCAGACTAATACCTATTGCAGAAGTAGTATGAAATAGGTCATTAATGTCAGCAGAGTGGCTTAAGGAATGAAGTATTAATGAAGTAAATAGCAATGTTTAATCATATGGGAGAAAACACATCTGCATTTACTCAGACTGAATAAATTTCCAGCTAAGTATATTTCACCGATGAAAGGACACACTGAAACAAAAATTCCATGAGCTAATAACGTGCTGCAGTTCATGGAAAAATACTTGATATCCCCCCTGGTTAAATACTACACATAATGAAGATACATGGCATGGAAGCCTAGCATTTGCATAAAATACATAAAAAGTTATAAGCTCATTTCAACTACCTTGGACTTTTTAGATACTGAATCATTTTGGATAGTCCAACTTTCATTTTTAATCAACACAGGATATTGTGCAGCAAGCTTAAATAATGATATTTGTTTTGCTGGATTAGGGACGTGGGGAATCCTTCCATTCTCCTTTAACAGTAAATGATAAATCCAGTGCTGTCAACAGATTTGCTATACCTGGCAAAGTGCAGTTGTATAATGCTCTGATAAATAAAAGAGTTTTCTATTCCAGTAATAACAAAGTGAGTGGTCTTGTTGAAAGGAAAAGCCTGGCAAATGTGAAGGGTTACACAGATGCTCCCAAAAGGCTCGTTCCCCAAACAGTTGTATTAATCCACATTAAAAGTAATCTTAACATTAGAAATACTTCCTAATTTTATCTTAAAATGTGAATATGTGAGGCCTTTTGCTCTATTTCAACAAACTGAAATTAATTAAGTGAAGGCTTCTTCTACTCTTCTCTCTATGCTTCAGTTTTAGCTGAATGCCATTGCAACGCCCAGCAGTAACTCAGTGTGTGCCAAACATGAATATTTTTAAGCGTCATTTGAGTTTTAAAGGCTACAGTAAGTGATGGGAACACAATCGTCTTGGGAATCTACAAATAACTTTAAAAAAGCTCATAAATCTGGCTTTCATGGCTTGGTTTTCAACAGCTTTATGAAATATGTCAAAGCTTGAACACAGTGAGTTTGTTTTCCTTCAAATTTCTTAGGATTGACTTTTCTCAATCTTTTTTTTTATATGCTTCAGCGAGACAAATAAAACTGACTTGGCTTTAAAATAACAGGCATCAGCAAATTCCTTAAAAAAAGTTTCTTTGTTCTTTTAATTTATTTTTTTTAATCAACAGAGGAAAAATGCACCCTCTAAGTAGGGCAGCCTAAAGTATTCCCTTGTCAATAAAAATATAAAAAGCTTCTGTTCAGCACCCAGTCTATTACAACGTAACAGACCACATATTAATGAAAAAGTGATTTATAATTAAAAGCTGTTTTTTTCTTAATTTTTTTTTAAAAGATGCATGCTAATGACTGAGCACAGCAGAAACCCAGAGAGCTGCATTCAGAAGTTACATGCAAACCTCTGGACTTACATGCAAACTGTGAAATGTGCACCACAACGAGAATTAGCAGGGAACACTTGGTTCTTAAATATACGAACTAAAGGGTCCGTTGAAATTACATCAATGTTCAACAGAGAAAAGTCTTTAAAACTGTCTGAGAACTACTGAAATAAGCCCACTCAAAGAGATTAGCTGGTATCACACAACTGGACGCCACTGCTGTTGGACACTGCCAGCTGCAAAAGTAGACCATATTGCTTTCAGAAACTCCCGACAGAACTACTATTACAATCACCTCTGGTCTACAATTTCCCTCATTAGTACTCCTTGGCAGCTGTACTTTATGTGTAACAACATCGCTTCTTCACTTCATCTATGTCACAAATTAGAAGAAAAGACACTATGTGAAGTATGGAGAGCAAAGACATTTAATCCTCCAGCACCAAGAGTAGCCAGTGGAGCTGCCAACACACACAGTAAAAAAACCCCAACACCTCCAGGTGTTTAAATATTTGAGCAGGTGCTTTTCATCAATCATATTTTTGAATTACAATTACTCAAAAAAAGTTTCTTTGGGAGCACCATTTTCTTCATAGGTGCTAAACAAAGGACATGATTAACATGTTCTATTTGAAGGCTCTTCTCATGACCTCTTGTACCTTTTAGCATGACGATAATATAAGATTATAGAAGAAAGAACTTTGACTATATTGTGACAGCAAGCTGGGATGGTCTTCTCTATAGCTGAGGGAGAACAATTTATGTTGTGAATACAGAGTAATTTTAAAGATATGAAAGTTGGTAGGGTAAAGGCTAAATTTATTCTTTTTTGCTCTACTTCTTTCTTAAAAAAACAACAAAACAAACCAGCATTTTTCAGGTTAATGATAAGCACTTGGAACAGACTTATTTTAATAAGGTGAAAAAATAATTTACAAACCACAATGACAATTTGTGTGTGGTACCAAATTAAACCATTCTAAAAATAACTGATTCCAGTGTCGGTTTTGAGGAGGTGACGCTTACCAGCATGTGAACTAACACACTGAACACATTTGCAGCCTATCACCTCACTGCTTTCTTCTCCTGAGTCTACAGGAGGTGAAGTGGACACTGTCAGTAACCTTATCAAATGCTGCAGGAAAAAAAAAGTCTACATTTGTTTTAAAATTATATTAATTTTAGAATTTAGGAGCTGATGTCATAGCTCTAATGCTATTTTTTTCTTAAAATGACATTACCGATTAAGTGCTAATGCATTTACCCTTATGCTACGGACTGGTACTGGGAGAGCTACAAAGCCATCACTGCTCAGACTGTTGATGGAGGAAAGGAGAACTCACTGCACAACACTGGAGTACTCCTGGGGTTAAACAGAGGAACAGTAATGATGGGATTTGGAGGGAATTCAATAAAATCCTTCTCATTCAAAGCAGGCAAGTGTCATACAGACCTTGAAGGAAGGGAAAAGCAGTCTTCATCAGAGAAGAAACACATATACATTTCCAAGTGCCTTTTAAAGACTTCACAGCTAAACAAAACTACACGGTACTGTCATGCTCTTCTCTGCTTTCTAACAGACCTCTTATTACCAATAAACATGACAATTAAAAAATAAATAATCCCATGCTAAACTTAAAACAGTAGTTTCATCAATTATCACCTTGTCACAGATGATTACTTCTACAGTTTGCAGTAAAGCTGAAATCAGGTATTAGAAGAAGGAAAAATCAGAATATTTTGATTAAGCAAGCTTTACATTATTTCATAAATGAAATCAATACATCAGGTTTCTTATGCTTGTTATAAGCTGAATACATCCACTGAGACACACTCCTGTTGAGTCAACATGGTATACTCACAAAGCATGCACATCAGGGTGACAGCCAAAAAGCAACAGAGAGCTTTGCACATAATCTAAAACTAAATCTGTATGTAATTTCCTTCCCTTTGTTAATTGAAGATTAAAACTAAATAAAGGGGAAGCCTTCTATGAGACTACTTCCAACAACAGATGACTCAACTAGCACCTGAGAATTTGTTGTGCTTGTGTGTACTGAGGTTCTGAACTTCCTGTTTCAATAAAATACCAAACAAGTTGTGTTTCCTTTACAAATAAGCTATTACATCAAGCCCTGTTCCTATAATTCCAGTTTTTGTCCGCATTCCAACATTTTCTTTGGCAAATGTAGAAACATTCTAATTAAAGAGAAGAGAAAAACAAGCATCATTCATCATGGTAAGAATGAATGCTCAAGAGAACATCCTTACTGGTTACTTTGTTCATTCAGTTCAATTTGGCTTTTGAAGTGCACTTACTTATGGCATGCAGTTTTCTGAGATGAAACACAGGTTACAGGGTTTTCACCAATAGTGCCTCATGAAAGCTATTAAAAGTGGTAATCAAATCCCCTACTGCTGCACAAACATAATACCATCTCTGTGAAGAACACCAGAATACTCGAAGTACACTATTCTGTACAGCAAAATTCACCTACTATTACAACTTGCTCCTTTAACATATCATTGGAAAACATCTTTTTTTAATTGGAAATGATTCCGTGTTTTCCTCAGCATGATCTATGAGAGCAGAGTAATAAGAATCATTTACAATGCCCTCTTTTCTTAATTTCCACACTTTTAAAAATGTTTAGATTCCAGATGAAAGACCTTTATTTCATTTGCAGTTACCATGAGAAAGACAACTTCCCATGAGAAGTTAAACACCAGACCTGCAAACATAACATAACGTAATTGTCTGGTTAAGTACAATACAGTCTATATTTTACAACGTATGTGGTTTCTTTTCTAAATTTATTTATTTCTAAATTTATTTAACCGCGGAATTGGAAGTGCTGATTCACCAAGGCAGAAATTCCAACTTAAAATGACATTACAACAGGATAATTACTCAGACAAATGCCATTTTGGATAAGTAAAGTAAATATTGCTAAAAGGTGTCCATATGCACACTGTATCTTTGTGGAGAGTGTTGCTTCTTTCACTTATAAACCAAAGGTAGTTTCTCAGGCAAATTTAGTTACAACCCCAGTCAGCTACTCCAGGCTGTGTTCTAGACAAATCCAGAATGCAGTGGAAGAAACATGCACTGTAAATGGTTGAAGCTAGTAGAGGGTGTTGAAGATTTCTGATAACAGAAATGGCCACTACCATATCTGCAACATCCTCCAAAGACAGCATTAAAATAGAAATAGTCCAGTTAATCCTGAAAAAATCCAAAATTTGAGAAATGATTTCACTAACCTCCAGAAAAAAGCAACCCAAAAAATCAAGAAAAAACATAATTTAATTGCAAGTCAGTATTTCCTTCAGGCATCTTCTACATAAGTAAGCAGCAACCAGCCTGATCCACACAGCATAGAGATGACAACGTGATCACACTGTGCTACAGCTTCAAGAAGGCACACCTTTTGGTTTTTAAGCTGTGTGTGTAAGGCACACTGAAAACTCAGCGGGATGGGACAAACAGAGCTTTCAATTATTTATGCCATTCCTATTATATAGTTTTTCTTCTAAGCCACCTTCAATTCAACTATATAATTTCATATGACAAAGTTTTGTGCAGAACTTCTTAATCAGCATCATCGGTGTTTATTTCCTTCATGTTAGACTAAACCCAGAATGTCAATAATAACACAATAATAACAAACATGGAGAGTCTGACCTGCCTTGCGTGGAAGCTGCAGCTCTTTCAGGCCCTTAAAACTTACCTTGATTCAGGCAGGAAACTCTGAGGCGAGGCAAAACTTTTGGTAGACCACTGAAGATTTAGGACAAGTTTTTCAGTTTTAACATGCTAGTGAGGACCCTTTTAAGCTGATTCTTCAATGTTTATTTCCTTTGATTTTAGGAAGTTAGTATTAAACAGAATTTTTACACTTTTCCCCCAGATTGTCCAAAATGCATTAGTTTAAAAGATACTAATTAACAGTTACTGTTAAAACAGCCAACAAAATTCTACCCTGTTCAGACTACCCATAAAACTCCCCTCCCTCGGGCAAACATACTCCCATTAAACTTCTCTCTCTACAATAGCTTTAAAAATAGTCATGCCATGCAGCAAAGACTATTGAAAGTCAGCCGAATCAGGATGCCTGGAATCAGCTCCACAGGTAAAAGTCCCTCACGTCAACTATTTCCAGCCTTCCACTTGAGATGAAGCTGATAAAGCCTCTGGGCCACAAATAAATCTGGTAAAATAGAATATGGATAAAGTGTGACCTTTCAGCCAGATTGGGGAAAAAAAAGGATGGAAATATTCTTCTGTAGATCAAAAGGTCCCTGGGGCAGACTCCACCTTTTGTTTTGGATTTGTACAATTCATTAAGACCCAAAGTCCAGTTTTCTGTTCAGAGGAAAATAACAAAGAAAAACTACTTTTATAATAGTAATATACTGACTATCAAAGTGAGGCCCTTTTTTGATTTCAGCCTCTGGGACCAACTTTAGGCAAATATCAAATAACAATTTAAAAATTATGAATTTAGGCAATATTTTAAATAATTCTGATAAATAACTTCAATACATAAGACATAAATCATTGTAAGAAAAGCATGACAACGGAACTTCTTGTCTTTGAAAAAGCCTCCAAGGTCTACAACAGAATCTCATCAACACATAATAAATCACAAACTAGTAAGAACAAGAACAGAAGTATGTCTATATAAATGCATACAATCATAAGCACAATAAATCAAAAACAATGCAAAATAAATCAGCTGAAGCTGGAATTTTGTTCTGCAACTATCTTACAAATAAATTTTAAAAGTGATTTTTTTTTCCCCATGTGGTTGGAGCAAAAGGTATAGGGGTTAGGAATCAAAGCAGTCTGTTACAACTTCTATATCAGTGCAACTAAGACTAGCATGACAGAATTTGGCACAGGCTCATGGAGTATTTTCTTCATATTAGCTGTAAATTCAGCCTTGATTTTGGAGGACAGAATGCAGCAGTTAAGACTGTACCTAAGAACCTAAGACATGCTTATGAAAGAGTCTGAGAAGAGGAGCTGTATCAGCTAAAATGTACATTCTAATGTTCTCAGGAGATGAGTAAGACTTTATAACTCAGAAATACATTCAGAAAAAATATTTTATCAGATCTGTAGGCCATGATCCTACACTCTAGAGACCTTGTCATGGACTTTAGTGTCATATGCTCCTGCAAAAACATAAGTGGAGTTGCAATATAATCTTTTGATTATGTCTAAATGGAGAAGTAGAGCAAGGAATTAGTTAAAAATAAGGAAACTTTAATTAAATGACTAAGATTCACTACTGCTGAAACCATTGCATGACATTTAATTTTGAAGGAGTCAGATTTATAACTAATTTTATTGCCTGGATATAGTGTACTGCAATTATGATAAGGAAAAGCCAACAAGAGCATCTCAACAGCTGTCTCCACTAAAACCGTTAGACTAGAAATTTTCCTATTCCAACATAAAGATAGCTATAAACGTCCCCACAAAGTTCTTCCACCATATTTTGGCTTCTTCAGCTATTTCATCTAGACCTACTGTTAAATAAATGTTAGTCTTGGTATTAAAAAAAACATGAAATGATGAAATGTGTCTATGGCATATTATAATGATAAGAGCACATAATTCAACACATTTTTCCTCTTATAAAACAATGTTACTTGATATACACATTTTACTGCTCTACACAGAAGTAGTTCTTTACAATTTCACCATTTAAATAAATGGAATGTATTTTGGACCGATACCATTTTAACCATTACAGATAAACGCTGGCATATAAGTGTGATTTACTGTTATGCAATAAAATATACATGGACAATTTCCTTGTACCGTAACAAGTGTGGGGATCAAGCGAGACAAAGCAGGATTTCTGAAGCTTTAGCTATATAGCCCCTGTGGGGTTCCAATGGCTTAACCAACAAAAAATCATTCATATGCTGGAGCCAGGAGATTTTCTAGCACATAGTGGTCTCATGAAACCCTTATACTTCCACTTTGTTCATATAAAGAAGACGGAACGCTAATTCTTCTGTCACTACCATCCATCCATGCAACTTAACTTTCACTCATGAAATGCTGAACGTGCACAGGGAAACCTTTTTTACTGAAGGATAAAAGTATTTAGATGGCAGTGACTGAAAACAAGCATGATTTTCTAGGCATTAGGATAACACACATTACTTACTCTAGGAAAAATTATATAAAAGCTAAAAGCTGCCTGTTATTAGCATCAAGCACTCTGGCGAAGTGTACGTGACCATCTGCCAGCTAGCTTGTAATGATTCATACAGGCAAACACAATCACAGTGCAATACCACCAGAGAAGAAAAAAACAGACAAAGGCACATAAAATTAACCAGACTTCTGCTACTGTGGAAGAAAAAAACAGAATAAAACTTTGATTGCCTTTTTATATGGCAACACAGCTTCCCCAGATGCTGATTTTCTGGAAGTGCGAGGTTACAGTTCAGACAATAATGTGAAAGTAGAAAGTGTTAAAATTGCAGCAAGCCAGAAATATACCAACATTGTATAAATAGAATGATATAAACCTCATTTCTGTCTAGCAATACTGGCTGCAAAGATGACTAGGCCTGGCTCTGTTCTTCTTAATATCTATATGTTAATGTCAGCTTCCTCATTCCAGGTTTTGCTTGCTCTTCTGATGCCTCGTTATCACAGTATTTCCCATCTAAGTTTATGGAAACACATGCTAGTGTTTCTTCTCATTTAAGGATCATCTCCTCTCAAGAAACTTGGAACAAAACCCAAAGGCAATCAAACATAAAATGCAGTTTTCATTTACAAAATGTATTCTATGTTTATATGCAGAGAAAATTCTGGGCTGGAATGGGCCATCCTGTCAACACTTAGCGCCTTCATTTAGCAAAAAATTTACATTTTCTCATTTTTCATTTCCATGTTAGTCCACACCAGCTGAATGCAGATACATTAAAATTAGAAGCAAAGTAACTGATGAAAAGTTTTTGTGAACATAGTGTAGCAAGGCATTGGGATCCTATTAGTGAGACATATGAGTCCATTGTGCTGTAAGCAAGGACTATAAAGTGGTAAAAAGGAATTACAGACACTGGGCTTGATCCTGGAGAATTAGCTATGTAGCTAAAACAGCTCTTTTTAGCAGCTAGTTGGGGTGTCACAAGCTACTTGTAAATCATTACAGGACATAATCATGTCGCAAGCGCATAAATCAAGTCCATCAGCCAGAGAAGCCACACAGGCAGGTGGGCATCCTTCCCAGAATGTGTTCCTGAGCAATAATCACATGGATCCATAAAGTCCAACAGGTTTCTGAAACTGTTTCATCTTGGCTGTTTTGTCTGAAAATGCTATGTATGTCTGAGTATGCTATGTATGTCTTAAAAAACATCTTTTGGATAAAATTGGCCTTTTGACTCAGAATGCCTTTGTAAACTAACATTTAAAGGACACAGTCCACAAAAAACTACGCACTGTCTTCCTCCTTCAGTTTGAGCCAATTTCCCTGGTATGGAAGCAGGATGTACTTCAAGTTCTCATGTCTTCACTGGTAATAAAGGATAAAATTAGTGCCAGGCTCAACAATCTGTCTTTATTAAATAAAAATAGTCATTTGCATTCTCATCCTGAATATATAGAAGCTCCTTTCTTGTCTGTAGCAATGTATCAAATGAATATAGGGATTATTCCAACTTTCACAGATGTAACAGACAAACTAATAGCAGTAGAATATAAGACAGAGAAGCAGTATGTGAATTGCAGAAAGCAATGGCCTGGTAGCGCCTTCTTTGACCTAGTATTCAAAGCAAGACGATGCCAGGCAGGTGGTTTCTGCCACCTCTGCTGCAAACTTGATAAACGAAGGTAAATATTCTCAGGATTCCTTCTGTTAGACTGGCAGTTGATATACTTAGAAAAACCTCCATATGCCTTAGGTTGCACATCATAACATCTCTACCTGCAGCCACAAGAGTAAGTTTTAGTCAGTGGAACCTGCATTCAGCTGTGGATTGTATTGTGCTCCTGTAGGCAGGACACCCAATTCCAGTTTAATTCAAAGTTTTCAACAGTTTCAAAGGTACTGAGAGGACTTGCTTCTCATTAGGTATAATAAACACACACGTGCCAATAAAAAAGGGGCTGAACAACAGTAGATGTATAAACAGATATAAGAAAATAAGTCTCAAAAGCAACGTCAAATCTGTAGAATATTATCAGGTTTCACTTTCACATTTTGGAAATGTGAAAGAAAAGGCTTACAGTGAGACTTTTGGCAGAATTTACATGTCCAGGACTGCTAACTGAACTACCCAGAAATCAGGATACTGGCTTTCAAAATCATGCTAAAACCAAAATTATGTTTCTTTATTTGTTGCCTTCTATTGCCATTTTGCAGAGTAACATTTTGATGCTTCTGTAATAATAAAAGCATTATTTACCCTAAAGTTAAATTACTGTTTTTTCTTAATCTAAATAGTTCACAATCCAAGATGTAACAGACCAAAATAGCTGAGTAACATAATCACTGTCACGACTGGTATGCCCCAAATCAAGGTAATATTTGTTTTTGCCCCAAAACTGTTGATAAAATTTGTAACGGCTGCAGTTCAGCTTTCAAATATAACCTAAAGTACTCAGGCCCGTAACATATTAAAAGGCTTTTATGCTTTTCCCCACTTATGGATCAAAGATGCTTTGTTACCTGAAGATGAAAAGAGGGGCATACTAGGATTTTTTTGAAGACTCAAAGCCTATATTATTACCATTGAAAATCTGTCATTCACTTAAGAAAACTGAACATTTTAGAGTTGTAACCATAAAGCATTAAACAGACGAGAAAGTACAGAATACATGACTATTCCAGCTCAGAGATGTTGTTAAAAGTGGATTATAACAGCTGAGACCAGAGCAGAATATAAACATTAAAAACAGAACAAGGATTTAGTAATAATTTATTCCTCTGATTTGTTCTCTTGCCTCTATCTTTTTTTTTTTTTTTTTTTCTGCTGGGCTTGGCAGATGTCCCACATAGCAGGGGATGTCCTGTAGTACACAGTCAAGTCTCATGTCTCATATGAAAAGCATAGGGGACATGACTTTCCACATATTTTTATAGAAACCGGGCTGTTTTTCAGCTGCTCTGTAGACTGGAAAAATGACACGGTGCATACATGGGTAATACCTGCATGTACCACAGATGCAGTACCAACTACAGTGTATCTGATGTCCATCTGCAGAGCTGTTACACAGTTCCAAACCGTGCTGAATTTCAACATTTAGTATCTAGGAGCCGCAACTCTACTTTTATAAGAAAGGATTAATGGGAATGGGGGACAGGGAATGGCGACATAGGACGGGGACACAACGACAAGATAAGAAACCATCTCTCCCTTATTTCTAAAACTGAACACTTACATTTCTGTTCATTGAAATTACTTCATTCCCCCAGCTGTAATATGAGGCAATACTTATTAAACCATCTGCCACTTCAGTTTTTGGAAGAAGATGCCTTATTCTGACATGGAAGAGCCAGCAAAGAGATGGAATTTGATGAATGAGCATTTAATGAATTTATGAACATTGAAAAAACAATGAGAGGGAACCAAGTTTCACTTACTGTAAAGCCTGATTCTCATTCAGCCATGAAAGCCAATATTTTAACTAGTAAGTAATGACACCTCTTGAAAATACTTCTAATTGTTTTAACTAGCCCAGTGAATATTTGGTGAGAAGTCTGTATCTTCAAAAAAAGTCCTCACTGTTTAAAGTTAATGCAAATGGCAACTGATGGAGGATTCACATGTTCTGGTTTACTTTTAAAATACACTTGTATTTCAAATAAAGACAGTTCTTGGCCACTGTTCATGTCATTAACAGCTTTAAAAGCCTTGGGCCATCCTCTGTGAGCAGACACAGGGTATCTGCAAATTATAATAATGGAGAACAGACCCACATTTTGTTTACTTCAGCAGCTTCTGACCACTGTGCATGCTAGACATGTCAGAGAAAGGCTCTGACTGATACTAGAAAAGCCTTCTAAACGAGAGGCCCACAGTTTGCCCTTAAAGCATCACTTTTTTCTTACTCCTCCAGGCTATCAGTTTACTGAAATTGTTATTTTGAAAGTATGTGTTATTTTTCTTTATTGGGTGTACTGCCGTCTAAAATTGTGGGCCAGCAGAGTGAGGTAAGAGGTAGGTGAGTGCAGATGTTCTCCACTCCATTGCAGAACCAGCAAGGTAAAATACACGAATACAAAGGAGCCTGCTTCACATAGAAAAAGTGTTCCAAATTAGAGGTTTTAAGTCAGAAACAAATCTGTCTCAAGTTAATAAAAATGAAGAGCAGTCTGATTTTGATGGAAAATTTGTGGCTTGTTATGTTCATGATGTCTATGAAGGGCATTTTTAAAATTATTCATTGTAAACATGTTTAAAGAAGTATTTTTAAAAAAATCTGAAAACAAAAGTAGCAATTAAGCTATTGATAGCTGAGAATAATTTAGTTGGTTGTAAACTTCTCAGTTAGCCAAGCAGGTTCGCATGTGGGCAATAGCCTATGGAGCACAACTCTGATGCTTTTAGTAACAGGAGTAACTATATACTTTCACATGTCACAGGTAGAATGAATAATATAAAATGAAGTTGCTCTAACATTGCAATGAAATCTAAAACCATAATCATTTCCAAAATTAAAACCACTGCTGCATTACATTGCAATAATTGTGTTTAGCAGTTTGCAGGCATTAATATTAGCCTGTGGCTGACAGGTTTAATTTTATGGCTGTGAGAAAATGTAAGAATTATTTCATATATATTAATTATATTTTTATCATCTGAAGAGGGGTATTTTTTTCTATAAGCACTTTTCACATGGAAGTCCAACATAAACATTTTTCTTTCTTTCAGCAAAGCGATGAGGTTTAATGAGAGAAATTAAAAGATGAAAAAGCTTATTAGGTCACTGAATTCTTACTGCTGCCAGTACAGGATTTTCCTTTACATATTTCAGTGTTTTGCCCATCTATATTAAATTACTCATGCAACAAGGATTCCACCGCTTCTCATGAGGGGCTTTTCTACAGCCTCATAGATCTTCACCTCAGAAAATATTTCTTTATACTTGGTATGAAATTAAAGCAAAGTTTAGGCCGTGACTCCTAACTGTTTCCCTGCCTACTGTCGCGCTGCCTGGAACACTTCACAGCTGGCTGAAAACTCTATCCCTTCCTAGCCCACCCTTCCAAAACCCAGTCCCTTGCTAGCCCACCCTTCCAAAACCCAGTCCCTTCCTAGCCCACCCTTCCAAAACCCAGTCCCTTGCTAGTCCACCCTTCCTTGCCATGGGCTGCAGTGGGGGCCAGAACAGGCACTGCTTAAACATTTCAGCTGACATTTACCAAAGGTATAGGGCTCTTAAACTTGAAAAATGTACCTACAGTGTAAAAGAATTATCTTTCTAGGGTGAATAATGTATTTAGACCAAATCTCTTTGTGGACTGCTTTTTAATTAATTCATAGTCCAGTTGAATGCATTACTAAAAGAGAGGAGAGTGGAAGCAATAAAGTTTGGATATAATAGTCTGAAAATTGTAATAAAATGAAAAAATACTGATAATATACTAACAACAACACTTTAAGTTGAGACAATGAAACACATCCGAAATCTGAAATAACCATCACTTCTTTCAGTAAGTCAAATGAGAACTTTCAGCAAAAGACAAGAAATCAGGTGGGTTTATCCTCAGTTCTCACCACCTTCTGCAGAAAAGTGGTTTTGAAAAGGCTCCTGGCCTTCCCATACAGTTTACAGCAAGGAGGTTTTTAGAAGAATAATGAAGCCAGCATATGTACTGTCTAGTGAACGTCATGATTTTCATTTTCCCTGACTTCAAGTGCATCCATCTGAGCCTGTTACTCAAAAGTCCCCTTCTGCTCAACAGAAAGCAATCTCTCTGGCTCTACAAAGAAGTCTTGGGTGACCTGATCTTTGTGTTTAACCAAAGGCAGCCACCTTCACACCCTATGCAAGGATACACTCTTCACTAATAGAAAAGGAAAATATTCTAAGCTGGCCAAGTTAGGAGATATTCTTCTAATTGTCATGGCATCATCTAGTAAATATTTTAACTTTAATGTATGCATTTTTGTTCTTAAAAATGATACTTGAGTGGGCAAATATAGAGAAATGAAGCTGGGTTAATTAACACTGATAACATACAGCTGTGGGCTGGCTTCAGGTGCGGCGGGTTGGCTGGTGTAGACAAGGTGCAGCTGTGGCTGGTTCTGGTAAGGGGTTGAGAGCCAACAAAGAGAGAGCAGCCGAGGGAGAGAGAGGAGGAAAAAGGAAGAGAGTGGGTGTGTGTGCTCTGGGTGAGGCAGGACGAGGAGGAGGTAGCAGCAGAGGGACTGGCGTGAAGAGCATGGTGGTATGTGATGGTAAAGACCTTGTTGCAACTGGCTAGTTTGGAGAGTGCTGTGATAGGCAAAAAGGTAAAGGCAGGCAGAAATTAGCAGAATACCATCAACTGATTGTTAGTTTGGTGAATTAGATAAATAATTATTTATGTTCAAGAAAATGCTATTCACTGGATGTTGCTGTTAGTAACAACCCACAGGCTATGGCTGAAGCAGTACCAACTGATAATATATCATCTAACACTAAAGGTGAAGCCTTATTAGTTATTTAAAATAGATTTTGATCACAGATTTGACTGAAGATATTGACTTAAAAATCAAGTCAGAACATACAACTACAAGCAAGACCTTCTATAGTCAAGTTTAAACCAAAGCTAGTAAGCTAAGATGGAACTATTTGATGGGGTTTTGTAAATATAAGTCAGTTTGGCTGTGGCTAGCCTGAATGGGGGTTCACTTTCAAACACTACAGACATCACCAATGACAGTCTCCAAATTTCTTATACATGTATTTATAGTGGGACAAATTAAAGATTTTCAAAGATTTGAATTTCCTCTGTGTAGTGAAACTACTCGGGTAATAATTCAGGCTGGTAAAAGGACTTTCTAATTGGTTTGTGTTGGGAAGAAAATATAACTTTTTGATGATAGGATACTCATAAGAGGTTTGATCTTTTGTACACATTCCACTGGAGATGGAGGATTATCTTCTCAGCAATTTATTTATTTGGAGAGATGAAGAACGGACTGTTACTCGGCCCGTGAGGTACTTATGTTAATATTTACACAGCAATAGGAGTTTCATTAGATGGTTGGATGGAGGCAAGGAGTCTGAGCTCAAAGCAGCCCTAATCTTAGTATCAGTATGCAGGTAATCTTTCTCCTGTCCCATCACAAGTCCTGATGCCTCACTAACCAGGGAAAAAAAAATGTCAGTTCCTTCCTTTGCTCGTACAGCAGTATAGCCAAGGATAAAGAGAATGCCCAGTTTTTATGGCAGAATCAGCAAGAGGGTGGGCACCGTTTTTGAGAACAATTACTGAACTATGTTTATTAGTACTGAAAAAAACCAAGATTTATCTTTACAGATTGCAAAAATAGTTTGCAGTTGTTCTGTCCTCTTCAAATTACATATCCATAACAGTTCAACAAATATGAATATATGAAAATACGCTGCAAATATTTTTCTTGCGCTCTCCACAAAAAGGTTAGCATATGCGCTGTATTTTTTTTTTCTTGAGGGAAACAGATGTCAGGAACTAGGTACCTTACTGTTGCCATAAATGTCCTCTCTCTCTCTGAAAGCGTTGTTTATTCCTCTTACACAGTTTCTCACTTCCTTTTCATTCTCTCTTTGACATCAGTTTATCTTTGAATTCAGATTCTTAACTTGAACATGCTCTTCGGAAGTGTGGCACGCTGTTATTATCAAGTAAGTGTCCTGTTACCAGATGAGAGAACCTTCCGCTAACCTGAATGACTGCTTACAAGAGGAAGGGTTTAAATCAAAGGGAGTGGGGTGATTTGTAAGGCTAGATTACTGTCAACTGCTTAGACGTTTTAAAAATACATTCCTTTAAACAAACAGCATATACATTTTTCTTTAAGATGTCAGTAAGGCAGGTTTCTCATTTTCCAAAAGCCTTCTGGATTCTTTCACAGTCTGCTGCCTTTTCACATCAACATAATATGACATTCACATAATGCAATAAAAGTCAAAACCTTACATAAAGATTTTTGGTTTAAATGGTCCAAATGCACAAAACTGTAATTAAAAAGACATTTTTCAAAGAGCATATAGAGTAAGAATACCTGTTAGTTTTTTCACATTTAGTTCAATAATGAAGAGTAAATATGCATGTGCTACAAAAATTTTTAAAAGTAAGGTTTAAAGGCCTTACTAGAGCTAGTTCCTACGCATTAGCACACAACTTATTTCATCCAGTTTCAAACCAAGGGTAAGCTGTTTAAACAAGTGCTGTAGTATGTTTTGCCCAGTGTAGGAGATAGATGGGGCATGGCACTTCATGCTGTCAAAGATATTCAGCGGTCCAGTTGTAAGATCCTTAACATTAGCTGTAATTTCCATGTAAATTTTGAAGTCGTGCTATTTGAGTTTAAGATGCCATTACACTTGTTACCAGCTAAAGTTTGCTGTCATCACGTAACTGACGAGAATGAGCATAGCCTTTGGGCCCTATAGCCAAACAATATAAAAAAACTAAGGAGGAAGGACATGTAGCAAGTAATCTTCCTAATCCTGGGACTCACTTCCTACTTCTGTATGTGGATGACTCATCCTTCAAAGATTAAAATAATAGTCATTATTAACAAATGCTCACAGTGAAAGAAACTACCACCTGTCCTACAAATAGGAACTTCATTAATGTACTGAGAATCTTCTTAGATATCCACATACTTTATTTGTATAGATTACAGTTTTATAGATATTAGTGTGTTCTACTATTCTACTTTATATATCCCTTGAAAATTTGGATTGATAAAGGAAATCACTACAAAAGTAAGGAAACAGTAAAAACCAAGAAGAATTTTGCATTTAAGAAGGTTTTTGGATTGTGGAAGTCATAATGACAGGAATTTCAACAAACATGCATATTACTTTTACTGCTCAAGATGGAATATCATAATGTCCCAAACTAAATTAACATGACCAATGATATTTTAGGTACGGTGGCATCTACAACATACTAAGCATGTACATATATACAGATATAACTATGTATATATAAAAAGATATATTTTTTAATGTTATACAACATCTGCTTAGGGCTTTTTGACTGAGATTATATTAACATCAGTGGGATATAAAAATGAGTCTGGAAGTGGAAAATATGGTCATGTTAACTGAGAAAAAGATCCCAAATTTAATCAGATGGTCCAAGAAAGCCAGTTCTGTCAGTGCCTACAAAGTAAGCAATGAAGCTGACATATTTGGTAGAAGAGGTGCTGAATTTAGAGCTTCCAAAAATGAAAACAAATTAGATGGAATGAAGTGGATAGTCTACTTGCATGAAGCTCTGACAGCTAACAATTCTTATGAAAATAAAGTTGAATGTAATTTACTAAAAGAGGCAGAACTAACATAAGATTCATAAGCAAATCACATTTCAAATGTTATGGAGGAGTCAGAATATGAAACAAAATTCAATGTGCTGCTCATGAGGATCAACACAGGAGTTTGAGACATTAATGAATGCATAGCATCAAAAAAGGGAGAGAATAAAATACCAAAGAAACAAAGGGATATAAACATAGCTCATAGATTATAGATTCAAATGCGTTGAAGGACGGAGGCAGTATCAACTGTGAAAGAGAAAAAGGGGCTAGCACGCCAGCATTTCCGAGGGAAGACACCAAGTCTGGTTTTGGCTGCATTATGCTTCCGCTAATGGCATGACATCTCAGAAAAATACCATGTACTGAAATGATGGATTGGATGCTACAAGGCAAGATGGGAACAGACAGACTGAGTCACCAAGACAGAGTGGTAACTGAAATTTTCAGGGGATCCGATTATTGACCTCGTGTCCCTTCAGCAAAAACACAATATGAGAATTACTGGGTAAATGCCTTCCCTTGAAAGGAAGAACACTCAAAGGAGACGCCAGGGAATGTCAGAGAAGGAACATAAAGATGACCAGGAATTCACAAGATGTTACACCAGATGTTCTGACTGACTAGAAATAAGCGGCAGCTGAGAAAGTGAGCGTAATTCAGAGATTTTGTTAAAGAAGTTGTGGGAGACTGGTGGAGAAGTTCAGATTGAATAAAAAGGATAATAGGCAAATGGTGAGGGAAGGAGGAACTATTGGTAAGATAATTTTAGAAGCGCTAAAGAACTGAACTATGGGTCTTGTTGAAAACAACTTGTTTTTGCTTATCAGAAAACATAATAACCTGGCACTCCTCTCTTTCAAAGAGAGTAAGATCTCAAAACAGATAAGATTTTCAGCAGACTAAAAATCTAGTAAGGTCCAAGATCCTGTTCCCTGTTTTTAAAGTTACAAGTTCATGAGTCTTGTCCTTGTTGACATTTGTTCCTGAGAAACATGCTAAAATACTCCCAGTGAAAGAAAATATTTTGAAGCCAGCAAATAGAACTACCATCAACTAATATTAAAGGACCAGGAACCAAAGGTGGGGACTTAACACTGAGTGTCAAAATGTGAGGAATGTAAATACCAGAAATATATAAAATACTTCATTAATTTATTCCAAGTTTCAGATAATTTTTCATCGCATTTGATTTCGAAGTTACATATTCTCACACTACAGCATTTTCATTTATGTATGTAGATCAAATATCCCTGTAAGAATGCAGCACCAAAACCTACTTGCTTACATTGTTCTGCCTTTGTTTTGCACATATCTTATTATGTATTTTTCCCTTGCTAAAAGAAGAAAACTGCTGAAATGAGAACTCGCTTATCTACTAAATCAACATCTTGAAAGTTTTAGGTGGCAAAGTCTGCATATAGCAGACTAAAGCCAAGTCAACATTTTCTTTCATTACCTCAAAAACTTTTATGCTTTCTTTTCTATCACAGAACTCACACAATCTCTGTATTTGCCTGTCAAACAGAAGCTGTGCAGCTGTAAGTAAAATGATACTTGGAAAGATAATGTTAGTAGTATTCAGGCATCTTTCTCAAAGCAGCTTAGTCATATGCTGTATGGAATAAAACCAGGTTTGGCTGAGTAAGGGAATTTACTGTTTCCCAGGGAAGGAAATTGCCTGCAACACATCTGGCAAAATGTTCTAAACGTTTAGTTTTAACAAAATATACATTTCAGCTCTTCTTATAAGGTGACTTCTGTCGAGTGGGTATCTTCTTTCTAAAAAGGGAAAGATCTAATTTGTACTTTAAACATACTAAGCCACTATTTGCTATTTTATGTCAAATACTATGTACACTCCAGCTATAACCCAAGCAGGAAATCACAGGCTAAGCAGCTATATTTCAGTCTGCAGAATAAATGTACTACAAATGCAAACATGCCACTCCATATTGACAGCAGAAATAAAAGATGAAGAGAATCCTGAACATGAAAAAAACCCGAACCAAACAAAACACAGAGGAAGCAACTGCTCTGAATTACAACTTTTTATTCAATTTCATACTGGCATATATAAGATTCCATGCCAAATTATTTAAATTCTTTCCTACTTGGACATATCTAACGGTGAGATGTTCCTTCTCATAACTGGTGGGAGACAGATCTCCATCATTCAGCTTTTCGGTACTAAGCCCTGCCCTGCAAGCAGCTTCTGAGGCTCAGTAAAAAGGCTGTATTCGGGCATCTTCCTTCCTCCTGCTCAGTTTTCAAGGACAAAAAGGTATTTAACTTGCCTTTACTTTTCACACCAGTTTTCTAAATTTAGCTGTTACTACTTTCTTCCCCCCTGAACTCTGACTGGCTTGACTCCCTGGGGAGGCAGAGAAGACCACTTCCTCCTCCACAGCTGGGAAAGCTGCTCCCAAAGGAACAGAAAGGGTGAAGGATCACAATCAAATGCTCCAAAAGATGCACCAAATACAGCACTATCCTGTAGTGAAGGGTTAAAGGGATGTATATTTATTTTGTTGGCAAGGTGAACACTCGCTGACTTTCCCGGGCAGTGGGAAAGAGTGCTTCGCTAAAGCAGTATGAGTCCATTGGACCCAGATGGGGAAATAGCAAAATCCTCCCTCAAATGTGTGTGTGCGTTGGGAGTTGTATTCCAGTTATCAACCCTACAGCCTGGAAGTATCAAGGAAATGTTGAGGAAAACATTCCCATGGTGAACCTCAGGGTGTTGCTCCAAGAGCTAGATGAGAAGCACAACGAAGCAGCTAACTGGTGGTGCCTGCTGTGCTGGTAAGGGTATGCCATTAGTAAGTCATCGTCACTTCTCAGACTAACACCTGCACTTTCCATACCTTTTCCCTGAACTGCTGACAGCTGCCACAGCAACTGGCCATTCATTCATTCATTCAAAAAAAAAAACCCCAAACCCCAAAACCAAAACAAAAACCCCCACAAAAACCCAAACCCAGCCAAAAAAACAGTAAAAGATGAACCAGTTTCTATCTCCAGTATTCCTACAACCACAGTTCTCCCTAGTGGAGGTCCAAGATACAGCAAGCCTTGCTAGGCAAACTCCCAAGTTCAGTTCTGTTCCAGGGCCTCCTGGGGTCATGCATCAGCCTTTCCTAAAGGAAAACAGACTCCGGTTCAAACCTTTAGAGACACTCCAGTCTCTCCTCAAAAACCCAGCTAAACTGAGCTGCCAGATTATGTTGGTGATCTGACTCACTAGTGTGGCATACAGATGGCAGGCTTTATAACAACTCAGAAACTATTGATTTAATCAAGCCTCTCATGGAGATCCCGTGTAATGAATCCTCAGCATCCCTTAAATCTTTTATGTATGTACAGTTCCTTGAGATAGGTCTAATAATTAAAAAGAAAACTTCTAAAAGACTACACTGGTCAGCGTCATCTTTACCTTTCTTGTCCAGCTAAAGCAATAAAAAAATACATAAAAATGTAATCAGAAAATTAATCATTACCCTCTAGTTGTTCCTCAGTAGGAAACAGATACTTTAAGGGCTGGAGCAATCTTACTGTCAGCACTACTCTACTGAGGGCCCTCTATTTTCTTTGGGCTAGCTGTGAGAGGAAAAGAAAGCAGAGAACAGACCAATTTAAGGACAAGTACAAGTCACACTAGGAAATTCTCACTTAGCAAATTAATCAAAAAAAACTCAAATAACAGAAAATACTGAATATGAATGTCTGGTTCGATACCTAGAAATGCTTCACACAGTCTAGTGTATAAATCTAATCCTACACGCTGTCTTCATTAGATAACAGTAGGCTTCTCAACTATGTTGCAAAAGATTGTTATTCACATGGAATGAAACATTCTTTCAAAGACTTCAATGCATTGAAAAGTAATCAGTATACAAAAAGCTTTTTGAAACTTCATTAACAATGCAGGTAGCTGTCACATTAACTTGCCTTGCTGTTGCAATACAAAGTTGAAGGGATAGAGAATGCATAATTTATATGCCAACCCCCCCAAATTTGTAGAAATTTTGTAGAAAGTAATCTTGACTGTATCCCAAGTTCCAAACACATTGCTCCATTTCCTCTGGCTGGAAGGATGAGCAACGGCAGATGAGTATTCCACAGGAAAAAAAATAATCTGACAAATGGTTCTGCAGGTCACAGTCCAAGTATAACTAGAACCTTTCTGGAAGTCTCCAGAATTTAATTCTAGAGATTTTCCCTTCCAGAGGTAACTATGTAGTCTATGAAGAAATCCCAACAGCCTCCAACAATGTAAGGCATGCATTTCAGCTGCTACGACTATTTTTGACAACCCCTGAACACAGCTTCCATGATTTAAAAAGTAAAAGCCACATTAACACGCTACATGAAATACAGCAAGTTGTGTAAGAAAGTCTGTCCTAAGAGATCCTGAGGCACGCCAGGATTTTTCTCATAGAAGAGAAACTTTGATCTGTAATTCATGTTAGTTTGACTAGCATGGCATTCCCTTTGTTTATTTTAATGAAGAAAAATCTATAGCTTCCAGATCCAGACCCAGCAAAACTCTCACACAGTTTTGTCTGCAGGAGTCAGTATGATAGCCTGCTGGTTTCAAGAAGACATTTTCTAAAGCAGAAGTAAACTTCTTCAAAATTTCAGTGGAATCAACTCTTTCCCATGGTTCGTTAAGTTGGTTAGTGATTCTCCGCTTTTTCAAGACCAGTGATCATTGCAGAGAACACGGGCGTGGGAAGTAGGGGGATGCTCCTTTTTACTCTTACATATATGTTTCCAATACTTTATACTAGACTTGCCCTCACCTTTCCCGAGTATTTCCCACCTCCAAGGGCACAGGACTGGGCTGCCCTCTGCCCGCCCAGCGGGTCGGGGTCTGCAGCGCCCGTGCGCCCCGCCGCTCCCGCAGCTAACCCTTCATACAGGCAAAAAAGCCTGGGGGAAAAAGGAAAGAAAGAAAAAAAAAGGCAGCTCGAAAACGCTTAACGCTTGAGAGACACGCCTGAAAATGGGTATTTGTCTGGGGGATGAAGTGAAATACAAAGTCTGTGCTCAAGTGAAACGTTTAATTAGCACCCCCTCGTTCTCCGCGGGGACGTGCCCAAGCCTGCTTTTGTGCGCTCCGGCCAGTGCCCTTCTCTGGGGCCGCACAATGCGTTAGGCACAAACGGAATGACATCGTGGTGCGGTACATTTTAAATAAATAAATCCTTTAAGACGAACAAACAAGCCCTGGAACTCCCCCCGCCCCCCCCCCCCCTTTTTTTTTTCTTTCTTTCTTTCTTTTTGGACAGCGTGTAAAAATGACTACCACCGCCAGCAATTTACAAGCATGGTTGGAGGCCATCGGAACCGATTGCTCTGTCTAGGAAGGTCTTAATGAGAACCGTGCTGCAGGCCCTCGCGGGGGTCCCGCCGCCGCTGGCTCCTCCCTGGGGTTCCCCCCCGCCCCGCAGGAAGACGCTGGCCGAGCCGGAGGGCGGGCCGGCCCCGCTCCACATGCTGCCGGCGCTGGTCGCCTTCGCTATAAGGGGGGGGGAAGCGATCCATTCGGGCGGCCGGGCCGCGTCTCTTGGCAGGGGCGAGGCGGGGGAGGAAGCCTGGCGGCTGGTGGGCCCGGCGGGGCCGGATCCCCCGGCTGCGAGGGGACTGCTGGTGCTTTCCGCGGCTGACAGCTCCGGGCACGGCGCGGGGGAGAGCACGGCACGTTTCCAGCTTGCGGCTGGGACAGTGAGAGAGCCCAGCCCTCGTCCTGACGGCACATGGCAGCAGAGCGCCGGGGTTCGGCGCAGGTTAACTAGGTCTGGGCTCTCCTAGCGCAGTCCGGCACTCCAGGCTTGCCGCCTTACCGCAGGAATTAAAAATGCAGCTGACTGTTGGCTTCTTTTTGGGCTGCAGTATCTTCTTAGCTTCGGGATACGACTCCTTTAGCAAGAGCATGGAGACGATAGGCAAGAAGCAGTACCAGGTCCAGCACGGGTCCTGCAGCTACACCTTCCTCCTGCCCGAGGCAGACAACTGCCGCTCCTCGGCGTCCTACGTGTCCAACGCGGTGCAAAGGGATGCACCTCTAGACTACGATGATTCTGTTCAGAGACTGCAACTGCTTGAAAACATCATGGAAAACAACACTCAGTGGCTAATGAAGGTAGGATAATACCATTTCTATTCTAAAAGTCTTGTTTACAACATCCTGTTATCTGTTTCATTGTGGTTGTTTTGTTTGTTTGGGTTTATTTTCTCCTTCTAAATTCACAAAATGCATTAGCTGAACCAAATTTTCTGCGTTACCTTTCAATCACAGAGTTGTTTTGAAGTCTAACCGTAACTCTACTGACTAGAACAGACAACTGCACTGTCCTGCAGGGCTCGTGCTTTAAAGTTTGTCACCACATCTGAGTTGCTTGGACAAACAATAATTCCATGTGCAGGCAGACTGCCAGCGTGCCTGACATTTTTGACATGAAAGACTCAGCTACTAATTCAGAATTCACTGACAAGGGCTATTTTATCTCTGTTCAAAGAATATAGAATGTACCTTGTCCAAGGCATGTTTGAAAAATGTTATTTGAAACATGATTTCAAAACTTTCGTGCAAAAATTATCATATTAAGCTCTGCTGATCAAGAACTGTAATTCTGAGCAAAGACTGGGAGTCTGACTTGCAGCAAAATTAGCCTAGTGAGGTGATAGAATTTCAAGAAAGTTCATTAGCGGATGTCCTTTGCATCCTGTAACATTTCCACTCAAATATACAATATTCAAAGGGAAAACTATTCTGGAAAAGGTGCTGCAGATGCCACATAGCTTCCTTTAATGCAACTCCACTGCAATAAAAGGAAAATGACATGTTTATTGCCAAAGTGGCAACATTTGTAAAATTATACCTGAAGCAGAAGAAAAAAATGCAAACTGTGTACATTCTTAGTATTACCGGAGAATAAACCTGATCATTGTTCCACATTTTCATAGAAACTCATTTGATTCTAAATGCTATACAGTTCAATAGATTTTGAACAAACCTTTATTTGACTGGTACCTGAAAAAGTGTGATAGTTGCTTAGTAAATTAATGAGTGTTTATGTTTCATACCGAGATGCCTGTCTTCTAAGCAGTATTTTGAGGACTTAACTGAGCAGTTGACATAACATCTTCAAGTTAGTATTCCAGTGGTGTCATATGGGTTTAAAGAAGTACTTGTTGCAAATGGAGAGAATTTGCAGTTCGCTACAATGAATAGCTGCTTCTTACATGACTATAAAAAAATTTGCATTAGGGTTCACTTCTCTCATCAGTCACAAAGTTACAGAACTAGCATGATACACCTAAAGGTATCTGCTGGCAGGTTTGTGTGTGTAAGAAACAAGTCACACTTCAAAGCAGAAAGCAGTGTTTTCATCTACCTGAAAATGGACCTTGAAGCTTAAATCTAAAATGCATGCACTTGAAGGGTGCAGCACGGGCCTCTAAATCTGTCTTTCTGGTGTTTAGGGTGCTCAGTTTAGACACCCAAGAAATGTCAGTAGCTTTTGGATTTTTAATCTCATAGGCAAACATACTTGCCTCTACATACTTACCTTTCTACTTACTAATTTACAATGCTCACTATTGTAATGTTAAGACCAGCATGAACAGATGTGCAGTGCAGGATGAAAAACACACAAAGTAAACCAGTCTAATCTACCCAACTGCTAAGTAATTTCCTAACACAAATAGTAAAATCACACACAAGACTCCAGTGCTAAATGCCACTTAAGTAGGCAAACACAGTAACAGAAGTGGCATCAGGTAAACAGAAACCAGTAAACAAATTCCAGCATCCTTATTTAGTAAAAACTGTGCTTTTTCCTGTCAGTCCCTGGGAAATCAGTTACAAGAGGAATGGGATAAGTATATCTAAGCCATTCTTTGGGGAAGAAAAGGCAGATCATGTTTTACAAGACACAGAAATGTTTCTTTTATTTGAGCAAATATTTCCAGATAAGATGCTTTAGAATAGCCTGATTTCCCCTCACCCCCAAGCTGTTCCACAGCTAAACATCCTGTAAAATAACTGCTGTTTGTCTTTTTCACTTTTTTAACACCTGCTCTTTATGTCATCTGTTGTGTTCACAAAGAGATTCCAACAAAAGTAGCTTTTCCTCAGATTTGCTTTGCTAGAGACACCTGGTCTGCAAGTGAAGATGAAAACAAACAATAACCTGTAAAGTTGCTTACAGAGTTTACTTGCTGGTTTTTTTTAAGGTCACATACCCATTTCTAGGTTCATATTTCAGCTTACCAAAATATAATGCTAGATTAGTTAAGGCAGGGGAAAAAAAAATGTTCACTTAGTTTTTATACCATATTGGAGGTGTAATAGAAGATTGATTTTAAAAATAACCTGACATTAACATCTCAGCAACTGCATAAAAAAGTGCTTTAGGTCTTGCTTTTTTGTAAAAAGTTATTTTTGCTCATTTAAGAGGCAGTACCTGTTTTGTTTTGAAGTTGTGTAAAAAAAAAAAAAAAAATCACAAATTTTTGGTGTGAAACGTTGTTCCTGAAGTACTGCACATCCCAAAACATTTTTACACTCCTCCCCCCTCCTGCCTTTAATCCATCAACTAAAGGAAACATTCTGTTTCTGAATGAACACCAGGCTGTATGAATGGAACAGCATGAGAAGTGCGCGCTTCATCTGGCTAATGGACAAACACAATGGGAAGAAAATGAGTTACGTAGGTCCATGTTCTTTTCTGATCTGCTCCTACGTGGAGAGCAGAAGACTTTATTCCTGCAATTGCTACAAATTGGTGCTTCATGAAAACACATTTTTTTGTGGTCTGCGCTGTATTAGTGCCTTATGCCACCACTGTACGTACCATACATAAAACTGGAGAGCATCTTTTCAAAAGTAGATTAGGTGTCCAGATGACATACTAGAACAAACAGCTATTCCACCTAATCCAGTGTTTAGCAGTAAGCCGGTAAGCAATGCTGTAGAGCAAAGGCCAAAACTCTAGATCAGCTGTGCAGCAATATACCTGAAACGGACTTTCTTCCTTGACTTTCCCTACCTTGGGATCAGTTTGTATATTGAAATGTAGGATTTTTTCTAATAGGTGTGTGAGCAGGGAGAGCCTGCAGGGAGAAACCTCTCAATAACAAGATCCTAAATTAATTTGAGAGGATAGCAGATTGGTATACAGCTGAGATACAAGACTGGAAATTTTAAATGTAGACATAGTGTTGCCCATTATACTTTGGATTTTTTAAAATATAAAACCAACATAACATTTTCAGATGTTCTTAGAAGACAGGCAGTTCCCTTAAGTCCCACAATTAAATCTCTATCTGAATAAATGGCAATGTTACCATTTGGGTCATGGCACTTCTACTCATGGAACGGAATTTTTTCAGGTATTAAGACATTGAAATAACTGAATGCTGACTTGAATTTACTTCTTAGTACAGAAACTAGATCCTATGACATAGGAGGTATGACTCTGTCCAAAGCAATACTGTAAAAGAAACAGGTCATATTTTCTTAGTCTTCCCTGTTATAAACAGCTGAAACCCACGTATGATCAAATTGATTGTAGCATATGGAACACAGATAATTTATTTGTAGTCTGTCAGCAGATCAGAAGACTAGAAAATAAAAACCTGTGGCAGGAATCAACATTTAAACTTAAGACGAGAACTTCATGCTGAACCACCCAGCAGACTAGGAGGGGGACACTTTGCTGACAGAGATGCAGTATCTTTGGGTACTCTGAACTGAGATTTCTTTTTCCTTGTTGTGATATCCTGGAAGTTAAAAACCCTTTGTCACTTGTAACTTTGTCATTTCTTCTTCCCTAAGCACCACAAAATCAGATGAATGCTTGCAACTTTTGATAAGTAATTACCAATGAAATGTTATAATGATTGTCATACTGAACTTCCTATCTCAAATATGAAAAGATACTCTGACATGCCGTCATCCAAAAACATCTGCACACAATGGACAAGGACAAATACCTTGTGTAGTGTTAGATTTTGAAGTAGAAGTACGCAAGCGATGATTCTGACTCTGAATCAAGAGCTACATTCCTTTCTTAAGTAATGCATCTGTTTTTACTTATTGTGGAAAGTGCTTGTTTCTGTCTATCAGCTATGTATTTGCTAAGCAAAAAAGTAGTGGCAGGACCCAGAAGAAAATACTTTTTTTACTTTCAGATTAGGATGTGTCACCAGATAAAGTTTCCGTGCTACTTAAATGATATGACTATGCTGTTTATTGTTATATCTCCTGTAGGTAAATTTCTGTGAAAGCATTTGAAATGAAATTTTTGCACGTGTTTAAAAACTATGTTGTAAAGACTATTTTCTGCATCATTCCACAAATAGCAAATTGGTGATACAGGTATGAAATTGTACCAAGTCGACAAAGACAATTAGAGATTTTCTTGTACAGAACTACAAGAAAAAAACAAAGTTGAGGGCTCACCATGTCCAAGATGTTATCAGTAAAAACTGTGATAAACAGAGGCTTGTTTTACTGAACCAGTCTCTTGCTAGCATTCAAGATATATTTTCATGTGCTTTGTTTGTTACTAGTATGATCATAAACTTATCATCTTTGACTGGTCCAAACAGCAAATTGGGAGACTTAATCCACTAATTATTACCATCAAGTACGTTATTTTTCTTCTTTTTTTCTCTTTCTTGCCTGAATTAACAGTTGCCAGTCCTTTTTGTTTTACATACCCAATTAACAGCATAACCTTTAGAATTTCTTTGAAACTTTTACAGAGAGACTGAGGTTCAGAGTGATCTTTCTTTTACAGACAATTATCTTGTTATTGCTCCTTTTCTGTTGTTAATTATGAATAAATTCAATAATGAGCATCTCCCCATAATTTACCAAGGGAAACAGCTGACATAGTGAGCTTGTTTCTTGTGATTGGGAACCAAGCAATCGTGAATGTTTTGCCTAGACAGAATTTTGGCTAGAAGACAAAGATACCCATTTCTAATTTTCAAGATATGACATCTAGTATGTTCAGTGACTGTATTATACTGTCTTTTTTTATACTGCAGTATTTGTGTTTCTAAAAATACACAATATTTATATTAAAAATATAAAATTAATAAAATTGATTCATAATACTTCTTACAGTAAACTAAGGCAGCTTAGTAAACCACTATTTATTTAACAACTTTTTACATACTTTAATGCAAGAACCTGCTGTTGCATGTGTTGCTTCATGGGATTTTACATAGCTTCAGCTGAAAGCCAGGATGCGGGCAAAGTAAGACTGTCTTCCTCCACTATTGCCATTACTATAGAGGGCAGCCCACCATTACCAGTATTATAGGGCTAGACATGCAAAATGATGCCGACTGAGTAAGAAAACAGTGTGATGTCTTAGATTAGGGTCTACAGAAGAGAGGTGCCACTCTTGGATCCTTCTCTGGAGCTTAGCAAACCCAAAGTTTCATCAGATGACTCTGTCCATCTTAATTATCTCCCTAGATTAAGTTCAGCCTGTCTCTTCAGCCTGGAAGAGAGAAATAGAGGAATGGAAAGCTTGGGAGAAATCCTCCTTCAATTGGCAGATGTGTCAGCATTGCTGAAGAAGGTGCAGAAGGTAGCATGCTACGGGGTCCTCATCCTGGCATGCTACTTTGGCACTGAACTTTGTAAGCCTCAGAATCAAGAGACAATAGGTAGAAAGTAGAAATGTGGACTGGGCTGCAAATAAGATACAAATATATATACATAAGCCTATTTCCCACTTCCCACTTGTTAAAACAGCTTAGGTACAAAAGTCAAATGAGGACTGATGGCCTTCCCATGGAGTTTGTGTCCCCATTCCCATATTCTGACAGAATCACTGAAATACAGAATGGTTTGGGTTGGAAGGGACCTTCAAAGATCATCATGTCCAACCCCCCTGCCACTGGGATCCACTAGACAAGGTCAAAGCCCCATCTAACCTGGCCTTGAAAACTTCCAGTAACTGGGCATCCACAACTTCTCTAGGCAGCCTGTTCCAGTGTCTCACTCTTACAATAATAATAAAAAAAATTATTCCTGGAACAGAAGAGGCAAGTTTTACTTCAGAAAAAAAGGGTTCTGGCATCTAGTTAGCAATAAAATACTGATGGGAACCTTAAGGATGCCCGTACAGACTACAGAAGGGAAGATGGGATAAGATGGCTCTTGAATAAAATAGTATTTCATGTATTTACTGGTATATGAAACAAGGATGTCACACAGAGAAAACATTTTGGTGGTCCAAATGCATCCTAGGAAATCTCTTACTGGTAATAACAGCTAAACCACTGAGGAAACAATTTGTGAGTGGACCACAAGTCTGCTGACATAAGTCCATAAGACCAATATAACCTTCAAGAAAAGGAGAGTTTCTATGGCACTGAATAAGAAGTTTCAGAAATAAGCACACACAATTCTATTTGCTGTTTTATTCTTTGAATTTCTCAGACTAGCCACATACAAATTACAGGTGAAAAAAAATAATAGGAGCATCAGATAATTTCATAGGGCAAAGCATCTGGGGGGAAAAAAAAAGGGATGGCACAGTAATTTAATACTTAGAAATGCCTTAGAGATATGGCACATTCCACAGTGTTGAGCCAAATAACCTCACACACAAACAAAAGGTTAAAAAGTGCTCTACAACTGGAAATATGTGATAATTTAATTTCCTTTAACAGACATATCTCTAGGAAATGGTACAGAGGAAAAAAGAATTGTAGTTATTCTTTACTGAGAATAAGTGAAATACTGTTTGGTGAACCTAAAGTGTATTCCAAGTAAACCAAGCTCAGAGGAAATGTTAAAGAATTCTTTAAGTTACAAAAGCCAGATCCATGTTTTGTATAAAAAAAAATCCCACACCTAAATAGTTCTGCAAACACTCACTGTGTCAGTTTTCAAGCTGCCTAGAAATATACATTACTACTCCTTAAATTCCTTAAAAAAAGAAAGAAAAAAAAAGCTTATTATGTTCCAAATAAGTACTGAAAATCCTTTTCATTTTTTTCTGTTTGTGGAACAGGTTAACCCTAAAATTAAGATGTTGTTTACAAAGCTCAGCAAACGTATCCTGCAGTTTGTATGATATGGAGATATCTGTCTGTTCTCATTCCAAATTGCAGCACATTATGTCTTAGCCTGGACAGAAAGAGGGAAGCTGCAGGAACTTTTCTGCTGTCTTTATACTGCCCATATGAAGCTTTATCAGTTTATTTAATAATCTTCCAGGAGCTTACTAAGGTTGTAACAAGATTTTACTGCTAAAAAGAGAAGGCTGCTAGAATATGCAACCTTCTCTCTATTGGCCTTTTTCTCTTACTAAAAGTATGGATGGAAATCTGGTATTCTTCACAGAAGCTGTAAGGAGTGAAACTTTTCTGTCTCCAGATGAGCAAATACTTCAGAATTCTTAGATGACAGCAACTTTCTTTCCAATTCAGCTGTCTCTGGAGATTCCTGTTAAACCCAAGTGGCATATAGTGTCCTAACTTTGCTCAAACTCCCTTTAATGCTGTAGGGAAAAAACCCCACCTTTTCAGTTTTGTATTGGTATTCAGGTCTCAAGCATCATGATAGAGCTTAAGAAAAAAGGAAACTATATAGGGTTCCTTCACCCTCTGAGGAGCAACATACCAACTTTCTATCACTGATTTTGGTCAGGGATTAAAATCATGTTGTGGTAACAGCCGATTGTTTAACAGACTATGTTATTGAATAGCTAGCTATGACATCTTATCATTTAAGTTTCTGGGAAAAAAAAACCCTTGCTTGATACATGACATCATGTTTCTCAGTGTTAGGAACTGAAATTCTTTAAAACATATTCAATTTTTAGACTCTGTAGTGCCTTTTAATAATGTAATTACCAAGAAGTTGAAAATAGCTACGTGCATTGCAAAAGCTGTGCTAAAGCATACATGAGGACCAGAGTAACTCAGTATAAAGTCAAAACTAGCATAATTAGAGCATTCCGGTGTGCTGCAGCATAATCAATCGCACAACTGTCATCATTTGAGATACTTCAGAAGCAATGCTTTAGTATGCTTTTTGAATAAAGTGTTTGTCAAAAGCACATGAAAACACAGTAGGCAAATGTTTGATCTTTAGTTATTGCTCTGCATAACAGAACTTTCTGACCGGGAGAAAATCTAAAACTTCTCATCTTTGGAGAAAGAATGGTATCTGTTTAGAAATGGTAGGATCTTCTTCAAATCTCTAGTATTAAATTGACTGAGCAGTGTATTCAACCCCATCCAAACAACAGCCCGGCAGACCTGTTCATTCTCACACCGCGAGCATTAAGAGTCATTCACCTCATGCACCCACGGTATCAGCTTCATCGCTATGCTTGCTTTTTAGTTTGGGCCTGCACCTGACGTGTCTGATCCTGGAAGGAAAAAGCCTTTTTGTTCCATTCTGTCAGGGTGTGGGAATGAGGAGACACCCAGCTCAGTGGAAAGGACATTTCCTGGGCAGTAGCTATAGCCCCTGCCCCACCAGCAGCTCCCCTGCATGTGATGTGACATCAGCGTGCTGGAGGCATGCTGTTCATCATATGACCTGATGTCTTACACTAGAGGTATTTGAGTAAGCTGAGAGATCTAATTTTGATAGCTGGTACCTAAAAATCATGTTAGTTTTGTCTTCCTCCACAGAATTGTAGACATCCTACTATGTTGCTTCATATACTTCCTTTAGGTCCCTTCCTTTGGACTACAACATTACGTTCTGTGCAACAATTTTCTTCTCCATTTTCCATTTGCTGGGTGTAAGCAACTGCGAGATACCAGTTCAAACCCCCAGTTTCAAAGTCAAAATATAAACTAGCCCCTTAAGGAGAAGGTGCCAATCAGTCAAGAAGCAGTCGCCTCATTTTTCCAGAGTATCATCTGTCAGCTGACAATCTCAGATGTGCAAAAAGTCAACATCCAAACATCAAAAAAGCTGCAGATCAGGACTGAGATATATGTAGCAATGGAAAACACGCTTGCCATAATTTCCTATCGCATTAACAAATATCCTGTCCATTCAGACGGTTCAATACTCAAGAAAATTCCCTAGTGAAGACTTAATGAAACAATTTCCATGTTTCTGCTTTTCTTTCCAGAAAGCTTTTCTATAAACATGGTAATTCAGCTATTCAAAGGGAACACCAGCTTCCAGTTGCTTAATACAACTTTAAAAAGATGGATAACATAGGCAAAAGACTGCTTAAGTGAATGAGTAAACCCAGACGAAATCTTGTATTTTTCTGCTTCTAAGGAATCAACTTAAATAAAACTAAGCTTCCTTGCATGAGGTCTGAACTTTGAATATATTAACTATCCCTGTGTTTTCACTTATGTTAAACTTTTATGCTGATGCCAGGTTTTCTGTTAGATACAATGATTGCCTATAAAGTAATAGTAAATTAAAAAATCCTGTCGTAACTGCTACTGGAGCCTTACTGGGAATGTTTTCTGAAAACTACTCTTGACATGATGAAAGTTCAAATAACTAGAAGGTAAACCCCAAGACTAATAACCTAACCCTTAGAAATAATATAAACTGCAACAAATATAAATAATCTGCTGAAATCTTACCACATGCAAGCAAGGATTCTGACAACTACAGTTTACCAGCTATGGAAGAAAGTTTAAATATAGTTAACAATACCCTGATTTTTTTCCCCTGACACATAAGTTTATTTGACTTGAATCTAGAGAAAACTTATCCATGTCTTGGGTTCAGCTTCTTTGTTATGGTAAACTTTATTAGTTTAAAAAGGCTCAGAGGACAGTATACAAAAACCTAGTTCTGCTCTTAAGCTAGTAGAAAAATTCCTACTGACTTCTTAGTGAAACTGAGATTTCATCTGATGTAGCTAAAAACTCATTTGACTCAAAAGGTGAAACTTTTTTTTTTTTAATTATTTGAAGTTGATAATGGTGTAAACCAGTAAATCATACATGTGCTTTAAGGCTTACTTCCTGTGGACCACCTCTGACCAGTTGGGATGTTACTGGACTAGAAAAAGAGAGTGATAATTTTAGTGACATGGAGATATACATTTTCCTTTGCTTGTCCCTCTCAAGTTCATGTGGGAGTAACATTTCCCAAGAGTCTCATCCAGTCAAGTCTATCACACTCACCATTTTCCTCAGTGAAGTTTCCTTTCAATTTCACAATGTTTTTTAACCTTCAAGCCAACTAGTCAATTCCTTCCCTCAGCTGCTTTTAAGATCATATTTCCAGCCCCCTTTTTTCCATTACCTTTATGAATTCCTATCCCTGCCATATCAATTTTTAAAATTCTGCTCACACAGATTCAATTCCTTTTTTCTTTTTTTCTCCTTCTTTCCCTTTGCTAAGACCATTCAGCTTCCCAGCTGTCCAGTCTGAAATCCCTTTTCTGTGCATCCCTTGTCATTCAGGATTCTCAGCTCTGGATTCTCAGCTCAGTCCTCGTTAAATTTCTTAACCCTCACCTGCATGCATACTTTCCTGGGTATTAAGACAGATAGCTTCTGTGTCTGGCTAGCTGCATGCAGTATCAGTGTCACGGTACTTTGGTTAGTCATCTTCAGAGCAGAGTTTTGAATCCAAGGGAGTCTCTGGAAAGTGCATTTAAGTCTCCCTCTTCAGTGGCCCATCCCATCAGATCTTGACAGATAGGGACAGTTTCCTCATAAAACGTCTATCCTGTAGTGCATAGCTTTGGTTCTTAGCCGTTTTTGCTGAGAGTTCCTCCTCTTCTATTATAATCAATGCCAACAGCATCATTTGTTTCCAGAGGATCTGGCTCCAGTTTCTGGTCTTCATAGAAGGGCACCAACTAGCAGCTGCAAGGCTTCAGAGGCTTCCAGGAGCACTGACGAGCTCAGCTCAAGAGGTGACTTTCCATCACTGCCTGAGTGCTCAGTGGGGCACCAGAGACGAAGAGGAACTTTTGGAAGCAATGGATAGATAGACTTTGCTTCTTCATTCTGTGCCAACAAACTAAACTGCTTGCATTTGAAGGGATAATCCTGGCTATTGAGGCAAAAAATGTATTTTTTCTAATCAGGATTACCTGATTTAAAATACTTTTTTTTGTCTGCATCACATGCTACATGTTGTTTCTGCAGTATGCTGTCTATACGTGCTGATCTTACTTGCAAATATTTGTGTTTGTCCACTCTTTAACACAGTAGCTTCCTGTTATCTTTCAAGCATGGAATTCCTCAGAAGCTTTTGCTTTAAATACTCTTAACTGCTAACGGAACAGCAAAAGGAAATAAATAAATGGCATTTGACAAGAACATATAAAGATGCTCGTTTTTTTTAAACTAAGCAGAGGTGACCACCTGAGCTTCCCTTTCTCAGGGTAGCTCTTAGTGCTTTCTGTAATCAGTCAAGTCCATTTTGGTGTTGGGGTCCTGCTTCCCCTGCCCAGTGTTTCGGAAACCTCAGGGAAGCTCTCTGACAGGTCTGGTCTGGCAAGGGAGGAATTTTCAGTCCGGTGAAGATGTAGCAGCTCTTCAGACACACCACCTCCACTGTCCATCTAGCATATTAGCAACAGAAACAGAGGACAGAAAGATGCAGCGTGTCTTAAAAAAAAAGAAATACAGCACTTCAGAGGGGAAAACACCTCCCTCCCCCTGCAAATGTACAGGAAAATCAGTGCAAGTTCTTAGTAGAGAAACATAGTCCTTCGAAACTGAAATCGGCAGCTGACGTGTACTGTCTCAAAGTCTTGAGCATTCAGAAATTGGCAGGCCTTCAGCTCAAATGACTGGGTCTATCTTGGTAGCATCATCATTGAGGCTTCTTCTTCAAGAAAAGAAATCTTATAAAAGTTCCATAAACTATATTTAGAAACCACTATGTTGCAAAGTTTAAGAACTACTCAAAATGCTTTCAGTCTCCTTTATCTGTGAAGTTTTTTTTTTAAAAATCTTAATGATTTTTCATGCTGAAAGATGCTCTGTGAACACAGCTTTGAAACAGGAGACACCCAGTTTTATAGCTTACAAAAGGGACTAATTGTATTCCACAGCTTCCTAACTAGTTTGATCCTTGAACTCCGAATCATTCTTCCTTCTGGTTGGAAGTGGAATGCAAGATGACTGCTTCCCTAGAAAGCAATGCAGAGAATGAACTGTGAATGCCTAGCTCTTTTTCACTTTCCCAGTGACGTATTTTGAAAAGAGGAATTTGCTTCATATCTCCTCAAAAAATTGCAGTATGATTTGCTCCACTAAATCGTGAGCTGTTCGCTAAAATAGGCTGTTGTGTTGATAGAGAAATTCATAAAAAAATTCACTTGATATTTTAAGTTGAGGTAATAATAAATGGTTTTATATTGTGAAAAATCCGTGACATAAAAATTCGCTAAAAATGTCATAACGTTTGTAAGGCTACATAGCCAATGTCTTTCATGAAAAACATCGTAAGTACACCCACCAGCATACCTAATAGTAAGTTTATTTCAGCTGCCTATTGCTTAGTGGAATGGAAAAAATAGGCAAATGGGAAAGGATCACTTTAGATCTGGGATAGCAAGTGTTTATTCAGATGTGGGCTTTTTAGTGCAGAATCTCATTTTTACAGCAGTGCGGTGAAGTCCCAGTTTCCTGATGGTGGCATGGAAGTACAAAGTACAACTGAAAACATGTAGGCTTGTCTCCAAAAAGTTTGAATATTCAATTTGTGAAATTATAGCCCACTGCTACAACCTGGAATTTAAACACTAAATATTGATTGGCAGTATTTCTTATACCGTTAATAAATAAGGAATTGTAATTTTGAGTATTGGTGACTGGTTGCACAAAACAAGGAATATGTATAGTCATTTCAGTGAATGGTAGAAGCATCGTTGGCTTCTTGTCTTCCTGGCTTCAGTGCTACTGAACTTCGGCAAAATGCCATTCATGACTCACACTATTTATTTATTTATTCTTTATTTTTAGACTAATGGGAACTTTATGAATTCCTTCCCTGATTTCTAAGACAAATACCACTTAGCTGTGATCCTGAAAAACAGTGATTCAGAATCTTAGATTACTGCCTTAATGAATATCCTTAACTCTTAGTGAGAACAGTTAATCACCAAATAGTTGATTTTAGTTCTGAAGATACTGTTGTTAAATTCTGATAGTAAATTATTTCTTCACCCGTACAAAAATTTACACTGTTAAAAGGTTTGCCAAGTTGACTAGTTTCTATTTAACAGTATTTTTTTTTTAATTTCAAGAATATTTTTCATTCGCAATTTTATTTACATCTCCTAAAAAAATGCACCATAAAACATATATGTATCATATATAGTATAATGAACATATGTCATCCTCCAAGTAACAAACTACGTGAAAATGCACACAGTTAGGAGAGCAATGTCACGTGTACAAAACAAGCTCAGGGTCTGGAACAGTGGGAGCTCAGCTCTAAGATTTCCTTCAGGACAGTTTCAGCTGTAAGTCTCTTCCATTTTCCTATGCACTCTTCTGCTTTTTCTAGGTCATCACATTTTGATGGTAACTTTTGTAGTTGGTTCAAAACATATGGTAGAAAGTATTATCATGCTGTAATACCTTTTAGTATTAGGTACAAAATACTTCCAGTCAAGAAGAAAGAGTGAAAGTAATTCTTCATAAATACTTGCCCAGACAATGAGGGCATTTCATGCATTTAATTTCATGTTATATTAATGAAGTATTTGTTTTTTATTCAAGTAGATTACTTTCAGTGAAGGGGGGGGGGAGTTTTTTCCTTCTATTAGAAAGTGTAAATTATAAAACTATAACAAACAGCTTCCTCTAAATGAGGTGTAATCAGACATGAAAATAAGTTGGTAAGCTTTCATTTAGTGCACAGGTGCCATTAACTGAATCATCTCCCGCATATAATTTACTTTAAAGTCTGTATTTACTATTTTAAGAGTTAGCATTTAAACCTTCAGCAATTTATTACACAATTTTAGCTTGAATATTTTCCAATAAATCACAACTCACTTTCAGCTAGTATTCATTTATGTTACTTTCACCTTGTGTTTGCTGACAGGAAAATGAGATAAGAGAAAAATCTTAGCTGGAGGTCTGGACAGGCAGACATGCTCGGTGGAGCATGTAAGAACCTAACAGCATAGAGACATCTCAAGCATTCCCATGTACATTCCCCAAAGATTTTTTCCTCTCCCTTGAGAAACAACACATAGTCCATCGGGACTTCCTGCCCCACGAAAAGGGGGAAAAAAATAAAAGGCATCAGCAATATGTCTCTCCAGACATGATCACTTTTTTCTTCTGCAGTGTAGTAATTTTTTTTTCAGAAGTTGCAAGCTACTGAAATTGATAACTGACTTTCAGAAAACATAGAGAAATATTTTATTAAAAGCCGATTTAAAATAGCTTAACGTCTGATTGATAGAGATTGATGCAGTGCCCTTAAAAATGTGTTCCTTTAGGTCTGTCAAGATAAATGGATCTTGGAAGGGATACTCATTTTTCCATTTTTATTCTAACCTTAGGCAGTAGCAACACTGATAGACTGTGAAAACGAGTATGAAAAATATTTTGAAGAGAATAAAACTGTCTGCAAAATTCAAATTTTTAGTGTTTTGTCTTCATAACACCAGTATGTTGCAGTGATGTGGAAATACAAATACAAGCATACATGGAGCACCTAGCAATACGGTACTCCATTCATTACATATATGCACATTAAGCAGCATGTGTGGCATATATAGATAGGTAGGTAAAATAGTTTATATTGCCTATATGAAGTGCTGTGATGAAATTGTGACAGTGTTTTCTTCTTTTTATAAAGCTTACATTACATTTCACTGTTATCCATGTTCAGTAGGATCCAAAAAAAGTTCCCAATAAACCCTTCCTAGTGTTCAGAGAATTTACACTACAAATAAACAATTTACATATTTAGTGTTTTAATTGAAAGTGAAGTCTTCTAAAATACTCTGATAAAACTGTACTTTCTGTCTTTCTGTACAAAAATATATCTGTGAATCAGAAATTTAAGGATTATGTGGCATATATCTATGACTTCCTACAGTGAGACAGTTGCACATTGGGATGGATTTTGAAAAAAATGTTTCAAATTATGGGCTAAATTCTACTTCAGACAACTCATGAAGAAAACAGACATGGCCACAATCCAAAGAACACTGCCACGTCTGAAACAAGGGTGAAGCCAGCCAAGACCAAGCACTACTGGCTTAAAGATAACTCAGGGAGTATGCGAAGTAGGAAGGTCTCATCTGTACTCTGGAAAAGCATTCAGAAAAAGAACTGATGAGACTCATCAGCGAATTTCTTACTTTGCCCTGTCACTAGAACAAAGCAAAATGGATTACGGATGCTTAAGTTCATTTTCCATCTTGCTCACTTTTCTGTATAAAATAAACATCTTGGGGAACAAAATGTCAGGGTGATGGCCACAGGTGCTGAAAGGGCTGATTAAATTCATTTTAAATTCACAAAGATAGGTTTTGAATAAAGCACAAGACATTTTTAGTAGGGATGCAAGAACAGTAATTCAGAAAGCTTTTGACAGCTCAATATGTCAAACACTGTAGCTTCAATGCATATTTAAAAAATGCCTAGCTGTAAATGTTGTATTTTCTGTTGCTAGGTTTTCTACTGTATCTACTCCACTTTCAGAAATTCAAAACAAAAAATAGTGGAAGAGCACTACAGGCATGTCAATATCCCTGCAATTTTCACCGTATCTATATTAGATGACTAAGCATGCAATATGTGTTGTAATACCACCTGTTCAATATTTCTGCAAGTTCTTTTGAACTATTTTGTAAATTAACTACTAAGCACAGTCAAGGTCTGGATAGAAATAGCTGTTTCTCATGGGGACCTTATGCATATTCTTTGGTTTTCCCCCTTGAAAATAGTTTTAGTTAAATCATTCCCTATTTATCAGCCTGCTGCTGCCAAGAATATGAAGGATCTGTAACTTCAAATTAATGGCAGGGAAACAATCACTTGTCACTGCAATCAGGAAGCTAATGACCCTCATATGCACAGATATCTTTAGGAGAACATTAGGCAAAGTCTGTATTTAAAACTTTAGCATATAATTTTAAGTCAGTTACTTCTTAAAATAACTTTTCTATGCTATCAGCAGCCACCAGTTATCTTAGTAAGTTTTGACATCTAGAAGAGATCCACAATCCTCGAACTTAACAAGAAATTGTCCCTTGTTTTCTTTTAGGTTAGTGCCTTCAGGTTTGGTCAATAGTCCAACAACAGAGAGCTGTATGACCTCTCCATTTGGCTAGCAGTCAGCTGTTAGATGGAATGACCAACCCAAATGCGGCTGAGCTTCATACAGTATATCACATAGCAGTTGCTGAGTCCATGGGGCTAGTGACATTTTTCATGCAATGAATCTGCTGATCTAAATACAGGGCTATAGAGATACGACTGCAGATAAACTTTGACCTCCTTGCTATTTCTCCTAGCAGGTACAGTTTTAGAATGGATGCTTTATTGTAAGAATAAAGATTATCTTCAGATTTCAGTAGACAAGTTGTAAGAAAGCCTAAAGAGAGTGATTTTGGGATTTTCTCAAACTTATAGATGAATTCCCTGAAACTGGTAAATTGCTTAGTCTAGGAATCCGTATTTGATTCAAGGAAAAAGATCCTGATAGAGTTTGATGATCTTAGGGGTGAATACAAAGGATCGTGCGTACTCCAGCCATCTACCTACTTCTTCTAGGGGACACAGCACTACGTAGAAACTCACAATTAACATTAGCTCTCTCTGAAAATTAACATTCCAGTTTTACAGTTGACAGAATCAGATTATAAACATAAAGAAAATCACCAAACTTTACTTGGAAGGACTGCTCCAATAACTGACAAATTCTGTAAAATGAAACTAGCAGCCAGTACTATTTGTAGTATTTATATGGGGTAGCATTTGGCAAAGAAGGGATGTATGTATTCATATAGCTGTAAGTGCTGCCAGGAACATGACCGTTCAATTTGTATAGACTAACCATTTGGCAGCAAAGAATAAAAGCAAGACCTCATTTATAACTTTAAATGAGAAAATGGTTAAGGTGTTAAGTTGAAGTGTCTACAAAATGCACAAATAAGTTACTGATACTTTGGAAAATTGTTGTGTCCATATTACAGAACTATACAATAGCAATCAGGAAGGCTCTTCGTTTAAGTAAGTACTGGCAGCCCTTCAAAAAGGATTAATTCTATTATCTGCCAATGGTTAGAAAACAAATTTCTTTTAACAAATACTTTACATGTTGACTTTTATTTCTTGCCAGTTTTAAGCTTGCTTAAAAAAAGACAATCTTGGCTATAAAAGCAATGTTTTAGAATGTGCTCCAATATGATTGATCTGCCCTCATTCTTTTGGCAACTTAAAGCACTTTCATCAGATTTTATTATTTTACATGATTTTAAGTAATAAAGCATGACAGCCCTAAACTGATGACCTTAGAGAATTTTGTCTCTAAAAATGCATCACCATATTACAAACCTTAATTGTAATTTTTTTAATTTTCCCAGCTGTTTTTGCAGTTTAAGTGTACTTTAAGAGACATGCTTCTTCCCATCTGTGCTTTCATTTTTATATTTACTTTCTTCAGGAATATATGCCAGGCAAAGTCTTACACAAAAAATAGAACGTGTCATGATAAAATCCCACGAAGAATCACTGAAATGCTATCAATTATTTCTTTTTTCAAATCTGAACGTATTAATACCTCTTTCCCTCTCCCCTGCGATTTTCTTCAGATTGATTGGCTGACTCCTCAAAAGCAGAATTTCTGAAAGAAAATGCATCACTAATAGTCAGCTATCAGGTTTTGACAAGTACTTTGTCCAAAATAACCATCATGTAATCAAGGTTAACGTTTATCAACACAAGTCTTATATGCCAGCTATTAATTGATTTTCAAAAAAGAGATTAAAAGTTATCTTCCCATAACTAGGCATGTGGCAAAGGAGAAATGGTGGCAAATAATCCCTGCTGGACCTTCCGCTTTTGAACAAAGTGCTGGAGAAGATAGACATATTGCTTAAACTGCCAAGCTTCTGAACTCATGGACGGGGACTGAAGTATTTCATTCCTGTGCCCTTCCCTCTTGTAAATGATGCAAGCTATTCTCCCCTCTTCAGAAATTCTGAGTGTGCTACTGCTTATAAAGGAAGGAGGCTCCTTGGCAGGAACTGATGAATAGTTCGCTACAAAGCGTGCCACAAAGAACGGCAGTCCTGCGAAATGGCTGCTGATCCTCAGTGTTGTCGATGAAGCTCAGCCTTGGCTGCCTTAACTGGAGCCTGTATCGAAATCAAGTTCTTCCACCTCCCTCTCGGGGAGACCCACGGGCCTTGCTTTCTCAAAGTATGTAAGGGGAATACGTTCTGCTCTTGCTAAGCTTAGTGGGAGACGATAGGCGTTTTGGATTGAAAGTAATTATTTTTTTTAAGAAAGTAAACACCTGCCACTAGGGCGGGGTGGGGGTGGGGGGAGGAAAAAAAGTAGTTGTAAAAAGGCCTACTTTCTATGGTTTTGCATTGTACGATATATAAGCAAAGCGGGATGAGTGTGTATCTTGGTTCAGGTCAGGAAAAAGGATTTCATGATGTGTACACGCAGAGAATGCACAAAAGTGGGAGAGGATTAGTGAATACTAAGGAAGGAACAGAAGGGGTTTATGTAATCATGCTTTGTAGGATTTTTAGGGAACAAAAAAACCCACAAGAAGCTCCAAAGCCACTTAATAGGTCAGTATCATTTTGATGCTTCGTGTTGCTCTAAATTAGAATAAATGAGCCAGGTTATGAAACGGGCTTTTGATCTTAAAATAAATCCCTTTTCATGTTCATATCATGCTTTCAAGGAAGAACAAATACCATATTCCCTAAGTTACTTATTTAATATTTTTAAGTTGAAAAACAAATGTGAAGACAAACTGTTAAACCAGAGTCAAGAGAATATTTCAATAATTTAGAATACATCACATAAATGAGATTATTGGAAAGAGGTTAGATACTTGGAGATAGGCTTATATTTACAGCTATTCAAATAAGAAAAATTACGAAAATGCAGGTCTGTGTGTCCAAACAAAACTGCTTTCTAAGGTTGCAAGCACAGTGACAAGGGGTATAAAAATCTGGCAACCAGAACCACCAGATGCCTTAAGCTGTAATCACAGGTTTTGCGTACTGTAATCAGAGCAACCTTAACAGCTCTGTGTTTTAACTGAGCAATTGCCTAAGCCTACTGTAAAATGTTTACCTTACCTTTAAGCCCAGAATTAACTAATTTTCTAGTAGTGTGTTTTGGAATAACCCAGTGATAACATTCTCAAAGAAATCATGCAGTTCTTTGATCTTACTTGCAGAGATGACCTTGCTGAGATTCTCATTCTGATCTCTCTCTAGTGAACAAGGAACCAACCTTGAAGAATGAGGGTTTTATATCCACAGTTATTTTATGAAAGATCAAAGTTCTTGACGAATCTTTCTTTGTTCATCTATTTATTGCCTTCTTTCTTTCATTTGTGGGCCTTTTTTTCTGAATTCAAGAAGACGCAATATTTTCCATGCTTTCTTACATGGTACCTGTCTGATACCTGAGATGTCACACTTATTTTATTTTTGTATATGTCCTTCCCCCCTGCCATGTCCCTTCGAAATGCAGATACACACTGAGTCCACCAGGCGAGGCCATATCCTTGATCTTTATAAAGGTATTACCATGCTTGACTGTGATACTGAGGCAAAATGCTTTCTGAAGATCTCCATTTTCTTTTAACAGAGGTGCATTTCAGCAAAGGTCTTTTCCAGGTTGTCTATAATGACGTTCAGTTCTCCAGTTTCAGTAGCTAAAGTTAATTTAGACTCAAATTGTTTAATCCCCAGATGCAGATGTTTTCAGAGGGACACATTTTAATTGCTGTTCTCAGCCTTCATGGAGCAGCATCTAACTTTAGTGAAAAATTACTTATTTTTGTCTATATACAAGCCTTCAGAATTTTGCACATCTCCTTGGACCATGGTGTACTAAATACCATCTTGCACTGCTTTTTAAATTAGATTATCACTATACTCCAACATCTCATATCCTAATCATCAAAGACACAATTAAAAGCCACTGATCTTAGGTCAGCAGAAAAGAAGCAGCTGACCTAAAAGATGTCACCAAAGTTTTAAAAAAATTCCAACATGTTTGGTCGAAGTAGATTTATCTATGTGTGAGGAAGCTTTTGAAAGTGAGAAAAATCTAGAAGCAAAAGGTATCACTTGAGAACTGATCCTGTGAATAGGGAACAAATCTGCCACGGTGTGATGGCGATCAAAGATACCCATGTTAAATTATCATGCCAAAACCCAGCTGATTGTATGTTTACTTTTAGTATTCAAAAAGGTTATTAGGCAGAGAGCATGGCAAGGCTGTCTAAAGGCTACTGTTAAATCCTTGTGGTACATCTGAGAAGTAAGTACACTTATGCAGCGGTATAGTAGATAGTCAAAGCTCGTGCCAGACTGCGATCTCTGTTGTGCATTGCAGTTCACCAGCTGCATGGGGAGAATGGAATGAACAAACAAGTACTGCTTTGAAAGTTTGGTCACGCTGGACAAAAAGAAGTGATGCTTCCTCAAACTAAGGATATACTTCCAGTTTTAAAGGTTCTAACTTCCTAATACATCCTGTTTTCTTCACTTACCACTGTAAAAAAACAACTGTGAAATCAGAAAGAAAAAAAAAAAATCCAGTCCTTGCCTAAGTAATATTTAAGGGGGAGACATTCCAAGCTGGTAGATCTGCTGCTTGATCTTTAGCTGTTCAGAAGTGGAATGGCTCTATCTGAACAGTGGTTTGACGAGAGTAGGCTGCTTTTTCCTCACTGATACAGAAAGGAGCCATACAATAATGTTCAAAGCTCCTCCTCACTCCAAGCCATTATTCATATAAAGATAGCATTAGCAAAATAATACTTTTTTTAAAAAAAAAGAAAAAAGATAGCAACTGTTTGACCATTTTCCATAGATCAGGAATTGGTGACGTTTTATAATTTGTGCCCAATGACACTAGCTATTTGTTACTAGCTAGTATCCTTTTTGTAGGTACAGCATGAAGATCAGAAATGATAATTGTTCTTTTGCTACAACAGTGTTGGAGTGAAGTAGAAGTTTGATTCTAGAAATTTCTCCAGTCAATGAAAAAAAAAAAAAAGAAATCCAAGTGGCCTGGATTTTTAAGAGTTCAAACATGAGCAGTGACTCATGAAAGAAATATGAAATATTTGCAGAGTTATTGAGAAAATGATATTAAAGGAGCATGGAGAAGAGTCAGACTACTTTTGGATAATCCAGACACATGGAAAGACAGACTTCATGGAAGGTTACTTGAATTTTCTCCATGCTACTTATCTTCCCCTTGCTTTCCTTGAAAGCAGTGTACTCTTATAAAATGACTAACAAAAAAAGCCTTATTAAACACAGAAATTACTTCAGAATCAAGTATTTAAAAGTTTTTGCATTCCTAAATATTAAGCATTTGAAGTATTTATAAGTTTTCTTACTGTTTCATGTCTTTATTTGAAATTCTCTCTGATAACAATGCGCGTATGTCAGTGTAAAATGGCATCTGACCTCATCTCTGACTTCTAGATGACTAAAATCCTAAAGTTTTGTCTTCTAAAAAATTCCCATCACTGCCAAAGCTGGTGAAGCTCCTCTGATGGTTACAGTACTGAGAGCACTAAGGCAGGAAAGCTTCCAAACGCTTGCAAGCATTCTTGCCACGGTGCCTTCTACCTACCTCCTGCAAATCTGTGTTTGTGCCTCGGAAAATGCATGGCCACACATTCCTTATCGTATTTGTCCTTCCTTTCACAGAGCTTAACATTGGGAAACCTCACTTAAATGCGTAACAGACAAGGAACAAATTTGTTTAGCAAGGCAGCCAGCAGGCTTGCTGTACTACCACCCCCCACCCCCCCATTTAAAGAATGCAACTATCTTCTCTTTCCTTTCCCATGTAGCTTGAGAATTACATCCAAGACAGTATGAAGAAAGAAATGGTAGAGATCCAGCAAACTGCAGTGCAGAACCAGACTGCAGTAATGATTGAAATAGGCACAAACTTACTAAATCAAACAGCTGAACAGACCCGCAAATTAACAGATGTTGAAGCACAAGTAAGTAATGAATTTCAACCTAAAAATGCTTCTGCTTCCTAAACATTTGTGACTATACGTTTAACACAGTTTAGTGTTACATTATTCAGTTCAACAATTAGAAATCAATCATTACAATCAACAGCTCTACCCAGCTTGAGGAAACACTACTATCTGGTAATACATAGTTCCATGTCAAGCCCACTGTTGTCACTTGAAAGATTTCCATTACAGCAGGATTTGAAGTATGTCTAGCAGGGCAATTGTTACATTAATCTTTAAAGATAATGTACTTAAAACTACTATACTATATCCAAGCATCAGTTGGGTACTAGTGTGCTTTTATACAACCCTGGTTGTATATCTCTGTTGATTATTCACATGTCACCACCAGATCTTAGCTAAAAGAGTTCCTTCAGACTACCTTTGTTCCATTTACTAGTCTAATTGTTTTTTTACATTTACATTTTCTTTTGTATTTTTTATAACTTATCAAGAAAAATGTGTCTTTTTAATGAATGTTTTCACATATACTGTAAGTGGGATAACAATTAAGTTCCAGTGCAATGCACTGTATTACTGTTATTTAACAGAGGTATAAGTAAACGCATCAGAGGTGAATCGAGAAAAAAGGAATTAGGAAGAAGCTAGAAAAGTATATCCATACAGATGTAAACTTGTCTACCATTGCTATTATTCTCTAAATTATTTCAAACAAAAAAATTAATGTGTTTACCTTTTATTACTGCTTGAATTAAAAAGCGTTAACTACAAGACATTCTGTGAAAACAGAATGCAGATTTTATTATGTTATAAGGGCAAGCCCAATCAATGTAGAATGGTATGTATTTGTAGTTTTGCTGACTTGGTAGGAAAATTCAGATATATAATTGCCAAAACAACTAATGAACATAGCATGCAGCACATAACATTTTATATAATGTAAATAGCATGCAAACCCTAAAATCTTTGGTAAACGTTTTACTAGCTGTAGAATTCATCCAATGAATTAAATTACATTTTTTAATCTAAACCAAGCCTTTGTGAACTCTTTAATAAAGTGATGGTTCATAGCTCACAGATGTACTGAATTCAGCTCTCTGACTGCATTATTCAGGAGCCCAGTATTTTGCACATGCTGAGAAAATGTATTTATTCATTCACAGTAATGTCTTTATGGAAATTATTCAATTATTTTCCGCTTAAAGGAAAATCATCACTGTAACTTTCTTTCTCTGCTTGAAATTACTGGTGACTGGGTTAAGGGCTTAATTAACAACATAAGGAAATTAACCAAACAATTGCTCTCTCAAGGACACTTACTTTTGGCAATAGTTTTCAATTACACTTAAGTGTGAAATCATGTCCTGAATGACTGTTTAACATGAAGGACATGAGTAATCAATTCTTCCTGCCAAGAAAAGCCAAATTCTGCTGCATTAAAAAAACCTGTTCTAAAACAATGAGAAAATATTTCTAGAAAACATGCCTCAAAGTAATGTAATCCGATACAAACAAAAAAAAATATCTTTCATGCTTCCTAATACCTGCATTTCTTCATTTAAGGATGCAAATAAATTTAGACTGTAAAGAGTACATATAGAAGAGGTAACATTAAAATGTAAGGAATGAATCAATAAAAGTGTGGTTCACATGATAAACGCTTTAAAATACAATTTGGGATTAAGGAAAATAGCTAAAACAGAACTATCTAATAATTCCAGGACTGGGCCAAGATTTCAACCACTGAGAGATATGGTTGTTTCTACACCAGACTGAGAAAACAAATCAAATTATTCTTTGAATAACCACCATAAGATTTCCAGTAATGAAATAAGAATGTCGTAACAGAGGGGAATGTATGACAGAAAAACTGAAGTACACAGTAACTCTCAGACATTGATCAGAAAGATAACATACTATTGAAATTTTCCCAATGATATATGGTGGTGCAACAACAGTCATTACAACTCTGTGTATTCTTCTCCATTCTAACTCTATGAGCATTTGTGCCCAAATTAAGCAAAGATATTTTCTTCATTATAGGCTTGAGTAGAGATTTGCATGATGTCATAACATAAATTACAATCTATTTAAAAGAAGTATCACAATTTTAAAATATTTTTATCAATTTTATTTAGGTATTAAACCAGACAACCAGACTTGAACTTCAGCTTTTGGAACACTCTCTTTCAACAAACAAACTAGAAAGACAGATTTCAGATCAGACCAATGAGATAACTAAATTACAAGAAAAAAACAGGTAAGTTTGCCAATCAACCTGATAAAATGCTATTCCCTGAAGGAGTCTTCTAAAGGTTTTAGAAACAAATGTACTCGAGTAGGAAAAAAAGGCCTTGTACAGAAGCTCCGCACACCCAGCTGTGCTCATTACGAAGGTCATGTATTATTTAAGGCCTAGAATCATGCAGGCTTATTCTTCTTGTGTTCTATTCATATACATTCTTCGCTACTGAAAGTTCTCCTTTATATGATGAACTTCAGTTTAAACCTGAAATACTTCAGTTGTAGCCCATTTATAGTCTTCTTCAGGTTTATCCAGATGAAGTTACAGATTATGTAATCTGACTCAAACTAATCCAGTGCGACCACATCTGTAAAACTTTTATTTCCATGTAGTACATAGCTATCCTAATACATAATCAGGTCATTGCCACAGTTTTTTCTGGTGAGAAAAGTCAAATCTACTCAATACTCAATGTTCCTTACTAGTCAATCTTTTGAAATTCGGAACAACATTCAGCTATTACTCCTGTCCGTTTCTGTACTCAGCTGTTGTCCAAAGGCTCATACCTTTTTTTCAGCTAGTTTCATTTTTGTATCACAGGGGTCTTATTTTACTTCTGGCAATAAATAATTTACAGAGAAATCTAAAAGCAACAATAACAGTAAGTTTTCTCCTTCAAAGCCGTGTTTTCCAATGAGAACCATATGTGCAAAGTGCTTTTTATTTTGAAAGAATTATCTTAAACCCAGGAGACATGTTTTGACATTTTTGTTCACTACTCTACTACGTTTATACATGCTCCCTAAAGGTTTTATCTGCCAGCTTAATAAGAACAAGCATCCTTATCAAAAAGCAAATACTGAATTTTAAAATACCACTATTTTTTGTGTTGAACTCAGCAAACATTAGACTACCCTTGTAAAACCAACATAAATACAAAGCATTGTTTCTTCACCTACCAAAAGACAATCTGAAATCGAGCTAATCTGCTTGAAACTTAATTATAAAGTTCAAGATTTTTTTTCAATAACAGCAGTGGATTTGAGGTGAACTTCTCCCTTCTGGCCATGCACCTTTTAATCAGCTTTCTCAGAGTCTGCGTCAGAATAATTACCCATGAAACAGTGTTCCAGGCAGCCACCTACTTACTCCAGCTCCAGAACTGGAGATGGGTAACACATCTTCAAGGAACTATTTGCATGTTTCCCTGTCTTACGGCCATAACATTTATTTGTGTATTTTACTATAATTACAAGACATTTGAAAAGTTCATAGGCTCATCTTTAAATAAGTTTCATTTTTTAATAGGATAAAACCATGAAATCTTCCACGATATGTTTCCTTTCATAATGCTGAATTTTAAACCACCCAACTGTTATGCTTTAAAAGCCTGCAATACAGACTATAGTAGATAAAGTTAATTAATGTATTAATAACATAAATTAAAGCATATGTATCAAACTAAACTCATCTTTTGTTTAGCTTTCTACTGCATGCACGGCATCAGAGAATGCAGTTGAGTACTTATGAAGAAACTTCTGTAACAGTCATGACTGTCTTTACATCAGCTCAAAATTGTTTATGGGGAGCCTAATGGTAATCTTTTATTTAGCTTTCTAGAGAAAAGAGTTCTTGAGATGGAAGACAAGCACACACTTCAGCTGAAGTCAATAAAAGATGAAAAAGATCAGCTTCAAGTCCTGGTAGCCAGACAGAATTCTATAATAGAAGAACTAGAAAAACAGTTAGTTACAGCTACAGTAAACAACTCAGTTCTGCAAAAACAGCAACATGATCTGATGGAGACTGTCCATAACTTGCTTACTATGATATCTACACCAAACTGTAAGTAAAAGCAGACGTGCTTATATCATTTAAGTGACATTCCCTAACTTGTGTACATTATTACCTATAAAGTCTTAGAACCAGTTTCGCCACACTTCTGCTTTTCCAAAACTGTATAAATACAATTTTTTTGCCTTAAATCCTGCATACGAGTTAATTAACCTGGTTTTCAGGGGTGGGGGAGAAACCCCACAACATTTATGTCATTTCTTTTCCACATTTTATTCATATTCTGTGGTTTGTATTGGCTTGCCTGCCCACTTGTCCAGTGGTTCAACAAACCACAAAGATGCCAAGTATCATTCGTCTCACATGGCATTCATTCATCTGGCAATACACATTCCCTTGACCATATGTCTAGGTTAGACTGCATGATGTAGGCCTGTAGCTTTTCTTCCTGGCTTGCAGAGGTTGCTTCTGCTGCCTCTTAATTGCTCTATGCACACAGAGTTGATCAAAGAAAGGACAAATCATAGTGGCTATTAAAGGCAAAGGAATCAGTACCAGCCCAGTTTTCAGCAGCCCTAAACAACAGAAAGCACCAGCGCAGGGCAGCAGGTAGTCCCCAAAGTCCTCCAGTCTTTCACTGAAGCTTCCCTGTTCATCTTAAATATCCTTCAACCTAGCAAATTTTATAGGCAGTAATCTCACCCCTAAATGCCTGACAGCCCTGCAACAAATCATAGCCACGGAGCATAGCTTCCACATTTATGCAGATTCACATGCTCCATAAAAAAATCCACACAAACAATAAACTGAAAGTTATGGCTAAACAGGATTTCAACAAATGAACAAATTCCTTATCTTGAATTTCATGTCTGATACAGAACTCTGACGAAGTAAGAAGGTATGGCTGTTCTTTATAAAAGAGTAAAGAATCTGCCATGTTTGCCTATAAAATTCTCAGGGCTGGAAATGCACAAGCATATGGAACATCTAATAGAGGTTTTAAAATTAAATACTAGGAGAATTTAAAAATAGTTGTCATTACAACTGAAAAGACAGTATAGACGGACTATGCTACATCACTATAATGTGTTGGATCACAGAAAAGGAAAAGGGTGTTTGGAAGCCCTCGCTTTCAGGAGTGTCCTAAATAATAGAATGTAGGTTTTTCTAAACAAAGCAAATCCCAAGTTTTTTGTCTTAGTAACTGACACTACCCCCTTAAATACCATTACCAAGGCTGTACATGTTCCTGCTGATGTTATCTGCTATGCTAGTGCACAAATAAGTAAACAAGTCAAAGTAATGTTGGCTACAACACTGTTAAACCCAGAGTGGAAAAAATAATGAGTGTTTGCCAAAAAGACAAAATTAGCAGGGAAAACTTCTAAGACAGTATACAAACAATAGAGTGTGGAAAAGCAATTAAAACACTGAATGTGTTATTTTTATATTTAAGGCAAAGCACGTAAACAGGTAAATCATGAATAAGCAAGCTAAAAAGAACATAATAAGCAACTGTAATATAAGCATGTATTTATATGGCACCTAGAACTTTGTACTAACTGGCTGTGCTTGTTAGATTAAATTAAAAGGGAAAATACACAGAACCAACCCCAAAAGGGTCAAATATGAAATATCAGTCAGCAGGCAAAATGCCAGGAAATTCCAATCTCCATAGTTAATAAAGAACTGAACAAAAAGATGAGCCTCAGATTGTTCTGTAAAATAAGAAGGCTCAGCCATATTAAAATACACTTTTTACACAAATGAATTCCAGAAGGGATATATCCTTAGTGGGTCGGGCTGAGATACCAGGCTTCAGGCTGATATATACAAAACTGTTCCTGCTCAACACAGGGGGAAAAAAAACTAGCCAGAACTTTGTAAGAGTAGTTATTCCAGTCAGCTGTATTGTAAAAGATTCCATAACTCTGGCAAAAGGTCATTATTAATATAATCAGTTGCTAGTTAGATGTTTGTAATAGTAGTTAATGCATGCAGAGGTTGTGATGCACATGTAGGAGCATACCAAAGGCCATGAAATGAATGAAAGCAGAAACTGTTCAACTGGATGAGGTGCTATAGCCTAAGTTTTCTTATTCAACATATTAATAAGTGTCAGCACTTTTCAACCTGTCAAGCAACCACAGTCGTATCAGAATAATGTCTCTAAATAATATAAAGTAACAACACACATAATTAATACCTTGATCTGTCATTTTTTTCAGACCCAGGCATATTTTTCAGAACCGCAAAGCTTTAAGCTGATTACACTATTAATGCCTTCAATTTCTGTTATATTTTTAACAGCTAAGAACAACTTCATAGCTAAAGAGGAGCAAATCAGCTTCAAAGACTGTGCTGAAGCTTTCAAATCTGGACTGACGACGAGTGGAATCTATACTTTAACAGTTCCCAACACTGTACAAGAAAAGAAGGTAGGATAGCTATAAAGTGCTACCTAGGCATAGCGTGTGTTAACAGTTATTTGATCTGGTAAATAGGCTATTTTAAAAGCTAGTTCATAGTGAAGTTTATTACTTACCATGTTTTTCTATAAGCATTTCATCACTTACAGACCTGAGTATCTCACAAGAAGAAGAAAGTCCTAAAGGTGAAATCTTGACTCAGTTGAAATGAATGAGCATTTATTGTTCATTTCAGCATGCCAGAATTTCATTCTTTATTTCCACATAATTAACTCAATTAAAGCAATATAGTACTGCAATTTCTTTATAAAATCTCGTAACTCCAACACAGTTGCTCTGCGTGATCAGCAGTCTCCTGTCTCCTCTTAAGTTCATAGTTCCTCCATATGCCCAAGTCCCTTCAGGTGGTGCAAGGATGTATAATCAGGGCCATAGAAGAGTACTCATGGATGTGTACTCATGTAAGCAGTCTACTAGTACTGGACTCATGTATGGGTTCCAGTGCTTTGTTACACAGAATTTTAAGGGCATTTATGTAACAATTAGATTAGCACTTAGATGAGCACAGCTGACACTGGGTAACAGAGGACTTTCCTGGAAAATACTGCCCAGATTTAAATAAAAGTTGAGAGTTTGCAGTGGTTTCACTAGATCAGTTTAAATTCTTTATGGATATCTTTTTCCCCTGTGTGTCCAACTGAAATGAACTTCAATGTCAATTTAAATTACCGTAATACACCATACCTCAATAGAAGAGACCTTGAGCTAAAAATGGCACTCAGAAGATGAAACACGATGCCTGATGGAGATGCTCCATCTACTGAAGTAAATAAAATGATAAAGCTTCAGATATTGTAATTCAGTTGAAACAATCAATAGACTCTGAAAGGGAGAAAAGTCCCAGGTGGATTGTGAGGATAAAGAATAAAAAATTCCAGTGAGCATTCTGAGGAGAGGGGCTCAAATGACGAACGTTTGTTTCCAAATTTTCAGACACAGCAGTCTGAGGCAGCTAAGGGACATTTGAATATAAATAAAAATGCTTAATATATTTCTTAGACAAACACTAAATAATTTTCTAATCTTATAAGTACAAATTCTATAATTTCATATTGTAGACATTTCCTTACAAGAAGGAAGTATTTTATGGAATTCCTAAAGCTCTACTAATAATATCAGAAATACTTGGGGAAAAAAAAAACTAACAGAAAATGTACAAAAACAGAGGAAAATGAGGGCACATGTGGAAAAGCAACGAGTAAAACTCTGCCAGAGAAAGCATTTTTTTTCCCCAAAGTTTTGGTAGAGAAGATTTAGAAGTTAAGTTCACGAGTGACTAGTCTTTGAAATGCTAGAACTTCATCTAGCCCAAGCCAGACTTTGTGATCTTTACACTTAAAAAGCTCTCAACTAAAGGAAATATCCAATTTGTTTGGGTAAAACCTATAAAATACAACACATCAAACCTGCAATTTTTGCAGAGATCATCTAGTGAAATTTTATCTGTGGTCTGCTTGTCTTGGAGAGTAAAAAGATAAAAAAGGAAGAAAAAGGCTGTTTTTCCTTTGAAATAGTCTAGTCTATAGTCAATACATCTGTTTCACAGGAAAATTAGTTACATAAGGTACAATAAAGTGTTTTATTATACATGAAGCAGAAGAGTGTTTAAATAGCATAGATATCTGCAATCACAATTTTTAATGCTAAAGGAGATGCAAGCTACTGCATCACTAAAGTCATAGACTGCATCAGTCTTTGTTAGATCTCAGGAAGGGTTACATTCCTTAAATCTCTTAGTATTACTCGTCTCGAGTTTTACCTTTGGTTATAATTTTACTATCAAATATACAGAGCATGCATATTTCCTAAAAGCAGACACAAGTCCATGCCATATTACGGAATGAAAATTTCTGTCATAAGCTTTTAACACTGCATTTTGAAAGCTACAAACATTTAGGCAATTTATATGATCTGAAGAGCCAGAGTAATGCACATTTCTACAAATTTAAAACCCACTAAAATATTCTGTCCTTGAAATAAAAGTACAATCACAAATTTCCTAGACTATAAAATATTAAATGCTTTAGGTCTGAACATGGAGGCTTAAAACACTTAACAAAAATACCCATTGTGGTAATTGACTAGGTTAAAAAAAGTAGTTAAAATGTAATAATACAATTAAATTAGTAATGAATATAATAATATTATATTTTAATCTTAATCTGCCCACTTCAGATGGAGTGAAAAAGACACTGAAAGAGACAACCAAAGTTTTACTTACTATATGACATGAAGAATAAGAGACTAAAAAATTTTATTCTGATGCGTATTTTCTTTATATAAATACAAATGCAGAAGAAGAGTTGTCAAGGGAAGTGAACGTTTAGGGATAATCAACACGTTACACCATTTTCAACTGTTTATGATGTGGATGGCCACTCAGACCAGGAAACAGAATGACCTTTTTTTATTTGCCAAAAGTGCTGCACTGCTGTTTATGTTTTCATCTTTTCCTCTTGTAACACCTTCTGACCTCCCAACAGGCTTATAAACAACTTCTGTGTAATCTGTAACTGATCCCACTTTACTAATTTGTCTCCCGTTATAATCCAAAACTACAGAACTGCATACAAGAGCTGAGAGGAAAACAATTATTTCATTCCATTAATATTTTCAAGCTTTCAAGCTTTCCTGTTCTGCACCAGGACAAAAGCTAAGTTCTTTTAAAAACACGGAGGAAAAACAGCAGAAGTCTGCTGACACAAGGAAAAACGGGAGAGGCAAGGTCATGGAAAGCTAGTAGCTTCATGTTTACAGCAGTCACCTGAACCAGTTAACCTCCTGGTCTTAACCAGGCAGAATAGTTGAGTCTGGATGACCCTTATGTATTAGCTCAATGGTTTACCACACCTATTGAAGCAGTGGCTAAGATGTTCCCCATTTTGACCTCTGTTGAGCTGAATTTTCATCCTAGAACTGACACATATTCCAAGCCAAGGCCTTTTTAACCAAAACTTCCTAGGAGAAGGTGATTTGGGCAAGTATGAATTTACCAACAAAATGGTTTTGCGTAACTCCTAAAAAATGATCATCCAGACAACTAACTAGCCTTTTCAAAAGGAGCCCATGCCATGGACCTTACATCTGAAATACACATACACAAATTGTTTCCAACCACAAGCATTAAAAAAGACATACGTGTAGCTTCTCTGATACAGTAAGAGGTCAGATGGGATTGTTTTTTCATAATTTTAGAAGTGTCATCATCCATCTTTTTCACAGGGAACTGTTACTAAGTTAAATTACATTATAAACTATGCATGCAGTTATTTTTTCCAGAACAAGGAAACTGAGACTGCAGCTCTTACCTAGTCACATCTCTAGGAGTTAGAGAAAGCAGAATACAACATCATTGAGCATCATGACTCAAAAGTGTTCAGATAACAGCCAAAAGTGATGCAAAGGGACACTGCGCAGATGTGGCAACCACACTTGCTTTATAAGCATAAAAACTCTAGTGGATCTTCATCCTGATGACCCCGCCAGAGCCTTACCTCAGAAAGTAGGTCTGAAAACACACCCAAAATCTCCTAATGTACAATTAAAAAGGAAGAAAACCTACTTTCTCTGAAAGTCAGCTTCCTAGACAGTGAAGGCATCCAGTTGACTTGTCACAGTTTACATGCTTATCATCTTTGGAAAGGGGACTACTTCTGGTTACAGATATATTACAGCATTTTCAAAAATACAGCACTGCTCTTTAGCTGAAGGTGAAAAGCACAAACAGCTGATCTTACCTCTCCCAGCGCTACAGCTGCTAGAACTTTTAAGTACTGAAGCAGTTCATAAGATAAATCAAATATTCCCCCTGCCAATTTGTTGTAATTTGAGAGGCTAAACTCTTTATTCTTTTTGGCATCTGCTTGAAGACTCCTGCTGCCTGCCTAATCTTGGTATCTGTTTTTACTAGTTTTACGAAAGGTTACATTTCTTCCTTTTGAATATAAAACCTAGGCTAGGCTGAAAGGTCAGAAGAGTTCTCTTCTAGTAACGAGTGTTAGAGAAAGCCTCATACACATATCATTTTACTGGAGAATGAAGATTTTTTTAAAAAAAGAAGTTATAATCCAAATAAATGCTTCCTTTCCCTTCATCTTTCACATACATCATGAAGAAATTGTTCCCTCTGCAGACTGATAGAGCAATTTATTGTGTTTACTTTAAACTAGGCAAATCCTTTCCTCAGTCTTCCTTTTACTGGATAGCCTATCTCCATCCTTAAAATTACTTATGAATATACATCATTCACTTAGGTATTCATAGTAAAAAGTAATAAAAATAGATCCAACTTATTTCATTAATTTTCTTTCTGCAATCTTTACTACCATTTCTCTTCATTGGCTTCATTTTTTTGCCAAACAAGTGTGTATGTAAATTTGAAGTTCCAAGTTTTACAGTGAGTATTTTCATCTTTAGTCAGGGATTTGATTTCTAGGGATATGATCAGGAAAACAAAGCAATGGTTTTGTAAGCAAAGCCGCCTATGTGAGGGCTTGAAAGACAGGGCTCTGGGTTGCCAGTCAAGGCTGAAAGCAAAACATTTCCCTGTATGATGCTTACTTAATAGATGGTACAAAGAATTTTCACTTTATAGCTAGTTCAAGGGAGCAAGTGTGCAACCATGTTATACAGCAGTTAAGAAACCACAAACTGAAATCTAAAACAGCAATCATCTTCTCAGCTTTTAATAGTTACTGTAACACTAGAAGGAGGTGATGTAACCAGTACATTCCCTTTGCCAGTATGACACTTCCTACTCAAGAAAGAAAAGGATTTTCCCTTTATTCAAGGCCATAAAACTGGCATCTTTTAGAAGCACTTACAGATGACTGACATGAGATTTTTTGGTATAGAAAAATTATGACCCCAAATTTACATAAAGTTAATAAAATTGTTACTGGTAAGAAAAATCTACGTGCAATTTTTATGGACTTACTTCTTTAATTTTTCATTATGTGTTTCAGTTCTGCTGAAACTGCTTCTGGCTTTTGGAAGAAATTTGAAGTACACCAGTATTTAACCTGAAGAGTGTAACAGTGTCTATAAAGCTAGTTGTCTTAATGGATACTGTCTGTAACAGGAATATTTTATGTAAAACATTCAGTCATTACTGTTTGAGAATATTTTAATCTCACTAGAACTGAATGAAGTGTTATTTTAAGGCATTTATGTCTTCAGAGTACTAATTCCAGGTGAATAGAAGTTTAGGTGGCAGGCATCAAGGAAATTGCATGTAGCATTCAAAAACATCAGTTGACATTTACAATAGCAGTATCAGACTGGACCAATGGCCCATGTAAATTCATACCCAGCCTCCTTCTGTAAGTAGTTAAAAACTACATGTTTCAGGGAAGGGTGAAAGAGTTCTGTTCTCAGTCTGGCTGCTTATACTGTCCTTTCAGTGGGGTGAAACTACAGAGTCAACAACCTTCTCTACAACCAATGATTTTTTGACTGCTGTTAAATCAGCATTTTGAGTCATATCGAAACTCAATAAAAGTATCTGTGTCTGCTTTAGCCGATGCCCAGTGTCCCTCTTCATAGCCTCCTGTGGAAATAAGTTTTCACACAGGCATTACATGTTACATGAGTTAGCTTTCTAAAAGAGATTTATCATATTTTATAATACCTTATCTTCAGGCTTTCCTTTTCAAGGCAATTTTAATTTTTACTAGATTTAATTTATATAATATTACTGAATTTTTACAGTCATTAAATACCCAGGCTAGTAAAAACAAACAAAAAACAGGCTTTGAGATACAAGGAATTGCATACATCAGTACAAATTAAAGTTGCTGCTTTCAGTTAAATTCCATTCATGTTGACATACTTTAACAAGTAATCCCTAATCCAACTGTTTTCCCTTATTTCTCTTATCTTTCCTAAAAATCTCCAGTTTTCCTAAAAATCCAGCATCTGGTGAACCTCAGATGTTGAGCAAAGAGTCTAGATAGAAACTTAAAATACAGTATCTGCTTTGGATTTCCAATGTGTTACAGCCTATTGAAACACTACTATTTGCAGCTCTAAAGGCTTTTGTTCCCTTGAGGTCTGATGCCTTTGAACAGTATGTATGCTACTGCTTGCACTGTAAATACTCTTTGCTTTATATAAACGTGTGTGTATAAATACATGTAATACCCTAAAAGAGCCAGCTATATTGACAACTTGGTAAGGAGCACACTTTACTTCCTAAGATGACAGACAAAACACTGCCACAAGACAGAAGGAAACTCTGGCTTCTCTGAAGTAATGCTTTTTCAGTGAATTTCCAGGATGTTTAACAGTTCAAAGAACTCAAATCTGCTAACTGCTAACACTGATTAGACAGCCTCCCATAGAAGAGGATGAAACAGATACACAGCTTCAGTGTCATTCAGTCATGATTTGGGGCATTTATAGGCACACTGTGACAAGCAGCAGTAATAAGTTAGGTGAGAAGGAAGACCACTGAGAGACTTTTTTAAACAAAGAAGGAAACATGCAGATTCATAATGAAATGCTCGGGTCTAGGTGGTGGGATTTTTATTTCTTTTTAATTAATATCCTATCAAAGTGTAAGAAGCCAAATCTTGGCTCCACTACTATAAATGGGAAGGTGCAACTTCACTTAATTGATGAAAGCTCTCGAATATAGACTAGAAATGAAGTAGTTTAGTACTGAAACTATAATTTCAAAACTTTTCAAAGATGTGAAACAATTATGAAGAAGACTCACGAGTTTCAGTATCTTGGCAGAAAGTGGCAAACAAAAATACTAAACTTCCAAATGAGACTGCCTAGAGCACTAACTGTGAACTCTCCTAACAGAAATACTTGTACAAGAAATTTAAGATTTTCCTTAAATACTGGTAATAACATGTGATTTAAATAGATACTGATTTCAGTTTGATTTTCATTATGCTGTTCTACACCAGCTTAACTCCACTGACTTCACACATCTACTTTTAAGTTCTGCTAGTTTCAGAAAACCAGAATTAGATGCAACAATTTAAAATTCTTTCTCAAGAGAAATGGTCCTAAATATTCATATATTCACCAGATTTTCTTGTTAATGTATCCCCTGTTTCTCCCAAACATGAATCCAAAATTACCTCTAAATTTTCAAAAGATTTTTTTGCATCAGTATCTCCCCAGTATATTGGCACCTTCAGTAATACCTTTTGTCTCTGACACTGCAGTGCACATGCGCCAGAATTCTGTGTAACTCAGTCACTTTCTATTTTAATCTAGAAGGTGACTGACTGAACAAGTCACCTATAAACTTGAATTTTACTGTGCATTTATTGGCATTCTAAAACAGTTCAGTGAACTGCCTGTTATGTGTCAATCCTTTCAAATGTTAAGCAATAACATGGTAAAATTAAAGATGGTGTGTGAATATTTGGAAATGTCTTATAGTTCTTACTTTTTTGTTCTAGAATGTAAGAGATTTATTCATTGTGGTCTGTATAATAACATGGCTTCAAGATTTAACTTTCAGATAATAATTTTTCTACACTTAGATTTAGTTTTGGGGTCAGACCATCTGCAAAGACATTGAACAATGACAGTGGAAATAAAAACGTTTCACTTTGCTCACTGCCTGAATTTAACAGTATGTATACTCTGACAAGCCATGGGCAATTTGAATTAATCTCTAACAAAAAAGATGGAGAAGTGAAAACATCTTTAAGGAGAAATTTGTCATCAGGAAAGTCACGAAAATATCAGTGCAAGAGGGAAGTACAGAATCACAAGCTACAATGATTTCTTTTTTCTTCCTTTAATACCAGCAATCAGCTGTTTTTAAGGCATCATTTGTATTCTGTTAAGCATGATATATACTGAGGAATCACATTTATGTGTGGACAGTTGCAGCTGCTTTGTATGAAAGCTATGAAAAAAGCGTTTTTAGGTTAATACACATTTTGCATTTGTACACTTTAAAACTTGCCACTATGTAGAACTATGCAGAATACATGATTTGTCATTTTTTTTTTTTTGCATGACTACATGCACTTACACTGTTAACATGCTTACTCTGGTAGGCCTACTGTGACATGGAAACTGGTGGGGGAGGTTGGACAGTCATTCAGAGACGTGAAGATGGCAGTGTGGACTTTCACCGGACATGGAAAGAGTACAAGATGGTAAACAATGTCTTTTGAAGTCTTATTATTAGTCATTATTGTCTGAAATCTAATATAGTAAAGTAACATTAATATCATCCTTAGAATGTAAGCAGGTTTTAAAAGTTGGCTTTGTCCTTAGATGTTCATTTAGAAAGCGTCATAGTAGTATAATTGTTTGCCTAAGCAGACTTGCAAAGTGTGATGTTTGCTTTTAAAGAGAAGCTTCATATCTCTTTAATCAACTGTTCTGTGATACGTCCACATTTTTTCAGTTATTTATATTTGTGTTTCTAGTGGCAACAGTAGAAGCTGCTCCAAATCTACTAAGTAATGTTGATTCACATTTCAGATTCCCGAGTTTGCCTTTGCTGAAATTAACTTCTTGAAATATCACAGATCAATAACCCTAACAGACACAGTAAAATTTTAGCTGAGAGACTGAAAACTTTTAAACTTAAAAACTGATAAAGTGATCACTTCAAAAAACAAAGCAAAGCTATTTAAATAAACAACTTGAATTACAGGGATTTGGTGATCCTGCTGGGGAGTACTGGCTGGGAAATGAGTTCGTTTCTCAACTGACTAATCAGAAGCGTTACGTTCTTAAAATACACCTGAAAGACTGGGAAGGAAGTGAGGCATATTCATTGTATGATCACTTCTCTCTAGCAAGTGAAGAACTAAAATACAGGTAAGCAGAAAAATCAGATCTGAATAAAAAAAATCTGATAATAAGCATTCTAGATTGTGTACATGCATGATCTCATTTCATAAAATCATGATGGTTTTTCAGTTCACTCATAACAGTTGCTCCATTTTTCACCTATTGCCTGAAACAATTTTTTTTTGCAATGGAGAAAACGTGTAGTTTACTAGTGCATATGGTGAATGTAACACACAAGATGTGCAAAGATGAAGAGATGGTATGGTATAGGATAGGTGCCAGTACAGCAGCTGGCAGTGCACAGTCTTCAGACAACATCAACCTGTCTGCAGTTGCTACCACATCTTGATTCCATGCAAGAAATAGATTTCTGGAAGGTAGATGACCAAGAAGAATAATACTACAAGGAGATTCCACTTAAGTCAGTGGCTAGTATGAGCTGGTCTGATGTCATGAAGAGCACACTGAGGTAATGCTACCACTTTCTGTGACCCACTGGCTTGTGACCCACTACCTGTGAAAATGAAGTTAAGAGCAGATGTCCAGTCTCACACACTGTCAAACTTGTAAATTTAAACACAAGATTTTAATGAACCTATTACTTACGCTCCCATCATTCTGTAAAATGTAAAGCTTCTCAATTTCTTCTTACATATGTGGTTTAAATAGGAAATAATACATATTTTAAATAAGTACTTTATATATAAATATCATAGTATTATACATTTTAAATAGTATAGTATCACACATTTTGAAATAGTATCAGCCGCGTGAAATATACAGGCAGTTCATACTATATTCTCCAGGCTCTCTGTAAATGCAGTAGATATTGTTGATTATAGAAGAAACTAGAGACTCTGCAGTGTATAGCAGATACTTTCCTACTACGTGGCCCATGAAATTTTTATCTAAGAGTCTTAAAGATTCACGGAGCTTCAGGTGACTGGACAGAAAAATTGTCTAAATTTAGATGAATTTTTCCAAGTTTTCTAGCAACTATTTGTTGTAAACAAGTCAGTCTGACACCTGAGAGAACTGATGCTGTTATTTCAACTCAGGTCTTATATGCAAAGCAATCCAAAACTATCAGCATCTCTCCCATTAGATCTTACTGCCTTAGCAGTATACAGTTGTCTGAACTCCAAAGCAAGTATTTTTTCATCTGGAAACAGTTAGAATCTACAGCAGAGAATTTTGTAAGTAATGCTTTAAAATACTTATAAGGCAACCTTTGCAAAACGGCTCATTACCTTTGTTCATTTAAAGTATTAAAAATTAATTACTGAAAACTAAGATGATTGACTGCAAATACATACTTTAGTATGCAACCAAACATGGAATGCATCATAAAATGCAGTGGTTTATATATATTTACATTAATAATTATATTATAAAAAAGAAAAAACCTTGCAAAGTATCAATTAAGAGCGTCTTCCATTGCATTAAAAATGACAATATATTCTTAATGCTCGAAGGATTACGAGTTGGGCCATAAAACTCAAATTTCATAGATTCATAGAAAAATTGAGATAAGAATGGACTTTGAGTCAAAAATTCCTGATTTCAAAGGTCTGAGGTCAGACCGGGATGCTCAAGGCTTTATCTGGCTGGGTCTTGATAACCTTCCAAAGGTGGAGACTGTGCAACCTGTTCCACTGCTTATCTGTCCTCGTGGTGAAGAAGGTTTTCCTGTTACCCAGTCAGAACAATTTACATCCACTGCCTCACACCAACTGATATACTAAGCCATACTTTAAAAAAATTAATAATAATAATAGCAACAACAACAATAACAATAATAATAATCATAATAGACCAAAAGTCTGCTTACATTGAACTTCAAATGATAATTGAAAATCAAACCTAGGCTCACACATTATATTTGGAACCTTTAATACCATTTTTGTTAGAAACTGGCTGACAGAATTTTGAAATAATCTGAAGAAAAGACAGAATATTTAACTTTGTGAAAGAGATTTTTGAGAAAATCTGTAACGAGCAGATCTTTTAAAACCTAAATGAATAAAAATTCATTTATTAATAATATTTTCAAATAGAAGATATAAAATGGGTTAAAAATATCTGTTAAACTACCAAAGACAGCATCTATCATAAGCAGAGGATTACACCCCAGATGAAGACTGATCTGGGGACAAATTACTTCTCCACAGAGTCAGATCTCTTCCTTAAACAAACAGAACGCTTCTGAGAAGGATGAACTATTTGATACAGAAATGAAATCACCAGAGACTGTGGGAGCAGAGGGCTCAAGTCCTTCCAATTCAGGGTAACACAGTAATAGCTGTGTAATTGCCTCTCCAGTTTGGTGCCCTGTGCGTCTCCCCACTGAGACTGCATCTGCACCTGTGTAAGCCCATCCAAACAACACCAGCCTCGCTGAAAGCTTATCTTGCCAGGAAATTGAAGTACACTTAAATACCTGCGACGATTTAACAAAAATAAATCTATGAGGCTGTGAAAAGGAGAATTAGGAAAGTGGAAAGGGAAATACTGAGCAACTCCTAAAATACCAGATACTAGTAGGTAATTAGTAATCCAGGTCATGCTATCATGTCTTGCAGATGCAAAGTTGTAACACTACCTTGCCATGTTGTGCTAACAACAAAATAGGAATCAAAAAAGTTCTGGTTTAAACTTTAGAACTTGATTAAAAAAATAACTGCACACAATGTACTTACAGTACTAAGAAATGCATGATGTATTTGAAATTTTTTTCTTCTAATATGACATGAACAAAACAGTCATTTCTACAAATGTAGAGGCTATTCATTAGAATATTACGCTAACCATTTCTGCTCATATGAAAACACCATGCTGCAAAACAGCTTACAACAGTACATTGGCCAGAAGAGAACTTAACTGTTTGAACAGGATATTTATTGCAAATGATTCCATTATTATTTTGCAGATCAACTACCACTAACTTCCATGTAATAATTGTTTTTCCATTCCTCACTTTCTACAGGATCTACCTTAAAGGACTTACTGGGACAGCGGGCAAAATAAGTAGTATAAGCCAACCAGGAAATGATTTTAGCACAAAGGATGCAGACAATGACAAATGTATTTGCAAATGTTCACAAATGCTAACAGGAGGTAGGAATGTTTTTTTGTTTCTCCGTCTTCCTATTTTTATTGGCACTGAAATTGTCTAGGAGATAAATTATAATTTTAACTTGGTAAATTTTGACTATTGAAGAAGTCCAAAACTCACAGATAGAAACACTAGTACAGTGACTCCAAATGAAATATTTTAACATTTGACAGAAGTTAGTTAAAAGTAAAACATGAGAAGTTAAAACTGGAGGAAAAAAGTCTCTGAAGTTGGGGTACAATAAGCCTGTAATTGTGGATCTAATCAGAGAGAGCAGTCTTCTTCCAAGGAAAGAAATAACATTCAGAGGTCAAAACACTTAACTCCCCCCCCAAAAAACCTCTACCCTTGTAGAGATTCAGTTAGTTAGTGAAATGGCTCCTGATTCTTTAGGCACAAATTCTTTCCCCAACTATTGAGGAGAAGAAAGCCCCCCAAAACTGTTGTATACCATACATGTCACAGAAAGGTATGAGTATTTAATTCCATCTTTCTATATTATTATGAAATGGCAAAAATACACCACATATATGAGATAGCTGTAGTTTTCTCATGATTGTTCAGTAGTGGAGTTTTAGGTGGTATTTTTACCTTGAACCACACAAGCCATTCTGTAATTTGTCAGTCTAGAATTCCACATTCTGAAATGTGGGAAACTGCTTTGTAAATTTGACTTCTGTTCCTGTTACCTCTTAAGCAATGGTTTGTTTCCCTATAGCACAAGTTGCAAGACAAACAGCTTCAGTTTATCCAAAAGGATAATTGGATTACTGCCCTGCAAAACAGAACACACACATTATCACCACCGTAACAAAAGTAGAAAAATACTATCTTCTTAATAAAAATAAATTTTCCTTATGACCCACTAACAGGTCAGGACCACAAGGATACAAAATAAGTTTGGGCTGCTTTTTTTCTCCTTTTCTTTCTTACCAAGTTTCAGCATGGAGGTTTCGAACTGATCTGCACAGAGAACTGAAACAGATAACTGAATTCATACTCTAAGAAGAATTAAGAAAGGAACTCAAATCTGTGAAGAACAATAATTTACCAAAGAGCAGATGAAAACCAAAGACAAATCAGTATCATTATAGCTCAAGTCAAGTTCTGCCCTCAGACTGTCAACAATAACATTTTATATCAATAAGTTAAGCTTGATTGAAGACCTTCCCTTCTCAAACTACAATGTATTAAATAAGCTTCAAAAATATGTAGTTAATACATAAATATGTTTCTTTTCTGAGTATGAGGCAAGTATTTTATACTGACACTTCCAAATTATAAGAATGAAAAACTGGGTTTAGATTTCTTTCTCATTTCAGGACAACAAAGTGTGCTCATACACTATTTTGAAAATCACCTCTGCTGATGTTTTTCTTTGTTTTCTGTCTTGCAGGATGGTGGTTTGATGCATGTGGCCCTTCTAATCTCAACGGAATGTATTACCCATTACGACAAAACAACAACAAGTTCAACGGTATCAAGTGGTACTATTGGAAAGGCTCCGGATACTCTCTCAAAGCCACGACTATGATGATTCGACCAGCAGATTTCTAAATGCTTTTGCATTATGTGAATTATGTATTTGTATAGTCTTCAAAGACTTCATTTGCTGAGCATATAAACACACATCTGCAACTTGTCTCATTTTCAAGTCCAGAAAACATACGCTAGTGTTCTGAAGGGATCAGTTCAGTACAATTCCTGAATTGCAGTAGCCTTGATCAGCTAAAGCTCATATTATTCAACCAGACACAAAGTCTAAAGCATCAACCTGATTGATATAATAGTGATTTGGTGAAATGACTGAATAAAAAGAACATCCAAGAAACTGTCAAGACACATTAAGGACTGTTTTACTGATCATTTATGTTACGTATGTGTTAGTAAATAACTGGAACTGTGAAAAATACCTAAAATAGTTTTAGAAATACGCATTTTGCCTCATCACTGAACATTAAACATTACTCTAATAGAAAACACTTAACCAGTAACTATTTATCTCTCTGTGTCATGTTTGCCTTCTATGTACATAAAAAACTACTGTCCTGTAATTAGCTCAATACTGTAGTTAATGAATATGTTCTTTCCCCTCATAGTGTCCTAAACAAGTTCTTACACTTATTCAGGGATTTTTTTCCAATAGCCTGTATTACTTTATTTAACAGATGACAAATAGCATTTAAATACTTTGCATTTATTCTTGGGAAATACCATGTATGAAAATCGCCATTTCTTTCAGTTTGTACGTACTGCTGTCACTATCTTTAAGTTACAAAAATCCCTGCAAATTACAATATAGTGTGTATTTCTTTGTATTTTTGTGAAGATTGCACTTTTTTTCTTTCCTTGTTATTTACCTGTAAAATAACTGATCTGTATTTTATAAACTGAGACAACGGCATTAACACCAGGTGTCCGGTTGTCTATGACAATCTGTTATCACCTGGTGCTGTAGTACATCTATAAGTTTTGTAAAAATGACCTAACTGAAAAACATATGCAAGTTCTTTGATACCATTAAATTCATGCTTATGACTTAAGATGCAAATTACTACATGTTAAAAACAGTAAAAAAAGAAATCTGAAATTTATCTAAATTAATTCTGTTGGCTTTTTTCAGTAAGGTTAGGACTTCTCCCTAGGTGGGCCCTTAACATATGCAACAATGTGAGTAAATTACTCTACTAGGTGATGTTTACTTTTTTAAAAATTTAAGTACTGTATGCTTTAAAATTGTGTACTGTACACTAAAGTTCACATTAAGAAGATATTTCTTCATAAATCACACAAAATAGTTTTGTGGAGATTTTTCCCCAAATTAACTTTAGGTTTTAATTCTCATGCTTAGTCTTTGCCTTGAAGTAATATTTTTGTAAACTTTTAATTTCAGTGGATGACTGAATTAGTTACAAGGCAAGAGCATCTCTCATATCAGAACGAAAACCCCAGACACAATGTTTCTGGAGGCTTACTTAACTAAAGGTATTCCATCTTAAAAACAGTAAAAGATTTTGAGAAAGATGGAAGAAACTCTTCATTTTATACAGACAGTCATTAAAGCTGGTCAGAGTACCCCACCACCACTCTTTTTCACTGAAAATGTGTCAGCATTACTAAAGGGTAGCAGAGACAAGAAATACTTCTTATATTACTTCATGATCTGATGTTAAATAAACCTAACAAATGTAAATTAACAGTCATCATCTGAAGAGCATAAAATAATGTATTTAAAGATTACTATTTAATATTTTATTCTTTCTCCTCAAAAACTTGTAAGGATATACTTATCCCAAACTAAAAAAAGTAGTTAAATTGCTTTCATGAATTTCTAAGAAATGTCTTAAAGAGCAAGTCTAACAGGTGGCCAGCAAGCTAGTGAACAAGCTAGACAAACCAAGAAGCACATGACATACCAAGAGAGGCCTAGAGAGCTGGCTTTTCCTCGGCCCGGAGAAGGGAAGGGGAAGGGGAGACCTTACTGCTGTCTACAACTACCTGACTGAGGACACAGAGAAGATGGAGACAGACCTTCTTGGCGGTGCGCTGCAATGGAACAAGAGGCAGCAAACACAAGTTGGAATTGGGGAAATGTATTTTCTTTTTAATTTATTCATTTATGACCATGAGGGTGGACTGGAGAATCCCTTGGAGCACAGCACTGAACCAGACAACCTTCAGAGGTCCCTTCTGATCTAAAATATTTTGTGATTCTATGAAATTTAATAGAAATTCTGAGTCTAGATTACTGTATTTAGTGTTTCATTGCATTTAATTAGACAACTAAAGAAAATACCCCCAATATTTGAGATTGTATGCATATCCAGCCCAATAGTCTAAAAAAACCCAAAACCAAAACCAAGAAAAGCTTCTTAAAAACCATGATTGAATCTGGGACAGTATGAATGCTCAACCTGGCAAAGGAAAATAGTGCTAAGTTTTGGTTGACTTACCTTTCATTATTTTAGTAAGAAAACACTATATGACAGGAATAGTTACATATTGCATGGTTAGTTTTGATTTGCTGAAAAAAAGTCTTTATGAAGCTTAAGGCCTTTTGATGACTATTCTGGGAAAGTGATCAAAGATAGTGGTGTAGACATTGAATGGATCAATTGTTTAATGACACTTTTTCATTTTTTGGGAAAATGGAGTAACTCATCAACAGGAATGTAGAATTTCAAAGTGAATGTTTTTAAATGACGTTTTACATGAGATTGCATGGCTTAAACTGCAACCATTAAAGTGAAGTGAGAGGACATTTCAGAAGGAATGCCATTACTGGAAAAAGAAGGCTGCAACAACTGCTTTGGACCTGACACAAACAATTAAAATGTAACAGCAAGATAGTCCCTTCTTTTAATTCCCTCCTGTAATCAAATAAACAGTATTTAAAAGTGGAATGCACTTCCATTTTCTCTAAATACACAAGGAAAGGAATATAAACATAATTCATGCTCAAATAATTACTATATCTTTAAAAATATGGTATCTGTTACAGTAAGAAACCAGAATGACTCAGGGAATGATTGGAAAAGTGATGGAAATACCACCTTGGACACTACGTTCCTCTGCAAGAGGAGCACATGGCAAAACAAGTGATTTAGGTTCTCAGCACAACCATAACCTCCCTTAATTTTATCTTGTCACCATCTCTCAATCTCATCCTCCTCCTCCATATTTCTGCTTTAGGAATAAAGACTGTAAACGGAATCTACAACCCCAGCAGGAACGACTTTCAAAGAATGTTATGTATGTTGTTACTGATGGTACACTTGGTTATTAAACAAAGTAGTCTAAGAAGAAACAAAATTCAAACCAGCTTAATCTGAAGTACTGTGTTCTTTTTTCGTACAAATACAGAAAAGGGGAAAAAAGAGCATGCTGCTTATTTTTCGCGTTTTTACCATTCTTAATGTATTTGCTATATATAAAAAAATGAGTTCCTCCTTTTAGAAAAAATACTACATTACAATGGAAGATTTGGTTCTTTGGGCTTATTTCAGAATAACTACTACAGTTTTCCTACACTTTGAGAACATACAGCATATACTCATGAAATAAAATCTTCACCTTGAACACATAAACTTACATATAGATTTAGAAAGAATGTTAAAATTAACAGTTAATATTATAGTAAAGTTCAAACCCCTTTAAATATTCTTTCCTCAAAGCTTATATGAAACTTTGAGAACCAAGTAGCAGATGATAATATATTTAACTAGCTGCTACAATGTGTAAGAGAAATTGTGAAACCTTTTTTGGCAAAACTATTAAAACTATTACTGACTAGTAACCTGCTGGAGTTCTACTTGTTTTAAAACCAAAATAAAATTACTGTTTAATCAATTACAACACATGGAGTGCAGATACACTAGGGCACAGACACACCATGCCCCTACATACACACTTTCGCACAAATTCACAATTCAGTACTTGGGAATGATCACTAAAGGCAAGAAAAATGCTTCATTCTATCCACATAGTAGTTTTAGAAGCCCACATAAATCTTCCTTTGCCAAAGTAATTTCTGGACTGAAAATACTGAATCCATGATCTGAATATTCTTTCTGTTAGGTGATAATATGTCTCTCCAGCTTATATACAAACACAGATATAAAATACACCACAAAGAAATAAAAGGATGTTTATACTTAAAAAAAAAGCTAGTTTATTCAGAAGCTAATTGGTGAATCAATTTTTTGCATTTTCCATGCAAACCAAAAGTTTTTGCATGCATTTAAAAAAGTAGTGGAGAAAGGAGAAAATAACACCTTACAGTATTTGCTTTAGAAAAATATTTTTTCTAGTACGCTGCCTTGTTGACAAAGCCTATTTAAAGTGCCAGTCATTTCCCAGATAAACAATAGAAAGGTCACAGGCTTAAAGGGCCATTAAACTTACAGGAGCTGCAGGGAAGCTGGATGAAAGCTCATACGGTTCCTCTGAGATCCAGTGGCCCAATTCCAAAGACGACAGAACCTAAAATAAATTAAGAGGTAACTAGAAGTCTTCTAATTTCTAAAATAGCTAACTCTTTGAATGTGTAATTAGAAGTAACAGTGCAGTTGTAATAGTTGGTTTGATATTTCATTTACCCAAATCAAATGATTCACTGGAAAATCAAGCAATCAGAAAGATAAAAATTTTACAAGTGAAAGAAATCATTAAAATACCAAAGTCCTGTTTCTATGCATGGCTACATTAAATTTGAAAACCTTGTGAGAATGTTAGAGAATTCAACTTTCTGCATCATGATACATAAAATTAAAGATTTGAAAAGGGAAGTCACACTGTATAAGTTCTGTTCTCTTGGTTCAGTTAATCATTGAACTTCATGAAGTTTCTGTTGACCCATTTCTCCAGCCTGTCAAGGTCCCTCTGAATGGGAACACCTATCTGGTGTATCAAACGCTCCTCACAGTTTTGTAACATCTACAAACTTGCTGAAGTTGCATTCCTCCCCATCATCCAGATCACATATGAAGATGTTAAAAAATAATGGACCAGTATCAATCCCTTCTACTGACTGGGATTATGCAACTATTGTATATAATCCAAATTACATAAAAAAAGTTCAATTTCATTCTCTTTATTATCCTCCTTTGTCAATGTCATGTGGTAGAGTACAAAAAAAGGATGCTAACAGTGCAGAGTACCAACTGTCTGGAAAATACATAATCCGTTGTGTTCAACTGAGCTCTGAAACGTTGGATCAATATGATTCTTGGAGACTAGCAATCCTAACACTTCAGATTACTTCCAGACTTCTGTTCCCATCAGGGCCACCACAAAATGGTTAACAGAAATAAACCTACTTGAAATGGTTATATTTTCAATTTCTAAATATGCTGGGTTTTTTTTTTTTTTTTATATAAAAAACTTTCCCCAAACTACTCTATCCAGTATTTTTCCTGGGCTGATTTTCTAAACCATTCTTCAAAACAATTTATCATTATAAGTTGCAGCTGTTAAGACTCCAATACTAAAAGCCTCACAGTGTTCAGAGACTATGCCTCAAGTGGTAAAAGCATCATCTTTATGGGAAAATGGAAAAAGGCTGAAGCTCCTACCATGGCTCTGCCCTTGAGTTGTACAAAGGACATTTTGCTACTAATTTCCACACAGTCTAAATTCTGAAGCACACTGGTGGAAGAGGGGTTTATTCTTCTCATTGGCTTCATCAATGTGATTGGAGCAATAAAGCCTCTCACATTGGCTGGCAAGTTCTTTACCATGTTTGTCCACTGTCACACAGTTCAACAACTTTCCCCTTTTACAGATAACTGAGCTTCACAGCATCCTTTCTGTAGGTGCCATCTGGCACACCTTAAACATGAGTTCCAAAAAGCATTGTTACCCACTAGTGAGAGACAGCACGATTCATACATGCAACATTAAAAAGCACAGCAACCCTCAATACCTTGGCTGCTCCTACAGCAACAGGTAGTAAGTGAACGAGGAGTGAACATATACCCCCAAAATGAGATATATGGAATTTATTAGAAAGTAAATCCCTGTGTTCAGGATAATTCTTCTACCCCTGGCAGTCACATTTTCCCTACATAGTTCTCTAGCCATTTCAAATAGATGATGTCTGTTTCTTACTGTTAGCACAGCCATGCACCATTAAATTGTTGTCATTACTCACCTTAGAACAAGCTGAATTTCACCAGTGCATGAAATTATTACCATGCTTGACTCACAATTAACTGAAATATTCTGTATTTTTTTATTCTTTTGGAAGATGCCGTACAAATCCATATATGCCTAGTTTTAATGTACGTTATAAAACTTTACCTCATGAAATTTGGGAACCAGTGCTATGAAATGTTCCCCTTAGGCAAAAACTGGCATAATAGGTATCAAGCATGATAAAGTTATCCTTTACACTGATACAGCTCACTAACTAAACAAGGTTCTAAACTGAACAGTCTGATGATAAACTAGTAAAGTAAATCTTATAAAATGGCCTAATTGTATTTAGGAAAAAAAAACAACTTTCTGCAAAGGGCTGTTTTGCGCTGAACCTGTTGCTGCAAGAAGCAAATGCAAACTGAATGTAGAAAGTAATTTTTTTATTAAAAACAAGTTCTATAGTCTTTAGTGCAAAGTAGTTTGTGCTTGATGACTTTCAGAGGAGCTAGCAACCTGTAGTATCAACTGGTACAAAAGGTGGTGCTTTGCATGATGTGGCAAGTGGTGTTTTACTTGGGAGGGGAGGTGTCCAGTTTTGCAGGCTATTGGAAGTGAACAGTGATCATTTTTATTTGTTAATAATGAAAAACAGCACATCTTCAAACTTACTGTTGAACTTTGACTAAAATCCAAAGAATATTATGTTTACTTTCAGAAAACACACAACCAAATATTTGAAAATGCAACAGCTGTACAAAAAGGAGAAAATAATTCTATCATATTAAATCTAAAAATAAGAGATAAGCACATTAATAAGTCAATGACCTTTAAAAACTATTCAAAACATAGTAATGCATTGCTGTGTTTAGTGAAGAAAAGCATAGTAACTTCTTAAAAACATAGTTAAGACTGCAGCTTAGGATTTTAAGGTAGTACCTTAAAAGAGTTACTTTTTACAAGAATACTGAAACCTGTTAGCTTTATACTTATAGTTGTATATATTTATTGCAAATAAAAGAAATGTGTAAATCCAAGCCATTTTTCTTTTAATGACAGTATGAACCGACTTTAACTGAACCAAGAAAACTGTAATGCCTAATACAATTCTTAGACACAAGCTGCATGAAAATAACTTCTTTGTAAATAACTTTGAGCAGGAACAGATGTACCATGCTGTAAAATGCGTACATCATGTCCTTATAGTACCAAAATGATGTTTGTACCAAGAGTAGCAGGCAAACAATGCAAATTATTAAGACATAATCATAACTAATCTCTTCGGTTTAAGCAATCCCATTGCATTTTCCAGGCCAATTATATGGTAACAGCCTCTGTTAATCCTTGTAGTATTTACAGAATTTTGTTTAGAAATTAATTTTGTTTATCTTCACAAAAGATGGATTAATGCTTGTCCATCATGGTTCTGGAATTGAGTACAAAGGCATCATATCTACTTTCCTACATAAAAAGAAAATTAGATACAGAGTTCATGAACAGGTCCTGCAGTAAATAATTAGGTTACCAGTCACCAAAACATTCAGTTTTCATGAACAGAAAGGCAAAAGCTCTCAATTCTAAGTAACTGAAATTTTGCTTCTGACTTTGGCAGAGACAAATTTTCAACCAGTATATTTTCATAGCAACACTAAAAAAATGGTTCAAATTAATCTAGGACGAAAACAAGTTATGATTTGCAATATTATCCTTGAGTAAACTACGTTTTATTGTTGTCAGTAATATCTTCATATTCAACAGTTCCTTAGAATGTGAAAAAGGGCTACAAAAAGCTGAAATACTTCAGAATATGTGTTCATATTGAGAAGAGCTATCTAGAAGTTTTCAAATGTGCAGTTACAAAAGATCTAGCTTAAAATGTTGTGATAAAGCAGTACAGTATGGATCAAGCATGAATACTGAGTATAGGAGTATCAGAAGTTGGCAAAATACAACTGATAACACTGAGATATTAAGAATGTATCCAGTTCTAATAGGATGCAGTCTTGCTGGTCATGGAGGACCAAGAAAGGAGGAAATAGGAAGAGGGAAGAGAAGAGAAGAGAGAAATGCATAGTTTTTCTGTGGCATTCTTACAGCCTTAAAGAATGTTTTCCTTTGGGTTTGAACTCAAGATTCAAGTTGATCGATCTTATGTTACTATATAATAGTTCCGAAGTATGGACTATTTTGTCTAATTCAGCAGCAGGCAACCTGTATGGCATGGAGCTCCAACAAGTGTCCTGCAGATTATACAGCTATATAAGGTTAGCCTGTGTGCAAAGTTTTCCTTTGCATATCCATATTAGTTGTGCTCTTTTATTCACACCATATAGGAAAATTTATGTCACACATCAAGTTCTCAAGGGTCTGAAAACACACTCCTTGACTAGTCATAATTTAAGGCCTCTTACCCATCCAGCTAGCATACTGATCATACGGGATTTATGCTTGACTAACTCATCCTGAAACATATAAACAGAGTGCTATGAAGATTAAACCTTAAACAGTAAGTTTGATATTTCTCCAACATCTGTCTTTGTAAGTTTTACCCTTTTGTCAGAAGAAGAAAAAAAAACATTGCAGCCTAAATTATCTCTCCAAGTTACAAGCAAAAAGGTAGAGGTAAGTGATATTTTAGCTTTTTAAAACATTAAGAAACATCTTCCAAAAGACAATTATCACTGCTCAAAATCAATACCATTGGTATTTTACCAATGAAAGTACTATGGCAGGATTGACTACCATATAGAAAGGCATTTAAAAGACTCGGTATTGTAGCATTAATAAAAGGAAAAGATTATTTTGCTTAAATTAAATTCTCCAGACTAATCTTCTATGAAATTCCTCATGATGGTTAAGTAAGGCTTCAGCTTTCTCTTCTCTAGTTAAATTATTCAGTTAAAAAAACTGAGTAAAAAGATGGCAAAATTATGCCAGTGGCACAATAAGAAGTAAGACAATAATGCGCCTATGTGATAAAATACATAGATTTAACCAGATCAAGAAATATTTTTGTAAGAAGGTCAAAGCACTATTTTATTTCAGTGCAACAGATTATTTAATTACTTGAGGAATTAGACATTTATGGACAAGGCTATATCCAGCCTCATGAAAGGTTTAGGCACAGTTCTAAAAAAAATTAAAAATAGCAATATTCACAGATGAACAGATATTATAACACTGAACAAACTCTGATTTGGAGAACTGAATTCTGAAATTTTTCTCTAGTTCCTTCTCATGCAGCTCTCCTAGTAACTTCAGAACTTTGTCTAAGCAGCGACTCAATAAAATAAAAAAATAAAAGCACAGTTCTAAAAAAAATTAAAAATAGCAATATTCACAGATGAACAGATATTATAACACTGAACAAACTCTGATTTGGAGAACTGAATTCTGAAATTTTTCTCTAGTTCCTTCTCATGCAGCTCTCCTAGTAACTTCAGAACTTTGTCTAAGCAGCGACTCAATAAAATGAATGAAGACGACTTCAGCATTTGATCCAATAATATTTACAAGAACTAACTAATCCTTGGAACAATTCCATTTAACTTATTGGTATTATACGAGGGATAGATATGATCCTATGATAAGTCTAAAAGGTAGACTGTAAGGCAGCAAGAAAATCTGGCATTGCTACTAGTCAGTACTGGTCTATAAAGAGTATGTTTTCACCATGGATTGGTTCATAAAAGTGCAGCGCGTAACATGGGCAATGAAATTTCAGGACAGCAATTGTCAGAATACTGATTATCCAAATACTGCCTTATGAACAAAGATAGGAAACTATTTTACTGGACTTTTGTACTAGCTGTCTACATCTTTAGCTATTTTAGTAGTTATTTGAAGCTTCTTCTCAAGGAATTATACGGCTTTTGTGTTTACCTACAATATTAGGAGAAAGGAACTTAGAGCAAATATGTTATTACTTGTTTAAAACTGCATACAAAACTAAGTGTGAGACAGATATTTCAATGTATTTCGTTCACAGACACAAAGAATCGTGTAATAGTCGAGGCTGGAATAGATCTGTGCAGTTTGTCTTGTCCAAAGCCCCTCCTCAAATATGTTCCTCTTAATGCAGCCAAGGGTGCTATTGTTTTTCGGTTGGTTTTTTTTTTGCCACAAAGACACATTACTGGACCGTTAATGTGACTAAAGATGCAAAGCCCTTTATTCCAAGGGAAATTAATCCCCATGAACTTCTGAAACCCCCAAAGTGTACCATAATAGCATCTTCAGATAACAACATGTACATCATGTAGGACAAGCTTCACACTGGTTAAGTGCCAGACAGCTTGAAAACAAACAAGCAAAAAGAGTTTGTTTTCAGCCCAATAACTAAATTCTGGAGTATTTATAAGAAAAAGGAAACCATGAAATTTAAAGTTATTCTACAACCCTTTTCAGTATAAAATGAAGAGCTATTTCCATATAAATTCCAGCTATGTTTTAGAGCTCTGGAAACATGAGGAAAGCTGAAAAACTGTCATTTGCACTGTCAGATCAAGTAGTTAATCTGTATTATCACAGTGAACAACTGAGGTGTTTAATCCTGGGCCGACAGGTAAAATCTTTACCTGGTCACTACTCACTCCCTACCCCAGCAGGATTGGGGAGAGAACTGGATAGGCAAAAGCAAGAACAACTCCCCCCTCCCCCACTCCCCGCCCCACCTTGTGGGTTAAGATAAAGGCCACTAATAAGTGAAGGGGGAAGAAAAAAGTTCTAACACCCCCAAGTAATGTAAAAGTAATCATTCCCACCAGCAGACTAATGCCCAGCCAGTCTACAAGCAATGGCTGCTTTGGAAAAAAAAACCTCCCAGTTTTATAGCTGAATGTGATATCATATGGTATGGAAAATCTTGGATCAGCTGGGGTCAGCTGTCCCAGCTGAGTCCCCTCCCAACTTCTTGTGCATCCCCAGCCTACTTGCTGCAGGGGGCTGACAAAAAAAGAGAATAACGATACTGTGTAAGCAATGTTGTACAACAGCTAAAACACGAGTGGGTTACCACCACTCTTTTGGTCACCAGTCTAAAACAAAGCACCATCCAGGCTATGATGAAGAAAATTAACTCCATCCCATCTGGGTTCAGTGCAGCAGTTCATGATTATCTTATCTTTATGGTAACAGCCTTTTAACTCTATATGCTAGTCCACAAGAAATTTTGAGGATATACAGTGATTATTTGATTTGGATGTTTGGGAACCATTTCTGTAAATTACAAAGTCTCCAAACGTTACAAATAGCTTTACGTATTTTTTTTTTTCTATTTTACAGTTTTTGCACTATGTAGCAAAATACGTAACAACTCCCCTTCATTTTTACCAATACTGAACACAATACATGTTTCAGAACAGAATCATATATTAAAAAATTCAAACTGATTAATGCAGCTTGGCTAACATTGAGCAGCAATCATTTGTTTAGCTTTCAATCTGTCCAAACCCAATGCATGTGACATGAATTTCTCATCCATGAGATGAGACTTCAGACACTTCTGAAGTACATTCAAAGGTAAAATATAGGAATACTTTGGTTAGATTAAATACTAAAAGACAAAGTCATGGTAACAGCTTCACACAGACAAACTTCCTCTAATTGAACTAACTCTAGGTAAGCCTGAATATCTGCACATTGTACAATTGTATATACCATGGACACAGACATGGTTATATGGTTGATATTTCAGCTATACAAAAGAAGTTTAATTTACCGGGTAGTGAAATTAAAAAAAATATTTCTTACCCATTCATAAGAAACAATCCAACACCCACAAGCAATTCCCAGCATAACATTCAAGGTACGACGAGGACTCCCTGTAACTACTTGACTTGTTTCACATACATCATCTGAGAATAAAAAGTTTCCAAGTTTATTCACCACCTGAATTACCGTATTTTGCTCCCTAACAAGAAGAAAAGGAAAAAAAACCCCACCATACAATGTTGAATGACTATGCAGAATTATAAAAGCATATATGCACAACACAAATTCATCTCATTTCTTTCCTCACTAATAATTTGTTATCTTTCCCTCACTGGACCTCTACCCACTTGCTAGCACTAAACTCAGCCTTCCCACAGAGTCCAAACAGCACATGATCATATCTACTTGCACATCAAACTTCTTTTGTCCCCCAACATCTATGTTATATTTTTAAATAGAAGCTTTGGAGTCAGGAATTAATCTATCATACTGTTTGTGTACAATGCCTAGTACAGTAGAGCCTCATTCTTTGTTGTTTTTGTAGTACTATCAAAAAAGTATTACCAGGAAACGTAAACATTTAGACACAACACCCTTAAGAGGTTTTCACTAGGAAGAACCATTTTTTTGGCATCTGAATAAAATGCTGTGTCTAAATTTGAGAGAAGTCCTAAAGTTGTGGCTTGCTACCTATATATCTGAGCCAATGTTTCAATTAAAAATTCACTTACCCTTAAATATATAGTTGAATATATGAAATTAAATATAAAATCCAGAATGGCCACCTATAACTGGAATTCTAACTTGAGTTCTCAACATGGCTACGCTGAAGTACATAAATACATCATTGTGAAAACAGTGAGATCTTGGTATCTCTAGGTATCCTGAACCTTTTCTTAGTTCTTTCTTGTGTCTACACAAAATTCCATACAAAAAAAGGAAAAAGTCCTGTTGTACAGGAAAAAACTGATTCTAAGATATATTATAAATTGCAGTGAAAACTCGCTAATTTATACTCCAGTCAGCTGTAAAAAGTGACAAATGCAAATTTACAGCAAAATTTCACTGAATTTGTGATTCAGAAAAAAAGGTAGTTGCTGGCTGTGAATCTGTGAGCAGCATTTAATACAATCTCAAATCCCGATGCCATAAACCCATTGAAATCATATATCTTAAAATTTAAATTCTAATGAACCACTTTTTGAGGCTGTAGCTACTGGGTAGTAGAATTGGCTTTTTGGCCATTGGGTTGTATTTAGGAGGACTGTTTTCAGTGCTTTGGTTCTTTCAGAAGCAGTCCCTTTCCCTTCACCCTTTTACAATTGTAGAGAGACAAAAGCACAATCTTGATGAAGTTCTGATGAAAAGCAATTGTTGTCACAATATATTGTTTATCTAACGAATTAGTAATTGGCTAGTGGGAAAAAATCAACATACAAGCAACGTAAAAGAAATAATATATGAATTACCTCTTTCAGTAAAATAACTTCTTCCCCAGCTCTGCCAGGATTTGTTCTCTTTTAGGCAGATCACAGCCTCTGTTTTCTGCTACTGCTATCTACACTTTAGCTATTATCTTTACCTCCCCCACAGTGATCCTGTATTATATGATTTGCGCAGTACATTTTGTAGTCTTGGTGTTACTAGCATCCAGTCATATTAAATACAAGAAAAGTATTAATTCTATTTTATGTCTCTGACATGTATTAGCATACTTAATAGCTATTGACAACCATTTACAAAGAACTTCTAAAGGGATAGCCACTAAGTGCTGTTTCTGACTACTTTTATCTATGTAACTGTCAAGATTTAATTCCTTTAAACCTGAAACAGATTTTTAGGTAGTAAAAATATCTTGAGTTTTGCAAAAGAATTAAAAAACTGTAAGCAAGTGTAGCATAAAATATGGAATTGTGTTTTTGTTGGATGTTCTTTATGCTGTAAGACTTTAAAGAGAATGATAAAAGCATGCCAAAAATTTATAAACTCTCTCCCAAAATATGCAGTGGCAGCTGCTTCTAATGCTTTGAAACTAAGTGGCTAAAAAGACCTACAACTGATATTTATTCAGCAACTATTTGTATGAAAGAAAACATTTTAAACTGATGTTTCAGATTATGACTTTTTAAACAGAAATTATTAAAATGTATGGGGGAAAAAAGCTGTCTTGTGCTGAAAGTCTGAACAATTCACTAAATAAAACTACTTTTTACGCTTCTTTCAAAAAAATTCAAAACTTGCTTAAGATTTTAGTTTTATTGGTCTGAATCCAGGTTAAGCTCACCTATGGAACAACACAAATATACACATACAGTGTAAATAGCCATGACATACGTATATATGCGTGTGTTCCTACCTAGGATACAGAATGTAATAAAACATTTTAACACATGACCCCAAGATAAATTTCATTTTGTATAGGCATAAAAAGATTATTAACATTCAGGTTTCAATGGTGTGCTGACTACAGAATCAAAATATTTAATACTTACTCAGAAGACATGCTCGTCATAACTAGTGTCCTTGTGGGCTAGAAATGTGGAAGAGAGAAGAAAACATCAAAGATTAGAAAAGTGTTTTCCCTTTGAAAAATCCCTTAAATTAGAAACTGTTCCATTAAAAGGACTAAACAACTTCATAATTACAGGATCACCAGGGAAAAGGCTGTACTAATTAACACATATACTAGAAATATTAAACTTTGAGGACAAGGAAGCAAGGAAATGCCTTCATCATGTCTGATATCAAAGCATCCAATATAACAGAAGACAGGAATGTAAGTTTTCATTTTAAAAACGAAAAGGAAAGGATTTGCAATCAAGGACGCCACAGAAAAAAGGATAGCACTTGTCTTTTGACTTTTCCTTCTGATCAGGTAGAAAGGAAATGGCAGCTTACCTGCAGCAAAGAAAAACTGTAATTTAAAATTATTCCAGTTTCTTCCAAAAGAAAGGCAGAAACTAGCTGAAATGCTGAAGAAATAAGGGTATATTTATTGTAAAGTATAACTTTAATAATTTTATTTTGATAGTGTAGCTTTTTTTGGGGAACAATTTCAGTATTTTAAGTCCAGGTTTTTAATTAAACATTCTTTTACTCTTAAATCTTGTCTAGTGAATAGAAGTTGTCCGAGTAACGTAACACACAAGGTATACTCAAAAAGTACAGCAGTCCTCAAACCAGCAATTTTGAGATACCTTAAAAAAGGACCCCTCCGTTCCCCTGCAATACCCTCCACAGCTTATGTGCAAAGTATGAGTGTCTGCCCCATACAGAATTTAAACAAGCTTTTTGAGAATTAGTATGACAGAAGTTAGAAGAGGAAGAAGTATCCTTTGCTTATCAGCAATGACTGTGAAAGCCTCCAGCATGCACAAAGGTAGGACTGAACATGAATTTTAGCAATATCAGACAAATACGTAACATAACATGGTCATAAAAAAATACATGTAAAAAGAGGGTTGGAAAAATCTTAGCTGAGAATTACTTGTAGCTACACAAACATGGACAAGTATGTACACATAAGGAATTCAATTTTGTAGAAAAAGTAGACTGAATGACTTTTATACATTATTTTTAACTCCTCCTGATTTTCAAAATCAGCATATGAATTTCTAATTATTTCTCTAGACACCTACAGCTCCTAAGAAATAATCATTCCCATTTCTGCCCCTCCAATATATTACCATAACCACAAGTGGTAAGCTCACAAAGTCTGCTAAAATTCAGTTTCCTTTGAGTAATGTACTGAGCTAAGACCACAAAAACATTTTGAATTGGATTACAGCTGGTAGCACTGGCCAAAGAAGACCCAAGAGTAACTCATTCAGTAACGATTCAGTAATGAATCATAGAACAGAACAGAGAACATACTCTGATGCAACTCCATCTGTCCTCTCTTATCAGTACAGAACTGTTCTCCATTAAGTGTTCAAGCAATTCATCACATTTAAGAATGGAGTTCCTTGGAATTGTCTCTGTAGAGTGTAGACTATTAGACTAAAAGACCCATGACTGTTCATTATATGAACAATCTTTGTATAAATAAAACACAATTTAGATACCATTGACAAGCTAGATATCAAAGATAACAAGAAGCAGTCTGTAGCTGGGTAAATTTGAAAAACTTAAAACCCAGCTACTATTTTAGTCTTCAGAAGCAATGTAATGTAGCATATTCAATAATTTTTAAAATTCATGATGAAGATACACTCAGACAACATTATATAAGCTATGTAATACTTTGGAATAGAAGATATACACAATGTGAATACATAACCAATCAATAATAGAATTGCATTACTTCAAATGAGGAAAGGATGGAATTTTTATATTGAAACATTTATCCAAGAGAAATTCTATGCCTAAGCCTACTGCTAGCCTTACAGTTGAAAAGAAGATAACATGCCCTTATCTGTAATCAAAATTTGTTGTATTCTTAGCCAAAAGACTTTCTACTGCATTATTTTGAACTCCAAATAAGCAGTCACACTTAATTGCTCTTGGAAGTTCCAAGAACTTCACAGTCAATTCTACATTTGAGTTTTATACACAGAGTTTGAGCAAAAATAGTAACAACACAAGATTTATTAAATATAACTACCATAACATGAATAGATTTATTATTAAAGTAATATAAACTCAAAAGTTGAGTACATTGACTCAAAAAAACATTTACTAAGACATTCAGTAAGGGTTCTCATGGTGGAAGGACACCACTATTAGGCACTCTACTGCGGAGGTTAGGTTGGATGATTGAAATCAGACGTGGGCCCACATTGTAAGTGGCCTCACAACAGTGAGGACATACCTCGTACTGTTTTAATACAGTTTGCTGGATTTGCATAAATTTCTGAACATTAAAGACCCTGGGATGTGACAGCCTGGGAAGGCACAAAACATCCTTTAAAAGCAAGGTTGTACTCTTTTCAGTCCAATCTTCCTGGGCGGAAAACCTCGTCTATGTCAAATATGTATGCTTCAGCATGGTCATGATGTTCTCCAGTATCTGAAGCCAAGCCTCACTGCCATCAGAATTAAGCTCTTTGGCTAAAAGTCTGGAGTCAAATCCACACAAAAGAATTGCAGTATATTTTTTGGGTCCTTGTATAGTACTAGATCCAAAGCCAGATCCTGATTTTCCTGTTCAGAATGTGCAGAAAATTACCCTTCCTCACGATTTTTTATTAAAAAAAATATAATTTTTAATACAAAAACTAATCAGACACTACTTTTGCCAAAATTGGGTTAAGAAAAAAAATTTACTGTAAACCAAGGCCAAAGCAACCTAAGATCCTACTGCTTCTTCAGCTTCAGATCAGAAATGTTATTAACAGTTCCTTAATACCTTATCTATAAAGAAGTGAAAATACTGGATCCACACAAACTGGGAAACCTGCAGCTTGTCCTGATATTACCCTGCAACGCCAGCTTTTGAATTGTAGCTTTTATGGCACAACACATAGCATACAAGATGGTCCAGTGAGTATTCTGGGCAAATGTTCTGTCCGTGCACTTCAAAGAGATTCAAAGACTCAAGAATGCAGAAGGATGCGTACAAAATGTAGAAACTGAAAAAAATAGTTTGGGAGAAATTAAATGTATTTCATTTGCATTCAGAACTGCATAGTTTTGCAAGTTAGAGATCATTTGCTAAGCAGACAATATTTTGTTTTATTGCTTCAGTAAGACAAGCAGTCCTCTTTAATTACAGTTACCAAGCAGAAAACAGCGAAACAATGTTTTAATTTTCAGTTGTACATTTTTCAAGTTAATTGCCTCCCCTCCTTGCTATGCAATTTTTCTTCTATGCTTTTTGTGCCTGTTTTATTTTACAGGTTGCTTTTATTGCAAAAAATCTTTTTGAGTTGGCGTTTTCTTTTCTGACCAGCAAAAAGACATCTGGTGAGCATCAGTGTGAGTTCTAATACACATTTGCAGCAGCATTATTATTAATAAAACACTGGGAAAGGTGGTATTAAGTTAACTGGTCCTTTTATTTATCATTAATCTCTGAATCCTGAAGAGTTGCATAGCTGTGCTCTAAAATGGAACACACTTTCTGAACTTTTTTTAGGTCTGGAATACAGTCTGTGTTATAAATGATATGCTTCAGTGTTCCTATAGATATATTTTTAGGAGCCCAGTTGCATTAAGTATTTCTTTATAGTCTGCCAATAAGATTTTTCTAAGTCATCTGAAATATAAAACATGTATTTCGGTAGCTCAAAGGAAATAGTATTTGTAAATATTCCCGGTACTTTAAAGACGTGATACTTCCTGTACATTAACTGAACTACACCATAAAAGAGGCATCCAACCTCAAAACATATTCTTTCTTCTAAGTTTGAGCAGGTGCTTCTTGGAGCTGAAGGACAGTAAGAGCAAAGTCCTGTTTTGTATGAGCTGCTTTTCGAGTAAGTGAACTCAGACTTTGTTTTCTTAAGAATGTTGTGTCACATTATTTAAAATGTGACCATAAAATATGTTTTTCCAGGCTAGTTTTCAAGAATAAAGTGCATTCATGCTAAGAATTGACTCGATAGGAACAGTTTTACATTTGCGACTGGTTAAATTCCAGCCTAAGTATATTAGCTCTCATTTTGTCTTTGGGTCTAGAATCCAGGCCTTAGATATTTTTCAAGAAAGGATTTCAACCCCAATAAATACCGCTTTTGAGTTGTCTGTTACTTAGTCCGAATGCTCCTATGCCTTAAGAGTTGACAGAAGTTCTGAAAGGAATAAGCTTCAGTGTACTTTCAAACCTGCATGTATGCTGTGATAGAGTAAAAAAAGACTTTCACTTAGAACTCAACAAGATACTTACCCTTTGTGGCCTGGCCAATATAGAAGGGATATAGGACGTTTTTTTGGGGGTGGGAGGGAGGCAGGGGAAAGCAGTGCATGCATGTGCAAATGAAGTGTAAGGGAGAGTACAATATTATTATGCTATCTGTTTTGTACTATTCCGGTCCCTTTTTTCTAAGGCTGGTTCTGAAGTTGCTTCCAACTCATAGACTCACTTTTGATCTTTACAGCTGTATTTCACAAGTAACAATCTTCAGTCCTACTAGTACACGAGCCAAAAACCAGAGCCTTATATAGCATGGCAATATTCAAGAATCAGGTTAATTTCTTTGCTTTTATCTAGGAAGGTTGTAATGAGGATCCAAAACTTCAAGGCTGTTTTTAGAAACAATCTATATATTGTGCTACATTAATTTATTCTATTCAAGTAATTGTAGCTTATAGCTGAAAATAATTGGTAATTGTAATGAATGATTACTATTCAGTAGTTTTAAACAGCAATTATTTAAAACTATAATTTACATTCTGGCTGGCCTTTCTCCTCTTATCAGTCCTTTGATACTGATATTTTTCCAGTTTCCTCTGGCTGCAAACTCAATTTTGACTGTGATTTCCTGCCCAAATTAGTACCTCTGCTTTGGTCCTAGAAAGATGTAAAAAGTGCACCCATCCTAACTAAATCAATACAACCATGGGGAAAGATGAAAAAACAAAGTAGGCTATAAGACAGAAAAATAAGATGACATGACAGGTGCCTGGACATCAGCTTTCCTTTACCGCCAAAGATGAGAAAAAATGAGAAATCCTGTAATTACAGACATAGGAACCCCTAGAACTTGTTGGCAAGGTTAAGAATGATGAATAGCTTCAGACTTTTCAGACTAGCAGTGTCACAGTTTAAAATTCTCAGTTTTCCACATGCAACCATTATAGACCATTATAGCTAACAACTATATTAAAGTAATAATATCAACCATGAGGGATACAGAACTCTATAGCAAGGGACAGCTTTCATGGCATTCTGCAACTTTAAAAGACAGGCTTATCTACCGTGACTATTACCAAAACTAGAGACAGACTTTTTCTGATAGGACAAAGATTAAGGGGAGAGCAGATGTTCCTTCCCACACCTTTGAATGCAACCAGAAATTTCCAAGTCAATCAACATGATGTGAAAAAAACAGCCAAGAAGCAAGATTATCATTTCTGCAAGCACAGGCAGCAGCAATTCCCATTCTGATGGAAAGCTCAAGCCTTTCCAACAGGTACAAATTAAGGGTTGGCTTCCAGGTCAGTATCATTCAGGAAAAGAAGCAACCCAGTTTTCAACTGTCTTTTACTAGGAGAGTTTCACCTCTAGACCCTATGATGTGAAACCTAAGGAGACAGGGAGAGACTGCCAATGTGACAGAAGCAAATCTCAAGAAGTGGGATGCTAAGGGGAGGACAAAGCTTCTTTATAGTTCAGATTCTAACAGAAAATGAAAGCTCAGGTGAAGGAAGGACACTCCCTCACCTCAAAAAAGTCACAAGACAGGAGAAAGAGGAACAAGGACTATTGTGGGGCAACACTACATTACAGAGAAAACTCATACATGCAAGCAGAAAAACTTTAAAGACCACACTAAGGCATCAGTTAATTCTGTCATTAGCACCAAATAATGTATACCAGGGTATACTCACCTTCCCAAATGATCTGTGAGAAAGTCAGGCACAGTTAACTTTTCTTCTGCTGAAATTTTAAGTAACATGAACTTCTCCCCCTACCTCCCAGCGTAACCAAGGTTAACAAAAAGTTTGTACTTTCCTGTGAATAATTTAAGCAAAACTTAAGCATGATGTAGAAGTGAATGTGTTTCATCTGTTCAGACATTAAGAACTGTTTATGCTTTCATAATTATCCAATGAAGTGAACAATTTATTTGGACAGCTGACTTATGACCAACTAAAAGCACTTTATAAACCTTCAGCTGAGATGTCCTAAGCCAGGGGTCCTCAAACTTTTTAACCAGGGGGCCGGCGCGCGGATGAAGTGGCAGGCAGTCATCTGCGGCTGCTTGGTTTCCCCCCCCCAACCCCCGGGGGGGGGGTGTCTGTAAATACCAGGGGCCGGATTGAGGACCTGGGGGGCCGTATCTGGCCCATGGGCCGTAGTTTGAGGACCCCTGCGCCTAAGCCCTAACTGTAAAATAAAAACCAAGCCACAAAAGTAGTGAGCAACAGTAGAGTAGCTTCAGTAAAATTAATGATTTGATTTTTAAGCCCTCATCAGTCATCCATTCAATTTTTGGTAAAGGTGGTTCGTTAGAAATAATGTCTCAACTACTTCATTGCAGATGTCAGTGTCTCAGTTAACACTGCTTACAATGGGTCACACATTGGGCAGAAGCAACTGAGGCAGAGACACACTTCCATTGCACAGACTGTTGGCATGGAACCATATTAAGAGGGAAAGAACCATTTTCCATCACCCCAACTGTTAAATACTGGGTTTGGATAATTATTAGCATCTTGATGTTAATTTTGATAATTGAAATCTTCTGGAGATTGTCAACTATGAAGCAATGGGTGTAATTTCAGGTGAAGATACTCCTGAACATGTCTGCAGTCCAAAAAAGTCAAGCCTAGATTTATGTTAAGTTTGTGTTAAGATGCAAGACTGTAAAATTCAGTAAATGCCCTGCTGACAAGATTGTAACCCATTTGTTGATGACAGTTAACAACCTGAGTTAAAGCTTTACGGCCCTCTAGACAATATGGTAGACAGCCAAACAATACTTATTTCAGGTTTTGAACTGCAACAGCAATATTATGATGGGTAGAATAATAATAAAAAACCCAAACAAACCCAGATTTTTTTTATTTTTAGGATCTTGAAGGATAATGAATTAAACATACATGCACACAATTTTTTAAAAAAAGATTTTCTGTAGTGGTACCTATGATCAACAGCCACTGTTTTCAGCATTTCTGATTCTTTATACTAGTAGGATGTAGTACATCTATTAAGGAGTAATGCAGTGCAAGATTTTTTCCTATTTAACTGATTGTATATTTATATTCCTGTTTCATGCAGACTTGTTTTGAGCTCATAATTCAATTCTACAAAGATCACACCACTAATCTTAAATGAAATTAAAATGCTTAATTTCAGTGTAGAAAAGAACGGTGGTTTTAGTTAAAAAAAATTGTTAATGAAGACATGTCAAATTCTGATGAAATGGAGTTTAGGCAGTCTTGTTACGATTGAATTTCAACAATTTTCAAGAGCTGTGCGGCTATCATTTAGAAAGCAGTTCCATCAACTAAAGGATTTCTGGCCTGTAGAGTCGTGCCAGATACCAGTAGGTTTACATAGGGCATTCATTTTTCCAAGAGTTAAATTTCCACCCCCAAAAAGGACCTAACCAGGAGCTGCTTTTCCTCTTGGTAGTTTCTGATGCCAAGAGGGAAAATAGTTTCAGTTTTACACCGATTTCTTTGCCAAACCAACTGCAATCCAGATTGTTTAGTTTTCTAGCATGGCAGTTATGACCTTAGTGTTAAATGTTAACAACAGGAAACACCCTAAGCTTGAGTTGAGAGAAGGCTGTGCCTTTTGACATAGAAAAGTACTGACTTGAAAAGACAACTTTTAAAGTTAAGAAACAGACCGCAGAACTTCAGTAGGTAGTCCAGAATAGCGAGCATGAAACCTACCATAAAGAGAGTGATTTCTAGGGCCTGAAGACCATGAATCAGCCCACGAGGTCCACTTAACAGAATTTACTGGCAGGAACAGCAGCATCCTGAAGCGGTGATAACAAAGCTGCTGCCATTAGGACATGGCCCAAAGCATGCACTGTAAGGCACAGCAGCAAATGCCAAGAACATGGCTTCTGTTCTGGAAGCCCTTAATTAGATGTGGTTAAAGCATGAGGGACAAATTCACTAGCTGGACCAAGTCCAGAACCAGAACTGCCTTGCAAAGGTTGAGTGAAAATACTCATGGCATTAAACATAGACAAGAGGACTTACAAAATTCTCAAACCATGTGATACACAGGCATCCTTTCCAGTGCTATCCTCTGAAGACCTTGAGCACAACCAGAAAGTACTAAGTCACAGGCAGTATTTTGAGACTCTGCTTTTTAAATATTGACTGAGAATATGTTTCAGTGATTTTTGCTATCTCATACTAACCTTGCTGATACTCATTCGGCTTTTGCTATACATCACACTTACTCAATATTTTAAAAATCCATTAGGCCAATATGTAGTGCTTAGATTTTTTATTACTTAATTTTACCAAAAGAAAAAGTAGTATTTTAGCAAATGAGTATCTACATATTCCACTTATATGAAACAAATACTAATGCTACTTATTGATAGAACATTTTGTTCTCAAATACTAATATTATTACAAAACCTGGACACTTGGAACAAATGACCACAGCTATATTTGGGATATAGCAAGAGCGTAAACTGTGTGTTGCCAGTAAAAATAAACTTTCTTGTTGGATTTCAATGTCCCATTCAGTGGCATATTTCAGAAACTCCAATGAAGCAAATTTTCTGCAGTGATGTGTAACATTAGATCCTTTTATCACTGACACTTTCAAAGTTACTTGTCCTACAATTCAGTCTGCTCAAAATCTCGTTTCCCAACAACTTGTTTCTTCAACTTAATGCTGAGTCAGCTAGATTGCTACAGTTTAACTGTAATCAACTGTTCAGCTGTCATTGGCTAGAGCTGGTCAGACACTTTCAGGATTACTTCATGTACGATGAAACATCTTGATCCTACAATGTTTCTTGTTTACAAATCAGATATGCATAAAATCACACCACCAGACATTTGGTCAATACCATAAATGTTTCTCAATGGTACCATGCAAGCACTCTTAAGAATTTGTAGCTTCAGTCACTCGTCTCATTAGTACACCCAGAAGCAATTTGAATAATTTTCAGTGACCACTTGTCCACCACCCTAATTACACCAAGTATTTTCCCCAGACCATAAACATGTAGGTAGTTGCAGTTTCTTCAGTGTTAACTGTCAATGAGCTTGCATGCTTCCACCTTGTCTAATTCACACTAGTTTAATATTATTTTTTGGCTTGAAGTCAGTAACATTTCAAGTAAGTGTTTAAAATATGTACCTATTCATAGAAACTACAAAATCAAAATTGGAAGGAAAACATAAAAAGATATTGTCTCCTAAACAGATACAATCTGTTTAAGACACTCTACAAATGCACATATCAAATATAGACATAAAGTTACTTTCCTGAGTATCTGGCGAGATGCTTCATGTTTTATAGTTACAGATTTTTCAGGATGTTAAAATTTGTTTTATCATGAATAAAATCTTCTCAGAGAAGGATTTTGGTAACGGGATCTAATGATGACCTGCTTCACACTAATCATTCCACAGCATGACCTTAGATTCTTTGTAAAAAAATTCTGTTCTCTCAAAAATCTCTTAAATTCAGTGTTGATAACTTTACCTTCATCCAAATCCAAAAGCTATAGAAATACAAGCCAAGATGAATTTGTTTAAAAAAACTGAAGAAATTTCAATTACATCCATATTGTCTTCCTTGTGAAAATATGGTTTTAATCATGCCTCATGATGCTTAACTGTTTTTTTTTCACATCGTTGAACAGTTTCTTCTATGTAGTCAGAAGACTGTATTTTAAGTTTTTTTTGAGTGCAAAGTTCATTCCAATTGCATTTTTAGTGATGGGATACTATTAGATCCTTTAAAAAAATGTATCACCTCTCATATGCCTCTAAAAATATGAAAAAAATTGTTCTTTGAATAACAGTGGCAGTTAACTGGTTACTCACAAAGAGTCCTTCTCTAAAGTACAAAATGTTTACACTTGTGACACAGAACAGGTGTTGTGATAAATGTAAACATTTTTGTGACATTAAGCAATTGAATGAGCTATCAACCCTCATACCAACAGACTAACACCACTGTAATCAAGTTGTTTGAATACATTTTTGGCTTCGTGATTTTTAGTTATTTAATTTATCCTCCCTATGCAAAGCAACAAAGAATTATGTATTGAATTCCATGAAATAATTGAAGAATGCATCATAATACATGAAAGCTTTATTTTATCCCTGCAATCCAGTATCATGAACTTTAGATTTCTAGACCAGGGAAGCCACCTGCTGACATTCATAGGCATTAATCCACAGTGCTTATCCTTACCAACTCTGTATGAGAAGAATCTGGAACTATCCTCAGTTATGAGTTGTCATGTCTCAAAACTAAGAAGTTCAAACCTATAGGATGGTTTTATAAATCTACCTTTATGCGCTACACTTACATATGTGCAACACACAAAAACTGCTGGGGTTTCTGGTGTGGTGGTAGTGTTTTCAATCAAAAAGCTTGTTCCTGAAGCTAGTAAAGATTCCTGAAAAATCTTACTTATCTTCCCACAACGTGCCTGCAGCTGCCATTATAAAGTGCTCTGTCTTCATGGCTTTTGTTAGTTGACAGTATCATTTTAGATAACTTTGATTAGAAGTCTTTCCTGTTAAGAGTACGGTAAGCATGCTTATATAAAGATAAAGATAATACGAGTACTTGTACTTGAAAATTGTGATATAAAAGTTCCTGAACAAGGTCATTCTTATTCAGCTAAAACAAAATACAAAAAACTCAACCTGCATTATGTTTTGAAGAAAGCAAATCGGTAACACAATAACACAGCAGAGAAGTACAGATCTACAGTTTGATTTATATTAAAGGAACTACAAATGACAAATTGAAAAAAAACACAGAAGTAAATAATGTTAACACTTATGCCTGGTCATGTTTCATGAAGAAATTTTTGTATGGCTTTTTAAATATTTACCATCACATAATGAACCTGAAATGCTTACTGACACACATTCACTGTAGTGAATGAGTTATAACTGAAGTACTCTAAAAAGATTCAGTTCGGACATTGTGTAGGAATTATATTCAGTGAACACATAAAAATCTTTTTTAGAGAGGTATTAGACTTCAAACTCTTTTTCTATGAAGAAAACTAACTGCAATTTACATCGCTTCCCAAACTAAGAGACTTCCAGCTAAGTAATGAAATTAACAGCTTACACTTACAACAGATTCCCAGAACACCAGCAATACCATCTGAAGCCTCATATTGGAGCTATTCAGGACAAACCCACGCATGTTCTACAGTGACTATAATTTAAAGGTGCTTTTTTTTTTTTAATTATTATTTTTAAATGAGATATAAAAGGTCTGGAGATTCACATAGCCATGTTTCTGGAAACATTAGTCCATTAAAATACCTAGGAAATGACATTTCTTTTGTACTTGTATTTTTAACAAACTTTCCTCTAAGATTTAAGTAAACATTAGAATATTATTCATAATGGTATGATTCAATAAAATAATATTTTTGACAAATTATTTGTGCCATTTCCTCTCATACACTTTTTGCTTTGGACGGAAGAAACAAATGTAAATTTTATAACTTAGCTTCACTTTCATGTTGTCAAACAGCAAAATGTTACAATGCTTAAGCTGCAGCCATTAGAAAAAAGAAAAAAAAATAATAAAAATATGTATAAAGTTTGGTTGATTTACAAAGCTTCAAGAACATATTGTGACTGGCACTAGAGAAGCATTGCAACTTAATTCTTTACAAAAATTTAGACAGTCTAATTTGTTCAAAACAATATTCTCTTAAAATTGCTTCACTAAGAATTTCCTAGGGATCTCCAACATTGGCTTTATAAATTTTGCATGTATGTATGCATACAAACAATGGAAAATCAATCTTAAATAGATATATTCATAAACTTATAATATGTATTAACAGACAATTGCTTGACAAAAATATGGAGTAATACTTTTCAGTGCAACAGTATGGTTGTTAATTATGTCTGGTTAAACCACCTAAAATATTTGGTTAAGTTCTTTTTACTGTTCAATCAAAAAAACCCCACAACATTGTCTCTATATGAATTTGCGCAGTGAATCTGCAACTGGAAACATTTTCAATTATTAAAAAAAGCATTCATGACATGAAAGCAGGCACGTGCTGCTATTGTACTGATAGTTGAGTCAAACTGTATTATCACCTGGCTGAAATGGATGGATGAAAGAAGCCATCTCTAACCACTGACTAGGAATTTTCCCCAGCTACTGCTTAGCTTTTGCTACTGTTAAACACCCTACAGAGCATGCTCAGCAAGCAGATACCAAGCAGAACCATTCAAAGACACCATCTTTGCATCAAAGACTGCAAGGCCAGGTCTGAAAAAGGGGAACAATAAAAAAGAACTTCATATTGTTTTTTTTTTCCTCTTCAGTATATATATATATAAAACATAACATAATAGTTAAGTTAGAATCTTTTCTTAAGAGGAATGAATCATAACTCTCACTACTGTATAATGTTCTTGCAGTGTAATCATACAGAAGGAATCAGTGCCAACAAATCTGATAGATTTCCAAGCACCATTTCAGCAGATGGCTTTAGGAAGAGCCACGGACTGTTGTTTGTGGATAAATATTTAGCAGCTTTAGTCAGATTTCTGTGGCAGAAAATGAAACTGTTCTGGATAGATACTTTAGCCTAAAAAGTAAACTATCTTATAATGTTTCTATAGGACATGGATCTAGAGTGAAGTTGATTTATACATTCTACATAACACTTATTAGTTATACAAATTATATACATATATATATGAACAGAAAGCAAACAAGTACTCTAAAAAAGTAACATCCAGCAAGATACAGGCAAGACATCAAATAATAATTTTAACCCAGAGAAGATCACTGGTCCATGGAGATTAATATCTCATCTTCAGCACATTTAAAAGGTTAAACAGCCTAGTAATTGCACCTGCTTAGAGCTCTTACATAAAACAAGACCAAAATCTGTGAACAATCTCTTTGAAACTCCACCAATAGCTACCAGTAAAACACCTATTTTATTTCATGTAATTAACTCAGATATCTTTTAATGCTTTAGGACCTCCCATTCTGAAAACAATTCAGTGCTCATTTAAATTGTATGAAGTGCTAGTTACTCATAAAAAATACTACTTATTTTCCTGATCAATTTTAGATTTACTTAGAAAAAGCTTTTACAAGGAAAAAACATTGAATAAAGATTCAGTGCTGACCCAATCTTCTTTTCTTACATCCAAACTGAGCTCAACTTTAGAAATTTTTCTTTACCTGAACCTAGAAGAAAATACCGCATAAATCTTTATCCTCCAGAAACATATACTGGGGATGATCCACTATAAAACAAACAACCCCCCCCTACTCTTTTTAGTAACACCTCCAAAAAGGATAGGCATCTTTTCAGGTTACTTCAGCAGCTTTTCAACTAAAACAGTTTGAGCTGGCTTGCCAGCCTCCTTTATGATGTCAACTTGGCTCAGATTCTGCCACCATAAGTTACCAGAAAGCTGAGTTCCATCGTTATACGTGTTGTTTTTGAACATCATTTGCACGACATTTCAAGGAAAGTGAGATTCAGGAAAGTTTTTAAATTGATAGTGCAAGAGAATACATTTCTTTTTTGTACATACAAAGGCATTTTGTGATTCTCCAAGAAAAAGAGAGATTACAAAACAGTATGTCCAGTTAAACTGACCTTTTGGAGTCTTCTAGTTTTTTCTTAACCCCCCATTGTGCTTATTCTTTTGTTCATTAAAAACTTTGCAAGAGACATCAGTAACATGACACTCTGAAACTTCATCACCTAGAAACCAAATTTAGAAACTTGAAATGAAAAATTCAGTCTTGTGAAGTGAAACTGCTATTGTTTTATTATAGCACGCAGTACATTGTATGTATTAAGATACCAAAGAGAAACATTTGTAACAGTTGTTTTTCCATTGTATTTCAGTTATGAAATAAAGAATGACACTCAAGCATCTGACTTCATCGTTCAGCATCTGATCTTGTAAAGGACCTAGTTGTAAAACTCCCAACATTTTGAAAACCATATATTAACTACAAGAAGAGAATCAGCTACATTGCTTTCTATTTGTTACAAAATTTGCAGTTTCTCTGAATACAGAGATATTTGAGAGTTTCAAGCAGTGCTGGCTAGATTTTTCCTTTCTTAATGAAATGTCGATACTCTTAGTACACACTGTGTTTTATCTGAAATGACCTGAAGGTCTGAAATGTCTTCAAACACTTTGCAAGCAAATCTAGCAAGCTGTTAGAAGCCAGGAATTGCATATGCATGCAGGAATATCAGTCCTATTATTTATAAGAAAGCACCATCCCTAAGAATGTACTCTTAATGTGGCCTGCCAAAAAGCAGGATTCTTCATCATGTATTTTGTGAATTAACATGTATTTTATTCTTCAACACTGTCAGGATGATTTTTCTAAGCACTGAATAATAAACTTTTGAATAATTTGAGGAATTAGCTTGCTTTCATAAGATGAAAAGCTTTGATCTATCTTTCGATCAATGAAGTTTTCATACTGAAGATTTAGTTAGATCATTTCCCCCCACATTTAATTCAATGAAGTCTACTTTAGGACATTCATTAATTCTGCATTTTAAAGAAATACATGAGACCAGTTAAAGAAAGTTTAATGATTAGTAATTGAAGTGGCCTAAATTCAGTTCCTCCCAAATAAGCTTTTTCTGATTACTTTTGGAAAACACTTATAGGGTACTATCCGTATTTACTAATCCAACTACACATGTAACTAAGAAGCATTTTTTCTTCCTCCGTCAGTTACTTAGACTATTAATCTCTGAGGTGACAGAACAACTCAAATTACAACACAAAAAAGTGACAACCATTTACCATTACTGATTACTTATTTTAAAATTATAACCCTTAAACTTGATCACTTCACGCTAAAGTTTCAAGTTTCATGTGAATTTACACAGTATTACAGTAATTTTTGTGTAATACAAGAAGACTCAGCTTTCAGGTATAATTTTTAATATAAACTCAGTATTTAAATACAAAGTGTCATTTAACAAAGGGAGAACTAGTTACTTATGTTAAGTAACTGAGGCCCCTCATCTTCAATTGCTGAGCAAGACTGATAGCAAGTAGAAGAGGAGGAAAGATCTTGCCACACGATAAAGCTATTAAATTTAACTCCCTTTACATAGAAAACAGGATTTTTAAACATGTATTTTCAATCTCAAAAAAACCCAACCACCAGAGGACTGCAAAAGATGTCAGGAGATCATCTACTCTATTGCTTTAACCCAAGCAGATGAGGGTAAAGCAAGGTATGTCTGTGTTAATTTCCAGTAAGTTGTTTCAGTCACTATAAAAGGATGATCCACTGTTTTGGTTTTTTTTGGAGGGGTGGCTTGTGGAGGGCAGTGAGAAGTGGTGTAATACTCCTTTTGCCAGTCTTGGCTTGAGTGGTCAAGCTCCACAGCTCTTGTTCCACTTGGAATTAAAGTCTCAAGACCTGTATTCTTGGACTTCTTTCAAGTTTGGGTTCACCCCCATTGGTTCTTCATATTTATAGGAAAGCAGAAGCAGGGGACGATGTCCATCATCTCTATCAGCTTGGGGATCTTATGTATTACATAAATAAGGACTACCTCTTTGCAATCCAGTTCCTGCTCCTTCTCTATCAGGGCTTCTCAAGCACTTTCCAGCTTTTCCATCCTGTAGGTCTCAAGCTTCACTGCCTATTGTCTGTTTTTCCCAATTGCTTCTTTTTATAGCAGTTGCTCAGTCACAAGTAAAAAGTTTTCATCTTTAGTAGTTTTTTCTAGGCTATTTCAGATAAGTCAACAGAATTTTCTGAAGCAATTCCACCCCTAAATTTAGTTCAAATACGCAAATAACTCATGTCACTGTGGTCCATTAGATCCCCTAAATTCTCTTCTAAAATATTGCTCAATGACTGGTATAAAAATCAACAACTCTGATAGCCCTCTGAAGTACTAGAACAAATTAGAGTGATCTTAATTTGGAATTTAAGCTTCTACTCATTCATGATCATTAATCACCAGTAAGTAGTTTTGAAACGGAGTATTATCTTCAAAATCCCATTTGATATTTCCTTTGAGTTAAAAACTAATGATTAGGCACAATGAGCTAGTTTTGATTGAACAAATCAGTCATGTCTATCTAATAAAGATTTTATCTGTAGTACTATAATGAAGTGTCACTGAAATTAAGCTGTACTGTATCTACTATTTTGTACTTACCCACAGAGTTATTTATCCCAGCTACGAAGTCAGTCTGAATTTCTCATCATTAGTAATCCTTTAGGTGCATATGCACTGAATATTTAATAACTTGTGTTATTATTGTAGTTATTATTTTACCATGGGCAAATACTAAGTTTTTGCTATTGACAACAGTTTTTTCAAGTCTTCTGAAAGCTTATGTGCCCACCAGGTTCTCAAAGGACCTATTAATGGCTTAGAACAATTTTACCTAGTTTGTTACGCACTCCAGGACAAGTATCATCAGGCTTCATAAATTTGATTACATCAAAATTATCCTTAACCTTTTCTTCTATTCAGAAATACTTCTCCTTTTTTGGTTTTAATAATTAGTTACAATTAAACTTTTTGAATACATAAACAAGGAATCAAGGAAAAAATAGGTCTCTCTCATTCCTCAATTGTTTTTTAAAAGGACAATATAAAATATCAATACAGGGCATCATACATTATTTTTAGTGAGCTTGTCTTTTTTGAAAACTGAAGGGGTGGGGGTAGCACATCAAAGGAAGTTTTCACATGTGTGCTTTTGAAGACATAAAAAGTATTTATGTAATGGTTAGACTTGATGATCTCAAAGGTCTTTTCCAACCTAAATAATTCTATGATCTATTTTAGCAGCATTAAGCACCTAGCACCTAGGTAAAAGACATTAATCTAAATTAAACTTAATAGTTTTTGCACCAAATAACTGTATTTCAGATTCCTCATATTAACATTGGACTACATTAATTACACTATCATGGGTTTTTGGCCAACTAAGATAAAATTTGCCTCCCACATTCAGCATAAATATCTAAAATTCACTCAGCTAAGCTTTAAATTTATTTTTAAGACAGGAAATAATGCTAAATCCGAGTTGAAATTTCTAAATTATTTTAGGATGATAAAAGCTTGGAAGAGCTTACTCTTGCATTCCTTGCCCAGTATTATTTATTGAAACTTTCAGATGAAAAGTCATAGGTATTCATCAAATCTGAGCAAATACCGGCTATCTAAACCATATGGTTCAAGTGCCAACTTTTTTAGTAGAGCTGATGGTAGGGTAAGCAGATGGACAAGATTTCAAAGTAAAATAATTTACAGCATGAATGACAAAGCTCTTAAGACTCTCCTAGTAACATAGATCATTAACTTTCATAAAAGACAGTATTACTGCATTTCCATAAATTTATATTCATGATAGAGAAAATCCACCATTTTCCTAACTTTGTAACTGCTAAAAATTTAGGCGCTGACACACAAAACTCAGTTATACAGCGCTTACTGATTACAAGACCAATGAAATTTATCAGGTATGGCTGGTTTAATCAGAAGGACAGAAAACTTAATCTCCAGAAACAAAGCTGAGAAAGAAAAAAGTGAATCTGAATAGGAAAGCATCTTTTAATGTTCCTGTAACACCTGATTAATTTCAGCTGTGTTACTTGTGACAGTTCTCTACTTTATTTTTGACTTGGAGTAATATGAAAAATAAGTACCCACGTTTATGACTGCTGTTCAGCAGAACAACTGGGCTGCCTTGATCATACCCTAGAAATGAACCTGACATTTGCTACAATACAAGCATTAGAACTTGAAAAGTTAGTTTTGGATTAGCCTGCATATTACACTTCCACTTCAAAATCAAACGTTCCAAGTAGTCTGTGGAAAGAAATCTTACCAAATCTTAACACTTGTCATTAAAGACACTGGGTAAGAGCACCATTGACCTAAAAATCACAAGGAAAAAAAATGGGCAAGAAAAATGCTCAATATTAAAAAATATACAGCTAGAATTAAATTTCATGTGGATATTATTACTCCTAACTATATATATGAGTGAAAAAAAAATCTTTAGCTTTTAAAAAATAATATATTGTATTTACCAGGTTTCAAATCATGTACACCACACAGAAAAACAAAGCCATTCATATTTATTTAATAATTAACAGGGATAAGAACTTACAATCAAGCAAAAAAAAAAAAAAAGGACATGTTAAACCTGTAACTAATAAAAATAAATCATTACATCACACAGTGTCACAGTAGTAAGTTTAAAACTCCATTTTCATTTTCTTCCACAGAACTTGCATTAGGGAAAATACACCTCGTCTTTCATTATTGATTCCTTCCATTTCTAAGTCAGCTTATTTGAGCTGTCAAACTTGAGGTTCTACTTGACTATATGATAGATGAACAAAGCTGAATACATTAACTTGGGGGGGAAATGGCCATCACTGATAAACAGCAAATACTATTAAAATCACTGGAAACAAAAACTAAAACTTACAGAAGTTCCTAACAAAAAGGGTAAAAAAGTATAAACATCAGATAACTTGTTTGCTGAATACTGTTCCAGCAAATACTATTAAAATCACTGGAAACAAAACCTAAAACTTACAGAAGTTCCTAACAAAAAGGGTAAAAAAGTATAAACATCAGATAACTTGTTTGCTGAATACTGTTCCAGCAAATACTATTAAAATCACTGGAAACAAAACCTAAAACTTACAGAAGTTCCTAACAAAAAGGGTAAAAAAGTATAAACATCAGATAACTTGTTTGCTGAATACTGTTCCTTTTTCCCCTGCTTCAAAATTGGTTAAGCTTTCCAGCAAGAAAATAAAAGTGTAACATGCTAGAACATTGATCATAATTTAATCACTAGAATTTAAGTTAGAATTAACCCTAAAATTAACTGGCATACCTAAGTTTAAAAGTAGTAAGCATTTTCTCCTTCCCCATTTGTTTTTGTTATTATTTAGTGAAAAACATACTGTTCTTTGACATTAAAACCCACATAATTTAAGGACCATCTTTTGGTGCCCTGCAACATTGCAAAAAAACATAGAGAGGGTTCACACATCTATGGGTATACATTTATACTTGGAGCACGTTCACCTGCATCAACTTCTTTTTTCCTAATTGTGCTATCCTAATGGCACTCCAGGTATTAAAATACAGATGTAGTGAACCCAAGATAACAGCACACAGTTCAGCAAGACTACCCACAGATACAGGCATAGTCACTGTTCTTTCCACTGGACGATTTCATAAGCACGATACCAAGTCTGTTGAGCCCTTTAAATTAATAATTAATTTTGTATAATTCATTGATGGACTACTACAGAATTTTCTAGGGAAAACAAGTGACTAAAATATACAATTATAATTAGAAATATTTCATCCTATGTAAAGCTTGACAAACTGAGCTCAAAATATCAAAATCTGAAAATGACTACAGCAATGCAAGTTAGGAGAACTGTTCAGGGAAGTTCCTGAGATTTTATATTCTAGCAAATGTAATATACACGTACATAATATATGTTATTGCATTTACCTCAAAATAACTTGGGCTAACCCAACATTCAAATACAAAAAATACTCTGAAAATTATTATTAAAAACTAAGATCAGTACCATACAAAAAAGAAATGATTGAAAAAGATGATTACATTGCAACTCTTGCATGTGCTGTGAAATGTCTTACTCAATCTTCATCACAGCACAAGTTGGAAATTGCTAATTGAATTTTTTGTCACTAGAGATTTTATGCCCTTAACTGCAATTAATCTAAAGTAGCAATTTTAACTTGTGAAATAGAAGTATTTGAACAAGTGACCCTGTGATGATGAGTTACCGATAAAACAATTTACAATAGCACCATAATATGTAAAACAGAAAAAGCCTGGTTTCTTAACAGATTTTGAATAGCAGCAGAAAGTTTACGAATACCAAGCACTAGGGAAAAAGCAGGCTCACGTTACTTTTGTTGCATTTTATGAGCACTTTCCGTATCTCTTGGTGACTTCGTGTTTGTAACGTATGGGGAAAACAAATGGGTATTATTTTGGATCCCAAGCACTTGATGCCCATCTACAAGAAGGGCAGGAAGGAGGATCTGGAAAGCTACAGGCCTGTGTCTGACCTCAGTACCAGGGAAGGTTATGGAACAGATTAACCTGAGCACCATCACGTGGCACATACAGGACAGCTGGGGGATCAGGCCAAGCCAGCATGGCTTTATGAAAGGCAGGTCCTGGTTGACTAACCTGATCTCTTCCTATGGCAAGATGACCTGATAAGTGGATGAGGAAAAGGCTCTGGATGTCATCTACTTGGACTTTGATGAAGCCTTTGACACCGTCTTCCACAGCATTCTCTAGGAGAAACTGGCAGCTCTTAGCTTGGATGGGCGTACTCTACACTGGGTTACAAGCTGGCTGTACAGCCAAGCCCAAAGAGTGGTTGTAAATGGAGTCACATCCAGCTGACAGCCAGTCACAAGTGATGTTCCTCAGGGCTCAGTATCGGGGCCAGTTCCGGTTAATATCTTTATCAATGATCTGGATGAGGGGATTGAGTGTTCCCTCAGTGAGTTTGCAGATGACACCAAGTTGGGCAGGACTGTTAACCTGCTTGAGGAGAGGAAGGCTTTACAGAAGGATCAAGCTGGGTCAATCGGCTGAGGCCAATTGTATGAGGTCCAAAAAGAAGTGCCAGGTCCTGCCCTTGCGTCACAACAAGCCCATGCAACGCTACAGGCTTGGGGAAGAGTGGCTGGGAAGCTGCCTGGTGGGAAAGGGCCTGGGGGTGCTGGTTGACAGCAGCTGAACATGAGCCAGCAGCGTGCCCAGGCAGCCAAGAAGGCCAAGTGCATATTGGCTTGTATCCAAAACAGTGTGGCCAGCAGGACAAGGTAAGTGATTGTCCCCTTATACTCAGCAGTGGTGAGGCTGCACCTCAAATACTTTGTTCAGTTTGGGCAACTCCCTACCAGAGGTGCTGCAGAGTGTCCAGAGAAGGGCAATTAAGCTGTTGAAGGGTCTGGAGAGCAAGTCTTATGAGAAGCAGCTGAGGAAACCGGGGTTGTTTAGTCTGGAGAAAAGGAGACTCAGAGGGGCATCTTATTGCTCTCTACAACTACCTGAAAGGAGGCTGTAGGCAGGTGGGGGTAGGTCTCTTCTCCCAGATAATTAGCAACGAGACAAAAGGAAATAGCTTTAAGTTATGGCAGGGGAGGTTTAGACTAGGTATTAGGAAAATTTCTTCACTGACAGTGTGGTCACATATTGGAACAGGCTGCTCAGGGATGTGGTGGAATCACCATCCCTGAAGGTGTTTAAAAAATGAGTAGATGTGGTGCTTAGGGACATGGCCTAGTGATGTACTTGGCAGTCCCAGGTTAATGGTTGGCCTTGATGATCTCAAAGGTAAAAATTTAAATGATTCTATTATTCTATGATTAATTTTACTCAGAAATCAAGTCAGTACTGCAGCATTTTCTTTTAGTGTAATTCTGAAATACTTTTCATTTTTGCAGTTCATTTTGCAATTTAGTTGCATGAGTATGTATATCCAATACAGTATGACATCTTTTCATTTTCCAGCTCTGTGTAGCAACTTACCGGTAGTATGAGTACAATAATTCACATTTTTTCTGTAGGTTTTTCATGAGCATGCTGAGGCAGCTTATTCACATCATCAGAATCTAGAGCTTCTGCAGTGTCAGCATGCTCACCATCTGACACATAATTTAATGGTACACTTCCAGGATGTTCAGCTGGTGTGAAGTTTTTCTTTACTGAAACATCACTTGCTGAAATAGACTTTTTCCTCCTTTTTTTGGAAGTAGCATGTGGCATACAGAAATTCAAATAAAGTGAGTCCATGCATGTAAGAGAGTCTTTGCAACAAAACTCAGGAGAATTCTGTGATTCCTTTGGTACTCGTACCTGTACTTTATTTTCATTCAAGTAATTTGATGAAAAGAAGTCTTCATAAGAAGCCTCTTCAGTGAAATAAGACTTGCTATATGTAGTAACTGCTTTCAAGAACTCTTTAGACCCTGATGAACACAGTTCTGAGGTAGCCAGTTTCAGACTAGGTAGTGCTTGTAGTTTCTTCCTCCTCCTGTCTTTAAGAATACAATCATTTCTCTGAACAGGGAAGCTTCTATCCAATGAACATGTATTTAAGTCTTCACTATTCATAGATGAATTAGAGAGATCATTAATCAAAGCAGGAAGAGTATTTAACTTGACTTTTTTTTTGGAAGAAGTAACATGACCCAAGCCTTTGATTTGGAGAAGAGAACTTCCATTTGCAACTGAAGTAGTCATGCTATTTTCATCCTTCTGATTTTTCTTTGGAAAGTTTTGTAGATCTTTCTTTTCTAAAGACAATTTATCAATCAAAGTGTGCTGCAACATCTCTTTCTTTCTTAAGCATCTTCTGCTACGTATTTTTGGTGTTAAGCTCTTCTGCTCATAGCTACATGAGGGAGAATTTACTGATGTACTCATGGATACATGAATATTAGTCCACGTATCACAGGCGTGTTTTACTACTTCTGCTTGCAGTCTCTCTAATTTATCAGTTACCCGAAGACAATCATAACTTGTGTTCAAGCAGTCTTCCATTTGCTCTCCTGCAAAATAGAAAGAGTGGCAATATTAATGTATTTAACAGAACAGAGAGTACCAATTTCTTAGAAAAATATGAATGAAATTACTGAAAGAAGAAAACAAGGATTTAGCCACTTCTCTGGATATTACGTGGCAAGTCATCAAAAACTAAACGGAAAATAGATTAGAAACAAAGCACATTCTATGTTGACAAGAAGCTACAAAAGCTTTAGCTATCATGTCTTCTTACATGGTAGTAAGTACCCGCAAGTCCTGTTCTGCTTTCTGGAAACAAAACAGCAGAGAAACTCCCTCTCACTCTTGCGCTTGTGGAGAAAATCAGCAAGATTTTACACTGGTAAAGCAAGCTATAGTAATACTGGAAATGCAGTGAAAATTTTTACTACCACAGCATTATCACCACCTTGTAGTTTCTGCAGTTAAGATGAAATTAAATACAACATCACAGTATCATACCACATACATTACACAATGTATTAAAAATAATTAGAATGTGGAAAAATATGTCATTTCTTGTAGCTATTCTTATGAAATTATTTTGGGGGAGGTGATACACAGAATTTATTCTTAACTCTTCCCAATAAATCGTTCTGAAACAGGCTAGTATCTCTAATTATTCAGAATACACTTTTAAAAATCCTGTTCTAATCTGATTATTGCAATAGATGCTTTTGTTTAAATACACATTGAGTGCAATGTTTCAGGAATATTCCTGTAAGTGCTCCTGTAGGTTTTAGGGGAAATCTTGAAGTTATTTCCTTAGTAAACATAAATATTTTTAAACACATGGTGTAGCTACCTAAATTAAGACAATGACATGATGCAATCAGACTCCCATACTGACAGCTGAAAAAGTCTTAACTTAAATCCTCAAATTAAACTGGATTCTTGAGCATTAACCCTTATTAACCAACATATTCTATCATATATATATTCATATATACACACCATATACTCTATTCACTATCTTGCAAACACAAATATAAGGGCCACTGTCACAGAGCATCAGATGGAAGCTAATATTGTCATGAGATGTGGAAGTCTATTCTCAACATGATTACACTGTGCAGTTGCAAAGCTCTCAAATCATGATGTTCAATCTCATCGGCACAGAAGTAATTTACCAAAATAAAGTTTATTGGCATAGCTATGCTAATTCCAGTATTAAGCTGTTACTTTTCCCTAACACTGCATGAAGATATACTAAGCTGTCTCAGCCTACAAGATACCGGCCCTGTTCTCAAGTAAGCCAGCATGACAGAATTCCTGTAGGATGTCAACAAAATACAACACCTGTAAACAGCATGAGGTATAGCTTACTGTTGAGGTAGAACAGAGAGTACTCAGAGAACTGCTCAGGTGGCCCTCATTATGAATTCTAAAGACTATCTTCTCCTTACTTTTTCTACCGAGATCAAACACCAGCATCTCACTTCAGCTTTTTGCTCATGTGACTGACAGAAGACATGAGGTCTGAAGTACGTACCCATTGCATACATGATCAATGCTCTTTAGATGCCCACTGACACAGCTCAACAGCTGTCACAATAATTTTTTCCCTTATATCCTGCTACTATGCCAAAACACAGGAACAAACCCCTAACTTTATGAGAATAAGAATCTTGATAATAAACTACTTGAATTCATCTGCACCCGTACAACATTTTAAAGCTGATTTATTTTTACTCTTAATTTCTTTGAAACCTGAATACTTGAGCTGGAAAATACATTAGGTTTCCTTTTAAATGCAAGTTTTTCAATTGAAAATTTGGAAGACATTTCAGTTCTCTGAGCTGTCTCTCTCAGTTATGTTGGCTTTTTTTTGCTTCCCACATCACACTGTTTAGCACTCACTCTGTATTCTTTACATGACCACTGTAAGAGCAGAGAAGCCTGACACCATGACAGGACAAGAAACCATCAGTGGTGTGAGGAAAGAGGAGGAAGTGAGGCAAGCAACACAGCAGTAAGGCAGAGCACTCGCCCAATGTGATTCCTCATGCTCCATTTTCCTTGAAATCTTCTACATACTTTGCCAGTTAAGAAAAACTAAAATAATTCAGCTTTAAATATGAACGATGATGTACAGTTACCATTTCAGTATGCAGTACTTCACAAAGTAAGTTAGCAGGCCATGTTTTAGAGTATGTGTGTGTATACACACACACACACGCATATGTATAAAAAAAGTTGTGTTAGTTACCTGGTAATGATATATCTTCTGAATTAGTTAACACACAAGTAGACAGCGGGCAGTCTCCTGGTGAACTGCTTGGAGGTATTTGAGACGCTTGTGAAGCTAGGAATTTGTAAATAATAAACTAGTTAGCCCTATGCAAACATACAGATTTCCACACCATCTATACATACTTCAGAACAGCTCTATTGCAAGAGAAAACGCATTACTCTGCCAATTAACTATAACCATATAAATTATTATAGACTGCTCAGCAGCATCTCAAATTTACATAGTAACAAGAAAGCTATTAGATATTTTACAATTTTAAGCTATTTTTTTCTAGATAACTCAGCACCACATTTTTTCTGAACCTAAAGAATGATGGCAATATTATAGACCTTTCTAAGGCAGTTGAGGCATTTTACTAAAGTATCTGTCAAATTCTGCAATTAGCAGCAAAGCCTTGACATGGCAGCATTGCTTTTCAAAATGGTTCAAGGTATTACTTTAAAACTCAAAGAGAAAACAAATACAAGCCATATAAAAATAAATTAAGATTTAATTTTTCATCAATGTGTCACTGGTTCTTTACTTTCCCCCCACAATAATTTTTGAAATTATAAACTGTCAATGCAGTCAATGTAGCAAATACTACAGATTCCTCTCCCCTCAAAAGATGTTCCACATTTCAACAGTTTTTATAACCACTCGCAAAACATAATGACTTAGATCTCAGTATTTTCATAGTAACGTAAATCAAACAGTAAAACATAATTTGAAAACTGCAATCTAGATTTAATTCACCAGGTTCACCAGGATCTGCATTTTGAAATCAACTGATTTATTCAATTTGGTCATTCTAATTTTATTTTTTTTTTAATCCTGTTCTTCAGTACCTGGACACGTGCCTCATCAATTTTGGACTCTTTTTTTTTTTTTTTTTTTTTTTTTTAAACTGTTGGCTTCAGAGCAATAACATTACAAACTCTGTCAAGTACAGCGTTCATATGAAAAGTTAACAGGAAATAAGATCTAAAGTCTTCCTGTGAAGTTTAACCAATTTACAAGCTTCAGAAGTCTAGCTTAAACATTAGTCCTCTTGAGCAGTCTAGTGATTTAAGAATCATTGTCTTCCGTGACTTCTTGTCACCTTCAATACAAAGCAACTAAAAGCTAAAGCATTCACACCTACTTGAAACCTGAGAAGAGAGGACATGCAATCAAGTCAGTGATGAAATAAATTCTGAAGGCCTGAGCAAGAGAAGCACTCCAAAATAGTAGCCATTTATGCATGTTCATGGATAAGGACAATTTAACTTCTTACCCGTAGGAGAAACATTTTCTCCGTTTTCCTTCTTTATTCTTCTTTCCATTGCACTACATTCATCTTTTATCTTAAGAGAGCTGTATACAAGCGAGCCATTGTCTTCAAATAGTAAAACTGGCACATCAGTTTCTACACAAAGAAATTACATTCATACATTAATATTTACATGCTATAACAGCTTCAGTTGAAGTTTTGGGTTTTTCAAAAAAAACCCTAGTAAAAAATAGGTTCCTTATACCTGACATCACTACAGATGCCTTAATACCACAAACTTGCAATAAAAAGTCAGCTATTTTTCACGCTGACATGCATACAAGTAAAAAAACCCAGAAAAACCTCATGAAGTGCTTTAAAGAAATAACTTAAGATATTTGAATCTTAGTCCAAAGTAGTTCTTACCAGCATTAACCGCTATCTTTTGTAAAGCTAATTCTTTAGCCATCTGGTCCAGTCTTCTCTGCAGCTTTCTATCATTTTCTGGACTTTTTTCAACAAAGCCTTTTGGCTGCATACATTTGTGCTACAAGACACACAAAACTATTAATTATATGGTATAAAAATGCAAGAAGTAACTACGCTTTCTGTTTACCTACCACTTTATGACAGCATTTATTATCAGTGTTTAACTCTATGCTACTTATCTCCTCCTTGAGAATAACATGTAATTGCAGAAGTTTACAAGTGAACTTTAACACGAAATAATAAAGAATGTAGCAGATATTTTTTTTTTAGGTTACATTTTAGTAAAAAGGAGATTAACTTCCTAGCTTTGCTGCAAGCAAAAAAGACAAGATAAGATTTGAAGGATTTTTTTTTTTTAATATCAGGATTTGAGGGCTTGTCATAACTCCATGAAACATAAGCCACATGACAGTCAAGCTTTTTTGATTAGTTAGTCATTATGTCATTTTAATTAAAATCTTCATTTCTTTATTCACCAATATATATAAACCATTTTTATTATCCTTTCTTCAGATAAAATGTCACATAAGCACAGACACAGCCTACCTTTAAAAATCTACTGAGATGGATAGGTAGAATTTACAGAATGTTCTGAAAATAAATAGTTCAAATGCCTGAGGTCAAGAAGTCAAGTTCAAACTTTAAAGTTTAATACTCTAGGCCTATTTAAAAAAACTAAAACAAACACAAATAATCACATACTCACTTTTTTGATCAGTAGTGGTAATGCTTCATCAGCATCTACTGCAGGGAATAAGGATTCATCAACACGTACTCCAGCTTCTTGACACCTGTATAATAAATTAGAGCAGGTCTGGTGCTTTTCTTTTTAAGAATAAGAACCTTTATTGCAAAGAGAGTTGCCTGAGCCCTGTAATAATGAAGCACCAACCCTTCCTAAGTATGTATCTTTAGCCTAATTACTGTAATGCTAAAAATACACAAAACCTCTATTACACACCAAATATAGGATGTTTTTTTCCCCAATGATGCCCTCTAAATTGCCATTAAGAAACTCAAATATTCCTACTCATGTATTATTTTTCATACATTAAAAAAAATCACTGCATTAAGTCCTTCTGGCCAGATTCTCATGAATCTCAAATCTTGCCCTGATTTTTGTGAGGACTGTAGGCTTTCATTGTTCACTACCTAATGAACTTAAGGTCAACTTCATCACTGTAACAACAGTAAACTCCTAACTCCAATCTACAGAATGTCATGGCTGGGGCAACAGAGAATTCTTTCTTCAGGCAAATGAGGAAGAAGGCTTCATCTGACCTGGCTTTTACATCTTACCCATTAGTCTCAGTTTTCTGCCTTATCTTTGTATATACAATGCTAAAGACAGCGCCTTATTGAGAAGCAATCTACACTTATGCAAACTTTTTTTAATTACAAAACCAAAAATCCAGCTGATACCTTACCCCTAGTTTTTCCTGTCTTTCCATTTCGAAGACTGATGTTAGAACAGTGGAGCTAAAGTTATCTTGAAATATGATGCAGTCTTGTGTACACTAAGGTTAACAGTTGGACTTAATTATCTTAAAGGTCTTTTCCAACCTAAATGATTCTATGAAAATAAATAAAACATTCCAAGTTTGGGAAAGAGTATGGAACTGTAATAGACTACACTACATTCCCCAAGAAGCCATTCAAAACTGTGATTCTAGTGACACCTAGTGATCTAACTGCTATAGTTTTTATCTGTAGAATTAAAAACTGTTTAGTTACTCAGTTTTAACAAAGAGCAGAGCCAAACTACTACATGTATTTGCCAAACCTGCTGAGTTTAGAGTTCGCTGGAGTAGCATACAGAGATATCCAGCACACTGAACTTCAGTGGCTGTTATTATATATAAATTTTGGATAACAATCAGCATAGATATAGATGACATTAAAATTTACATTCATTCAGAGAAGCTAAACAGAGAAAAAATTGACCATTAAATATCCTACAAGAATTTTTTACTTTGCAGACAAATCTGAATGTAAATTATCTATCTATCTTAATTGTGACATGAGTTACTGTCCCAAGAATATATGGGTAGCATTTCCCAATTCTGGGTTTCATTTGGAAGCATTAAGTGTTTGTAATTTGGACAAGATTGTAGCAATTCTGTCTTATGCAGGGTTCTTTCTGTTGTTGGGTTTTGGGTTGGGGTTTTTTTGGGTTGCTTACTAAGGTAATTGAGTTGAAGAAGCAAGATTTTTTTTTCAGTGATCCCAAAGTTGTCACTTATTTTGCATTAAACTTACAATTTGTTTACATGAATCTTACAGCAAGTCCACAATTTTGTGCACTGTTTTTTAAGTCAGACATATCTACCATTCTTGGAAAACAAAAAAAAGGAACACTTTTTAAAAAATTAAAAATACATTTACTATGGAGTAATGACTTTTTTAGAATTTCAACTGTAATCTTTTTTTAAAGAGTCTTCTTCCCAATCAAATTACTTCCTATTAAACTGTAGAACTGCATTAAAATAGATGCTCATAGTATAAAACAGAAGCTTCCAATACAAGTTTGAGGCAGATCATTGGAGAGAACACTGGAAAATGTTCACTAAATACTGCACAAACCCTTGTAATTTGTGCTGCCTTTTATGGAGAAAAGTCAGCATTTCTCAGATCATAGGCCATGCTCCTCAGAGGCTCAAGCACTGCTCAGGGAATGATAACACACGAAAACACATCCAAACATTCCCAGTTTACTTTGTTAATGTTCCTAGGTTTCTGGTTTAGAGATGGTCAGGTGCAATACTGTATTTGGTTTTTGATAAAACTGAATGTTTCATTGCTTCAGCATTTTTTTGAATCCACATAAATCTTTGCTGACTATGATTCTGCAACAAGCAGTTCTGCAGCCTAACCATCTTTTGCTAAAAACCATCATTTATTGTTTTCTCTGAAAGTGCACTCAGATATATTCATGTGATGCTTTCCAATTCTTCTACTGGAAAGGAAAATACTCATTCTTCCTTATTCAGCCTTTACATATCAATCTTTGTGTTCACAAGAGACTCTTCCCCTCCACTCCCACTTCTTTTCCAGACTGAAGTATTCTTGTCTCTTCAATCACATCTTGTGAGAAAACAGTAACTTCAGTCATGCTCATTGCCATCCTCTGGCAACATTCCAAAAGTAACCATGATAAAATGCTGTCATTCCACTACGTGAGGCTTTATGTTCTATTTAATTTGATTTTTGACTACTGTTGAGGTAACTGCTATGAAAAGTTACTTAAGTCCCCAAATCTTCAATTCTCCCCTCACGCAGTGTGATGATAATTTTCTTTCTGATACACTTAGAGAAGACTTACACTTCAGTCTCCTTGACACCTGCAAGAATCTTACTCCCTTCACTGTCTTAGCTTCTTAACAGAACTTCTTCCATTTAAAGTAAACTTCTTTTTCAATTTGAGCACTGTCACAGAACTTCTTGGGTTCTGGAGTTCCAGTATGAATGCTGGTTTTATACTGTAGTCATAATTACAAGAAGTTTTTATGAATTTGAACAACCATCAACAAAGCAATTAAGACCAAGAAATAACTAAAATATTTGGCTTTGCGCTGCACTCCAGCAAGAGTCACCCAATCCCCAGTCTACGCTAGAAAGTTGCCCTTTACTATTACATTTCCTGAAATGACATTTCCCAGCATTTCTGACCATTCTGAGAATGCTCCACTTGCTACTGAACTGAATGGAGGAGCTGGTTATTCAAGCCATCTTGTTTTAGTAACTCTAAAACTTCAACTCATACAAACTCTGTATTATTTGCTTCCACAGTTATTGGGTTCAAACTAAGCTTTCACTCATACAGAACCACTATTTTAATGGCACATACTATTCAGTCCTTCAGATTTAAATTGTTCCAGGGTTCAACAGACTGTCTTCTGCCTGCCACATCTATGAGATACTGATATACTGTAATTCAAAGTCAGGCACTCCAGTTCCCTCATCTTATTACAAAATTTTAGCACGTAGGCTACCACAGACTCATTTTAATTTTGTATTGTCTGTTCCTCATTTGAATAACCCTATGACTAGTGAGACTATTCATTACTATCTCTTACATAGAGCTTCCCCCGCCCCTGACCTTTGCTCAGGGATATCACATTCCTATGAATTCTGCCTAGAGTATACATAAATTTAAGTTGTATGTTCTTGCGCACCTTTTGGCATTAACTTTAAACTGAAAGGCAGAAGAAAAAGATTACAGAGAACTTCAATCATACTTCACAGCTCTGAATCATAGAGTCATTTAGGTTGGAGAAGACCCTTGAGATCATCAAGTCCAACCGTTAACCCAGGACTGCCAAGTCCACCATTAAACCATGTCCCTAAGCACCACATTATGCATTTTTTAAACACTTCCAGGGATAATGATTTCATCATCTCCATGGGCAGCCTGTTCCAAAGCTTGAAGCTTGGGTCCCCCTCTGCAAAAACATACATCTCTACTTCAAATGATTCCCCCAGTTCCCACAAACCTCATCTTCTAAGCCATATACCAAGACCTTGCCTTGTCCAGAGCATGACACTAGGAACACTTTAAAAAAATACCACGAAGATTCTAGCCTTCTCTTTCCTACCAAACAGCTTAAGTTCTCCCTCCCAAACCTTTCTCTTTTCTTTTCCTTTGCTGCTGGTATCCAGCAACCGTTAGTTTCTTGAGGCTTTTATACCTGGGTCTCAAAGCTCCATGATGTGCCCTACATTATCGCATATCCAGCTGTTTCTGTGTCTGAGCTTTCCACTGTGTTCATTCACTCAATACCTTCTAGTATTGCAGAAGAGACTCTTGTGGTCAAAGTGCTATCACAATGCATTTCTGCATGATAACGTCCTACACTCTACGCTGTAAGGCTCTCATTCTTCTTCCATTGCAGATGTTACTCACCTGGAATTTTCTGTGATCCTTTGTACTACAGCACATCCAAGTCCTCAAATAGCTTATAGCTCCTGTGACTAAGGTTTCAAATTCCATATTAATATACTTAGCCACCTGAAGAGCATATTTAATTTTATAACCAAAGATTCCTACTGAAATGACCATCATTACTAGACACTCAGATAGCACCAGGTCCCAGAAAGATCTGTTTATATGAATAAAATTTTGCATGACCCTCATTTTTGAGAAGTTAAGGTATTTCTCCCTTGGTATTAAAGCTGGCTGGTTGTGCAGCGGTAACTTCTATATATGACATTCTTTTTAAAAATAAAGAAAAAAAAGAAAAATCCTCCTTCTGCAGAACTGCATGAACTTCTTGTCTGGCTAACAGCCTTGCATCACAAGTTTTGCAGTTGTACTGGCTTACATTGAAGTGGTGGCTGAGCTCAGTTTTTACCTCTTTCCCCCCTCCCCCTCTTTTTATTTTTTTTTTACTTTTGCACTTAGCAGACTTCTATCTCTCCATGTATATTACAACTGGTATAGGAAAGGACCTCTTTACTTGACTTATATTCTAATTTCCATCATCACAGCAATCTGTCAGTTGGAGTGTTCAAGTATAACACATGCATATTCTTAACACTGTGTTTTGCGCTTCATCTGAAATCTGAGTTAGACCTCAAAACCACTTTGTAAACTCAGAGAAGCAGCTATGGACTAGCAAATTCTTATGGACTGGCTGCACAGCTGAAATTTGTGTTTGTTTTTTTTTTCTTTTCCTTTTTTTTTTTTTAATTTAACTTTTTCCATATGGTAGTTGAGACTCTTCAAGCAGTGCTGTTCTGAACCTGCCAAATGTCTTCAAAACCAGACTACATATAGATCTTTTTCTTTCTGGAAAGGAGATATTCTGACTACAGGAGTTAAGTACAGAAACAGTACAATGTCCCTGATGAAATGTGTTTTTCCATATGAAAATGGAAGAACTCTATTCAACATAAATATCTTGTCTTCACTTGCCTATGCATGCCATCTGAGAGCAAAGGAGTGGAACACTGGATGGTTAACAAATATACTACAGTACTACTTCAACACATTCATTTTTCAAGAGTTAACATTTTACCTTTTCATGCAAGTAACATTCTTTGTAATAGGAACAGTCATAGAAGAGTTATCATTTACTTAGATTAATCACTATCACAAGTACATTAAAAAAAACACCCAAAAAGTACTGTACTTTAGTTTTTAAATAACACTACTACAATCCATTCTCTCTGGAACGGGTCACATTCATTATCTCCAAGAGCACTCACTTCTCCACCCAGAGTACAGAAACTGTTTTTACACCCATCTTCTGTGCTTTTCTCCATGTGGCCAGATGTCCATCTTTGAAGACTACATGGGTCACATGCTTGTTCAAAGTTTTTGAAACCTGCAAAATACACAAAGAGCTCATCTTTAATTCTGATAATCAGAAGAAACCTAATGAAACTAGTTAGCATAGTCCTTTTACAATGTATTAACCATTAGCATAAAAACACATTCTAAACATTGTCAAGGACTCTTTTGACCTTTCCCACCTTTGCAAGAAGCCTCAAGCAATCGAAACTCAAGTATCATTGATCAAGCCAATGCAAGTATGCTAGAAGGCTAGACTAGCCTTTTGTTTTCAAACTTCTTTTCTCTTAAGTTAACATTTTCATCTCCCTACTCTAGCTGCATCATTCATCTTACCACATTTTTATTTATGTAGCCCAACTTAATTTTTTATGCAACAGCTAGTAAGTGTAGATGCCACTATTCAAAGAAATGCCCAAATGACGTCTTTTATTTTGCAAAAAACTCACAGGCTTAAAGAGTACAATTAACCTCATCCTTTAAACTAATTCTCATCAATAAGGATGATCACTTCTAGTTTTGAGGTAAGGCTGAAGGTACTAAAAAAAAATCCCCATGGAAACATTTTAAAAAGTGAGAAATACAGAAAACTTAAGTCAGTACAACAAACATCATACCTAATGTTTTCATTATGTTGACAACTGATCAAATTTTCAGTTATCAGCCTCTACTGACAACTAAGCAATAATTTTTTTAGTTCTAGATACTCCATTCTTCACAACCAAAGGTTCCTTTTGTGAAGACTCAACATCCTACACATAAAACTTATCAGCTGTTTTGACTGTTGACATGGTGAGATCAATACAACTCATTTTACAGCAGCATCTTCTCAGCACAGCAAATGGAAACAGCTCTGTAGCTTTCTGTTGTGCTCTCAATTGCACCACTATACTTGGCTCCCAACATATTGGATCTGTATTTGGCTTTAAGAAAACTATTCAGCTTTTCCAAAAATTTATGGTGGTGAGCTGATTTATTACTTCTTGGAAGACAAAAAGCCATGATATTTAAGTGTCTAGGTATACAGACCAATGAATCTCTTTTGGTATTACGACTCCAGATACAGTTGCTTACTCACTTATACTAGTATCCCACACAGCCCATGTCCTAAGGAGACAGATGCTTGATAGAGCTTTGCCTCCAAATGATGCAGGAGCACTACCTTACACCTCTTTCTAACCTCACGTCTCCTCCCTTACCCTGGATGTCCTCTGCTGCTCAGCTCACTTGAGATGTCTGAATCAAAAATCTAGTGAAAAACTGACTTAGAATTTTATTTCCTGACACAGTGAGCCAAGCCAGCTTATTATCATGTGCTCAATGCAATAAAAAGGGAAGCATCTGGAATAGTGAAGAGGCAGGACCACACCTTTTCAGTCACAGGGATTTTCTAAATAGGCTCATCTGTATCATCTGCCTGCACCTTCTACCATATCCAGCTAGTTTTTCATCAACTTGAAGTATTTTGGAGCCTTATGCTTTCTCCTATTTTCTGTGAGAAAAATCTAGTACCAACAGAACAGAATTACATAGATCTGATAGTACAGCACAAAAGAACAAGAAATATTTCTTACTTGAGTTATTTAGTGAGAGCTGTATTTGCTTTATAGTAAAAACAGTTAATTCTACTGTTCTGTCACACTATCTCAGCTAAATTCATACAAGAAGAGGCTTTGGGGAGACCTACACATGCCCACTTAAAAAGCACTGGGAGTTCACACAAATGTTTAGAGCATGATGTGGGTTGTAAAAATCTCCATTAACCAGTAAGAATGTACAAGAAGGGAAGATGCCAGTTTGACTTTCATCTCTGGCTGAAATTTTACAGCTGGCAATTAAACATACTTTGCACCTACAAGTCAACTATACTTGATACAGAAAAAAAATCACTGACACATATACAAAGACAGATGTATTTTTACTAACAGTTTCTGGAGTTTAACCACATTTGTGGCAGAGTGAATGGAAGAATAAAATTTCATGGTACTTGGGTTAGAAAATACTGTAATAACAACAGAGCAGCTGCCTACAAGTTAAGCTGCCTACAAGTTCAAGAAAAAAAACATAAAACCCATAAGGTACATACTTGTACACCAAAGGTTTTTAACACTGAGATTTGGCTTGCCCACACTATGTGGCAAGCCCCATACACAAGTGCATGCTATCATATTAATATACAAAGATGTTTAGAGATATAAGGAGGCTTTAAATACATCTTCCGCCTGTCACTAGCATGAATTTTACAGCATATTTGTCTTTTCTCAGGCCTGTGTTTATCTTCCTTCCTGTACTTTAAAAACTCATACTACGAACAAATACGCATGACAAGCAGAACAAGCAAGCTAGTTCGTAACTAATAGCACTAATAGCTTTCCTATTGTATTTATTTCAAAATAGCTTACTTACTTTTGCTCCCATATCAAGAAGTTGCTGTTCAAATGTGTTTGAATAATTTTCTGTTCTGTTAGATGACCAAACTTCTACAAATGCAGAAATACCTTGATCAGAAAACAACAAGCAGCTAATTAAGTATATAGTACGGTAAAACTGGTTAAACTGACTTTCCAGCAAAATTTTGCTTTTATACATACTGCATTCAGTAGCAAATACAGCTTTTAATAAACTGAGTATCAGATGTTCTTTTTAGAGTATTTCTATCCCTTATATTGCTGTAGTGGAACAACCTTAGAAGTTTGACAGTAGTTAAACAACTTTTCGTTTTGTCCGTTTAAAACACACTACCAGCTTACAAGTAATGCAGTATCTTTACATGACTGCTTGCCTTTATCATTATTTAATCACTGCTAATCTTCCGGCTAATAAAAATGTTAAGACAAGTTGATGTAACACAGGTTACAGAACATAATGAAATAAACAGAATTATTCCTTCCCCAAAACCCCAGAAAACTGCAGAAATATTACTTAACAATTTCCAGTTGACTTCAAATTCCACTTTATTTACACTGAATCACCCCAAACTGAATACGTATCACAGGGGCTAATACAATCTCATGCCAGGTGGTTTATGAAACTCTAGGTATATCACATTTAAGTAGCTTCCTTTACCAACCAGATTAATAATCTCTCCAAGGAATGAAATCAGCCATGGGTGAGAAGGTCTTTAAACAAACCAACCCAGAAATATTGACAAGGAGGGATAAGTAAATGAAACTCGTAACAATTCCTGCATTAATTTTACTTAGGACAAGCACTAAAATGACCTACAGCTCCACCATGACAATTTCAAAATTTGAATGATGAATCAGTAAAGTTCCAAAAATCTAGAGAAATGCTATTTCACCAAAAACAACTTTACACAAACTCTCTGCAGGCCAGACAACTCCCAGAACTCATAAATAAAATTGAAAGTATCGATTTAAGAGGGTCATCCTTGGCAAACACTGCTTAATTATCTTAGTTACTAGGTGTGTCCTTCCGTTTAATTATTATGTAGCATCACCTGTCTTCTTTCTAAATGAAAATCCTAACACTCTTAACAGTAGTACTTTTATGAAGATTAGCGTATTTTCATAATTGCTAGAAATACTCTTAACATAAAAGAGAAACTTGATATATAAAACACCTTCTTAGTCAAACCACAGGGAAAAATCTTAGCAGTCCTGTTACAGATTTGCTAAAATCATTTTAATAGAAATATAGAGGAATAAGAAACAAAACAACAAGCAACAAGTAGCAGATTTGCATTCAGGGTAAGAACGAGTTAAAACAGAAGTGCTGTTGCAGAGGCAGGCATTTGTAACCTACAAAGCAGGAAGAGCACCTCCTGCTCCAATCCTTCTGATGGTGAGGAGGAGGGGGTTGCTGTTGCTGACAATTGAGCAGCAGGACCTGACAACGTCACCCCAATTGCTGCAGCATTTGCAGTACAACAGGACCGATAACGGCCCCTTTAGGGCAGGCAGTGGGTCTGAGCAGAATAAAGGTGAATCTTTGATGGAGAAATTTAGATGTTTGAAAGCTGGTTGTGAATAGGACTGGATAAAGATTCGAGTTGATTGCTACTAGGTAATTGTGATGTAGAAAAGTTGGTGAATACAAAACCAACCTATTTGGTGTTAAAACTTCAGTGAAAAGAACTTGTTACAGTTGTGGGGACTGCTGGCCACCAGGAAAACATCTTGAAACCTTTAAAGTACAAACTAAGAAAACAAATAATAATGCCAAATTCACCAAAATCTTTGTTGGGATGAGATTTATTAGAGTATCTAGACGTTTAAAGAAGGGGAAATGAAACCAAAAGTTAAAAATGATCTATTAATTAAAATGTTGAGCTTCTAAAATAAAATACACTCTGTAGTAGTTCTACTAATGTAAATCTGTGTGTTTTACCATGACAGTGACTCGTAATGGAATGCGCAGATGAAACTCTGCATTGTGATTTAAAGAACGAAGTCAAAATTTCTTGGTGACTAAGTATCCTTTATTGGCAGCGCTGGATGCACGGGGGATCCTTCCGCCTAAGGTGCATGTCTGAAGTAACTATCTTATATTTATACCATAAAACAATGACTATTCAATTAACGCCTATACATAGTCATTACCTAAACCCACCTACTCTCGCTTCGTATGTTAATCAGCTTATCAGTCCTTTGCGCCTGCGCAAACCCTTCCAATAATTGTGGGCAGGGGTGTCCGGGACATGGGCGGTGGTCTTTGGGAGGAAGGCCATAGGTCTTCCTCATGGTGTGCTTTTCACCTTTTGTCTGGAATGTGATGGTCTTGCAAGTCTGCAGTGTTCTTATCGTCTGAGCTAATTTATGTCCTTGTCGACCATCTGTGTCTTCTGCTTGTTCCTTTTAGTCGCTCCCTCTAGATAACTTATAAACAGGCCCCTTGTTAAAGAAAGTTAACGAAAGAGAAACAGACTACTTATTTCATCAGTTATTTCATTAATTATTTCTTTCAAACTATGGTTACATGACCTAATTACTATACTTACATTCTTTGAGTAAATTTGTGTATTGTGTGTCTACAGACGCCTTGTGAGGCTGTGGACATCCTGTTATCTGGTGGCATCTTAACACCCAAGGAGGAAAGACAGATAGCAAGAGCTGATTGAAAACAGCCAGCTCAGCATTTTCTGGCAAAAGGTGAAAAGCACACCTTGAGGAAGACCTACGGCCTTCCTCCCAAAGACCACCGTCCACATCCCGAGGACCCCTGCCCACAATTCTTGGAAGGGTTTGCGCAGGCGCAAAGGACTGATAAGCTGATTAACATATGAAGCGAGAGTATGTTAATGATTTGATTTTCGGGAAATACTATGTTTATGCATGAATATTTAATGAATATGTATGAATAAGTTCTATATGAGGTGTATGATTTTGAAACTTGGTGTGCGTTGATCGTGAGAGGACTCACTCATGCACCCGGCCGTCAATAAAGAAGTGTCTGCTTATCTACATCACATTGGTGTTGGTTTCATTCCAAGATTTCGGTAACAGTCCTATGACTTCAGATACAGATAAGAGCCTAATATAATATTAGTCTACTATATAAGTCTACTAATATAAGTCTACTCCAACATGCTTTTAATTGTGCTCATCCCGCTACTGGATCAGGGCAGCTTTTGCCAGAGTTGCTTTTTTTCTTGATTGTTCTGTTGTGAAAAATACTGCACTTGCATTAAAAAAAAACAAACACCACCAAAAAACAACCTTTTCTCTTACATCAAATATTTTAGAGCTTCCATAGTTAAAATTATCTTAGAAAAACAGGTTGGAGGATTTCAGTGAAGGTCAAACTACAAACTTGGAGGAACATTCAAAGCTGCATGCACCTGCAGTAGGATCAAAGGTATATTTTACAATAATTAGCCATTTTCAGCTAATCAAATATATTCTAATAAAAGACAAGGCACTCTGCAGTTTTGAAACAGTTGACGGAAAGGAAAATGTGAAAGGGTTTGGAGCTTGTTTGAACTAGAAAGGCTCTGAGTAAAGTTTGATTCTTGTAAAGGCCAACTTATGCCAGGTCTCAGAGAAGGCAGCGATAACAGGGAAAAAGAGACATCAGAGGGCAACCTAGGAAGGCAGACATTTAGAATGATTAAGAAGAAACCAGACAAGATCAAGCCACGACTGACGAGGAAAGCAGAAGCCCAGTGGGCACCGATGCACGGCGGCAGTGGCAGCGCCCAGGGCCGCACCGAGCCACCTCAGGGGGCCGTGGCTCCCTCCCCTGCCTGAGGGAGGCCTCCAGCCCTGCCCGCCCCAGCAGCAGTGACACGCCGCCGGCGGGCCTGAGGCCGGCCATAAGCTGTCGCCAGGGCAGGCCGAGGGCCGCCCGGCCGCACCACCCGTTTCAAGCGGATTCGCCATTAGCCAGAGCAGCCCCGCAGCCAAGCTTCGTCCCGCCCCACTCCCGCGCCCACAGAGGGCTTCCCACCCGCGGGAACACCGCATCGAGCTGGAAAACGACACGCCCCGAGAGCCGTGCCCCACGCCAGACTCGGCGGTGGGCCGCCCCTCAGAAGAGAGAACCGGACGGGAAGGAGGCGAGCAGCCCCCGGGGCTAGCCACCTCCCAGCGGCCCCTCACCCGCCAGGCCCGACCGCTCTCCGCAGGCGGACCAGCCAGGAAGCTGCAGGGAAAGGGCCACAAGGCGACAGGGTGCAGGGGCTGCGTTGTAAACAGGGCCGGCTCCAGCTCGGTGGCTCCCCTCGGCCGCGCCGGGAGAAGCGACGCCCGGCTGTCAGCCCTACCCCCGCACAGCAAACGAGCCAGTACCTTTCAGGATAGGCTCCATTAGCGGCGTGGCGTGGCGCGGCGCAGCACTGAGAGGCTCCGGTACCCGCCACCGTTCAAACCCGCCTCCACGCACCAGCGTCAGACCTGCGCGCTGCGCCTGCCCCCCCCCCCCCCCGCGCCTGCGCGTTGTGCCCGGGCGCTGCCTGTGGTGCAGGAGCGCGTTGGTTGTGCGGCGCTTGAGCGGCAGTGGCGGGCGGGGGGCGGCAGCCTGCACGCGGAGCCGGGCGTGAGGCGGGAAGCGTGAGGCACGGTGCTCGAGCGTCGCTGGTGTCGTGGCTGTAGAAGCAGTTCTGGCGCCTTGAGGCCTTTTTCAGGAGTAGATGTGCTCTGTCTAGCTAGCTCTAGCCGCGCCTAGCGCTGGGGAGTCTTGGGGCAGCTGAATACTGCTGAAAAGGGTCTTGAAAAGCCAAACAGTAAGTCAGTGTTCAGTGTCAGCGTTCGCCATGAGGAGTCCTCAGGAGGCTTCTCTGAAGAATTTGTAGGAAGGCATCTCAGAGCCAGTGTTCTGAACTCCAGTGGCTCAAACTGCAGTGTCTGAAGTGAAAAGACCAGACAACAGAGAAAGCCACAAAACGGGGCTTGGGAAATGGACACGGCCAGGTGGCTTTTACGAAAGCATCGAAAATCACTTGAGGGCCATTGTAGTATTAACTACAGCAAGCTCACCTTTATGTGAAATAGCTGTGTGCTAGAAGCCTGGGGTGTAGCAAATGCAATACCCGAGGGAAGTAAGAGAAAACTTGGTGTCTTCCCCAGGAAAAACTGATAAAAGATATAATAAAATAATGGAATTAGTGAGTATAAGGAGATCTATAGTGAGGAAGAAAGAGCACATCTTTCTTTAAAGTAAAATGATGTTGCACAGCTTTATTACTCACCTAAAAAGATCGTTAGTAGCTTATCTTTAGGACAACAGGACAAACTATCTGTTAATAGTTCATTCAGGTTATAAGTAGTTTTATATACTCTGTTAAGCACCAGAAAATCCTTTGTTTAAAGGAAATACCACTAGAATATAGATCGGCTGACTGGCTGTTTACCACAAGTAATGAGATCAGCAAAACTGAGCACTAACTAGGGGAAAGGTAATACTGGCAGGGGGAGATCACAGCCACCGACTCAAGAAACACAACACAAACCTAATCCAAAGAGAGGCAGAGACTGAGCATGCGGACTAATGAACAGAAGCAGCAAGATAATTGCTTAACAGATAGCTTAACAGAGTACTAAGTAATGAAAGAGTTATGTAACTTGTAACCAATGAAGGCTGCTGTCTTTGCTTGCTAAATTGTATCATATTGTTAAGTTTTGACAGTTGGGGAGCTGGGCTTTTCTGGGTTACCACCTAGCTCCCTATTATTTTAACAAACTGGAATAAAAGAATAGAAATACCTTGACTCTGTGTGAATTGGTGCTGTGCGCTGGGTAATGAACCTGCATACAGTACAGTAACACAGCTCAGACACACAGGCATTGCTATATGGTTGTATAAATCAGTGCTGTTCTGAAATCTCTAACATGCAATTCTCATTTGTTTGTCTGAAAAATAATGCAGCAGAAATGGAGAAACAATGGAGATGCAAACCAAGGGTACTGCATGATTTCCATATTAGAATTAGCTATTTAGACAAAGGCTTGTCAGCCTGGAAAAGGAATGGTAGAAGTGGATGTGCTAGAGGTCTCTAAAATCACAAGAGTGTGGAGAAGTTGAATGTGGGGTGGTGTGTTCCCAGTGAGAACTAGTGGGTACCAAATGAAACTAGCAGGTGGGGTTTTCTGTTTCCACATTGTGCCTTATCAGGGTGTGGAAGTTGTTCTGAGCACTGGCAAACCACATTGTTTCTAGAAGCAAATTCTGCAGATTTGTGAAACTCATCTTAGGACTGTCAAAAATGTAGAAATCTACCTTTACCTCAGTAAAGCCCTGAATTGCAGATTTCTGGGCTCTTGTGAAGGTATAGTGAACACTTTGGAGTTTTTATTTTCTTTCAGACTTTCTTCAGTCATCTTCCACTGCAGAGATAGTGCTGACCTAAGAGTCTTTGGTGTGATCCATTATGCCCATTCTGACTTTCATGTACAGGCTTGAAACTTAAGTCTTGACCTCTAGGAGTCTACTGAGCCATTGGTATAGCCATATAGATGGCTGTACCGATGCTATTTAAGATATCTTAACATAGTATTTAATATTTTAGCAATAATACAGTTTGTTTAATTTCCAGGGTTTAATATGACCCTAGAGTGTGTTGAGCACATGCTCTTGGGTCCTCCATCTTCTGAACCTGTGGCAGACTTCCTATCATTTATGTATTTGCTATGTGAATAAAGCGACCAGTCAATCTACAGATATATGATTTTATGTATTTATCTTTTGTACTTCGGTCATTGTGTTACACAGCTCATTGGTAGGCAATAGGGAAATATTTTTACAAGGGTTCTCAACCTTGGGTCAAGGAAAAGGGAGTCTAGCCTTAATTCAGTGTCCATGTGAACATTGGTCTGAAGGCAATTCCAGAGGTGGAGGAGAAGAGGAGATTTAAATGTATACTGCCAGAGAGATTCAGTTCTCAGCTGTCTTGGAGATAACCTTCTGCTTGGTGAGAGTTCTGTCGTGTATGGGGATTTAGAAATGGTAACATTGAAGAGGCAGCGTTTAATCTCTGAAACTCTGGCCCCGCTGCAATGGGAGTCACTGAGTTAGTGCTTCCTTAGATTCAGACCCATTTCTAAATTAGTGATTATGGGTAGAAAAAGTAGCTGTGAGCTTTCAGTGGAGTTTGGAAACACACATACTGAAACTGGGATGCTCAGGAAATTAGCAAGCAGATCAAATTCTGCTCAGCGCAATCTCTTTGGCTTGGTATGGGGTAGGAAACTGTCTAACGTGAGACAGCTAAGATAGTACCACCATAGGAAATTGGTGGTGCTATATTCACCATATCCATGGAAACTACATGTTTTTGTGAATGGTTTCCAGCTGTGTCAGTGGGATAATTCAACTCAATCCACATCACCCAAGCTGACACAAAACAACAGGATCCTGCAGCCAGCGGTTCTAATAATAGTAAAATCCAGAGAGAGAGAAATTTCAGCATAATTAAAATCCATCAATCTGTACGTGCGTGTCCAGGCATAATACTTAATCTAGGATACGTTACTGAAGACCTTCAGTAAGAAAACCACAGGCTCTGTTTGAGCCTTTAACTGAAAAGTAGTAGCACATTTTATAGACACTAAAAGGAAGTATGCTAAATGTACAGTTATACATGTGTGCTCTGATTCTTCACTGGTAGGGACAATGTCGAGTAGTAGCTGCAAGAAGATGGTACAGCTCATTATCGGAGCAGACTAGGACTGCTCGTGAGGAGATTGGACTTGGGATACCCACCTTTTTAATTACTGAAAGACATACACACAATACCAAAAGTGTCTCATAAATTTACAATTTTGTCTTAAACTGTTGAATTTTGACCTCACAGTTACTGCAAGCTTTACAAGAACTTCATTCTCAGATGGTGACAAAACTTCAACATTCCAATGGTAGTTAATAACTGTCTGTTCTTGTGCCAGCATTGTCTTGCTGTCAGTTCCTTTGTAGCATTTATTGCCCTGTAGTAGTTGCAGAAAGCAGCAATATATTTTTACAGCTGCTATTTTACCGATTTGAATACATCAGGCTGTTTTAACTTTTGTGATGTAATGAACTGCTGAAAATGACAACAAATAGGGTGGAAGCAAACTTAATGTAAATGCCTTCTTCATAGCCTTGTTGTTTGGCTTGATGATATGCAATTTCATGGTGTCTATAAAGCTAAGACTATAGCATAAACTGTTAGATTGACATGGTTTCTGTACAGTCAGTACTTACTAGGAAATACAGGTGCTGCACTGGGAAGAAAGAATTTTAAGGTTATATTGTGTTGAAAAAGGAAGACCAGTGAAACTTAGATTTCAGTTGACCTCCTAATCAAAAAGAAGTAATACACCCAAATAAGTAATTGTCCCAAAGAAGTAGTTGTCCCAACGAAGTAAAAGTCCTATGAACACCTAAGTGTTTCCTAGTCATCCAAACAATCTTGAAAAACTGTACAATGCAGTAGTTTTCCAAAATTAAGTAAATATAAAAAGGAGCTGTATTCTCAAGTATTTATTTGGCAATACAAAAGATTTTCTCTCAGCCATCTGAGAGAAATCCTTAACTGATTCATATAAAATGGAAGGGATCTTTGAGGTGCTATTTTGTAAGGCTGTAACAGAGGCAAGGTTAATTTCTCAGAAACAGAGTTCAGGTGGTGAGCTATGAGTTACTCCCTAAGACTTGACTAAGCATGTGGAAGACACCTAGAAAAATGAAGGAGGTTTGTTGTTAAGTATAGTCTAATTTTGTGTATTGATTATTGGTAGATGTTTGGGTTTGTCATTGATTGGTTGGCTTTGCGGACCTATTTCTAGTTTGGACAAACAACAGTTTTAACCTTCTGTATTTTTTTTTTTCATTTTTAAATTTCCAAGTGTGAGCCATGAATCCCAGCTAAACTTAAAATGTCGGGGTGCATTACTTCTCCTCAAGCAGTAAATCCCAGTCAGTCAATCTGTGTATTTAACACCTGAATACTTACATACCAAAACATACTTGGAGTTATCTTCTCTGCAATGCTACTTGGCCATTACAGGTGTAGAGGTGGAAAGAAGTGCTTGGAGGAGATGCAGACTTGTGTGGCGTTCATGGAGGAAGCCTCAGAAAGTAGCTCTGATTGTCCATGTCAACCATGATAGTCTCCTCTGATAAAGTAGACTTCTCATTTTCCCAGTAACCCTAACAGTTCTTGTCTGTGCCTGATTCGGTTTGAATGTTGCTTTCTTAAGTAGCGTAGAAAATTGTACAGTGTTTCAGCTGCCATGTACCATGACATTAATAGTGGACTTCTAGATATACTTTAATATAATCCACCCTAGGATCGTTTGTGCCTTTTCTCAGAGCTACATAATTATTCTGCTATAGACTAGTATTTCCAGGTGATGCACTCTTAACATTGTGGATGCTTGTTTATTAGTTTCTAATTTCATTGCATTCCAATGTGTGAGCTCATCCAATTGTTTCTGTATTCTGGTCTGCCTCTGTTTTAATAGAGCCTCTGTTCAGGCAATCTGCAAATTTCATTAGCACACACTTTCTTTATTTCCAAGCTCATAATTAAAATAGCAAGTAAGATGGGATGAGACTTAATGGGAGCTACAACTGGGTCTTAACTGCTCATTCAGGATCTCCATTAGAATCTTACTTCTCCCTCTGCTGTGACCTCTCTTATTATCCCTATATACCTTCCCTACTTAGGACTTCTTGAAAAAAACCCTTCTTCATGTGCAGTAATAACATATATCAAATGGTTTATTAAAGCAACATAGATTTGATCTTTGCTACCTTGTCTAGAAAACAGTTTTCTAATGAAAAAGAGATATATGCTAGCATGATCTCAGGAATCCTGATTTGTGCAACTGACAGTTACTGTCCTTTCCCTGTGCCGTACATTGCCCCTAAATGCCTTTTCTTCTATCCTAGTTGGTATAAAAGTCATCACAATAGTTTCTGAGCAGTTAGCACCAGGAAGCCATCTTTGATGCCAGGAATGGCCACCTCCAGCTGGCTAGAACTGAATTTTGATGACACACAGTGGAATTAACAGGCCAGGAAACCAGCTGAAAGTGGTGCTAATATAGCCCAGAATTGGGACCATACTAGTTAAAGGAAACTGAAGCAGCCATTTTTTTGTGCCATATAGTAATCTGACACACATGCTGGCAGTAGTTTGTGTTGAACTGTTCAAATAACATATAGGAGTCACGCCTCAGTAGTCTCAGAGGCATTCTAGTCTCATTGCTTCTCCACAAGCAGAATGCCTCCTGAGATTACTAGCAGTGGCTTGTTTGTTTTTCTGTTTTCCTCCTTTGATGCTTAAAAAGGCATGTTTTAGCCTTCTACTTCTGTTCCACAGAACAATGAAAGCTTTTCTGTTTTGCAGAGTAATTCACTCTAAAGAGACAAGGGGAAATTCTTATCTCATATTTCCTCTGTTTATTTTAGTATATGTTACGTAGACTATTAGTATATATTAGTAAAACAAGCAAAGAAAAAAAATAGAGTTTTTTTAATAGCCATTGTTAGTAATATTGGGAAAAAAGTTGCATAAACTTGTCAGATGGATGTGTATTTATCATTGTCAAAAATCTTTACTGATAGTCTCTATTTGTGCTTGATGGAATATGGAAAAAATTATGAGGGACATTTCTTTCTTGTCAAAAGGAAAACATAATATTATGGATCATGTAGTCTTACAAAATTGTTAAATGTTCTCAACAGTGAGATGACTGTTCATTTTCCAATGCTGATGTTCATGATCAAGAAAATAACATGAAGTAATTATGAGACCTTCTTCAGGAAAGGAAAAAGCAGTTAATTTTTTTCTTTCAGCTGAGGCAGTGACACCAATTTTATTTTCTCTTTCTACCCTGTAATTTAAGAAAACACACTGTTTAGATCCACAGCTAATCTGCTGACACAGAAGTAGCTTTATTTTGAGTTTGTGAAACACTGATAATAGGATAGAGACCTACCCTTGTTAAGTTTTAACTCACCCAATAAGACAATAACTTTGGCATACTCTGACCCCAAAGGCCTATCACGGAAGAAAAACACAGCACCATGCTGAGAAGTAACAGCCCATCACGTAATTGAGAGCATAACTGGACGACATGCTAATAAGCAGGTGTCTTGTGTTTTTCATGCTGGTGCGGAAGGTTCATATATCTGCCCTCTGAATAGTTTTCAGTGCTTGCAGTTTGGGCTATGACTGCAGCTGTGAAGGGGTGGGAAAGCCAGTTTATCTGACCTCTGTACTAAAATTCTGTGCTGAAAGTTTGTGATTTTCCCAAGCAATGCAGAACTGGAATACCGAATACAGGCTGCTTGCTTTTCATACAGCTCTTCATGGAGATGCATATCTGGACTATGGAAGAAATAGTCCAAATTGCTTCGTGATCCTATTCTCACTTGGTAAAGCAGCCCAAAAGATACTGTTTATAAACAGTGTCCTGTTGTGTGTGTTCAGGCAGGTCTTGGTGATACATGTGAGAGCAATTTAAGAAGTTTCTGGCTCCTGCTGTGAGCTCCACAGTTTATGTGAGTCTCAGGAAAAGTTAACAGTAGGCTTAATTTGGAGTTTAGGCTGTGAACTTAGGCAAGAAAGGTGCTGAATCACATTTGCTACAGCTGACTCAGCTCCTGAAGCAGTGCAAGTGGCAATGGGAACAAAGGTGTGTGTAAACTTCTTATCTCTCCCTGACATGAATGACCAAAGCTCATTTGAGGGCATCTGAAGTGCTTTACTTGCTGACCAGAGCTTCTGACATGTATTAAGGATGAAGTAGTACACACAGGAAAGGAGCTCTCTGTTACTATTTCTTCAGGAATAGACAGCAAAACACAGAATGCTGCTACACTTTTGACTATAGTTTGCCCACATCCTGTCAGGAGATCTTGCCTCCCAAGTTAATTAGAGTACAGTAGAGTTCTGGTCCAGACAAGTGTGACTGGTGTGATCAAACGTATGCAACAGATTCTTATAAGTAAGTGGGCCTTGTAATGGATTGGAGAACAATCAGCTGAGGGGGGTGGGTTATAAAAAGGGGTGTGCAAAATGGTGAGTGGCCTGGAGAGGGCAGCTGGGGAGAGGCTGTTTACTCTTTTTTTTTTTTTTTTTTCCCCCCAATAAAGAAGTAGGGGCATCAAAAGAAATCAGCAGAAGGCAGATTCATAACAAAAGTGTTTTTTTTCCACACAAGAAGAACTTAAACTGTAGAACTCCTGGCAGCCAGGTGTTGTGAATGACAGAAGCAGTCACAAAATTCAGATGGAGGCTAGAAGGAAAATACGCTGGGGGCTACTAAATGCATCACAAATATGCCTAGTTCAGGAAATCCTGAAGCCATAAATAGATTGAGACTCCATCTGAGACAGGCTACTGGGTTATGTAAACTGACACAGAATACTTAGTTTCTAAAGTTCCAATTTGTGAGAGCCTTGATGCCGTTAAGGAAGGAATCTGTTATGTTTGTGAATTATTCCAACTGGGGAGTGGGGTAGTATTCCGGAGTGTAGGACTGCCATTCAGAGGGACCTGAATGGGCTGATGGGAACCTCATTAAATTCAACAAGGTATATCCAAAGTCCTACACCTGGGCAGGAAGAATCTCTGGCAGTAATAAGGCCAGCTTGGGTTCTTTCTGTAGAAGAAAGACATAGGTAAACTGGAGCATGCTCAGTTAAGGGCCATTAGGAAGGCTAGAGCACGTGTTCTTTGAGGAGAGACTGAGGGAGCTGTGCAGCCGAGCAATGGAGCAGGTTGCCCAGAGGGGTTGTGGAATACCAGTTCTTGGAGGTTTTCAAGAGCCAAATGAACAAAGACCCAAGTAAACATTGTCTCAGTTCAGTGTTGCGCCTGACTAAATAACCCCCAAAGATCCCTTCCAAGTGGATTTATTCTTTAATTCTATGAATTTTGAGCTATATCCCCCCCCCGAGCTAGGTCACCACATGATTTCTGAGCAACAGAGTCTGTGCGAAGCAGGGGACAGAGCCATATGATTGAGGGAGGGGATGAAGCACATCTAATCAGCAGATCAATACCTGTCTCCAAGCCTGGTGTCACTGGCAGAATTTTGGGTTTTTTGATCATGGGGTGCTTTGCATGACACCTGCTGGCAACAGATGGGGTACACCTGTCTCAAAGGGAGAAAAGTAGCTTTGCACAGAGGTTAGCAGGGTTCATTGAAAGGGCTTTAAACTAGATTTGAAGGGGGAAGGGGATAAAACCAGGCTCGCTAGAGATAAGCCTTGGGGGTGGCATGCCAATGTTTGAGGGATGGTGTGCCAGTGAGGTCCATAGTGTACTCAGTACACTGGAGCACATTTGAAATGTCTTTATACTAATTCACACAGCATAAGGAATAAGCAAGAGGAGATAGAAGCCTTGGCCCAGTCCCAGAGATTTGACATCACTGGCATAAGCAAAACTTGGTGGGATGAGTCCTGTGACTGGGGTGCTGTGATGGATAGTTATAGGCTCTTCAGGATGGATGGGCAGAGCAGGCGAGGCAAGTGGGTGGTTCTGTGAGGGAGGGGTTTGACTCTATGGTGCTCACAGCCTTTGAGGGAAGGGTGAAGTGGAAAGCACATAAAGTGGATGTTGTTGTGGGAGTCTGCTATTGACCACTCAGCCAGGATGACAACACCAATGAATTGTTCTACAAGGAATTAAGAGATATCTCTAGATCAACTGCCCTTGTCCTTATGGGTGATTTTAACTTCCCAGACATCACCTTGAAATATACAGCTGACACAAACAGGACCAGGAAATTTCTGAAGCATGTTGAAGGTAACTTCTTGGTGCAGGTACTAAGGCAGCTGACTAGGAAAGGTGCCCTCCTATATTTGTTGTTTGTAAACAGAGAGGGACTGTGGGTGAAGTGGTAGTTGGTGGCTGTCTTGGTGACAGTGACCATGAAGTAGTTGAGTTTCAAATTATTGGCAATAGGAGAAAAACTGCCAGCAAAACTTCAACCCTGGATATGGGGAGAAAGGACTTGGGGCTGCTGAAGGAGCTAGTTAATAAGGCCACCTTAGAATCTGCTTTTGAAGGTATTAGGGTCCATGAATGCTGGTCACTTTTTAACAGCTATCTCTTAAGAGTGCAGGAGCAGGCAATTCCAAAGTGTCGGAAGAGCAAGTGGTGCAAAAGGCTGGCTTGGCTGAGCAAGGACTTTCTTCTAGAGCTTAGGTAGAAAAGGGGAGTGTATGGACACTGGAAGCAAGGACAGGTGACATGGGACAGCTACAGAGATGCTGTTCGCCACTCTAGGGAGAAAATTCTTGTGGCCAAAGCTTAATTAGAGTTCAAGCTGGCCAGCACTGTGAAGGACAACAAAAAGTGCTTTTTCAAGATACGTTAATAGCAAAAGGAGAATCAGGGTGAACATTGGTCTGTTGCTTGATGGGTTCGGTCACCTCACAAACAGGAATGTAGACAAAGCATTTTAATGCCTTCTTTGCCTCTGTCTTCAACATTGATGAAGGGCCCTGGGACCCCCAGAGCCCTGTGTTGGAAGACTGTGACTCGGGGGATGATAAACTCCCAGCTCACCCTGAACTTGCTCAAAACCTGCTGCTCCAGCTGGATGTGCATGAATCTATTGGGCCCAATGGGATTCATCCCAGGGTACTAAATGAGCTGGCCGATGCTATCGCAGGGTATCTCTGTTATTTTCCAGTGGTCTTGGGAGTCTGGAGAGGTCCCAGTCAACTGGAAGCTGGCAAATCTTGTCCCAGTTTTCAGGAAGGGAAAGAAGAAAGACCCTGGTAATTACAGGCTTGGCAGTGTCACTTCAGTGCCTGGTAAAATTATGGAGAAGGTTATTCTGGGAGTTATTGAAAAACACTTGAGAGAATGCCTTCACTGGTCATAGCCAGCATGGGTTCATGAGGGGAAAGTCCTGCTTAACCAAATTAATTTCCTTTTATGTCACCCATGTAGTTGACCAAGGAAAGCCAGTAGATGTGGTGGTTTGGACTTTAGCAAAGCTTTTCATAGTGGCTCACACTGTATCCTTCTGGATAAAATGTCCAGCAAACAGCTAGACAAGTCCTAATACGTTGGGTGAGCGATTGGCTGTTCGGTCAGGCTCAAGGTGTTACAGGTGTTATAAAGGGGGTTACATCAGGCTGGCAGCCAGTCACCAGTGGTGTTCCCCAGTGCTCAATTTTAGGGCCAGTGCCTTTTAATGTTTTTATAAAGTGCTCTGGATGCAGGATTTGCATGTATATTAAGTAAGTTTTCCAACAATACTAAAGTAGGAGGAGCTGTGAACTCCCTTGAGGGTAAAGAGGCCTTTACAGAGAGATCTGGATATACCAGAGAACTGAGCAGTCACCAAACACAAAATGTAACAAGAGCAAGTGATGGATTCTGCAGTGAGGTGATCCTACTTACACATACAAACTGGGGGATGAGAGGCTGGAAAACAGCCCCGTGGAAAGACATCTGGGGGTTTGGGTTGAAGGCAGGTTGCATATGAGTCAACAGTGTGCCCTGGCAGCCAAAAGGGCCAACCGTGTCCTGGGGTGCATCAAGCACAGCACGGTTGGCTGGTCGAGGGACTTTGTTGTCCCACTGTACACTGCACTGGTGCAGCTCCACCTCGAGTACTGTGCGTGGTTTTGGGTACCTCACTATAGAGTGACATCATACTATTACAGTGTGTCCAGAGGAGGACAACCAGGATACTGAAAGGTCTCAAGGGCAAGACTTACAGGCAGCAGCTGAGGTCACTTGGTTTGTTCAGCTTGGAGAAGGGAAGGCTGAGGGGTGACCTCATTGCAGTCTACAGCTTCCTTAAGGGGGATAGTGGTGGGGGAGGTGCTGATCTCCTCTCTCTGGTGACCAGTGATAGGATGCAAGGAAATGGAATGAAGCTGCATCAGGGGAAGCTCAGATTGGAAAGGTTCTTCACTGAGAGAGTGGTTGGTCGCTGGAACAGGCTCCCCAGTGAAGTGGTCACAGCACTAAGCCTGTCAAGAGTTCATGGAGTGTCTGAATGACACTCTTAGTCATATGGTTTGGTTTTAGGTAGTCCTGTGAGGAGCAGGGCGTTGAAATTGGTGATCCTTATGGGTCCCTTCCAACTTGAGATATTCTGTGCTTCCATGAACAGATCACCATTGGGAATGCTGTCTTCCAGGATACTATGGAGCACTTTTTAACGCAGTATTTATAGAAATTATTGATGGAGTCTATATGACTCATTATCTAATCCATCTACCGTGATGTAGATTCTAATAAAATGATTGATCTGGTAGGTTTATTGGTTTGGTTTTTTTTATTTTATTATTCTGTTTGTCCATTTCCCCCCTCCTGTTCAAATATGTTTAAACCGTATCTAGAATAAGAGCTCCAAAATTGTTTTGCATGCCTCTAACTCTGCTTAGTGAATCTGTTATCACAGTAATTGGATGGAAGAAGTGCAACAGAACTAAGTATAACTCTCAGTATTGTTACATGTGCAAGCAGACACTAGGCAAGTAGCAAAAGAACAAATGAAAAATGTTAGATAAACATCCATTTATGTTCAAGTAGAACAAACCCATTTTGGTTGTTTCTATTGCTCATTGTATGTTTTTAGTCATCAGGAATCAAACTAATCTTTTATGCAATTCTAGTGAAGCCAGTAAATAATATGGCTCATCTAATATTAAATGTAATAAAATTCAGAAATTAATTACAAGGAAGAAGGTAAATGGCAGATGGGAGACTTGGGATGGCTAAAGATTAGCCCATTTGCTTTTCAGCTTTTTGAAGTTGGATTCAAATTTCTGTTTCAGCAAGGCAGAGGTGGAATATATTTGGATCATCAGAATACAACAAAACCATCAGAAGAGCAAGCAACTTTGTCAGACTGTTCAAAACACAACAAAACAAGCAATAAGTGTGCTCCCCAGTTAGGAGTGATCAGTGTCATTATGTAATGCTTGCAGAACACTTACATGAACTATGTTTATTATGCTAGTGTTTCTACCCTGTGAACTACAGATACATAGGTTACTTATTAGGGATTTGCAATATGAACAGTATTTGTTATGCAATAATCCAATGGATGTGAAAATGTAAAGTGACATATAGATCTACTGGAAGAGCTGTAGTGATACACAGACTGGAAAATAATGAAAGCCACAGAATAATAACAGGACTGTCATTTGACTTTTATAAGGCATCCCAAAGTTTTAAAGCAAAGATTGTTTTGGACAAAGTCCAAGAATGAGGTAATGTTGAGGTGGTTATCTAGCTACTTTAGTTTCTGTATTCTTTCACATAATGCAGTTCAGATATATTGTGTTACACAAAGCTAGACACCATGTAAACTGAAAGATTACCTTGTTCTTGCTGTATCGTGTTAATTTGCTATACATGTTACATTTCTGCATGACTGTGATATTCTTTCATGTAGCCCAGCAGCCTTAAACTTTTCTGAAGTTGATTTCCGTTCATATTGTTGAAAATTTCACATCACTTTTTGTTGTCTAGCAAAAAGGTCTGAGGCTCACAAGGATACGGCTAGCAGTAAAAGCACTTTGGGCATGAGTGGTAAGCTCCAGACCCGTGATTAGATTTTTTATAATTTTGGGTGCCTAAATTTCAGTGTGGCTACTGTATAGAACACTCTTGTTGTTAAGGTACAGGCTTATAGGGAAGTCACCGTGGAATTAATCTGTTAATTTACAGCACAGCAGCGTGTCCAATAATTGCCAAAAAGTAACTGCTCTTACCTAGAAGCAAGTGAATAACTGATTACCCTTTCTCATTGACTAGCGAGAAAATGTTTACAAGAGGCAAAGTATGTACAGGAATTGTTGCAGTGGAATGACAAATTCATTGCATGTTCATGCATGTTCACTTCTTTTATCTTGATAAGTTGTTAGTAGTCTTAGAAAATATCATCTGCCTTCCTCTGAAACAAGACTTGCAGAAACGTTTGGATTCAGCATCTAAAACTGCTAATTGGTTTGGAAAAAATAGGTCTAAACCTAACATTCTCAAAAATAGCAGACCATTGAGGCAAAGAAATAGTTCATTGCATTGTCGTGTAGGACTTGCAGATAGCAGCAAAATTGTGTCAGACAAAAAGGAAGAGAATGTATTTATTAGGTAAGAAGTTGTATCACTATACTTGCTCAAATAAAAAGTAGTATATAAAGTCTGAAATAGGATTGTAAAAGGATTCATGCTCTAGGAATATAGTCAGTGATGTGGAATTCATCTGCTTTGCCTTCCTGTAGGAACAAGGAGTTCTTACTGGAAATATATTGGGTTGTAAAAAGGATTTGCATGTCTCTTGAGTCTGAGGAAGAGCCAATTGTTCTTACAGAGGGAAACTTCAGGAGCAGCAAAGCTCAGGAGAAACAACAGGATGAGTGAGGTCTATGTCTTTTTGAGTGACGTCTACTTCTTTTTGTCTCCCAGTAAGGGGAGAACTTTGGATGTAGTATATGTATGTCTTATTAGAAGCAAGAAGAAAATATTACTGTGATGATGTATGTTTTCCAGAAGTTTAACAAATCTACTACAAATTAGGCTCATCGTAATTCTCAGTATGATAAATGTCAGGGAGGATTTTGAACAACACCAAGGATAACATTTGAATCCTCTTGTTTTAAATGCAGAGACCTTAAGTAGTTGGGCACACAATTTTCATGCAGTACATCCATGATAAAATATCTTTGAAGGTGAAACAGGCTTAAGAAATTATCCCTTCCATACACACACAGTAATACCATTGTTTACTCTCCCCTTTTAGTGACAGTAAGCTGTTAGATGTTCCTGATGCATTGTTGGCTGTGTTCAGGTTGAAGGTAGTGTCTTCTCCTCCAAGACCCATTTCTTGAACAATGTTACTTCATTTTTTCTTGAGGATGAGAAACTTCTTAAGCGTGTTAATTGTTAAAGACAGCATTTTATGAACTAAAGCCTCATTCTTGACAGCTGCGTTATACATGGCCTCTCTTTTTTGCATTATTCAGTGGTGATCCTTGCTTTCACCAGACTGTGACCCTGTGTTGTATGAGAAGAAAATTCAGGACTTTTTCATATCTGGCCCCAGAGATAAAAAGGGAAATCATGTTCTTGTCCCAGACCTGTCTGTGAGCATAACATCAGGATCATGAAGCCAGGATATAGAAAGTATTGCTGCAAAAGTTATGTTTGATTGGTGATGACAGGAAATGTATGTAATTTGGGGGGGATAAGAGCAAGAATCAAGGAAAAAAAAAAACCTTCTGCTAGTAAAACAAGCATACTGAGTCTTAGAGAATTAGGTTATAGTCATCACATCACAAGAAAAAAGCACGCCAGAAGATGATCTTTACATGAATCAAAGCTGATCAATGCTTCTGGTTGCAAAGAGAAAATCAGGAGCATCATTAATCTGAAATGCTGCAGGGAACGCAGTTTCTTCATTTTTAAAAACTATTCTTACATAACTTTTCAACTTCAGTTGAGTTTCAGAAGTCACCTAGAAACTAAAAAGGAAACATAGGTACAATTTTTGCAGTAGATTTGTTTTACATCATAGGAGTATTGCTTTTGCTCTCCTGCTCCGAAAGCAGGCTATCTGACCAACAGAGATAAAGATATTATTTACTAAATTCAAGGATAACCAAAGTGATTCATAGATAATGACCAAATGGGTTCATTTCTGAATACAAACAGGTACCAACAAAGTAGTGTGTGGGGAGTTCATGTAAACGTTTTTACTTTTTAGTGAGAGATCTGCAATGATATATTTTCAAGACGTCAGGAGATACATCTGTTTTCTCAGTCTGATTTAATCATTCCTACTTCCTTGTAGCATAGAAATACTATAAGAATTAATTAGTTAATGGTTGTTCATTGCTGTTTTCCTAGGTGCCCTGTCCTGTTAAACTCAGCAGAAGTATTACAGCTCAAGTTTCGTTGTTTCAAAAGGCTGTAATTTATTGTGATAAAATGGTGCAGCTCTGCTGTTTTGACCAGGAGGTCAGTCTGAATGTGGAGTAAACAGGATGGAGTTGTACATATTCTTTAAGGAGGGAATGCTTCCCTCTCTCATCAACAGTATTTGCAACAGAGAAAAAGGAAACAGAGAGTGCAAGATGGTTTCAGGGAAATGAGAGAGTAGCAGGGAAGGAACATGGCTGAAGGCCAGGTGAGATTGTTAGTAAGGAAGCAAGTCATTGGCAGTGGCTGTTGGCTACCACGCTTATTCACAAACATTAAAAAAAAAATCTTTAGGGAAAAAAGTATGTTACTAGAATCATCAGCTGTGTAGTACACTTACCAAATTGGCCAACTGCATTTACAAAGCAACAGCGCTACTTACTGACTGCATGAGTTCTCATCTAAATTCCTGTTACACAAAGGAAAGAAAAAAGGACTTTCCTCAGTACTGGAAATGAAGTGTTAAACTGTGCGTGCTAATATTGCCTGGCGCCACCAGTGATGTCCTTGATGCTTCCTGCCAACCACAACACCATCTCTCTCTCTCACCTGAAGGAGATCAGTCTCTGCTCGCTATAGCGGCTACTGTAGGTCTAAACTGAATCTTTCTGTAAACAAACATTGTAGCAGTAAGCCGAGCTAACAGAGGATTCGTACAGACCAGAAAAAAAACCCTACCCAAACCCCAAATCAACCAAAAAATTTAGTGTTACTCCCTAACAGAGTAGATCTGACTATCCCCCATTGCCAGAATGTGGTGTCTACTTTCCTTTGACACACTCATAACATTTCCCTTGCTGCTCTTTTGTCCTCACCATTGTCTTGCCTGTTCCCTCCTGAAAAACAAACCAGCAAACAAAAAAAGCCCAGAAACATCATTTTGGATCAGGAACAGCAGCTGGAGCAATGCCAGTTCCTCTGCAGATTCCTGTCCCTTGGTTCTTGGCCAGCAGCACACTGGGGGTGGTCAGAGGAAGGTGTGGGAGGGAGGAGGTCCGTTCTAGAGCATTCATTCTCCTTGCCCAGGCTGCTTCTGTGGACCAAAGAGTAAACAGCAGTTTGCAGCAGTCTGCGTCATGTGAACAAAAAGTGAGACACTTGTGGTAGGTGTGCCCACAGCTTAGGTAAAAAATTGGAGCCATAGGCACAGCTCAGCAGTAGGCTTTCTGGTCTCACAGTTCTGGAGTGACAGCTCTCCTCCTCAAAATAAATACAACCCTGGTGCCATGGTAAGAACCTGCTGCCCATAGAGAGGGCTTGAATGTTTTTCTAGTGTCTGTGGCATTTCTGAGTGCTTGAGGTGTTGGCACTTCTCTTGCCTGCAACAAGGCTGATGCTCATTCCTGAGCTTGACAGTAGATGTGGAATTAACACCCCACTGGAGATGCATGGGACAATTCATACCTTCCACTGTGAATAAAGACTTGGAGTGGGATGAAATGGGACATTACCATGCTGGATTTTGCTTCTCTCTAGAGCTCTCTTGGGGCTCAGACTCTCTCAACTTTCCCCAGTCTCACAAATGACCTCTTCTTTTTACATACTGACACAATGTGGTCAGATATAATTGGTGAGAGGTAGCATCATCTGGGACAGTGAGCTGAATCAACTAATTTGTGTAGCAAAGACAAAAAGGCGTTGACAAAGCAGTAGGAAGACCTTGCTGCATCTTACAGATATTTGTGGAAGAGTTTGCTTGTACAAGGACACCCCACTCCTAAGGGTTTAAAGATGTTCAAAGGACTTGCTGCATGGATACAGAAAGTGCATCATGATCTGGGGCACCATGGCTGGGCTGATCATCAAGAGCAATCTAGCAAAGTGTTGGCTAACATTGTGTACTTCCCAAGAAGCAGAGAATCGTAACCATTTTGGGTTTTATTTGGATGGTCTCTGTTCCTACAGAGATTGTTTGTTATGATGTATGACTTTGCTGGGTATGGTACAGCTGTTATCTTGGATATTTGCCAGTGACTTTGTTTTAATATTCTGACACACTGTTCCACTTTCAGTGGGGGTAGATGACTGATACAGATATTGAAATATTTCCTCTGTTTATTTTTCTGGCTCTTTCTAACTAATTCAGGGTTGCCAGGCTTTGATTTGAGAAGCATGGTAGGTGTTGGCATAATGGTCCTAATAGTGTTCTATAAAATGTATTGGGTGTTTAAACTTTTGCTAAATGTGAAATTACCAACTCTTCTATATTTTTGTTTACTATTATTATTTGGTTTGTTTATTTATTATAATTCATGTTTATCTGACAGGTCAGGATAATTTTCAGGATCCAGATTATGAAGTTCAGCAGGGTTCCAGGGTCTGAATAGAAAATGAGATGCCATCTGCTCTTTTAAAGGATTTTTTTCTTTCAGTCTCTGCAGTCTTTTTAGCTTAGTGGTTCCTAGAGAAACAAAGCCGAAGGACAACATACCTGTCATTAGCCCTAGTTCAAGAAAATACATTTTTGGAGATTTGAACTTAAATGTTTTTTTCCAATATTGGAATGCTTTAGCTCATTTCATATTAAGCCTTGATCTCATTAGGAGTCATGGAAAGCTGCTTTTAACAGTTCATTCAAAGCACTGAATTTGTAGCATCCATCTGTTTCCCAAGGTACCAACTTTTATAAAGTGAATTATGTAACAGGTGAAGACAAACTTCTACCTTGAATGACTTAGAGTGTTGTTTCTCAGGCACTTTAGTCCCTTTTTTTCTTCAGTCAATGATTCTTTACAAGCTCTACTGTAACATTGAAGACATACATGAATGTGCTTTGTGCTTTTCCTTGCTGTCCCATACCAGCTTCCTCATTAAGTCTGTAGATCAGTTCTCTATCTTAGGTTTACTTGTATTCTGTTGTCTCTGAGAATAGGTCAGTACATAGCTGATTTTATTCATCCCAGACCAACAATTGAGCCTGTTTAGTTTGTAACTTGGAGATGTTTGGTTTTGTGGGTTTTTTTTTGTTTGGTTTTTGTTGGTTTTTTTTTTAACAACCAAGGGCAAAGAAATATGCCTAGGAAAAGATAGTTTTTCTTCTCTGTATTACAGTCTTTTTGGATTTCTTAAATTAATGTCTAGAATATAGTGTAGGTCTCCAGGTGCCTTCAGATATGCAGCCTTAGGAATTTTTTCAGTACAAAGATAATTTTCGCTTGGGAAACTGTAAAAATGATACAATGACCTTCTTAGTTCTCCTGCTGGACTTTTATAGGCAGACTTATATAGATCTCTTTAGGTATTACATTTTTGCCAAGTCCTTCTTTTCTTCTGGTATTAATACACATACTTCATGCAAGCATGCTGGCAAACTATAAAATTCATAGGTAAAATTATCCATTTTAATTTTTAGTGGATAGTCTGCAGTATTAGTCTGTGGGTGAGCTGATTAAAACAAAGATCTTGACTGTACTTTTCTGCAGTCCGCATAAAATAACTATGCTGTACAATAAGGAGAATAATGCTAAAATTAGAACTAAAAATCATGATTGTGTTGCCCCAAACACTGTAAAAAAGTATTACAGTTAAATTTAAAAGTAAAAAAAGTAAACCTACCTAAGTGATAGGTGTTTGCTTTAGGAAAGGCTGAAGAGCCATGGGGGTGGATCCCACATTAGCTAGCTGTTAGACATCTGCTACTTTCCCCTTCGCCGAGGACTTTGAGAGATGCTGACTGTGCTAGCAGGTCACATCTTGCTCACATCTCTCAGAACAGGACAAAGGAATTCCTGAGATTGTTCCTGCCAGTGTGTGATGCTGAGATGACCTCTGTCTATCCACCAAATCCTACTTGCAAACACACACAATGAAGCCAAGCAAATCAAATATGCAAAGTTCTTCCTTGTTTGACTGTCTTCTTGCATTCATATAGAAATAAATATTAAACAGTGCAAATGAATTCATGCTTAAATATACTGAAATCAATTATGATTGTTTAACATCTTATTTTTAATAACATCTGAAAAGAATGCTATCAAAACCATTACATTCTTTTAAAGAAAAGGGCAGCAGCTTTGGTATAGAAACAACTAGATGGTGCTCCTCTGCTTTGGAATTTGTCAGAGCTGCAAGACAGGTGAACTAGAGAAGGAAGATATAATCTCCAGGAAAAAAATGTGTAATAAGAATCATCCTGTTTATAATGTTTGTTACAGATGCCTAGAAACATTTGCTGAGTTACAATTAAGATTGTAATTTAGCAAAGATAGAATAATTGCTTTGCAAAATGTTACAGCCTTTTCTTATTGTAAATTGAGTGCTTAGCAGGGTAATTCTCCCCACATATATGTATTGGAACACAGGTATAATACTTCATAGTGTTCCTTTTAAAAATACATTAAAAACATTCTTTTAAGGATTTTCTCTAACAGGTTCTAGCAAATAAAGCAATCCTTGTTGCAATGACAGTCACAAACTGGGGGGAAATCCTGCAACAGTGCCAATATCTGAATAAGGCCCCAAATTTAAACTATCTTTTAGTGAAATAGCAAATGCAAAAGCATGCCATTAACTTGACAATCACAATTTCAATTTAAAATTATGCAATTCCTAAGTATCTCCTGAAATGCTAGGCCATTGTAAGATGAGAGAACTTTTTTTCCCTATTTTCTGATCATTTACTATGTGCTCCTGGTTATATGTTATATGAAATATATGTTATGACTTGGGAGGTTGTGCTTACTTTCTCAGATTTTGCTAGGCATGGTATTTAGTGGCAACATTAACAGGCAAGATCAGAGAATCACAGAATTACAGAATGGTTGGGGTTGGGAGGGACCTCTGGAGATTATCTAGCCCAACCCCCTGCTAAAGCAGGTTCACCCAGAGCAGGTTGCACAGAATCGCATCCAGTTAGGTTTTGAATGTCTCCAGAGAAAGGAGGAGACTACAACCCCTCTGGGCAGCCTGTTCCAGTGCTCTGTCACCCTCAGTAACGAAATTTTTCCTCATATTCAGGTGGAACTTCTTGTGATGCAGTTTGTGCCCGTTGCCCCTTTTCCTGTCTCTGGGCACCACTGAAAAGAGCCTGGCCCCAGCCTCTTGACACCTGTTCTTAAGGTATTTGTAGACATTGGTAAGGTCCCCTCTCAGTCTTGTCTTCTCCAGGCTACACAGGCCCAGCTCTCTCAGCCTTCCCTCATAAGTGAGATGCTCCAGTCCCCTCATCATCTGTGTAGCCCTCCGCTGGGCCCTCTCCAGCAGTTCCCAGTCTCTCTTGAACTGGGGAGCCCAGCACTGGCCACAGCACCCCAGATGCAGCCTCACCGGGGCAGAGCAGAGGGGCAGGATCACCTCCCTCCACCTGCTGGCCACGCTTCTCCTAATGCACCCCAGGACACCTGGATGAAAACCAGAGATACTCAGACAGACTGATGGAAGGCAGTAGAAAGGGGCAGAGGTTCACGTTATTGTCTTAGTTATGTGCAGACCCCACTTTTTTTCATAGTAGAAAGATAAAGTATTTTGCAGGGTTAGAAAGGAAATCTTGCGAAGAAATTTGGAATGCATTTCTGAGCTGTTTTGTCAAAAAGATGAAATGTTTTGAGCAAGTGAATAAAAGTTTCTGTGTCAGTGTAGGTATCTTAGGGCATGGAGAAAATTATGGTAATGTGTGTGATCTGTGAGGCATTGCCTTTTCCTCCTCTCACTGACATGAAAATAATTTAGTTTGTATGAATTTTAGCACTGAACACTATCTTATCTTTGTCATGTTTTACCACTTATTTACATATCAATAATAAAATTTAAAGTTCCTGAAAATACTTTGAAGTATCGTACATTTTATCTATTTATATTCTTGCAATATGAAGCAGCATTGCCACTTTTATGCTCTGGCATCATTTAATGTGCACAGTTGTGTAGAACTTGTTATTTATCATACGGAAAGATAAATGTGTCCCCAGTATAAACAGGAGAATGAGAAAATGCTACTGTATTGCTGCATGTGCTTGAGAAGTGTGTTATTTTCCAAAGGAAAAGTGTAGCTCTGTGTAATTCACTAAAAGCAGAAGATAGAAATAGCAAATTTTTCAAGCTGCTACTAAGGCGCTTCCTGTTTTTACTGATGACCATGTCAAGTAATCATGTTCATATACCAATCAAACTCAAACTATCATCTTTTCCTTAGTGACCCCACAGTAATGGTTTATAGTAATTTGTGATTAAGTAGTACATTAAGTTTTTCTAGTCATACTGGTCATTTGTCACTGCCAGATGTGGAGAATAAAGTTAATTTCAATCCTAATAGAGCCCTATCTTGGCACTGGGGTCCAGCATTTTTTTATAAGTTAATGATCTGAGATATTATGCTTAGAGCTTTGAAATTAGCACATAAAGAACAGACATTCCTTCTCTGCCCACTTGACTACATTACCTGGTGATCAAATGACTTCTTTATTAAGTAATTTATTGAATAACTAGGATACTATTCAACTGACTAGGTAGGCTTTACCCAGAACGCTTCCTCTGCCTTTTCCATGGTGACAGGATGTAGCAGGGCATTATCCAGCTATCCCCCTCTCTCGAGACTTCTGCTATACTCTCCACCCCACTCTTAATCTTCTGGTGCAGTCAGACCCTATCTGTTCCCGAGTTTCTTTGTTAGTCCAAGGTCTGTGTGTCTTTGCTTGTCAATTAGTCTTCCTATTCTTCCCGTGCCGGCGTTCCGGCAGCCACAGCAGGGTATGTACCTTGCCTTGGTTCCCTGCAGTACCCCGGATCTTCCTGAGATCTGTGCCACTGCCTCACGCATGCCCTTTCCAATCTCATCCCCAATGCCTTGCCAGTTAATTTTGGAGACTAACCCCTCTGATTCTTTCTTTGTACTTGTTTGCATCCTGTTCCTTGGTTCTTGTTTTTCTGTCTGTCTTGCTGTGTATTTGCCAACCCAGCTGTGGTTTCACTTTCTAGTTTCTGTTGCGCAATAGTGGATACCCACAGCACTCCTAGTTCCAATTACTTACTACCTTCCCTCGCATGTTCTTTTTTTAGTACTAATTCACCCTCTCATACCTGTTTAGGCTCAGCTTGCTTCTTTTCCAGTTTTGAATGTTCACAGTTCCTCAGTGGTCAGTGAATGCAGAGGAGAGTGCTCCTGCTTTCTGTCCAGAATTTCCTCTGTGTCCAGAATTTGCTCCTGGACTCCTTGTGGCCTGCAGCCACCCAAACTGGCAGCTGCATAGAAAGTATAGAAAGTATTACTGTGCACTGGCTGAAGCAGGCTCACCCAGTAATAAAAGCATCTACATCAAGCCAAACCTGTTAAGATCAAAAGTTTCTTTTCTACAAAGAATGTGTAAATGGCATCATCCCGAGTTCTCTGACCTGGAGAATTTTAGATATATTTGCATGAAGTTAGATAAGGCAAGTTTTAGAAATATGCTTTAAGTCAGAGCGTTTGACTGCCAGATCCTTACAGGGCAAATAGTCCTCAGAGTACTTTTCCTTTGAGTTTACAATATAACTTACCCTATATTGACCCTCAGGAGGAGTTAAATCAGTTTAGCAAAGATTTTCCCAAAGAGTTTGGCCTCTGAATTAAAAAGTTTCATTTGAAACCAATACAATTTTGCAAGATTATATGCAGCTAAGTGCAGAATACTGTAATGGGAAAAGTCAACCAACCCAAACAACAGGCAGTCCCACAAATCTTATCTATAAAAATGCAAGAGATCACCGGATGTAGATAAGTAATTTAGCATACATATATATGACTTTAGTCTTCTTCACCCCCACTCTAATGTTACTTGTCTTCCTTGTCTTTAAACCGTTGAAGCTGTTGAACACTATCTGTTGAACTGTCTGACAGTGGCCTCAGGGTTTGCTGGTAATATTAATATTGGAAAAGAATGATTTGTAAATCACTTGGGATATCCCAGGAAAGGCATTCCCTAGTCATGATTTTGAAGTTTGGGACTAGAAGGTAGGAGTAACCACTCATTGTCCATTCTACTTTAATCCATTTGGATATAATCTTAGGGTTTTTCTCCCACTCTTTTTCAAACCTATAGTAATTAATAATAATAATTTAAGGTTTCATACCCTAAGCTGTAATAACCATTCAGCAGCCATGGTTCCAATTTTGTACTGAAGGACAACGGTGTGCATAACGTGTGTCTTTCCCTAATTTCCCTAGGCTTTTGTTACAGCTAATTGAAAGCCTCCTTCTATGGATGGTTCAGAGTTGGACCCAAGTTAAACTACTCTGTTTTTTCACTTGAGAACTTCTTTCCTCTATTGATTTTAGAAAGAATCCATAGGGATTCTTCTCACAGTTTTTAAATTAATCTCTTATGAGTAAGTCATCCCTATTTGATATTGAGTGATTTCTATGTCATCATAGGTTTTCTAGGGCATATCAGAGATTATTTAAAATAGAAAGTAAATACTGGACAATGAGTTTGTTACCTCATATTAGTTGTCTTAATTATTGTTCTGCCCTAGTGGTAAGTTACAGAATATTTACAGCATTGAATTGCCTTAGAGCATGCATAGTAAGTAAAATAAACTTTTCTATCCTGTAAATTCCATGGAATTCTGTGCAATTACTCACTGAACAAGTATCCCTAAATCTTCACAGGTTTGAAAACTACTGCACTGTCATACTTCCTACAGAGAAAGCTAAAAAGAAAGCACAGCCTTTGAAGCAGTATTCAATATTGAAACAATTGCTGAGCTTAAACACCTACCAATATTTTAATTTCAATGATTTTATACCAAATATTGCACTAAAGATACTGACATTTTAACATTTCTTTTTTTGCCTTTCTTTTTTGAATCCAAGGACATCCCTATCACACGGATGCTGGTTATTCTGATGGTTTTCCTTTGTAAAAATTGTTCTGCATATCAAGCTATAATAGATATGCAATAGTCCATGCAAAATTGCAGAAACAAGGTATCTTTACTAAACATCTTTTCAATTCTAAGTAGAAAATTTTATTTTACATAGAGAAAGTAAAAACACTATTTGCTGCTGATTTTGTCTTTGTAGATTCTTTGTACTGCGTGAAAGGTCTTATTCACAGGCATAAGTTCATTGTTACTTATTTATGATTTTTATTTGCCATTTGTCTGTTCAGTCTTATCTGACTTGCATTTATTTATTTATTTATGCTCAAAGGAATTATTATGGGATTGTTTTTAAATTTCTTTTGATCATGGCTTATCCAGGTCTTTTTCTCTTTTGATCATGAAGAGAAGTATAAAACAATCTATTTGTGAAATCCTTTCAAATAAAGATAAAACAGGTCCATATCCAAAATATCTTTCCTGATATGGAAAGCACAGAGGGAATGCATTACCTCTTTCAAAGTTGACTTTGTACATATTCAAGGCATGTAAATAGGAAAAAAAAAAACCTAAGAAAAAACCCAGACTAAGCAAAAATTTAGCTTCAAACTGTTGTTTAAAGGACCTTCAGGGTGATATAAAGTATTTTAGACTAGTGATATGACGTGCTTAGTATGCACATACATAACTTCTATATTTTTATTATAGTGCTGTGTAAACAAGTTTCATTAGGCATTTGGATAACTTGTCTTACAGTCCAGCAGAATTTTTTTTTCTACTTTAAATTCTGACTCATAAAGAATGGGATCCTGCAGTTTGCACCCAAACACATTTTAAATGTGTATTTCTTGTCTTCATAATTATCCTAGAATGAGGGTCTGAATGTTCCCTACACAAATGGAATTATTAAATGGTAAATAAAAGTAACAAAAAAAGACTCCACTTTTTAAAGTAAGAAATAATTAATATTTTAACATTAGGTTTTTTTCCTTTACTCATTAGTTTAGGATTCCAACTAATGGTCAAAGAGAGTGAAATGGAGACAGAATAAATCCATACTCTGCTTTTATCTTTGTCTTCCCAACCACAGGGTTTCTTTCTGATTTAGTTTGATTTCATCATGCATCTCCTAAAGTTCAAAATTCAAATTTACATCAAAGAAGTCTTCCTTATCTGCACAAGTACCTTTGCCATAATTTTATGACAGTCCAATTATTTGATCTACTTTTGTATAAAGACACAGTATAAAGCAGGACATCAGGGGGTATTTACAATGCCTAACTTCAGACACAGGAGGCTAATTTCTCTAGGCTTCCTCAATGTTTGGTAGAGATCCCTTTATGAAATACTTCAGAGTAGCAGCCTAGTTTGGTTTGCTGTGAGGTGCCTTCTAGGGAAAAATGTTGTCCCTCTACAGTATACAACAAGCCTAGAGAAGTAACATTCTTGTGACTTCTGTATAGGCTGCCACACCTTCTGTCCCCTCTTGGTTATTTGAGATTGTGTTTCCTAATCTATACTTTAACAAGGGCTAGACTTTCAGAAATCTTGAAAACCCAAAATTCACTTTGATGAACATTTACAGGTGTTAAATTTTAACAGCCTTCCTGCCTTGGTATACACAATTGTATATACATTTAGGGCCCATGTATGATAGAGATGGATTTTTTAAAAATTGTCATATATATTTTATATATGTCATATCTGTTCATTATAATAAATATATGCATTATATAATCCATATTGTCTATATTGCCTATATTACATCTCTTACACAAATGTTAACAACCACTGAATCTTCATATTTAGACAAGCATAGTCTTTAATTTCAGGTCACATTTTTGAAGAGCTGCGTAGATTGTGATTAATGGTTCTATCTCTACTCTGTACTTTTATCACTATAATGAAAATAGGGACATTGCCTAGTAGAAGTTGCATAAATGTTTTAAGTATTTAAAAAAGCAAGTAGCTGCTTCCCCTAGTTTTGCGTTTTGTTTGAAAATATTTCCTATGGGATCCTGCCAAGCAGGTTCCTGCCAAGCTGAAATTTGCTGTCCTTAGGTCTAGGGTTGTGATTCTTACTCACTTTCCTATGAATTTTAAACTCCATGATCTTAAGGTCACTGCAGCTAAGGCTGCCCTTGACCTTCACATCCTTGGCCATTTCTTAGTTACACGAGAGTAATAGGTCCAGCAGAACATCCCCCTAGTCAGTTGGTCCTCTTCATCGGGAGGAGCTCAACTTGTTGTCAATGCACCATGCGTCCCAGGGCATATGAAAGTGATGTGTCTAAAGAAGCTTTCATCTTCTTGTATTCCTGATCAGGTGATATGTAACAGATACCTACCACAAAGTCACCCAAGTTGGTCTGTCCTCTGGTGCAAAAAAATTGGACAAAAATCTGTTGCAGTGCTTAGTCATGGGAGCTGTCCCACCGTATTTCTCTGTCCCAGTGTTATCACTTCTCTGCAAATAGGCAAGCAGTTCTAATTCCCACATTGTGTCTGTTTGTGTAGAGGCACTTGATAGAGGCCCCCACTCATGCTGTACTTAGTGGCAGAGTGTTAGAACCTCGTGCTTCTTGTTTTCTGCTGGACACATCCTCATCTTCCCCATGGCTTTCACTTCTGTTCAGGTTATAGTAACTCTAGTTACATATTTAGCTATGGATCAGAAGGGGAAAATATTGTTCTTTAGATGAAAGCAGTAGAGAGAGAATTAAAATAGTACATTATTGTTTCCATGAGGTATAGCAAGCATATGGACCCTGATGCAGAAAGTTACATAAGCAGACATATTCCTGTAAGGAATTTGACTGTATGGTGCAGAGTATCTGAAGACACTTAAAACATTGGAAAATCCATAGTAAGGAATAGAATATCTGCTTTGGAGAGGGATTTATAAACTGTTCATGTTGCTACACACAAAGATATGTTTCTACCCTTGGAAAAGTCCAAGGTTTTGAATAAAGCAATAGTTGATGAAGGATTTATCCCTTTGAAAGTATTACATTCTGAAAATATATACAGTTCAGGATTAAACTTCTAAACTGTGAGAAGTACTTGGATCAATGCTTGATACAGCAAGATGCTACAAATGCTCTTTCAATTCAGTGTTTTATTTGTGACATGTCTCCTGGCACGATATTATTACCTGGCAGCCTTTGAAAGCTGTTACGGCACTTGTACTCTTCTCAGAACTAGAGTAACTGCGCTTTTAGAGTAGACCTCAGGAGAGGATATGCACCGAATTTAAGTACCCACTCAAATCCCACCTCATCTATCAAAACAGGCTCTAAATGAGTTATAAAGGTTAGACAATGGTGGTGGTTTTTTTTTTTTTTGTTTCTTGTGCAGGGGTTGTTTTCATTCTGTGCACGTTTATAGGTGTATCACTGAAGATTCTGTGTACCTGGTGTGTCTCCATGTAACCTTTTTAATTTACATCAACCAAAAAAAAATTGCTTCTTTGTTTTACAGACCTTGGTTTAAAATGCTAGACCAGTTTTCACTTACCTCACTCCTGTCCAGATCAGCGAGTTAGACAAAGGACTCATCCATCATAATTCTGAAGCCAGATTCCTGTTTGGTATGAAACCATTAAAGCTGCAGAAAAAAATGTGACTTAAGGACCTCAACCTTTCCCTTCCATAGAGTCAGAATATCCTTTTCCAAGCACCTGTCCCAGCTGCCCTCATAGGAATAGCAAAGCATGGAAGAAGCGAGGCTAGGCCCTGACAGATTGTTGGCTGCCATGACATTTGGCAGAAGCCAGAATAAACCACTCAATCTCTGACCAGGAGAAATTAGGTTAGCTTAGAAAAAGGACTGCAGAAAACAGAAAGGCACTTATATCTTCTGCTGAACAAAGCACAAATTCAGAATATCCTTCCCCATTTTCTGAGCACTACAAGCAAAATTAAGAATTTTTTTTTTTCAGTATAGCATATTAGAAAGAATTGTGTTCCGCAAGCTTGTTGCACTTGGCTGTGGGCACCATGGGAGGAAAAGGCTTGTGAACATGAGTAAGTGCTCAAATGAATCTCCAATTTTAGTTTCATCTCTTCAAGTCTATGTTCTTTTTTTCCTGGATTTTCCTGAGGCATATATTTTTTCTTTATTACAGTGACTCCTTCTGTCCTCTTCCCTACACTGTCTACACAACAGCATTTTCCTTCTTATGTTTTGTGCTTTGACCTCTCAAGCCCCTCACCTCCTCCGAATGTATTGTTTCTGCATCAAGAGAGAGGAGCACAACCACTGGGGAAAAAAACCAACCAGCTAGTTCTTCAAAGAACTAGACTGAAGCCTCAGTCTCAAACCCGGGTACATATTTCTGGGTATGAAAGAAAAGCAGATGAAAGGCTGGTGAGGTGTTTTGAGCTGTGTTAAGGCAGAAAACTCAGAGGGGAAAAGAGAGGAACTACCCATGAAGTACAAGGCATAGCCTGAACAAGTCTTGGGAATGTGGTCCTGAGAAAGGCAGCTTTTGGGATGAAGAACTCCAGAGCAGAGCTGTACATTAAGGGACTTATTTCTTTCTGTGTTCACAATAAAAGGTTTTTATATTTTTTAATGTTGATGTAAATTAACAAGATTGTGTCATCAGCATCTCCTCACACAAACTGCCTGCCAGCCCCAAAGTCTGGCTAACTGCTTAGGTCAAAAACGGGTAACAGTATATATTTATGTAGAGTGAATAATACATGAATCCCTCACTCTCCAAGTGTGATATTGTGTTCTTTAGAATGCCATTCATTAATCTGGCACAAAATTAATATGACAAAAATAGTGGGAGCAGGTCAATACAGTTAAGGACAATTAAGAACTGATTAGCCCTTGAGAAGCCAAATGAAAAGAGACTTTCCCCCCATGACTGGAATGGTTGAATTAATTGATAAAACCAAGAATCATTCTTTGAGTTCAAATTCTGTTGCTCCTCACAATTACTGAGATTTTTTTTTTATAATTTAATATTGGTATGTGTTGGTGATATTGCACAGTGCCTTAGGTCCCTTAGCCTTTGTAGTGCTAAGGGCCTTCTCTTCACATTTCTATAGTCTGCTTTTTGCCTGCAACTCTGTAAACTTTCAACCGAGCTGCTGAACATCTCTTAGGGGAGGACAGTTGCCTGGAAACTCCCATCACTTCTCAGTTGGCCGCTAGGGAGTCTCCCCTTCCCCTTCCCCTTCCCCTTCCCCTTCCCCTTCCCCTTCCCCTTCCCCTTCCCCTTCCCCTTCCCCTTCCCCTTCCCCTTCCCCTTCCCCTTCCCCTTCCCCTTCCCCTTCCCCTTCCCCTTCCCCTTCCCCTTCCCCCTCTTTGCCTCACCTGTGCCTCTTTTTGTTTTCATTGTTCCCCAAAAGTAACTTTTGATGTTAATTTTGCTATATGCCTTTCATACAGACCCTGCTAATCTTTGCACATGTGAACCTGTCAGAAAAAAACCCAAACATTAACTTTAGAAAAAGAATCAAAATAGTCTTTAATTTACCCATTATAAAGCATTTAACTGAAGAGGAATTTTCATGAGAAACATAAAAGTACATCTATACATTTTCACAATGTCTTAACATCTTTAATCTATTCCAACACAAGCTCAAGACCGATATGCTTTTTTGTGGACTATCAATATTTGATATAAAGTATTCCTTGAACAGGAGTCCTGAAGATCTCTAACCAGTGGCAAGTGCTTTTTACAACTAGTTCTAGCTTCCTAGAGTGGCTGCAAAATAACCGTTAATGTCATTTGCTTCCAAACATTATCTGTCCGTGCAAGCACAGTATCAAGGAGAGACCTAAGGATTTTTGAGAGATTAGTAAAGCAGTCCTTTGTACTGTTTGTTTGCCGTCTCACTCAGAAGTGGATCCCATCACAATCTGTTGCATTATTTTTTTTTTTAAGTAACTTGTATGAATTTATCCTGCATCTAGCATAAATCACACAATCTGTGTAACTTTTTGCATCATTTAACAAGTAGGATGGGGTGCATCAAACAGTGTAATCAGCCGGTCAAAACAGGTGAATTGATTATCCCACTGTATTCAGCACTGGTGAGGCTTCACCTTGAATAGTGTGTGCAGTTCTGGGCCCCACGATTTAAGAAGGATGTGAAGGTCCCTGAATGCATCCACAGGAGGGCAACAAGGCTGTGACAGAGCTGGAAAGAATGTCCTGTGAGGAGTGGCTAAGGACTTTGGGCTTGTCTAGTTTGGAGAAAAGGAGGCTGAGGGACAACTTCATGGGTCTCTGCAGCTTCCTGAGGGGAAGTGGAGAGCGAGGTGCTGAGCTCTTCTCCCTGGTATCCAGTGATAGGACACGTAATTGTTCAAAGCTGCACCAGGGGAGGTTTAGACTGGACATTTGGAAGCATTTCTTTACCGAGGATGGTCAGACACTGGAACAAGCTTCCTAGAGAGGCGGTCAATGCCCCAAGCCTGTCAGAGTCTGAGGCATTTGGACGATGCCCTTAAAAATATACTTTAACTTTTGGTCAGCCCTGAGGCAATCAGACAGTGGTACTAAATGATCATTGTAGGCTTCTTCCAACTGAAACTATTCTATTCTACTCTATTCTTTTCTATTCTGTTCTGTTCTGTTCTGTTGTAAATGTTGCAACCAATAGTAATTCTGTACTTCATTTACACTTCAGATGTCTCCCCAGGCTTTCTTTTAAGGTCTAAACACATGCTTTCATAAGTCTGCTACATACCACAGATGATGATGTTGTGGTTGTAATATTCATCTGATACCTATTTCTGTTACTCCACTTTATGCATAAAGTTCTGCTGTGTTTTCTTTTAACATTCTAAGCTACTGATTAGTTTCAAGATGCACTTTCTCTTTTGAAAAGCAGGGGAAATAAAAATCTTGCTAGAGAAATATTTCATTCTTTCTGCTTCCACCACAAATGCTGAATTTCTTTCAATATGGCCTGAAGCCCAGGATAGGCAATATTCTGTAATGTACCAGTGACAGGATTAAGATCTAGTATTTTGTGATCCATCAGTGTAGAAATGGGAGCTGTATACCATTGGAAGGGCAGATCATTGGAAAGGAAATGGAATGTGTGCAGTACTTTCTATCAATCATGTCATTGCTGAAATATCAGACCTTGCACTTGTCATATTAAGTCATATCAAGTTATATTTAATTATTACATTTCTAGAATGTGTTAGTGATCATTTCACTCTTCTTTAGAAGTCTGCACAGTTATACTCCTGATATTAGAGGATTTATTTTGTTGCTGGAGTAAGATGAAAATGACACTAATATTATTTCTTAAATACAAAAAATATTTGCATAGTATTTTATGGTTAAGTCTAAGAAATACAGAGAATGTCTGACAGATGATAGAGAGATTACATTGTCATTTACTTGGCGTGCATAAATATAAGGCCAAAATTGCTAGATCATCTGTTTGCTCATAACAGGTCATTGCATTTCGCATTGTTTTTCAAAGGCACATATTTTGAAAATAGATCAATTCTGTAATTGAAGCTTTTTGTCAGTAATGGGAAAATTCAATGGTTACACATTCTTATTACTGAAATTTTGTGCCTTAGGTTTCACATGAGTTTCTGTGGATTGAACTTCAAGCCAGTGGTTCCTGCTTTGCTCTCTCCTGCTAAATCAAATAGCCTTAGCACCTGGTGTTTTCTCCCTGCAAATGCGCTTATATTCAGTAATCATCTCATAGCTTCATCTTTTTGATAAAACTGGAGGGATCTATATTGTCCCTCACTGAAAGGCATTTTTACAATCGTCAGATTATTCTGTATTTTTTCTATACTGCTGAATTTTCAACAACTTTTTCTAGACATAACTCCTAGACCTAGATGCAGTCTCCTTGGATTACTCTCACCAGTACTGTATACAGCACAGTGATAATGCACCAGGCGTTTATGTTGGGTTGCTAGTCTACTGTGATTCTTGGATCCTTTTTAGTAACTGCTTTTCAGGATACAGTCTGTTATACTTGTAGGTTTTAACTCTATTCTTGATTTCTACAAATATAACTCTGCATTTTGTATTGCTAAATTACATGCTGTTTAAATAGAGGCCAGACTTAGCAAGTGAGACAGATTGTTTTGCATTATTCCTTTTCCTCATCATTATTTATTACTCTGCTAACTGTATGGTCGTGTAATAATTTTTGACTAGCTCACTAATGAAAATGCTGAATAGAATCAGGCTTTGAACCACTTCCTTTGGGAGTGCCTGAAAAACACTCCCAGTCAATGGAAAACTTTTCAGTGATGACAGTTCTTGAAGGTATTTCAGTAAGGTAGCATCTTACACCATATTCTCAACATATCACCCTTGAGGCCAAGCTCTTTGCCTTGGCTGTCAGTCTTTTAGCTTGATCACAGAGATGGTTCAGTCCGTTTCAGAGAATGTCTTGAATTTCCAGGACGAATCTGACTTTGCGTACTTAATAAGTTCATACATTCTCAAAAGGTATTTCAAGCTCACATGCATATGCAGTCTTCGAGTATTAAAAGTTTCCATATAACAATGATCTCTGGCATTTTTGCACCCTACTTCATCTCTCTGTTTCCACTCCATGGAATATGATATATATATAAAAAAGCACAATGTATAATGCAGACCAGGGAGGGCAGTGTACGTCCTTTTGGGTGACTCCAAGGTCAGCCTAAGATTCAGTGTATATACTATCCATGGTAGCTTTTAACCTGTTTGCTATGTGCTTTATTGATACTGTACAGTGCTCATTTATTAATCACAGTGTAATGCAGTGCGCATAAAATGCTTTCCAAGTGTATATAAAGTGTATATAACCATCCAGAAGTCTTATGAAAGAATGAAATCACTTTTGTTTCATTCGATCTGTTTTCCATAAAATAAAAATTCTAGACATTAATTGTTTTCCTATCTTAAATTTGTGTGTTTCTCCACTATTTCACTTGGGTTTGATGACAACCAAGATATTCAAATGTCTAAACCATTTATTTCCTTAAAGATATTACCTGAGATGATCACATATCCATTCTTCTGAAATTTCCCTACTGTCTGTTTGTTACACAAATGTAAATCATACTAGGTTTGTCAACTAACCAGTTTAAGACTCCTGACTATGAGTCACACCAATGTAAAGCTCTTTATCACTCTTAGATGACTTGAAAAGTAAAGAAAATTCAATACATGCTATCTGATCTTCATCTGAGCATTCAACACCATCATTTGGGAAAATAGTTAAAATGAAGAACAGTGAAAATGGATAGAACAGGAGAACTGGCTAAAGACAATATGACAACACATTCGTTGAAAGAATTGTGATGGAGAGAGATTGCCTGTAGAGTTCCTCAAGGATTGTTTTTGGAGCTTGATCTCATATAATAGTTTAATTGATGATCTTGGCAGCGATAGTAGGAGTGTGGTAATGAAATTTGCTGACAAGATTTGGGAAGTATTATCAATACAAAGACAAAATTGGATGACCTCAAAGACTGCAGTAATAGAATAAGATTACATTCAATAATGAAAAGTGCCAGGTCATGCATTTAGGGACAAATAACAAGAATTTCTTCCAGAAACGGGGCTGATCAGTTGGTAATAACAACAAAGGAGAATGATTCGGGTCAGCCAGGGAGTGATATTAGGGCAACACTGTGAAAAGGGCACATAACCCAAGAATGTATCTGGTAAAGTATTTCCAGTAGAGAAAGGTGAGTGTTAGTGCCATTGTTCACTGCATGGGTGAGACCCTCCTTTGGAATCCTTTTAAACAGTTCTATTTGTGTTCAGATTTTCCTGAGCTTTGTAAAATCAGCCTTTCTGAAGCACTGGATATAATATACCAGCTCAGTCTATCTTGTGTTTGCCTGTTGCTAAGCAACCTATTCACAGTGTAAGAATTAATTTATTTGTATCCATCATAAGGTGGTATGCTGCTGCGTGATGAATTTTACTCTCTTTGGGGCCTATGTACACTTTTATATGCAGTTGTGCTGATGAAATTCAGCATATTATTTATATTTAGATAGGTTCCACCCTGTAAAATCTTTATCCTTGCACAATCATGACTGATAATTATTAACCATATCCCTAGAGAGTATAAAGAACAACAAAATGAGGGCCAAGGAGAATCTCCATCCTTTATTTGATGCAGGGGTGTAGAGGAATAAAGGCAGTGAGTTGATTAGCATGATAATATACAGCTGTGGCCTTGCCTCAGAGGCAGTGGGTTGATTGACATGGATGATGTGCAGCTGTAGCTCATTCCTGCTAAGTAGTTAAGTAGCCCTGAGGATGGTTGGAGAGGGGGTTGTATGGAGGGGGAGTGGTGTGGCTTGACCTCTGGAGGAACGTGAAACAGCACAGGGCAGAATTTGACTGACGGTAAAGCCTTGTAGCAGTCTACTATTTGTTTGTGCTGCAACACAGGGGGAAACATAGAGACAAAGGCTGAGGTACTTAATGCCTTCTTTGCCTCAGTCCTTAATAGCAAGACCAGTTGTCCTCCAGGTACCCAGCCCCCTGAGCTGGAAGACAGGGACGGGGAACAGAATGAAGCCCCCATAATCCAAGGGGAGATGGTCAGTGACCTGCTACACCAACTCAACACACACAAGTCCATGGGACTGGATGGGATCCACCCAAGGGTACTGAGGGAGCGGACAGAAGTGCTTACCGAGCCGCTTTCAATCGTTTATGAGCAGTTCTGGCTAACTGGGGAGGTCCCAGTTGAGTGGAGGTTAGCCAATGTGATGACTGTTGACAAGAAGGGCAGGAAGGAAGGCCTGGGGAACTACAGGCTTGTCAGCCTGACCTTGGTCCTGGGGGATGTTAAGGAGCAGGTCATCTTTAGTGCCATCACACAGCATGTACAAGACAACTGGGTGATCAGTCCCAGTCAGCATGGCTTTATGAAAGGCAGATTCTGCTTGACTCACCTGAGCTCCTTCTGTTTCAAGGTGACCTGCTTAGTGCATGAGGAAAAGGCTGTGGATGTTGTCTACCTAGACTTCAGTAAAGCCTTTGAAACATTTTCCTACAGCATTCTCCTTGAGAAACTGGCTGCTCATGGCTTACATGAGCATACTGTTAGCTGAGTATAAAACTGGCTGGATGTCCAGGCCCAAAGAGCGGTCCAGGTGAACAGGGTTAAATGCAGTTGGCAGCTGATCACAAGTGGTATTCCACAGGGCTCTGTATCGGGGCCAGTTCAGTTTAATATCTTTATCAATGATCTGGATAAGGGGATTGAGTGTGCCCTCAGTAAGTCTGCAGATGACACCAAGTTGGGTGGGAGTGTTCATCTGCTTGAGGGCCAGAAAGCTCTACAGAGGGATCTGGACAGGCTGGATCGATGGGCTGAGGCCAATTGTATGAGGTTCAACAAGCAGAAATGCTGGGTCATGCACTTGGGTCACAACCTGCGACAGTGTTACAGGCTTGGGGAAGAGTTGCTGGAAGCTGCCTGGCAGAAAAGGGCCTGGGGGTATTGGTTGATGGCCAGCAGTGGCCCAGGTGGCCAAGAAGGCCAAGTGCTTCCTGCCTTGTGTCAGAAACACTGTGGCCAGCAGGACTAGGGAAGTGATCATCCCCCTGTACTCAGCACTGGTGAGGCTGCACTTCGAATAATGTGCTCAGTTTTGGGCCCCTCACTACAGGAAAGACGTTGATGTGCTGGAGCGTGTCCAGAGAAGGGCAGCAAAGCTGGTGAAGGGTCTGGAGCACAAGGCTTACGAGGAGTGGCTGAGGGAACGGGGGTTGTTTAGCCTGGAGAAAAGGAGGTTCAGGGGAGACCTTATTGCTCTCTACAACTACCTGAAAGGTGGTTGGTTGTACAGAAATGGGCGTCAGTCTCTTCTTCCAAGGAACAAGCAATAAGGCATGAAGAAATGGCCTCAAGTTGCAGCAGGGCAGGTTTAGATTGGATATTAGGAAGAATTTCTTCCCCAAAAGGGCTGTCAAGCATTGGAACAGGCTGCCCATGGAAGTGGTTGAGTCACCATCCCTGGAGGTATTTAAAAGCCATGTAGATGTGGCACTTAGGGACATCCGTGGCTTAGTGGTGGACTTGGCAGTGCTGGGTTGATGACCGGACTCTATGATATTAAGGGTCTTTTCCAACCTAAATCATTCTGTGATCCCTCTTCAGGGTTTCCTTGCAATATTTCTCCAAGCAATCCCTTCACCTCAGGTGGGTATTGCCGGAGTCCACAAATGGGCAATACACTGTACAAAATGTGTCACAAAGGAAACTGAGAAAGTTGAAAATAAACAAGGCAAAAAGTTAGGAAATACCTACAAGGGAGGAGGTTAGCAAGAATGAGACTTTCCTTCTTCTGGCTGCAATATAGAAAAAGGACGTGAATGCAATAAAACTTAGATAGTGTTCTTCCCAGCCCCAAAAGAAATGCACATTAAATTTAAAAATCAGCACCTAGAGTACAAATTAACAGTATCGCACAGAGAGAAAATAGAGTAAAAGTCAATCCCATACTACGATGTCAACTGGAAGGATACGCAGAGTATCCATCTGCACAGTTGTAAAATACAAAATTAAATGTGCTATAAAATCTCTTGCCTTTATTTTTCCAGCATCATGTGACTATGATTCTGTAAAGCAGGTGGATAAACAAATGTGGGTAGAGAAAGTCTTTATATTTGTTAAACTTGGCAGCAGCCCTAATGCTAGTGGCATCCTTAGCAGCCCTGAAAGGAAGTACAAAAAGGAATCAAGATAATTGCCAGTGACAAGCTGCAGATCCATCAGGGCTATTGGTGACACAGCCATTGGTACCAGCCCATGAGACAGAACAATCAACACAACAATGCAGCCTCGCTCTTACTGCATACTGCTGAGAAGGTGGGCAGGTATAATCCCCTACATGTCTTCTGGAAATCCAAACCTGCCTGGTAACACCAAACGGAATAAATAGCAACAAAAATAGAGCTATGTGCTGTGAATTGGAACTCACTGATTTCAAGAGTCCAGTTGCAATAGAAATTAATTGTCATAATCTCTGACTCCAGTCCTGCGTACATAATGGGGCCTTCTTCAGATCCGGGCCTGGAAACCTTAGGATCTCCAGTTTTCACACACATATTACTAACATCTTGAAGTCATTAAGCTTGTGACCGAAGGTTGCCTTCCAAGTTACCTAGGAAGAGATTGGATAACAGAACCAGACTTTTTTGTGAATAAAAGCATGTCTATGTTTTTGCTATGCTTTGCTGAATGTAAGATGTTCATACAAAATATTTTTGTTTCAGTGAATCAACATTTTTTGACAAAACCCTTGCTTTGGATTCAGAGTTTTTCCCATGAAAGATCTGCAGACTGGGTTTTCAGTTTAAACAAAGGGAGGGAATCAACATGGTTTCAGGCTTCCTGACATCATCATATTTCAAAGGAAGGTTGCCATGCAGTTTTGAACTGTCATTACATGTCCAATAGTGATGAGACCCTGATGAAATGTTGCAACACAACATGGGCTTTTTGCTTTGTGTGATAAAACTCCACAGGTAGCAATCACAAGCCTATTCACATTTTTCCAGAGGGAGGGAAAAAAAAACACCCTACATGCCTTTACAGCCGAGCTGGCAGGTAGCTTTAGCACTTGCTCACAGCTGTATATTGGGTTTTTTAGCCATGGGGTTTACTCCATCATTGGAGCAGAGTATTTTTTTTTCTGTGTGTGTGATTGTGCATGGGAAGATGGATTGAGCAGCATATCTTTAAAAAGAACAAAACAAAGTACGAGTGAGGGCTGCTGGTCTGATTTCTGACACCCATTTAAAGGCTTCACAACTCCAGCTGAAGTTTTTAATTTTCTGCTTTCAAAAATATTTCAGATGCAGTACTTCTAATGCTTGTCACTGGGTTCCTGGCTCTCCACTCCTAACATGAGCTAGAGAGAAATAGATATGCCAGATACATGCTTTTGTCTGCTGCCTAACACATCTTTCTTTGTAAATTCATAAAGTACAGGGTTTTTTGGTAAATGTTTTTTTCCTTAAATTTTAAATATTATAAAATATTTTGAAATATATTTAATTTATTTTTATATTTTTATATAATATATAATAAAATAATTTATTAAATTAATAAATATTTTAAAATACAAGTTTTGTGTAAATGGTCACAACGGATATTTGATACATAATAGTGAAAGAGTCTTACAGACAAAGGAGAAAGGAAAGAGAGACACCGGTAAGTCTGACTTAAAAATATCTTTGCAATATTTAAAACATCACAGAGTTATTTTGGTTAGCAGCTACAAAAGATGTAAATCAAGGATGAGAAGTAATTCAAAAGAGGAAGGGATACTTTCACAAGACATTTAAGAAAAGTATTCACAAAATCCTTTGATATTGATAGACCAGTTAAGGAATATACATTTCAAGTGAAACATCAGTTAACTAACTGACGTTCTTACTGAGTATTCAGCTTGTGTTCAGCCTGCATTCACTGAGCAGCTTACAGAGAAGCATAGCTTTGATTCATCCAGAATGTTAACTCACCCACTGTTGTCCACACAGTTCTTAGAGGCATTTTTTTGCATTTCATTGCCTGGATAATTTTGTCAAAGTATGTAACTATAAGTGACCCAGCCATTCTGCCTCTTTTTATGCAAGTGCAAAGGGGGAGCCATTGGAGATGGCTTTCTGGGTAAGAAGAGGATTCTGCTGTGCATGCACCTGCCTTCTCGCCCTGCCTTGGGTCATGGCATCTATAAGGGAGACATTGGAGGGTTTCTCAGCTAAACCTAGATAACTCAGTTTGGAAAAGATGACATAGTCCTTTTGTAAGGCAAAAATTTCCTTTTCCAGTACCCCAGAGAAGTACCTTGCTAAGAAGCAGTGCTAGCACAGCTTCACTTGGGTTTCATAGTAGAGAGAAAGGTGTGTGGCAGAAGCTCCCATTTGTTAGTGGAATGAAGCCAGCACAGAGTGTGTTGCAACCTTTTTCCTGATTTCTTGGGAGCCATCCCAGGTGATGTTGGGAATGTATCAGTGAGCATCATTACCAGGTCCAAAGGAGGAGTTGTGAACAAGACAGCTGTAACAGTATCTTAACCTTCTCAATGTCCAATCAGTCCCACAGAGTGGGAAGAAAGAAGTTGGTTTGTCTTGATTACTGTGTATCAGAGCTAATTACGCTATTAGCACTTGATTTCTTTTTCAGTTATTCTCCCATCTTTCTTAAATAGTTTATTACAAATTTGCAAATTAACTTGTCTGACCAGCAAAATAAAAATGAGAAACACCTTTGGAAAAGTTTAAAACAACCCTCATTGGCATTTGCAATAGTGTGCTATTCAAATAGCTGCTGGCTAGGAAAGGAAAGGGAAATGTGCCAAGATAAGGTGACAAGGGACAACAGCAGCAAGAAATAAAGATTTGGTTTGCAGACTTGACTGGTTGATTTGACCAGAAAAATAATTACCGATCTCCTAACCCTTAAGGAGACAGTATTGCAGCATCATGCGACACAAACACTGCTTTTGGAAATCAGTATCTCAGAAGCAATAACTTTTGACTATTGGAACTTCCATGATTTTGAGGTAGCCTTCTATTCTTCTTCATCTGTGATACTTTTCACCACAATTACCTTTATCATTTCCCCCAATTAGTGAGTAGAACAGATTATATTCAGTTAAATAATGTCCTAATCATAACTCTGTTAACATGATCATTAAAATAACGTATAATATCACAAGTTCAGGTTAATAGTTTTGCCTGATCACATACAAGAAGGGAACTTAAAAACAGTGCATGGCTTACTATGCTGAGTATGCAAATAAAATTATATACATGCCATAAATTTCATATGGATGTTTACATCTATATGGTGATTTTTCTGATTCAGGTTATGACTACTGCAGAGGATTATAGTTTCAATGTTTTGCTCTGCCAAATTCCAGAAAGCAACTATTTTATTGGTGGCAAGTTATTTACTGAAGTTAATGTCAGTTCCTCTTTGTGGCCAGACTGAAAATAGCATTTATACAGACAAGGAGACATTTGGTAAGTAAGATAGAGCAGTATTTGCAATCAGAATATTGTGAGCATGAATAAAACCTCAACAAAATTGAATATTAATTTTTATGGAATGGTAATTAAAATAACTTTTTTGCATGCTTTCTGCATTCTGAGATATCTGAGATATATGCAGAGAATCTTGTTTTCCTGGAGTCATTCAGGCACAGAGTAAGCAAAGCTCCAAGGATATGAAAATTCTCACTTTGGCAGATGTTTTAGCAAACAGCATTCCTGATGAAAGTTCTGGAGGACTTTTTCAGTCTAACACAATGACTAACTTATCTCATCTTGTTTACATTCTTCTTTTCTTAAATATTTCTGCCATCATGAAAACCCCAGGCTTAGTTGTATTTAAAATGTTTGTTGTACATAGACAAGAATACATTGAGCTTGGTGCCATACTATTACTTATTCAATATTTTTGCTATGTCATCACAAGGCTGAAGATCTACCACGGCTGGAATTTCTTATAGTATCATGTCCCAAATAAATAGTGTTAAGGTATCCTGATATTTTGAAAGTTTCAGAGATTTTAAATATTTTAGTGACTTCTAACACTGAAAAATTGTTTGGGTTGCATGTAGAACCAAATCTACATGCTTTCTTGATATTCTGTCCCAATTTTAGGAAGCAAACGTCTTTTATCTTCATCTTGCTGTGTAAAAAGTATTATGAATTAACTGAGAGAGATGCTTTTATCTGAACCTTTTGGAAGTGCTTGTACATATAAGCAGACCTTTCCTATTATAGGTTGAATAAAGCAAAAAAATTGCACTTGACTGCAAGGTGCATCTGTGCTTTGCATTCTGAGTGGAGCCCAAAGCTCAGTATATCTATGTTTAATAAAATCAAAAAACAAGTAATCATGAAGTTGGGGTTACAGGATCAACAGTGTTTTCTTCTCTTTCTTTTTTTTTTTTTTTTTTTTTTTTTTTTTTAATATATTCTTGCACAGTTCCAAGCACAATGATTTTCTTGTCCAAGTGTGGGGTCCCCAGATGCTACAATAACAAATAAAAGAGAAAAACTTTTATTCTTCCCATTGACCATTACTCTCTAGAGCTGCCCTCAAACATTATTTTAACTTTGTGCTTTCTGTAAAGAATGCTTGATATCTGGAGTGTTCCATTTAGAAGAAAACAAACAGTGAATCTATTTTATTTTTTCTGCAGAACAATCTGTATAACATACATACAAACCAAGACTCATGGGAAATAAGCATTGTGGCACATCCTGCTTCTTCTTTTGTATCACCATATGTCTGATATACATTAATGTTATAAAATAAATTGCTCTGATAAGCTCCATAGTTATTTAATTATATTATTTTCTTCAGTGCAAGTTGAGACACATAAATATTGTACAGAAATAGTTCTGCACATCGTTTTTCTTGCCTTTTTTTCCCAGTTTATACCCAGTTTTCTTTCATGCAGGTGTGGCACTGTTTTCAGGGAAGAAAATTTAGCATGAATCTCGGCAAGTGGGCTTATACAGTGAGCTCATAGATTTTTAAACACTGCAAACAACAGTGACTATTAAATGAGCTCTTTATGTTCCAGGTCATTCGATATGAATGTAGAATAACTATTGTCGAAGAATTCAGATTTGTATGGTGTAGCTCTATGTTAGATAAACAAAAGAATTCTTTTTTTCAACAAAAATCTCCACCCTTTTGTGTCTTCTGCCTTGAACTCCCCCCCCCCCCCCCCCCCCCCCCTTCTATAGATTTGCCTGACAATTCAAATGACTACCATTAAAAAACTCCTGGATGCTTTTAATGACTCATCTGTATTACCAGCTTAGGTGATGGCATTCTTCTTTTTGGGTAGACACTGATAAAAAGCCTCAGTAGGACATTATGAAGTACTGCTCTTCTATGAATGCCTATCTTCTCAATGTTCCTCACAAAATTTACTATTTTTTTATCATATTTTATCTTCATATGTGCACATAGCAATGCTAGTCATAATCTGTGTGTCAGGTAGTGTAGAAACCTGGTACAAAAATATAGTTCCTAAGCAGTTTACAATCTATACACAGGACAGGGGGAAGGATGCTTGAAGTAGATTAGCATAAAGACACAGTGAGATATTAGTAAGATTGGCAGTGATCTTAGCTGTACCTCAAAGTTTCAACAAGTGACTTGGAGGAGAAAGTCTTTGCAAATGCTTAGTGAAAATTCTACATGAATTTGGCATGGGACAAGGTGAAAATGTTAGAAAATTGAATAACTGGACAGTGGAACTCATGGAACAAATTGGGGTGAGAGCACTGTCAAACTGAATGAGAGCTGTTAGCTTGGGAATGGGCTGTAGCTTGAAAGGGAAGAATTTCCTATGCTTGAGGTGTTAGAAAAATACAAGAATGAAGAAGGGTAGTCAGTTATCAGTGTGACACAGGTAGTGTTCAAGCCATAATTGGTCTGACTTTTACTTTTGTAGGCAATATTACAAACTGGTGTAGGGTGAGACAACATGCAGTTTCAGTTGTATTCTCAATGGACTGTATGTTTGGAGAGTTTGCAAACACTACAGAAACCACTTAAAGGAAAGATGTTGCTTCCAAAAACAGACTGCAGGTAATATTTCTGGGAAAAAACCTGTCCTGTGAGTAACTACTTTAAATAAATGTTTATATTTATTTAAAAACATTTCTGTGGGACTTGGTTCTGTCATCTGGAGATTAACGTATGAAAGCTTGGACCAGAGCTGTACTAACTTTTTGATGTAGCTGCCTTTATGTTAAGCATAAAAGTGGATATAAAAAAACATAGTTAATTTTCTGCAAATGGATCTAAAAATAAATCACAGTGCCAGTTACTGTTGCAGATCTGTGGGTTGCTACTGGAGAAATATTTTAAAACAGAAAAATGTCATTTTGGTTTATTGTGTAACTGTGACATTACAAATGGAAATAACGTGTAACATATTCTGACTTTAGTATTGTGAGATATTTTAAGCATGAAAGTTTGATGAGACCATATTAGGAGACATATCCCTGAACAGGTTCAAAAAAAATCACCAGTATCTGCACTGACACAATACAGGGGCCTCAAGTCGAGGCCTGAGGTGTGTACTGGCAAGGTCATTAGCTGTATTTCTGAGTGCTCAGGAGAGTTTTAAAACAATAGTCTGCTGCTTGTGCCTGCTCTGTTTCCCCCTGTTCCCTCCATGCTCATTTTTGACAAACCAGGGTTTTGTCTTACATTTAGAATTCTTAGTTCTTCAATAAAGGCTGCTGCTGCAGTCAGTGAGACCAAGTGTCATGGTAATTCCTAGAGATCAACTAGACACGATTGTGTCAATAGGTACTTTTATTTTTTTCAGCACTGAAGATTTCTTTGAGCTTCACAGACTGTAAAGCAAATGTGCTTCTTGCCCTGAATAAAGGAATGTATATGTATTTTGAACAATAGTCTGAGAGATCCACTCTGAAAGCAACTAATACATAACTTTTATTTCTGAAAATTTGAATGCTTAGAAAATAAACTCATGATTATCCTTGATACTTTGCAGTTTACCTGATGGACTGTCTTCCTTCCCGTGATCTTCTAAATCCTTGGCATTTTTTTTTTTTTTATTTTCTTCTTGCTGCTCTTCTCTACCTCCAACATTTGTAAATCCCATGTTCATCACCTGCCCCACAACCCTTGGGTAGGAAGCAACCAGAACTTTAATTATTTAAAAAGGATCAGAGACAGGCATGAGGAAGATCAGAGACAGAGTCTAGCTTCAAGGGACATGTGGATGGGAGAGATGGAGTGAATGGGATAAGCAGTTAGAGACAGTTGTGGCAAGAAAACATATATACATATTGTGTCAGTGGAAGAAAGCTTTTATTTATTGAAACTGAGTGTTCAGTGAATGATAAATGAGTTACATTGAATAAATACACAGAATCAATGCAAGCAGGATAAGCAATAGCTTCATATGCAAATTTGTGTAAGTATCCATATATAAGAATATACTGTGGTTAATTGCAATATTGTAGGTAGACAATACACAAACACTTAAATGCTTACCCCAAACTTTGGCCTGTCACTGCTACACTCTGATGGTGTCTGAAGGGATTAATTTATGTTTATTAAGTGCTTTTGGATTGGAAGAGCTGTATGATACAACTGGCCTTTGGCCATGTCTCCTCTTACTTTCATGGTGCTTCAGGAAGTCAGGTATGGGAGAAAAGTGATCCATAGTTCTCATTTTGAAAATATATCTCCAGGGTTTTTCTGCACAATAATATTCTAAACAAGATTCTGTGGCAGAGAGTGAGTTCTGGATTATTTATTATTGGGAGGGCACAGTTTGCCTATTCATGATTTATCCATTATACGTGCCAGTGGTTTTCAACATAATTCTTAGTATTTCAGAGTGGTCAAAGATCATGTGATCAGATCAGTTTGTGTAGGACTAAAAATAGTGTTTTCTTCTTTTAGGAATTCATGAACACAAATCTCATATGCAGGCAATGACTGGTCAGCCAAACCCTATCTTACTGTTTCTGATTCACTCTGAAGCATATAACCAGTCTCCATTTTGATTTCTACTTAAGACAATTATTGTTTTGGCACCAAACTAAGATACCTGGATATTATGGATTCAGAAATGGCTTTCTGTGGACACTTTGTATAGATGAAGCTTTGCTTACCCAAATGTTTAGCATAGGCAATTGTAACCACAGTGTGAACTTATGTGAAGCAGAATTTAATTTCTAAATAGCACCATTTTTCTGTATTTCGAGCGAAAACTCTACAGTTTACACACCTAAGAGGAAGGCAGAGTACTCAATACCTGCCTGGTACCTGCCTCTCTGTTGGGAGCAAGAACCCAGTGTGCACACACAGTCCTGGTGTGAGCTTCCTCTTAGCTGGTGTGTAGGATGACTCTATAGCAAAATGAACTATTTGCTGATGCACTGGAATGACAAGATATATTAACGATTTTGTATCAGCAATGTAAAATTCATTGTGTTGATTGATTACAAAAGGTAATGTTATTACTGCCGTGATTAAATTATGACTTTGCATCATATCTGGGATTTCACAACTATATATTGAAGAGGTAGCTATAGCTATGGTCTCATCAGTAGTTTTTTGTATTCAAGTATTATGTGGCTTAAAATTTAGTGACTAAAAGTGACATTATTTTCTTTTCCAATATGAATAAATGAACTTTCCATGTCTTCTCTTGCATCTTGAACTGTTGCGTAGTGAAAAGTATCACAGAACCAGATGAAGACCCAGCAGGGGTAAATCTGGTTGTAGCAGTGAGAACACTTGTTATTAAAAAAAAGAGACTTTTGAGTCATGGGTCCAGACCATAATCAAAGCTTTAAATGTTTCTGTTCCATGAATTGTCTAGCTATTAGAGAGCAAGCCTAGCCTACCCCACCTTCTGACTATTTTCTCTTCTCAGAAGATCAGTTCTGAAGGCAGATGGCATATCTTCCACTTCACAATAACCGAAAGCCAGATGGTAATCCCACATCTCCTGGGATGAGCTCAGACTGCTTTATTTTCTAACCATTAGCTGAGTCATCTAACAGCTAGTCATTATACAAATGGTGTACAACCTACCGTCACAGCAGATGAAATTAATTGTATTGTTGGCTGCAACTGATTTTTCAGATTTCTCATAACATGGACAGAGGTTGTGTTCCCACGTACTAAACCTGGTTAGCAGTGGCCCATTAAGGAAAAAAGAGGTGCATGTCTCTTCGAAAAAGGCACTCTGCACATGTATTAGTAACCTGAATGGCACGTCTAGGAAATCAAGCAAGCAGAGACAGGCATCCAGTGAAGAAAGACATGTATGCTTTCGGGGACTTTCTGTTTGGGGCTTAGAAATGGGTATTAAGCAATTATGTCTAAGCTTAAACAAGACTGAACAAGCTCTCGTGTTCAACTTTATCTGTGTTTGAGAGTTATTTGAATATGTGTAAATGGTGGCTGGGTAATAAGAATAATTTGAGAGTAATTCTGATGCTCTTACAGAAGTATAGACAGATAACTTTTAGAGTCCTCCTGTTGGAAAATGGCATTTTACTGAATATAGACATGTCATTACTATTTAATACTGAAAATCTAGTGAGTTGTCTTGCAAATGATTGGGACTCATGACAGCTGAAAGGACAAGGCATGTTCCTGCTAGTGGTGAGAGAAGAATTTGGACAGAAGGAATGTGGTACTAGCATGTTCAGTGTCATAGCACAGTCAAGAATCCTCAAAAGTTTCTGTGGGAAACCAAGTCCCCGCTCTTTTAGATTCAGATGAGGGAGCTGGACTCATGTTGTTGAGGTGGTTACTCTAGTTCAGTGGTCTCCAAAGTAGGGTGTGTGCACACCTCAGGGGTGCTCAAGACAACCCATTGGGGTGCAGGAAAAAAACTTACTTTGTACTGTTAATAAAGAAAGTAAAATATTTTTGTAAAAAATGTTTATCTTTAGCTCATCCTTTTTAATTTCTATTTGTGTGTATGTTTTATAATATATGTAATATACTAGTATAGGAGTAAATGTATATAATCTATAAATGATTAAATAAACACATATTGGGTGTGTGTGTGTATATATATATTTATATATATATATGTATCTATTTTTACTGATAAGGTTGCACAATCAAGACAATTTGGAGACCACTGCTGTAGTGGGGTTAAAGTTCCTGTAGTGCACATCAAAGATATGCTGGCGAAAACAGTCTGGGTTATTTCTGTCTTAGGCAAAGGCAAACTCATTTGTGGGACTGCTTTTGCTCAGGGACCCGAGTGCACTTGGTGGGTAATGTGGGAGGACTGAGAAACCTGATGTGTACCTCAATGCAATTTGATTTTGGGTGACAATAGCCAATTAATTAAATTGTATGATGTTAATTGCTGTATTAAAATAATTAAATTAAATTAAATTAAAAAACACTGATATTTTAGGTGTTGCTAAGTCACACTTACTCTAAGTCAAGGACTTTTCAATTTCCCATGCTCTGCCAGTGAAGACGTGCACAAGAAGCCTGAAGGGAGCATACCCAGGACAATTGACCTGGACTAGTCAAAGGGATATTCCATATCGTAGGTCGTCCTGCTCTTTATATAAACTGGGGGGAGCTGACTGGGGGCTGCCTGTTGCTGACCAGAGACTGGCTGGGCATTTGTCATCGGGTGGTGAGCAGTTGTATTGTGCATCACTTATTTTTTTCCCTTGGGTTTTGTTCCTCTCCCTCTCCTCTTCACTACAATTATTATTGTTGTTGCTGTTACTACTTTTATTTTTTACTTTATTTCAATTATTAAACACTTCTTACTGTCAATCCATGGGTTTTACCTTTTTCTGATTTTCCTCCCTATGCCACTGGAGGCGGGAGGAGGAACACTGAGCTGGTGGCTGTGTGGTATGTAGTTGCTGGCTGGGGTTAAGCCACAACAGTGTGGTAGACTTTCTTTCTTTTTGGACTAATAAATAGTTAATTGCAGATGTAAGAAAAGTACCACAAAGTATCATGAGAAAGAAGGGCTTTTAAGACATGAGAAAGAAGGGCTTTTAAGAGTCTGGTAGATAGAAAGACCTCCTGCAATTGCTCATGCTTCTGTTGCCCACATTTCTTTCTGTATTTTTAGCATGTCCATATTAGATACCAGAAACCTTTCTCAGTATCATTCCTGCTAATCCCACAAAAACCTTTGATAAATGGGCTTTCCCAAATAATAAAAGTTTAACTGAAAAATCCCAACAAGCTATTGCCTGAAGTTCTCTGATTTATTTTATTTTAAAGTATTTATTTACTTAGAAGTCATTACAATGCATTGCATTACATAAAAATAATGGGCACTGCACTGGTGAATATAAAATCTGTGAAGCAGAGGAATACATTTATCATTCTTGTGTAAATGTGAGTTTACCCTTACACTCTTAAAGCTTTGTGGAAGAATATGACAGGATCACTTTAAAATTAATGATAGTTGCTGTGCAAGCCATAGTTTAAAGAATTATGTACATACACATACCTATAGAGGCTTTGTCTTCTCTATTTTTTCTTCTGAATGTCCAACAAATAAAAATTTTATGCATTGAATTGTTGATGCTCTATTTTACATGATGTTAATAAATTCAGAAAATACAGAAACAGCATTGCATGACAGCAGCTCTGCTTGTCTGTGACATGATGAATATATCTATAATTTTTACAAGAGTGATGTACGTGAAGGAATCTTTGTCTCATGTTTAGAAATACTTTGTGCTGATTTGCCTTTGATGCTACTCGTGTACGAGGTTTATGAAACTTAGACTTCTGCCAATACAAGCAAGCTGGATTTGAATATGAGCATGAAAAATCTCAGCTGAGCAGAAAAGAACATAATGGCCTTTACATCATTTAAAGAGAAGTAAATTTACACCATCAGGAAAATACCTGTTTTTACGGACAATACGGACATAGTATTTTATTTCAGGTCAGGAGTGAACTTCTGAAGTTAACCTCCTGGCATCCCCCAGTTACTTTCTTCAGTTCACACTGTAGGGTGTCCTTAGTACACATGAATTGGGCTTAGATGAAATAAAACCTGGAAGATGAGGTCCAGCTGCAAAGGCGCATGCAGGCTATGGAACCGGTATAAGGCAATTCTAATACAAAAGTCACACATATCCAGTCCCTACCACTAACCGCTCTACTCTACAGTGTTCCTCTATTTGTCTTAAAGACTTCCTGATAGTTTTTATAGCATCTCCTCTGGAAGGGGATCTGTTTCCAATGCTGTTGTGCCAATATGGTTATGATGGTACAGAGTCTGTAAAACAGGGCAGCCTTCAGCAAGAAAAAGCTATCCTAAAACGTGATCTGGAGGCATTGCTGCTGTAAGAAGTGGCTGCTTATTGCCCATTACAGGTCAAGTGCAAGCCACATAACAGGCCCTTCACTGGTGTCATCAGCCATTTAAGAACTGATCTGCTTGCGTTTTTCTTAGTGAAACAACGGTTGAAGACCTTTTGGAAAGCTCGGGTCATATTTATAGTGAACTACAGGGATGCCGATAGACACTTCATGCTTAAACGAACATGGTCTGCTTCTCACTGCTTGGTGGCCAGGTAATGGCAGTTCCAGCCAATTCTGAAAGCACTCAGATTTCTGGCAAGATTGATCCTGCTGAAGTAGTCTAATAAATAAGATATTTATCAGATTTTTTTATAGGGTTCCAATTCATTGTGTTTTCTCTTCCCTGTACTAGAGGGAACATTAGCTTTCTGAATGGGTTATTTTGAAAGTGCTGTTTGTGTTAGCACTGGGACAATATAGATTGCCTTTAGTGACTTTTTTTGCTTTCTGTGCTCAATTTAGAAAAAAAAGCACACTTAGCCTCGTACCTGATTTGTAGCATTTCAGATAGGGGCAGGACCTGTGCGTAATACATACTACTAAATGCTAGGAGCAGTTTCTTTAAGCAGACCAATTTTAGAGTTGCTTAAGTGATTGAACAGTTACTTATAGCAGCATAAGATCTGAGAATAGCAAACCTTTTCTCTTGCTGTCATTAGGACCTTTGGAGGAAGAGATAACTATTAATTGTATTACCTAAAGTGTGTGCATTATATTTGAGGAGATGGGAGTAATGAAGACTATGGATTTCGTCTTTCAACTTTTCCTGTTGCCGAATGTTTCACAGGTCCTTACACTTTGTGTGCTTCCAGAGACTAAGGAAAACTAATAAGTGTGTATAAAATTTGGCTGAATTTTTGTAGATAAAATTTCATTTTTTTTTCCCCAAGAAGATGGATTTCATTATTTGGAAGGAGCATATTAGTGAAAAGATATTTTTTCGGTTCTTTATTATTAACTTATATTGCTAGCAAGCCAAAGTGATTTCTTGGTACTGGGTAATGGCTGTCATTTCCAGGGCACATGTGATCCCTACTCTGCTTTCATTTAAAGGTAAAGAATCTTAGGCTGTGGTCCAGTAGTCCACTTCAAAGTACAGGTAACTTTGTATGTAAAAGCGTGATGAACTAATGTTAGTCAAAGGTAATAGTTAACCACACAGGTAAGCATGTAAATACACCGTGAGTACAAGGAAAATAACCAGACTGCAGATCCTTTGTTCTTCCCTTAGTTAGATGTCACACACCCCAAAGAGATGTGATGGCATCCATTCTGTCACCGCCTCTCTCACTGATTTTGCAGAGCATCAAAAGAGTCAAGAGCACAAGTGTTTTGATTTCTAATGTTTTAAATTCTTTTAAAACCAGTAACATTTATATTTATTTTTTAAAATAATAATTAAAAAAAAACGGGAAAAAAACACCCCCCATCAAACACTAATGATAGAAGGAAACCGTTTCTTTACCTCTCTTGAGTATTTTATGTCATAGTCAGACTTTTCTAAAAGGAAATGGATAAAATAAAAAAATGAAATTGCTGCTTTTTCAGACCTGCTTTGTAAAACTACCTGGTCAAACTATTGGACTTACACTAATGATCATGGAGTTTTATGTGAGTATTGTAAGCACAGTGGTAGGGGCAGGGGGTCTGTCTTACAAGTCAGAGTCTTATCTCTGCCTGTTAAGTCCTACCTGGAACAGCTGAGCAAGAATATAAAGGGCTAATAGTCTGCTACCAATGATGGTCCAGAGTAAATCTAATTTTCTTTCTCCCATGAACTAGGAGAGAAGGAAAGAGAATAACTTGAGACATGGTGTTTATGCTCTTCTGCACACTCAGTCAAGTGCTTAGGGCTTCTGTGTCTGTGCTGTGCATCTCTGAATAGTTATTAATAGCAAAAATGATACCATGGTAAGCTCCAGAAAATCTGAAAATATGTTTTACTTCAGATCTTTTCTCTCACCCTGTCTTATATCAAAAGAATGCCTATTTTAGCAGCCACTTTTAACTTAAACTTTTAAACTTTTAGAGTGAAATAGAATTATCCTAGGTACAAATCTCATGTTAGCTTTTATTTGAAACTTCCTGCATCTTCTTTTTTTTTGGTCTATTTTTTCCCCATAGTATAAATAGAGCTGTTAATAATGCTTCACACCACTGTCACTTACTGAAGAGGGGTATTTTTTCATTATAAGCCTACCTTCCATGTCCTATCCTAAGAAATCCTTAGAAATTGTTCTTTCTACTTCAAAATTTGCATGCTAGATCTGTGGCCAGAGGTTAGCTTTTGACAAAATTTGATAACATTTAAGTCAGTCTTCTAATTTAGTTTTTAATAAAAGGTGAAAGTGAAAGGTGACATAATGATGGATGCCTGTACTGCAACGTGTCAGGGCTTTTCAGTTGCCTGTCTTTCTGCCAGCAGTTGGACATGCTGAGATCATAAGTGCCAAGGAGCTAAAATAAAATGAGATTTCTATTTCCTAGTGCTGACAAAACTGAAGTTTGGATGCTCAGAAAACACTGAGGACCACTGTCTCCCTTAATACCTGACTTATTCCAGCAATTAGCTTCTGATACATTTTACAGGGTTCGAAAATAAAGCAAAATGAAGCCCCATAAACAAATGAAAGGCAATCCTACTTTCCTACTGCAGGCTATAGAAAGAGAGTGTGGTATTTTTGCACCAGAAGGCGCTCATTTCTTATGATCTGAGAAAGAAAGGCACTCAGAGTCTGTAAAGTATTACTTTAAATCCCATTTTTTGGTGTTAACACTATAGATGAAAAGAAGATAGTGTAAATAATTTCAGTGTCCCTTCTGATGCTGGGACCTGCTAGTTGCAGGTCTCCAGCTAGGGCACAGCACACTGTGCAGATGCCATCCGTGGAAAGGACATTCCTTTTTGGTCATTTGAGATCTTATAGGTCTTTCTTAAAAGAAAAAAAAAAAATATTCATTTCTACTGTCAGAAAAAAAAAAAAGAATGTTAACATGAGAACGTTTTGCTGTGCTTTTTAAAGGCAGAGTCACACAGGTGATGTAACGGCTGGTACTGCGTGGGAGCTGCCCACAGGCTCCCCTGTTACGATGAAGTTATCCTGCGGCCAAGGGGTATGTGCAGCACAGCACAGGCCTGAAGGCCAGGCTCTACCTGCATGATAGCACAGCACAGGCTGGTGCCCACTCGGATTAACTGTTGGTGGGATCACTAATTCCTCAAGGTACGGTGGTCTTCTCGGCAGGATCACTACAGGGATGCACTTGTAATCTCAACCACCAAGGGCTTCAAAAGGCTGGTAAGTAACTCTGAGTTTGAGCTGTATTTTGTAACTAGGACGTATAAATAAGTCTTAAAATTACCCCTTTTGTTGTTTTGTGATCAGGTTTTTCCACTAATTTATTTAAAAGCTTTCAGGTGTAGTTTGCCCTAATTTTCTCTGTAACGCATTTTGTGTTCCTCTTTTTCCGTTCATCTAAACAACACTGAACTGCTGTGCTGCCTGATACGTGCTTGCAGTACTATGCCTTTGTCAAGACATGGATTCAAAACATCAAAACCTTTTTATGCTTAAACAAGAGGCATGTTCTGCATGATCTGATTGTAGCTATATAGGTTTCTGGGCAGCTTTAATTTGTCATTTGTTTCTGTCTTCTAGGTTTGGAAGACAGTAGGTCTTCTGTTTTGAGTGAATGCTACTATGATGATTTACAGACAATTTTTGTATGATATTTTTATGCTTTATCTTTACATGGAGCTTGATTTCAATCTACAGATGTCTCCTGGGAAAGTTAAATTTGAGTGCTAGTACAAACAAACTAAATAAAGCAGAGAGTCAGAATTAGGAGGGTTACCTAAAACCTACCTAGAGTTTTGCTTTGTGTCTCAGAATGTGCTTTCCTGGCACATTCAGGTGAAGGGGAAATAGTAATTGTAACTGCTCAGCAGTGGTAATTTGTCTGAGGAATGGTCTGGCATGGACGGGAAGAAGGCCTAACTGCAAGACGGGGTTAGGCTGGCTGGAGGCAGGAATGCCAGAGATAGGACTCCTTGAAAGGGCGTGAATTTTCTCTTGGTGATAAGCAATAGCCTCACCATCATCTTGTTGCCATCCTGGAATAGGAAAGCTCAGGGCCCCAAACTCAGGGGCCACCTTTGGGTGCTGGGGATGTACCCATGTGGGCTGAAATGCCCCACGCAACCACTCTTGGGGTTGGTGCTTGTGCAAGTGTATACAAGGAATCTGCTTGTGTTGCATCTTTGCACTCTACATAGAACTTCATGTTGTGGTAGGACTCTGCCCAATGCATTGTTCATTAGATTTCTCTTTTATATTTAAGCACAAATGTGTTTAGTTTGCCTCAAGGGGTACTGTAAAAATTCCTCAACACAGGCAATTCCTGTTTGGCAGTGGGTTGTGCTCAGTATTTCAGCTACCTCAGATCACCTCAAGTACGGCTTTTGCCCTTGGACGACTGCTTTTTGTAACATTTAGCAGTGCCAAGCCAAGTGCTACTGTGCCCAGAAAAACAAAATGCTAAAGATGTCTCCTCTGGTCTCTATAGATGGTTTCTATAATCTCACATAGGTTGGGGTGATCCATCATTCACAGCATGAGAATGACACTGGACCTATCCTTAACAATGGATATCTTCTTACCTCCCAAAAAGCAGCATTGATTTAAAAAAGCACCAATAATTTTTCCAGTTTTTATGTGTGTTCACAAGTGAAAGATACCTATGTGTTATGACTCAGAGCCTGTGTGAAAAGTTCCCTGTGACTCTGCACCACTCGCCTCTCATGCATCACCCTCTGATGACATCTACGCTTGCTCTGGAATTTACACCTTGAATTTCTGGAACTGAATCACAGGATAGCTTTTAGGAATTTGTTTATTATGCATTGCTGGACAACTACCTTTTCTTTAGTGGCTCCATTACTGATTTTTTTCTCCATAAGTTCCTCAAAGGCTTTGTGCTACGTGGCAAAACTAAGGACTCATTAGATGATCTACTTAGTTGTTGTCCTAGGATAGCATTATAATTGTGTATCAATCTCATGGCTTTTGGACTATTCCCTTCCAAGTACCTGCTAGTATGTGAGTGCAGTGGTCTTAAAAGCTGTATTTGGGGTCACATTCTCAGCTGGGCAGAATTAGGACTATCTGGTGGTCTGCAAAACTAAATAGAACTGGGAACAGAACATAGCAATATGAAGTGCCTGTCAGCTTCGGGGGAACAAGAGGCAAAATTTTACACAGGACTGAAAGACAGGGGAACAAGAAGCTGTTGGGAATGTCATTAAGGAACTCATGGCTGGAGTGGACTCGGCTTAGCATAGTTATACACATCAAAACTTCATCAAGGGAGTCATCCAAGGATGCTAAGGTTAATCTCATTCACTATTAAATACCTTGGAAGCTGTAGCTTCTATCTGAACAGGCACTAAGGAAAAAGTGATAAATGATTGCTTTCTTACATATATTGATGGGGGTTTGATTTCCAGTGACCGGCAGTGTTGATGCTTAGATACAGAGGAAGGTACTTACATCTGAGCTATAGTCAATACTAATCTCTAAGCTCTACTATATTTTATCATTTCTTATGCTTGACTGTCAATAATAACTAGCCCGAAATATTACTTTAAAACTTCATTCTGTCTCAATGACATTTTAAATTTGAAACTGTTCCCTTATATTTTAGTTGTTCATGAGCCTCTATAGGACATGTAGTTATGTCCATATCGAGCATGAGCAGAGAAGATAAAATATTGCTTCTACTGAAGTCAATGAAGATTTTACTAGTGACCCGTGTAGGGACAGCACTTCACACTTCAACTCTGTAAAGTCCTCTTCAGTATTTTAGAGTATTGAATATCTGTTTAGTTATCCTGAGGCAGTTGTTACATTTGGCAAATTTCTTGTTTACTTCTGGCCAGCCAGGATACTTCTCACGTTCCTCTAAACTTTAGACTTGTCCTTACTGCAAGCTTGAGATACCTGGGGTTAACTAGGAGTAAGACAACTCCTCTGTCTTCGTCCATCTCCAGTGAAAGTGGTTCTCAGGCAATGATGAGTTTTTGCTTTAGTGGCTCAGGGTCTCCATGCCTTTACCATTTCTAGCAACAACAGTACTTGAATTTCACTAACATTTGCTAACAGATCACTCATCTGAGGTGCAATATAATGTAGAGGGGCTTGATTTATGTGGGTTGATAGAGTGAGGTTACACTTGAAATTATTCCTTGGATTAAGAGTGTAATATCAGCAAGGCTTGAGATGTGCGAGTTATAGTTATGGTCAAGAAAAACATCTTTCAACAACAACAAAGAAAGTAAAGACATTGCTAAATCTGAGTGTTAGAGAAGGAAGAAGTAAAGATGAAAATCATAATCCATTTGTAGTCCTGCTCTCTGCTCTGGCAACACACAAATCCTGTGTCATCATGGAGATACTGAGAATTTCAGCACAGGGATGATGGAAACATGCTTTGAATCACATTCAGACTCAAAGGTTTGAAAATGCTAGTGCCTCATCTGGAAATTTCTTAAGAAAAATACAGTGTGTCTATGAACAGTTATTTTTCAGGTTAACAGAAAATTTCGGTGTCAGAGTCTTGCTGGATATTTAACAGTTGTCCATAAGTATTTATCAGTTTATGGCACTAATGTGATCCCGATTCCACTGTCAGACCTTCAGGGATCTAGGAAGTCCAGGACAATACATAATGTCAGAACTATTTGGTCAGTTCCTTTCAGTCACGCTGATCAGAAAATCCCAGATTAAGACAGGGTGATAACTTACATATACTTGGAGGAAGAAGCACACATAGATATATCATATTTCTAGGTATATTTATTGCTGCATAGAAAGTATGAAGGGTATGCTCCCTTTATATCTCAGCTAAGCTCTCAAAATAGCAGCTATGTTGACTTATGTAATACATAAATCTGTTGGGCAGGTGGTTTTGCTGAATATAATCCAGAAATGAAACACGGAAATGGTACAGATGCAACTCAAAACAGATTTCTTTTAAAATTTGAGCAAATAGTCATGAGATTTGTTCAAAATATTTTGTTGGTTCCAGCCATTATTCCTTCCATTGAAGTTTACAAATACTTAATCATGACGAGTAAGAAAATAATGTTGCTAATACTGTGAAGTTTTGTTTTGTAAATGAACCTAGGAGGGATTTCATTTGCTCTCTATGCACATACAATACTCAATTCAGCTTCAATTATTGTTAAACAAGCAGAAAATGTGTAGCTTAGTTATAATATCCCAGTTGTACCTGTTGATTGATAAACATCTGCCCAGAAAGATACTAGTTTTCAGACAAAAATTGCACAGTTGCTTGAAATCCTTGTATTTAATTTCAATGTGACTGAACTAATGGCATAAATATATGAAAAGCATGTGAAATTACAGTGTTATATCTTCAGATTGTGACTTATTCTGCTTCAGTATGAAGCAAATACTGGTTTTTTACCATATGTTTAAGGCTTGTGTGATCAAGTCTAAGGCATTGTGAGGAAAATATCAGTGGAGCATCTTGTAAGTACAAATGTGCAGAGTTCATCCCAAAGAAGTCTAGTTACAGATGCGTAACTCCCCTTGGACTGAAAAGGATTTTCACTGCAGTGTATACATAGAACAAAGCACAGACTTTCAGTAGAGTAAAACAGAGCCTTGTTTCTTTGTAAATGGAGAAAGGATAGTTTTACCCGTCCTCTATCTATAGGACTCTTGGGCTATACCAGCATTCTGCCTCCCCCTGGGAAGCTCTGCACTAACAGTGTGTCCAGTGCCTTGACAATGGAATTGATGCATGGTGAAGAATATGGGTATGAATTGTAAGCACTAAGTGACCTATTCCTGAGAAGATCACCTTGTCTTTAATGCCTTCTTTCTAGTGCCCCATACAGTGATGTGTTATATGATAAGGCTGCTAACACGACGATGATGTGGTCTTTCCTGGGTGAGCCATGTTAAACCAAGTCAGTTGGAAGCTCATAGGAATAATACATTTGCCAGACTTGGAGACTATATTTCTTAAATCAAATATTAGTGAAATTCTTCCAATTAGAAACAGATGTACTGATGCTGATACTCTTAGATTTAATTTTTTCTGGTGCATAATTTAAACTGTACTTTTGCCTCAAGTCCAGTCAAGGTTAATTTGTATTTGTAAGTCTTAATGCAAGAAACAAAGTGTTTCTGTCCATGTGTGAAATGCCCATGACATTTTTTCTACTCAAGTCTATCAGTAGAAATACTTAGCTTTCTGAGTAGTGACTTATTCCAAATGAAACAGAATATATTTGTGATAATATTGCACATCACAGCTGTAGTTACCTAAATGGGCATTATATCCATTACTGTTCTTCTACATTGTTCAATTATGTTCCATCAAAAATGGGAAAACATGTATATTATGAGTAGCAAGAAAACCAGCAGGTTGATAATTGCTCTATGCTCACTAATGTGAATTACTAGCTGGCTCATCTATAATTGTAATTAACACCTCCTGCCTCAACTAGGCAATTAGCTGATGTTGCTACAAATTTTTGTTATATATTTAATCTTTATCTTGTTTCTCTGGACTGCTCTTGTATTAAATTTATAAGTAACTCTACAAACTATACATGGAGCTGCTATGGCAGTTACTCATTAGTCACGAGTCCCATGTACACAGGCTGGCTGCATCTCCAGGGAATTCACAGTCGACATACTCCATTCTGGTTCAGTAAACGTGCCTCCTGTGTATCCTTTCACATTTGCTGTATCTGTTCTAGCTTAATTTGAATTCACGTTGTGAGCTTTCTGTGCCTACAGTCACTTCATGAACTTATCTTCTTCTAGATACCATGTTTTGGCAAGTCCCAAACAGAGCAGGTAAGAAATTCTGGGGCAAAACCATTTTCCACTAGCAAGGGTTTGAGGGGACAGATCCAAAAAGCCCTGGTTAGGTTGGGTAATGTGCAACCTGCCACCTTGCCCACCTGGCTGGTTCCCAGCTGCCAGGCTCAGGAGCTGCCCAACTCCTTGGCAGCCCCCAGAGTGGGTGGCCACCAAGTCTAGCTCCCTCCACTTCCCACTCCTCCAGCCCCAGGGTTCTGGGGACATGGGGCTGCCCTGCTCCCACAACCTGTCAGCTGCCTAGGAGCTGTCTGCTCCAGAGGGAATGCTGGGTGCCCAGCTTTGGCACGCAGGTTCTTGCAGGCAGGCAGGTGCTTTGGCTCTGGGGTGGCCCAGCTTGCCCGCTCCTGTGCTGCACAAGCTTCCCTGCCAGATGGGCAGGCTCCTTGCATGGCCACCTCCCGAGGCAATCTGGGAACTTGGATCTCTGGGAGAACATTCTGGTTTTGAAAGGAAGTTTACACAGGGCAATTACCATGCGGACAGCAGGAGGATGAACTTTCAGTGTGCTTCTGGCTCTGTTTTGTTCTGCATGAGGACTCCCCCGGTGTGCAGGCAGAGTGCCGCTCCTTGCAAGTTTTCTGATTCCACTTTGGGGCTTGCCCAGAAATGCACAGCAGTGCGTGGACTGTGCCACCCCAGCCTAGCTCGCTGTAGGGTTTCTCTCATGTACAGTGCAGAGAAGCCCTACAGCATTTCTGCTTCATACTGCGGAAAAAATTAACCATACTTAAAACTGTGCATAGAATTGGGGGAATTTTCAGCTGATGTGCCAAAACTGTGTACTCCTTTTTAGTCCCCAAATTCTGTTTCCATAAAGCAAGGTATGAAAGACACTTCCTGGGGGTCACCGACATGGAAGCAGCCCTTGGGGCACCCTTCCTACATAGTCTGACAGTGTTTTGGACTGAGGAAATACAGGACAATAGGTGAAGTTTAATCCAGTTCTTTTCAGCTCAGAGAGAAGAGATTTTGACACTAGGTGGTACTACAGACAAAGGCCAATATTTGCAATCTTTGACAGCAGCTCTAACCCTGGCATCTAATTTGGTGAACTGATTGTCGGCTTCCACAGCTCATATTATGCCTGAGATAAATATATTCTATTAGACCGGTTTTCAGACTGTTGTGCTATGTGACTTCTAGCTCCCTTCAAAATTTGTCTTTGTTATCAATTAGGATTTTATCAGGTAATCCTTCAAAAATCTGTGAAATTACTTGACATAGTATAGGGGTAAATCTAACACCAGATATCACTTGCCAGTACAAAAAGGCATGTATAACATTTTGAGCCTTCTGTGTTCAATTCTGAAAATGTATTTCTCATGAGCAACACTGGGGATATTTTGCTCTCTCAGATGCCCCCTCGACACTTTTCACTGTATAATATGTTTTATGGCTTTATTGAAAGCATGGGCCTCCATCTATCAGGGGCATTTCTGAGGGTATTCTCCTTTCATTTAACACCAACCTCCACTTTCAGAAGGATGAGCATGTTATTTCCTTGAATTTTTCCTTTCTGTTTCTCTGCACCTACCTCAGCCTCAGTCACGGCTAAATCAACGTTCTCTACTCCTTCCTGTAATGTGCTGTACTTGTTTAGGAATGCAGTTTTACATTTGTTACCTCAGTCTGTAGAAGCTATTAGACGTGATTTTTGCTAACAGTAAAGTAGGAGTGAAACTTCTTTGGATGGTGAAATGTGTTTGACGCCAGAAGCAATGAACTCTACCTTTGAAAAATCTGTAAATAGTTTTTAAACTTTATTTGCTTTTTTTTCTGTAGTACCCTGGCTTTTAACAATCGAGATCTTTACTATGTTTATTACTGCAGAAGTTAAAATCAATGTGTGCTAGCTATCTCTTCACAGACATCACTATGAACTACCTGCTGATCCCATGTGATTCAAACCATCCTTAAAATGTGTTTTATTAAAAATACTTGTAGAAGTATGTAGAAGATGACACTAACGTGGTTGCAACAATATGAGATGGCAATTTTTTCCTGAAAAACATGTAAGCAACACAAACTACACTATTACATGTACAAAAATCTGTCATCATCAGTAGATTTAATGGTGAAAAATTGATTTTTAAATAAATAAACATATTGACAAGCAACTGAAGAGCAGATAGCACAGTTTGGGGCACTGTATAAATAAATACTGACAAGAGAACTGTTTTTTTCAAATCATTTCAAAAAATACGAAAAAGCAATAAAAAATTACTCTCTGTCTTTCCCCCAAACAGTAAGCTTTTCAGATTTAGCTTTTCTTAGTTGTATATGCACAAATATGTATGCTTATGTAAAGATTATCTTGTACAGAGGTAAACTGGATTTTTTTAAATTGTTTCTATATTACATAAATATTTTCAACTGTGCATATAAAAAGATAGTGGACATATTAAAAATATTACTTCAGTACAAAACTACCTGTTCCACCAAGATTTGTTTATACTGGAGAAGGAAAATCCTCAACAGTATCTCTAAATTAATTAGAAAAGATTTGTTCCTGGTTTTGAAAGTGAAAGGGAACTAAAGCTAGCTGAGATTAAACTTCAGATAATTAGGCTGAAGATTTGAGTTCTTTCTTGTCCTAATTTCTAACCACATGAGGCTGCAAGATGAGGTATGGCTTGAGCTAGTGAGGCTTGTGTGGTGAATCCCAAGCATATGCAGCAGACCTAGATATAGGCTGAAATTATTAAACGGTGTGATTCACCCATTAGGGTTCGTTTGACTCATCATCTTCAGCTGAGACCTAAGCTCACAAATACTTAGTAATAAATTGTAGCTTTACAACTTTCCCAGGTTGCTATGCATCGTGTGAAGAGAAGCTCTTGTGGCAGCTGATGGAAGCATTATCTGAAATCAAATGCAATGTCCTTGAAGGAAAGAACAGAGCACTGACAGCTGCCAGAACGCTTCACAGCAAACCCCATGCTCTGCAGGCTGACGAGGTAGGGCAGGTGGAACCACAGCTTCACTCCTTTGCTTGAGGTGTCCGGGTATTTCTTCTGTTTTTGAGTGCTCTGGGGTTTATTTTCTGAGAGCATAGACTATTTTCATTTTTGTCCAGATGCTAAGATTGATGGGACAGAAATAAACCACACTTAACCATGTAGGACAAACCTTGATGTGGTCCTAATATAGCTATTGAGGTCATCCTGATTGTACCTTGATTGGTTTTCCCGTGTAAATGGTTAATGCCTGCTTTTATATGTATTGCAGTTGCTTTTCCTTTTATTTAAAATGAGATTAAATGTTTCCTAAAATACTTGTGGTAATAAAAAGTAGTATTTGAAGAAAAAGTCAAGAGAGAGATCCTATTAAAACAATTTTACTTAAGCAGCAGATTATAAACAAAATCAATGTTGCAAGAGGACAGTAGTCTAATTGTATTTTAATTGCATGACAAAACGCCTACCCCAAATTAGTCCAAATCTGTAATGCTAAACTCTGCTTTTGTAGAGAAAAAAACCCGCATTGCAAACTCATCACTTCAGCTGGCTTCCCTGTGTGCTTCTTGTTCCTGAACAGGTTCTCCAGAAGGATAAAGCTGAGGAGGGCAGCCCCACCATGCTGGAGCTCCAGCAAGGCTAGTGCTCTTGGTGCCTCAGTGTGGGGCAACAACAAACTGTTTATCTAAGGCTTGGCACATGTATGACATGGATTATTAGCACATGCTAACAAGGATTTTCGAAAATATTCTCAGTAATAACGATCTTCCTGGGGGTGAAACTGCTGGGGTTACCCATGCTTGGAAAAGGAATCCTTTTCGCTTGTTTGAGAGAAGTGAGGGGGAGCCTATGCTGCTGGGAGTGCAAGTAGAGGAGGAAGTTCTTGAGGATGCTTCTGGACAAAGCTTGGCCCAGTAGACCCTTAAAGACTGTATCTTGGAGAGACTTCAAATTTCTCCAGGTATTGTATACTGTGTTGATGGTGGCCTCTTCCTTTTCTCCTTTTGTAAAGTGGTAAAGTGCTTCAGCTTGGTAAAGTGCTGAAGAGGAGAGTCATGGAGGATGAGGGACTCAAAGCTGGGACCATCAGAGAACACTTTATCAGGCTCTTCAAACATGATAATGGTGTATTTTTGGTATTTTTTGGGTAGTCTTGACTACTGCCAAATGGTACAGAGATTTCATATGCTTACTCCTTTTGGACCAATGATCTGTATCTGCTGAATGCCCAGTTCTGGTATTACCTATGAAAAAGTACTGGAGCGATGCTTTTTTTTTGTCAAAGTAAAGCTCAGATTTTTAACAGTAGCATACTATTTCCATATGAAATAACTGGAATGCATCTGTATTGCTTTTAGAAGGAGTACGAACACACTTGGATGGCTAAACCAGGTTTCCTTTGTCATCTTCCAATGTCAACTTTTTTTCCTTTTCTCCATTCTACTTCCCTTTAAGACTGCAAGATTGTGGCATCTCTTCTACAAGTGGCACACATAAAAGATTGTCTGGAGTTATTACTAAGCTGTGTGTCGTGTGTGTGTCGTCCGTCCGTCCCCCCCCCCCCCCCCCCCCCAATTTACTGTTTCCTTGGCACTTATAAAAATGTTGCAGAAGGTGGCAGACATGGAAATCCATCAGTGTATCCTTCAGATGTTCTGGGCACTTACGTTAGAGCCAGGCATCATGGCACTGCGCTCTGCAAGGTGAAAACTGAGCTTCAAAGGCACTTAGGGAGCTGGATCCATTGATTTCAAGTACTGAAATTCTTTAGAGACACCAAGTTTTAGGAAACTAACTCTCATTGACTTTCAATTAGGATCTTCAGAGTTAAATCTTGCAAAACGCTGAGTATTTCTAAAATTCAGTGAGTATCCACAGCTCTCCCTAAAGCCAATTGGGTTTGAGGCTGCCCAACACCTTAGAAAACTGCTTAGCACTTTGCTGGGTCAAGCTTTTAAAAATGTTTCTGTCAGGGTGCTATAATCAGTTTGAAAATCATGGCCACTTTTGGAAATGCTTGCAGAGCCTGAGTGTGCAGCTTCAGTGTGGGATGTTAAAAGTGGTTCAGTAACAGGAAGATTTTGTAATAGACAACCAGACATAATCACTTTATTATGAGGTGCTCTTAACAGCTCAGAGAAAGCTTTGTTGTTCTCTAACCATATATTCACATTTTAAAAGTGATCATTCTGTCTCTCTTAAAGAACCACAGCCTTCCACTGTATAAATAGTGCTTTGAGTGTTACAGAGTATTGACTCCACATATCATAATACAGCATTATGTCATTCCAGCTGCCAACTGCAGTGTTTGTCCACATTTTTGGCATGATTAAGAGCCTTATGAAATCTTTTCATCCGGATGTGAAAAAAACCCATGATTCAAATGACAAAGTCATTTCATCCTACAAGGAACATTTTCTCTTTTTGTCAGGCAAACGATCTCATTTAGAAACAAAAGGAACTGAGTCAGTGAGTTTTGAAGAGCCGGACTTTTAGCCTGCTCCCTGAAGTGGACCCCAGAGCCGTGTGTCAGACATGGAGGCAGAGCAGGGCAGGGCTTAGGCATCACAGGACAGGATTCCAGGACACAGTGTGCTTAGTGTTCTAATGCTTCCAGCTTGTTCGAAGGAGCACAAGAACTAGGAGAAACCAAAAGAGTTTAAGTGTCTGAATCTCATCTTCTTCTGGGGGCTTTTATTTTTCCTTTGGGATTTTGAGAAAGAAACAACCCCCACCCCCAACCCCAACCTGCACTGCATGTAGATAGATACTGTTATCCTAAACAACATTTAAGGACACCCTGAGAATACTTTGTTAATGAATATAAGCAAAGGAATGCTTCATTGGCAGGTGTCAGCTTTATACCAGGCTGCTCATAAGACTGGAATACTAAAGACTATGGCCAGAAAAGTGATTTGGGAAACTTTTAAGTAAAAAGTGAGGTGCATTAACAGTTTCTTTAGGACTTTCAATTTTATGATTCTGCATCATCCACACAGTTTTCAGGACTGCAGCTTTCAGCTAACTATTTTAGATGCTTCAGCTTTTCTCAAACCATCCCAACAGGCACCAAACTGTATTAAACAATCATGGTAGGGAATATTTCAGTTAAAAGTACAAAGTTTGTTTAAGCAATGACTAACTTTAAAAGTAAAATTAAGTTATTTTTATTATTACATATTTTGAAATTTATTTTAAATTAATGGTCTAAAGATGTATTTTAAAAAATTGAAAATGTAGCTCATTATAGACTTTCAAGTTGCTATATCATTCTTGTTGATTCCTTTTGATTGATTGAAAAAAATATTTAAAGGTGCTTTTTATGTTTTTATGATGCAAAATAATGTCTGCATGTAGATTTACACAGGTGAAACAGGTGCAGCTAGAATGGAAGCTGCTATTGTAATGCAAATATACAAATAAACCTACATTTGTAGTGTTTTGTTGGGTTTTCAAACTTCCTAAAGGAATAAAAAATATTTTTTCCAGCTTCTGTTTCCAGTTTCAACCTTGAGCTTTTATTTACTGTTGGTTTTCATAATCCAGAAGAATTCTTCACTATCATCAATGTAATTAATATCAGTTCTACTTTCTGGTTTCCTATGGCAGCAATTTTCAAATTACCAGTGATAGTAATTTTTTAGAGTAGCTGATTATTCCTTGAATTACTTTGCAAATGTTCTTTAATTCCTTCTGAATTAATTCACGACAGATTTCTATATGGTAATGTTTGAATATCTAAAATAAGTATTAAAGAAATCCTAACAGGAAGATTTAGCTTTTGGCTGTGAACAACTGGAATAAGTTCAGATAAATTTTGGTGCTCTAAAGGTTGTCCTAAATGTCATAGTTAAGGGAAGTTTGGTTTGGCAATAAGCAGTAATTGCATAGTAATACAGTAGTAATATTTATAGAGAAGTCAAGGATATTTCAGATGATTTTACTAATATCACTTTAAAATTGTATTACTTTGGGAGGTACTGCCTTATTATTAGGTGCATTTTAATAACAGTCTAATTCAACTTCTCCATCCCTGCTGGGAATCAAACAAGCCCCTTTCTTGTGAATTAGTGTTAATAAGTCTTCAATAGATTCAACTGTGGGATAATTAATGACTCACTTGTTCTTGCCAGTACAGTTCAAGTGGGCTTCATGCAGCATGCTGAGCTATTATCCTCTGGTGGGGTCATGCATCATGTCAGCCAGTTAGCAGCAGTGGCTGCACAATAGATTTGGGAATGATATAATCAGAACAGGCCAAACTTTTGGACCTGCTCACGAAGGTTTCAGCCTTCTGCAGAGGAACAGTTGAAAGATGCGACACAATGTACTTACAGGGATAAGCATACATGAAAATTGACTCCTAAGTTCGCTGAGTTCAGCTTCCTTTTCTGCAAACTACAGTAATTTATCACAGAATCATGCTGTTTACTTTCTTATATTTATAATCATCTTATGAGCACTTACAAACACGTGGCACATCACTGTGCTAATTCCTACACAACAGGTGAAGCAGGTAGGATAAACTCTTCTGCTATTGCAATAACATTTGCTGTTATTCAGGTGTGGCTTCCCCGGACCAGGAAAGAGCCGTAAGGGGAGACAGTAAAACTCCTCCTATTTAGTCCTTCTTTGTCATGGTGCGCTTGGATGGAGAATGTCTGCCCAGCCATCTAGTTCTCCCCCTTTTTCCTGCTGTTCACTTGCTGCCTGCATTTGATCCTGTTAGTTATCACTGGTATCATGTCAACACCAAGAGTTGATACTGGGTGATCAAAGCCCCTGTGTGGGCTGTTACATATACACAAAATAAAACGTGGTCTCTGCTCAGATAACCATGTAGATTGTGTTAACAAATGCACCTACAACTTCAAAGGGAGTTCTTCATAGGGGCAGTAGTGTTATGCCTGCAAGATTCATCTGACACTACCTGTATTTGTCTCCATCAATGGATTCCTTCTCTATCCATTAAGCTCTTCCTGCAAGAAAATCTCTTACAGACATCTGAAGAATGCCCTCATTAGAGAGCTTGTACAAGTGCTGTTCCTCCTCCTAGACTCCGATTTTGTTTTCTAAGAGCTATTTCTGTCTTTTGGGCTTTTCCTTCTCAGAGGCTACTCCTAACTATCGCTTTTCTTCTGAGCCTCTTCTCACTCCCTGTCTCTCCTTGGACAACTACCTTTTCTGCATAGCCCTTGTATTTCTCTTCTCAGCTTTCCCTCAGATTTTAGCTGTTTGTGTTCTCATTCTTCAGACCTCAGCTGGGAATTCTTGCAGGGAATAATGGGATAATTTCATACAAGCCTATGCATTAATTTCTGTACACGTATTATATTAACAACATGTGAGACAGGATTGGTTCTGTAAGAAGTAGATACAGATAGATACACAGAATTTTCCTTTTGAGATCTAACTCATTCATAATCCTTTCCTGGAAATATGTTACATTTCAGCTTTTTGAGGAAAAACTTTCTTCTCTCTCCTCCCCTTTCTTTTCCTTAATTTTCTTGAGTGACAAGAAAAAGAAAGGAAGACTGCATCTTTAATAGTGGAAATCTATTTATGAACCATCTGGGCCAATGTATACCACATATCAACAATATGCTATCCCCAAAGACTTCTTTTTTCCCAAGCACTTTAGGCCCGAATCTGTGATGGACTCACTGAGTTTCTCTATAGTGTGTTCTCTGGCACATGTTATTGGGCTGCATGGAAGACCACACTTGGCATGGGGAATCAATCCTTCCTGAGCAGTTGTTGACAAGCAGCAAGATCCATGCATGCAGGCTCCATTTACACCTGTTTAAGGCGGTCACTGAAAATGTTCAAATAGTTGTTCAGATTACTCACTGTCTTAGCTACTGTGAAAAATACAAAAAATGTGTGCATTTACTGATCTGCCCTGTAACAAAGCTCATAGAATAGTCTGCGAGCTGAAGAGCAATTTAACTGGAAGGCTGCTGCCAGCTACATCAAATACATGCTCTTCTTTTAAACTGCTGAGATCAATAACCTACATCTGATGGCAGAATGGAATCAGTGACCTGAGCTGAGCCTGTACTGTTCATTTTATCTTGCCGAACCTCATCCCTGACTCACCAGCAGAGCTCCACTTCCCGTATTGGATTGTCAGTGGTGTCAATTTTCTAGCACGTGTGATGTAGTCAGTATCCACAGAGGGTTAGGGTGACATACTAAACACAATTTATTTAAACCAAGATTTGAATGAAGGTGTTTGATGGAAAATAGGTATTGTATTAAAATCCCAATGTACAAATCTTTCAATGTAAACCATTTACAAACCAGCATGTGATCACAAACGGTTCATCTAGGAGCAGAATATCTGAAATAACCCCTTTTGAAAGGGGCACCTGAGACTATCATTTGTCTTATGTGTCACACTCTTATGTTGATTCTGCACCTGGAGATACTCTATGTTTGTTGATGTATTTAATTTGGTAATACCATTGTGATTAGGCTTCTGTGTAACACAACACATGGCGAAACAGTATAAAGACATCCTTCATCCTTGTTATGAATCTTCTCTCTGTCTCTTCAAGTGTGCTATCAGTGTAAAACAGACATCTCTTAACTCTTTCTACTCTCTTCCTCTGTGTTCATCATGCAGTGCTGAAGTAACTAATGGCCTGGCCACTTAGCTCAGATAGGAGAAATCATAAGTTATGATAATGTTTTCAGTATTTACATGTTCAATATATGTAAGTGCTTGAAAGCACAGAGGGGTAGGCAATTACTGGGGTTTTCTTTATACTCACTGGAAAGAAATGACTGCTTCTGGCATATGATTTGACCTAGGTGTAGATATGCAAAATAATTAATAAGAATTTATCCTGAAGTGTTTAGTTCTTCCCATTGACTATAAAGGGACACTAATGAAACTAGTTCAGACTTCAATAATACTAATGCTGAAACTAATGCTAATAAATATTTTTCAAAATGGAATTCTGTTGCTTAAACTTAGGTGTTGAATGTCATTTCAAGGGTGCCAGACATCCCCACCTCCAGTTACCAGCAAAGATATCAGTCTTAAGTAGGTTCTGTGTCATTCCTGCTAACTCCATATAGGTGGCTTAGATACCCTAGAAGATCTCAAATGGCTCTAGACACCCCATGTTTAGACACCTGGATTACTTCTGAGAGATCTAAAATGAAGTGGATGAATTCTACCTACAATGATCAAAATTATCTTTAGGGGTTAAACCAGTTGCCTCGGAAAGACTTACCTTTGAGATAAATGGTCAGTGGAATCTGGCTGTCAGATTTAACTAATGGACCGCCATTACATAATGAATGCAACAGTTCAGGGGCTGATTTTGTTGGCACACTAAAAAATATCAAGTACAATAACATTGAAATTAGTTTAACTACAGCGGTAGTGGCTTGTGTGAAGTCAGAATCAGATCCCACAGAAAATATTCACAACTCCAATGATAAAATGCAAATTTGTTTCTAATTGTTTACAAAAGTTTATGGCTTACTATTTGTTAGTACAGAGCAACGGTCCATGAAATTATATACATTAAAAAGAAACCCCAAAAATCTACTACTGTTATTACTGTTCTCATAAAAACCCTTAATTGATCAAATATGTTTAAAGATGTACTTTGATTTCATTGCTGTCATTTCATATCATTATTTACACTATATATTCAAGTTTACCAATTGCGAAAAGCATTGTTTCATTAATCCTAGACTACCAAATTAAATATAGACAAGTGTGTTAGAGATTGTCTATGTATAATCTATAACCTTTATGATACAAAATATTGCTCCTCTTGAATGAATTTACTGGCAGATTTTTAGTGTACTTACAAGATTTGTGGCTCATAACCTTTTTCTAAAGTCTTCAGATGACTAATTAGCCTAAGATCAAGTTTTTACTTTTTGAATAAGTAGCATTTGTGTATACTAATGTAAATTTGATATAGCTTTTTCTTTGCATTTTTCTGAACTGTCCTTTTGGAAGAATGGCAAGAATGATGACCTAAAAGAAGTAAGTAGAAAAGAAGAGGAATAAACCTAATCAGGACAATTCTTACAATATGTTATTAGTTCCAAGAAAAGTAGCTATAAATTAAATGCTGACTTGAGGACCGTCTATTTGCATGAACAAAACAATTACTCACAGCTTGTAAGTAGTTGAGATGAGTCTTATATCTCGCCTTTGTGTGTGGACATGCAACAAAAGCGTGTTTGTGTGATTTTTTTAGTCCTTTTTGGCAATATCACTTTTAGTGTTAGACAAAAAGAAAGGTACAGTGTCAAAGAGAATTTTTATATTAATTTACCTATAGTTGATTAAATTTTTGTCCCTCTTTCATTTAGAAGATTTGTATTGTTCCTTGAAAATCAGACATTTATGTTGGCACATTTTGTAAATCAGAATAGTTTTATATATATCTGTGTATATTTGAGAAACTCACATCTGCACGGGATCATATAGGTTGGAAGGGACTGTGGAAACTTATTTAATCCCATCAGGTTTAAATCCCAACCAGAGAAAGGACAACTCCTCTGGGAAACTTTCTCTACTACTTGGCTGTCATCATAGCTCCTCTTTCCATACCAGCTAACTGAATATCCCACCCACAGCAGGTGAATAGATCCTAACCAGCAGCATTCATGCACTGCCTACCTTTTACTAAGTATGTGTGAACCATTTGATTTAAGAAATAAGGCAAACAAATTTATTTACATTGTCCTGAAGTATTTCAGTAAAATTCACATTTATGTTATTGAAAGTTTCAGGATTGGTTTATGCTGGCCTAACAGAGCAAGGGAAAGTCAAAGGAATGCATTTGATATCTTTAGCAATGTAAAGCCCTTCTTTACACAGTCTTCAAATAGAAATCAAGAAGCAAGTATCCCTGCCCTTTCTGGTCTATTTTTCATACCTGGATGAACAATGGTTACTCCAGCTGCTCCTTATAGATCCTGTCTCACCATTCCATGTTGTCTCCATACATTTTACCAGGTCATGGCTGCCAGTGTAAGCTAATAAGCTCATTTTAAAAGTTGGTTTTTGATAATATAACGAGACATAGTTCAGAACTTCTGGGAGATATGATTATGGTAATTTCTTAGCAACTGATCTTGGAAATTTACATTCTCCTTCTAACCTACTTCCTCAATATGTTCTTCTTTTTCTGCATAATTCTCTTTGCCTTAAGATACATCACATTCCTCTTCAAGAACACATTTAAGGTGGGTTTCATCTGAACAAAAGTAGATACCTATAGTACTTCATGAATTAGTCACCTGAAGCTCCCTTTATAGTCATTGCAAAGAAATAGGCCTCCCCAGGGTGTGATGTGTGTTATCCTACAGTACACACTGGAAATAGAGCAGATGAATGACTCCCTGAATGTGCCTGTTGCTCTATATCGATTATATGGGAAGGCCAGAGTGAGAAGCTCAGAGGTAAATGTCCACACTGTAGCTATTTAAACTCACAGAAAATAAATTCTACCCTAAAAGTCAGCTGCCCAGTTTCTTATTAGAATTTGTTTTCACAAAAGACATTTTAAATATAAATTAAATTCTATTTAATTTTGATCAGTAGTAGTAAAATGTAGTAAAATGAAATTTTGACATTTGGATAACTCCTTCTGTAACTCTGATGTATCCTTTTTAAAGTTTATTGCTTTCAGTCAGGTTAGACACCCTACTTGCAGAATGTGCATTGCTTATGCTTCACATGGTATCAGCATATGCATGTCTTAGCCCTGTTTCTCCAAGCAATGATTTAGGATATTCTGAGGCCAAATTTTCCAGTGCATTTTCAGAATAAGCGATAATAATGATAACAATAACAAACCCAATGAGAATAATATTTTAATTATAATTATTATCATTATTAATGAAAATTTAAAGATATGAACATTAGTGCTGTAAAACAAGCATTGACTAGGCAAATACTTCATTTTTTTCTTTATTCTTTAGTTAGAGATATGATTCTGGAATCTGTTCTAATTTATATGTGCTGAAAAGAACAGAATAAAGTTTGGTTAGGTCACCTTCAAGATCTTCTGACAAGATATATATACTTTCGACAGCTCATGAAATCCTACAGTTCCATTTGTTAATAGTAACCATATCTGTGGGAACATGCAAGTATATTATTTCAAGAGACAACTGATTCCATTTAATCCATGCTTGTTGCTCTGGATGTTAAAGTGCAGACATTTTTTGACCCAGGTAAAATAATTTTTATTATGTTTTTTCACCTGAACTGGAGAACACATTCCCTCTAAATTCCATTCTAGTTTATATGCCCTGCAACATACAACTTATTAAAGCAGGTCTTACTCTGTTATCAGTCTTTTGTGCAGCTGTCAGCTTTGGTTTTTATATATCTATATGACATATTTATTTCTATGTTCTTTTAGAGAAGACACATTTGCTTGATGATTTTATTTAACTTCAAGAGACACTCAAAATTTGCTTTATATGCCTACTATTTTTGAAGTGCTGATGTTAAAGGTTTTGGGGTGATTTATAACAAACCAAAGAAAACAAACTAGCTGATGAGTTATTTAATTCTGTAGTAACCTGGGCTGTGTTACTATGCATTTGCAGTATGTTTGTTCTTGCTGTAAGATGTAGTCCCTACAAAATTTTAAATGCACTGTGCATTCTGTGCTCATACCTGTAGTTCTTTAGGCACTGATGATTCATCTGAGCATGGGTAGAACTACACTGTGCTGAGCAGATCAGCACATGCTTTAGCACTAAGTGTGATTAGGATCCAGAAATGGGTTGAACAGGTTGCAAAGTTGTCGAAGGACCTGGTTTGACAGGCATTTGTAAAGCCTTTATGTCATGCACTATCAGCGTATGAATAGCAGCCCCTACCTCATGTGATAGCTTCATGATTAGAGTTCCATCCCATTAACCTGACCCCTAATTTTCTCTTGCTTTGAAGGTGGCACTAACTCCACATGTCCTATTTCCCTACAGCAGTGTTTATCATTGGATTTTCATCATTGGAGGCTTATAACTGGATTTTCTCCAATTGTTTTTGGGGAAAAGAAAACCCAAATCCAAAAAGCCCAAATTAAAACCTACAGAAAACTGCTAAGTGAAAGGAAAAAGCCCACATCTTGCAGTTCATTCCCCAGGGTACAAAGTATCTCTCTCTCCTCCAACTATTCCCTACAGTGATACTGCGCACAGTTGTTTTGCTTTAGCTTCTTTTTGATGGGACTGCCCTCACAATCTGGAGGAGCATGTGCACACAACAAGTAATTTTTTAAAAGAGTAGGACAGCCGGATAAAATGATGCCAAATTTAGTGTTTCCTACCCCAGTTGAGCACCCCAGCCTTTGGACAGTTATATTAAGTGAAATATGCAGCCATCAAGTGCCCCAGTGAACAATCAGAAGAGTGAGTCCTGCTCAGTGTGGGCTACATAGGGGAACCAGCATGACACTTACTGGCTCAGGGTTCTGTTCTCAGGGCAAATGTGTGTGATATCTAATCGACCTTCCTGCAAGTCCTCTGCTGGATCTGAATAAAAATTCCTTCAAGGACCTCACAGCTCTCTGCCTCCTAGTAGGATTTGGCAAGAATCACACTTACCCTTCAGTTGCTTGCTGATGAGATGATTTCAGTGTTGGTAGCGGGTATTTGTTAATTTTAGTATCAAGTGCTTTGCAACCCCTTTAAAATGTATTTGCAAAATAATAATAAAAAAGCAGTATTTTGCAGGGTGCTTGCCTGACCATCCATCCTGCGTTATGCACGAGTGAGAATCTTGCAGTCAACAGGAGTGTTGGATTCCTCGTATTGCTTTTGTCCACATGCTGCATTCTTCTTTCACACACACTGCCTGCAAGAGTGAAAGGGCTGCTCAATTTTCCATGTCCGTTTAGCCTTCATTCTTTTCTGACCCTGACTACAAGCATATGGAACTAGTAAGTACAATTCCAGTGTTGACTTTGGGATGTTGCCTCATGACCCTTAGGAATTTATGTCAACGTAACTCATATACCAATGGGTACTGCCACCTTAGGCTAACTTTTCTGATGTTATATGCTGTCTTTCTTCCTTGATTTGTTTTCCATTCTGTATCTGTAAATGGGACAGATCCTTTCCATGCCAATAAAGAAAGAAAATGACCATTCCTTTCATTTCCAGATCATTGCTGAGACATTGTTTATACTCTCCTGGAGGTCCTACTTATCTTTTTTCTCATTGTATTTCTCATTGTATGGCTTATGCATCTCTACTTTAAGCCAGACCTTCCAGTCAGTGCCATAATTAATATTCTGTGCTGCTGAACTGTATTTCACTGCCACTTTGGCAACTGTTTGTAGTCTTAGCAAGGGTATGTTAAAATCTTTGAAACTATCATCAGATTGTTGACCAAATTCTTCCTTTCTCTTTTTCCTTTTTATTCTGCTTGATGTCGAATGGCTTCATCTCAGGGTTCTGCATAACAACTATTATATTTTCTTCTTTTTATATATGCTGTCTCCTACTTCAGTTGTTCACCATCACAGTATAATGTTCTTTTACTTTCCTGATAGCTCCCAGCTCCCTCTCTCTCTTTTCTGATGCTTCAGCTGCAGCCTATGTTTTGTCGCAGTGTTTGGCAGAAATTCAGAACTGAACACCTTAATTTCAAAGTGAATTTGAACAAGATGGAAGTAAAACTAATTATCTCATGGCACAAGCTTGCAACAACCCCTTCTGCAACCATGTAATTTAATAGTCCAGTGTTCTCTGTGCACTTAAAGATATCAATATTATTTTTAGATCAATGTCTTTATTTTAAAAACTAAGTAATGTATATATTCTGACAAGAGATGGGTTTATCACTTAAATAATCCTGCTGGAGAGAAACCATTTTATTCTATTGCCAGAGTGATGATGTTTTAGTCACTGACAATGTTAATCTTAGCATATTCAAAGAATGTGCTTATGCAGATGTTAGGAGCACTCTTAGTCCAAATGCTTCCTCACAATTTATTAATTTATTCCAAATTACTAAACCACAATACTGCTTCTCTCTAGATCCCTCAGTGTTTTCATTTTAAATTTAATATTAAATTTAAAAGTTATTGGTGACATTTCTTAAGCTACTCAGAGACACATTTACTGACCTGCCATTGCAATTATTCTCTCAGGGAGAGCAGGACATCATATCTTTTCCTCATGGAATTTGTCAGGCTCCAATATTTGTTTTAATGATTTTGACTGCAAGTTTATTAATTTTTTTGTGAACTAATATTTGATCTTTCCCCCCTACTCATGACAGAGTCAATGACATTAAAATTACAGTTGAAAGTTTGCACCATTTATTGTGTTAAAAGGAAATATTGGTGATATAACACATGCAAAATTGCAAAGGAAAGAATCAATGAGGAAAATATTGATTCCTCACTAGTTTCAAGTTTTCAGTACAAATTTTCCTTTTAAGAATTCAAACAGTTGCTGAAGTTCTGCTTTTCTTGACTCTGGCTAGTACTTTCTGTCATCTTGCTGCAACAACAGCTCTTGTGCTGCAAACACTTCTGTGTGCATTTGACTTAATTCTTGTGAATAATGATTTTGATCACAGTTGGGTTATTCAAATTGATGGGGCCCAAACGCATACAGTGTTTTATACTGTGTTTGCTTCAGAAAGAACCCAGAACATTTGCAAAGTTATGTTTCTCTCACCTCCCTTTTCTCTTCTTCCATCTTTTCTCTTCCTTTTATGTACATTTAGCTTAGATTCTTAACTTTTTTCTCTATTCCCTAACGGTCAAACAAACCTTTTATTTGATAAAGGTGAATTCTTTATCTCTTTATTAGTCAGATTGTGAAAATTAGCTGGGGACCTAGTTTCTGCCATACCAGGTTAAGTAGTTTCTGTTGTTTAAACAGAAAAACTCTGCTTAAGTTATTAGTCCTTGAAAATCTAATAAGCAAAAATACCCCAAAACAAAATAAAAATTAAATAAACAAAAAAAAGGTAAGTATTTTGCTGAAGAGAGGATGGAAAGCCCTGAAGAGCTAAGTGAGCTTGTTGACACATTGAGGGAAGCTGCCTAGATAGTAAGTCCTTGAAGAAAGGAATGTGCAGAAAGTGAGAGAAAGCAGCCGAGCAGCTCTCCCTAAGTAGAGTCTGCTGCTTGTTTGTCTGCTGTTGTAATTGTTCCCATTTTGTCTTACTTGCCTGCCTTTATTTCCCGAGTTTAGATGAATTTAAATTGTAAGAGTATCATGACTATATTGACATTGTTTCTTTTTATCCAATAAACCCCTGAAGGTGTTTAAATGTGCCGTGTCCAGTGTACATGACATGAATTGGCAGGGTAAAACTACTGTTTCAGATTTTTAATTAATAAAATACAATTAAGTAAGATTTAAAGGCCCCCACACTTTTCATATAAACAAGGACACAAGAGAGGTTATTTGCCTTTCTATTTTGGATAATTTTCATGATATTATCTACAGGTTAGCAAGTTGATCAAGTGAAAGATCTAAGTGTACCAGAATTCAGAGACTATTGTGGCTTCCTGAAAGGAACCTGTGCCTCAGACTTCGGCTTCTTGTGTCCAATTAAGTATGCAGGGAATACTAAGCAATGGGCAAAACACCCCAACATCCTACCCAAAGGTGTCAGTGTCTCCTGAAAGCACAGTTCTTTCTGACGTCCTTTTTCAGAGTTCAAGAAAAGCCAAGCTGTTCTCTCTGTTCCAGTTGTCAACTACAATACCTTATCAATAGGTATCTGCCATTATTCTTTCAAAGAGAATTTTTTTTATTTGCTTGTTTTTTAATGTGTCATGGTTTAACCCCAGCTGGCAACAAAGCACCATGCAGCCACTTGCTCACTCCCCCTCACCCAGAGGGATGAGGAGGAATATCAGAAAGGAGTGTTAAACTCAGGGATTGAGATAAGAACAATTTAATAGGTAAAGCAAAAGCCGCACACGCAAGCAAAGCAAAGCAAGGAATTCATTCACCACTTCCCATGGGCAGGCAGGTGTTCAGCCATCCCCAGGAAAGCTGGGCTCCGTCACGCATAACAGTTACTTGGGAAGATAAACACCATAATGCCAGATGTACCCCCTTCCTTCTTCTCCCCCCAGTTTATATACTCAGCATGACGTCATATGGTATGGAATATCCCTTTGGCTGGCTCAGGTCAGCTGTCCTGGCTGTGTCCCCTCCCCATTTCCCATGCCCCTCCAGCCCTCACACTGGCAGGGCCCAAGGAACTGAAAAGTCCTTGATTCAGTATAAACATCACCCAGCAACAACTAAAAACATCAGTGTGCTATCAACATTGCTCTCACATCAGAGCCAAAACACAGCACTATACTAACTACTAAAAAGAAAATTAACTCTATCCCAGCTGAAACCAGGACATGATGACAGTGGTGTCATCTAACATACTATTTATAGTAATTACTGAAGCCAGAGACCTAAACTGAAGAGCCTCTTTACCCAATCCCAGGGAAGATCCCAGAACATGGATTCTGTCTGGATGGAGTTGTCTCCTGAAGCCCTGACTCTCCAGTCTAATGTTGGGAGAAATACCTGCCCATCTGTGTTTCCTATGGCTCAGGGATATCCTAGGACTCTGAGAGAAGGGTTTTGGATATCATACAGAAAGAATGGAAAACCAAACTCCTGGGAGTAGGGAAAAGGGAAAGAAGAATGGAAGATAGAAAATTACTGCAGAGAAACTCATGAGGAGCAATTACCAGTAAATAAATCAGTAATTGTCAGTGAAGAAATCATTAAGTCATACTTACTCAAAGGGTCTAAGTATGATACTGAACTTGAAGCAAAGGCCTGTTCTTCTTCAGTAAAACACATGCTTATCAATGCCTATTCAAAAACTTCATGGGGCTGTGTGACAGAAACAGTGTCCTGAAACATCCTTGTCTAAACCTATTGAAGAACCAGTAGGATTCTTCTGGGTGTTTAGAGAAAAGGAGAATGGGACATAAGGAAGTTGAATTGTGCAACACATTTCATGTCTGCTAAAGAAATTTGTAGCACGAGCAACCCATACAAAAGGTAGGTCAAAGCTAAATGTGAAGCAAGTCCTGGCAGAAGTCTGGCAGAAGAACTCTATGTACCTCTATGTATGTTGCATTTGACCCTCAGAAAATTGCAGGAGGTTGTCAACTATTGGGAAAAAAGGACTGCTCTGTGTCCCATACAGTACAGTCATTAGGTGTACTGGTAACTCCATTGGTTTTAATAGTACTGGTGTCATGTTTAAAGGCAGTATAGTGGACATTTATATATATACTATATATAAATATTTTTATATATTTATATGCACTGTAGTGTGTATTTATGTGCACTATATCTACATGCATGGTCAGACTGGGATCAAGTACTCAGTCTACCCTGAACACTTGTCCTGTTTGGATCCTATGCAGTATTGCTAAAAAGTGGCATTCCTGCAAAAAGTTGCTGTGTCCTCTAGTCAATGTCCTCACACTTGCCCTCCCTATGTGTTTGCATTCAAGAGCCTGAAATTAGTTGAAGAAATAGGAGGTATGCTTAAAGTGTAACCTGTAAGTCATCAGGGGCATCACATTAGGCTGACCTAATGGAAATTATTCCCTTTGTGAGCAAGCTACAGACAATTTATTTTCTATGTATATTTGACTGCAGGCAATTTGAGTTTAAGAAACACCTTCCATGTATTTTGTCAGCCGCAAAAAGGTATTGTTGCTTAGGTAAAGCATGATATATGTTTTTCTATTTTATACTTTAGTCTTTTGAAAAGAAAATTAAGCAAGCGTGCTTATCCCATTGTTATGGTTTCAGGCTACCTTTAGTAAGTAACCATTTACCAAAGCATACCTCAAGGTACCTTTAAAAACAGTACTAAAATTTTGCTCAGGGTCCAATACATTGCATATTGATTAATTTCGCTGTAGCGCTGTGACTGCTTAGTACTTTACTGTGATGACATACATAAATGGGCTTGTTATTGGAAGATACCGAGATGCCATTAATGCCTCTTCCAACACAGTATGAGGTGACCTTGCTCAATTTTTTCATATAGAAGCAACTGCTTATTCTGTATGTGTGTCATGCTTCCTCAGGAGAAATCATACAGGACAGAGTAAAAACCAAAGTTAATGCAGGTCAGTACAATATACGGTATAGAAAGCTGCTGAAATACAGCATGACAGTCTCAGCTGAACCTTTTAGATATGCTTTGCTTAGTCAGGTATCTCCCTTTGAGTTTTAAATTGCCTTGCTTATATGCTTTCAGATAATTCTGCTTTTGCAAAGTCCCTCTCTTTCTCAGTGATGAGACCCTACTCTCATGAAGTTATCATCAATGTGAGTTTCCTACTATTTGTTCACTTGTAAAACCAGCAGCACTAATGTTGACAGAGATCAGAATACTGAGTCTCCTGTAAAACCCCAAAGGACTTTTGGGTCTATCTTTGCTATACCCAGTTTTCTCTCAAGCTTACAAAGTGTTTCATTAATGTACGTATTTTGACACCTCATGACCTATCAGCTACTTTCTTGTTGGTTGCCTTCATAGAGCTTTGATTTCTGCCCTGTGGCCAGAAACAACTTACTGAGCAATATTTTGGGGTTTGGGACTCTTTTTGCATTTTTGTTCTTTTATGCAGGGTTGTGCATACCTCCTGAGACAGAGCTACACAGCACTTCAGAAAGTCACTGTAGAGTATTAGGTCTTTTAATTTCCTTTGTTTTGACTGTACTATGTACTGAACCTGGTTTCTGTTCCTGTGGACTTAATAGAGACTCCTTGTGATTTGAAGTGTATCCATCTAACTGTGCGAGACTTTGTTCCCAGAATTTGCATGCTTGCTTGATCTTGTTGCCACTGGAATGTCAGTGCAGCTCCTGGAAATGTCTGCAAGTTTCCTTTAACTTTCTGCACTTTTCTAGTCAACTTGCTGCTACTCATACAAGTAGATATAAGCGTATGCAGAAGTGGTGCCTTATTTTGTTGGTCTAAAGGTCTGGAGCTTTCAAAATTAATTCTGTTTGTTTCCTGAATATTCCCTATTGTGATGCTGATTACTTGTCACTGAAGCCACTTGTTTTTACTATTTCATGCTTGCTTGCCTCTGATTCCTTTGACATTATCTGTTTACAAAGATGCTGTGACTGCTAATTAAAGGATTTTGAGTGGCTCCTATCCCTGTATTTTAACTATAGTCCATGCTTCTGTTAGAACTGTGTGTTGAGAAAAAAAGCTTGTGAATGCTAACTCAATAAAATTCAGTTCCATTGTATCAAAGTTTGAGGGCAGTGATGTTGTTTGGCAATATGCTTCACGAAGGGGGAAGTCTGAGCATGGAAAGACATTAAATCCATGACAGCAGTTTTCCTTCTTAAGCTTTGGAGAGTGTACTATAAACAGCAGGGAGGAGAAAAAGTAACAATGCAAACCCAGAAAAAATATGTCTCCTTTCATATTGCCATGCAATTTATTTTTACTGGTCATAAGTCTTTGATCACTTAAGTTACAAAGAACAAAATGGTTTCCAAAGGCCATTGTCTGCATATACTGATGTGTCTGACCTTCATTTAAAAATTGCTTTGATTTGTAAAAGGGCAGTTTGGAAGTGATATTTTTTTCTTCAGTGTCTATACCAAGTAAGGTCAGGATTCAGCACATTCCACAGTGTTAATTTAACCATGGAAAAGCTAATTACAGTCAGTTACATCCTCACTGGAGTTAAAATGCTTAGTAGAAAGTTTTTGTCTAGAAATTTTTCCTCTTTTTATCACTGTCAGAAGCTTGAAGTTTAATCTTGCATTATTAAGCTTCAACCCTCCTTCTAGAATGACTGTTTTACCATGTTACTCTTGTTCTAATCTTACTGCTTTTATTCTTAGCAAAAGAAATGACCTGGTCTGTCCCTGGAATAGCTTAATAATTTGGGTATTATTTCACAGTGCCATTGAAATGTTTACCAGCAAGGTACTGAGAATCTTTATTTTGCCTTCTTGGCAGTTTTCTAGCTGCTCTCTTATAAAAGTAAATCAACATATGCATGTATTAAACATTCTAGCAAGCTAATCCAGCTATGCCATTTCACAGCTAGGCAATATAGTGTATTAATAAATCATTGCAGATCAGCCCCATTTTCTTCATACTGTATCTCAGATGCTTCTGATAGGTGATGCATAATATTCGCTCCTCTTCCCCAAAACAGCTATTTCCGTAAAGCATATTACTAATTTGAACTTCAATATTTTTAAAGTGCATGTCTCTGTTAGGATGCATGTTACATTGCCAGACATGATATATTGAGAAGAATGAACTCATTTGTGTGAAACAAGAATCAATTCTAACCTTGAATCAAATCCAGACAAAACATTCTTAAGGTTCAGAAAACTTTATTCTTGGCTATTTTATCTACTTCTGTACTTTGAGGATCTATGAAGATGGGAAGCGGAAGGAAAAAAAAAAAAAAAAGATGATGTATAGGTGAGACTTTCTCCAAAGGTCTGTTTTTAATAATACTTCCTGACCAGTCCAATCTGGGAAACTGAAGAAATGATGAAAAAGCACTAGAAATGCTGGTACTCAAATGAAGAATCAATCCAGTGGCTTTTGGATATCTATCCTTCATCCATACCAGTGACAGTGATTCCTGTACAGAGTTAGTCTATGCCAGGTTTAAAAAGAAATCAGATACTTGTTTTATTTTGCTCAAATACTACTGTCATGATTTAACCTCAACCAGCAACTAAGTATCATGCAGCTGCTTGCTTACTTCCCTGACACTGCCCCCACCCCGCCCCCAGGAGGATAGGGAGGAGAATTGGGAACAAGGTAAAACTCAAGGGTTAATATAATTTAATAATTGAAATAAAATAATATTAACCATAACAACAGCAATAATTATAATAATGAAAAGGAGAGAAAAGGAGAGGAATAAAATCCAAAGGAAAGGGAAAAACAAACAAGTGATGCACAATACAACTGCTCACCACTTGCTGACTGATGCCCAGCCAGTCCCTGAGGAGTGATCAGCAGGCCCTGTGCAACTCCCCCCAGTTCATATGCTGCACACCATGTTGTATGGTATGGAATATCCCTTTGGCCAGTTTGGGTCAGCTGTCCTGGCTGTGTCCCCTCTCAATTTCTTATGCCCCTCCAGCCTTCTTGCTGGCAGGACCTGAGGAAAAGTCCTTGACTTAGTATAAACACTACTTAGCAACAACTACAAATATCGGTGTGTTATCAACATTGTTCTCATACTAAATCCCAAAGACAGCACTGTACCAGTTACTGAGAAGAAAATTAACTCTATGCCAGCTGAAGCCAGGACAACTGTGATATATCTGGTGGTTCTGTCTACTCTTAAAAAGTATGTAGGACTTCTTGGGAAATTCTCAAGCTTCATGGAATGACTAGCTTAACTCTTTCTCTAGAAAATGGTCTTTAACTGGGGCAATTTGTATTCCTGTGCTAATATTATGTCTCAATAAAATTTTATCCAGAGCTCAAAGATGTGTCAGTCTTCATAAACAGAATATATAAATATACAGTGGGAAGTAGCTAATACTAGTTTGATTATTTTTTAACTAGTCCTTATTAGAGTTAATTTTTCATGAAAGGGGGAGAAGCTTAATTCCGTGTTATTTTATATTATTATATGGTGGTGTTAAGCATTTAAAATTTAGCGAAGGTGTCTTCAGGTTGAATGAGAAATTTTAACTATGATATTAGGTACCACAGTGATGGATATAAGATAGAAATGTATATTCCCTAGCTCTTCTATTGATTTGCAGGGCATTGACAGTGGATCCTTGAAATCTGGCCTGTATTTTGAAAGATACTTTAAAATATCTAAACTGATGGGCTTCAACTACTTGCTACTGATACTCAGTTTGGAACACAAGGTAAGAGGTAGCAACACTGGAAACAAAGTACATGGATCTCACCACTTATGAGATGTTTTTTTTCTGACACAGTGCAGAGACATATTTCAAGCTTATTAACTGGTTATAATGTTCTTCCTGAAGCATGAAGAAGCTAACTTAAAGCCACAGCTTTTTAATTAGAATTTTGGGAACGCGTTTTCACATTTTCCTTAATTAACGAGTTAAATCATAGCTCTTTTTGTGGAGTCAGATCTTATTTTAAAGTAGCTGTGTTTCCATTACTTATAAAAATGACACTTTTGTAGTTGCTGAACTATGGCCATGTTCCACACTTGCAATGACCTGTCAAAAGCTGAATGTAGGATGATCTGTGAGCAGAGGGAGGCTGGAGATCAGAGAAGCATATATGATGTAGTATCATAATGATAGGAGTGAAAAAAAAGAAAGATGAGCAAGCAGGCTTAGAAATGTCAGTATTCTGTAGTGACAGGCTTTTCCCTCTTTGGTCTGAGAATAGAAAGGTTTTGGCCAAATTCTGTTGACAGTGACTCCTCCTGAGGATGATCAAAATTCTAAAACTTCATCTTTCTCCCTTATGCTAATATTTGTAATGTGCAGCAGAGAGCAGAAAAACCCCAGAAGATGTAAGGAAACCAGTGCAGATCTGAGCTGCTGACTCTCTGCAGCTGCTTTGGGCTGACATTTGGTAATAAAAGTTGTCTAGGTCGAGGGAAACACAAAACGTAAATAGCATGACTGTCAGAAGAAAATAATAATTGTAAAATCAGCTTGGTTTTACTAATCTGTCTGTAAATTGTTCTTCATAGCAGGAGTAATGAATTTTTAACCTGGAAATAACTTAAGTATACTAAATCACAGCATCATTACAAGATATTTACAGACAGGATGCAGTTTCATGTTTATGACAAGTTCCATACTTATGAATTTTAATTCTGTGCTGGATATCATTCATTCTTTCATTATCCAGCTGTGAGATCAGTGCAGAGCATATAGGATAGCTGTACTGCTTCTACAGTGTAACTTACACAAAATGAAAAATTCATGGTAAATAAGAAATTAGTGACATTCTGAAGACTTGCAGAAGAGACAAAATGATCAATTTCTTCATACAACTGAAGAGCATCTGTGGAGCGAGGCCGAGGCAGGGGGGGGACGGGGGGTTTGAGGGGGGGAAGTGTAAGTGTTCCACTTAAAATAGCAGCTGGTTTCACATCACTAACTGACAAATCTGAAATTGTGATTCACTGGCTAGAAAACTTTGGCATTGTAAACCTACTATTAACCTTCTACAGAGGGCAATTGAGAAAAAAAAAACAACCCACAAGCAGAAAAAATTGAAGTGCTAGCAGCACCACCATCTTCTGAAGAAATCAAAAAGCTGTACATCAGCTCAAGTCACCACTCACCAGACCATGAAGGCATTGCCTCTTGCTCCTCTTAATTATGGTGCTGCAGCTTTTATTCACAGGCGTAAACTGTGATTTGTATCCATTTGGGAATATGAGATCACACCAGTTGATTATGGTGGTACAATTACTATTCTCCTACACAAGAAAAAAGGTGACATGTCAGACTGAAAATTGTCAATGTTGTCTTCTACCTGTTCCTAATAAAATGCTAGCAAAGCCCTTGTCAATCAGACTGTAGAATATATGTTAGGTCTATTTCTGCCCAAGAGTCAATTCATTTTGAGAGCAGACTGTGGTACTCAAGTAAGATCTTTAGTTTATAAAACAATTCCATGCAAAGGAACACAAACAATATCAACTGAAATACAAAGCTCATACAGTCTTAAAGAAGAACGTTGCAGAAACTTGTTGGAAAACGTGGGAGATCATGCAAAAGTCATCATTATCCATTTATTACTTCAGCTGTATCTCTAAGATACCTCTGCTCCAGTATTCTTGCTGGTCACTTCAGAGCAACAAAGGCTCTCCTAGAATTAGAGAGCAACTATTGCCTTTCACAAGTTTAATAAACTTCTATGGATTTTTAAAAGATACCAAGCTGATTGACAGGGTCATTACTCATCTTGCTGAATGATTCCAGAAGCCTGGGTATTTCACCCAGAAGAAAACAGGAGGGTTTTATGAAGTAGTACTGTGCAAGATCAAGTTCCTTATCAGCAATGAAAACTTCACATTAGTCAAAGTCAGAGCTACCTTTTTCCCAGGAAGCCTCATACTAGACATTTTCTTGGAATAACCTCCAGGGATGGGAGTTAGTTTCATATTAAGACATCTGTATTTATGTGTCTGCAATGTAGGTGTCTACATACATGTAAGGTAATGGTCTAAGTTTCCTTTGGACTCAGTGGAGACCTGATCAGGACAGGCAGGGCCCAGCAGCCGGGCCCCGTCCCACCACCCAGGCAGAAGCGGGGCAGCTGAGGGCACTGGGGTAACCCCAGCCTCAGGCACGGGGCACCTCCCTGGCGATAAGGCTGGGCTGAGGCTGGGCCAGCACACGGGCCTGCAGGTGAGCCTGGCTCGACAGGGACCGTGGCCAGGCAGGGTAGAGCTGTGGGAAGATGGAGACTGGAGACTGGCCCTACTGTGGTGTCACTGGGGCAGGGGCTGATGGCCCCGGGGGGCTGATGTGTGTCCTGGGCCATGGGCAGAGTGTGGGGGAGATCCCTGGGGAGGTCAGCAGGGGCAGTCAGGCCCATTATTGCCTTTGGGGGCTGCAAAGCATTTCAAGCTCATGAGCATTTGAGCTCTGTTTTACTTTTTGCAGCTCAAGTCAAAGCAGTCACAAAGAAATTATGCAGAAGTACTAACTTAAAATCACTCGCACCCCCTTTAGTAAAAAGAGTGGACTTGTGAACTACCTGCACAGATCCAAAGCAACCTTCTTTTAGTGCAATATACTTATTAGCTGCCATGTGCTTTCACCTTTCTTCCCCCCATTTTCCCAGCTCTTCTTCCTGCCCTCACTGAAAGCACCAGCATGAGATGGTGGAGCAGAGCTTTCCCGTTAATGAGGTTACGGGTGGTTTGGCGCTCGCAGCAGGGAGCGGGGGTGTTTCTGGGATCCATAAACAACTCGCTCTGTAACTTCCTTCATGTAGCTTCCTTTACTGTCAGAGACAGGGCACCCCCAGTGAGATCAGCCAGGCTGCAAGTTGTTTCGAGGTGAGGAATGTGAAACCTTCCTCCCTATCAACAGGGCTCCAAAACCCCAGCAACCCACCAGTAAGAATATTTAATACTATTATAACACTTGACAGTGATCACCATCTTGAGAAATATTTACAATTAATAAAATTTCTGGTTTTCCTTCAATTTGTTTAGCTGTTTTCTTCACTAAAGAAGCATGAATGACTCTTCATTCTGCTTCCATCTAAGCAAAGCATTAGTATAAAGATAATTATTGATCCAGCCCTAACAGTTGCCAGTGGAATAGCTTGTTGCAAAGTTGTCAACAATAGCTGCAAAAGCATTGAACTATCTTCTGTGATTGAGCATGCATTTTATATTTGGCATCACTGAAGTTACTTTTCATGTACTTTGAAGTTAAAATTACAGAAATGGGAACTGGAGACTGAACCCTCAAAATACACTTACCCACTGCACTTCATAGTAAAAGCGGGAGATGTAATTCACTACTTTTCTGTCTTTTTTTTCCTTAGGGAAACTTCTAAGCCTTTCTTTTCTTCTTTCTCTCTCTTCTTTTTCCTTTACTTTTTTTTTTCCCTTTCCTTCTTTTTTCCCTCCTTTCCCTTTTCTTCCCCTCACAAAAAAGTGCAAATTTCCCAGAATTTTAGCCATCAAAGCCAGTAAATTGAACATGACTATGTTATGCTGAAGTGGGATGCTGAGATAGAGAAGTAATTCTATTATGGCATGTTGTCATTTAAGATTTACCAAAGAGGGGAGTTTTTTTGGTTAGCAGAGTATGTAAGAGGAACAGATAGTAAGAGCTCCTTTCAGCTGATAACCAGGGAGGTTTGCAATTCCTTTGAACATTTCTGAACTGCCTCACAGTCTCCCTCATATTAAGAGGTATAATAAAGACTAACTGGTAAGGATAGGCGTCCATTTGCTTATGACTTCTGACATGTTTTATGTAAAAGACTTGACTGCTTACCATCCCAGAATAAATGGCTACTGATGGTGTGGAAAGTGGAATTCAAATTTATTGTGAAAATTCATAGGATATAGTGGGTATTTTAGAAATTTTAGAAAATTTCAGAATTTTCATATGATCCATAGAGGACACTTCCAAGGACAATGTTAGTAGATCTTTATTTTATTTTTTAAAGTTTGAGGAGAAGAAAAAACAAAGCAGTTAAGGATGATCAAAACTAGAATCCTGTACTACTGGGACTTCATAGTCCATTCATTCCATACATCTGGAGCATTGCACAAATGCTGTGGGAGATGGGGTCAAAGGCTTTACTAAGGTATGGGTAAACAACATCTACAGCCTTTCCCTCATGCACTAAGTGGGTTGTCTTGTCATAGAAGGAGATCAGGCCCATCAAGCAGGACCTGCCTTTCATAAACTCATACTGATTGGGCCTGATCCCCCAGTTATTCTGTATGTGCCACGTGGTGGTTGTCAGGCTGATCTGCTCCATAACCTTCCCCAGCACCAAGGTCAGGCTGACAGGCCTGTACTTCCCCAGATCCTCCTTCCTTCCCTTCTTGTAGATGGGCATCACATTGGCTAACCTCCAGTCTTCTGGGACCTCCCCAGTTAGCCAGGACTTTTGATAAATGATGGACAGTGGCTTGGCGAGCAATTCTGCCAGCTCAGTCAGTACCCTTGGGTAAATCCCATCTTACCCCATAGGCTTGTGCAAGTCTAAGTGGAGAAGCTGCTCACCAAATATCTTCTCCTGGACTGTGGTGACTACATTCTTCTCTTCCTCACCCCTGTCTTCCAGCTCAGGGGGCTGAGTACATAGAGGGAAGCTGGTCTTACTATTGAAGACTGAGGCAAAGAAGCCATTAAGTACCTCAGCCTTTTCCTCAGCCTTTGTGGCAGTTTGCTGCCACAAACAACAAAGGATGCAGATAATCTTTGGCCCTCCTTTTGTTTCTAATTTATTTGTAAAAACATTTTTTGTTCTTTTTTATGGTGGTGGCCAGTCTGAGTTCCAGCTGGGCTTTCACCTCACTAATCTTCACACTGCATAACCTCATGGAATCCTTACAGTTCTCCAGAGTTGCCTGCCCCTTTTTTCCAAAGGTTGTAAAGTCTTCTTTTTCCCCTGAGTTCCAGCCAAAGCTGTCTGTTCAGCCAGGCTGGTCTTCTTCCCCCTGGCTTATCTTTTTGACACATGAGGATGGCCTGCTAATGCACCTATAAGATTTCCTTCTTAGGTGGAATGTCCAGCCTTCCTGGACTCTTTTGCCCTTCAGGACTCTGTCAACAATCTCCTAAACAGGCCAAAGTCAGCTCTCCAGAAGTTCAAGGCAGCAGTTCCGCTGACCCCCCTCCTTCCTTCTGAGAATCAAAACCTCTTATCAGTTCATCACTGCTATGCCAAAGACTGCCTCTGACCACAACATCGCCCACCAGTCCTTGTTTGTTCACAAACAGCAGTTCCAGCAGGATGTCTCCCCTGGCTGGCTCACTGACCCGCTGTGTCAGGAAGTTGTGTTCCACACACTCCAGGAACTTCCTAGACTGTTTGTTCCCTGTCTGCTGTCTTGTATTTCCAGAAAACATCTGGTAGGTTGAAGTCCTCCATGAGAACAAGGCCTAGCGATTGTGAGACTTCTTCCAGTTGCTTGTAGAATGTTTCATCTGTCACTTCATCCTGGCTGGATGGTCTATAACAGATCCCGAGGATACTCACTTTATTGGCCTTCCCCCTGATCCTTACCCATAAACTTTCAACCTTGTTGTAACCATCATTAAGCTCCAAACAGTCAAAACACTCCCTATCATAGAAGGCTACCCCACTGCCTCTCCTTCCTTGTCTAC